>NC_135233.1:891061674-892311674 GCF_051348905.1 Ranitomeya variabilis
CAGGATGGAAGCAGCACATGACAGAATGGGGGCAAACACATGACAGGATGGGGGTGTAGGATGGAGCAGCATATGACAGGATGGGGGAGCAGGATGGAGCAGCACATGATAGGATGGGGGCGCAGGATGGAGCAGCACATGACAGGATGGGGGCGCAGGATGGAGCAGCACATGACAGGATGGGAGAGCAAGATGGGAGCAGCACATACCAGGATGGAGACCATATACCAATATAAATGCTCGCCACCCGGGCGTAGAACGGGTTCAATAGCTAGTATATATATATAAGTATATATGAAACAAAAAAAAATGCTGGCAGCAAAAGGTGTCCTGTAAGGCATCAGAAAAGATATTTCAAGGAAAACACTGTCTGGATTTTTCCTAAAGTTTCTTTTGGTTAAAAGAATAACGTGGATACTCCAGGTTCTAAAAGATGCTGTGTGCACATCTACTAATAAAAACAGTAATGAATGGGAAGACTCAAGTAAACACAAAGAAAAACATATTAGATCTTTGATATCAAAAATACTTATGGAATAAATCAAAATGTGCTTGACTTGCTCATTATACATATCCAATTGTCAGACATAATACAGGAAAGTGACAGGAATATTTTTCTACAAGGTATACCTCTTAGAGACAAAATGTAACTTTCTGCTTTCATAACTTTATGACCTGTCTGATCAGAAGGTGGTAGCAACCACAGCCCCCCCTACAGGCAGCCTCCTGCAAAGCAGATTTTGCCATGCACTTCTAAGTCTGCAGGTGGTGACACAGTAATGGCGAATGCTGCAAATTGCAAAGAGTAAATCATTTAAAAATCTGGCTGCTCTTATTTAGCTGTGCGCTGCTGGAGGAGTATAAGCCCCGTTGCCGGCAGTGGTCTGTGTATTATTACTGTCTGTAAAGCTGGCTGCGTCTACACATAGAATTACACAAATTTCTAGACTGCATTGTGCTAGGAATAAATACAAAAACATGAAATATCAGCACACAAGTATTATATCTATAACATGGCTACTGGCACTGGATGTATAACTACTGGATGGAAATATATACAGAGCTATTTTTAACATTTTAGAGTAATTTTAAGTGATTTAAGTAATGGTATTAAATAGCCATATACTGTATGCAGAGCAGCAAATATTCAATGTAGTCAAAACTTGCACAACAGTATTCTGAAAATTGTTTTTCATCGTACATACTACATTGTTGGGGACTGGTATACATCTCTTGTGTATATATATCATAACCCATATTTGTTATAATAATGGCTGGACCATATGTGACGAGCACATTCTACCTATTGTGTCCCCCTATTTCCTTATAAATTGTAAACTTGCGAGTAGGATTAAAGTTGGAGGCCTTTTGATTATAGACTATGTTTATATGGAAGGTATGTGTCACCGAGGTGGTTTGCTTCAGTGATACATACTCTCCATCTGAGATTTTAACACCTGCCTTCCTAATATATATATATACATATATATGTATATATATAATATAACAATGTATTATATATTTTATTATGCATACAGATGCTCTGTATATTTGTGACAAGTATTGTGACTTGTAGGTCTATGTCAAGTTTATTCATCACTTTGAAAATATTCTAGAATCCAAATTCTAGTACAATACAAAAAAGAAAAATACAAGCACAGACAACTTGCAAGAAAGACACATTGTAAAAGCCGTGGGAAGAACTTGTAGTCTGATATATTGTAGCACTGTAGCCCTCTTATGTATAGAATGTTGACGAAGTAAAAGGTGCGTGCACCTTTCCTCGCATTAAATGGTCTTGCTGTGCTGTTCTGAACACCTGCACTATTACGTTCTTTTCTTGGATTGCTTTTAATAAGAAAAAATTAACAAAGTAAAATTTGTTGACAGTGTGCACAGTCTCCCCAGCAGGCGCTCTGCTTCTCTGCTGTCACAGTCCTCACGTTCATTTCTGCAGGTGCTAAATACATGCTGACAAGAACATATGTTACTAATCTTAACCTCTTCACTGCCAGATGGACCCTCTCGCAATAAAGACTCCTTTTGTTAAGTGCCTGGCAAATGCACAATAGCATAATCCTAATTCATGCTAAGTGTATATTTATTATGTGTGCTAATTGTTTTATTTTGTGCCTTGCAGAAAAATGTAGATGCTATGAAAAATGTCACTTTAACTAATAGCACTATAGTCACTATGAGATTTGGCTTCGTATTAAAATTTATTTTAATAAATTGGAATCAGAAATTAGAAGCAGTTATTCTATTACTGTACCACATCATCACGGATCGCTCTCCTATTCCTGGTACAACTGTACAGAAAACTAAGTACAACCTCTTCTTATATGGTAATGTTTTATAATATATACAAACATTGAGATTTATTAGTGTAATGGCAAAATCAGAAATGTTAATAAAGAAAAGCTGAGCACTGGATGAATATTTTATCAATTGTTTTTTGAGCTAGACCAATATATTTTAGTTCAAATTTTATTGTTCTCATTCCATGGAACTTATCAATTTTATGGTATGTGCTAACAATATAAAATGTATATATTTTACAAAAGACTGCCAACTGTTAAAAGCATAGCTAGTATATAATATGCTTCCATTCTGTAAAACCACAGAGATGTGCAATTTATGTCATTATGATATAGTGAAGATATATATATTTAATGAAATTAAATTTAATAGCCTGAAACCTGCCCTTACACTTTAGATAAATGTCAGGTAAATAAAATATAATGATTTTAAATAATCAGTATTCAGAAACCTTTTTGAAACCCTGACCATTTTTTACTGCCAAGTAATTTATTAGGGCCCGCCCTGGCATGGGCTAGTAGGCAGTTGCCTACGGCAAAATTTTCTAGCTGCTGCCGTTGCTAGAGATAGCAGCATCTAAGGATTTAACCACCTTTTTCCAATGCATGCTGTTATCTCAGCATGGTAATTTAATCCACAGCCAGCTAAATTGTGCCCGTGGGTGTATTGTGGCATAAATGTACTGTACATCCATACCCCCTAATTTACTGTGGATTTGGACATAAAGTACATGTTTGTTCAAAATGTGGAAAGGAGTCACTGCAGTTACTAATCTGTCCCGGCTCCAGCACCTGCTCTTGCCCCCTTCTAATGTGGCCATCTTCCAATGCAGTAGTCCACAGTGCCCAGTGAAATTCTCTGACATCACCACTGCAGACCTTTCCAGGACAGCTCAGGCAGAGTCCAGATGGATGGATATTAAGTAGCATTGTCTAGAGTTGCTTTAACTTTCATAGTTTTAAGGTTAAAAGAAGAAGACACAAGTTCATTGTGTTCAACCTATATCCTAACATGTTGATTCAGAGGAGGCTAAAACACCATGAAAAGGGGGTGTAATTATTTCCAGACTCAATATATAGTAATCAGACTAGATTCCTGGAACAACACCCCATCACCAAACCTAGCACCTATATTACTGTATTAGAATATTTTTCAAGAAAGGCATACAGGCCCTCATTGACCTTTTTTAGTAAATTGATCATTAAGTTGCAGATAGTTCCATAGTTTCACTCTAGCAGGAATTTTCTACTTCAACCTTTGGCTCAGCTCTAGCCACGTATATATCATCTCCTCTTACACTCCTGACTTCCATGTTACAACCAGGATTATTTCCAAACTGAGTTTGACTTACTAGGTTTTGTCCAACTTTTCGTTACTGATGTCGGTGCTGTTCAAACCTGCAATCAAGGTAACATATCTCGTCATATCTCGTTTCCAGTTTGCTTATACCACCCATCATGTACGCCTGCTGTAGAATGTTTGATAAACCAGTTCATGTCTATTCTGTCTTTGACTCTAAACTCAAGCTTAGACAAGGTACAAACTCTATAGGACACTATGTAGGCAAAAAGGATTACCTTCACATAGAATGTATTAAATTGAAGGTCAAACAGGGAAATTCCACCATAGATGAAAAGGACTGATCACCTTTTGGTTAACGATCTCATCCACTAAAGACAAGTTTGTTGTACCTATGTCTGATATTTATGTATATATCCTTCTATTAACTAAAATTCTTTTTTAGTATAAGCCTTTATTGATTCCAAAGCTGCAGAGAACTTTATTGATTTCTCACTAGCTAGAAGGATAAAAGTTTATTTTTGTACTTTGCAGATGACTGTAAAGCTAATTTCTGATTTCTGTGAAATACTCCACTGTCCCTGCTGCTGTATCCAATTCTGGACTGAGACAGTAATTCTTCTGATTGGAGCACTACATGATGAGAACTTCTTTTTTAAGCTTTGCTAGTTTCGACACACACCAGTACTTTTGGGACTTCCATGTCTTAGAGTTACATACATCAATTGACCATTTATACCAGTTTTACCCCACTCCAGTCCTCAAGAGCCACCAACAGATCACATTTTCAGGATTTTCTTATTATCGCACAAGTGATAATTCCATCATCTGTGCATTACCAAGGACATCCTGAAACCATGATCTGTTGATGGCTCTGGAGGACTGGAGTTGGGGAACACTGATCTTTATGGATCATAAAAATCTGGAGTATCAACATTCTGCCCACAGGCTGAATTCTCTTAAAGACTTTTCTTCTCATGGTTTGACTTTATTCTCATGTAGCGTTTTGATAGAAAAACAAACCACAAGGCTGATGCCCTATACACGTCCTTTGATGCCTGCGTTGACACACCCGTGTATATATTGGAACCTGAATGTATTCTTTCCTCCATTTCATCTTCCATTTCTCAACCTAAAGGATGCTCAATTATCACTTTAATCTAAGGCAACTCACTGGAAATTCTTATCTTGAGCCCATTCTTCTATCCCCACTGATCACCTAAGTGTAATACAAACTGCTGAACACCTTTTCTATTTTGAAGGGCCTAAAAAATAAAAATAAAATGTAAATAAAATGTGGGTTATTTGTCCTCAGTGCAAGCAGTTCAAACATTCGAAGTCATCTTCAGCCTCTTCCTATACCACAAAAGCATTGAGCTTACATTTGGTCTTTGTTACAGATCTTCATCTTGCTGAGGTGCAAGGATTAACTACTATCTGGATCATAGAGGACTGATTCTCCAAGATGTCTTGCTTTGTTCCTTTATCAGGACTTCCATCTGAACAACAGCTAGCCAAATGTTCTTCAAATAAATTTTCTGATTCCATGGTCTCCCTGCTAGCATAGTGTCTGACCATGATGTGCAATTTGTTCCCAGATTCCGGAGAACACAGTGCAAGAATCTAAATAATGTTGCCTATCACTCTCAAAATAATAGGTAAACTGAGAAAATCAGTCTATAGAGCAATTCCTACAAAATTTATCTAACTATTATTAAGATTATTGGCAGTTTTGCTTCCTTTGCTTGTATTTGCCCTTAACAATCTGGTTCCTGAGTCTTCATAAAAATCTCCCTTGTCAAAGAACATGGTCAAAAGCCTCAGCTACCTCTCCTCTGCCAACTGAATCAAAAAGTCAATTTCCTACTGTGAACAATGTCTCTCAGGACATTCATGACATCTGGACTGAGTTGCAATCTAATTTGGTAGCAGCAGCAGTGGCCAAAGTGTAGAAAAGTCCTCAAAATACATTGTTAATCTGTTCCCAACATCTCTCCTGGTGATAAAGTTTGGATTTCCACCAAAAACATTTATTTAAAGACTCATTGTAAGAATCATTTAAATTATTCAACAAATCAATGTGGTCACTTTCCATGTAAGGGTATGTGCACACGTCCGGATTTCTTGCAGAAATTTCCTGAAGAAAACCGGAAATTTTCTGCAAGAAATCCGCATTTTTTTTTTGCGTTTTTTTCGTGGTTTTTTTTAGCATTCTGCAAGCGTAATTAGCTTGCAGAATGCTAAAGTTTTCCAGCGATCTGTAGCATTGCTTGGAAAACTGACTGACAAGTTGGTCACACTTGTCAAACATACTGTTTGACAAGTGTGACCAACTTTTTACTATAGATGCTGCTTATGCAGCATCTATAGTAAAAGATAGAATGTTTAAAAAAAATAAAAAAAATTAAAAAATGGTTATACTCACCCTCTGCAGACAGCCAATCTCCTCAACGGCGTCCGTTCCTTAAGATGCCAGTGTGGTTCAGGACCTTCGATGACGTCGCGGCTTGTGATTGGCCGCGTGAGTCACATGAGCAGTCACGCGACCAATCACAAGACAGCGACGTCATCGCAGGTCCTGAACCACACCATCTTTAGGAACGGAAGAGAGAGCATGCACCGGAGAGGCGGGAACACTTCGGGGGCCATCAGAGGGTGAGTATATCAGTATTTTTTATTTTAATTCTTTTTTTTTACCAATTATATGGTGCCCAGTCCGTGGAGGAGAGTCTCCTCTCCTCCACCCTGGGTACCAACCGCACATAATCTGCTTACTTCCCGCATGGTGGGCACAGCCCCGTGCGGGAAGTAAGCAGATCAATGCACTTCTAGGTGTGCGGAATCCCCGCAATTCCGCATTTTTAATGAACATGTTGCTTTTTTTTCCGCGATGCGATTTTTTCGCGGAAAAAAATGCAACATTTGCACAAAAAATGCGGAATACACTGAAAATAATGGGAGGCATATGTAAGCGTTTTTTTCACATTTTTATCACGTTTTTATAGCGAAAAAACACGAAAAAACGCGAAAAATCCTGAACGTGTGCACATGGCCTTAAGGTTGCTTTTCATATAAAAAAAATTGAAATGTTTTTATATCTCCTTACGACATCCTTCGGCCACAATAAATTCTGGATGGAAAAAGGTTTGCAGGAAATTTGTCTACTTTACAACCTGAGAGGTAGAGCTGGATCCCTAATAAGTATATTAATCCTCCAATCTGACTCAAGTTATTTCATGCCAAGCACTTGTTCTTCAGTTGCAAATTCTTCTTATTCCTCTGATTATAAGTTCAATGTAATAATAGATATTAAAAACACAAAGATATATGATTAAAACCATAGAATATACTGAAGGGGAAAGGCAGGGAAACAAATAATAAATAAATAAGAGGCATAATAGAAATTTTTTTTAGATGAGTCTCTTGCAATTAGTAAACAGTCCGAATTTGAATACAACTCTACAATAAACCTCTTCACGGCTGAAAGATAACTGCATTTACTTCTCTGTTATTCCTGTGATTAATTCTTATTCTGCTGGAAGATACCAGACTGAATTCCTGTGATTAACAGCATTCCTATTGGAAGATGCCAGTTTTCTATGCAATTACTGCTCCTGTGTGTATGCACACACACTGCTTCATCTGTGCTACATAATAATAATAATAATTTTATCTATATAGCACCAACATATTCCTCAGCATTTTACAATTAAGCAGGGACTTGTACTGACAATAAACACAATAGAAATAACATGTCGTTCAACAGTTACAGGAGGAGTGAGGGACCTACTCACAATCTTACTTACAATGCCTGTTTGTCTTATGTTCTATATATATTGTACTGGTTCTCACTAATCTATAAGTCATTCATCAAGACCCGCTCTGCTCCACCATCACCTTTGGTCTATGCTGCTCACCCAGACCTACAGCTTACAGAAACTACTTCACCAGGTATGCTCATATCTAGTGATGAGCGAATGTGCTCAGATATGCTCATGTGTTATCCAAGTGTCTTCGTCGTGCTCGAAAAATATGTTTGAGTCTCTGGGGCTGCATGTCTCGCAGCTGTTAGGCAATCCTTGCATGTGTTGTGGCTATCTAACAGCAGCGATTCATGCAACCGCGGGGACTCAAATTTTTTGAGCACACTGAAGACACTCGGATAGCACACGAGCATAAAGAGATAAAACCTTATCCGAGCACATTCACTCATCACTATTCATAACAATCATCTTTGTGCCCTCCATCTTTATTTATACTCTATAACTGTCCATAAATCATGCAGCTAAAACATGCCTTATGCATCATGCTCTCATGACAAAACTCACTATATAGTATTGAACCATTAAGAAGATTGGGTCACTATTTGGTTAGTTCAATCATACTGAAGGAACAGAAATTATAAGCTCTCAGTCAAAAAGTTGGAAACTTAATAATAATATTATTATTATTATTATTATTATTATTATTATTATTAATAATAATTCCACAGCACTTTACAATTCAGAGATCCTGCCTGATATGCTACAGGTTGCATGTTTGACTTCTGGGACAGACCACATTTAAAAAATAAAAAATCACTAACTGCATAAGAAGGCATCTACTGTAAGAGACACAGGGGGGCTTTTACCCAATGTCCTGATGCAGAGAAGGAGAATCTACACAGGGTGAAAATGGAATGATCATAGAAGCGTCGCAAGCTGAACTTAACTGCACAAGTAGTTAGATTAAAGTCAAGCTATTAATCCCCAGTGCACGTCTAAAGCATGTACAGTGGCTAAGGTAAACCAACTAAACCTCTTTGGTTTATAGAGCTTTCAGGTTCTTAATTACCAGAAGGCTTGTAACAATAGATGAGTGGATCTAGCAAAATTCAGACTAGCCAAATGGCCCAGATTTCATTGGAAATTTGGAGTGAAGTTACTCCCAGCGAATTGAATATTCCCTATTAAGCTATGGGATCTCTCCATAGCATAACACTCACTGAGAACCTGTCCGAGCACCTCTGATGCCTGCTGCACATCATCCTGTCCTCAGTGCCTCTTCTTTCCACAGTTGCATGCTGGTGTCTTCACTCTAGAACAGGACTTCTGGCAGCAACCAGGCCTCAGAGGTGATGGACCTTTGCGATGTTGCAGTGCACATCGTGACATCATGATGTTATAATGTGCTGTAACCTCTGCGTAACCTCTTCTGGTGCACAACTACAGAAGAAGTGGCCCCAAGGAGCGGACAGCAGGCACCCGAGGCAGCAGGGGTGGCATAATGGGTGTGCAATTAGGTACTATTTTTTTCGTTTTTTAACCCCTTTACCAGTCCTCTACAATTCAGCAAAATGGCAGCTCCATCAGAGAAGTACAGTTGGAGAAAAACTATAATGGTGCAAGCCTGGAGTACAACTGGGAATCTTCATCTATAGGGTAACATTTATGTCAGTCATCCTCGTAAGTTATACAAGTAGAGGTAGTATCAGAACTATAAATCATAAAGTATCCTTGTCGCTTAACTGCTTTTTTCGTTTCTTTTTGCTTTCCCAAATACTTATTTAGCAAAGATATCTTATATTTCTCAGACATAAGCAAGGAGTAAAAATGTAATAAAATGACTAATGCTTATAAGCGTCTCGCCAATTTCTTTGCATATAGACAGTTATTTGAATGACAAAGATTGCAGTTAGACATAATATAATAGCACATTGAAGTGATGTTTAACGGAATCAGTAATAGGTAGCCTATAGCTCACTATAATAATACTAAATGACATATGGAAAATATAGTACTACACTAGTAATGTTATGGCGTATCTGAATGATGTTAGATCACAGAGAATCAGCAGTGCATAAGAGAAGTAAGATGAAGAGGTTAATATGC
Source organism: Ranitomeya variabilis (assembly GCF_051348905.1). NCBI lineage: Eukaryota > Metazoa > Chordata > Amphibia > Anura > Dendrobatidae > Ranitomeya > Ranitomeya variabilis. The sequence goes on from NC_135233.1 coordinate 891,071,163, forward strand.
TAATCTTTTCCCGAGAGAAGATGTGGTTTCATTGTTGCCAAATGACTAGCCAGCCATGGTTATAATGTAGACATGCCTCACCCGTCATATTGTAGAGCTTTAAGATCTATGTGCTCCTCAGGGTCCATCACTGCCCATAATCAATGCCTTCCTTTGGAGAACATTAATTGTGTATAATGACAGCCTCCCACCAATACATCCTTGAACTTAAAAGGTCTGTACAGCTTTTCCCTTTATTCAATCAAATCATCTTTACAATTGTCCTTCTTACGTTGGATAATACCTTTTAAGCCCTGTATTTTAATAAAAAAAATAAGATGTAACAGGCAAACCTAATGGAAGTGCTAACATTTGAGAACCAGGAGGATGGCTACCATTATCCTAAATAATGTTTGAAGATTACAGAAAACATAGTGTATCAAAAGGTAGAAACTAATCCAGCACTTTCAAATAATTTTCTGAATAAAAATCACAGAATAACAGTTTTTCTTCCAATACAACTATAGCTTTCCAATAATACCCCTCAGGAAAGAAAGAAAAGATATTTGATGGGATGTAAAAGATTGCCTTCTTGTATTTTAGGAAAAGCTATCTTGCTCATCATTGTATTGATATATTAGCATTTCTGTAGTTTGTGTATTGCATTCTGCATTTTTTCATACTTAAGTCTAAAACTGTAAGAGTGTAGGTATATAAATGTACAATATAGCCAAGTATTATATATGTAGAATGTAATGACTAGATGTTTGAACACATAACATCCACTAAAAAACAAATAAACTAACATTTCTAACTATTTAAAGGAATTGTCTGACGGGTGTTGTTGAGAAGATAAGGATCCAGCCTGATGGATTTCCAATGGCCAATCTTTTGTTCTCCCTGGAGATAAGCCTCAGCCTGAAGGATCTGAGGGTATGTGCACACGTCAGGATTTCTTGCAGAAATTTCCTGAAGAAAACCGGAAATTTTCTGCAAGAAATCCGCATTTTTTTTTGCGTTTTTTTCCCGTTTTTTTCGCATCTTTTTTCGCATTTTGCAAGCATAATTAGCTTGCAGAATGCTAAAGTTTTCCAAGCGATCTGTAGCATCGCTTGGAAAACTGACAGGTTGGTCACACTTGTCAAACATACTGTTTGACAAGTGTGACCAACTTTTTATACTATAGATGCTGCTTATGCAGCATCTATAGTAAAAGATAGAATGTTTAAAAATAATAAAAAAATAAAAAAATGGTTATACTCACCCTCTGCAGACAGCCGATATCCTCAGCGGCGTCCGTTCCTAGATGGTGTGGTTCAGGACCTTCGATGACGTCGCGGTCACGTGAGTGGTCACATGACCGATCTCACGACCAATCACAAGACAGCGACGTCATCGTAGGTCCTGAACCACACCATCTATAGGAACCGAAGCGGCAGCATGCAGCGGTGAGAGGCGGGAACACTCCGGGGGCCATCGAAGGTGAGTATATGACTATTTTTTATTTTAATTCTTTTTTTTTTTACCAATTATATGGTGCCCAGTCCGTGGAGGAGAGTCTCCTCTCCTCCACCCTGGGTTCCAACCGCATATAATCTGCTTACTTCCCGCATGGTGTGCACAGCCCCATGCGGGAAGTAAGCAGATCAATGCACCCCTAGGTGTGCGGAATCCCCGCAATTCCGCATTGTTAATGAACATGTTGCTTTTTTTTCGGCAATGCGATTTTTTCGTGGAAAAAAATGCAACATTTGCACAAAAAATGCGGAATACATTGTAAATAATAGGAGACATATGTTAGCATTTTTTTCGCGTTTTTATCACGTTTTTATAGCGAAAAAAACGTGAAAAATACTGAACGTGTGCATATGGCCTGAGAGTGAGTCTCTAAAATAGAAGGGGAGCTCCTGTGTGTGGGTGGTCAGGGATTGGGAGAGATAGCTGTCAGTCGAATGATCAACAAGCCAACCATATATAATGTGTATGAGGGCCTTTTGTGGATTATTAAAGCTTCATGTCTCTGATTAAAGTATGAAAAGACTGAACGTCACTTCCTAACATAAGACTGGTAAGAACAGATGCATACTTAAAGCAGCAATCTGCATATATAACTTGTGATGGCTGTGGGGCATACATTAATTGTCCAATTTATGCACTAGTTATCTTCATTTTTTCCAATTTTCTAGAGCAGTAATGCAATTTAAGTTTTATTTATTTCAGGTTTGTATGCTATAGCGCTACAGAGTGCAACTTTATTTGTTAGCTATATATGGAGGAGGCTACTCTTAGTATGCATTTGTTCACCTGTTTAGAAGTGATGTTCAGTCTTTTCATATTTGTATACAAAGGCTCTCTAATTACAATTTCATATATTTTTTGTTTTCATGCTATAGCTTTACAGAATAAAACTGTATTTGTTAGACTCTGATAAAAGGTGAATTGGCCAAAATCAGTGGTATGATGCAGTGACCCCTGTGGCAGCTAGGGGGTGATCTATGTGCTCCTCGGGATATGCATGGAGGCGTATCTGTGGTTATAATGGTGGTGAAACAGCGAGTGGCAGAGTTGTAAGTGGCCGATATGTGTCGCAGAGGGAGTCTGCGCGGTAAGTCTGAAGTAATGTTGTTGTTGTTCTGGGACCTGTAGTCCTACAAGTAAATTGTGTTGTTTAACAAGGGAGACTTACTGGGCTAGTTATGAGAGATGGGCGGGTCGAACTAGCCACACACACACACTCCCACCTGTGGGAGTGAATACAGCTTCATGATGTGACCAGGGTGTGGGTCACATGGTCTCTGAGTGTGGACCTGAATGGTCTATGCTGGAAGGTTCTGGAGAGCCTTTATGTTGGGAGTGTCATCTCCCTGAAGAACATGTGGTGGGTCTTTGGACCTGGTGGCCTGGGGTGTCGGATAGATGTCCTGAATAGCACCCGGACAGGTCAGATGCCTGTGTGTTGGATGGTCCCCGGTAAAGACGGACGTCCTGAATAGCGCACTGAGTAGCCTGTTGTTGTGAACTCTGTTTTTGGGCTCCCTCTAGTGGTCACAAGCGGTACTGTGTAGTGTTGTCTTTCTGCAGGTTGGCAGCATCAGCTCGTTCGTTATCCTTGGTTGGTTTCCTATTTAGCTCACCTGGATACTCAGTTCCTTGCCTGCTCTCAATGTATTCAGTGCTCTTCAGATTCCTTGTGACTACCTTGCTCCCAGTCTCTCCAAGACAAGCTAAGTTTTTGTTTGATCATTTTTTGATTATCAGCATTTATTATGTTTTTAGTCCAGCTCGCTAAAATGTGATTTCCTCGCTTGCTGGTTGCTCTAGGGGACTGATTTTCTTCCCCCACACCGTTAGTTGGTGCGGGGGTTCTTGAAATCTCAGTGTGGATATTTTGTAAGGGTTTTTTACTGACCGCACAGACCCCTTTACTATTTTCTGCTATCTAGTATTAGTGGGCCTCATTTGCTAAATCTGTTTTCACCCCTATGTATGTGCCTTCCTCTTACCTCACCGTTATTATATGTTGGGGGCTTCTATATCTTTGGGGATTATTTCTCTGGAGGCAAGAGAGGTCTTTCTTTCTCTCTAGGGGTAGTTAGTTCCTCAGGCTGGCTCGAGACGTGTAGGATTTTTAGCACGTTCACCGGCTACTTCTAGTGTGTTTGGATAGGGTCAGATTTGCGGTCAGTCCAGTTTGCCACCTCCCTAGAGCTTGTCCTATGTTTGTTACCTAGCTGGAGTAATTTGTGATCCTCAACCACTAAGGATCATAACAGTAGAGCAGGCCAAAAAGTGTTTAATGCATCGCAGAAGTGGGATAAAAAGAAGACCTGAGTACATTTTTTTTTTCTCCTCCCGCTTTTCTTTTGCTGCAGTCTGTTTAGCTTCTTTCATCCCCTTGAACTCTGGGTGGTTTTGAGCTCAGCTGCAGACATGAATGTTCAGACTCTGACTTCTAGTGTGGATCATCTGACTGCACGGGTGCAAAGTATTCAGGATTTTGTTATTCATAGCCCTATGTCAGAACCAAAGATACCCATTCCTGAGTTGTTTTCTGGAGATAGATCTAGGTTTCTAAATTTTAAGAATAATTGTAAGTTATTTCTATCTCTGAAACCTCGTTCCTCTGGTGATTCCGCTCAGCAAGTTAAAATTGTTATCTCCTTGTTGCGTGGCAACCCTCAAGATTGGGCTTTCTCTCTGGCGCCAGGAGATCCTGCATTGCTTAATGTAGATGCATTTTTTCTGGCTCTTGGTCTGCTTTATGAGGAGCCTAATCTTGAGAATCAGGCAGAGAAAGCGTTGCTGGCTATCTCTCAAGGTCAGGATGAAGCAGAGGTGTATTGTCAAAAATTTCGGAAATGGTCGGTGCTTACTCAATGGAATGAGTGTGCCCTGGCCGCAAATTTCAGAGAAGGTCTTTCTGAGGCCGTTAAGAATGTTATGGTGGGGTTTCCCACCCCTACAAGTCTGAGTGATTCTATGGCTTTAGCCATTCAGGTTGATCGGCGTTTGCGGGAGCGCAAATCTGCTCATCCTTTGGCGGTATTTTCTGAACAGAGACCTGAGTCTATGCAATGTGACCGAACTCTGACCAGAATTGAGCGACAAAGTCATAGACGTCAAAATGGGTTGTGCTTTTACTGTGGTGATTCTACTCATGTTATCTCAGCATGCTCTAAACGCTTAAAAAAAAAATCGCTAAATCTGTCACCATTGGTACTATGCAGCCTAAATTTATTTTGTCTGTTACTTTGATTTGTTCTTTGTCATCCTACCCGGTTATGGCTTTTGTGGATTCGGGTGCTGCCCTGAATCTGATGGATTTGTCGTTTGCCAGGCGCTGTGGTTTTGTCCTGGAGCCTTTGGAATTTCCTATTCCTCTGAGGGGAATTGATGCTACGCCATTGGCTGAGAATAAGCCTCAGTATTGGACGCAAATGACCATGTGCATGACTCCCGTACATCAGGAGGTGATTCGTTTTCTTGTTCTGCATAATTTGCATGATGTTGTCGTTTTGGGTCTGCCATGGCTGCAGGCTCATAATCCAGTTTTAGATTGGAAAGCTATGTCTGTGTCAAGTTGGGGTTGTCAGGGAATTCATGGCGATGCTCCGTTGGTGTCTATTGCTTCTTCCACTCCTTCTGAGGTCCCTGAGTTTTTGTCTGACTACCAGGATGTATTTGATGAACCCAGGTCCAGTGCCCTGCCCCCTCATAGGGATTGTGACTGTGCTATAAATTTAATTCCTGGTAGTAAATTCCCTAAGGGACGACTTTTTAATCTGTCTATACCAGAGCATGCCGCGATGCGGAGTTATATAAAGGAGTCTTTGGAGAAGGGACATATTCGCCCATCCTCTTCCCCTCTTGGTGCAGAATTTTTTTTTGTGGCCAAGAAGGATGGTTCTTTGAGACCTTGTATAGATTATTGTCTTCTGAATAAAATCACAGTCAAATTTCAGTATCCTTTACCACTATTGTCTGATTTGTTTGCTCGGATTAAGGGTGCCAGTTGGTTCACCAAGATAGATCTCCGTGGTGCGTATAACCTTGTGCGCATTAAGCAGGGAGATGAATGGAAAACAGCATTTAATACGCCTGAAGGCCATTTTGAGTACTTGGTGATGCCTTTTGGACTCTCTAATGCTCCTTCTGTGTTTCAGTCTTTCATGCATGACATTTTCCGAGAATATCTGGATAGATTTATGATTGTTTATCTGGATGACATTTTGGTCTTTTCTGATGATTGGGAGTCCCATGTGAAGCAGGTCAGGATGGTGTTTCAGGTCCTGCGTGCTAATGCTTTATTTGTGAAGGGCTCAAAATGCCTCTTCGGGGTACAGAAGGTCTCCTTTTTGGGTTTTATTTTTTCTCCTTCTACTGTGGAGATGGACCCAGTCAAGGTCCAGGCTATTCATGACTGGAATCAGCCCACGTCTGTTAAGAGTCTTCAGAAGTTCTTGGGTATTGCTAATTTTTACCGTCATTTCATCGCTAATTTTTCTAGCGTGGTTAAACCTTTGACGGATTTGACCAAGAAGGGTTCTGATGTGACTAATTGGTCTCCTGCGGCCGTGGAGGCCTTTTGGGAGCTGAAGCACCGGTTTTCTTCGGCTCCAGTCTTATGTCAGCCAGATGTCTCTCTCCCCTTCCAGGTCGAGGTTGATGCTTCTGAGATTGGAGCAGGGGCTGTTTTGTCGCAGAGAAGCTCTGATGGCTCTGTGATGAAACCATGTGCTTTCTTTTCAAGAAAGTTTTCGCCTGCCGAGCGGAATTATGATGTTGGTAATCGGGAGTTGTTGGCTATGAAGTGGGCATTTGAGGAGTGGCGACATTGGCTCGAAGGAGCTAAACATTGTGTGGTGGTCTTGACTGATCACAAAAATCTGATTTACCTTGAATCTGCCAAGCGCCTGAATCCTAGACAGGCTCGTTGGTCGTTGTTTTTCTCCCGTTTCAACTTCGTGGTCTCATATCTGCCTGGTTCGAAGAACGTGAAAGCTGATGCACTTTCTAGGAGTTTTGTGCCTGACTCTCTGGGAGTTTCTGAGCCGGCTGGTATTCTCAGAGAGGGAGTGATTTTGTCTGCCATTTCCCCAGATTTGCGACGAGTGCTGCAGAAATTTCAGGCGGATAGACCTGACCGTTGTCCACCAGAGAGACTGTTTGTCCCGGATAGATGGACCAGCAGAGTTATTTCCGAGGTTCATTCTTCGGTGTTGGAGGGTCATCCTGGGATTTTTGGTACCAGAGATTTGGTGGCTAGGTCCTTCTGGTGGCCTTCCTTGTCGCGGGATGTGCGTTCCTTTGTGCAGTCTTGTGGGATTTGTGCTCGGGCTAAGCCTTGCTGTTCTCGTGCCAGCGGTTTGCTTTTGCCTTTGCCTATTCCGAAAAGGCCTTGGACGCACATTTCCATGGATTTTATTTCGGATCTTCCGGTATCTCAGAAAATGTCTGTCATCTGGGTGGTGTGTGATCGTTTTTCCAAGATGGTCCATTTGGTGCCCTTGCCTAAGTTGCCTTCTTCCTCCGATTTGGTTCCTCTGTTTTTTCAGAATGTGGTTCGCTTGCACGGCATTCCTGAGAATATTGTGTCTGATAGAGGATCCCAGTTTGTGTCCAGGTTTTGGCAGACTTTTTGTGCTAAGATGGGCATTGATTTGTCTTTTTCTTCGGTCTTCCATCCTCAGACTAATGGCCAAACCGAGCGAACTAATCAGACGTTGGAAACTTATTTGAGATGTTTCGTTTTTGCTGATCAGGATGATTGGGTGACTTTTTTGCCATTGGCCGAGTTTGCCCTTAATAATCGGGCTAGTTCTGCTACTTTGGTTTCACCTTTTTTCTGCAATTCTGGTTTCCATCCTCATTTTTCCTCGGGTCAGGTTGAGCCTTCTGACTGTCCTGGGGTGGATTCTGTGGTGGATAGGTTGCAGCAGATTTGGAACCATGTGGTGGACAATTTGAGGTTGTCACAGGAGAAGGCTCAGCGCTTTGCCAACCGCCGCCACGGTGTGGGTCCCCGACTTCGTGTTGGGGATTTGGTGTGGCTGTCTTCTCGGTATGTTCCTATGAAGGTCTCCTCTCCTAAATTCAAGCCTCGCTTCATCGGTCCTTATAAGATCTTGGAAATCCTTAACCCGGTGACTTTTCGTTTGGATCTCCCAGCATCGTTTGCCATTCATAATGTGTTCCATAGGTCTTTGTTGCGGAGGATAATTCCTGGGTTGTCGCCTCTGATGTTCATGCGGCCGATTTGGTTCGTGCCTTCCATGCGGCTCGTCCTGATCGCCCTGGGGGTCTTGATAAGGGTTTGGTGACCCCTCCTCCCCTCCTCAAGGGGGGGGGTACTGTTGTGAACTCTGTTTTTGGGCTCCCTCTAGTGGTCACAAGCGGTACTGTGTAGTGTTGTCTTTCTGCAGGTTGGCAGCATCAGCTGCTTCATTATCCTTGGTTGGTTTCCTATTTAGCTCACCTGGATACTCAGTTCCTTGCCTGCTCTCAATGTATTCAGTGCTCTTCAGATTCCTTGTGACTACCTTGCTCCCAGTCTCTCCAAGACAAGCTAAGTTTTTGTTTGATCATTTTTTGATTATCAGCATTTATTATGTTTTTAGTCCAGCTCGCTAAAATGTGATTTCCTCGCTTGCTGGTTGCTCTAGGGGACTGAGTTTCTCCCCCCACACTGTTAGTTGGTGCGGGGGTTCTTGAAATCTCAGTGTGGATATTTTGTAAGGGTTTTTTACTGACCGCACAGACCCCTTTACTATTTTCTGCTATCTAGTATTAGTGGGCCTCGTTTGCTAAATCTGTTTTCACCCCTGTGTATGTGCCTTCCTCTTACCTCACCGTTATTATATGTTGGGGGCTTCTATATCTTTGGGGATTATTTCTCTGGAGGCAAGAGAGGTCTTTCTCTCTAGGGGTAGTTAGTTCCTCAGGCTGGCTCGAGACGTGTAGGATTTTTAGGCACGTTCACCGGCTACTTCTAGTGTGTTTGGATAGGGTCAGATTTGCGGTCAGTCCAGTTTGCCACCTCCCTAGAGCTTGTCCTATGTTTGTTACCTAGCTGGAGTAATTTGTGATCCTTAACCACTAAGGATCATAACAGCCTGTATTGGAAGTCCTGGGAGTAGGCATCCTGAAGAACACAACCTGTGTTGGATGTCCTGGGAGTAGGAGTCCTGAAGAGCACATGCCAGTGTGTTGGACGGTCCCAGGTGGGATGGACGTCCTGAATAGCACACAGTGAGACTGTCAGTGCCGTAACTATAAACTTCGGGGCCCCCGGGGCAAAACTTCATAGTGGGGCCCCTCAACATGTCAATCACTAGAGGTTGTGCGGAACGTGGTGAAGCCTGCTACGCATTGTTGTATATGACACACAGGCTTCACCACGTTCTGCAAGACCTTTAATAGATTTTGTTTATGATACAAGTTTTAGAAGTTAAATATTCAGTGAATATGTTTGGAAAATTAATAAGGTGAATAATACCAAATATTGCACAATTTTCAAATAACTATATGTTTATTAAATATTAAGTAGTTTTAAACAGTATATATTTAAACTTTGTTCACTTAAACATAACATTACTTAAACATTACCAATTTGTTCAGTTTTAAACAGCTACTTAAACATTTGTTTCCTAACTTTCAGAGAAGCGAATTAATTAATCAATTACTTTGTCAAAGTTGATCTGTTGAGATCGATCATTCTCAGTTGAAAGTAAAGCTAAGCTGCTGAGTCTTTCTTGATCCATAGTACTTTTCAAGTAGTTTTTTATGAGTTTAAGCTTAGAGAAGGATCGTTCAGCCTTAGACACAGTCACAGGAACAGTCAAATACATGATGCACACTGTGCATACGTCTGGATAGCTTGATGAAAGTGAAGATTGCTCAACTATTAGGAAATCAGCAAATTCCTTAACACTTTTGATTTTTTCCAGTTGCTTTTGAAACAAATTTTTTACTGAACATAACTCTGAAGGAAAGGCTGGAGTTACATAATCTGCAAACTTGTTAATAAAATCAACAGCTTTTTGTGAATATCTCTTTCACTTGCACTGGCCAAAAAATCAGGTTGTATTACTTCATAAGAGTCAAGACCAGCTTTCATCCCTTCAAAGCGGCGATGAAGTTGAGTACAAAGTGTGTCTACCATTGGATAGAACACAATAACTCAGAAACAAGTTGTTGGGTCTGCTAATCTCTCGTCTTCACACAACTCATCAAAGTGTTTCTTCACTTTCCTTACTCTGTTCTGGTGAAATTCATTTTTTATTCCCCATCGACTACACACATCTGATGCTTCAGAAACAAGTACTTCAAACCTTTCACGCATTTCGGTTATCTTTAACAATGCATTACCCAATAACTCATATGCAGACAAGAGGTCCATCGTTTCAGATTGTAAGGATTTCGATACACGGTTGAGAGTCTCTAAAACTTCACACTGTACAACCAAAAGTAATAAAAAATCAAAAATTTCAAGTTTGTTCTTTAGCTGCTGTGCTTCATTTCTTTCCTTGCTTTTTTGGAAGTCAAAGTTATGCGAGTAAGACTTTTCATCACTTCACAAAACCTGTGTTTCAGTGCATACACTGCATCATGTCTGCCAGACCAATGAGTTGGATTAAGAGTTTTCAGTGTTACTTTCGATTTTGAATTCAGTGAATCGGGCTGAGCCTCGATGCAGTACACTGATTTCAGATCTTGTCAGCGAACAATACTATTACCAAAAAAGCAATATACACTTTGAATTGTTGCAAAAAAACTGGCTCACCACTTGGTTCTCTTCCACAGCATCCTTCAACACTAAATTAAGGCTATGAGCAGCGCAGTGCACAATGTATGTGTGTGGGCCTTTTTTTTAATATGTTGCTGCACTCCATTGTATGCCCCACTCATGACTGCAGCACCATCATAGCCTTGTCCCTGACATTTGGTCAAATCCAAGTTTTTGTCTTTCAATGAAGTTATTATTTCTTCTGCAAGACCTCTCGCAGACTGATCTTTTATCTCTCTGAAGGATACAAAAGTTTCACATATTTAGATTTCAATAGGTTTCCCCTCTTCATCATTAACTATTTTGACATACCGGTAAACTTCACTCATCTGATCAATTTTAGCTATGTCCTGGGTGGTATTTAGGATCAATAAAAAAACAAGGAATTTTTGAAGCTCAACTACAATTTCATCTTTGATTTGTAAGGCTAATAGATTAATAAGCTCATTCTGAATTTTAGGACTGAGGTATTTCACAGTCCCTTGCGGACGCTGAAGCAATTCTTGTAGTACTGGGTCATATTTTGACAAAAGCTCAGCTATCGAGAGAAAGTTTCCTTTGTTAGTATATTTGAACTTTTCAATTGAGCCACGAAACGCAAGATTACATGTTGCAAGTGTTAATGTCACATTCAGGATTCTTTCAAGAACTTTACGCCAAATACTTCTTTCACTCTCCACATTTTTGTCGAAAACTTCTTCTAAAGTATCACATTTCCGCCATTGCTCATAAACTACACAAGCATGTGTATGGCTTTTGGATGCTTTATGAACTGAAATACATTCTGAAATATGCTTCCAGTCTTGAACTCCGGTTGTTGAAAACGGTAACACACGATTTCTGTATTCAAGTGCTTCCGACTGTGACTGAGGGAATAGCCAACATGGCAAGCAGTAAACACAATCTAATTTTGTTGAGTAAGGGTACCGTCACACATTGAAATTTTCATCGCTGCGACGGCACGATCCGTGACGTCGCAGCGATCGTATGAATATCGCTCCAGCGTCGTAGACTGCGGTCACACGTTGCAATCACGGCGCTGGAGCGATGCCGAAGTCCCCGGGTAACCAGGGTAAACATCGGGTAACTAAGCGCAGGGCCGCGCTTAGTAACCCGATGTTTACCCTGGTTACCAGCGTAAACGTAAAAAAACAAACAGTACATACTCACCCGTCGGTGTCCTTCAGGTCCCTTGCCGTCTGCTTCCTGCTCTGAGTGCAGCCGTACAGTGAGAGCAGATCGCAGCACCGCTGTGATCTGCTCTCACTTTCCGGCCGGCACTCAGAGCAGGAAGCAGACGGCAAGGGACCTGAAGGACACCGACGGGTGAGCATGTACGGTTTGTTTTTTTACGTTTACGCTTGTAACCAGGGTAAACATCGGGTTACTAAGCGCGGCCCTGCGCTTAGTTACCCGATGTTTACCCTGGTTACAAGCGAAGACATCGCTGGATCGCTGTCACACACAACGATCCAGCGATGTCAGCGGGTGATCAAGCGACGAAAGAAAGTTCCATACGATCTGCTACGACGTACGATTCTCAGCAGGATCCCTGATCGCTGCTGCGTGTCAGACACTGCGATATCGTAACGATATCGCTAGAACGTCACGAATCGTAACGTCGTAGCGATGGAAATTTCAATGTGTGACGGTACCCTAACATAACCAACTTCTTTTAAGCTTCAACCCTGACTTTGTGTTGATAAAATAATAGTTACTTGAAAAAGATCGACCTTCTTGATTGATATCCTTGGGAAATGGTCCGTCAGGCTGTATTGGACCAGACGCTTTCTTATCTTGATTTTCAATCACAGTAGGAAAGGCGTCGTAGTAGGCAGAATCTTCATCTTCCAAAAACTTTGGTGTATCATTGGTTGGGTCTGTTATATCTTCTTTGCCTATACATTTTTGCTTTTTCGAGTCATTATCATTATTAAGGTTGTCTTGTTCCGATGTATCTAAATTTAATTTTTGTGAGATTTCAATATCAGAAGCATCCCCTTTTTTTCATTTTCCTCCAAAGTGTCTTCCAGACCTTGGGTCGTTAATTTATTCAGACCTAAAAAGAAAATAATTAAATTAATAAAAAAATCATTTTTTTTAACACACGTTTTTATAAAGAACTAAAAATGTGTTAATAATATGCGTTAGTATTCAGAAAATTAAAAATTTGAATGTAAAAGTACAATATAATAAATTATAAAGAAAATAAGTAGGGTAGTTTCAGTTTTGAGAATACGTTTTTCTTCTGCATAAATATTTACGAATAACAAATAATTGAATAAAGACAGCATAGTGGCTGTAATGTAAACAAACATCATGCAAATTTAACCAATCAATCATACACATACCTTTCTTATCATCATTCCCTGTCGAGTGGTTTTCAACATCCAGCTATGCTGCTAATTTCTTCGAACTTTTTTCAGCCTCCAAGTTTCTTCTTTTCGCAGTCTGTCTTTTTTTATTTCCACTTGGCTGGTGCCGAATTCGTTTCATAATAAACGGTTTTACACACACAATCACAGACTGTCTAATACAGTATTTTCCGGCGGATAAGACTACTTTTTAACCCCAGGAAATCTTCTCAGACTCAGAAGTCAGGGATCGTCTTATACGCCAGGTCACGAGCACGGCGCCACCTACTGGCAAAGAGACAGTGCAGCTGCGCTGCCCAGGATATGTGCACTGTGTCCAGACATCAAATACTACAACCCCCAACCACAGGTTCAGCAGTCACTATTGCTCCCTCCCGGTTGTGAGGAGAGTGGGGGTTGTACACAGCTCTGATTATTGAAAACAAGAGGCAGATGACTGAGAAGATAGATACTGCATGACCCGGAACCAGGAGGAATGTGTGATTATGGAGACTTCCCCCTCCTCCCCTCCCCCTCGCAGCAGTATAGACCTATAGCAGGGCTTCTCACAGTTTGTCACAGAGATATTTGTGTCTGCTGAGACTGTCTCCTCTCAATGATGCTGGGAGCTGAGAGTTTCTTACAGTCAGTGTGCACTGTGCCTGCCTTGCCAACTCTCTGTGATCTCCAGACTAACATATTGTTACAAATCTTGTGCTATGAGACTCTCCAGGCCAGTGCAGGTTTCCATTCATTGACAGCTGGCAGAGCTCCTGGAACTTATTGAAATGATAGTCTCTCCTGTCCTCCAGGTGACATTGACAGGAATATAGGAGCTGGGTATTTTATGAGAAATTAAAGTATTAAAATGCAAGTTTTTACCATCAGTTTGGGGCCCCTTGGGTGGTTGAGGCCCCGGGGCAGTGCCCCTGCTGCCCCGGCTGCCCCGGTTGTAGTTATGACCCTGGAGACTGTAGTCCTGGACAGTCTTTGTTGGAAGCTCCTGTGAGTGGAGTCTTCCTGGAGCACCTGAGAGACCGCGGACCTGGACGGTCTGTGTTGGGGAAGCTACCGACCTTCGGTGGCTCTGGACTAACTGATGTGTGCCTGCCAGGAAAGTTGGTGAACCTCGTAAGACAGCTTCCCTGAGAGAGAGAGGACTGACAAGAGGTCAGCGTGTGGAGCAGGAGCACCAGAAAGGTAACACCCGGGAAGGGGAGCTATCATAATGGCAGAGACTTATCTGCCAGTGGAACAGACTGTTGGTGCTTGTTGTGTTCCATGGATAGTGATGAACTGTGCAGTATCCCATGGTAACTGGATGAAGTGGGGTCCAGCGTGTTTAGAGACGGCGAACCAATGTCGTGTGCGCTATATGACACGGACATTGACATGGCATATGGACACCCTCGGGAACTAGTCAAGGAGAGCTGGCGGGTGTAGTGTCTGAACTGTGAGCTAAAGCTTATATGAAATATCAGTCAAAGCTGCAACTTAATGTCACCGGTTGGTGCCTGTTGTGTTCTATGGAGTTTATAACGAACTGTGCATAACCCGGTTTATGATGCTATAATAAACCGAATGGACTGTATTTGTGTTAAAAAAGTGCCTGTGTGACTGAATCCCATTGCTAAGCAAGTGTCCCCCAACACATGCAGTAAGCACAATCTTACAGTGGCTATTAAATCATATCAACCTGACATGTCCCATTTATATAAGGGATGTTCATAGTACCTAAAATAGGGCAAAAATTGCTGTGCAGCTCAATTTGGCTGAGTCCACGATCAGAGTCCACTGAGCATACAGTCAGCAAGCACCCCGGCCAATTGCACATGAAACAGACAGGACAGATATAACCCAGATGAATTACCTCTTCTCTGCAGTCATTACAGCACAGGCAAACAGGATCCAGGGACTCAGTTAAAAACCAAAAAAAGTTAACTTTTTATTGATTGCGTAGAGGAGTCTCCAGCTCCTGAATGAACTCATATCCATGTGTTCGGTCAAGATGCCGGATCACACTGGTGGTCATCTGACTAGCTGCAGCTCCCCCGCCGGGGCATTGCAATTCCTTAATGATGCGGTGCTCCCTCTGCTTCTTCTGTATGACTCCTCGGATCCATTGGGCCTCTGCAGGCAGGGCCACCATCAGGGCATTACTGCCGTGACTGGCGTATGGGGCCCGGTGAGCAGAGGGGGCCCGTATCGGGCCCCGTCTCATCTGCTCACCGGGCCCCTACCGGCAGCCGCAGGCTGAACCGGGCCCTTAGCGGCGGCCAGCGCTGCAGCTGTTTAACGCTATTGACGTGCGGGCCCACCGCCTGCACGTCAGTAGTTAACAGCCGCCAGCCAATCTGAGGCTGGCAGCTGACGTCAGCCGCAGCGTGCATGTCACCGGCGCCTGACGTCATTGTCAGTCGCCGGCGAGTGCACGCTTCAGCTGCATGGAGAGAGCAGGAGCGCGGCAGGTAAGCAGAACTTTTTTTAATGAGAGCGGCGATCCGGGCGGCCCAGGGCAGAAAGCTGGACACAGGGGCAGAATGCTGGACACAGGGGCAGAACGCTGGACACAGGGGCACAAATCTGGACACAGGGGCAGAAAGCTGGACACAGGGGCAGAATGCTGGACACAGGGGCAGAATGCTGGACACAGGGGCAGAATGCTGGACACAGGGGCACAAAGCTGGACACAGGGGCACAAAGCTGGACACAGGGGCAGAATGCTGGACATAGGGGCACAAAACTGGACACAGGGGCATAGAGCTGGACACAGGGGCAGAAAGCTGGGCACGGGGGCAGAACGCTGGGCACGGGGGCAGAACGCTGGACATGGGGGCAGAAAGCTGGACACGGGGGCAGAAAGCTGGACACGGGGGCAGAAAGCTGGACACGGGGCAGAATGCTGGACACGGGGCAGAATGCTGGGCACAAGGGCAGAACGCTGGGCACAAGGGCAGAACGCTGGATATGGGGGCAGAAAGATGGATACGGGGGCAGAAAGCTGGACACGGGGGCAGAACACTGGACATGGGGGCAGAACGCTGGACACGGGGGCAGAATGCTGGACATGGGCAGATTTCTGGACACTGGGGCAGAACGCTGGACACAGGGGCAGAAAGCTGGACATGGGCAGATTGCTGGACACTGGGGCAGAACGCTGGACAGAGGGGCAGAAAGCTGGACACGGGCAGATTGCTGGACACAGGGGCAGAATGCTGGACACAGGGGCAGAAAGCTGGACAAGGGCAGATTGCTGGACACAGGGGCAGATTGCTGGACATGGGCAGAAAGCTGGACACAGGGGCAGAAAGCTGGACACGGGGCAGAAAGCTGGACACTGGGGCAGAAATCTGGACACTAGGGCAGAAAGCTGGACACTGGGGCAGATTGCTGGACACTGGGGCAGATTGCTGGACACTGGGGCAGATTGCTGGACACTGGGGCAGAATGCTGGACACTGGGGCAGAATGCTGGACACTGGGGCAGAATGCTGGACACGGGGCAGAATGCTGGACACGGGGCAGAATGCTGGACACGGGGCAGAATGGAGGAACGGGGCATGATTGGAGACACAGGGGGCAGGATGACAGACATGGCGGCATGACTGGAGACACTGGGGCATTACTGGAGACAGATGGGGCAGGATTGGAAACAGATGGGGCAGAATTGAGACACAGGGGGCATGATTGCAGAAATGGGGGCATGATTGGAGACGGGGCAGAATGGTGATACGGGCATGATTGGAGACACTGGAGGCAGGATTGGAGACAGATGGGGCAGGATCATGGGGCAGGATGGATACGATGGAGACAGATGGGGCAGGATGGGGAGATCATATGGGGCAGAATGGATACTCATTAGGGCAGGATGGGAGAACATATGGCTGACGCCAGGAATGAGACACACGGGGGCTAGGATGGTGAATATTAGTGTTGAGCGAAACGGGTCGGCCATTTTCAGAAGTCGCCGACTTTTGGCAAAGTCGGGTTTCATGAAACCCGACCCCTGTGTGGGGTCGGCCATGAGGTCGGCGATCTTCTGAATCTGGTATCGGAATTCCGATACCGAGTTCCGATATGTTTGCGATATCGGAAATCGGTATCGGTATCCACATTTAAGTGTAAAATAAAGAATTAAAATAAAAAATATTGATATACTCACCTCTCCGGAGGCCCCTGGACATCGCCGCTGGTAACCGGCAGCCTTCTTTGCTTAAAATAAGCGCGTTTTCAGCCTTCCATGACATCACGGCTTCTGATTGGTCGCGTGCCGCTCATGTGACCACCACGCGACCAATCACAAGCCGTGGCGTAATTCTCAGGTCCTAAATTCCTTATTCTAGGAATTTGGGACCTGAGAATTACATCACGGCTTGTGATTGGTCGCGTGAGCGGTCACATGGGCGGCCGCGACCAATCACAAGCCGTGACGTCATCTAAGGCCCTTCACGCGCTCATTCTTAAGAAGGAAGGCTGCCTGAAAGAAGCAGGGAGCGTCCGAGGGTGAGTATATACCTAATAGGAATATACTCACCCTCGGCTTCTTTCCGGCAGCCTTCCTTCCTAAGAATGAGCGCGTTCAGGGCCTTAGATGACGTCACGGCTTGTGATTGGTCGCGGCCGCCCATGTGACCGCCACGCGACCAATCACAAGCCGTGACGTAATTCTCAGGTCCTAAATTCCTAGAATTAGGAATTTAGGACCTGAGAATTACGTCACGGCTTGTGATTGGTCGCGTGGCGGTCACATGAGCGGCACGTGACCAATCAGAAGCCGTGACGTCATGGAAGGCCCTGAACGCGCTCATTTTAAGCAAAGAAGGCTGCCGGTTACCAGCGGTGATGTCCAGGGGCCTCCGGAGAGGTGAGTATATCAATATTTTTTATTTTGATTCTTTATTTTACACATTAATATGGATCCCAGGGCCTGAAGGAGAGTTTCCTCTCCTTCAGACCCTGGGAACCATAGTATCCCATTGCACTGCATTGGGTTTCGTGTTTCGGCCAACCCCGACCTCGACTTTTTTATAGGATCGGCCGATTTCGCTTGACCCGACTTTTGAGAAAGTCGGGTTTCGTGAAACCCGACCCGATCCTATAAAAATAAAAGTCGCTCAACCCTAGTGAATATTATTACCATAGGGGCTAATTAAGGGATATTATTACTGCAGTGAAGTATTTATTTTATTTTTTGAGTACACTGTTTTAAATGGAGGGGCGGTCCTATTACTGTGTAGAATGATACTATGTTGCCTTCTTCATGTGGTGTAATGTAGAAGTTGGGAAAATTAAGTAATGTGTTCTGCAAGTGGAACTCGAGATAACTGTGTTATTTCCTGCAGAGACGAGTCCTGGCTGGATGAAGTGATGGCGGTCTGTGCAGGATGAAAGATGAAGGACTTCACCTAGAGACGTCACTGGTGAGTCAGTGTTACCTATACACTGACACTATACACTGTATACTATATACAGAGCTCCTGTGTATAATGTCACCAGCGATTACCTCTACACAGACACTGCATACTAAGTACAGATCTCCTGTGTATAATGGCACTTATGGTGATAGTATTGTGGGTTTTTTTTATTGGTGACTGAATACTACAATACTGATCAATATGTGGTGGTAATATGTGGTCTGGTCATGATGTTGTGGTATTTGTTCCTTGTATTTGATATTATTCGATCACTGTGGTGGTAATATGTCATCTGGTCATGGTGTGGCGGTATTTGTGCCTTGTATGTGGTATTATAGGTCATTTTAAAAATTGAAAAATAAATAAAAATATACCTAAATTGTATTGCATATTTTAACAAATATTTAATAGGTTACAGTAGAGTAGGGCCTGTCCAAAAGTGTCTACCTTGTCATTTTGGTGGCTTAAAAAATCTTTTGGCCAAACAAAGCCTGCCGGCTATATGTGTGATCTGGTGATGGGAACTGTCAATGTGTGATAGGTGAGAAGTGGAGTTTTTCCAAGAGAGAGTGGTGGGACTGTGGACAGTTTGAGGGGTGGAGCATGGAGGCGGGGCTGGGGTGGAGCCTGGGCAGAGTCTCAAGGGGGCCCCAGAAAGTTTGCCAGTATGGGGCCCTGAAATTTCTAGTGGCAGCCCAGTCTGCAGGCATGGGCCCCCGGGGTCCCTCCGGGTACACACCACTGGTGGTGAACGGGGCTGATGCAGGCTGCAGGGCTGCAGGAGGCAACTGTACAAGAGACGACGGGGGAGTCAGGAGTTGTGACGGAGTCGAGGAGGGCGATGACACAGGAGCTGGCACAGCCATCAAAACGATCACATCCTCTTCACTCACTGACATCGATCCCAGTGGTAATCCCCTCTCACAGCCCTGTAAGGCATGAAAAATAGTGGTGGTGACTCCCCTCAGCATGGCCCTAGCATCTACCAGACCTCTCCCGATTCCTCGAGTCACGCGACACTCAGGCCTTCAAACCATTCCTCCAGCCAGCCTCTGTGACGTGGCCCGTCTCCACTCGGGCTGCAAACCGCTCCCAGTCCTGGCATCCTATTCCTCCTCTGCGGGACATCTTCCTTTGTGACATTGCGACAGGTAGTGGCTTCTCTCTTCTGTATACGCCAGCTTGTTCTCCTGGGCTCCACCCATTCATGGATGGAGTTACTTCCTGCTGCCCCTCCTGTTTCTCCTGGTCAGACTGGGAGGGCGACAGCTCCTGCTTTACCCGCACCCATTTAGGGCAGGCATTCTTTGCAAAGGGACATGGCTTCCTTGTTTTTGGTTCCAAGATGCTTCTTTGACACCCATAAGAGGTAGCCCCATCTTCGATTTTCGTGCCAACAGCTGCCATATTTCCAGCAGCGGTCAGCACCATCTTTGGTCCCTTTTCCATAGTCACTAATCCATAAGTTCCAAAAGTCCTTGTCTGCAGTCTTGCAATGGCGAGGCTGCGGAGGTCCATCCTGCCGCTAACGCCAAAATGTAGCAAGGTGGCACGGGGTGGTAGTTCTAGTCAAACAGAGTCCACTGAGCATACAGTTAGTGAGCACCCCAGCCCCTTGCACATGAAATGGACAGGACAGATGTAACCCAGATGAATTACCTCTTTTCTGCAGTCGTTACAGCACAGGCAAACATGATCTAGGAACTCAAGTTAAAATCCAACAAGGGTAACTTTTTATTGAATGCGTAGAGGAGGTAGTAATAAATAGAAGAAGGAAGAAAAATGTTATTGCAGCAAATCAATCAACCTTCCTGCTCTCTCCCTAACGACCTCCATGTCCTTACCCACAGCAGCCATGGTAGCCGAAAGAGGAGGCAGTCCATATGCCGTAATCTGGATGCTAATATCTCTTCAGTGGGGCACCTACATAGTCCTGGTGCCCATTTCACTGTCAGTAGGTCTAGGGCAGCAGTCTTTTCTCCTCCTGGGGTTTGGTAAGCTCCCCAAAGGGGAGCACGTCCTGCCGTAAGCAAGCCTGCCTCGGCTCCAATTGAAGAACAAGAACTTTCTCCCCTTTTTGGGGCTGTTAACCCAACCCCTTGGGTTAACCCCTTCTGTCCCAGTCTCTAACATACAGGCAAATATCATAATGAACATTATCAAATATTACTAACACAGCTCAGAACATAGGCATAAAGGGCAATACATTAATACTCAAGGCATAAGAAATACAGACACTACTAATCGTGTACACTGTCCGGGTACCACATAAGATGTACGGGCCCAGCACATGGGAAAGAGAGAAGCTATGAGGTTCTCCGCCACCTCCTTACAAGAGCTACATTAAGGGTATGTGCACACGTCAGGATTTCTTGCAGAAATTTTCCTGACAAAAACCGGACATTTCTGCCAGAAAACCGCATGCGGTTTTTTTGCGTTTTTTCATTCGTTTTTTTCCGCGTTTTTTACACGTTTTTGACGCGTTTTTTCCGAATGCATTGAATTGCGGGAAAAACACGAAAAATCTGCAAAATTAATGAACATGCTGCTTTTTTTACCGCAATGCGTTTCTTTCGCGGAAAAAAATGCACCATGTGCACAAAACATGCAGAATGCATTCTAAATGACAGGATGCATAATGTATGCGTTTTTAATGAGTTTTTATAGCGTTTTTATTGCGAAAAAAGCGCGAAAAAACCTGAACGTGTGCACATACCCTAATACACTGGTCATTTACAGAGTGTGTTCAAGAAGACAGCACTTTCCTTATCTTTTTCTGCACTGACTGACATGCTGCTGCCATTGGCGTAACTTGAAGCTTGTGTGCCCCAATGCAAAATCTCCGATGGGGCCCTCAGCTAACACAGGTAATAGTAATAGTCTTTTACTGTGCAGCAAAGGGACCATTAGTGTCCCCTAGTCTACAGGTCCCAGGTGTAATTGAAACCCTTGAAACCTATTATAGTTATTCCCATGGCTATGGCCCTTTAAAAATAGTAAATTAATGGTCTACCATGTAAAACATAGCAGGGCTAGATTAGTCTGAGTGGGAGCTGCTGTTTACCGGTTCTCTACTTTGGGATATTGAAACAGTCCAAATTGGGGGATCCCTCTATGATGTCCACATGCTCCCATAGAGCAAATGGAAATCAGCTGCCTTACTGAAATATCCTATTTTCTCTGAAAACAGGAAGTCTCTTGTCCCTGCATTTATCATTCCCCTCTTCGACTCATAACCCAGCTGCTCCCTCTTGCCAGGAACTTTTGCACTGACTGATGTGTCATACATAGAAACTGACCTCCTGCTTCTACATAGAGCTTAAAAGGATTCAGTTATTTTGTTTTTAATCACGTTATGTTATGGACCTAATCTTGACTGGAGGAGGAGTGTTTCTTTAACAGCAAATTCTACTGTAGAGGACCTGACAATTATTAGACAATGAATCGTTCATCCATTATGATGATTCAGCTGCTCAATTATATGGTCAGTTTAGGATTTCATATCTTGTGGAATATTGATTAATATTAATATCGTTGAGTTAATATTGATTAACGCAACGATGTCCTTAGTAATATTCATTGCTTATGCCTTCTTGTTTCTGGGGCACTCTGCAAACATGCCAGCAGATTTATTAGTGCTTTGATATTTGTAACCATTCTGAAAAATCAAAGCCTGCTTGGCAATAAAGGGTGTCTGGCGAAAGTAGCTTATAACACAGTTGCTTCATTTCATTGTTCAAAGACCACACACACATAAATGTGTGCAACAATTAAATGTTCCCAAAAGAAAATCAATAAGGAGGTATTGCTGCCTGCTGTACCTGTAACAATTACTGCCATTGTATGAATAGACTAGCCGAGTGAACCTCCTGTTCTTCAATAATTGTTTTTTATTCTTACATGGAGAGATGAGCTCGCAAGATGAATTCTCTCCACAATCAACAGTACACAGAGGCACACCACATAATGCAGGCAACTGTCATCTCAAGGCCAACAGCCTGAGATTATTTTTTTTATGTTGGGACCCAATAAAATAAGACAAGTTGTCCTTGAGATTTTAATGTTTTTTTTCTCTCTATTGTAGCCCTTTTTGTACTTTTATTAACTTAGCAAACTTTGAATGCATTGCATGAAATCTAGCAATGGAGATTTAAGTCGTAAAGAGGCATAAACCCATATTTTGAGCAACCTTGGCTAAATATATTGTAAATGCATTACGTTCACCTTCACTAATATAAATGAGTTGATATGTAGCACCACTGACTAGTGGTATTCTTCATAATAAGAATTTTTAATAACTTTTTATTGCTTAGTAGGATTGTATTGGGGGTCCTGCTGCTGACCGTTATAGACAACTTTGAAAGATGTCATAAAACGCAGAAATATTTCACACTGGGTCTTACATGTCCCATTGATTGAAAATATTGGTAATATTTAATTGATAATGGACTTAACAAAGTTTTAACTTGCAACCAACAAGCATAAAAGAATATCATAAGGGTGTATTTATTTATGTGAATTTTATGAAAATTCTAGCCCTCAAGAGATTTGTGAAAAATAAAACATTTCTATAAAGTATAAAACATAATAAATATTGGTAAATTGAAAGGTTCATTTTGAGTTTGCCAAAAGACATGTGGGAGACTCCCAAAATGTATAGAGGAAGGTGCTGTGGTCAGAAGAGATACAAATTGAACTTTTTGCCCACCAAGGTAAACTCTATGTCTGGCGCCAAACCATCACATCTCATCAATCCAAGAACACAATTCCCATAGTGAAACATGGTGGTGGCAGCAGCATGCTGTGGAATGTTTTTCTGCAGCAAGGACAGGATAAATAGTCTGAGTCGAGGGAAAGATGAATGGTGTGAAATACAGGGATATTCTTAAGCAAAACCTGTTTCAGTCTGTCAGTGATCTGAGTCTGGGATGGAGGTTCGCCTTCCAACAAGACAATGATCCAAAGCATACTGCTAAAGCAAGACTTGAGTCATTTGAGGGGAAACGTGTAAGTGCTGTGGAGTGGCCTTGTCATATCCCTGACCTTAATCCAATTGAAAATCTGTGGTCATACTTGAAGATTGCTGTTCACCAGAGAAAACCATCTAACTTGAACGAGCTAGAAGAGTTTTGCCTTGAGCAATGGGCAAAAATCCCTGTGGCAAGATGTGGAGAGCTCATACAGACTTATCCAAAGCAACTTTAACTGCCTCAAAAGGAGGCTCTACAAAGTACTGACCTGACTTTAGGGGGTGAATAGTCGAACAATGCACACTGAAGTTTTCAGTAATTTTGTCTTATTTGTTGTTTGCTTTACAATAAAAAAGAAAAACAAATGTTCACATTTGTAGGCATGTTCTTTACATGAACTGGTGCAAATCCTCCAAAAATAGTGATAATCCAGGATGTAAGGTAGCAAAACATGAAAAATGCCAAAGTGGTGAATACTTTTGCGAGCCACTGTACATATCCCATGACTGGGATTATCTGCTCACAAAACCATCAAGGTCTTATATCTGACAATTTTGGTGGAGTTGCATAAAACTTGTGTGAAAACACTAAATAAAGACGCATAACTCTGCGTTGAGCAAAAATACTGCGAGTATTCAAAGTGTATCAGCCCCATAGTATTTTTTGTGTCTTCTTACAAACCACAATATAGAACAAATCTCTAAACAACTAGTTATCTGAGAAATTAACATCTAGCCCTTGTAGTGAATATGAATGCCAAGTCTTTCTTTGTAGTCAGCTTTGTCAAAATTACTAAGAGGACAGAAGACTTGCACATCCAATATAGATGATCAAACTTTGCTATGGCTATAGTTTAATGAAAAAAATTTTTTTTCAAATATCAAAGACCTGTAAGCATGCTTAGGAGTCATCCAATATGTTTAAAGGACTGAAAATTTACCTTATGGACAGGAATTTTTTATTGTAAGAGTAGCGAGACTATTAAATACATTGTGGTGCTTAATTAATTTAAAAAGTTCAATAGTGGACTGAACAGCTTACATGTAAGATACTTCACAAGTTATATGTACAAGATTTCTGGATATGTGTTCTTGATCCAGAGATGTACAGTATTCTGATACATTTTTTTCTCCAAATTGGAAGTTTTATCTGTTTGATTGCATTCATGAGCAAAAAAAATAATAAAATTCTGTATTATTAAAAAGTAGTTATAAAATGTATATTAGATGAAATTTTGCTATATTCACTAATTCTGATAATTTCCTTATATACGTTTTCCCCATATGGGAACACAAACTGTCTGGTGGCCATTTGGAAGAGCCACTGATGCAATTGGATACAAACCTCTAGAAAAAGACAGCTCCAGTATGTAAGACAGCAGTTTAGACCTCAACTTTATAGAAACTTTTTTTTTATAAACGTGTTTTATTAAGGAAGATAAAAACAACAAAATAAAAACATTAAAACGGAGTAAAATCAAGGATGTCAAATGGCACCATTTACATTATGTAAAACAATATAATATCTTACATTGTGGCAAAACAATCAAACAGATGTAAAGTCATATGCATATGACTCTGGTAACTTAGAATGTGCTCAGCAAACGTCCCATACAATGATAAGAGCAATTAAGATATAAATAAGTTCAGGTCAAACAAAATAAAAGGAAGTTAATAACTATTCCATTCAGCCAATTTGCTAAAAGGAGTCAATGTTGCATCAGAATTATACCCTAGACCCCACACATGTTGGAATCTATCAGGACAGCTCCTATAGAATAGGTATAAACCTATCTTTCACAGGAGCAAGTAATATTTACTAGTCTTTTCCA
This sequence comes from Ranitomeya variabilis, assembly GCF_051348905.1. Classification (NCBI taxonomy): domain Eukaryota; kingdom Metazoa; phylum Chordata; class Amphibia; order Anura; family Dendrobatidae; genus Ranitomeya; species Ranitomeya variabilis. Next base: position 891,095,995 of record NC_135233.1, read on the forward strand.
AGTTCGAAGACAAAGTGCCTTTTTATCCATCAATTTTAAAGCTATAGTTTTCCAAGCTAGAAAATGTTTCTCTAAGAAAAATTCAAGTATGATGAGACCACTCTTCCTCATCCAATACCCCAAATAAACAAATTAGAAGGTCTTTTGAAATTTAGGGGTACAACATTGTGGAAAGAAAAGCCAAAACCTCACTCCAAAAACCAGAGGTAAAAGGGCTGGTCCATACCATGTGCCAAAAATCTGATGGCGATATTTGACATTTAAGACAGCTTGGCAATGAATTTCTGCCCATTTTATGTAATCTTATGGGTGCAAGGTAGCTTTGGTGTATAAAATCTAGTTGATTGAGCCTATTATTTATTGCAGGAAACACATGCAAGTCAGATTCTAATATATCTTCAGTCGGGTCTTGCAATGAAGACGGAATCATCTGTTCCCATTTGTTCAGCATTGTAAGAGGGGTATATGCTGATTTTAGTTATAATTAGATAAGAATACAAGGTGACATGGGGCATGGATATATCAGTCCATCAAATTCATGAAAAATGGCGGCTTTTCTAACTACTGTTACTCCAAGGCACATGCTATTGATAAGATGCCCTGAATTAATTAAAGGGGTTCTCTAAAAATGTAAAAAAAGAAATAAACATTTATATATTAAACATTTTTCTAAAAACTTTTATTTATCAAACATGTGTGCTTTATCTAGTGCACTCGGTCAGGATTTCAAAGATGACAACTGCCATCTATTTCATTCTGCAGCCCATTTTAGATTTCAGAAGAGATGCAGTAGGGCAGGCTGCATGAAGCACCAGACAGACGCACTGTCAGGCTGACTGAGATGAATGTTCATTCTCTGTCAGCTAAAGAAAGGTGTTTAACTTCTCCTTTAGGGTACCGTCACACAGTGCCATTTTCATCGCTACGACGGCACGATTCGTGACGTTCTAGCGATATCGTTACGATATCGTAGTGTCTGACACGCTACTGCGATCCGGAACCCCGCTGAGAATCGTACGTCGTAGCAGATCGTCTGAAACTTTCTTTCGTCGTCTAGTGTCCCGCTGTGGCGGCATGATTGCATCGTGTGACACAGGTTGTATACGATGTGCGCACAGTAACCAACGGCTTCTACATCGCAAATACATCATGAAATTATCGCTCCAGCGCCGTGATTGCAACGTGTGACCGCAGTATACGACGCTGAAGCGATAATCATACGACGCTGCAACGTCACGAATCGTGCCGTCGTAGCGATGAAAATGGCACTGTGTGACGGTACCCTTAGTCTGGCTCCACTCAGTGTCCTGTCAGGTTGACTGAACAGAAGAATGTGCATGCATGAAGCCTGATTAGATGCTGCTCTGACATGATGTGTTCTTCATACAGCCCGTCCTACTGCTTGTCTTCTGAAATCTAGGATGGGCTGCACAATGATATAGGTGGCAGTTGCCATCTTTTAAATCATAACAGTGTGCACTAGATCATACAGTTTTGCTAAATAAAAGTTTCATGTTTAATATTTAAATGTGTATTATTTATTTTATATATTTATTTTACAACATTTGTTGAAGAACTCCTTTAAGTAGCATGCACCTCTTAATACATTTTTTCCATCTTATTTCTGCACACCTCCCTTAAAGACTGGCATACAAATATTGTTTTTTTTTATTTTTTATTGAACCCAGTTGAAATAGTAAGTGAAACTCTTGAAATGTATTCTTTTTGTTCTGTTCAATCAACAGATTGCTTCAATGTCCATGCCAAAACTATCAATGTTGAATTAACTCCTGCATGCCCTATAATAGTTCTCATTCAAGTCATTTTGAAAGGAAGAGGATTTCTAAGCATTCTAACATTGCAAAGCCCCCAGTACTAGGGTTGAGCGAAACGGGTCGATCATTTTCAAAAGTCGCCGACTTTTGGCTAAGTCGGCGTCTCATGAAACCCGATCCGACCCCTGTGCTTGTCGGCCATGCGGTACGCGACTTTCGCGCCAAAGTCGCGTTTCAATGACGCGAAAAGCGCCATTTCTCAGCCAATGAAGGTGAACGCAGAGTGTGGACAGCGTGATGACATAGATCCTGGTCCCCACCATCTTAGAGAAGGGCATTGTAGTGATTGGCTTGCTGTCTGCGGCGTCACAGGGGCTATAAAGGGGCGTTCCCGCCGACCGCCATCTTACTGCTGCTGATCTGAGCTTAGGGAGAGGTTGCTGCCGCTTCGTCAGAAGCAGGGAGAGCGTTAGGCAGGGTCCACTAACCACCAAACCGCTTGTGCTGTAGCGATTTCCACTGTCCAACACCACCTTCGGTGTGCAGGAACAGTGGAAGCTATTTTTTTTTTTTTCCCTCAGCGCTGTAGCTCATTGGGCTGCCCTAGAAGGCTCCGTGATAGCTGTATTGCTGTGTGTACGCCACTGTGGAAACCAACTGCTTTTTTCAAAGCACATATCCTCTTGTTCCTTTCTGCACAGCTATCTTTTTTGTTTGTCCACACTTTTTATTTAATTTGTGCATCAGTCCACTCCTATTGCTGCCTGCCATACCTGGCTTAGATTACTGCAGGGAGATAGTAATTGTAGGACAGTCCCTGTTTTTTTTTTTTGTGGGAGATTAAGATTGGCATTTCTGCTACAGTGCCATCCCTGTGTGTGCCATCTCTCACTGAGTGGGCCATAGAAAGCCTATTTATTTTTTCCGTGATTTGTGTTCTAAATTCTACCTCAACACAAAAACACTACATCAATCAGTGGTAGAAAAATATTGGCCTCAGTCAGGGCTTGTGTGCCACTGCTGTGTGTGCTATCTCTCATTCAGTGGGCTATAGAAAGCCTATTTATTTATTTATTTTTTTTCTTATTATTTGGTTTCTAAAGTCTCCCTGAAAAAAAAAAAAAAAAAAAAAAACAGTGGGAGAGTAATATTGCCCTTTCAGCTTGTGTGCCAGTCTTGACTCCTGGGTGTGCCACCTCTCTCTCATTCAGTGGGCCATAGAAAGCCTATTTATTTTTTTGGTTTTTTTAATATTATTTGGTTTCTAAAGTCTCCCTGAAAATAAAAAAAAAAAAACTTAAAAAAACAGTGGGAGAGTAATATTGCCCTTTCAGCTTGTGTGCCAGTCTTGACTCCTGGGTGTGCCACCTCTCTCATTCAGTGGGCCATAGAAAGCCTATTTATTTTTTTTTTTAAATATTATTGGGTTTCTAAAGTCTCCCTTAAAAAACAAAAAATACATAAAAAAACAGTGGGAGAGTAATATTGCCCTTTCAGCTTGTGTGCCAGTCTTGACTCCTGGGTGTGCCACCTCTCTCATTCAGTGGGCCATAGAAAGCCTATTTATTTATTTTTTTAAATATTATTGGGTTTCTAAAGTCTCCCTTAAAAAACAAAAAATACATAAAAAAACAGTGGGAGAGTAATATTGCCCTTTCAGCTTGTGTGCCAGTCTTGACTCCTGGGTGTGCCACCTCTCTCATTCAGTGGGCCATAGAAAGCATTTTTTTTTTTCCTTGATTTGTGTTCTAAAATCTACCTCAACACAAAAACACTACATCAATCAGTGGGAGAAAAATATTGGCCTCAGTCAGGGCTTGTGTGCCACTGCTGTGTGTGCTATCTCTCATTCAGTGGGCTATAGAAAGCCTATTTATTTATTTATTTTTTTTCTTATTATTTGGTTTCTAAAGTCTCCCTGAAAAAAAAAAAAATAATAAAAAAACAGTGGGAGAGTAATATTGCCCTTTCAGCTTGTGTGCCAGTCTTGACTCCTGGGTGTGCCACCTCTCTCTCATTCAGTGGGCCATAGAAAGCCTATTTATTTTTTTGGTTTTTTTAATATTATTTGGTTTCTAAAGTCTCCCTGAAAATAAAAAAAAAAAAACTTAAAAAAACAGTGGGAGAGTAATATTGCCCTTTCAGCTTGTGTGCCAGTCTTGACTCCTGGGTGTGCCACCTCTCTCATTCAGTGGGCCATAGAAAGCCTATTTATTTTTTTTTTTAAATATTATTGGGTTTCTAAAGTCTCCCTTAAAAAACAAAAAATACATAAAAAAAACAGTGGGAGAGTAATATTGCCCTTTCAGCTTGTGTGCCAGTCTTGACTCCTGGGTGTGCCACCTCTTTCATTCAGTGGGCCATAGAAAGCCTATTTATTTATTTTTTTAAATATTATTGGGTTTCTAAAGTCTCCCTTAAAAAACAAAAAATACATAAAAAAACAGTGGGAGAGTAATATTGCCCTTTCAGCTTGTGTGCCAGTCTTGACTCCTGGGTGTGCCACCTCTCTCATTCAGTGGGCCATAGAAAGCATTTTTTTTTTTTCCTTGATTTGTGTTCTAAAATCTACCTCAACACAAAAACACTACATCAATCAGTGGGAGAAAAATATTGGCCTCAGTCAGGGCTTGTGTGCCACTGCTGTGTGTGCTATCTCTCATTCAGTGGGCTATAGAAAGCCTATTTATTTATTTATTTTTTTTCTTATTATTTGGTTTCTAAAGTCTCCCTGAAAAAAAAAAAAAAAAAAAAAACAGTGGGAGAGTAATATTGCCCTTTCAGCTTGTGTGCCAGTCTTGACTCCTGGGTGTGCCACCTCTCTCTCATTCAGTGGGCCATAGAAAGCCTATTTATTTTTTTGGTTTTTTTAATATTATTTGGTTTCTAAAGTCTCCCTGAAAATAAAAAATAAATAAATTAGGTGGGAGATTAATATTGACATTAGTGCTTGAGTGACAGTCCTGCGTGTGTGTCATCTCTGTGATTTTGTGCCACAGAAAACAGAGTGTGTAACATTGTGCCTGATTTTCCTTGTGGTCTCACCAACCTGTTAAGGGATATTGAAATCATACTGAAGTTATAGCTCACCGTGTAAGTTGTTTGACAGCAACAAATAAAGTTACTTTGGTTAAGATTTTAAAACAATGAGGAAGTCTGGTGCAAGAGGTCGTCGTGGGCGTTCATTGTCAGCTGGTAATGATGGTAGTTGTAGTGGAGCATCAGGTGGTCGTGGGGATAAAAATATTCCACCTAAGTCTGGAGCTGTGGAGCCAGTTTCGTCGTCAGGCTACACAAGGCCTCGAACGCTCTCTTTTCTGGGAGTAGGAAAACCGCTTTTAAAGGCGGAGCAGCAACAGCAAGTTTTGGCTTACATTGCAGACTCAGCCTCTAGCTCTTTTGCCTCCTCTTCCGAAACTGGTAAATGTAAAAGCAGCGCGTCGCTTGTGGATGTTCACGGTCAGGGACAAGTCGCTTCCTTGTCCTCCTCAGCAAAAACTACAACAAGAGAGAAGGATGCAGCAGGCGACACAACGGGTCACTCCATGGAGCTCTTTACACATACCGTCCCTGGCTTAGAAAGTGAAACATTTAACAGGCCATGCCCATTACAAGTATATTCTGACATGGAGTGCACTGATGCACAGCCACAGCCAGAGTACTATGCTGCTCCTTTGACTCAGACCACCACATTGCCCTCTCAGGGTACAGATCCACAATCAGACCCTGATGAGACTATGTTGCCCCGCCACGAACGCTATACCACCGACCGACACAGTGACACAGACGAAGTTGCACACGAGCTCGAAGAGGAGGTAATAGATGACCCAGTTATTGACCCCGATTGGCAGCCATTGGGGGAACAGGGTGCAGGCGGCAGTAGTTCAGAAGCGGAGGTGGAGGAGGGGCCGCAGCAGGCATCAACATCGCAACAGGTTCCATCTGCCGGGCCCGTATCTGGCCCAAAACGCGTGTCAAAGCCAAAACCTGTTGGAGGACAGCGTGGCCATCCGGTTAAAGCTCAGTCTGCAATCCCTGAAAAGGGATCCGAGTCTAGGAAGAGTGCAGTCTGGCATTTTTTTAAACAACATCCAACTGATCAGCGCAAAGTCATCTGTCAAAAATGTTCAACTAGCTTAAGCAGAGGTCAGAATCTGAAAAGTCTAAATACTAGTTGCATGCATAGACACTTAACCACCATGCATTTTCAAGCCTGGACTAACTACCAAACGTCCCTTAAGGTTGTAGCACCCTCGGCCAATGAAGCTAGTCAGCAACGCAACATCCCTTCCGTCACTGTAAGGCCACCATTTTCCGCACCACCGGCAGTATCTGTGCAGGTTTCTTTGCCAGCCAAAAGCAGTCAGGGTCAGGGAACCACCAGTTTTGTAAGAGGAAATATTGCATCTAGGGCACCGGCGGAAACAATACCGTCTCCAACCGTCTCTCAGTCTGCCATGTACACCGGCACACCCGAAAGTTCCACGATCTCCAGCTCTCCAGTCCAGCTCACCCTACATGAGACTCTGGTTAGAAAAAGGAAGTACTTATCCTCGCATCCGCGTTCACAGGGTTTTAACGCCCACATAGCTAGACTAATCTCGTTAGAGATGATGCCCTACCGGTTAGTTGAAAGCGAAGCTTTCAAAGCCCTGATGGAGTACGCTGAACCACGATACGAGCTACCCAGTCGACACTTTTTTTCCAGAAAAGCCATCCCAGCCCTGCACCAGCATGTTAAACAGCGCATCGTCCATGCACTCAGGCAATCTGTGAGTACAAAGGTGCACCTGACTACAGATGCATGGACCAGTAGGCATGGCCAGGGACGTTATGTGTCCATCACGGCACACTGGGTGAATGTGGTGGATGCAGGGTCCACAGGCGACATCAATTTAGGGACAGTTGTGCCTAGCCCACGGTCTAGGAAACAGTTGGCTGTAGGCGTTCGCACCCCCTCCTCCTCCTCCTCCTCGTCCTCCTGCAGAAGCTACAGCTCTTCCACAGAACGCAGTCTGCCAACCACTCCATCGGCAGATGACACTTTTGCACACCAGTTGTCCCATTATGGGCCAGCTACTGCCAAGCGTCAGCAGGCTGTATTGGCTATGAAGTGTTTGGGCGACAACAGACACACCGCGGAAGTTCTATCCGAGTTCTTGCAACAAGAAACGCAGTCGTGGCTGGGCACAGTAGATCTTGAGGCAGGCAAGGTAGTGAGTGATAACGGAAGGAATTTCATGGCTGCCATCTCCCTTTCCCAACTGAAACACATTCCTTGCCTGGCTCACACCTTAAACCTGGTGGTGCAGTGCTTATTGAAAACTTATCCTGGGTTCTCCGACCTGCTCCTCAAAGTGCGTGCACTTTGCTCACATATCCGACGTTCGCCTGTACACGCCAGCCGTATGCAGACCTATCAGCGGTCTTTGAACCTTCCCCAGCATCGCCTAATCATAGACGTTTCAACAAGGTGGAACTCAACACTGCACATGCTTCAGAGACTGTGCGAACAGAGGCGTGCTGTTATTTATTTGTGGGAGGATACACGGGCAGGCAGTAGGATGGCAGACATGGAGTTGTCAGGTGTGCAGTGGTCTAAGATACAAGACATGTGTCAAGTCCTTCAGTGTTTTGAGGAATGCACACGGCTGGTTAGTGCAGACAACGCCGTAATAAGCATGAGCATCCCCCTAATGCGTCTGCTGATGCAAAGTTTGACGCACATAAAGGAGCAGGCGTCTGCACCAGAGGAAGAGGAAAGCCTTGATGACAGTCAGCCATTGTCTGGTCAGGGCAGTGTACAGGACGAGGTAGCGGGCGAAGAGGAGGTGGAGGACGAGGAGGATGATGGGGATGAGTATATTTTTAATGCCGAACCTTTCCCGGGGGCACAGGAAATTGGTTGCGTGTCACGGCCGGGTTCTGGTTTTTTGAGGGACACAAGTGACGTAGATTTGCCTGCAACTGCCCCTCAACCAATCACAACCGGAGATTTGACAACTGGAACTTTGGCCCACATGGCGGATTATGCCTTACGTATCCTAAAAAGGGACACACGCATTACGAAAATGATGAACGATGACGATTACTGGTTGGCCTGCCTCCTTGATCCACGCTATAAAGGCAAATTGCAAAATATTATGCCACATGAGAACTTGGAACTAATATTAGCAACCAAACAATCAACTCTTGTTGACCGTTTGCTTCAGGCATTCCCAGCACACAGCGCACGTGATCGTTCTCACACGAGCTCCAGGGGGCAGCAGACTAGGAGTGTTAGGGGTGCACACATCAGAAGTGGCGTTGGACAGAGGGGTTTTCTGACCAGGTTGTGGAGTGATTTTGCTATGACCGCAGACAGGACAGGTACTGCTGCATCAATTGAAAGTGACAGGAGACAACATTTGTCCAGTATGGTTACTAACTATTTTTCATCCCTTATCGATGTTCTCCCTCAACCGTCATTCCCATTTGATTACTGGGCCTCCAAATTAGACACCTGGCCAGAATTGGCAGAATATGCATTGCAGGAGCTTGCTTGCCCGGCAGCAAGTGTCCTATCAGAAAGAGTATTCAGTGCTGCAGGTTCAATATTAACCGAAAAAAGGACTCGTCTGGCTACCCAAAATGTTGACGATCTAACATTCATTAAAATGAACCACAACTGGATTTCGAAATCTTTTGCCCCACCTTGCCCGGCCGACACCTAGCTTTCCTATGAAAAGCTCTTGCCTGTGAATTACTTTTCTAATGTCTAATTTGCTGCAGCTGATTGTACAGCATACGACATGTTTACACCTCCCTAAATGGCAAAACTCCCCACACGGGGCCGTGGTATCGCGACTTGGCACAAGCACCCGTGAGACTGCTGTTTGTCTGAAGAGGTGGGTGTGCTCGCTTTTGGTTGACGGCATTGCTACTGGGTCCCTCATAGTACAATGTAGTGTCTCTGGCGGTGGTGGTGCGCACCCAACGTCAGACACACCGTTGTAACATGAGGGGCCCTGGGGCGGTCCCGCCGGCCTCAAGAGAGTTCCCCCCTACCCCAGCTCAAAATGTGCTCTACCACGTGCAAAATTATGTCGCACAGCTCCACCAATCTTTAGTCTATTCGCTGACATCATTCAATGTCTGGCACTGACAATACAAATTTGTAGACATCTATGATGCAACTTAAAGTAGTCTGTGTCTGTGTCCTATATTGGCACCATTAAATAGTTACTGCCAAATTACTATGTCAGAAACTCAGTAGATGAGCCCACCCCTGTACCTAAGTATGCCACCTTTTTTTTTGTTTTGGTTGTTTTGCGAGACATTAACATCTATTTATATTTTGGGAGTACTGGGACAGACACTCCTTGCACTACTCCTCCACTCACCACCAAGCTGCCTGTGTATCCATGTAACCGCTGTAAAGCTGCCATGAGCCTATTGTTTGTTATTTTAGGCCTTTGATAGCCTGTCTGCGGTCCCTACTTTAAATACTCCTCCACTCATCACCAGCTGCCTGCCCGTGTATCCATGTAACCGCTGTAAAGCTGCCATGAGCCTATTGTTTGTTATTTTAGGCCTTTGATAGCCTGTCTGCGGTCCCTACTTTAAATACTCCTCCACTGACCACCAAGCTGCCTGTGTATCCATGTAACCGCTGTAAAGCTGCCATGAGCCTATTGTTTGTTATTTTAGGCCTTCGAAGCCTGTCTGCGGTCCCTCCTTCCACTAGGCCTCCACTGACCAGACCACTGCTGCCCGTGTACCCCTGGAACCAATTTTAAAGTGCCTACAGCCAGCCCATTTTATTGTGTTAGGCCTTCGAAGCCTGTCTGCGGTCCCTCCTTCCACTAGGCCTCCACTGACCAGACCACTGCTGCCCGTGTACCCCTGGAACCAATTTTAAAGTGCCTACAGCCAGCCCATTTTATTGTGTTAGGCCTTCGAAGCCTGTCTGCGGTCCCTCCTTCCACTAGGCCTCCACTCACCTGACCACTGCTGCCCGTGTACCCCTGGAACCAATAATAAAGTGCCTACAGCCAGCCCATTTTATTATGTTAGGCCTTTGAAGCCTGTCTGCGGTCCCTCCTTCCACTAGGCCTCCACTGACCAGACCACTGCTGCCCGTGTACCCCTGGAACCAATAATAAAGTGCCTACCGCCAGCCCATTTTATTATGTTAGGCCTTCGAAGCCTGTCTAAGGTCCCTCCTTCCACTAGGCCTCCACTCACCTGACCACTGCTGCCCGTGTACCCCTGGAACCAATAATAAAGTGCCTAGAGCCTATTTTTTTATTTAATTTAATATTAATAAAGCCAGGATGAACTACGATATACCACGCTATGAGCTACCCAGTTGACAATTCTTTTGCGAGAAAAGCCATCCCACCCCTCCACCTGCATGTTAAAGACCGCATTGTCCTTGCATTCTGTCAATTTGTCAGTCCAAAGGTATACCTGACAACAGACACATGGACCTGTAGGCCTGGCCACGGAAGGTTACGTGTCCTTTGTGGCTAAATGGGTTAATGTATTGGATGCATGGTCCACACAGGGGACAGCCTGCAAAGTCTGTCTGCAGTCCCTAATTCAAGTTGCCCTCAACTGAATAAAGCTGAGCTTCTACCTTCTGGCTCTGATTAACTGCTGTTTTTTAAAAAATTGGCTGTTCCGTCCTTCTAAAGGTGTCTGCCCCTGCCTGGTGTTGTCCTCACCTGAATAAAGCTGAGCTTCAACCTTCAGTTCCAAACATACAACAGAAAACTGGTACAATACAAAAAGTGGCCTCCAGCTACAAAAACTTTCTCCTACAAGTAGTTAACTGACAGTTTTTTTTCCAGTGAAAACACAGATATGGCATCCAACGAGTGTTGTCCTGTCTCGTCTTCTTTATATTATTGCCAAGAAGCTGCAACTGAATAAAGCTGAGCTTCAACCTTCAGTTCCAAATTACCATTTTTAAAAAAGCAATTGGCTGTTCCGGCCTACTAAAGGTGTCTGTCTGCCCCTGCCTGGTGTTGTCCTCAACTGAATAAAGCTGAGCTTCAACCTTCTGTTCCAAATTACCATTTTTAAAAAAGCAATTGGCTGTTCCGGCCTACTAAAGGTGTCTGTCTGCCCCTGCCTGGTGTTGTCCTCAACTGAATAAAGCTGAGCTTCAACCTTCTGTTCCAAATTACCATTTTTAAAAAAGCAATTGGCTGTTCCGGCCTACTAAAGGTGTCTGTCTGCCCCTGCCTGGTGTTGTCCTCAACTGAATAAAGCTGAGCTTCAACCTTCTGTTCCAAATTACCATTTTTAAAAAAGCAATTGGCTGTTCCGGCCTACTAAAGGTGTCTGTCTGCCCCTGCCTGGTGTTGTCCTCAACTGAATAAAGCTGAGCTTCTACCTTCTGCCTCTTACTAACTGCTGTTTTTTTAAAAAATTGGCTGTTCCGGCCTACTAAAGGTGTCTGTCTGCCCCTGCCTGGTGTTGTCCTCAACTGAATAAAGCTGAGCTTCTACCTTCTGTTCCAAATTACCATTTTTAAAAATGCAATTGGCTGTTCCGGCCTACTAAAGGTGAATGTCTGCCCCTGCCTGGTGTTGTCCTCAACTGAATAAAGCTGAGCTTCTACCTTCTGCCTCTTACTAACTGCTGTTTTTTTTAAAAATTGGCTGTTCCGGCCTACTAAAGGTGTCTGTCTGCCCCTGCCTGGTGTTGTCCTCAACTGAATAAAGCTGAGCTTCTACCTTTTGTTCCAAATTACCATTTTTAAAAATGCAATTGGCTGTTCCGGCCTACTAAAGGTGAATGTCTGCCCCTGCCTGGTGTTGTCCTCAACTGAATAAAGCTGAGCTTCTACCTTCTGTTCCAAATTACCATTTTTAAAAATGCAATTGGCTGTTCCGGCCTACTAAAGGTGAATGTCTGCCCCTGCCTGGTGTTGTCCTCAACTGAATAAAGCTGAGCTTCTACCTTCTGTTCCAAATTACCATTTCTAAAAATGCCATTGGCTGTTCCGGCCTACTAAAGGTGTCTGTCTGCCCCTGCCTGGTGTTGTCCTCAACTGAATAAAGCTGAGCTTCAACCTTCAGTTCCAAATTACCATTTTTAAAAATGCCATTGGCTGTTCCGGCCTACTAAAGGTGAATGTCTGCCCCTGCCTGGTGTTGTCCTCAACTGAATAAAGCTGAGCTTCTACCTTCTGTTCCAAATTACCATTTCTAAAAATGCCATTGGCTGTTCCGGCCTACTAAAGGTGTCTGTCTGCCCCTGCCTGGTGTTGTCCTCAACTGAATAAAGCTGAGCTTCAACCTTCAGTTCCAAATTACCATTTTTAAAAATGCCATTGGCTGTTCCGGCCTACTAAAGGTGAATGTCTGCCCCTGCCTGGTGTTGTCCTCAACTGAATAAAGCTGAGCTTCTACCTTCTGTTCCAAATTACCATTTTTAAAAATGCAATTGGCTGTTCCGGCCTACTAAAGGTGAATGTCTGCCCCTGCCTGGTGTTGTCCTCAACTGAATAAAGCTGAGCTTCTACCTTCTGTTCCAAATTACCATTTTTAAAAATGCAATTGGCTGTTCCGGCCTACTAAAGGTGAATGTCTGCCCCTGCCTGGTGTTGTCCTCAACTGAATAAAGCTGAGCTTCTACCTTCTGTTCCAAATTACCATTTCTAAAAATGCCATTGGCTGTTCCAGCCTACTAAAGGTGTCTGTCTGCCCCTGCCTGGTGTTGTCCTCAACTGAATAAAGCTGAGCTTCAACCTTCAGTTCCAAATTACCATTTTTAAAAATGCCATTGGCTGTTCCGGCCTACTAAAGGTGAATGTCTGCCCCTGCCTGGTGTTGTCCTCAACTGAATAAAGCTGAGCTTCTACCTTCTGTTCCAAATTACCATTTTTAAAAATGCAATTGGCTGTTCCGGCCTACTAAAGGTGAATGTCTGCCCCTGCCTGGTGTTGTCCTCAACTGAATAAAGCTGAGCTTCTACCTTCTGTTCCAAATTACCATTTTTAAAAATGCAATTGGCTGTTCCGGCCTACTAAAGGTGAATGTCTGCCCCTGCCTGGTGTTGTCCTCAACTGAATAAAGCTGAGCTTCTACCTTCTGTTCCAAATTACCATTTCTAAAAATGCCATTGGCTGTTCCGGCCTACTAAGGGTGTCTGTCTGCCCCTGCCTGGTGTTGTCCTCAACTGAATAAAGCTGAGCTTCAACCTTCAGTTCCAAATTACCATTTTAAAAAATGCCATTGGCTGTTCCGGCCTACTAAAGGTGAATGTCTGCCCCTGCCTGGTGTTGTCCTCAACTGAATAAAGCTGAGCTTCAACCTTCTGTTCCAAATTACCATTTTTAAAAATGCAATTGGCTGTTCCGGCCTACTAAAGGTGAATGTCTGCCCCTGCCTGGTGTTGTCCTCAACTGAATAAAGCTGAGCTTCTACCTTCTGCCTCTTACTAACTGCTGTTTTTTTTTAAAATTGGCTGTTCCGGCCTACTAAAGGTGTCTGTCTGCCCCTGCCTGGTGTTGTCCTCAACTGAATAAAGCTGAGCTTCAACCTTCTGTTCCAAATTACCATTTTTAAAAATGCAATTGGCTGTTCCGGCCTACTAAAGGTGTCTGTCTGCCCCTGCCTGGTGTTGTCCTCAACTGAATAAAGCTGAGCTTCTACCTTCTGCCTCTTACTAACTGCTGTTTTTTTTAAAAATTGGCTGTTCCGGCCTACTAAAGGTGTCTGTCTGCCCCTGCCTGGTGTTGTCCTCAACTGAATAAAGCTGAGCTTCAACCTTCTGTTCCAAATTACCATTTTTAAAAATGCAATTGGCTGTTCCGGCCTACTAAAGGTGAATGTCTGCCCCTGCCTGGTGTTGTCCTCAACTGAATAAAGCTGAGCTTCAACCTTCAGTTCCAAATTACCATTTTTAAAAATGCAATTGGCTGTTCCGGCCTACTAAAGGTGTCTGTCTGCCCCTGCCTGGTGTTGTCCTCAACTGAATAAAGCTGAGCTTCAACCTTCAGTTCCAAATTACCATTTTTAAAAATGCAATTGGCTGTTCCGGCCTACTAAAGGTGTCTGTCTGCCCCTGCCTGGTGTTGTCCTCAACTGAACAAAGCTGAGCTTCCACATTCTGGCTTTCGCCCTATACTATCAGATATTAAACTGCATTTGGCCTACTAGTGTGGTTATGCCCTTGAAACAGTGTCTGCTGCTCTTGGGTTTGCTACTCCACTGAACAAAGCAATGCCGCCTGTTTAGTCCTGTTACCAATTTTGAACTGCATTTAGCCTACTTTATTCTTTGGCCCTATATCTGTTTCCTCCTCATCCTGCCCATTGCCCAGCCACTGCTAGATGAGTCTGCTGGTACATTGACCTAGACCACTACATTCCCCTTATACTCTACACAGCCAGAATCTGACCCTGCTGAAAGTAAGGTTCCCCTTCCCGCATGTTATACCACCTTACACAGGGACAGAGAGGAAGGTGCAGATGAAAGTGCAGGTTCCTTCATCAGGTGGGGGGGCATACTCGTTGGCGACGTCACTGGCACAGGGCCCCTCAGAGTACGCAAAAGTGTCGCTGCTGGTGGGAGGCGCCCCCGCCATGCAAACACACATCGCTGTACTTTGAGGGGCCCTGTGCCAGTGCCAATGCGAACGAGTGGGCCCCCCTGCTTGCTCAGGATCACAGCACTTGCAACGTTGAAATACTTACCTTTCCCTGCAACACCGCCGTGACGTAGTCCGCATTTCCTGGGCCCACGAAAAACTTGAGCCGGCCCTACTCCCCCCACAACTTTTGCCAAATGACCCCCAATTCCCTATGCCCAACTATTATTATAAAGTTAATTAAGATTGACAAGCTTCAGAAACAAGAATGGATGTTTTTGGCATTAAAATGGGCACTGTAGGTGTTTTCCTGGCCTCCACTCACTGCCGACTATGCTTCCCCATTGACTTGCATTGGGTTTCGTGTTTCGGTCGATCCCCGACTTTTAGCGATAATCGGCCGACTGCACTCGACTCGACTCTGGACAAAATCGGGTTTCACAAAACCCGACTCGATCTTAAAAAAATGAAAGTCGCTCAACTCTACCCAGTACATCATTAATAAATTGATCTTAAACAGCTCCAACCTCCCTCATCTTACATGATCAGGCTTGGACTGGCCCACGGGAGAATAGGAGAATCCTCCGGTGGGCCCCTGCAGGAGTGGGCTGCCACCCTCTTGTATGAGCACAATATAACTGAACTATGTACAGATAAAGGCAGCATCGTATTAATTTAACAATCTACCCAGTTCATTGCTATAGAAATTTGTGATTGAGGATAATGTCAAATTTGCATGTAGCTGAAAAGTGGGGCCCTGGAGTTGGATACTGGTGGACCCTTGGCACCCCAGTCTGACACTGTACATGATTATTTTTATTCTGTCCATTCATGAAGTTGTTCAGGTTTGGAATGAAATTTTGCAGTCACTCAAGACTTTTTAATCTTTACACTTACGTTAAGTGACTGAAAGTATGCGATTTGCATACTCCCGGCAACATTCTGACTAGACTTACGCAGCCTCACTCAATACAACTGAATTGTGCAAGCCCAAGTACATCTTGTTGTCATGTGACTGAATGCAAATTGCATACTTGAGGTCCCGTGACTGCCTGCTCTCACAGTTAGCACCAGAGAACTCTGACAGAACGCAGTGCGTATGCTGTGAGAATTCAGTCTGCAGTCACATGGAGTAACAGAGACTTTCATCCCAAACCTGGATAACTCCTTTCACTCTTGTCTCAAGCTACAGTACAGACCAAAAGTTTGAACACACCTTTTCATTTAAAGATTTTTCTGTATTTTCATGAATATGAAAATTGTACATTCACACTGAAGGCATCAAAACTATGAATTAACACATGTGGAATTATATACTTAAAAAAGTGTGAAACAACTGAAATTATTTCTGATATTCTAGGTTCTTCAAAGTAGCCACCTTTTGCTTTGATAACTGCTTTGCACACTCTTGGCATTCTCTTGATGAGCTTCAAGAGGTAGTCACCGGGAATGGTCTTCCAACAATCTTGAAGGAGTTCCCAGAGATGCTTAGCACTTGTTGGCCCTTTTTCCTTCACTCTGCAGTCCACCTCACCTCAAACTATCTCTATTGGGTTCAGGTCTGGTGGCTGTGGAGGCCAGGTCATCTGGCACAGCACCCCATCACTCTCCCTCTTGGTCAAATAGCCCTTACACAGCCTGGAGGTGTGTTTGGGGTCATTGTCCTGTTGAAAAATAAATGATGGTTCAACTAAATGCAAACCGGATGGAATAGCATGCCGCTGCAAGATGCTGTGGTAGCCATGCTAGTTCAGTATGCCTTCAATTTTGAATAAATACCCAACAGTGTCTCCAGAAAAACACCCCCACACCATCACACCTCCTCCTCCATGCTTCACGGTTGGAACCAAGCATGTTGAGTCCATCCATTCACCTTTTCTGTGTTGCACAAAGACACGGTGGTTGGAACCAAAGATCTCAAATTTGGACTCATCAGACCAAAGCACAGATTTCCACTGGTTTAATGTCCATTCCTTGTGTTCTTTAGCCCAAACAAGTCTCTTCTGCTTGTTGCCTGTCCTTAGCAGTGGTTTCCTAGTAGCTATTTTACCATGAAGACCTGCTGCACAAAGTCTCCTCTTAACAGTTGTTGTAGAGATGTGTCTGCTGCTAGAACTCTGTGTGGCATTGACCTGGTCTCTAATCTGAGCTGCTGTTAACCTGCAATTTCTGAGGCTGGTGACTCGGATAAACTTATCCTCAGAAGCAGAGGTGACTCTTGGTCTTCCTTTCCTGGGGCGGTCCTCATGTGAGCCAGTTTCTTTGTAGCGCTTGATGGTTTTTGCCACTGCACTTGGGGACACTTTCAAAGTTTTACCAATTTTTCAGACTGACTGACCCTCATTTCTTAAAGTAATGATAGCCACTCGCTTTTCTTTACTTAGCTGCTTTTTTTTTGCCATAATACAAATTACAGTCTATTCAGTAGGACTATCAGCTGTGTATCCACCAGTAGTGTTGAGCATTCCGATACTGCAAATATCGGGTATCGGCCGATATTCGCTGTATCGGAATTCCGATACCGAGCTCCGATATTTTTGTGATATTGGAAATCGGAATCGGAAGTTCCTATAAGTTCCCAGGCGTGTGCGGTGCGTATGGTTCCCAGGGTCTGGAGGAGAGGAGACTCTCCTTCAGGCCCTGGGATCCATATTCATGTAAAAAATAAAGAATAAAAATAAAAAATAAGAATGTGACTAGTGCTAACAATAGATCTGTAGTAATGTAGCTGAGAAAGAAGGTTCTGGCTCCACATAGACATCGTCTGTCACAGTGTCTTAGAGGTGGTCTCTGCCCTGAAAAAAGACGGTTAATGCTGATTATTCTCCTATCAAATATAACACTTTTGTGTTATAGCCTGTGAAGTACATGATGTGCTTTCCTGTTATTTTTTTTTTTTTATCAGAAATCTGCTTTAATGGGATTCTGTAATGAAAAAAAGACCTGTTTCAATTGGGTCTTATAATAAACATGCTTCTTTAAAAAATATTTCTAAAAACTGTCCTATTAAGAAATCTTGCCATTTTTACACTGGCCACTGAGCATTATACTGGGCTTGTACTTACTGCTTTGTACCACTCACTGTTCTGCAGTAATTATCATTAGAGGCAGGATTGCAATGACGGATGAAACCATTACATACAGTGATTAACACGTAATCCACCATTAACAATACTTGATGGTCATATCTTACCTCCTCCCTCTCCCTGCACAATGACCTCTGCACAGATGAAAGAGCATGTCTAGAAAGTTCTCCTGTAGTGGTCAAGGAGCCATTCTACTGCTGCTTGTGTTCATATGGCTGCTGAAGAATTATCTGTGTAGAACAGGAAAGAGCAGTCTAGTATTAGGCTTAGTAGTCGGAGTGAAGATGAAAAGTTTTCTAATTTATTTAACATAAATAGTGATGTGATAAATGTAAAGAAAAAGACTAAATATAAATACATTTATTATAAAAACCTGATTTAAACAATAAGTCATATTCTGATTTCTTTAAATCAAGTCACATAAGAGCACATTTCAAAATCAACGGATTTTGCTGTCAGTTTTTCATTTGCAAAAACAATTTAGATTATATTAGACCATATTCAAGCAAAGCAATCAGAGAAACAGATCAGACATAAAATGTTGGTGCAATACTATATATACTTTGGCATTAGTGATAAGCGAATATACTCGGTACTCGAGATTTCCCGAGCACGCTCGGGGGTCCTCCGAGTATTTGTAAGTAGAGTTGAGCGACTTTTACTTTTTTTGGCCTATTATTGCGAAAAGTCGGGGGCCGACTGAAACACGAAACCCAATGCAAGTCAATGGGGAATCAAAGTTGGCAGTGAGTGGACGACAGGAAAACACCTACAGTGCCCATTTTAATGCCAAAAACATCAATTCTTATTACTGAAGCTTGTCAATCTTAATTTACTTTATAATAATAGTTAGGCATTGAAAACTGGGGGTCATTTGGCTAAAGTTGTGGGGGGTAGGGCTGGCTCAAGATTTTCGTGGGCCCAGGAAACGCGGAATACGTCATGGCGGTGGAGCAGGGAGAGGTAAGTATTTCAACTTTGCAAATGCTGTGATCCTGAGCAAGCAGGGGGGCCCACTCGTTGGCATTGGCACTGGCACAGGGCCCCTCATAGTACGATGTTGTGTTTGATGGCGGGTGGCACATACCACTAGCAGAAACACTTTTGCGTACTATGAGGGGCCCTGTGCCAGTGACGTTGCCAACGAGTATGCCCCCCACCTGATGAAGGAACCTGCACTTTCATCTGCACCTTCCTCTTTGTCCGCGTGTAAGGTGGTACAGTATGCGGGAAGGGGAACCTGACTTTCAGCACGGTCAGATTCTGGCTGTGTAAAGGGCAAGGGGAATGTAGTGGTCTGGGTCAATGTATCAGTAGACTCATCTAGCAGTGGCTGGGAAATGGGCAGGATGAGGAGGAAACACAGATATAGGCCCAAATAATAAAGTAGGCTAAATGCAGTTCAAAATTGGTAACAGGACTAAACAGGCGGCATTGCTTTGTTCAGCGGAGGACAACTGTAAGGAGTGGCTGACACAGTTAGTAGGCCCAAATAATTAAGTAGGCTAAATGCAGTTCAAAATTGGTAACAGGGCTAAACTGGTGACATTGCTTTCTTCAGTGGAGGACAACTGTAAGGAGTGGCTGACTCAGTTAGCAGGTCCAAATAATTAAGTAGGCTAAATGCAGTTCAAAATTGGTAACAGGACTAAACAGGCGGCATTGCTTTTTTCAGCGGAGGACAACTGTAAGGAGTGGCAGACACATTTAATAGGCCCAAATAATTAAGTAGGCTAAATGCAGTTCAAAATTGGTAACAGGACTAAACAGGCAGCATTGCTTTCTTCAGCGGAGGACAACTGTAAGGAGTGGCTGACACAGTTATTAGGCCCAAATAATTAAGTAGGCTAAATGCAGTTCAAAATTGGTAACAGGACTAAACAAGTGGCATTGCTTTCTTCAGCGCAGGACAACTGTAAGGAGTGGCAGACACAGTTAGTAGGCCCAAATAATTAAGTAGGCTAAATGCAGTTCAAAATTGGTAACAGGGCTAAACTGGCGGCATTGCTTTCTTCAGCGGAGGACAACTCTAAGGAGTGGCTGACACAGTTAGTAGGCCCAAACAATTAAGTAGGCTAAATGCAGTTCAAAATTAATAACAGGACTAAACAGGTGGCATTGCTTTGTTCAGTGGAGGACAACTGTAATGAGCAGGAGCCACAGTTAGTAGGCCCTAATAATAAAGTAGGCTAAATGTAGTTCAAAATTGGTAACAGGACTAAACAGGTGGCATTGCTTTGTTCAGTGGAGGAAAACTGTAATGAGTGGCAGACACAGCTAGTAGGCCCAAATAATAAAGTAGGCTAAATGCAGTTCAAATATGGTAACAGGACTAAACAGGCGGCATTGCTTTGTTCAGTGGAGGAAAACTGTAATGAGTGGCAGACACAGTTAGTAGGCCCAAATAATAAAGTGGGCTAAATGCAGTTCAAAATTAGTAACAGGACTAAACAGGCGGCATTGCTTTGTTCAGTGGAGGAAAACTGTAATGAGTGGCAGACACAGTTAGTAGGCCCAAATAATAAAGGAGGCTAAATGCAGTTCAAATGTGGTAACAGGACTAAACAGGCGGCATTGCTTTGTTCAGTGGTTGAAAACTGTAATGAGTGGCAGACACAGTTAGTAGGCCCAAATAATAAAGTGGGCTAAATGTCTGCCAAAAAATTGATCATAAATAAACAGGCGACATTGCTAGGTACAGGGGTGGGCTCCTCTGCTGAGTAGCAGACAGTGGTAGTAGGTGCAAAGTATTATCTGGTCTAAATGGAGGCCAGGGCCCCTGTATATTTTAACTATCATCTATCATTTCAACAAATTTTTATTGGCAGTGCCATTGAAGAATGTAACAGCACAGACTACACAGTGGTGGAGCAGGGAGAGGTAAGTATTGCAAGTGGTAGAGCACTGTTCGAGCTGGGGGGAACACTCTCTCGTGGGCGGCGGTACTGGCACAGGGCCCCTCATATTACGATGGTGTGTCTGACGTTGGTTGTGCACCACCACCGTCAGAGACACTTCATTGTAATATGAGGGACCCTGTTGTGGATTCTGTTGGTGGGCTCCCTCTGGTGGTTACTGCTGGTACTGGGTGACTTTGGTGGGTTGCGGCCTTTGGTTTCCACCTGTCCATCAGAGGCTGGGTGTTTCCTATTTTACCTGGCCTTTCTGTCATTTCCCTTGCCGGCTATCAATGTGTTCAGATGTGCTCTGTTTGGTTCCTGCCTACCTGCTCCCAGATCTTTCAGGATAAGCTAAGTGCTGATTTTCAGTTGTTTGGTTTTTGGTCCAGCTTGCTTAGAATGTTTCTATGCTAGCTGGTTGCTCTAGTGGACTGAGGTTCTCCCCATGTGCCATGAGTTGGCACATGGGTTCTTGTAATCTCAGGATGGTTTTTTTGATTAGGGTTTTTTGCTGACCGCTCAGTCCCCTTTTGTATCATTCTGCTTTCTAGTTTTCAGCGGGCCTCTATTTGCTAAAGCTATATACATCATCTCTATGTGTGTGCCTTCCTCTCATTTCACCGTCAATATATGTGGGGGGCAACTATACCTTTGGGGTTAATTCCTCTGGAGGCAAGTGAGGTCTTGTTTTCTCTGCAGTACTAGTTAGCTCTTAGGCTGGTGCGTGGCGTCTAGAACCAACGTAGGAACGCTCCCTGGCTATCTCTAGTTGCGTTTGTCAGGCGTAGGGCAGCGGTCAGCCCAGGTTCCATCACCCTAGAGCTCGTCCGATATTTGTTATACTTTGCTTGTCCTGTGCTATCCCTAGCCATTGGGGATTCATGACAGGACCCTGTGCCAGTGCTGTCACCCAAGAGTGGGCCCACCCACCTGTCCAGGCAAATGGCACTCGCATGGGTGCTTGCGCCAGGTGGTGACCACGGCCCTGTGGGGGAAGTCAGCCCATTTAGGGAGGTATAAAAATGGCATATGGTGGATATTCAGCAGCTGCAAATGGAGGAATTGGAGAAATCAGTAAGAGGAGGCCAAAAGAAAGATATTTTTCAGGCAAGCTACGTGTCAGCAGGGGAAGGTGGGGCAAAATAATTTGAAATCCATGATTGGTTCATTTTAATGAAGGTTAGATCATCAACATTTTGGGTAGCCAGACGTGTCCTTTTTTCGGTCAGTATTGAACCAGCAGCACTGAAGACTAGTGTTGAGCGATACCGTCCGATACTTGAAAGTATCGGTATCGGAAAGTATCGGCCGATACCGTCACAGTATCGGAATCCAATCCGATACCGATACCCGATACCAATACAAGTCAATGGGACTCAAGTATCGGACGGTATCCCTGATGGTTCCCAGGGTCTGATGGAGAGGAAACTCTCCTTCAGGCCCTGGGAACCATATAAATGTGTAAAAGAAAGAATTAAAATAAAAAATATCGCTATACTCACCTGTCCGACGCAGCCGGGACTTCAGCGAGGGAACCGGCAGCGTTGTTTGTTTAAAAATCGCGCTATTACTTGGTTACGTGAATTCCCGGCTTGTGATTGGTCAGGTCGGCCATGTTGCCGGGACGCGGACCAATCACAGCAAGCCGTGACGAAATTACGTCACGGCTTGCTGTGATTGGTCCGCGTCCCGGCAATATGGCCGCCCTGACCAATCACAAGCCGGGACGTCACGGGAGGCTGGACACGCGCTCATTTTAAAATGGGCGCGTGTCCAGCCTCCCGTGACGTCACGGCTTGTGATTGGTTGCGCCGCGATCAACCAATCACAAGCCGGGAGGCTGGACGCGCTCATTTTGAAATGGGCGCGTGTCCAGCCTCCCGTGACGTCACGGCTTGTGATTGGTTGCGCCGCGATCAACCAATCACAAGCCGGGAGGCTGGACGCGCTCATTTTGAAATGGGCGCGTGTCCAGCCTCCCGGCTTGTGATTGGTTGCGTCGCGGTCAACCAATCACAAGCCGTGACGTCACGGGAGGCTGGACACGCGCCCTTTTTAAAATGAGCGCGTTTCCAGCCTCCCGTGACGTCACGGCTTGTGATTGGTTAATGGCGGCCATGTTGCCGGGACGCGGACCAATCACAGCAAGCCGTGACGTATTTTCGTCACGGCTTGCTGTGATTGGTCCGCGGCCCGGCAACATGGCCGCCCTGACCAATCACAAGCCGGGACTTCGCGTAACCATGTAAAAGCGGGAATTTTAAACAAACAACGCTGCCGGTTCCTGCGCTGAGGTCCCGGCTGCGTCGGACAGGTGAGTATAGCGATATTTTTTATTTTAATTCTCTATTTTACACATTTTAACATTAATGTTGTTCCGATACCCGATACCCGATACCACAAGAGTATCGGAATCCCGGTATCGGAATTCCGATACAGCAAGTATCGGCCGATACCCGATACTTGCAGCATCGGAATGCTCAACACTACTGAAGACTCTTTCTGATAGCACACTAGCAGCAGGGCAAGCGAGCTCCTGTAATGCATATTCTGCCAATTCAGGCCAGGTGTCTATTTTAGATGCCCAGTAATCAAAGGGGAATGACCTGTGAGGGAGAACATTGATAAGGTAGGAAAAGTAGTTCGTAACCATACTGGACAAATGCTGTCTCCTGTCACTTTGAATCGATGCAGCAGTACCTGACGTGTCAGCGGTCATTGCGAAATCACTCCACAACCTGGTCATAAAACCCCTCTGTCCAACGCTACTTCGGATTTGTGCACCTCTAGCACATCTGCCATGTTGCCCCCTACGGCTCATGTGAGAACCATCACTGCCCCTGTGTGCTGGGAATGCCTGAACCAAACGGTCTGCAAGAGTTGCTTGTTTGGTAGCCAATATTTGCTCAACGTTCTCATGTGGCACTATATTTTGTAATTTTCCTTTATATCATGGATCCAGGAGGCAGGCCAATCAGTAATCGTCATCGGTCATCATTTTGATAATGCGGGGGTCCCTTTTTAGGATACACAAGGCATACTCAGCCATGTGGGCCAATGTTCCAGGTGTCAATTCACTGCTTGTGCTGGGTTGAGGAGTACTTTCTTGCAAATCAACATCATCTGCGTCCCGCAAAAACCCTGTACCTGACCTTGCAACGCCACCAGTTTCTATTGCCCCCTGAGAAGCATCCTCCTCCCATAAATATTCAGCCCCATCATCCTCCTCCTCTTCGTCCGCCACCTCATCCAGGAGAGTTCCCTGAGCAGACAATGGCTGACTGTCATCAAGGCTTCCCTTCTCCTCGGCTGCAGACGCCTGCTCCTTAATGTGCGTCAAACTTTGCATCAGCAGACACATTGGTGGGATGCTCATGCTTATGATGGCGTCGTCTGCACTTACCAGCCGTGTGCATTCCTCAAAACACTGAAGGACTTGAAAGAGGTCTTGTAGCTTCGACCACTCCACACCAGACAACTCCATGTCTGCCATCCAAGTGCCTGCCCGTGTATGTGTATCCTCCCACAAAAAAATTACAGCACGCCTCTGTTCGCACAGCCTCTGAAGCATGTGCAGTGTGGAGTTCCACCTTGTTGCAACGTCGATTATTATGCGGTGCTGGGGAAGATTCATCGATCGCTGATGGTTCAGCATACGGCTGGAGTGTACGGGCGACCGGTGGATGTGCAAGCAAAGTCTTCGCACCTTCAGGAGCAGGGCTGGTAACCCCAGAACATTTTTGAGGAAGCACTGCACCACCAGGTTCAAGGTGTGAGCCAGGCAAGGTATGTGTTTCAGTTCTGAAAGGGCTATGGCAGCCATAAAATTCCTTCCGTTATCACTGACTACCTTGCCTGCCTCAAGATGTACACTGCCTAGCCATGACTGAGTTTGTTGCTGCAAATACTCGGCCAGTACTTCCGCGGTGTGTCTGTTGTCGCCCAAACACTTCATTTGTAACACAGCCTGCTGACGCTTACCACTAGCTGTTCCATAATGGGACACCTCGTGTGCAACACTGGCAGCTGTGGATGGAGTGGTCGTGCGACTGCACTCTTTGGATGAGCTTTCACTTCTGGAGGAGGTGGAGGAGGAGGAGGGGTGGCGAACGCCTACAGCCAACTGTTTCCTAGACCGTGGGCTAGGCAGAACTGTCCCACTATGGCTGTCCCCTGTGGACGCTGCATCCACCACATTAACCCAGTGCACCGTGATGGACACGTAACATCCCTGGCCATGCCTACTGGTCCATGCATCTTTTGTGAGGTGCACCTTTCTACTGACTGATTGCCTCAGTGCATGGACAATGCGGTCTTTGACATGCTGGTGCAGGGCTGGGATGGCTTTTCTCGCAAAGAAGTGCCGACTGGGTAGGTCATAGCGTGGTACTGCATAGGCCATCAGGTCTTTGAAAGCTTCGCTTTCAACTAACCAGTAGGGCATCATTTCTAACGAGATTAGTCTAGCAATGTGGGCGTTCAAACCCTGTGTACACGGATGAGAGGATGAGTACTTTCTTTTCCTAACGAGAGTCTCTTGTAGGGTGAGCTGGACTGGAGAGCTGCATATGGTGGAACTAGCGGTGGTGGTGGTGGTGGTGGACATGGCAGATTGATAGATGGTTGGTGATGGTATTCTTGATGTTGGCCTACATACAGTGTTTCCTACCAAAATCCTTGTGATTCCCTGACTGCTTTGGCTTTGCGACGATACCTCCACATTTGCTGCTGGTGGTGTCCTAACCGGTGGGCTTACAGTGAGGGAAGCAATGTAGCGTTGCTGACTACCTTCATTCTGAGCAGGTGCACCAACGGTACGGGACGTTTGGTAGTTAGTCCAGGCTTGCAAGTGCATGCTGGTTAAATGTCTAAGCATGCACGTTGTATTTAAATTTTGGGGATTCTTCCCTCCGCTAAAGGTCTTTGAGCATTTCTTACAGATAACTTTGCACTGATCATTCGGATCTTGGTTAAAAAATTGCCACACTACACTCTTCCTACTATGGAATACCTTTTCAGGCATTGCACGCTGTGCTGCTTTCACCGGATGGCCACGCTGTCCTAAAACTGTTTTTGTTTTTGACAAACGTTTTTGGCCAGATACGGGCCTGCCAGATGAAAGCTGTTGCGATGTAGATGGCTGCTGTGGATCATCCTCCTCCACTTCTGAGCTACTGGCAGCGGCACCCTTTTCCCCAATGGCTGCCAATCTGGTTCAACAACTGGATCATCTATCACCTCCTCTTCAATGTCATGTGCACCTTCCTCTGTGTCACCGTGTAAGGTGCTATAGCTTTCGGGACGGGGCACCATAGTCTCATCAGGGTCAGATTCTGGCTCAGTACACTGCGAGGGCAATGTAGTGATCTGAGTCAACGGAACAGCATAATAATCTAGCTGTGGCTGTGCATCAGTGCACTCCATGTCCGATTCATCTTGTAATGGGCAGTTAACAATTTCCCTTTCTAACCCAGGCACGGTATGTGTAAAGAGCTCCATGGAGTAACCTGTAATGTCGCCTGACGCATCCTTCACTTTTGGTTTGGGTGAAGGACACAAGGAAGCGACTTGCTCCTGACCGGGAGCATCCACTGACGACTCGCTGCTTTTATATTTGGAACTTTCTGAAGAGGAGGCAAAAGAGCTAGAGGCTGAGTCAGCAAGGAAAGCCAAAACTTTTTCCTGCTGCCCTGGCTTTAAAAGCTGTTTTCCTACTCCCAGATAAGGGAGCCTTCGAGGCCTTGTGTAACCAGACGATGACACTGGCTCAACACCTCCAGCCTTAGGTGCTATTTTGCTTTTCCCACTACCACCAGATGCTCCACCAACACCACCACCATCAGTACCTGCTGGCAACGACCGCCCACGGCCTCTTCCACCAGACTTCCTCATTTTTGGGAAAATCTAACCAAAATAACAACCGTTATATGGTACTGTAAAACAAGGTAGATGGTGTATATAAACTTGTTGAGAATTTAAATCTCCCTTTTTTTGGGGGGAGACTGAACCAAAACTCAAGCCCAGTGTATAACACAACACAATGTAAGTGGCAGAATGTGGCTGGCTGATATACGACAAACTAACAGAACTGATGTAGATCCACTTTGTGACAATTTGAATCTCCCTTTTTTTCAGGGGAGACTGCACCAAAACTCAGGCCCAGTGTATAACACAACACAATGTAAGTGGCAGAACGTGGCTGGCTGATATACGACAAACTAACAGAACTGACGTAGATCCACTTTGTGACAATTTGAATCTCCCTTTTTTTGGGGGGAGACTGCACCAAAACTCACGCCCAATGTATAACACAACACAATGTAAGTGGCAGAAAGTGGCTGGAAGATATATGAAAAAAATACAAGGACTGTAGTACAATTTCAATCTCTCTACAATGATCTTAGGACAAGTATGGCAGCAATACAAAGGACTGCTGCACACAAAAGTGTTGACAAATAAACAAGATAACTGTGCAGAAAGGAGCAACAGGATTTTTGCTTTAAAAAAAGCAGTTGGTTTGCACAGCAGCCTGCAAACAGCAATGCAGCTATCAGGGAGCCTTATAAGGCAGCCTAATAAGCTACAGAGCTGATGCACAAAAATATACCCTCCACTGTCCCTTCAAAAAAAAGGTGGTGTTGGACAGTGGAAATCGCTACAGCACAAGCGGTTTGGGGGTTAATCTTCCCTCCCTAACTATATCCCTTCTTCTGATGAAGCTGCAGCAACCTCTCCCTATGCCAAGATCAGCAGAAGTAAGATGGCGGTCGGTGTGCACGCCCCTTTATACCCCCTGTGAC
Organism: Ranitomeya variabilis; assembly: GCF_051348905.1. NCBI lineage: Eukaryota > Metazoa > Chordata > Amphibia > Anura > Dendrobatidae > Ranitomeya > Ranitomeya variabilis. The sequence continues at coordinate 891,123,141 of NC_135233.1, forward strand.
GCCGCAGAAAGCAAGCCAATCACTGTCATGCTCTTCTCTAAGATGGTGGGGACCGAGACCTATGTCATCACGCTGCCCACACTCTGCGTCCTCCTTCATTGGCTGAAAAATGGCGCTGAATGCGTCATATGAAAGCGACTTTGGCACGAAGATCGCCGACCGCATGGCCGATCCCACACTAGGATCAGGTCGGGTTTCATGAAACTCGACTTTGCCGAAAGTCAGCGATTTTTGAATTTGTCCGATCCGTTTCGCTCAACCCTATTTGTAAGTACTCGGAGATTTAGTTTTCAGCGCCGCAGCTGAATGATTTACATCTCTTAGCCAGCTTGATTACATGTGGGGATTCCCTAGCAACCAGGCATCCCCCACATGTACTTATACTGGCTAACAGATGTAAATCGTTCAGCTGCGGCAAGAAAAACTAAATCTCTGAGCACTTACAAATACTCGGAGGACACCCAAGCGTGCTCGGAAAATCTCGAGTACCGAGTATATTCGCTCATCACAAATTGGCATACAAGAAAAAAAAACTTTTTAAAGGGTCTTTGGTATCTTATGAAAAGATGGATTTTCATTAGTAAATGCCATAACTTCTTCTGTGCTGAGGGTCTGTACTATTGGTCCTTCAACAATACTGAAAATGAAGGTGACACATTGTTAGTGTCCACAAGTTTTTGCAGCACAGCAGCTTTATTGGCCAATTTTGCTGCATAGGGAACTGCAGAAAGTCCCATCCATGTAAATGGAGCTCTGGTACAGTACCCCATTTAATTTTGGATTGGGGGGCTCATATGCTGGACCACACAAGTTGTGATTAATGGGAGATTTTTACTAAAAAGAAGAACATGCAAAGCATTTACGGTAAATATGACCCATGTGCTAATGCCAGCACCATTTTCTAACCCTCCTGAAACTTGTATAATTTTGCTATATTAGTCTGATAGTGCCCACACCCCCACTAACCCCAATATATTAGTGTCTGCAGTGGCTAGATGTTCCACATGTCGTATATTATTTGTTAATCCATTTAGCATTATTATGCTGCAATGTATCTGCTCTAAATAATATTGTTATTATTTATTTATATAACGCCATTGATTCCATGGTGCTGTACATGAGAAGGGGGTTACATACAAATTACAGATATCACTTACAGTACGCAAACTAACAGTGACAGAGGGGAGAAGTCCCTGCCCTTGCGGACTTACATTCTACAGGGTGGTGGGGAAGGAGGCAATAGGTTGAGGGTTGCAGCAGCTCCGGTGATGGTGATCTTATGTCACCCAACAATTTTAAAGGACACAACAGCAATTTCAAAAGAAACCCTAAAAAAAAGAAATAACATTTGATTCTGTTATTATGAGCTGAAAGTAAAGAACCAAGACAGAAATATGATGTAACTTTTAGTAAGGATAACTACAAGATTTCTATTATTCATGTAAGCAGACGGACCTATATGAGGGAAAACCTTCCTCCATTGTAGTCGATGCGTGTTTTGCTCACTTTTATGTATTCCCTCGCCAGAGACAATATTGAATTCATTGTTCTCAGTTTGATCCTATTATGACCATGATATCTTTAAAAAAAAAATCCAGATAAAAACTGCTCCCAAAACAAATTAAACAGTTGGTAAGTGAGATGTAAAAAGATATCCTGTCAGCCAGTGGTTCCAGTAAGAAGCACAATGCATTCTCTCCTGGCAAGAAGCCGAAAAATAAGGATAAAATGAAATGAATGAATTACATTCAGGACACAATGGGGCATCAGATTTGTCTGAAGTATATTGCACTGCAGGATACTACTCCAAATGAAGACCATGTTAAAAAAAAGTCATTTTCTATATTTTTCAAAATTTAATGGATAAAAGGAATATTGGAGCAGACATTGCAATACACTAACAGCAGTATACCTGGGTTTTACATTTGTATAGAACATTTTAAGAAATGCCATTAATTCAATAAGGGATGTTTTAATACAGGAAAACCCTACACAATTATTTCTGTACAAGTATCATTGATAGCATTGCATTTTGCTCTTGATCCTGTGCACTTCGCTTCCCCAGTATTTAGACTACAGGTGAATTTCCTACTATGAAGCCATATTTCTTTTTCTATAACACAACAGACTTCAGCATGTATTGTCTTATTCTAGTCAAATAAAGCTACGTAGTTTTAAATTCATGGCAACATGCCACCAAACTGAATATTATCACCTTCAATTACTCATCACGCATTCTTGATTGATTGATTGGCATATGTTATATAAGATATCTGCCCTAGCTCTCAGAGGGTGATTCATGCGCACCTTTCCTCTATCTTTGCAGCTGAGCGCCATCACATTGTCTTAGCAGGTAGCAAAGGCGGTCTAAAAAATCATGACTGTTGTCATCGCTGGGTAACATATTTTCCACCAAGTTAATCCCCCATTAGTTGCTCTTCTAGTTCGGCGACATATCCACCATCCATCTGTAATATTGTTTCTTTGTGTATTCTAATTATGTCCTCCTGGACAGCGAATGGTAGAGCTGATTAGCAGTACCAATTGCAAAGGCGATGGCCCTATTTAAATCTACATATGTCTTTTTCCATTGCCAAATAATGGATTTAATACTGCTCCAAAAACCCTGCTCCTGATATTTGGCTTAGCTTGTTACCTGCTCTTCTGTAGTTTAACTCTTAGATTGAAATATGGAAGAGACTCTAGACCAGAGGTCTCAAACACGTGACCTGAGAGCCATATGTGGCCCTTGAAGCTGTCAATTGCAGCCTGTGGACACTGGAATTCCCAAAATATTCTCTGGATAGCAGAGCACAGGCTGGAGAATGAGCAAATCGGCACACAATGTGTCAGAGCACAGTATGTTCCTGTGCTGCTGGATCACTGGTGATAGGTGAATATGAAGAGGAGGTTTTCTTAACCTCTTCCCAGCATCTGCCTTACGTGTATGATGCAGCAGGAGGTGACTTCCCGCTAACCACTGCACATGTACAACTCCATGATCGCACTGGCTCACAAGCAACTGGCACCATCATCACAAGTTGATGACACCCAGCAGCAATAGCCACGATCACAGCCATTTAATGCCTTAGTCAGTGCTGTATTTAATCATATCTCTTTAAATTATGATTAATAAAGATTATCTGCAAATAATGTAAATAGTATTATATAATGTGGCAATAAGGTACTGTATGTGTTGCCATTGTGGCAGTTTGTAAATATGAGATGACTAATAGCATGAAGTTATCTATTTGAATTATGTTTTGAATATTAGGGTTTTCTACCGCACTTCAAAAACATAATAATAGGCTAAAGGTGATGTCCGTAAGATAGGCGATAACTTGCTGTTTGTTAGGGCTCCCATTGCACCACAACCACAACCTATTCAAAGAATAATATTCTGATGATCCTCATGTGAATAAAGTACATGATTGCCACCATTCCATTGATTGTTTATGGGACTTGCGGAAATTGAGTACAGAGCTTAGCTATGTCCCATTGACAAAGAATGCGGTTGTGACACCGCTTAAACAAGAATTGGAAATTGGTGGCAGGCCCAGCAGTGGGACTTATATCAGTCAGCAAGTTATCACCTATACTATGGCTAGGGTTACAAGAGTCAATATTCTCTCGTGGGTCAATTACACAAATCACACTCTGATCAAACTCTGAGTGTGATCATAGTGTGATTCAAATCTCTCGGATGAGGAGAAGATGGAGAAAAAAATGTCTCCATCTTCTCCATTTTATCAGTCGTGGAAATTGGACTATATTCAGATGTCATCCAAGTGCAGTCCAGTGGTTTCCATGCACTCATTGACTTGCATGGGTGGATGCGATCAGAATATCAGAGCCAACTGAGGTATGCAGCGTTTGACATATACCCAGCCCCATAGAATAATATTGGCCCCAGTGTGATCCAATGTTTTGTGGTATTGCACTCAGACTGAAAATACAACCATGTGCACAAGCCCTAATATTCAACCATAATTTACTATGTTGGTATAACCCATTTAAACTCTTAATGACCACCAATCAACATTAAAATAGGGGCCATTAAGGAGCCTTATTTCCTCATCGCCATTTTAAAACGGTGCAATGGAAGAAGAGAATAGCGCCGCCCCGCTATCTGTCCCACGGGTGACAGCTGTACATCCTGCGATATTGGTCCCGGTCAGTTTTGGCGCCAATTATAATAATCTTTAGTTTTATATAGCGCTAACATATTCCGCAACGCTTTACAGTTTACACACATTATCATCGCTGTCCCCGATGGGGCTCACAATCTAAATTCCCTATCAGTATGTCTTGGAATGTGGGAAGAAACCGGAGAACCCGGAGGAAACCCACGCAAATACGGGAAGAACATACAAACCCTTTGCATATATTGTCCTTGGTGGGATTTGAACCCAGGACTCCAGCGCTGCAAGGCTGCAGTGATAACGATAACCACTGTGCCACCGTGCTGCTATTATCCACTTACATATCTCTGTCATTTGCGAGATCAAGCTTTCAGCAGGGTTTCACAGTCTCTGTCAGTGACTCACTGATAGATGTCTGGTACTGCAGTACACAAGTACTGCAGTGCATGAGACCAATGATCAGAGTAAAAATTATACATGTCTCACAGACAAACAGTGAAGATAGTAAAAAAAATGTGTAAAAAAATTGAAAACAACACAAAAAACGCACAAGAATGACTAAAAGCTTTTTCACCACTAAAAACATAGCTTTTGTGATAAAACAAAGATAAACAAGAAAAGTACACATATTTGGTATTGTGATGTCCAGTATAACCTTATCTGTAAAACTGTCAATGAAAAAATAATAAAAACACTACAAAAATGTTGCTTTTTCATTATAATTATTGGCACACAAAAATTGAATAACAAGCGATCAAAAAGCTACCCTATTTTTTGGACTGTAAGACGCACTTTTTTCTTCCAAAAATTTGTAGGAAAATGGGGTGGGTGTCTTATAGTCCAGATGTACCTGCTGTGGATGGGGAGGTGGGGGAGCACAGGGGCAGAGCAGCAGGTCACACCCATTGGAGTGGAGAGCGGTGAATATTCATTTCTCTTTAACAGCGGACATGCTGATAGCCGCAGGCTTCCTGTAATGGCAGGGCTCTGAAGTGTGCCTGCTACTTAAGGGAATGAATATTCACTGCTCTCCTGTCCCATGGGTGTAGAGTGCAGTGAATATTCATTGAGCTTTAATAGCGGGCACAGAAGTAGCAGCCGCTGGCTTCCTGCAGTGGCCGGGTGATCACATGTGCCTGCTATTAAAGAGAACAAATATTCACTGCTCTCCACCCCATGGGAATGGAGAGCAATGAATATTCTTTCCCTTCAGTAGAGGGCACACATGAGCACCCTGCCGCCGCAGGAAGCCAGCTGCTGTGGCTGACAATGTGTCCACTATCAAAGATCAATTAATATTCACTGCTCCACAAACCGATAGTCTCGGGCACCGAGAGCAGTGAGTAGTCTGGCAGCTATCCTCTGCTTGAAAGCAGGATATGATGTCCCTGCCATGCGCTTCTTCAAGCATAAATGAGCTGTCGGCATCAGAACAGAATGCTGCAAGGGAGCGTAGGAAAGGTAAGTAGAATGGCTTATGTTTTTTAATTTTTTTTTATGGAGGCTGTGAGGTTCTGAGGTTGTGGGTTATAAAAATCACATAGACAGGCTAACGATGCAACTATTTTTTATTCCATACATCCATGGTACTACAAAAAAATCCATGTAGATGGCCAGCGTACAATGTCCTCAGTCCACAAGTTCCCAATCTGAGATTGTTAGTTCAACTGGCCCCATACCAGGCAATACCCACTGTCTCCCAACATTTGGTTGGCCCACAGCTTTTGGTATCTCCAGCCAGTATAGTGTGCAGTCACAGCCTATGTTCCTCCGGATGATGGATATCATGACCTTAGCTCATAGATACTCCTCCAGCCAACAATCAATCTCCATAGTCCATCCATCCATCCCAGCTCAGATCATCTCACATTGAAGCCAACAACTGCCTGATTCAACCCATGCTTCTTTTTTCTCCCTCCCCCTTAAAGAATTTTATTTAGCTCACAGGACAAAGCATATTCCATCACATGGGGCTGTATGTGAGACCCCCTGTGGTGATGGATCCCCTGAGGATGAATTGAGGAGAAAGCAAATCACTAATAAAATACAGCAAGAAAATATCTAACAAAACACAACAAAACCGGTGCTCGGTGCTGGAAAAAGTCTCCGCTCTACGTTCATTTGTCCTATAGTCTTTAGTTAGCATCCATATCCTCACAGAGGCCATGCATGCCGGATAGGAATGAGGGGGCCATGCATACCAGGATATGGATGAGGGGTCAATGCCTGCAAGGATAGAGATGAGGAGGCCTTGCATACTAGGATAGGAATGAAGGGGCCATGCCTATCTGGATAGGGATGAGAGGACCCTGCATACCAGTAAAGTGATGAGGGGGCCTTGCATACCAGGATAGAGATGAGAGGGCCATAAATGCCAGGATAAGGAAGAGGGGACTATATATCCCTGGATTGGGGACATATATATACACACCAGGATAGGGGATATTAGTACAGAATTGAACACATTTTTTGCTTCAATTTTTTTTTCTAATTTCCTCTTCTAAAACCTAGGTGCGTCTTATGGTCCGGTGCATGTTATAGTCTGATAAATATGGTATATGCATTCTTTGGAATGCACTACCTAGGTTAATACGATTAATCCCCAATCCCCACAGTTTTAAGCGTGCCCTAAAAACGCATTTGTTCAGACTGGCCTACCGCCTCAACGCATTAACCTAACTATCCCTGTGTGGCCTATTAAAAATAGAAAAAAAACCAAAACACATAATCAGGTTCCTTGCATCGTGTTCTCATACACTTTATGCAGTCAATAGCACTCTGTGTCTGTACTGCTACATACTTAGGCTGTTAACTGGTTCATGCAGCTTTACATGAACACCCGAGCCTTACACTATGGCTGGTCCAAATAACTAAAGCAATTGTTACCATCCACCTCTCGTGTCTCCCCTTTTCCTCATAGTTTGTAAGCTTGCGAGCAGGGCCCTCATTCCTCCTGGTATCTATTTTGAACTGTGATTTCTGTTATGCTGTAATGTTTATTGTCTGTACAAGTCCCCTCTATAAGTTGTAAAGCGCTGCGGAATATGTTGGCGCTATATAAATAAAAATTATTATTATTATAAAAAAGTGGAACAAATAAAAACGTCAAATCATCCCACAAAAAACAAGCTCTAATATGGCTCATTCAGAAAAAAAAATAAAAAGTTACAGCTCTCAGAATATGGAGGTGCAAAAACAAAATCATTTTTGTAAAATATTGTTTTGTTTTTAGTCTGTAGAAGCAGCAAAGCATAGAAAAAACTATATAAATCTAGTAGATCTGTAATCACACCGACTCAATAAACAAATCGGTATTACCATTTTTACAGCAAGGTGAACGGTGCAAAAAAAAGAGAAAAAAACAACTAAATTGCTGTTTTTTGTTCTGTGTCTGAAAAATCTGAATTAAAAAATGGTCAAAAAGTTATGTACCGAAAAAATCTCTAACTCGTCGTACAAAAAAATAAGCTCTTATACAGCATTCTTCGCCAAAAATTTAAAGAGTTACAACTCTCAGAATATGGCAACGAAAAAACTTTTTTTATATCAAAAACATTTGTACTGTGTGATAGCAGCAAAATATAAAAAAACCAATATAAATCTGGTATCGCTGTCATCCTACCGACCCAAATGATAAAGTTGTTACCGTATGGTAAACCGCGCAAAATAAAAAAAAGAACTATTGTTGTACTGTTGTCTATTGCGATATTCAGGCAATGTTTTTTAAACAGCATATCTTTTCTATTGGTCTGGTTGCATGGAATTGAGAAAATGAATGAATATATACAGAATTTAGTGTGCCTCCAAACATTGGAATTATAAGCATTCAATAAATTACATACAAGAGATCAGTAATCGTGTTGATTAATTGAGACGAGTGCCACTCATTCCGCTCAGTCAATTCTCATTGCTCATGAGACGATATCACTTGTGTATGGGAATCTACACAATATTTTCATGGAATACATGTGTTGGCAGGGAAAAGATCAGACTGTCAGAGAATTCAGAAGAACTGCTTCTTATTATATCCAATAAACATTTAGAGGAAACACAAAGCTTTTAGCTGAGCAGTTTCCTGGCTTGTTCAATAAAATAAGCAGAAAGTGGCTATACTTCATGCTGTGAATTAATGCTATGGTTATAACTATAAAGTGTGCAGAAATTAAAGCTATGCTTAAAAGCGTGCATATACCATGTTAATTTCCCCAGTTTACAGACACAGATTACCCAAATCCCTCACGTATTTATTTACAACTACATACATTTAATTGTCAATTAATTTTGTTTTAATTCCAGGCATCAATTTTAGTGGGAAATATGCTCGAGACATATGTTTCTTTAATACAGTTGCATTGAAATGAGTTGCTGACATATATCAGTCAAAATTAATACTTTCAATACTTGTTCAAGCTAGTTACAGTTTATGGTAATAATTCCCCATCTTGATACTAGTGGGAACACTTAAAGTTATTAATGGATCGACACACTGCGTTACGGGCTTCTGAATACAGGTGCACTAGGACCATGTGGTCTGAATGAAAGAAATTATCTCCCTTCATTTTTGTAATAACTGTACAATAATGTGGATTGCAATGTATGACACTACGAGGATTGTTATACGTAGTGCAGTGTGTTTTCTCCTTATCTTCTTATTTTGTATTTATTGATGCCATGTTGCACTGATCAGTTAGTGCGGCAGGGAATATAAGCACGGTTATGTGAGTTCCCAGCATGCTTTGAGAAAGCATCTGAGGGTGTAAAACGGCCGTTAGCTGCAATGCCCATTTGTCATGGAAATCTTGGATGAAGAGTTATGTGGTGTGTGCCGGGAATATACTTCTCCCATTGAAGGGTTACATTATATGAGTGATTCAAGTGACCTCACAAACACCAAAAAATTCCAGGCGCCCTTCCAACCTTCCAAAAAAAACTATAACCAACTGAGAGAAATTCTGAGATTGCATTTGTACGAATCCCTCTGTATTAGGGCTTGTGTAAACAATTGTCTTAATCAGATAAGTGCAATCCATGGTTTTGATGGATAGCACTCGTACCCATGTTATTCTAGGGGGCCAGGTGCATGTCCGATTTTTTCCACAGAGTGAGTGGTCCAAGGAAAAAAAATTGCAGCATGAGTCATTTGTCTCTGAGAATCGGATGGCAATTGCCCATTCATAGCGACGAGTCAGTTAAAAAAAATAGGATCGTACACAGATGACATCCGAGTATGGTCCGATTTTCATGGACTGACATAATAGAGAGGGTGGAGAATTTTTCTCTCTCTCCACCTCCGAAAAATCAAACTCTGATCAAACTCTGGTGGAATTAGGATATTGCACCTGGACCTGCCAGTTGTAAATCTATTTGACATAGGGTTAGTGGAGTCACTAAGATGTGGATGTTAAATAGCAACATAGTAACAACATGATGCCAATAGATACAAGGCACAACTGTGCTTCTCTTCTTGTGGATTGTATTACACTTCCAGAACTGGTTTAGAGTAAGGGTACTGTCACACAGTGGCACTTTTGTCGCTACGACGGTACGATCCGTGACGTTCCAGCGATATCCATACGATATGGCTGTGTCTGACACGCAGCAGCGATCAGGGACCCCGCTGAGAATCGTACGTCGTAGCAGATCGTTTGGAACTTTATTTCGTCGCTGGATCTCCCGCTGTTATCGCTGGATCGTTGTGTGTGACAGCGATCCAGCGATGCGTTCGCTTGTAACCAGGGTAAACATCGGGTTACTAAGCGCAGGGCCGTGCTTAGTAACCCGATGTTTACCCTGGTTACCAGCGTAAAAGTAAAAAAAAAAAAACCGTACATACTCACATTCCGGTGTCCTTCAGGTCCCTCGCAGTCTGCTTCCCGCTCTGACTGACTGCCGGCCGGAATGTAAGAGCAGAGCACAGCGGTGACGTCACCGCTGTGATCTGCTTTCACTTTACGGCGGCACTCAGTCAGAGCGGGAAGCAGACGGCAAGGGACCTGAAGGACACCGGAATGTGAGTATGTACGTTTTTGTTTTTTTTTACTTTTACGCTGGTAACCAGGGTAAACATCGGGTTACTAAGCGCGGTCCTGCGCTTAGTAACCCGATGTTTACCCTGGTTACCCGGGACCTCGGCATCGTTGGTCGCTGGAGAGAGGTCTGTGTGACAGCTCCCCAGCGACCACACAACGACTTTCCAACGATCACGGCCAGGTCGTATCGCTGGTCGTGATCGTTGGAAAGTTGCAGAGTGTGACAGTACCCTAACACAGAGTTGCTGAGCTCTTAGATTCCGCTTGCTAATAAAGCAAGTCATGCAAATTAGATAGCTTTGCCAGCAAACAGATATCTCTCCCAACTCCACCATTAGTATACATGCTCAGACTGGCAGAGTGTACAAGGAGGAAATACCTTGGCTGTAATTTTTATTGTACTTCTGGCTTGAAAAAGGCCCTTTTGGGCTGAAATGTTGCTTCACTTGTCTACCTCAATTGAATTTCACCATGTGATTTTTAGAGATGGAATAAAGTTATGTTTAATCCCTATTTTCTTTGGTGCCTTGGAATCTTGGATTTTTTAAGGACAAAATACCGTAAGCCACTGGCAAAATGTGTACTTCATCCTGATGTGGTCACCACTTCACAACATTAGGTGTGAATTCCACATTACCTAAAGGCTAGGTGTAGAACTGTATATTTTCTGATCTGAGTCAGCTCAATTATGCAAATTACACTCTGATTTCTCCATTTTCTCCATTCTATAAGTCCATGGAAATTGGACTGCACTCAGATGCCATCCGAGTGTAGTCCGATGGGTTCCACGTACTCAATGACTTGCATGGCTGACTGCATTCCGAATACCTCAATCAAACTCAGGTATGAAGCCATTTTTTCCGTGGATCAGCTCAGCCCTAGGAAAAAATCTGACATTGGATCCAGTGCGATCCGATGTTTTGTCAGATCACACTCAGACCAAAGATACTGTCGTCAGCCCCTGCCCAAAAAGTTATACTGGCCCATTTGATCACATTTGATACTGATCAATGGATCTGATAGAATATTTGTTACAGCCACAGTCGCACACAGTTCTGGTGCAGTATCCATGTATAGATTAATAATGACATGCAATTTGATTATTGGCTCCTGTTGTGTTATGTGATCATCTCTGGATAATTATTCTAGTAAGGCAAAATATAGGTTATAAACAAAAGTATACATACTGCTTTTTAGCATTTGTTTCCTGGATTCAAATGTATCTAAACACAACATCTGTATGGAGTTTGTGTTCTCCTTAGGCCTCTTTCACATGTCCAGATAATTCTGGTACCGGAGAAATCGGTACCAGAGTTTTCTGTGTACGTGTGTCCGTGTGCTCACGTGGCACATCAGTGTGGCACACGTGCGGCATCCGTGTGCCGCCCGTGTGCCGCCTGAGGACCACATGGACCGTGCAGGAGAGACAGCGCTACACTAAGCGCTGTCCCCCCTGTGTGGTGCTGAAGGCGACATTCATCTCTTCTCCCCTTGCAGGAGAGAAGAGATGAAAGATCAAGCTTTTGTTATTTTTTGTGAAAAATAAAGTTTGCATGTGACCCCCGCCTCCCACCCCCAGTGAGCCACCCGGCCCCTTGCAGAAGAAATACTCACCTGGCTCCCGAGATGTCTCCTCTCTCCTCTCAGCGCCGGCCCCTTGTCCTGTGTGAGGGGTCACGTGGGACCGTTCATTACAGTGAGGAATATGCGCATATTCCTCACTGTAATGAGCGGTCCCACGTGACCGCTCACACAGGACAGGCTGCCGGCGCTGAGAGGAGAGTGGAGACATCGCGGGAGCTGGGTGAGTATTTCTTCTGCAAGGGGCCGGGCGGCTCACTGGGGGTGGGAGGCGGGGGTCACATGCAAACTTTATTTTTCACAAAAAATAACAAAAACTTGATCTTTCATCTCTTCTCTCCTGCGGGGAAGGAGAGATGAATGCCGCCTTCAGCACCACAGCGGGGGGGACAGCGCTTACTGTAGCGCTGTCTCTCCTGCGGGCGGTACGTGCACACAGAGGAGAGTGCACACTGTTCTCCGTGAGCACGTGTGCAGGACGTATTGCTGTACGTGCTGCCGGAAAAAAACGGACATGTCTACGTGTTTTGCACATGGACATACGGTCCGTGTGAAAACGCACATGTGCAGAAACACATAGATTCTAATGTGTCTACGTGTGTCAGTGTCTCCGGTACGTGAGAAAACTGTCACTACACGTACCGGAGACACTGACGTGTGAAATAGGCCTTAGTGTAGGTTTTCCCACACACTTCAAAGACATACTGAAAGGGAATTTATATTGTGAGCCGCACTTTGATTACACCAATATCAATTAATGAATATTACTGATATTTTATCAAGATATATTTACATAAACCCAAATTCCTAAAAAGTTGAGATGCTGCGTAAATTATGAAGAAAACAAGAATGCAATTATTTTGAAATCTCTTATAGCCATATTTTATTCACAACCGAACAAAGAACACAGATCAGAAGTTGAAGGTTTTACACATTTTTCCATTTCATGTGAAAAAATTAACTCATTTAGAAATTGATAGCTGCAAAACATCTAAAAAAAGTTGGGATAGGGCCATGATTGCTATTGTGTAGCATCCCCTCTTCTTTTAACAGCGGTCTACAAATGTCTGGAAAGCGAGAAGACCAATTGCTGAAATTTTGGGAGAGGAACCTTGTCCCATTTTTGTCTGATATATGATTCTAAGGATTCTAGATGCAAAACAGTCCTGAGTCTGAGTCTTTTTTCCTGGATTATTCTCTTCATAATGCACCAAATATTTTCCATTGGTTAAAGGTCTGGACTGAAGGCTCTTCACCTGAACCCTTCTGTGAAGCCATGCTATTGTGGTGGATGCAGTTTGTGGTATAGCATTGACTTATAGAAATACACAAAACCTTCCCTGAAATAGACATTGTCTGGATGGGAGAATGTGTTATTCTAAAACTTCTATATATTCAGCATTGATGGTGTCTTTCAAGAAGCGTAATAATGCCATAGGCGCTAATGTCATCCTATACCATTGGATTATTGAACTGTGTGCTTGTCAAAAACTGGATGGGCCCTTTTCTTGAGTCCGTGGGACACAGCGTCCTGAGTTTCTAAAAAGAATATTGCATTTTAATTCATCTAACCATAGATTTCGTATGCGCCCGGTGTCCTCAGGTAATGAAGCTCAGCGTGTGGGCCTGGTATTGTCATTACTGAACGGAGACCCCCAAGCATGGGCATTTTCATTACCATCTGATTCAGATGCATTTAACTCAGTGGAGATTTTTTTTTCTGCCCTTGGACTCATATATGATGATCCTGACAGATTGGCTCTAGCAGAATCTAAAATACGCGCTCTCCGCCAGGGGGAGCGAATGGCGGAGGATTACTGTTCTGAATTTCACCGCTGGGCAGTGGACACACAATGGAATGACCCTGCGCTGTGGAGTCAGTTTGTACATGGGGTTTTGAGGAGGGTTAAACAAGCCCTCCTGATGTATGAGACTCCTGCTTCTCTAGAGTCTGCCATGAGTCTTGTTGTCCGCATTGATCGCCGTTTGCATCAGGGGGTGCAAGAGACGCCGCTTATGGGGGAGGGCGTAGGTGCACGTGAGGTTGCTGCAGGTGAGCCCACGGAGCCTATGCAAATCGCAGGGGTGTCACATCATCGAGCCCCCTCACTCAGGAAGCAGGGAGTCTGTTTTTGCTGTGGTAAAAAAGGGCATTATGTAAATGCTTGTCCTCTGTTTTCTAAGAAAAACGCAACGGCGGAAAACTACTAAGCTCAGAGGGTGTGGAGGAAGCCAATCTGAGCTTATGCATATCCTCCATGGTGGTCTCTCAATGTATGCTCCCTGCCAGAGTTATGGTCGCTGGCAGAGAGCTGCCAATCACTGTTTTTGTGGATAGTGGGTCAGCCACTAATCTCATTGATGAGGAGTTTGCGCGCACGGCCCGGTTCAAGGTCGAAAAATTGCCTCATCCTATCCGGGTGGTCACTATCAATGCTACTCCACTCCCACAGGGGGAGATTACTGAGTTTGTGGCTAAGGTTAAACTCCACATTGGGGTCCTACATTCTGAGCAAGTTACATGTAGGGTGCTCAGTAATCTTCCTGCACAAATGGTTCTGGGTTTTCCATGGTTGTCTATGCACAACCCGGTGATTGACTGGAAAACTCAGGACATAATTCAGTGGAGCGGATTTTGCCAGGAGAATTGCCTGGCCACATGTGTTTCCGCTGTGACTCCTAGCATTCCTGAGTCACTGCTGGATTTCGCAGATGTGTTCTCTGAGAAGGGTTGCTCAGAATTGCCACCACATCGACCCTATGACTGTACTATTAGGTTTAAACCAGGGGCCAAATTGCCGAAAGCTAGGATGTTTAACATCTCTGGTCCTGAGAGGCAAGCTTTAAAAGACTACATTGCTGAGAGTTTGAGCAAATGGCACATCAGGCCTTCGTCCTCGCCAGCGGCAGCGGGGTTCTTCTTCGTTAAGAAGAAAGATGGCGGACTACGCCCGTGTCTGGATTTCAGGGAGTTAAACCAGATTACGGTTCATGATCCACTGATACCTGATTTGTTCAACCAGGTGGCTGGTGCTAAGTGGTTTTCCAAGCTTGACCGCAGGGGGGCGTACAACCTTATAAGAGTCCGTCAAGGTGATGAGTGGAAGATGGCTTTTAATACTCCTGAGGGTCATTTTGAAAATTTGGTGATGCCATTTGGGTTGACAAACGCGCCTGCTGTATTTCAACATTTCATAAATGATGTGTTCTCGCATGTACTGGGGAAATTCGTTATTGTGTACCTACCTAGATGACATTCTCATTTATTCATGCGACCGTGATACTCATTTAGAGCATGTGAGGCAGGTGTTACAGCTACTCAGAGAAAATAAGCTCTATGCGAAACTTGAGAAATGTGTATTTTCGGTTCAGGAGTTGCCTTTCTTGGGTTATATTGTGTCTGCTTCAGGGTTTAAAATGGACGTCACTAAGGTGCAAGCGGTGCTGCATTGGGAACGGCCTGATAACCTAAAAGCACTCCAGCGGATCCTTGAATTTTCTAATTATTATAGAAAATTTATCAAAGATTTTTTTACCATTGCTAAACCGCTTACTGACATGATGAAAAAGGGTACCAATTTCTCCGCCTGACCTGAGGCTGCTGTGTGCGCATTCGAATTTCTGAAGAACAGTTTTGCTTCGGCCCCCATTCTGGTGCAACCGGACGTATCAAAATCATTTACCGTGGAAGTCAATGCATCTGAGGGTGGAGTGGGGGCGGTGCTGTCACAAGGCTCATCCTTGGGCGAGTTGCGTCCATGCGCCTACTTTTCCAAGAAGCTGTCGCCCGCCGAACGTAACTACGATATCGGCAACAGGGAGTTGTTGGCTATCAAGTTGGCTTTTGAGGAATGGCGACACTTCTTGGAGGGGTTGGTCCACTAGGTTACAGTTATCACCGACCATAAAAATCTGCTTTATTTAGTGTCAGCCAAGCATCTGTCCCCCAGGCAGGCTCGCTGGGTATTGTTTTTCACGCGATTCAACTTTTTTGTCACGTACCATCCGGGGTATAAGAACACTAAGGCAGATGCTTTATCCAGGTGTTTTCCAGGGGGAGAACCTCGGGAAGATCCAGTACCCATTCTCCAAAAGGGTGTAGTGGTCTCGGCTCTCACGACAGAGGTTGAGGCTGAGATTGCCGAAGCTCAGGAGGAAGTACCACCAGAGCTTTCCATTAACAAATCATTTGTACCGCTCCATCTTCGCCTAAAGGTGTTGGGTGAGCATCATGATGCTGTTCTGGCTGGCCATCCAGGGGTTAGGGGTACCTTGGAGTTGGTGTCACGTCGGTTTTGGTGGCCCAAAATCCGACAGGACGTGGTCTCGTACATATCAGCATGTACCACGTGTGCTAGGGCTAAGACGCCTCGCTCCCGTCCTGCTGGCTCATTACATCCTCTAGGGGTACCCAGTAGGCCATGGACGGAGATCTCCATGGATTTTATTACAGACCTACCCTCCTCAGCTGGGAACACGGTCATCTTGTTGGTTGTTGATCGGTTCTCAAAGATGTCGCACTTTGTGTCCTTGCCTTCGTTGCCTAATGCGAAGACTCTGGCTCAGGTTTTTGTGCAGGATGTGGTCAGACTTCACGGAGTCCCATCTGACATATAGTCTGATAGGGGTACTCAGTTTGTGGCAAAGTTTTGGAAAGCATTTTGCTCACTGCTGGGGATCAAGTTGTCACATTCTTCGGTGTTTCATCCTCAGTCAAATGGTCAGACCAAGCGTATGAACCAGAATTTGGAGCAGTACTTACGCTGCTTTGTTTCTGACAACCAGGAGGAGTGGTCGACATTCCTTCCTTTGGCTGAGTTTGCCATTAATAATCACCGCCAGGAATCGTCTGGGAGTCCCCGTTCTTTTGTGTTTACAGGCACCATCCTCAATTTTGTACTCTGCGTCAGGGTGGCTCTGCTGGCGTTCCGGAGGAGGACCAGCTAGGAGCACAACTGTCATCCATTTGGAGGAGAGTGAAACAGCGCTTACTGAGCATGGGTGCAAGGTACAAACGAGTGGCTGACAGTAGACGTGTGCCAGGTCCGGACCTGAGTGTGGGTGATTGGGTGTGGTTGTCCACAAAAAACATAAAACTCAAAGTATCATCCCTGAAATTTGGTCCAAGGTTTATTGGTCCATTTAGGGTCACCGCCATCATTAACCCGGTAGCCTACCGATTGGAGCTTCCTACAGTACATAAAATACACAATGTGTTTCACAGATCTCTTTTAAAGAAGGTGGTGGGTTCCGTGGACGCGGCGCCAATGCCACCTGCAGTCTTGGTGGATGGCAATTTGGAGTTTGAAGTCTCCAAGGTGGTTGACTCTCGTATAGTGCGCCGCACATTACAGTACCTGGTACACTGGCGTGGTTATGGGCCGGAGGAGAGGTCTTGGGTACCAGCTTCGGACATACATGCAGACCGGCTGGTCAGTATGTTTCAACGCCGCCATCCGGACAAGCTGGGTCCTATAAGTCGTGAGGGCCCTGGGGTCCCTTGTAGAAGGCGGGGTACTGTCATGTCAGATGCTATTCACACTAGGGCATCCGACAGACAGCGGTAATTCCACATTCGTCCACTATATGCTCAGTGGCGCCGGCTAGATTTTATCCAGGTTGTCCGGGGTTAATCTAGCTGGTAATCTGGTAAGAGGCTGGGTCACGCCCGTGGCCTTTAAATAGTCATTCTGGACTGTGGGCGTCGCCGATTATAGCTTGTGTCTTGTGCCTGGTGATCTCGGTCTGGAGTGGTGGTCTAGGAGAAGAAATATCGTATCTGGTGGTGTATTATCCTTTGTCATATTTCTCCTTCCTATATTTGTGTTTGTTTTGCCCTGTGCACATTATAGTGTTTTCCTGTGTGTCTGCGGCGTGGTGCATTTTTTAGTTTTCCCTGTCTGTGCTTTCTGTAGAGGTTGGTGTGTTGTCTAATCACTGGGTAGCGGGTGGAGGTTTCAGCATTGGGCTGAAACAGGAGTCAGGGTCAGGCCTGGTGGCCCAGACAAGCACACCATCAGTGTAAATTCTGGGAGAGGGACAGATAGGGATCTCATCCAATTAGAGTAAAGACTGTTCTCTGCTTCACATGCATACCTCTCTCTGCCCTGTTGTGCCCTCTGCAGTTGCTCCTGCCCTAACAAGGGCAGCTCCCAAGTGGAGCAATTATCCAAAAAAGAGGTTCCCTCTAACAAAAATCATCAGGGGAGTGTATTTGCTATTGGCAGGCACCAGCATGCAGACACTAAAGTTGTTGCAATGTAGAAGAATATAGTGTCTCTGTGCTTATAAAGTGCCTCCGGAATTCCACAGTGGTGGGTATTTTCTCATGGCACAGAGTACTGTTACCCTGATAACAAAGAGCTGGGGAATCAACCCACATGTCCCTTTCATGGTTTAAATAAACTGACTAAAGTCATCAGTGATCTACTAACTGTCAAATCCAAGTGACACTACTGTGCCCTCCTCCTCCTGGACCTGTACTCTGTCTTCAACACAGTGAACCATTCCCTCTTACTAAAGATTCTATAATCTACTGGCATCACAGACTTTGTCCTATCTTGGATCATACCTAACAGACTTCACATTCAGCATCTCCCACTCACAAACCACCTCCTCATCTTGCCCTCTATCTGTCAGTGTCCTGTTGTGAAATTGGATTTTGGGCTCCCCCGGTGGCCACTGGTGGAATTGAACTGGTGTGCATCATCCTCTCTGTTCACCTGTTTCCATCAGGATGTGGGAGTCGCTATTTAGCCTTGCTCCTCTGTCACTTCCATGCCGGTCAACATTGTAATCAGAAGCCTTTCTGTGCATGTTCCTGCTGCTAGACAACTCCCAGCTAAGTTGGACTTAGTCCTTGTTTGTTTTTGCATTTTGTTCCAGTTCACAGCTGTAGTTTCGTTTCTGTGTCTGGAAAGCTCTTGTGATCTGAAATTGCCACTCTGATGTTATGAGTTAATACTAGAGTCTTAAAGTAATTTCAGGATGGTATTTTGATAGGGTTTTCAGCTGACCATGAAAGTGCCCTTTCTGTCTTCCTGCTATCTAGTAAGCGGACCTCAATTTTGCTAAACCTATTTTCATACTACGTTTGTCATTTCATCTAAAATCACCGCCAATATTTGTGGGGGCCTCTGTCTGCCTTTCGGGGAAATTTCTCTAGAGGTGAGCCAGGACTATATTTTCCTCTGCCAGGATTAGTTAGTCCTCCGGCCGGCGCTGGGCGTCTAGGGATAAAACGCAGGCTACCCTACCCGGCTACTGTTAGTTGTGCGGCAGGTTTAGTTCATGGTCAGTTTAGTTTCCATCCTTCCAAGAGCTAGTTCGTATGTTTGCTGGGCTATGTTCTCTTGCCATTGAGAACCATAACAGTTTGACCGGACCAAAGGGTTAAATTAATTGACAGAGAAAGGAGAGAAAAGAGAAGTCTGCTGAAGATTTTTTTTTTTTTTTTTTTCCTTCAGTTCTGAGTGTGCTTGTAATTGAATCTCTTGCAAGTCTGCCTATATTGCAGCCTTTCTCTCTCTCTCTCCTTCTAATCCTGGAATGGCTCTGTGTTCACCTGTTTAAAATGGATATTCAGAGTTTAGCTGCAGGTTTGAATAATCTCACCACGAAAGTTCAAAATTTACAAGATTTTGTTGTTCATGTTCCTATATCTGAACCTAGAATTCCTTTGCCTGAATTTTTCTCGGGGAATAGATCTTGCTTTCAAAATTTCAAAAATAATTGCAAGTTGTTTTTGTCCCTGAAATCTCGCTCTGCTGGAGATCCTGCTCAGCAGGTCAGGATTGTGATTTCCTTGCTCCGGGGCGACCCTCAGGATTGGGCTTTTGCATTGGCTCCAGGGGATCCTGCGTTGCTCAATGTGGATGCGCTTTTTCTGGCCTTGGGGTTGCTTTATGAGGAACCTCAGTTAGAACTTCAGGCGGAAAAGGCCTTGATGTCCCTATCTCAGGGGCAAGACGAAGCTGAAATATACTGCCAGAAATTCCGTAAATGGGCTGTGCTTACTCAGAGGAATGAGTGCGCCCTGGCGGCGAATTTCAGAGAGGGTCTCTCTGATGCCATTAAGGATGTTATGGTGGGGTTCCCTGTGCCTGCGGGTCTGAATGAGTCCATGACAATGGCTATCCAGATCGATAGGCGTCTGCGGGAGCGCAAACCTGTGCACCATTTGGCGGTGTCTACTGAGAAGACGCCAGAGAATATGCAATGTGATAGAATTCTGTCCAGAAGTGAACGGCAGAATTTTAGACGAAAAAATGGGTTGTGCTTCTATTGTGGTGATTCAACTCATGTTATATCAGCATGCTCTAAGCGTACTAAGAAGCTTGATAAGTCTGTTTCAATTGGCACTTTACAGTCTAAGTTTATTCTATCTGTGACCCTGATTTGTTCTTTATCATCTATTACCGCGGATGCCTATGTCGACTCTGGCGCCGCTTTGAGTCTTATGGATTGGTCCTTTGCCAAACGCTGTGGGTATGATTTGGAGCCTCTTGAAACTCCTATACCCCTGAAGGGGATTGACTCCACCCCATTGGCTAGCAATAAACCACAATACTGGACACAAGTAACTATGCGGATTAATCCGGATCACCAGGAGATTATTCGCTTTCTTGTGCTGTATAACCTACATGATGTGTTGGTGCTTGGATTGCCATGGCTGCAATCTCATAACCCAGTCCTTGACTGGAAAGCTATGTCTGTGTTAAGCTGGGGATGTAAGGGGACGCATGGGGACGTACCTGTGGTTTCCATTTCATCATCTATTCCCTCTGAGATTCCTGAATTCTTGACTGAATATCGTGACGTTTTTGAAGAACCTAAGCTTGGTTCATTACCTCCGCACCGGGAGTGTGATTGTGCCATAGATTTGATTCCGGGTAGTAAATACCCTAAGGGTCGTTTATTTAATCTGTCTGTGCCTGAACATGCGGCTATGCGAGAATATATAAAGGAGTCCTTGGAAAAGGGACATATTCGTCCTTCGTCATCTCCCTTAGGAGCCGGTTTTTTCTTTGTGGCTAAGAAAGATGGCTCTTTGAGGCCGTGCATTGATTATCGGCTTTTGAATAAAATCACGGTTAAATATCAATATCCGTTGCCACTGCTGACTGATTTGTTTGCTCGCATAAAGGGGGCCAAGTGGTTCTCTAAGATAGATCTCCGTGGGGCGTATAATTTGGTGCAAATTAAGCAGGGGGATGAGTGGAAAACCGCATTTAATATGCCCGAGGGCCACTTTGAGTATTTGGTGATGCCTTTTGGTCTTTCAAATGCCCCTTCAGTCTTTCAGTCCTTTATGCATGACATTTTCCGTGATTATTTGGATAAATTTATGATTGTGTATCTGGATGATATTTTGATTTTTTCGGATGACTGGGACTCTCATGTCCAGCAGGTCAGGAGGGTTTTTCAGGTTTTGCGGTCTAATTCCTTGTGTGTGAAGGGTTCTAAGTGCGTTTTTGGGGTTCAAAAGATTTCCTTTTTGGGATATATTTTTTCCCCCTCTTCCATCGAGATGGATCCTGTCAAGGTTCAGGCTATTTGTGATTGGACGCAACCCTCTTCTCTTAAGAGTCTTCAGAAATTTTTGGGCTTTGCTAACTTTTATCGTCGATTTATTGCTGGTTTTTCTGATGTTGTTAAACCATTGACTGATTTGACTAAGAAGGGTGCTGATGTTGCTGATTGGTCCCCTGCTGCTGTGGAGGCCTTTCGGGAGCTTAAGCGCCGCTTTTCTTCCGCCCCTGTGTTGCGTCAGCCTGAGGTTGCTCTTCCTTTTCAGGTTGAGGTCGACGCTTCTGAAATCGGAGCTGGGGCGGTTTTGTCGCAGAGAAGTTCCGATTGCTCCGTGATGAGACCTTGTGCTTTTTTCTCGCGTAAATTTTCGCCCGCCGAGCGGAATTATGATGTTGGGAATTGGGAGCTTTTGGCCATGAAGTGGGCTTTTGAGGAGTGGCGTCATTGGCTTGAGGGGGCTAGACATCAGGTGGTGGTATTGACTGACCACAAAAATCTAATTTATCTTGAGTCCGCCAGACGCCTGAATCCTAGACAGGCGCGCTGGTCGTTGTTTTTCTCTCGGTTTAATTTTGTGGTGTCCTACCTGCCGGGTTCTAAGAATGTTAAGGCGGATGCCCTTTCTAGGAGTTTTGAGCCTGACTCCCCTGGTAATTCTGAACCTACAGGTATCCTTAAGGATGGAGTGATATTGTCTGCCGTTTCTCCAGACCTGCGGCGGGCCTTGCAGGAGTTTCAGGCGGATAGACCTGATCGTTGCCCACCTGGTAGACTGTTTGTTCCTGATGATTGGACCAGTAAAGTCATTTCTGAGGTTCATTCTTCTGCGTTGGCAGGTCATCCTGGAATCTTTGGTACCAGGGATTTGGTGGCAAGGTCCTTCTGGTGGCCTTCCCTGTCTCGAGATGTGCGAGGCTTCGTGCAGTCTTGTGACGTTTGTGCTCGGGCCAAGCCTTGTTGTTCTCGGGCTAGTGGATTGTTGTTGCCCTTGCCTATCCCGAAGAGGCCCTGGACGCACATCTCGATGGATTTTATTTCGGATCTTCCTGTTTCTCAGAAGATGTCTGTCATCTGGGTGGTGTGTGATCGTTTCTCTAAGATGGTCCATTTGGTTCCCCTGCCTAAGTTGCCTTCTTCTTCCGAGTTGGTTCCTCTGTTTTTTCAAAATGTGGTCCGTTTGCATGGTATTCCGGAGAATATCGTTTCTGACAGAGGTACCCAATTCGTGTCTAGATTTTGGCGAGCATTCTGTGCTAGGATGGGCATAGATTTGTCTTTCTCGTCTGCTTTCCATCCTCAGACTAATGGCCAGACCGAGCGGACGAATCAGACCTTGGAGACATATTTGAGGTGTTTTGTGTCTGCAGATCAGGATGATTGGGTTGCTTTTTTGCCTTTAGCGGAGTTTGCCCTCAATAATCGGGCCAGCTCTGCCACCTTGGTGTCTCCCTTTTTCTGTAATTCGGGGTTTCATCCTCGATTTTCTTCTGGTCAGGTGGAATCTTCGGATTGTCCTGGAGTGGATGCTGTGGTGGAGAGGTTGCATCAGATTTGGGGGCAGGTAGTGGACAATTTGAAGTTGTCCCAGGAGAAGACTCAGCTTTTTGCCAACTGCCGGCGTCGGGTTGGTCCTCGGCTTTGTGTTGGGGACTTGGTGTGGTTGTCTTCTCGTTTTGTCCCTATGAGGGTTTCTTCTCCCAAGTTTAAGCCTCGGTTCATCGGCCCGTACAAGATATTGGAGATTCTTAACCCTGTGTCCTTCCGTTTGGACCTCCCTGCATCTTTTTCTATTCATAATGTTTTTCATCGGTCATTATTGCGCAGGTATGAGGTACCGGTTGTGCCTTCCGTTGAGCCTCCTGCTCCGGTGTTGGTTGAGGGCGAGTTGGAGTACGTTGTGGAAAAAATCTTGGACTCCCGTGTTTCCAGACGGAGACTCCAGTATCTGGTCAAATGGAAGGGATACGGTCAGGAGGATAATTCTTGGGTGACTGCCTCTGATGTTCATGCCTCCGATTTGGTCCGTGCCTTTCATAGGGCTCATCCTGATCGCCCTGGTGGTTCTGGTGAGGGTTCGGTGCCCCCTCCTTGAGGGGGGGGTACTGTTGTGAAATTGGATTTTGGGCTCCCCCGGTGGCCACTGGTGGAATTGAACTGGTGTGCATCATCCTCTCTATTCACCTGTTTCCATCAGGATGTGGGAGTCGCTATTTAGCCTTGCTCCTCTGTCACTTCCATGCCGGTCAACATTGTAATCAGAAGCCTTTCTGTGCATGTTCCTGCTGCTAGACAACTCCCAGCTAAGTTGGACTTAGTCCTTGTTTGTTTTTGCATTTTGTTCCAATTCACAGCTGTAGTTTCGTTTCTGTGTCTGGAAAGCTCTTGTGATCTGAAATTGCCACTCTGATGTTATGAGTTAATACTAGAGTCTTAAAGTAATTTCAGGATGGTATTTTGATAGGGTTTTCAGCTGACCATGAAAGTGCCCTTTCTGTCTTCCTGCTATCTAGTAAGCGGACCTCAATTTTGCTAAACCTATTTTCATACTACGTTTGTCATTTCATCTAAAATCACCGCCAATATTTGTGGGGGCCTCTGTCTGCCTTTCGGGGAAATTTCTCTAGAGGTGAGCCAGGACTATATTTTCCTCTGCCAGGATTAGTTAGTCCTCCGGCCGGCGCTGGGCGTCTAGGGATAAAACGCAGGATACGCTACCCGGCTAATGTTAGTGGTGCGGCAGGTTTAGTTCATGGTCAGTTTAGTTTCCATCCTTCCAAGAGCTAGTTCGTATGTTTGCTGGGCTATGTTCTCTTGCCATTGAGAACCATAACAGTGTCCCCAAGGTTCAGTTCTAGGACCCCTGCACTTCTCCATCTACTCCTTCAGCGTGGGACAGATCATAGTGTCCCACAGCTTTCAGTATCACCTCTATGCTGTTGACACACACTCTCTCTCTCCCCTACTTACTAACCAAAATCCCACAATGTCTGTCCACTATTTCATCTTTCTTCCATGCTAAATTTCTAAAACTTAACATGTACAAAAAAGAATTCATCATCTTTCCCCCATCTAACTCAACCCTCCCAACAGACCTATCCATCAAAGTCAAAAGCTGCTCATTCACCTCAATCTCACAAACTAGCAACCTCGGGGGTCACCCTTGACTCTGATCTCTCCGTGAAAGCACAAATCCAAGCCAGATCCACTTCCTGCCAACTCCAACTCAAAAATATTTCCCAGATGCGCACAATCCTTAACAAAGAATCTGAAAAAACACTAGTGCATGTCCTCATCATTGCCTGCTTCGACTTCTGCAACCTCCTGGGTTGTGGACTCCCAACTAACACTATTGCAACCATCCAATCTATCCTAAACTCTGCTGCCCAACTAGTCCATCTATCCCTAGTCTCTTCTCCCTTTCAATCTCTTCACTGACTCCCCGTTAGGCCGGTGTCACACTTGCGTGTGCAATGCGAGAAACTCTGCTGCCGGCGGCTGCCTATGCAGCATCAATAGTAAAAAAATCTAATGTTAAAAATAATAAAAAAACAAAAAACATGATATTCTCACCTTCCGTTGTCCGCCGATGCGCACGCAGCTGCCACCAGCTTCTGTTCCCAGAGATGCATTGCGAAATTACCCGCGTATCGGGACAGCTTCGCTGGACGACGGAGGGTGAGTATATAACTATTTTTTATTTTTATTATTTTTTTAACAGGGATATGGTGCCCACACTACTATATACTACGTGGGCTGTGTTATATACTGCATGGCTGCTGTATACTACGTAGCCAGTGTTATATACTGCATGGGCTGTGTTATTTACTGCGTGGGCTGTGTTATTTACTATGTGGGCAGTGTTATATACTGCATGACATGTGATATAAACTACGTGGGCAGTGTTATATACTGCGTGGCTGCTATATACTACGTGGGCAGCGTTATTTACTTCGTGGCCTGTGTTATATACTATGTGGGCTGTGCTATATACTACGTGGGCTGTGCTATATACTACGTGGGCTGTGCTATATACTGCATGGTCTGTGTTATATACTACGTGGGCATTGTTATATACTGCGTGGCTCCTATATACTGCGTGGCCTGTGTTATATACTACTTGGGCTGTTATATACTACGTGCCCAGTGTTATATACTGCGTGGGCTGTGTTATATACTGTGTGGCATGTGCTATACAATATTTGGGCAGTGTTATAAACTATGTGGCTGCGTTATATACTGCGTGGCTTCTATAAACTATGTGGCTCCTATATACTACGTGGCCTGTGCTATATATTATGTGGCTCCTATATACTACGTGGCCTGTGCTATATACTATGCGGCTGCTATATACATACATACATATTCTAGAATACCCGATGCGTTAGAATCGAGCCACCATCTAGTAACATATATAAACTCCTAAAAAATAAATATTTCATAATTTTCACTAGAATTTTCTTTTACTCTCATGAAAACAATGGATGTATAAAGAAAGCCGCTGTATAGTGACTTCCTAAAGTAATGATTGTGCTGCAATCTGTAGGGAAATAGAAGTATTTTTTTTCCTCAAACATGCCTTTGATGGGAGTGAGAAGATCAGATAAAGGAGCAAGAAGCTATTCAACTTCAACCTTGAGTTTCACTCTGTCTCTTTAAGAAAAGGTGGCTAAATCAATACAGACCAATAATAACTTCACATTTGTGGAAGCAACATGAATGGTTCTCCAAAATATTGAGACACATCCAAGTACATTTCAGCAGAGCTGATATTTATCAGAAGTCATTTGCCCTCAAGCAGATGCTTTCTTTCATTGTACTCCTGTCACAAATGACTAAGATTTATGACAGACAATTACAGCATCTGCAGTTAGCAGCCTTATAATCAGCACCATTATTTAACGATTGGTGCAATAAACTGACTCCTGTTACTGTTTATCAGATATCAGTCAGTTTCGCCTATTTTCCTCGGCTCCCAAATCACAGTATGGTGCAACCACTGGCTTCTAATGGCCACTAAGAAACACAATTTTTATGGACTGCTAGGGAGAGAAAAAAAAAGAGCAAGCAATTACGTATAAACGTGGGGCCCTCACATTTCAAATGTCTGTGTACATAACTATCTCTTTACAGGCAGCAGAGAGAAAAAATAACAGCCCTACTACAGCTGATAAGTGGCTTTTATTTAGACTCCATGCATGCATTTTCTCACCTTATTACATTTTTCAGCATTGTTAAGAAAAATCCATGCACACAACATGCTCCAAGATGTGCAAGCACAGAATTTATCTCCAAGGCCCTCCTACCGAGCGCTCAATAGTCCAACTGTTAGTCTATTAGTATAATCATGTAAGAATAAATATACTACTCACAATCTATGCTGCTCATCTGCTTTATATTTTTCAGAGAGTAAATAAGTACACAATTTTCATACACACAGATAGATTTATCTATTTATCTATGTATCTCTAGCTTAATTTTTTTTTATAATAACAAATCTGAGAATTTGTTCACATTAGAAGATTTATCTTAAATAAATCTGCCATGGACTTTTCAGAAAATGTGCTGAAGGAATTTTAAGCTGAAACTCGAAATGATGCTGCTGAGTTTCAATCTTATCACTCATTGTGATTAAAGGGAACGTGGCACCAGAAAATTACCTATTGTTTAAAGTTGAAATTTTCAATTTTTGCAGTTTTGTTTTCTTGCTCCCCTACTTCCAAGAAGAATAACATTTTATTTTTCTATACATGTACCCAGATAAGGACTTTCTTTTTGTTGGATGAGTTGTAGTTTTGAATATCTTCATTCATTTTACCATAAAATGTACTGATAAAAATAATTACAGTGAGATGAAATAGTGAAAAGAAGATAAATTGTGTCATAGTTTTGGGGTTTCTTTTTACCACATTTAGGGTCACGCGAAAAAGGGCTGGCCTTATTATATTCCAGTGTGATTATGGCAAAATCAAGTTATGTTTATACTAACATTTTAAAGAATCTTTAACCAGGTTTTTTGCCATCTAATCTGAGAGGAGAAAGATGTAGAGACAGTAAGGGTATATGCACACGTTGTGAATTTCCTGCGGATTCGCAGCATTTTTTTCCGTGCAGAAGCGCTGCAGACCTGCAAGTGATTTACAGTACAATGTAAATCAATGGAAAAAAAAATGCTGTGCTAATGTTGTGGAAAAATCTGCACGGAAAATGCAGCAGATTCAAAAAAGGACCATGTAAATTCTTTTTGCAGATCTGCAGCGTTTCTGCACCGATTGACTTCCATTGTGTCAGGCCAATCCGCAGCAAACTGCAGATGTAAAAATGGTCTGCAGATTTGCTGCAGATGTGCCTGCAAGAAACGCTGCAGATCGGGAGGGGGAAGAGTGTGTGGGTGGAGTGTGGGCCGAGACTGTGTGTGTGGGCAGAGACTGTGCGTGTGCGGAGAAGATGTGCATGTCTGTATGCAGGTGTTTGAGTGTATCTCTGTGTCTGCAGGGCTGTGTCGGGGTCTGCGGGGCAGTGCTGGGGTCTGCAAGGCTGTGCGGGGGTCTGCAGGGCTGTGTCGGGGTCTGCTGGGCTGTGCCGGGCTGTGCGGGGGTCTGCAGAGCTGTGCGGAGGTCTGCGGGGCTGTGTGAGGGTCTGCGGGGCTTGTGCTGGGCTATGCGGGGGTCTGTGTGCAGGGGTCTGTAGGGCTGTGTGGGGATGTGTGTTTGTGTGGGTGTGTGCGGGGCTGTGTGTGTGTGTGCGGAGCTGTGTGTAGGCAGGCCTGATGTGACAGCTCTATAGGGGAGATCATCGTGGGACACTCACTATTAAATTATTTTTTTTTCCAGGAGATCGAGGGCATCGCAGGAATGAGCGTACAATAAAGATGGCAAAACTGTGTGGTGTTTTATTTCATTAAAATACTTTATTCTGCATGTGTGTGTGTTTATTTAACCCATTAATAACTATAGGATTAATAATGGATAGGTGTCTTATTGACACCTCTCCATTACTAACCAGGCTTAATGTCACCTTACAATCAAAGGTGACATTAACCCCTTATTACCTTATATGCCACCATTACAGAGCAGTGGGAAGAGAGAGGCTAAGTGCCGGAATTGACACATGTTACAGATGCGCCATTTCAGGGGTGGCTGTGTGCTGGTGTTTGTAGCCGGGGGGGCCAATATCCATGGTCCCTTCCTAGGCTATGAATATCAGACTGCAGCTGTCTTGCATAGCCTTCTCTGGCTATAAATTATTGGTGGACCCCATGTCTTTTTTTCGGGGGGTCCCCCTATTTTAACAGGCAGTAAATGCTAGATATACAGCTGCGGGCTGATATTCATAGCCTGGGAAGATCCATGGGTATTAACCCCTTCCCAGGCCATAAACATCGGACCCCAGTCACTGGCCTTCCCACTCTGGACTTGAAAGTTGCGCAGGAGCCCTCGCAATTTTTTTTCAATTTTTTTAACTTAAAACAGATATTGCGTTTAAGGCAAGGTCACACTTGCGAGAAAGTCGCACGAGTTTCCCACTTCAATACCCAGCACTGCCACCCGCACTCGGGACTGGAGCGTTCGGCCGCATGTATTTCAATGCAGCTGAACGCTCCGGTCCCAGTGCCGGCAGCAGTGCCGGGTATTGAGGTGCGAGGCTTGTGTGCGTTTCTCGCAAGTGTGACCCCGGCCAATGCAGATTTTGTGTGTGTGTGTGTCTTTATTTAACTCTTTATGTACCATTTTATTGTGTTTATTACTAAACATCGGGCTTGGTATTATCTATCTATCTATCTATCTATCTATCTATCTATCTATCTATCTATCTATCTCTATTATTATTATTTATTTATATAGCACCATTAAATCCATGGTGCTGTACATGAGAAAAGGGGTTATGTACAGGGTTATAGATATCATTTACAGTAAACAAATTTGTAATGACAGATTGGTACAGAGGGGAAAGGAACTTACATTTTATCTATCTATCTATCTATCTATCTATCTATCTATCTAACTATCTATGTATAGATTTATCTATCTCTGTGTGTATAAACATTCTTCAATGGAGTATGTATATGTAGAGGTTGGACAAGAAATGACATCACAATTTTTTTTTTGTTCAATAGATCTTTATTTAGCTTTCAAAAACACATACAAATCTGCATGAAAAAAACACACGAAAAACGCATAAAAAATGCATCAAAAACTTATCAAAAAATGCATCAAATCTGCACCTGCTTTTTCTGGCAAGAGAGGGAAGAATCTGCACAGAAAATTCCACAGGCAAATCTGCAACGTGTGCACACACCCTAACCCTGATTCTATTAATGTGCAACTTACTGGACTGCTGGCTGTAGTTTGTTAAAATCACTGTTTTATCAGCAGTAGATTATCATTAGAGGACTAGTAAATCTGCTGCCAAGTAGTCCTCCTCATTTATGAGCTCTGTCTGCAACATGAGAAATGCAGCATATATTCATCGCAGGAACTTAGCCTTGCTGTACTGCTTGCTGTTGTTTTGACTAAAAACCATTTTATCTGCTGCAGATCTACCAGTTCTCTAAATGTTGAGCTCCACCCCCACCACTGATTGGCAGCTTCAGATATGTACAGTTTACATGTGCAGAAAGCTTTGCTTACATGGCCATTTGGATTTGGGACCAGAAAATTTGCTGAATTTGTTTTGGAGAGCAAGGAGCCATTTAGCTTTTCCAGAGCCTTTGTGCTACCAGTAATGTGGAAGCCCCCTATATTTACATTAACAGATGACAGACATGAATGAGTGCTTGCTTTTTTGTGGATTGAGTTGAAGCTTTTATTGGGAACATTTTACATAACATTTGGGATCGCATATATCCGGCACTCTACACTAAACACTTACTTTGTTGTTTCCATCTAAGTCTCTGAGTGGCATGACAAATGAAACCCCACCCCCGAGGGATCCATTCACTATAATAAGGCGGTGTCCTTTTCAGAAGTGCACAAAACTGTACATTTTTATGGAATCCTAAAAGACACTGCCGGATCACAGGTCAGAAGGTGTCCACAGGGCCTCCATCTGCATTATTATAGAAAATCTTCCTCTGGGGGTTCCGTTTGAATAACGTATTTCAGATATTTACATGGAAACCCCAATGAAAGCGCTCAGCGCAGAGTGCAGGATAAATGTGCGCCAAGCCTTACTGCAATCTATGGGAGGCAGAATGAACAAATCAACAGTGTGTGAAGAATTAGTTTTATTTATTTTTTATGCCATTCCTCACGCGGTATAAGTGACTAGACGACTTTATTTTTTGGGTCCGTGCGATTACAGCGATACCAGATTTACTGTATATCGTGTTTTTGCATCACAATATTTAGATAGCTATAATTTTTCCATAGTTTGGCCCACAGAGTCATGTGATGACTTGTTTTTGCGAGACAAGTAGACGTTTTTATTGGTACCTTTTTTTGGCACATGATATTTTTTATTCGCTTTCTATTCTGATTTTTGGGAGACAGAATGAACAAAAATCAGCAATTCAGTAATTGTGGTAAAATTGGTAAGGCAGCTTTACTCTTCGGGTCAGTACGATTACGATACCCAATTTATATTATTTTTTTTGTTTTGGCGCTTTTACACATTAAAAACTATTTTATAGAAAAAATCCTTATTTTTGCATTGCTTAATTCTGAGAGCTATAACTTTTTTATTGTTTTATTTTATTGTTCTGTTGATGGAACTGTATGGCAGCTTGTTTTTTTTTTGCAAGACAAGATGACGTTTTCAGCAGTACCATTTTTATGTACATTCATCTTTTGATCACAATTTATTGCACTTTTGGATCGGTGGTATGATGATAAAGCATTGTTTTTTGCCTTTTTTTTACAATGTTCACTGAACGGGTTAACTAGTGGGGCAGTTTTATAGAGTGGGTTTTTATGGAGGCGGCAATATCAAACATGTGTACTTTTATTGCTTATTTTTTATTTACATAAATAAATGTACTTATTGGAAAAATATTTACTATATTTATTTTTTTCATTCTTTATTTGGGGATTTTTTTTACATTGTCCCAGGATGGGACATTGCTGTATATCATCAGATCTCTGATCTGAATTTCTGCAATGCTCCTGCGCTGCACAGCATCGGAGCAGCACCTGACAGGCAGGGAAGGAAGCATCTCAGGTCCTGCTCTAAGCAGGCTCTGACTCGCCACCTTCAGTGAAGTACCCCGCATCCATCTTGCAGCCAGGGGTCTCCATTAAGACCATCAGGACAGTGCAATAACATTGCATTGTCCTGATGGAAGTGAGCAGTGAACCCTTTCCCTGTGCAATGCTCCTCGATTTCACTGTCAATATTGACAGCGGCATCAGAGGGGTTAAATGACCGTGATTGGATTGTGGGCTTTGTTGCGGGTTGTAAGCTCTCACATAGAGCTGACACCCTCACCCGATCGCCACGGCGCTTAGCGGTGCCGTACATATACTTTGGTGTGCGGGAACATAGCTCCCGCAGAGCTGTATATGTACGGCGCATGTCGGAAAGGGGTTAATTCACTTTCCTGGGACTATAATACTTTGCAATTTTTGCTGTCCTACATGATATATCACTCTAATCAGGGTCCCCAGATCATGTTGCTCTCAGATGTAGTAGCAAAAACCTAGTGACATATTCCTTTTCTTGTTTAAAAAATAATTCAGAACTTTGTAAAAATAATTAGGGTCATATCAAAATTTTCTGAGACGTGTTACATGCTGAGCTGTAGTGTTTGGTACCTTTTTGTAGAGCATACAACATTTTGCTTGCTTTTTATTACTTTTTCTTTAGGTAGAAAAGAAGAATAATTTAAACTTTATGATTTTTTATTTTTAAAACATGATTAAATTATGTTTTTATTCCCCCTGTTAGACTTTCTATCATTTGATCTCTTAGGGCTCATTTCCACATGCGAGGCACAAGTCCGTATCTCGCATGTGGAAACCAAGCTGTGGAGCCGGCACTCCAGAGCGGAGCGTGCGGCCGCATAGGAACACATGGAGCTGCACAGCTCCGCTCCAAAGTGCCGGCGCCAGAGCTTGGTTTCCACATGCGAGATACGGACGTGTGCCTCGCATGTGGAAATGAGCCCTTAAACTGTATTTTGCAAACAAAAATGAAGGTGGGAGCTTGAACAGATAGAAACCACAAAACAACATGTAAATCTCTTATGATGCCTCCTAAGTGGGTAAACAGCAGCGACTGAGCGATTGAAGCTACAGTAATTACTGGAGGAATGTGTCATTGTATAATACACAAATACAGTTAAGTCCAGAAATATTTCTACAGTAATACAGGTTTTGGCATTTTAGCTGTTTACCAAAACATATTAAAAATAGAGTTTTATAATTAAGGTGCAGATTCTAAATTTGAGGGTATTCACATCCTAATTGGTGTATGTGTTCAGCGTTTTAATATATAAACCTAATGTAATTGGACAGTTATCTCTAAAGGTCTTTACTGCCAGGCATGGGCTATTTTCTCATAAAACCTAAATCAATTAAGTAGGGAAAAGGTCTAGAGCTGATTACAGTTGTGGCTAGGGTTGAGCGACTTTTATTTTTATAGGATCGGGTCGGGTTTCACGAAACCCGACTTTCTCAAAAGATCCATATTTAAGTGTAAAATAAAGAATTGAAATAAAAAATATTGATATACTCACCTCTCCTACGCAGCCTGGACATCGCCGCTGGTAACCGGCATCTTCCGTTCCTAAGAATGGCGCTTGAAAGACCTTTCGATGACGTCACGGCTTGTGATTGGTCGCGGCCGCCCACGTGACCGCTCAGCGACCAATCACAAAGCCGTGACGTAATTTTCAGGTCCTAAATTCCTCATTCTAGGAATTTAGGACATGAGAATTACGTCACGGCTTTTGGTTGGTCGCTGAGCGGTCACGTGGGCCGCCGCGACCAATCACAAGCCGTGACGTCATCGAAAGGTCCTTCACGTGCTCATTCTTAAGAAGGAAGGCTGCCGGAAAGAAGCCGAGGGTGAGTATATTCCTATTAGGTATATACTCACCCTCGGACGCGCCCTGCTTCTTTCCGGCAGCCTTCCTTCTTAAGAATGAGCGCATGAAGGACCTCTCAGCGACCAATCAAAAGCCGTGACGTAATTCTCATGTCCTAAATTCCTAGAATGAGGAATTTAGGACCTGAAAATTACGTCACGGCTTTGTGATTGGTCGCTGAGCAGTCACGTGGGCGGCCGTGACCAATCACAAGCCGTGACGTCATCGAAAGGTCTTTCAAGCGCCATTCTTAGGAAGATGCCGGTTACCAGCGGCGATGTCCAGGCTGCGTCGGAGAGGTGAGTATATCAATATTTTTTATTTTAATTCTTTATTTTACACTTAAATGTGGATTCCGATACCGATTTCCGATATCGCAAACATATCGGAACTCGGTATCGGAATTCCGATACCAGATTCAGAAGATCGCCGACCTCATGGCCGACCCCACACAGGGGTCGGGTCGGGTTTCATGAAACCCGACTTTGCCAAAAGTCGGCGACTTCTGAAAATGGCCGACCCGTTTCGCTCAACCCTAGTAGTGGCATTTGCATTTGGAAGCTGTTGCTGTGAACACACAACATGAGGTCAAAGGAGCTCTCAATGGAAGAGAAACAGACCTTCATTAGCGTGAAAAAAGATGAAATCCAGAGATAGCAGAAATGTAAGGAGTGGCCAAATCAACAGTTTGGTACATTCTGCAAAAAAAGAGCGCACTGGTGAGCTTGGGAAGTAAAAAAAGCCTGGATGTCCATGGAAGACAACAGTTCTGGATGATCACTTAATCCTTTCTATGGTGAAGAAAAACCCCTTCACAACATCCACCCAAGAAAAGAACAGTCTCTCCAATAAGTAGGTGTTTTAGTATCTAATTCTACCATAAAGAGAAGACTTCATGAGAGCAAATACAGAGGGTAAACTACAAGATGCAAACCATTAATCAGTCTTAAAATTGGCTTATTAATGGTTTGCACCATGAAAGTGTTCAACTGCATCGTAGTTGTTTCATTTAAAAAAAATAGTGGCATTCAGAGCCTAAATCAAGAAGATTCAGTCACTGTCCAAATATTTCTGGACCTAACTGTATGACACGTCTGTAAACTTAGGTTAAATCAGGTTTTTATGCTAAACGTATTTCTTTCAAAATGTGTTATGTTTTTTATATTTTCCATATCAATAACTATATTTTAACTAAAATTCCCAAATATTGCTATTTTCTCACTCTCCACAGTGTCTAATTCTGCACTTGTTTCTGCACCCACATAAGGAGCAATAGACAGACTTTGACTAATTGACTTATACAGAGAGATTTCTATGTCTGCTCTGATTTAGGCCGGCGTCACACTCAGCATATGTAAATACGGTCTGTTTTTTACGGCCGTAATATGCAGAAAAGTCCCCAAAATAGTGATCCGTATGTCATCCGTAGGCAGGGTGTGTCAGCGTATTTTGCGCATGGCATCCTCCGTATTTAATCCGTATGGCATCCGTACTGCGATATTTTCTCGCAGGCTTGCAAAACCGACATCTAATGGATTTATGTGCTCAAATGTTCGTTAAAACATATATACAGTATATATATATATATATATATATATATATATATATATATATATATATACACTCACTGGCCACTTTATTAGGTACACCTGTCCAACTTCTTGTTAACACTTAATTTCTAATCAGCCAATCACATGGCGGCAACTCAGTTTAGGCATGTAGACATGGTCAAGACAATCTCCTGCAGTTCAAACCGAGCATCAGTATGGGGAAGAAAGGTGATTTGAGTGCCTTTGAATGTGGCATGGTTGTTGGTGCCAGAAGGGCTGGTCTGAGTATTTCAGAAACTGCTGATCTACTGGGATTTTCACGCACAACCATCTCTAGGGTTTACAGAGAATGGCCCGAAAAAGAAAAAAAATCCAGTGAGCGGCAGTTCTGTGGGCGGAAATGCCTTGTTGATGCCAGAGGTCAGAGGAGAATGGGCAGACTGGTTCGAGCTGATAGAAAGGCAACAGTGACTCAAATCGCCACCCGTTACAACCAAGGTAGGCCTAAGAGCATCTCTGAACGCACAGTGCGTCGAACTTTGAGGCAGATGGGCTACAGCAGCAGAAGACCACACCGGGTACCACTCCTTTCAGCTAAGAACAGGAAACTGAGGCTACAATTTGTACAAGCTCATCGAAATTGGACAGTAGAAGATTGGAAAAACGTTGCTTGGTCTGATGAGTCTCGATTTCTGCTGCGACATTCGGATGGTAGGGTCAGAATTTGGCGTAAACAACATGAAAGCATGGATCCATCCTGCCTTGTATGGAGCATCTTTGGGATGTGCAGCCGACAAATCTGCGCTAACTGTGTGATGCCATCATGTCAATATGGACCAAAATCTCTGAGGAATGCTTCCAGCACCTTGTTGAATCTATGCCACGAAGAATTGAGGCAGTTCTGAAGGAAAAAGGGGGTCCAACCCGTTACTAGCATGGTGTACCTAATAAAGTGGCCGGTGAGTGTATATATATATATATATGTCATTGAGACACATATATATATATATATATATTCTGTATTTATATTTAATTCAGTGCGATATATGTGAAAAGCCGGTAATTCAATTGCCGGCTTTTCATTTCTCCTTTCCAAACCCGACATGATATGAGACATGGTTTACATACAGTAAACCATCTCATATCCCTTTTGTTTTTGCATATTCCACACTACTGTTAGTAGTGTGTATGTGCAAAATTTGGGCGCTGTAGCTTGTAAAATAAAGGGTTAAATCGCGGAAAAAATTGGCGTGGGCTCCCGCGCAATTTTCTCCGCCAGAGTGGTAAAGCCAGTGACTGAGGGCAGATATTAATAGCCTAGAGAGGGTCCATGGTTATTGGCCCCCCTGGCTACAAACGTCTGCCCCCAGCCACCCCAGAAAAGGCACATCTGGAAGATGCGCCTATTCTGGCACTTGGCCACTCTCTTCCCACTCCCGTGTAGCGGTGGGATATGGGGTAATGAAGGGTTAATGTCACCTTGCTATTGTAAGGTGACATTAACCCCTCTGTGACCTTAGACGTACTATCCCGTCGAGGTGACCTGGGCCTATCTGACCCTCGACGGGATAGTACGTCATAGCCGATCGGCCGCGCTCACGGGGGGAGCGCGGCCGATCGCGGCCGGGTGTCAGCTGACATCCGGCACTATGTGCCAGGAGCGGTCACGGACCGCCCCCGGCACATGAACCCCCGGCACACCGCGATCAAACATGATCGCGGTGTACCGGCGGTATAGGGAAGCATCGCGCAGGTAGGGGGCTCCCTGCGGGCTTCCCGAGACCCCCGGAGTAACGCGATGTGATCGCGTTGCTCCGAGGGTCTCCTACCTCCCTCCTCGCCGCAGGTCCCGGATCCAAGATGGCCACGGCATCCGGGTCCTGCAGGGAGGGAGGTGGCTTACCGAGTGTCTGCTCAGAGCAGACACTTGGTAAGCCTGCAGCCCTGCACAGCAGATCGCAGATCTGGCAGAGTGCTGTGCACACTGCCAGATCAATGATCTGTGATGTCCCCCCCTGGGACAAAGTAAAAAAGTAAAAAAAAAATTCCCCACGTGTGTAAAAAAAAAAATAAAAAAAATATCCTAAATAAAGAAAAAAAAAAAAATTATTCCCATAAATACATTTCTTTAGCTAAATAAAATAAAAAAAACAATAAAAGTACATATATTTAGTATCGCCGCGTCCGTAACGACCCAACCTATAAAACTGCCCCACTAGTTAACCCCTTCAGTAAACACCGTAAGAAAAAAAAAAAAAAAACGAGGCAAAAAACAACGCTTTATTATCATACCACCGAACAAAAAGTGGAATAACACGCGATCAAAAAGACTGATATAAATAACCATGGTACCGCTGAAAACGTCATCTTGTCCCGCAAAAAACGAGCCACCATACAGCATCATCAGCAAAAAAATAAATAAGTTATAGTCCTGAGAATAAAGCGATACCAAAATAATTATTTTTTCTATAAAATAGTTTTTATCGTATAAAAGCGCCAAAACATAAAAAAATGATATAAATGAGGTATCGCTGTAATCGTACTGACCCGACGAATAAAACTGCTTTATCAATTTTACCAAACGCGGAACGGTATAAACGCCTCCCCCAAAAGAAATTCATGAATAGCTGGCTTTTGATCACTCTACCTCACAAAAATCGGAATAAAAAGCGATCAAAAAATGTCACGTGTCCGAAAATGTAACCAATAAAAACATCAACTCGTCCCGCAAAAAACAAGATCTCACATGACTCCGTGGACTCAAATATGGAAAAATTACAGCTCTCAAAATGTGGTAACGCAAAAAATATTTTTTGCAATGAAAAGCGTCTTTCAGTGTGTGACGGCTGCCAATCATAAAAATCCGCTAAATAACCCGCTATAAAAGTAAATCAACCCCCCCTTCATCACCCCCTTATTTAGGGAAAAATAAAAAAATTTAAAAATGTATTTATTTCCATTTTCCCATTAGGGTTAGGGTTAAGCCCCCGTCTCACTAAGCGAGATCGCTAGCGAGATCGCTGCTGAGTCACAAGTTTTGTGACGCAACAGCGACCTCAGTAGCGATCTCGCTATGTGTGACACGTAGCAGCGACCAGGCCCCTGCTGTGAGATCGCTGGTCGTGTCGGAATGGCCTGGACCTTTTTTTGATCGTTGAGGTCCCGCTGGGTAGCACACATCGCTGTGTTTGACACCTTACCAACGACCTCGTTGACGACTCAGACACTGAATCGTCTTAATAGCTCCCATGTGACATCGTTGTACAGGTCGCTACAGGTCGCTGGTGAGATGTCAAACAGCGAGATCGCAGCAGCGATCGTTGGGAAGATCTCACTGTTTGACATCTCACCAGCGACCACATAGCGACGCAGCAACGATCCCTGACAGGTCGTATCGTTGTCGGGATCGCTTTAGCGTCGCTAAGTGAGACGGGGCCTTTAGGGTTAGGGCTAGAGTTAGGACTAGAGTTAGGGCTAGGGTTAGGGTTAGGGCAAGGGTTAGGGCTAGGGTTAGGGCTAGGGTTAGGGCTAGGGTTAGGGCTAGGGTTAGGGCTAGGGTTGGGGCTAGGGTTAGGGCTAGGGTTAGGGCTAGGGTTGGGGCTAGGGTTAGGGCTAGGGTTAGGGTTAGGGCTAGGGTTAGGGCTAGTGTTACGGCTAGTGTTAGGGCTAGTGATAGGGCTAGGGTTATTGCTAGGGTTAGGGCTAGGGTTGGGGCTACAGTTAGGGTTGGGGCTAAAGATAGGGTTAGGGTTTGGATTACATTTATGGTTGGGAATAGGGTTGGTGTGTCTGGGTTAGAGGAGTGGTTAGGGTTACTGTTGGGATTAGGGTAAGGGGTGTGTTTGGATTAGGGTTTCAGTTATAATTGGGGGGTTTCCACTGTTTAGGCACATCAGGGGCTCTCCAAACGGGACATGGCTAGTGTTGAGCGATACCTTCCGATATCGGAAAGTATCGGTATCGGAAAGTATCGGCCGATACCGTCAAAGTATCGGATCTAATCCGATACCGATACCCGATCCCAATGCAAGTCAATGGGACGAAAATATCGGAATTAAAATAAACCCTTTATACACTTGTAGGTTCATTCTACATGAAGGAAAACAACTAAGAATAATGTAGGATGTATTGGGGGACGTGGCGGAGATATTAAAGGCACAGAGGTTTAGCCCAATGTAATAGAATAGCAGGATTTTGCGTTTTTTTTTATGACGTTCGGCGTTAGAAAGAATTTGACTATGTTAATTTTTTTTTAATGTCAGATATTGATGTTTCACTGCTTCCACGCCCTTCACCTTTTTTTTTACTTCTCCCACGCTTTCTTCTTAATTATCCTCATCATCAGCTTCTTTGACATCAACTTCTTCACCTTATTCATCTTCTTCTTCATCTTCTACCTATTATTTTTTGGGTTACATTGTTCATATTGTTTTTAGTTTACTATTATCTTCATCATATTCTACTTCTTCATCATATTCTTATTTGTGACAGGCATTCCCGTAGTTGTTATCTATAAAAGTTTGAAGATTACACCTTCCGTTCTGCCTGTCACAAAACAGTTACATTTGTCCGCGTTCAGTTTGGCCTGCAGCATCAGGCTTTATCCAGGGGCACCACGAGGAGGAACGGACTCACCCCCATACACTGCTTAGTCTTCTTCTGCTTATAATTTACATAATATTTTTTGCTCTGATATTTTGTGTTATGCTTAATGTCCTTCTGCTCTTTGTTCTGCAGCCTCTTGTTCTTCTGCTTCTCGGTCTTCCAGGTCGTCGTGGTCTCCATGGTCGTCGTCTCCGGGGTCGTCGTCATCGGGGTGGTCTCCGGGGTCGTCGTCATCGGGGTGGTCTTCAGGGTCATCGTCTCCAGGGTCGTCGTCATCACGGTGGTTGTCGTCTCTGGTGTCGTCGTCATCTTAGGGGTGGTCTTCCGGGTCATCGTGTTTAGTCTCTTGAACTTGGAAATGTAGCAGAAGGTACAAGAAGGCTGAGAAAATGCCGAGAACCAGCTGATGGAACTGGAACTCGGATGGCTACCCGAAGGTCCAAGAGCCAATGGAACGACCGAGGACCAGCTGACGTTACTGGAACCCGGTTACTAAGCAGGAGGTACCTGTGCTGAAAGCACTACCAAGGACCACCTGACGTTGGTGGAACTCAGATACCCAGAGGGAGGCACCTAAGCCAAAGGCTCTGCCCGGAACCAGCTGACGGTACTGGAACCAGGATGGGGAGCAGAAGGTACAAGAGCAAAAGACACTGCCGAGAACCAGCTGACGGTGCTGGAACCCGGATGGGTAGCCGAAGGTCCAAGAGCCAATGGAACTACCGAGGACCAGCTGACGTTACTGGAACCCGGTTACTAAGCAGGAGGTACCCGTGCCTGAAAGCACTACCAAGGACCACCTGACGTTGGTGGAACTCGGATACCAAAGGGAGGCACCTAAGCCAAAGGCTCTGCCCGGAACCAGCTGACGGTACTGGAACCAGGATGGGGAGCAGAAGGTCCAAGAGCAAGTGTCTGCGTGGCTTTTGCAGGACACGTTGCCGGCTGCACAGCAGGGGAACAGCTGGCGGTGCTGGACCCCACTGACACATTGGCTGGTGTTTTTCTCTGTGCAGCTAGCACATCTGGGCCCCAACTGGCGGTTTGTTAGAGCCCAGGGTCAGCAGGAGGAGGAGGAGCAGGAGCAGGGGGAGGGGAGTGTAGGCCGAAGCCTGCACTGGCGGCAGCTTTGGGTCTGTTGTGTCTGCGTGGCGGTCGCAGGACACGTTGCCGGCTACACAGCAGGGGAACAGCTGGCGGTGCTGGACCCCACTGACACATTGGCGAGGTGTTTGGCTCTGTGCAGCCAGCACTTCCGGACAGCAACTAGCGGTGTTGGAGCCCGGGCTCTGCAGGGGGAGCAGAGTGTAGGCCGAAGCCTACTTGAACCAATTTCAAAGGTAACCTTTAACCCCCCCTCAGGGGTTAGAAAGTAGAAGAGCCACAGCTTATGCAGCAGTAGTGCTGCACAAGTCAAAGGTTGCTCTTTTAATTTCGCTCCTTGCACACGCTGAATGAAACACGTATAACATTTAGCCCTTTATACAGTCAAACTGTGTTGGAGGCGCGAGTTCCCTTTGTAATGAGACGCAGCACAGATGTCAAGAATCCCACCTTGGTGCTGGGTGCAGCCTCCTGAGCGTTGTTATTTGCTGTACAGGAGTCTGCGCTGTCGTGTTATCCCCTGGCCTAGCGCTGTTAGCGCTGCCCATCTTCTGACATCATTTAATGTCGGCCGGTGCGGTTCGCGATGACCATGAATCCCAGCCCCGCAGTGTCTTAACATTGTAAAAACACTGCGGGGCTGGGATTCAGGGCCTGGCGCAGCACATATGTTGGCCTCTCACACTCGGGTCCTTACACCCGCTTCAGACTGTGCGGCGTCATCTGATCCCTTATCGCATGCCACGGCCATGAAGCCGCACAGTCCGAAGAAGGCGGAAGGAGAGGAGGGACAGGCGAACTGATGCACTGATCCTGCCCATCAATCACACCCTCGCAGTCCCAATAAATAAGACACCGAGGGGCGTTGTGTGGGTCAGGGCGGCCGCAGAGGCGCAGCCAGCCAAACAATGATGCCAGAAGACGGGCAGCGCTACCAAGGGGGTTGCAGCGTGTCATTACAAAGGAAAGTCACACCACCGGGACGGTTAAATGGTCACACAGAGGACACATTGCAGACGTGTTTTCAGTTCCACATGTGCGAGGAGAATACGTTTCTGAGTCACCTTGCACACATGCAGCATTACCGCTGTACAAGGTGGCTGGATAACGTAAAAACGCCTGGGGGAGGGGGGACAGGTTCCCTTCAATTTCAGTTCTTGTGTCTGCGTGGCTTTTGCAGGACACGTTGCCGGCTGCACAGCAGGGGAACAGCTGGCGGTGCTGAACCCCACTGACACATTGGCTGGTGTTTTTCTCTGTGCAGCTAGCAGTACCGGGCCCCAACTGGCGGTGTTAGAGCCCAGGGTCAGCAGGAGGAGCAGGGGGAGCGGAGTGTAGGCCGAAGCCTGCACTCGAGCAAGTTGAAAGGAAACCTTTAACCCCCCCCCCCCCAGGCGTTTGTAGCTGAAAGAGCCATTGTGTACAGCACTAATGCTGGAAAAGGTAAACTTAGCTCTTTTAATTATGGTCCTTGCACATGCGGAACCTAACAGTTATGAAATGTGTCCCCTCACAGCGTAAAACCGTCCGGTAGGTGGAACTTTCCTTTGTCGTGTGACGCAGCACAGCCATCATTTTTACCCCCTTGGCGCCGTGCGCCGCCTCCTCAGCGTTGTTTGAATCTGTCCCGGAGCCTGCGCTGTTAGGTTAGCCCTTGGCCATGCACACATTTTGCGCTGCCCGTCTTCTGACATCATTTGGTGTCAGGCTGGCTGCGCCTGTGCGGGTGCGCTGGCCGAGATCCCGCCTCGCAGTGTCGTCTAATGTAATCCCACCGCGGGCCTGTGATCCGTGCCCGTGCGCAGTGCATATCCTCGCCTCTCACTCCCCTCCCTACGGCTTTTTCAGACTGTGCGGTGTCACGGCCGTGGCATGCTATTAGGGACCAGCTGACATCGCACAGTCTGAAGAAGCCGTAGGGAGGGGAGTGAGAGGCGAGGATATGCACTGCGCACGGGCACGGATCACAGGCCCGCGGTGGGATTACATTAGACGACACTGCGAGGCGGGATCTCGGCCAGCGCACCCGCACAGGCGCAGCCAGCCTGACACCAAATGATGTCAGAAGACGGGCAGCGCAAAATGTG
Source organism: Ranitomeya variabilis (assembly GCF_051348905.1). NCBI lineage: Eukaryota > Metazoa > Chordata > Amphibia > Anura > Dendrobatidae > Ranitomeya > Ranitomeya variabilis. The sequence continues at coordinate 891,165,792 of NC_135233.1, forward strand.
TGCATGGCCAAGGGCTAACCTAACAGCGCAGGCTCCGGGACAGATTCAAACAACGCTGAGGAGGCGGCGCACGGCGCCAAGGGGGTAAAAATGATGGCTGTGCTGCGTCACACGACAAAGGAAAGTTCCACCTACCGGACGGTTTAACGCTGTGATGGGACACATTTCATAACTGTTAGGTTCCGCATGTGCAAGGAGCACCACGAAAAGAGGCACTTTTTCCCTTTGCATCATTACTGCTGCACAAGGTGGCTCCTTCAGTAACAAACGCCTGGGGGGGGGGGGGACAGGTTCCCTTAAAGTAAACTTGTTGTGACTGCGTGGCGGTCGCAGTACACGTTGCCGTATACACAGCAGGGGAACAGCTGGCGGTGCTGAACCCCACTAACACATTGGCGAGGTGTTTGGCTCTGTGCGTACAGCACTTCTGGACGGCAACTGGCGGTGTTGGAGCCCAGGGACAGGTGGAGGAGGAGGAGGTTGGAGGAGGTTGGAGGAGGTAGGAGGGATTGCCACACACACAGCAGGGGAACAGCTGACGTTACTGAACCCCAATAACAGAGGAGGGACTGTTGACTGTGCGTACAGCACTTCTGGACGGCAACTGGCGGTGTTGGAGCCCAGGGACAGGTGGAGGAGGAGGAGGAGGTTGGAGGAGGTAGGAGGGATTGCCACACACACAGCAGGGGAACAGCTGACGTTACTGAACCCCAATAACAGAGGAGGGACTGTTGACTGTGCGTACAGCACTTCTGGACGGCAACTGGCGGTGTTGGAGCCCAGGGACAGGTGGAGGAGGAGGAGGTTGGAGGAGGTAGGAGGGATTGCCACACACACAGCAGGGGAACAGCTGACGTTACTGAACCCCAATAACAGAGGAGGGACTGTTGACTGTGCGTACAGCACTTCTGGACGGCAACTGGCGGTGTTGGAGCCCAGGGACAGGTGGAGGAGGAGGAGGTTGGAGGAGGTTGGAGGAGGTAGGAGGGATTGCCACACACACAGCAGGGGAACAGCTGACGTTACTGAACCCCAATAACAGAGGAGGGACTGTTGACTGTGCGTACAGCACTTCTGGACGGCAACTGGCGGTGTTGGAGCCCAGGGACAGGTGGAGGAGGAGGAGGTTGGAGGAGGTAGGAGGGATTGCCACACACACAGCAGGGGAACAGCTGACGTTACTGAACCCCAATAACAGAGGAGGGACTGTTGACTGTGCGTACAGCACTTCTGGACGGCAACTGGCGGTGTTGGAGCCCAGGGACAGGTGGAGGAGGAGGAGGTTGGAGGAGGTTGGAGGAGGTAGGAGGGATTGCCACACACACAGCAGGGGAACAGCTGACGTTACTGAACCCCAATAACAGAGGAGGGACTGTTGACTGTGCGTACAGCACTTCTGGACGGCAACTGGCGGTGTTGGAGCCCAGGGACAGGTGGAGGAGGAGGAGGAGGTTGGAGGAGGTAGGAGGGATTGCCACACACACAGCAGGGGAACAGCTGACGTTACTGAACCCCAATAACAGAGGAGGGACTGTTGACTGTGCGTACAGCACTTCTGGACGGCAACTGACGGTGTTGGAGCCCAGGGACAGGTGGAGGAGGAGGAGGTTGGAGGAGGTAGGAGGGATTGCCACACACACAGCAGGGGAACAGCTGACGTTACTGAACCCCAATAACAGAGGAGGGACTGTTGACTGTGCGTACAGCACTTCTGGACGGCAACTGGCGGTGTTGGAGCCCAGGGACAGGTGGAGGAGGAGGAGGTTGGAGGAGGTAGGAGGGATTGCCACACACACAGCAGGGGAACAGCTGACGTTACTGAACCCCAATAACAGAGGAGGGACTGTTGACTGTGCGTACAGCACTTCTGGACGGCAACTGGCGGTGTTGGAGCCCAGGGACAGGTGGAGGAGGAGGAGGAGGTTGGAGGAGGTAGGAGGGATTGCCACACACAGCAGGGGAACAGCTGACGTTACTGAACCCCAATAACAGAGGAGGGACTGTTGACTGTGCGTACAGCACTTCTGGACGGCAACTGGCGGTGTTGGAGCCCAGGGACAGGTGGAGGAGGAGGAGGAGGTTGGAGGAGGTAGGAGGGATTGCCACACACACAGCAGGGGAACAGCTGACGTTACTGAACCCCAATAACAGAGGAGGGACTGTTGACTGTGCGTACAGCACTTCTGGACGGCAACTGGCGGTGTTGGAGCCCAGGGACAGGTGGAGGAGGAGGAGGTTGGAGGAGGTAGGAGGGATTGCCACACACACAGCAGGGGAACAGCTGACGTTACTGAACCCCAATAACAGAGGAGGGACTGTTGACTGTGCGTACAGCACTTCTGGACGGCAACTGGCGGTGTTGGAGCCCAGGGACAGGTGGAAAAGCAGAGGAACACAATGTAGGCCGAAGCCTGAGAAAGTCGAAAGGGAACCTTTAACCTCCCCCCAAGGCGTTTGTAGCTGAAAGAGCCAGCTTGTGCAGCACAAAAGATGCAAAAGGAAAAGGTGGCTCTTTTCATCATGCTCCTTGCACACGCAGAACTAAACACTTATAAAATGTGTCCCCTGCAACCGTAAAACCGTCCCGGAGGTGGGACTTTCCTTCGTAATGTGACGCAGCACAGCCGTCATTCCTACCCCCCCGGCGCCGCGCACCGGCTCCTCAGCGTTGTTTTATTCCGTCCCGGAGCCTGCGCTGTTATGTTATCCCGTGGCCAGGCACACTTAGCGCTGCCCATCTTCTGACATCATTTGGTGTCAGGCTGGCTGCGCCTGTGCGGCCGCGCTGGCAGAGAGCCCGCCTCGCAGTGTCTTCTGATTTAATCCCACTGGGGGCCTGGGATCCATGGACATGCGCAGTGCATATCCTCGCCTCTCACTCCCCTCCCTACGGCTTCTTAAGACTGTGCGGTGTCACGGCCGTGGCATGCTATTAGGGACCAGCTGACACCGAACAGTCTGAAGAAGCCATAGGGAAATGAGTGAGAGGTGGAGGTTCAGATATGCACTGCGCATGTCCATGGATCCCAGGCCCCCAGTGGGATTAAATCAGAAGACACTGCGAGGCGTGCTCTCTGCCAGCGCGGCCGCACAGGCGCAGCCAGCCTGACACCAAATGATGTCAGAAGATGGGCAGCGCTAAGTGTGCCTGGCCACGGGATAACATAACAGCGCAGGCTCCGGGACGGAATAAAACAACGCTGAGGAGCCGGTGCGCGGCGCCGGGGGGGTAGGAATGACGGCTGTGCTGCGTCACATTACGAAGGAAAGTCCCACCTCCGGGACGGTTTTACGGTTGCAGGGGACACATTTTATAAGTGTTAAGTTCTGCGTGTGCAAGGAGCTAAACAAAAATAGCTACCTTTTCCTTGTGCAGCATTACTGCTGCACAAGGTGGCTCTTTCAGTAACAAACGCCTTGGGGGGGGGGGACAGATTCCCTTACATTTCAGTTGTTGTGTCAGCGTGGCGGTCGCATGACACATTGCCGGCTACACAGCTGGGGATCAGCTGACGTTACTGAAACCCAATAACACTGGGTCGTATGTTTTGACTGTGCAGACGGCACTTCTGAGCCTCAACTGGCGGTGTTGGAGCACAGGAATTTAAGTTCAGGTGGTAGAAAGATGAACACAACAGGAGACCTGGATAACGTATACAGTGACCTAATTATTTAATCAGGAGGAGGAGTGGCAAATTCCTGCGAGATCCAGGCCTTGTTCATTTTCAGGAAAGTAAGCCGGTCAACGTTATCGGAGGATAGTCGCATGCGACGGTCAGTTAGTACACCACCTGCAGCACTAAAGACACGTTCCGATAATACACTGGCCGCAGGGCAAGACAGCACCTCCAATGCATACTGGCTTAGCTCTGGCCATGTATCCAGCTTTGAGACCCAAAACTTGAAAGGGGAAGAGCCGTCTGGGAGTACAGCAAGAGGGCAAGACATGTAGTCTGTCACCATCTGACGGAACCGTTGCCTCCTGCTGACTGGAGCCGTCTGTGATGGTGTAGACTTTTGTGGGGGGCACAGAAAACTGTGCCACAGTTGGGCCATACTGGTCTTGCCTTGGGCAGAGGCACTGCTTCTGCTCCCTCTTTGTGCAGAGCCTCCACCACTGCCTGGACGCACTGAGCTGCTTTGGAATGCACTAGCAGCACTTCTCTCAGTTGGAATGGAGAAGATGATGGAATTGACCAGTGTGTCTTGGTACTCCCGCATTTTTCGCTCACGGTTCAACGGTGTGATGAGGCTTTCTACGTTGTCCCGGTAGCGAGGATCGAGGAGGGTGAACACCCAATAATCAGACATGTTGAGAATGTGGGCGATGCGGCGGTCGTTTCTCAGGCACTGCAGCATGTAATCCACCATGTGCTGCAGACTGCCAACTGCCCAAGAAACGCTGTCCCCTGCTGGAGGCGTGATCTCTGCCCGCTCGTCATCACCCCACCCTCGCTGTACACACTGAGTACTGGACAATTCGGTAACTCCCTCCTCTGGACGGACGTCTTCCTCCTCCATTGACTCCTCCTCATCCTCCTCACAAACTGTCCCCTGCCTAAGCGTTTGTGAGGAACCACGTGGCGCTGACTGTCCAGAAGATGATGGAAATGGTGAATCCTCATCCTCCACCTCTTCCACAACATCATCCCTTAGCGCTTGCAGTGATTTTTCAAGCAGGCAGATAAGGGGGACAGTCATGCTGACTAGTGCATCATCTGCACTCGCCATCCGCGTGGAATAATCAAAGGGACGCAAAACCTGGCAGACGTCATTCATAGTGGCCCACTCTGTGGTTGTGAAGTCTGTACGGCGCTGAGTGCGACTTCTTTGCGCCTGAAGCAGCTGGTACTCCATTACAGCTTGCTGCTGCTCACACAACCGCTCCAACATATGTAACGTGGAATTCCACCTGGTAGGTAGGTCACATATGATGTGATGTTCCGGCAGGCGGTGTCGGCGCTGCAGAGCCGCAATGCGCGCTTTTGCCGTGCTGGAACGCCGCAAGTGAGCACACTCTAGGCGGACCTTGTGCAGCAGTGCATCAAGATCCGGATAGTCCCTCAAAAAGCTCTGCACGACCAAATTGAGCACATGTGCCAGACATGGGATGTGAGTGAGGTTGCCGAGGCCCAGAGCTGCCACCAGATTTCGGCCATTATCACACACTACCATGCCTGGCTGGAGATTCGCTGGCACAAACCACACATCGCTCTCCTGCTTGATGGCATTCCAGAGCTCCTGCGTTGTGTGGCTACGATTCCCCAAAAAAATTAATTTCAACACGGCCTGTTGACGTTTGGCCACGGCTGTGCTCATGTCGGTCGTAACAGGTACACGTTCATCACGGGTCCATGTGGAGGTGGACTGTGACGGCTCCTGCAGCGATGATTCTGAGGAACTGGTGTAAGAGGAGGAGTCAATGCGTACAGAATGGATTCCTGCAATCCTTGGAGTGGGCAGGACACGTCCTGCGCCACTCGCACGGTCTGTACCTGGCTCAATGACATTAACCCAATGGGCAGTGAGGGAAAGGTATCGCCCCTGTCCATGTTGACTGGTCCACGCATCGGTGGTGAGGTGGACCTTGCTACTGACGGCGTTCAGTAGCGCGTGTTTTATGTGTCCCTCCACATGCTTGTGCAGGGCAGGGACGGCTTGCCTGCTGAAGTAAAAGCGGCTGGGCACATTGTACTGTGGGACTGCCAATGACATCAAGTCACGGAAGCTGTCAGTCTCCACCAGCCTGAATGACAGCATTTCCAGTGACAGAAGTTTGGCAATGCCTGCAGTCAGAGCCTGTGCTCGTGGGTGGTTTGACGAGAAAGGCCGCCTTTTCTCCCATGCCTGTACTACCGATGGCTGTAGACTGGGCTGGGAGTGTGTGGATGACTGGGAAAGTGGTGCTGCGGGTGGAATTACAGCGGGTCTCTGGACAACAGGGCCAGAGGTTCTTCCACGGCGATCCTGGGAGGAAGCCGAACCAGCTGCGTGTGAGCTAGAGGAAGAGGCAACACGAGCTGAAGAGGTGGTAGCTGCCGCTGTTGGTTGGCCTACCTCTTCAGTGTGTTTTTCTAACAACGCCGGGTGCCTGGTGCGCACATGTTTCCACATGTTGGAGGTATTGAGGCTGCTGACATTTCGACCTCTTTTGACTTTGTGATGACACACGTTGCATCTGACATAGCAAATGTCATCTGCAACTGTGTCAAAAAAGGACCAGGCACTGCAAGTCTTGGGAGCGCCCTTTTTGGCTTTTGGAAGAGACATGCTCCTAACGGGTGCCAAAGCGGAGGCTGCAGGATCCGCAGTCTTCCCCCTCCCTCTCCCTCTTTGGGCCGTACGGGGAATCTCTTCCTCAGAGCTGCTCCCACCACCTTCCTGTCCCTCACGCCAAGATGGGTCGAGGACCTCATCATCTACACTACCCTCTGCCCCCAACTGCTCCTCCTGGGTAGTCTCAGCAGCAGAGCACGCACCAGTAAGTGGCACCTGAGTGTCATCATCAGCTGATGCGGCCTGCGATGTGGTGACCGGAGCCACTGGCCCACCCGCCTCTTCAGAGGAAGACAGAAAAAGCTGTTGGGCATCACTGCACCCTGCCTCTTCTTCCATTTCTCCAATGCTGCTTGGCTGGCCCCCTGTTTCCAAGCCAAGAGATTCAGAGAACAGAAGTAGAGACGGCTCCTGTCCTGGGCTCTCTGTCTGCCTGGGCAATTTGGCAGGTGGTGAAGAGACAGATGGCTGCTCTCCAGTGCTCTGTGTCTGAGAGGATGTGGCACTAATGGAAGTTGATGCATTAGCTGCCATCCATCCGACAACGGCTTCAATTTGGTCTTCACGCAGCAGCGGTGTACGGCGCTCTGACACAAAGCTGCGCATGAACGACTGTTGCCTGGTGAAAGTGGGTGCTGATGAGTCACCGGTGCCCGCAGCAGGCACAGAATCCCCACGTCCCCTCCCTGCTCCGCGCCCACGCCCACGTGCCTTACTCACTGCCTTCTTCATCTTGGTTGACTGATAAAGATAAGCAGAAAAGTACTAATGGATTTGTGTGCTTATTCCTGAGCAACTCCTCCTAACAGGTATAAGAAACACTAATTTTCTAAAGTGTGGACTAGACTTTAATATGAGCTAATGTGGCCTACACAAATGTAAAGTGGTGTAACTGGTGTGTTTGGTGAACTTTATTATTTATTTCTTTTTTGGGGGCTGAACTGACAACAGATAGAGCTGCAGTCACACAGAGACCGTGCAGACAGACGTAAACGGCGCTGCAAGGCCCAAAAACCCTCCTCTACTTTATCCTATGTAGTGTTTTTCCACAAATTAGCTGGAGACGGGTGGAAAGACACTAATAGGATTTTTTTAAATTAATTAGCAGCAGACTACACTACTTGAAAAAAAATTAAAATTGATTTGGCGGTATGACGCAGTGAACAACCCTGAGCTGGAGACAACCAGGCTACGGCTGCTCACAGACTACAGGGTGAGCTGCAGTCACACGGAGACCGTGCAGACAGCCGTAAACGGCGCTGCAAGGCCCAAAAACCCTCCTCTACTTTATCCTATGTAGTGTTTTTCCACAAATTAGCTGGAGACGGGTGGAAAGACACTAATAGGATTTTTTTAAATTAATTAGCAGCAGACTACACTACTTGAAAAAAAATTAAAATTGATTTGGCGGTATGACGCAGTGAACAACCCTGAGCTGCAGACAACCAGGCTACGGCTGCTCACAGACTACAGGGCGAGCTGCAGTCACACGGAGACCGTGCAGACAGCCGTAAACGGCGCTGCAAGGCCCAAAAACCCTCCTCTACTTTATCCTATGTAGTGTTTTTCCACAAATTAGCTGGAGACGGGTGGAAAGACACTAATAGGATTTTTTTAAATTAATTAGCAGCAGACTACACTACTTGAAAAAAAATTAAAATTGATTTGGCGGTATGACGCAGTGAACAACCCTGAGCTGCAGACAACCAGGCTACGGCTGCTCACAGACTACAGGGCGAGCTGCAGTCACACGGAGACCGTGCAGACAGCCGTAAACGGCGCTGCAAGGCCCAAAAACCCTCCTCTACTTTATCCTATGTAGTGTTTTTCCACAAATTAGCTGGAGATGGGTGGAAAGACACTAATAGGATTTTTTAAAATAAATTAGCAGCAGACTACACTACTTGAAAAAAAAAAAAAAACAGTATGAGGCAATGAACCACCCTCCCTGAACTGAATACAACCAGCTATGGATGGCCTATGTGGCTGCACTCAGACTAGAGAGTGGGCTGCACTCACACACACACACACACAGACCTTGCAGATCGCTGTGAAAACAGCGCTACAAGGCAAAAGCAAGGTGACTAGTAGGTGAACACAGCGGTTGCTAAATTAGCCTTTGGAAAGCACAAAGAAGCAAATCGCTATCTCTAAACTGTCCCTCAGTCAGCAAACAGCGTCCTGTCACTAACTGAATTCACAGCAGAGTGATCGCAAAATGGCGCCAGCGACTTTTAAACTGCATCATGACATCATTTCAGCAGCCAATCACAGCCTTGCCAGTACTTTCATGCCCTCCATGCTAAACAGGATGTGCCCACACTTGGAATCATTCTCATTGGCTGAATTTCTGCATTTTGAATCTTGGAACTTCCGATTCCGGTATCCGATACGCGGCAAGTATCGGAATACCGGTATCGGAATTCCGATACCGCAAGTATCGGCCGATACCCGATACTTGCGGTATCGGAATGCTCAACACTAGACATGGCATCCGATCTGAATTCCAGCCAATTCTGCGTTGAAAAAGGAAAACAGTGCTCCTTCCCTTCAGAGCTCTCCCGTGTGCCCAAACAGGGGTTTACCCCAACATATGGGGTATCAGCATACTCAGGACAAATTGGACATCATCTTTTGGGGTCCAATTTCTCCTGCTACCCTTGGGAAAATACAAAACTGGGGGCCAAAAAATAAGTTTTGTGGGAAAAAAAGGATTTTTTATTTTCACGGCTCTGCGTTGTAAACTGTAGTGAAACACTTGGGGGTTCAAAGTTCTCACAACACATCTAGATAAGTTCCTTGGGGGGGTCTAGTTTCCAATATGGGGTCACTTGTGGGGGGTTTGTACTGTTTGGGTACATCAGGGGCTCTGCAAATGCAACGTGACGCCTGCAGACCAATCCATTTAAGTCTGCATTCCAAATGGCGCTCCTTCCCTTCCGAGCTCTGTCATGCACCCAAACAGTGGTTCCCCCCCACATATGGGGTATCAGTGTACTCAGGACAAATTGGACAACAACCTTTGGGGTCCAATTTATCCTGATACCCTTGTGAAAATACAAAACTGGGGGCTAAAAAATCATTTTTGTGAACAAAAAAAGAATTTTTATTTTCACGGCTCTGCGTTATAAACTGTAGTGAAACACTTGGGGGTTCAAAGCTCTCAAAACACATCTAGATAAGTTCCTTAGGGGGTCTACTTTCCAAAATGGTGTCACTTGTGGGGGTTTTTAATGTTTAGGCACATCAGGGGCTCTCCAAACGCAACATGGCATCCCATCTTAATTCCAGTCAATTTTGCATTGAAAAGTAAAATAGCGCTCCTTCCCTTCCGAGCTCTGCTATGCGCCCAAACAGTGGTTTACCCCCACATATGGGGTATCAGCGTACTCAGGACAAATTGCACAACAATTTTTGGTGTCCAATTTCTTCTCTTACCCTTGGAAAAATAAAAAATTGGGGCGAAAAGATAATTTTTGTGAAAAAATATGATTTTTTATTTTTACGGCTCTGCATTATAAACTTCTGTGAAGCACTTGTTGGGTCAAAGTGCTCACCACACATCTAGATAAGATCCTTAGGGGGTCTACTTTCCAAAATGGTGTCACTTGTGGGGGGTTTCAATGTTTAGGCACATCAGGGGCTCTCCAAATGCAACATGGCATCCCATCTCAATTCCAGTCAATTTTGCATTGAAAAGTCAAATGGCGCTCCTTCCCTTCCGAGCTCTGCCATGCGCCCAAACAGTGGTTTACCCCGACATATGAGGTATCAGCGTACTCAGGACAAATTGGACAACAACTTTGGGAGTCTATTTTCTCCTGTTACCCTTGGTAAAATAAAACGAATTGGAGCTGAAATAATTTTTTTGTGAAAAAAAGTTAAATGTTCATTTTTATTTAAACATTCCAAAAATTTCTGTGAAACACCTGAAGGGTTAATAAACTTCTTGAAAGTGGTTTTTAGTACCTTGAGGGGTGCAGTTTTTAGAATGGTGTCACACTTGGGTATTTTCTATCATATAGACCCCTCAAAATGACTTCAAATGAGATGTGGTCCCTAAAATAAAATGGTGTTGTAAAAATGAGAAATTGCTGGTCAACTTTTAACCCTTATAACTCCGTCACCAAAAAAAATTTTGGTTCCAAAATTGTGCTGATGTAAAGTAGACATGTGGGAAATGTTACTTATTAAGTATTTTGCGTGACATATGTCTGTGATTTAAGGGCATAAAAATTCAAAGTTGGAAAATTGCAAAATTTTCAAAATTTTCGCCAAATATTCATTTTTTTCACAAATAAACGCAAATTATATCGAATAAATTTTATCACTATCATGAAGTACAATATTTCACGAGAAAACAATGTCAGAATCGCCAAGATCCGTTGAAGCGTTCCAGAGTTATAACCTCATAAAGGGACAGTGGTCAGAATTGTAAAAATTGGCCTGGTCATTAACGTGTAAACCACCCTTAGGGGTGAAGGGGTTAAGCCAGATTAATAATGGAGAGGCGTCAATTATGACACCTATCCATTATTAATCCAATAGTACGAAATGGTTAATAAAACACACACACACATTATCACAAAGTCCTTTAATGAAATAAAGACACAGGGTGTTGTAATATTTTATTAGACTCTTAATCCACCTGAAGACCATCGTCCTGAAACAAAGTTAAAAAAACAAACAACAATATTCCATACCTTCCGTCGCTATGTCCCACGATGTAAATCCATCTGAAGGGGTTTAATCATTTTACAGCCAGGAGCTGTGCTAGAGCACTCGCTCCTGCCTGTAAAACCCCGGTTACTGAATGGAAAGCAGTTTGATCTGTAGTTACCTTGAGTCGCGGTGATGCGCCCTCTGCTGGATGTCCTCATATGAACTCGAGCGTGGGAACTTTTCCAAGGCTCCAGTTCATGAGGACATCCAGCAGAGGGCGCATCACCGCTTTAGCACAGCTCCTGGCTGTAAAATGATTTAACCCCTTCAGATGGATTTACTTCGTGGGATGTGACTGATCATCGGAAGGTATGAGATATTGTTGATTTGTTATTTTTACTTTGTTACAGAACGAGGGTCTTCAGCTGGATTAAGAGAATATTAAAATATTACAACACCCTGTGTCTTTATTTCATTAAAGGACTTTGTAATAATGTGTGTGTGTTTTATTAACAATTTCGTACTATTGGATTAATAATGGATAGGAATCATAATTGACGCCTCTCCATTATTAATCTGGCTTAATGTCACCTTACAATAGCAAGGTGACATTAACCCTTCATTACACCATATCCCACCGCTACACGGGAGTGGGAAGAGAGTGGCCAAGTGCCAGAATAGGCGCATCTTCCAGATGTGCCTTTTCTGGGGTGGCTGGGGGCAGATGTTTGTAGCCGGGGGGGGCAATAACCATGGACCCTCTCTAGGCTATTAATATCTGCCCTCAGTCACTGGCTTTACCACTCTGGCGGAGAAAATTGCGCGGGAGCCCACGTCAATTTTTTTCGCGATTTAACCCTTTATATTACAAGCTACAGTGCCAAAATTTTGCACATACACACTACTACCATTAGTAGTGTGGAATATGCAAAAAAAAAGGGATATGAGATGGTTTACTGTATGTAAATCATGTCTCATATCCTGTCGGGTTTGGGAAGGAGAAATGAAAAGCCGGCAATTGAATTACCGGCTTTTCTCTCTAACACCGGTGCGTATTTCTCGCAGGTCACACTGCTGGTCCGTGTGTAATCCGTATTTTTCTCGCCCCATAGACTTTCATTGGTGATTTTTTTGCGCAATACGGTGACAAACGCAGCATGCTGCGATTTTGTACGGCCGTACAAGACCGTATAATACGGATCAGTAAAATACGGCTGATAGGAGCTGGGACATAGGGAATCATTGGGACGTGTGTAATGCGTATTTTACAGACGTAGTTTATGCGCTCATACGTCCGTAAAACTCGCTAGTGTGAGGCCGGTCTTAGGCAAAGGTTGTTGTGAATGGAGGGGATGGAGGTGAGCTGTGACTATCACCTACTGTGAATAGTGGATCCTGTGTGTTCTACTATTTATAGAGGGGTTAAATGTTATTGTAATTCTGCCTGTAACTATAATGACTGCTGAAAGGTCATCTGTACAGAATGGTATTAATTTTTATTGGCCCATGTAAAAATTACAAGATTTTATTAAGGCTTTTTTTAGATAATGATATGGAGATATTTTTTATAGATAGTGATATAGATAATTTTACTAAAAAAGTATCAAGTAAAAATAGATAAAATTTGTCTTTTTCTCGTGACATATTCCTTTCAAATAGAGCGAACTAACTGCTTTTCTGCTTTTAATATGTGCAAAGAATTAATATGCTGCATGAAATACCTGATTTGCTTTCACTACCAATGGAATATTATTAGATTGTGTAAGGAGTAGGGCAGGGAATCTTCATCTAAATCCTGACATTATTGCTAACTGAGTGAACATAGCGTTATCATATACTGCACATTCAATCTCCATTCTGTACAGACTTGTATTATCTTCAGGTATGACCATATCTTAGTGGCTAATGCTGACTTTTCAATGAAAAAAATGCTGTTTCAAATAGGGGCAGTTTTGACAGGTGCAGGCACCTTGCTGATGCATAACCCCCTGCATTTTATAATATGTATTATTATCTCACTCACCTGCTATTTAACAGATTTCCATAAGCTGAGGTGACAATATGTCTCAAAGCATCTATTAAAATCTTACAGAAAAGGTATAAGTTGCTGAAATTTCTAAACTGAGAGCCTTCATTTTTTTCTGAATTTATAGAATGAGCTGTTGGCTATCAAATAAAGCAATTTAATATCATATAGGCTGTATTCACTGCACTATTCTACAGCAATTACTGAGCAATGGGAATAAATAGTGATGATCAAATAGTGAAATAGATTTGGGAAAATCGGCCCAAATAATTTCTAATATCCGTGTATTTGTACCGAATAACGAATCCAATGCAAGTCAAAGGGAAAGCCGAATATTTTTCTGCTGGACCCAACAAACAGGTCTGGGGGCCTGAGAAAAGAGCTGAAATGGATGGGAAAGAGCTAAAACTAAATGGGAACAGCATGGAGCAGATGCCTGCACACCTTTCTGACTCACATATGGTATCTGGGAATAATGTTGTCAGACTAATGTGCCGGTTTTACTGATTTTTAAAAAGGCCTACCAAACGAAACATTTTTTTAAAGGGAGAAAGGGAAACATGATTTCCTTCATAATTACATGTATATAACGCAAAATAAAAATAAAAAAAAATTGTACCTCCCCTTTTGCATAAGTTCACAGGGAGCATTTTGTCTTTATTTTTTGCTTTAACATTTTTTAGGGATCTCACTCTTACATTTGGGAGGTCCCTCCCTCATTCCAAATAGCAAGATAGTGGAATACATATTTCCCATCCCTTTACAATGCCAGCTAAAGCATGCCCATTTGAATTTTGGGCTTTGCCTATCGCCTATCTCCATGTCCACTGCCACATCATTATGTAGCCCTTGCTTACAATTTGCAGAGGGCCAGAAGGTGCTGTGAAATATGCATTTTGTAACTTCCACAGTTCATTTTTACCACCGGATCCTAATGGAACAACTGTCATAGCGGGTGAAGCTGCTGCAAGGTGAATATAAGGGTATGTGCACACGTTGCGGATTTGCTGCGCATCCGCAGCGTTTTTTGAGGTGCAGAAACGCTGCAGATCTGCAATTGATTTACAGTACAATGTAAATCAATGAAAAAAAAATGCTGTGCACACTTTGCGGAAAATCCGCTGCGGAAACGCAGCGGTTTTAAAGAAATAGCATGTCAATTCTTTTTTGTGAATGTGCAGCGTTTTTGTACCCACTCCATTATAGAAAACCGCAGGGGTAAAAACCGCAGCAAATCCGCAAGAAAACCGCAGCAAAAACGCACAAAAAACCGCTGCGGAACCGCACAAAACAAAAAACCGCAGGTGCGTTTTCTGCCAGGAGAGGCAGAATCCGCACCAGAAATTCCTAAGCCTAATCCGCAACATGTGCACATAGCCTAATGCAGGATTTGGGGGAGCTGTATGATCAATGTCAGTAAATTGGTGTCAACCAGACACCAAAAGTATTAGAATTAAATTCTGAATACAGTGTATGCCAGCGAGGGCCTGTATTGTGGTCAGGCTGTCAGGTCTGAAAAGCATGTCAGGAACATGTACAAGCCTTATTTTACTTGGAAACAGCCTCCTCAAGACAATGAGACAGGAGTGCCATTGACCAATGTGCACAAGCCTACGCATTTTCCATTGATTTAATAAACAGCATATCAGTTGTGCAACTGACGCAAAGCCTGCAGAGATACACAAATGTGACTATTTATCTCTAATTTTCGTGAGTCTGTTGTTTCTGTGTGTAATAAAGCTGATATCTTAAAAAAATTGCCACACATTGCTAGATATATTGAGTTTGTACATAACACCTCTGTGAGGGTACTTGTCAAAAGTAAAGCCAGGAAAATTGCCAGGATGTTGTGAGTAGGATGGCAGACCAAGGATCCAGTGTGTTGACAGGCAGCATCACGAAGTCTTCCACACGGTCCAGTCGCAGTAGCCAAGAGGCTGGGCCTCTGAATCCTCAACCTGGCCCTCCTTCCTCCCACCCACAACTGCTAGACATATATTAAGTATTTAAGCATTAGACGAGGAATATTATTTAGCAATTAGATTAAAGAATGGAAATTACTATATGCGAGCACTGACGAGTATTATTTTGTGTTAAAAATGCAAAAAAAAAACCTCTGTTAGACAGGAATATTATGTATCTCCCAAAAAAATGTTTTGCATATGCTGTTGCTACCTAATATTTATTTCCTTCTACAAATAGCTTATTTGTATATTATGGTAGTGGATGAAACCCTCCCTATATCACCCTAATCCCACAGTCTGTTCTTAATAATACCTACTATACAACACAGTGGAAAATAGCAAAGATCTGCAGCATGTATGTGCAATAATAGGGAAACAGGGGAAGAGTCCTGAGGAGAGAATTTGCATATTCTTAGTGCCTTCTGGGTTAAGTGAAGAGTTTCCGTGAGCTCAAAGAACACTGATTTTGGCCGTTGCAGCTGAAAGGAGGACATCAGTAAACCAGGGGAAGAGTTCTGAGGAGTTTGCATATTCACAATGCCTTCTGGGATTAGTGAAGACTGAAGAGTCTTCCGAGAGCTCAAAGAACACTGGATTTTGGCCATTGCAGCTGAAAGGAGAAAATCTGTAAACTGCACATACCGACGCGTGAATTTTGGCACATTTTTCACCGCTTTGCTATCAAAGTATCTCCCAAAAAATTGTTTTGTATATGCTGTTGTATAGGCCTCCTGATGAAGGCAATCGCGCCGAAATGCGTGTTGGGGTGGACGCTGTCCTGGAGCCTGGGTCCCACATTATACATTGTAATTTGCTTTTGCGCTATTGCTACCTAATTACTACCACAATTTCTCTTGACCCTGTGGTTACTACCTGCTCTGCACTACTTTTCATGCGTTTATGCACATATGCCAGCAAAATCTATATGATATATTTTTTTGCCTACCACTTCACTGTGCTAATATTTTTATTTTTATGAGTTCCACTTATTTTTGGCGAGTTATGATTGTTTAGGGACATTTAATTAGCAGTTTTTAGGTTTTTCACCTACCACCACAGATATGTATTTTTTGTATTTTTTTATTATCTTTTTTGAATTTTAAGTCCTCTTAACACTAAAAACACAGGCTCTTTTTTATTATATTGTGCTTTCAGGTATACAAATTCTACCTTTGACAGTGTCCGTTTTTTTACATTCCTGTAAATTTTCCCTTTACCATAATACTTTTAATATTGTAATTTATCTAATAAACTTGATTTTAGTGGATTTTATGGTCGGTTCTTGTGCTTCTTTTAGGTGGTTGTTTTAATTGTTATCCGACTATCCACGTTTTTGTTCACTGGTCCAGCCTCACGTTCACTTTTTTCATCACTTTGAAGGTTTTATATTCGTACGTGAGCATTCTCTTTTGCAATCCGTTTATTTGATCTGTGTGTAAGTCTCCATATAAATACACCTGCTCTGTGATAGTCTCAGGGTTCTGTTTGAAGCACAGAGAGCATCATGAAGACAAAGGAACACAACAGGCAGGTCCGTGATACTGTTGTGGAGAAGTTTAAAGCTGGATTTTGGATACAAAATGATTTCCAAAACTATAAACATCCCAAGGAGCACTGTGCAAGCGATCATATTGAAATGGACGAAGTATCATATCACTGCAAATCTACCAAGACCCGGCCGTCCCTCTAAACTTTCATCTTAAACAAGGAGAAGACTGATCAGAGATGCAGCCAAGAGGCCCATTATCACTCTGGATGAACTACAGCGATCTACAGCTGAGGTGGGACAGTCTGTCCATAGGACAACAATCAGTCGTACACTGCACAAATCTGGCCTTTATGTAAGAGTGGCAAGACGAAAGACATTTCTCAAAGATATCCATAAAAAGTATTGTTTAAAGTTGGCAACAAGCCACCTGGGAGACACACCAAACATGTGGAAGAAGGTGCTCTGGTGAGATGAAACCAAAATCAAACTTTTTGGCAACAATGCCAAACGATCTGTTTGACGTAAAGGCAACACAGCTCATCACCCTGAACACACCATCCCCACTGTCAAACATGGTGGTGGAAGCATTATGGTTTGGGCCTGCTTTTCTTCAGCAGGGACAGGGAAGATGGTTAAAATTGATGGGAAGATGGATGGAGCCAAATACAGGACCATTCTTGAGGAAAACCTGTTGGAGTCTGCAAAAGACCTGAGACTGGGATGAAGATTTGTCTTCCAACAAGACAATGAATCCCAAATGTAAAGCAAATTCTACAATGGAATGGAATGGTTCACAAATAAACATATCCAGGTATTAGAATGGCCAAGTCAAAGTCCAGACCTCAATCCAACCGAGAATCTGTGGAAAGAGCTGAAAACTGCTGTTCACAAATGATCTTCATCAAGCCTCACTGAGCTCGAGCAGTTTCCATAGAAAGAACGGGCAAGAATTTCAGTCTCTCGATGTACAAAACTGATAGAGACATACCCCAAGCGACTTGCAGCTGTAAGCGCAGCAAAAGGTGGCGCAACAAAGTATTAAGTTAAAGGGGCCGAATAATATTGCACGCCCCACTTTTAAGATTTTGAAATTCCACAAAAATTTTAAATAACCAATAAATTTCATTCAACTTCACAATTGTGTTCCACTTTTTGATTCTTTACCAAAAATTTACATTTGGTATCTTTATGTTTGAAGCATGATATGTGGGTAAAGGTTGAAAAGTTCCAGGGGGCCGAATACTTTCGCAAGGCACTGTAAATGAATATTTCCAAATTCTCATTCACTCATTCCATTTTAAACTGCTATGGTGTTGAGAGCATTGGGCATTGCAAATTCTTTAGATCCACCATGTCAATTCAAAATGCCTGCTTCCATTTTACACATTGTAAAAGATTGCATTCGCCACATGAAGCACACATGATGTTAGGGCTGGCGGAACGCACCCAGTATATTTAGATATTATTATTGGTGCGTTCGCAGCCCGGGGGTCCACCGTGCAGGAGACCAACCTGCTGCTACCAAATGGTGGCACAATATGGCTGTAGATGCGAACTTTGTTACTTCACAGAGTCGAACAGAAGGGAAAACACTGTGCCCCATTAGCGTCACAGGGGAACACAGCTGCCTAACAGAGCAAAAGCAATCAGTGGTCTGAGAGTAGCAAGCACAGAAACACCTCCTCTCTGGTGGAGCTGGAATTCTAATGGCTTTACGCCAGCCCTGAATTCACCATACAAACTCCTTACCGGAGGTGCCAGTATTCTAGTGGCTTATTTCAGCTGGACCCTGGCCACAAGCACACACAACAACTGAGTAGCTAAAGCTCATAACATAAGCTGCTACTAGCGCATGGCCATGCGGCCATGTGAACCTTTTATAGCTGCAGCAACTTCAGGACCTTCCTAGAGGACCAATGGGAGCTGCTACAGTACCTGAGCAACTTCAGGTCCTTCCTAGAGGACCAATGGGAGCTGCCACAGTACCTGAGCATGTGACCCCCCGACCTCCAATGAGAGGTCAGAAGGGGAAAAGCAGGACTTAGTCCCAGAGACATCTGCTCGCTGCTGACTAGTACTGGCTACAATGGCTGAGCCTGTAAAGGCAGCAGTAACCATCCGCACAGTATCAGGCTGAGCCAGACGCTGGGACCGATTGTCTCCGCTGAGCAGGCTCCACTGCGGCTGGAGAAGAATGGGAGACCGCAGCAGAGATGGTTCAAGATTCTCCCTGTGCAGAGGTGGGAACTCAACCCCTAACAAATGATCTCAGGCTTAACCACGAGTGATTCCCCACAATGCTTTGCATCTATCACATCACATCATATGGTAAAAGAGCACACAATCATTAGGGACTATTGTAGCCTGTATAAAAGCTGAGACATTGAATGCAGCAGTCATTTTAAGATGCTATCAGATAGTGAGAGGAAGTCCCACCTCAGCAATAGAGATAGGAAGAAACAGCCATTAAACATTGGACTAATAATACAAAGTGTGTTGTACAACTGCAGCAGCGAGCAAGATAAATGTAGTAGTCTGTGAATACTGAAATTCATTTGATAGGGGAGAGAAAAAGGAGAGATTTCCGCACCAGCAGTGCCAGACTCAATGTGATACTGAAAAGTATTGTGAATGCCACATAATAGCATAAATAAAGGCAGACCCTATATTGTATGTCTCAAAGTGTAAAATTTAAGCAAAATCCAAAAATATGGAAACTTCACCCAAAATAATGACCAACAAGGTAGTAATAATCAACAAGTTAGGGCAAATGCAAAATATTTTATAAAGAGGCAAAAATATTATTTTTAATATAAATCATATACATCACATATACCAGATAGTGTAATAATAGTAATATATGCTATATTAACCCCTTGAGCCATATAACCATGCATATCAAGGTCACAGTATGTTAGAATAAAGTGTAATGGAGATGTATTAGAAAAATATATAAGAGAAAGGCAATATGAGGAGATAAAAAAATAAAGGATATCAACCCAAAAGATATGGGATCCAAAACCCAGAGAGCTGTGCCTGTCGGAGATGTCAGTGGGAATATACCTATTTAACTGAGCATGTCTATTTTTGCACATGTGTTTTACCAGTCCAATTTGACATTTGTATATGCCACAGCTATATTGCAGCCTGCTGCCACATTTTGATTGTATATACTTATCATGATTTCTTATTATAGATAAGGTAAACTTACCTGGTGTACAGCCTTGCGGTGGTGAAGGAACCCCGATGTGCATTTCGCGTTAGCTTTTTTTACACGCTCCCATAAGAAAAAGCTCTGCTGCTATTAGTATATATCTAATATTCACATATCTGCTGCTACAACATTAAATATCTCATGTAAGATGTTTCACCTACTATTTATATATTTTGTGGTACTACTACTTTTTAGCTATGTGACACTATCTCATCTCTATCTCTCTTGCTCCAATCCTATCTGAATGGAATTTATATCAATACCTGTATTTATTTAAGGTGACATTCTTTTAGCATTTGCTATTATTTTCGGTGTACCTCCTTATTAAGTGGTCATTTAGCATTTATGTCCCTACCTTATTTTACATTTATTTTATGTAATTTCTATTCAATAAACTTTATTTTTATGGTATATGCTTCCCATTTCCTTTTTTTGTTTGTTTATCTTAAATAAGGGAGTGCCACAAATCTAGGCCATTTATGGGTTTATACTAATTTAAAGTTAGTTTACAAACCTAATAAGGCAATCTTATATACAGATATAGATAAAATGATAGGTAGTTAGATAGAATATATACAGTAGATATCCTGTAGGCATATACTTTCTATGGCAGAGCTTCGTGAGAACATTTTAGGTAATAAATTGATGAAAGAGGAACTGTCTCTTGTTTTGCTTTTGTTTCTGTCTTTTGATGTTTTTCAGGTATCGATTTCTGGAATACTTCGAATTCAGTCATTTACGACTGACCTGCATGGGATTTTTTTTTCTCAATAAATTGGTGAATGACAGATAGTGTGGAGGGCTCTTTATTCAGATAAAGTGTTTTTTTCTGCGTGTGTGATTTTATTTTTTATTACTGGATTAGTAATGGGGTGTCGGATAGATATCGCTACATTACTAACCACAGGGGTTTATGGCAGCTGTGATTTTTGACAAATCACAGCCGTCATCAACCCTAATACCATTACCCTGATTGCCACTGCTCCAGGGCAATTGGGAAGAGCCAGGCCAAGTGCTAAAATTGGCGCATCTTATGTGATACACCAATTAAGAGCTGGCTGCGGGCTTGTATTTTTAGGCTGGGAAGGGCCCAATAACCAAGGACCTTCCCAGTCTGATAATAGAAGTCTACAGCTGTCTGCTTTACCTTGGCTGGTTATCAAAAATAGGAAGGGGATCCCATGTTGTTTTTCTTTATTGATTTATTTATTTAATAGGTTAAATAAGACTAAACACTCTTTAGTCGCGCCTGAAAGGGTACTAGTTTAGTATATGTAGGGGCTTGTGACATTAAATAGCTGTTATGACCCCAATGGCGAGGGTCTCAGAGAAACAAGTAAGTCTGCGACGTACAAAAATCCAGCTCATAGGGCAGTGGTAACTGGGTTGACCATATATCTACTCCTAACGCCAACACTAGCAGTAGCCGGGGAACATGCCTACGTTGGTCGCTAGATGTCTCGCGCCAGCCGGAGGACTAACTACCCCTAGAAGAGGAAAACAAAGACCTCTCTTGCCTCGAGAGAATAGACCCCAAAAGTAGGATAGTAGCCCCCCACAAATAATAACGGTGAGGTAAGAGGAAATGACAAACACAGAGATGAACTAGGTTTTAGCAAAGAGAGGCCCACTTACTAATAGCAGAATGTAGTAAGATAACTTATATGGTCAACAAAAACCCTATCAAAATCCACGCTGGAGATTCAAGAACCCCCGAACCGTCTAACGGCCTGGGGGGAGAACACCAGCCACCCTAGAGCTTCCAGCAAGGTCAGGAAACAGATTATATACAAGCTGGACAAAAATGCAAACCAAAACAAATAGCAAAAAGCAAGGAAGCAGACTTAGCTTAATCAAGCAGGAACCAGGATCAGTAGACAAGAGCACTACAGATTAGCTCTGATATCAACGTTGCCAGGCATTGAACTGAAGGTCCAGGGAGCTTATATAGCAACACCCCTGACCTAACGACCCAGGTGAGCATACAAGGGATGAATGACATACCCAGAGTCAAATCACTAGTAGCCACTAGAGGGAGCCAAAAGGTAAATTCACAACAGTACCCCCCCCTTAGTGAGGGGTCACCGAACCCTCACCAAGACCACCAGGGCGATCAGGATGAGCGGCGTGAAAGGCACAAACTAAATCGGCCGCATGCACATCAGAGGCGACCACCCAGGAATTATCCTCCTGACCATAGCCCTTCCACTTGACCAGGTACTGAAGCCTCCGCCTGGAGAGACGAGAATCTAAGATCTTCTCCACCACATACTCCAACTTGCCCTCAACCAACACCGGAGCAGGAGGCTCAGCAGAAGGAACCACAGGCACAACGTACCGCCGCAACAAGGACCTATGAAATACGTTGTGGATGGCAAATGACACCGGAAGATCCAGGCGAAAGGATACAGGATTAATGATTTCCAATATCTTGTAAGGACCAATGAAGCGAGGCTTAAATTTGGGAGAGGAGACCTTCATAGGAACAAATCGAGAAGACAGCCATACCAAATCCCCAACGCGAAGTCGGGGACCCACACTGCGGCGGCGGTTGGCAAAACGCTGAGCCTTCTCCTGTGACAACTTCAAGTTGTCCACCACATGCCCCCAGATCCGCTGCAACCTATCCACCACGGTATCCACCCCAGGACAGTCAGAAGGCTCCACATGTCCCGAGGAAAAACGAGGATGGAAACCAGAGTTGCAGAAAAATGGCGAAACCAAGGTGGCGGAACTAGCCCGATTATTAAGGGCAAATTCAGCCAACGGCAAGAAGGTCACCCAATCATCCTGATCAGAAGAGACAAAACACCTCAAATAAGCCTCCAGAGTCTGATTAGTTCGCTCCGTTTGTCCGTTAGTCTGGGGATGGAAAGCGGATGAAAACGACAACTCAATGCCCATCCTACCACAAAAGGATCGCCAGAACCTGGAAACAAACTGGGATCCTCTGTCCGACACAATATTCTCAGGAATGCCGTGCAAATGAACCACGTTCTGGAAGAACATAGGAACCAGATCAGAAGAGGAGGGCAGCTTAGGCAAAGGAACCAAATGGACCATCTTGGAGAAACGATCACCCAGATGACAGACATGCCCTGAGACACCGGAAGATCAGAAATGAAATCCATAGAGATTTGTGTCCAAGGTCTCTTCGGGACAGGCAAGGGCAAGAGCAACCCGCTGGAACGAGAGCAGCAAGGCTTAGCTCGAGTACAAGTACCACAGGACTGTACAAATGACCGCACATCCCTTGACAAGGAAGGCCACCAAAAGGACCTGGCCACCAGATCTCTGGTGCCAAAAATTCCCGGGTGCCCTGCCAACACTGAGGAATGAACCTCGGAAATGACTCTGCTGGTCCATCTAGCATGCACAAACAATCTGTCAGGTGGACAAGAGTCAGGCCTACCAGCCTGAAATCTCTGCAACACACGTCGCAGATCTGGAGAAATAGCAGACATGATAACTCCTTCCTTAAGAATACCCACAGGTCCAGCGACTCCAGGAGCATCAGGCACAAAGCTCCTAGACAGAGCGTCGGCCTTCACATTCTTAGAACCTGGTAAATACGAGACCACAAAGTCAAAACGGGAGAAAAACAATGACCAGCGGGCCTGTCTAGGATTCAGGCGTTTAGCAGACTCGAGATACATCAGATTTTTGTGATCAGTCAAGACCACCACACGATGCTTAGCGCCCTCGAGCCAATGACGCCACTCCTCAAATGCCCACTTCATGGCCAACAACTCCCGATTGCCCACATCATAATTTCGCTCTGCCGGCGAAAACTTCCTAGAGAAAAAGGCACAAGGTCTCATAGTAGAGCAACCAGGGCCTCTCTGCGACAAAACAGCCCCTGCCCCAATCTCCGAAGCATCCACCTCAACCTGAAAGGGAAGTGAGATGTCAGGCTGGCACAAAACAGGCGCCGAAGTAAACCGGCGTTTTAACTCCTGGAAAGACTCCACGGCAGCAGGAGCCCAGTTAGCTACATCAGAGCCTTTCTTGGTCATATCCGTCAGCGGTTTAACAACGCTAGAGAAATTTGCGATAAAACGACGATAGAAGTTAGCAAAACCCAAGAACTTCTGAAGACTCTTAACTGACGAGGGTTGAGTCCAATCATGAATAGCTCGGACCTTGACTGGATCCATCTCCACAGCAGAAGGGGAAAAAATGAACCCCAAAAAGGGAACCTTCTGTACACCAAAGAGACACTTTGAGCCTTTTACAAACAAAGAATTTTCACGCAGAATCTCAAAAACCATCCTGACCTGCTCCACATGCGAGTCCCAATCATCAGAAAAAAACAGAATATCATCCAGATAAACAATCAAAAATTTATCCAGATACTTCCGGAAAATGTCATGCATGAAGGACTGAAAAACTGAAGGTGCATTAGAGAGACCGAATGGCATCACCAAGTACTCAAAATGACCTTCGGGCGTATTGAATGCGGTTTTCCATTCATCGCCCTGCCTAATGCGCACAATGTTGTACGCACCACGAAGGTCTATCTTGGTGAACCACTTGGCACCTTTAATCCGGGCAAACAAATCTGACAACAGCGGCAAAGGATACTGAAATTTGACAGTGATCTTATTTAAAAGCCGATAGTCAATACAAGGCCTCAAAGACCCGTCCTTTTTGGCCACAAAAAAGAATCCCGCACCAAGAGAGGAAGAAGAAGGACGGATATGCCCCTTCTCAAGAGACTCCTTGATATATGAACGCATCGCGGTATGTTCAGGTACCGACAGATTAAACAGTCTCCCCTTAGGAAACTTACTGCCAGGAATCAAATCTATTGCACAGTCACATTCCCTATGAGGAGGCAGTGCACTGGACTTAGACTCGCTGAAGACATCCTGATAATCAGACAAATACGCCGGAACTTCCGAAGGCGTAGAAGAAGCAATAGACAAGGGCAGGGAATCACCATGAATTCCATGGCAGCCCCAACTTGACACTGACATAGCCTTCCAGTCCAAGACTGGATTATGGGTCTGTAACCATGGCAAACCCAAAACAACCAAATCATGCATTTTATGCAGAACAAGAAAACGTATTACCTCCCGATGTTCGGGAGTCATGCACATGGTAACCTGTGTCCAAAACTGCGGTTTATTTTTTGCCAATGGCGTAGAATCAATACCCCTAAGAGGGATAGGATTTTCCAATGGCTCAAGAACAAATCCGCAGCGCTTGGCAAATGACAGATCCATAAGGCTCAGGGCAGCACCCGAGTCCACAAACGCCATGACAGGATACGATGACAGTGAGCAAATCAAAGTTACAGATAGAATAAATTTAGGTTGCAAATTACCAATGGCGACCGGACTAACAACCTTAGTAAGACGTTTAGAGCATGCTGAGATAACATGTGTAGAATCACCACAGTAGTAACACAAGCCATTCTGGCGTCTATGAATTTTCCGCTCATTTCTAGTCAGGATTCTATCACATTGCATTAAATCAGGTGTCTGTTCAGACAACACCATGAGGGAATTAGCGGTTTTGCGCTCCCGCAACCGCCGGTCGATTTGAATAGCCAGGGCCATAGAATCATTCAGACCTGTGGGAATGGGAAAACCCACCATCACATTCTTAATGGCTTCAGAAAGACCATTTCTAAAATTAGCAGCCAATGCACACTCGTTCCACTGGGTCAGCACGGACCATTTCCGAAATTTTTGGCAATACACTTCAGCCTCGTCCTGGCCCTGAGACATAGCCAGCAAGGCCTTTTCTGCCTGAATCTCAAGATTGGGTTCCTCATAAAGCAAACCGAGCGCCAGAAAAAACGCATCAATGTCAGCCAATGCCGGATCTCCTGGCGCCAGCGAGAAGGCCCAATCCTGAGGGTCGCCCCGTAAAAAAGAAATAACAATTTTTACTTGCTGAGCGGAGTCTCCAGATGAACAGGGTTTCAGGGACAAAAACAATTTACAATTATTCCTGAAATTTCTAAATTTAAATCGGTCTCCGGAAAACGGTTCAGGAATCGGTATCTTAGGTTCTGACATAGGACTTCTGATAACATAATCTTGTATGCCCTGCACACGAGCAGCAAGCTGGTCCACACTTGTAATCAAGGTCTGGACATTCATGTCTGCAGCAAACACAAGCCACTCAGAGGTAAAGGGGAAAAGAAAAAAAAATGAGAGAGAGAAAAAAAACCTCAGAACTTTCTTTCTTATAATCCCGCTTCTGCAATGCATTTAACATTTAATACTGGCCTGGCAAACTGTTATGACCCCAATGGCGAGGGTCTCAGAGAAACAAGTAAGTCTGTGACGTACAAAAATCCAGCTCATAGGGCAGTGGTAACTGGGTTGACCATATATCTACTCCTAACGCCAACACTAGCAGTAGCCGGGGAACATGCCTACGTTGGTCGCTAGATGTCTCGCGCCAGCCGGAGGACTAACTACCCCTAGAAGAGGAAAACAAAGACCTCTCTTGCCTCGAGAGAATAGACCCCAAAAGTAGGATAGTAGCCCCCCACAAATAATAACGGTGAGGTAAGAGGAAATGACAAACACAGAGATGAACTAGGTTTTAGCAAAGAGAGGCCCACTTACTAATAGCAGAATGTAGTAAGATAACTTATATGGTCAACAAAAACCCTATCAAAATCCATGCTGGAGATTCAAGAACCCCCGAACCGTCTAACGGCCTGGGGGGAGAACACCAGCCACCCTAGAGCTTCCAGCAAGGTCAGGAAACAGATTATATACAAGCTGGACAAAAATGCAAACCAAAACAAATAGCAAAAAGCAAGGAAGCAGACTTAGCTTAATCAAGCAGGAACCAGGATCAGTAGACAAGAGCACTACAGATTAGCTCTGATATCAACGTTGCCAGGCATTGAACTGAAGGTCCAGGGAGCTTATATAGCAACACCCCTGACCTAACGACCCAGGTGAGCATACAAGGGATGAATGACATACCCAGAGTCAAATCACTAGTAGCCACTAGAGGGAGCCAAAAGGTAAATTCACAACAAATAGCTACAGGACATCTATCTATTCTGTCTATCTTTCTATTATGAGGGTTCAGGCTGTTAATTCACTGTACTTGGCTGATGAAATGTTGAGTTTCTATTCAGATGTGTGCGTAAAAAATCAGATGGCCCATGCAA
Organism: Ranitomeya variabilis; assembly: GCF_051348905.1. Taxonomy (NCBI): domain Eukaryota; kingdom Metazoa; phylum Chordata; class Amphibia; order Anura; family Dendrobatidae; genus Ranitomeya; species Ranitomeya variabilis. The sequence goes on from NC_135233.1 coordinate 891,192,570, forward strand.
TTTTTTTCTTGCACCCTTTGACTTGCATTGCCTCGTGCGATCCAATTCTCGCATCTACTCGCAGCATGATGTGATTTTTTTCTCAGCCTGTTTACAGGTGAAGAAAAACTCGCAGATGAGCACTGACTCATTTATTAACACTGGTTAGAGTGCAACGAGATGTTTTCTTGGATTGCACTTGCCCGATTTATACACTTATCTGAGGGAGGAAACGAAAACCATGTATCCACAAGTTGACCTCCTGTTGGATTGGCACAAATCTTTTTTATCATTGGTTGGCTCAAAAAAGGAGCTGACCAATAAGGGTGCAAGTAGACATGCTGTTATTAAGAAATACAGATGTTTTTCACAGGATGCATCAATAAACCACAGGCCAGGAGCAACACATGAGGTGTCCCAGGAAGTTAATGTCATGTCGGACGCTGTTCAGACCAGGTCGTTCGACAGACAGCGGTAATTCCGCTTTTGACCACTATTTGCTCATTGGCGTCGGCTAGGTTTTGTCCAGCTGTTCCAGGGTTAATTTACCTGATCCTCGGATTGGAAGCTGGGCCATGCCCGTGGCCTTTAAATAGTTCTCCAGGATCATTGGGCGTCGCCGATTATAGCTTCTGTCTTGCGTTGTTATCTCTGTCTGGAGTGGAGAGCTGGTTGTTGGAGAATCGTTGCTGGTGGTGTATTTTCCTTTGTCTTATTTACTCCTTCCTATATTTGTGTTTATTTTGCCCTGCACATTTATAGTGTATTCCTGAGTGACTGCGGCGTGGTGTATATTTTCCTTTATCCTTGTCTGTGCTAACTGTGGGTATTGGTGTATTACATTCACTGGGTGGAGGGTGGAGGTGTTCAGCTTAGGGCTGTAACAGGAGGCAGGGTGAGGTTCGAGGCCTGGACATGCACACCATCAGTGTAAACTTCAGGTAGAGTGTCAGTCAGCATTTCCCTAGTCTGAGGGAAATTGCAGGGGCCCGGGTTTTTAGCTCTCACCCACCTAGTCTCCCCGTGACATTATAATCGGCCCAACAACAACAAAAACAAGGGTTTCTTTTTTTGTGTGTGTTTTGTCATGGATCCCATGACTTCCATAACCCTCCAGTTGAAGGCGCTGTCCCTACAGGTCACGGAGTTGAGGGGGGCAGTACAGCAACAGGGACTAGCAGTATCTAATGTGCAAGCTAGAGCGACAGAAAGAGTTGCTGAGCCTAAATTTCCTTTGCCTGAAAAATTTGCTGGGGAACGCAGTAAATTTGTTTCTTTTCGTGAAGCTTGCAAACTATATTTCCGTATGCGCCTGATCTCCTCGGGTAATGAGGCTCAGCGTGTGGGCCTGGTGTTGTCATTGTTAAGCGGGGATCCCCAAGCATGGGCGTTTTCTTTGCCATCTGATTCTGCTGCATTTGGCTCTGTGGAGAGTTTTTTTTCTTTTCTTGGGAAAATCTATGATGAACCTGACAGAATGGCTCTGGCAGAATCTAAGATACGCTCCATTCGCCAGGGGGAGCGAGTAGCAGAGGATTACTGTTCTGAATTCCGCCGCTGGGCGATCGATACCCAATGGAATGATCCATCATTGCGGAGTCAGTTTATTCATGGGGTTTCTGGAAGGGTTAAAAAAGTCCTTCTGATGTACGAGACTCCTGCTTCTCTAGATTCCGCTATGAGTCTGGTTGTCCGCATTGATCGCCGTCTGCGTCAGGGGGAGCATGAGACACCGCCTGTGGGTGAAGGTTTAGGTTCACGTGAGGTTGCTGCAGGTGAGCCCACGGAGCCTATGCAAATCGCAGGGGTGTCACATGTAAAGCGTCGAGCCCCAGAGATCAGGAAGCAGGGAGCCTGTTTTTACTGTGGTAAAATTGGTCATTTTATTAACATCTGTCCTCTGCTGTCTAAGAAAAATGCAACGGCGGAAAACTTCTAAGCTCAGATGGTGTGGAGGAGACCAATCTGAGCTTATGTATATCCTCCATGGTGGTTTCTCAATGCATGCTCCCTGCTAAGGTTTTTATCGCTGGCAGTAAGCTGCCAATTACTGTTTTTGTGGATAGTGGTTCAGCCACAAATCTCATTGATGAGGAGTTTGCGCGCACAGCAGGTTTTAGGATTGAAAAACTGTCTCATCCTATCCGTGTGGTCACCATCAATGCTGCTCCTCTCTCTCAGGGGGAGATTACTGAATTTGTGGCTGATGTGAATCTCCACATTGGGGTTCTACATTCCGAGCGGGTTACATGTAAGGTGCTCAGGAATCTTCCTGCTCAGGTGGTTTGGGGTTTTCCTTGGTTGTCCATGCACAACCCGATAATTGATTGGAAAACCCAGGACATAATTCAGTGGAGCGAGTTCTGCCAGGAGAATTGCCTGGCTACATGTGTGGCTGCGGTGACTTCAAGCGTTCCGGAGTCACTTCTGGATTTTGTGGATGTGTTCTCTGAAAAGGGTTGCTCAGAGTTGCTGCCACATTGTCCCTATGACTGTTCTATCAGGTTTAAACCAGGGGCCAAGTTGCCTAAAGCAAGGATGTTTAACATCTCTGGTCCGGAGAGACAAGCGTTAAAAGATTATATTGCTGAAAGCTTGAGCAAAGGGCACATCAGGCCGTCATCCTCGCCGGTGGCAGCAGGGTTCTTCTTCGTGAAGAAGAAAGATGGCGGATTACGCCCGTGTTTGGATTTCAGGGAGTTGAACCAGATTACGGTTCGTGATCCATACCCGATGCCACTGATACCAGATTTGTTCAACCAGGTGGCGGGTGCTAAGTGGTTTACCAAGCTTGACCTCAGGGGGGCGTACAACCTCATAAGAGTCCGTCAAGGTGATGAGTGGAAGACGGCTTTTAATACTCCTGAGGGTCATTTTGGAAATTTGGTGATGCCTTTTGGGTTGACTAACGCACCTGCAGTGTTCCAACATTTCATCAATGATGTGTTCTCGCATGTTTTGGGGAAATTCGTTATCGTGTACCTAGATGACATCCTCATATATTCTTGCGACCGTGATGCTCATTTAGATCATGTCAGGCAGGTGTTACAGCTTCTCAGAGAAAATAAGCTGTATGCTAAACTTGAGAAATGTGTATTTTCTGTTCAAGAGTTGCCTTTCTTGGGTTATATTGTGTCTGCTTCAGGGTTTAAAATGGATGCTGCTAAGGTGCAAGCGGTACTGCATTGGGAACGGCCTGATAACCTGAAAGCACTTCAGCGGTTCCTTGGGTTTTCTAACTACTATAGGAAATTTATCAAGGATTTTTCCATCATTGCTAAACCGCTAACTGACATGACTAAAAAGGGTACCAATTTCTCCGTTTGGCCTGAGGCTGCTGTGCGCGCATTTGAATTTCTTAAGAACAGTTTTGTTTCAGCCCCCATTCTTGTGCAGCCAGATGTATCAAAACCCTTTGTTGTGGAAGTCGATGCATCTGAGGTTGGTGTGGGGGCGGTACTATCTCAAGGCTCATCCTTGAGTGGTTTGTGTCCGTGCACCTATTTCTCCAAGAAACTGTCGTCCGCCGAATGTAACTACAATATCGGCAACAGGGAGTTGTTGACAATCAAGTTGGCCTTTGAGGAATGGCGACACTTCTTGGAGGGGTTGGTACATCAGGTTACTGGTATTACCGATCATAAGAATCTGCTGTATTTGGAGTCAGCCAAGCGTCTGTCCCCCAGGCAGGCTCGCTGGGCATTGTTTTTCACGCGGTTCAATTTTGTTGTCACTTACAGACCGGGGTCTAAAAACACTAAGGCGGATGCTCTGTCCAGGTGATTTCCGGGGGGTGAACCTCGGGAAGATCCAGTACCCATCCTCCAAAAGGGTGTTGTGGTTTCGGCTCTCACTACCGAGGTTGAGGCTGAGATTGCCGAGGCTCAGGAGGAGGTACCATCTGAGCTTCCCATCAACAAATCTTTTGTACCGCTTCATCTCCACCTAAAGGTTTTGGCGGAGCATCACGATGCTGTCCTGGCTGGCCATGCAGGGGTTAGAGGTACCTTGGAGTTGGTGTCACGTCGGTTTTGGTGGCCCAAGATCCGACAGGATGTGGTCTCATACGTGCCAGCTTGTACCACGTGCGCTAGGGCTAAGACGCCCCGCTCCCGTCCTGTTGGCACACTACTTCCTCTTGAAGTACCTAGTAAGCCATGGACGGAAATCTCCATGGATTTCATCACTGATTTGCCCTCATCAGCTGGGAACACGGTCATCTTGGTGATTGTTGATCGGTTTTCAAAAATGTCGCACTTTGTGCCTTTGCCTTCGTTGCCTAACGCTAAGACTTTGGCTCAGGTATTTGTGCAGGAGGTGGTCAGACTTCATGGGGTTCCGTCTGACATCGTGTCTGATAGGGGGTCTCAGTTTGTGGCAAAATTTTGGAGAGCATTTTGCTCACGGCTGGGGATCAAGTTGTCTCATTCTTCGGCGTTCCATCCTCAGTCAAATGGTCAGACTGAGCGTATGAACCAAAATTTGGAACAGTACTTACGCTGCTTTGTCTCTGATAACCAGGAGGAGTGGTCTACCTTTCTTCCTTTGGCTGAGTTTGCCATCAATAATCACCGCCAGGAGTCGTCTGGGGAGTCTCCATTTTTTTGTGTTTATGGGCTACATCCTCAATTTTGTACCTTGAGTCAGAGGGGCTCTTCCGGCGTTTCGGAGGAGGATCAGTTAGGAGCACAATTATCATCAGTCTGGAGGAGAGTTAAACAGCGCCTGTTGAGTGTGGGTGCTAGGTACAAACGAGTGGCTGACAGTAGGCGTGTGCCAGGTCCGGACCTGAGTGTGGATGACTGGGTGTGGTTATCCACAAAAAACATAAGACTCAATATACCATCCCTTAAATTGGGTCCACGGTTTATTGGTCCATTTGGGGTCACCGCCGTCATTAACCCAGTAGCGTACTGATTGGAGCTCCCTACAGTGTATAAGATACACAACGTGTTCCACAGGTCTCTTCTAAAGAAGGTGGTGGGTTCTGTGGACGCGGCGCCTATGCCACCTCCAGTCTTGGTGGATGGTAATTTGGAGTTTGAAGTCTCCAAGGTGGTTGACTCTCGTGTATTGCGTCGCACTTTACAGTACTTGGTACACTGGCGTGGTTATGGGCCTGAGGAGAGGTCCTGGGTACCAGCCTCGGATATTCATGCGGATCGGCTGGTCAGGTTTTTTCATCATCGCCATCAAGACAAGCCGGGTCCTATAAGCCGTGAGGGCCCTGGGGTCCCTTGTAGAAGGCAGGGTACTGTCATGTCGGACGCTGTTCAGACCAGGTCATTTGACAGACAGCGGTAATTCCGCTTTTGGCCACTATTTGCTCACTGGCATCGGCTAGGTTTTGTCCAGCTGTTCCAGGGTTAATTTACCTGATCCTCGGATTGGAAGCTGTGCCATGCCCATGGCCTTTAAATAGTTCTCCAGGATCATTGGGCGTCGCCGATTATAGCTTCTGTCTTGCGTTGTTATCTCTGTCTGGAGTGGAGAGCTGCTTGTTGGAGAATCGTTACTGGTGGTGTATTTTCCTTTGTCTTATTTACACCTCCCTATATTTGTGTTTATTTTGCCCTGCACATTTATAGTGTATTCCTGAGTGACTGCGGCGTGGTGTATATTTTCCTTTATCCTTGTCTGTGCTAACTGTGGGTATTGGTGTATTACATTCACTGGGTGGAGGGTGGAGGTGTTCAGCTTAGGGCTGTAACAGGAGGCAGGGTGAGGTTCGAGGCCTGGACATGCACACCATCAGTGTAAACTTCAGGTGGAGGGTCAGTCAGCATTTCCCTAGTCTGAGGGAAATTGCAGGGGCCCGGGTGATTAGCTCTCACCCACCTAGTCTCCCCATGACAGTTAAGCAGTCGTGCCAGAGAAGAGAGATGACTACGTAATTAAATGTCTGATCGGCTGTCTGTCACACAACCATAGCACCAAAATGGAAAAAACACGACCTAGGATGCAAACATCCAAGTCAAAACAAATATGCACAGTTAAAAAGATAGCACAAGAGGTCATCAGCAAGCATAATGAAAAAGAGGTAAATAAATACATGCAATCTAAATAAAAGACAATATCGATACATTGTATCAATTTATTGATGTTCCATCATAAAATAATAGATAAATAAATAGAAACCAATAACAACATGATAAACAAACATAAAACTTTTAATTACATACAGAAATTTGATAATTAAAAATAATAAAAAGTGACATATAAGAGGCAAAGATCTACATGCATATTGCAGAAATAAACGTGCCTGACCGAAAGAAAAAGAAAGGCACATTAATAAAGGTATGTGAAATATGGAAACATTGGCAACAACGATGTCGGAGAATGTAAAATAATTATGTGACGTGTAACATAATAGTGAAGCAAAATTGCATGGGAGGTAGGAATATATACATATCTACAGTAAATGTTCATAATTAGTCATGCATAACTAAAATTTCATTCTACAATCTGCAAAGTTTTGGAAATTCTAAACGTATTTGATGCATTTCAGATTGATTCACTCCTCCTTAGTAGAGTGGAGCAAACATCGTCGGCTCCTTCCTTATTCGGCAAGCTATAGCGCTTACCTAAGAAGCTGCATAGGAAACCCGGATACCTGGAGCGCTCCCGATGATCAGCTGTTTGGTGCAGCAGCTGCATGTGTCGCGGCTGTGTGACAGTCACAACACAAGCTCTCCATGCATGTGTCTTGACTGTCACACATCCGCGACACATGCAGCTGCAGCGCCAAACAGCTGATCATCGGGAGCGCTCCAGGTATCTGGGTTCCCTATGCAGCTTCTTAGGTAAGCGCTATAGGTTACCAAATAAGGAGGGAGCCGACGATGTTCGCTCATCTCTACTCCTTAGGTGATATACAAGAATCTCCACAATCCCTGTTTTTTCTCCAAACATCCTTAAACCTTGCAAGATCTTCTCTCCCAAATTTTCAGGAATCTGTACACCAGGGGTTTGGTGGAAAACAAAAAATCATATCTGAAGAAGTCAGGGTGCCGTGAATCAATAGTCATATAACACAATCAATGATACGTTCATATGGGTTGTAGTCACAGCAGATGTTCCAGAGTGAAAAGCAGAGAGAAGCAGATTCTACCCTTTGTAAAGCAGACGGTGAATTCTAACCACACAGCTCAAACACTTACCTCTCTATCCACACAGTCCACCAAAAGGCAGATACTGATCGAAAAGGGCCACTGGGCAGGATGTATGTCTGTGCTCCACAATATACATTGTGCATGTATTTACACATTACACACTTATATACATAGTACACGCATATACACAAGTAAACTAAGCACATTCACATTATACACGTATATAATCGTTATACACAAACATTACTCATGCATATGCACATTACACACATAGGTACATATATATACACATATATGTTGAATCTCTCAAAATTCCTACTCTGCATGTTGAAATGTGTAAGGTAAATAATGTAGAGTCCCTATAAGTTGAAAAAAGGTGAGAAAAAAAAAATTATTCAATACTGAAATGGTTTGTTTTAAGTCTCCTAGTATAATGGAGGCAGCAGAAATTTACCTCATAAGAAATTAGTTTAGGTAGCAAATCATAGCAAAGTAATAATTCTGGAGGACTTCTTGTAGTCTGATAAAAATTAGGAATCAAAACCTGCAAAGAAAATAATGGAATGCAATATAAGAGGCACAGATTATCATGGCAAGCACATCGTTTTGATTCTATACAAGTCACTAGTGCGGCCGCACTTATAATATTATGCCTCATTTTTGTCTCTAGTGTATACAGAGGCGTAGCTAGGGTTTCAGCTTGGGGGGGGGGGGCGAAAAATCTGAGTGGGCCCCTAACGAGATACCCCTGACTACAGCTACATGGTGCACCCTAATTGTGCGCATAGGGGAACATCAGCAGATGACCGCACTGTGACTGAAAATACATCTATATACAAAAATAAACACTGATATTACTATATGAGGACCATATATTGGTAGATACCAGTCCTACACACCATATAAGAGATCACAGCACAGTTATAGATAATAACTTACAGATGACGTTCTTTCTGATGGAATCATTCACTTTTCCCGTCTTTTCCATCTGGCCCAGACCGACATGACAACTTCTCCACCCAGGATTCGTCTGCAGATATTATGATGACACATCAGACTTCTCACATTTCCAGCCCTGTCCCCATCTATCCCCAACCTGCACAAACTCCTCAGTCTGCTGATACCCCAATACTGAGCCGCTGCTGCCATATGTGTCCTACAGCACCTGCAGTGTGGTACAATAATGGTGCCGCCAGACATAGTAATGCTACCACTGTGCCCCTTACATAGTAATAATGACTCCTTTGTGCTCTCTAGATAATAAAATTCACCACTAGAAAACATTAATGCCCTGTGCTAGTGCCCTCCACATTTTGTCCCTAAAAAGTAATAATACCACATATGAAATTTTGATGGTCTCAGTACTCTGACTGCCCATATAACAATAATGTTTAAGTGCCCACTTAACATTTATTAATGTCCCCTAAGTAGCCTCCATGTACAACTTGACTATACACAGAATGGTGGGCCCACAGCTTTCCTATACACAGTATAATGCCCAAACACCTCCCCTATACACAATATAATGTGTTGTGAAATTGGATTCTGGGCTCCCCCGGTGGCCACTTGTGGAATTGTACTTGTGTGCATCATCCCCTCTGTTCACCTGCTCCTATCAGGATGTGGGAGTCGCTATATAACCTTGCTCCTCTGTCAGTTTCATGCCGGTCAACAATGTAATCAGAAGCCTTCTGTGCATGTTCCTGCTACTAGACAACTCCTAGCTAAGTTGGACTTTTGTCCTTGTGTGTTTTTGCATTTTGTTCCTGTTCACAGCTGCTGTTTCGTTACTGTGTCTGGAAAGCTCTTGTGAGCGGAAATTGCCACTCTGGTGTTATGAGTTAATGCTAGAGTCTTAAAGTAATTTCTGGATGGTGTTTTGATAGGGTTTTCTGCTGACCATGAAAGTGCCCTTTCTGTCTTCATGCTATCTAGTAAGCGGACCTCGATTTTGCTAAACTTATTTTCATACTACGTTTGTCATTTCATCTAAAATCACCGCCAATATATGTGGGGGCCTCTGTCTGCCTTTTGGGAAAATTTCTCTAGAGGTGAGCCAGGACTGTCTTTTCCTCTGCTAGGATTAGGTAGTTCTCCGGCTGGCGCTGGGCATCTAGGGATAAAAAACGTAGGCATGCTACCCGGCCACTTCTAGTTGTGCGGCAGGTTTAGTTCATGGTCAGTATAGTTTCCATCTTCCAAGAGCTAGTTCTCATATATGCTGGGCTATGTTCTCTCGCCATTGAGAATCATGACAGTTTGACCGGCCCAAAAAAGGGTTAAATTACTGGCTGAGAAAGGAGAGAAAAAAGAAGTCTGCTACAATTTTTTTTTTTTTTTTTTTTTCTCTTTCCTCTAGTTCTGAGTGTGCTCTTAATTGAATCACTTGCTAGTCTGCCTATACTGCAGCCTTCCTCTCTTTCTCTCCTTCTAATCCTTGAATGGCTCTGTGTTCACCTGTTTCAAATGGATCTTCAGAGTGTAGCTACAGGTTTGAATAATCTCGCCACAAAGGTACAAAATTTGCAAGATTTTGTTGTTCATGCACCTATGTCTGAGCCTAGAATTCCTTTGCCTGAATTCTTCTCGGGGAATAGATCTCACTTTCAAAATTTTAAAAATAATTACAAATTGTTTTTGTCCCTGAAGTCTCGCTCTGCCGGAGACCCTGCACAGCAGGTCAGGATTGTAATTTCCTTGCTCCGGGGCGACCCTCAGGACTGGGCTTTTGCATTGGCACCAGGGGATCCTGCGTTGCTCAATGTGGATGCGTTTTTTCTGGCCTTGGGGTTGCTTTATGAGGAACCTCATTTAGAGCTTCAGGCGGAAAAGGCCTTGATGTCCTTGTCTCAGGGGCAAGATGAAGCTGAAATATACTGCCAAAAATTCCGCAAATGGTCTGTGCTTACTCAGTGGAATGAGTGCGCCCTGGCGGCGATTTTCAGAGAAGGTCTCTCTGATGCCATTAAGGATGTTATGGTGGGGTTCCCTGTGCCTGCGAGTCTGAATGAGTCCATGACGATGGCTATTCAGATCGATAGGCGTCTGCGGGAGCGCAAACCTGTGCACCATTTGGCGGTGTCTACTGAGAAAACGCCAGAAAATATGCAATGTGATAGAATTCTGTCCGGAAGCGAGCGGCAGAATTTTAGACGAAAAAATGGGTTGTGCTTCTATTGTGGTGATTCAACTCATGTTATATCAGCATGCTTTAAGCGTACTAAGAAGCCTGACAAGTCTGTTTCAATTAGCACTTTACAGTCTAAGTTTATTCTATCTGTGACCCTGATTTGTTCTTTGTCATCTATTACCGCGGACGCCTATGTCGACTCTGGTGCTGCTTTGAGTCTTATGGATTGGTCCTTTGCCAAACGCTGTGGGTATGATTTGGAGCCATTGGAGGCTCCGATACCTCTGAAAGGGATTGACTCCACCCCATTGGCTAGTAATAAACCACAATACTGGACACAAGTGACTATGCGTGTTAATCCGGATCAGCAGGAGGTTATTCGCTTTCTGGTGCTGTATAATCTACATGATGTTTTGGTGCTGGGATTGCCATGGCTGCAATCTCATAACCCAGTCCTCGACTGGAGAGCTATGTCTGTGTTAAGCTGGGGATGTAAAGGAACTCATGGGGACGTACCTTTGGTTTCCATTTCATCATCTATTCCCTCTGAGATTCCTGAATTCTTGTCTGACTTTTGTGACGTTTTTGAAGAACCCAAGGTTGGTTCACTACCTCCGCACCGGGAGTGCGATTGTGCCATAGACTTGATCCCGGGTAGTAAATACCCTAAGGGTCGTTTATTTAATCTGTCTGTGCCTGAACACGCGGCTATGCGAGAATATATAAAGGAGTCCTTGGAAAAGGGACATATTCGTCCTTCGTCATCTCCCTTAGGAGCCGTTTTTTTCTTTGTGTCTAAGAAAGACGGCTCTTTGAGGCCGTGTATTGATTATCGTCTTTTGAATAAAATCACGGTTAAATATCAATATCCGTTACCACTGCTTACTGATTTGTTTGCTCGTATAAAGGGGGCCAAGTGGTTCTCTAAGATTGATCTCCGTGGGGCGTATAATTTGGTGCGAATCAAGCAGGGGGATGAGTGGAAAACCGCATTTAATACGCCCGAGGGCCATTTTGAGTATTTGGTGATGCCTTTTGGTCTTTCTAATGCCCCTTCAGTCTTCCAGTCCTTTATGCATGACATTTTCCGCGATTATTTGGATAAATTTATGATTGTGTATCTGGATGATATTCTGATTTTTTCGGATGACTGGGACTCTCATGTCCAGCAGGTCAGGAGGGTTTTTCAGGTTTTGCGGTCTAATTCCTTGTGTGTGAAGGGTTCTAAGTGTGTTTTTGGGGTTCAAAAGATTTCCTTCTTGGGATACATTTTTTCCCCCTCTTCCATCGAGATGGATCCTGTCAAGGTTCAGGCTATTGGTGATTGGACGCAACCCTCTTCTCTTAAGAGTCTTCAGAAATTTTTGGGCTTTGCTAACTTTTATCGTCGATTTATTGCTGGTTTTTCTGATGTTGTAAAACCATTGACTGATTTGACTAAGAAGGGTGCTGATGTTGCTGATTGGTCCCCTGATGCTGTGGAGGCCTTTCGGGAGCTCAAGAGCCGCTTTTCTTCCGCCCCAGTGTTGCGTCAGCCTGATGTTGCTCTTCCTTTTCAGGTTGAGGTCGACGCTTCTGAAATCGGAGCTGGGGCGGTGTTGTCGCAGAGAAGTTCCGACTGCTCCGTGATGAGACCTTGTGCCTTTTTTTCCCATAAATTTTCGCCCGCCGAGCGGAATTATGATATTGGGAATCGGGAGCTTTTGGCCATGAAGTGGGCTTTTGAGGAGTGGCGTCACTGGCTTGAGGGGGCCAGACATCAGGTGGTGGTATTGACTGACCACAAAAATTTAATTTACCTTGAGTCTGCCAGGCGCCTGAATCCTAGACAGGCGCGCTGGTCGTTGTTTTTCTCTCGGTTTAATTTTGTGGTGTCTTACCTACCGGGTTCTAAGAATGTTAAGGCGGATGCCCTTTCTAGGAGTTTTGAGCCTGACTCCCCTGGTAATTCTGAGCCCACAGGTATCCTTAAAGATGGAGTGATATTGTCTGCCGTTTCTCCAGACCTGCGGCGGGCCTTGCAGGAGTTTCAGGCGGATAGACCTGATCGTTGCCCACCTGGTAGACTGTTTGTTCCTGATGATTGGACCAGTAGAGTCATCTCTGAGGTTCATTCTTCTGCGTTGGCAGGTCATCCTGGAATCTTTGGTACCAGGGATTTGGTGGCAAGGTCCTTCTGGTGGCCTTCCCTGTCACGAGATGTGCGAGGCTTTGTGCAGTCTTGTGATGTTTGTGCTCGGGCCAAGCCTTGTTGTTCTTGGGCTAGTGGATTGTTGTTACCCTTGCCTATCCCGAAGAGGTCTTGGACGCACATCTCGATGGATTTTATTTCGGATCTGCCTGTTTCTCAGAAGATGTCTGTCATCTGGGTGGTGTGTGACCGTTTCTCTAAGATGGTCCATCTGGTTCCCTTGCCTAAGTTGCCTTCTTCTTCCGAGTTGGTTCCTCTGTTTTTTCAAAATGTTGTTCGTTTGCATGGTATTCCGGAGAATATCGTTTCTGACAGAGGGACCCAATTCGTGTCTAGATTTTGGCGGGCATTCTGTGCTAGGATGGGCATAGATTTGTCTTTTTCGTCTGCTTTCCATCCTCAGACTAATGGCCAGACCGAGCGGACTAATCAGACCTTGGAGACATATTTGAGGTGTTTTGTGTCTGCGGATCAGGATGATTGGGTTGCTTTTTTGCCTTTGGCGGAGTTCGCCCTCAATAATCGGGCCAGCTCTGCCACCTTGGTGTCCCCGTTTTTCTGTAATTCGGGGTTTCATCCTCGATTTTCCTCCGGTCAAGTGGAATCTTCGGATTGTCCTGGAGTGGATGCTGTGGTGGAGAGGTTGCATCAGATTTGGGGGCAGGTGGTGGACAATTTGAAGTTGTCCCAGGAGAAGACTCAGCTTTTTGCCAACCGCCGTCGTCGTGTTGGTCCTCGGCTTTGTGTTGGGGACTTGGTGTGGTTGTCTTCTCGTTTTGTCCCTATGAGGGTTTCTTCTCCTAAGTTTAAGCCTCGGTTCATCGGCCCGTACAAGATATTGGAGATTCTTAACCCTGTGTCCTTCCGTTTGGACCTCCCTGCATCCTTTTCGATTCATAATGTTTTTCATCGGTCATTGTTGCGCAGGTATGAGGTACCGGCTGTGCCTTCCGTTGAGCCTCCTGCGCCGGTGTTGGTTGAGGGTGAGTTGGAGTACGTTGTGGAAAAGATCTTAGACTCTCGTGTTTCCAGACGGAAACTCCAGTATCTGGTCAAATGGAAGGGATACGGTCAGGAGGATAATTCTTGGGTCACTGCCTCTGATGTTCATGCCTCCGATCTTGTCCGTGCCTTTCATAGGGCTCATCCTGATCGCCCTGGTGGTTCTGGTGAGGGTTCGGTGCCCCCTCCTTGAGGGGGGGGTACTGTTGTGAAATTGGATTCTGGGCTCCCCCGGTGGCCACTTGTGGAATTGTACTTGTGTGCATCATCCCCTCTGTTCACCTGCTCCTATCAGGATGTGGGAGTCGCTATATAACCTTGCTCCTCTGTCAGTTTCATGCCGGTCAACAATGTAATCAGAAGCCTTCTGTGCATGTTCCTGCTACTAGACAACTCCTAGCTAAGTTGGACTTTTGTCCTTGTGTGTTTTTGCATTTTGTTCCTGTTCACAGCTGCTGTTTCGTTACTGTGTCTGGAAAGCTCTTGTGAGCGGAAATTGCCACTCTGGTGTTATGAGTTAATGCTAGAGTCTTAAAGTAATTTCTGGATGGTGTTTTGATAGGGTTTTCTGCTGACCATGAAAGTGCCCTTTCTGTCTTCATGCTATCTAGTAAGCGGACCTCGATTTTGCTAAACCTATTTTCATACTACGTTTGTCATTTCATCTAAAATCACCGCCAATATATGTGGGGGCCTCTGTCTGCCTTTTGGGAAAATTTCTCTAGAGGTGAGCCAGGACTGTCTTTTCCTCTGCTAGGATTAGGTAGTTCTCCGGCTGGCGCTGGGCATCTAGGGATAAAAAACGTAGGCATGCTACCCGGCCACTTCTAGTTGTGCGGCAGGTTTAGTTCATGGTCAGTATAGTTTCCATCTTCCAAGAGCTAGTTCTCATATATGCTGGGCTATGTTCTCTCGCCATTGAGAATCATGACAATAATGATCCCACAGCTCCCCTATACACAGTATGATGTCACCACTAGTGTTGAGCGATACCGTCCGATACTTGAAAGTATCGGTATCGGAAAGTATCGGCCGATACCGGCAAAGTATCGGATCCAATCCGATACCGATACCCGATACCAATACAAGTCAATGGGACTCATGTATCGGACGGTATTCCTGATGGTTCCCAGGGTCTGAAGGAGAGGAAACTCTCCTTCAGGCCCTGGGAACCATATAAATGTGTAAAAGAAAGAATTAAAATAAAAAATATCGCTATACTCACCTGTCCGACGCAGCCGGGACTTCAGCTAGGGAACCGGCAGCGTTGTTTGTTTAAAATTCGCGCTATTACTTGGTTACGTGAATTCCCGGCTTGTGATTGGTCAGGTCGGCCATGTTGCCGGGACGCGGACCAATCACAGCAAGCCGTGACGAAATTACGTCACGGCTTGCTGTGATTGGTCCGCGTCCCGGCAATATGGCCGCCCTGACCAATCACAAGCCGTGACGTCACGGGAGGCTGGACACGCGCTCATTTTAAAATGGGCGCGTGTCCAGCCTCCCGTGACGTCACGGCTTGTGATTGGTTGCGCCGCGGTCAACCAATCACAAGCCGGGAGGCTGGACGCGCTCATTTTAAAATGGGCGCGTGTCCAGCCTCCCGTGACGTCACGGCTTGTGATTGGTTGCGCCGCGGTCAACCAATCACAAGCCGGGAGGCTGGACGCGCTCATTTTAAAATGGGCGCGTGTCCAGCCTCCCGTGACGTCACGGCTTGTGATTGGTTGCGCCGCGGTCAACCAATCACAAGCCGGGAGGCTGGACGCGCTCATTTTAAAATGGGCGCGTGTCCAGCCTCCCGTGACGTCACGGCTTGTGATTGGTCAGGGCGGCCATATTGCCGGGACGCGGACCAATCACAGCAAGCCGTGACGTAATTTCGTCACGGCTTGCTGTGATTGGTCCGCGTCCCGGCAACGTGGCCGACCTGACCAATCACAAGCCGGGAATTCACGTAACCAAGTAATAGCGCGAATTTTAAACAAACAACGCTGCCGGTTCCCTCGCTGAAGTCCCGGCTGCGTCGGACAGGTGAGTATAGCGATATTTTTTATTTTAATTCTCTCTTTTACACATTTTAACATTAATGTTGTTGCGATACCCGATACCCGATACCACAAGAGTATCGGAATCCCGGTATCGGAATTCCGATACAGCAAGTATCGGCCGATACCCGATACTTGCAGCATCGGAATGCTCAACACTAGTCACCACTGCTCCCCTATACACAGTATGATGAGCCCACAGCTCCCCTCTACAGTATGGTGAGCCCACATCTTCCCTATACACAGTATAATGCCTCCACAGCTCCCCCATACACAATATGATGATCCCACAGCTTCCCTATGCACAATATGATGATCCCACAGCTTCCCTATACACAGTATAATGCCCCCACAGCTCCCCTATACACAATATGAGGATCCCATAGCTCCCCTATACACAATATGATGATCTCACTGCTCCCCTATACACAGTATGATGTCACCACTGCTCCCCTATTATCACGCTCGCGCCCTAGACTGGTTGGTGTGGGCATGCAGGGGTGTGGCCCCACTGGACCACAGACCAGACTTCCCTGGAAGGGGCGTAACTAAGTAGCTTCCTTGGTATTCGCTGGAGCCTCTGATGGTGAGGTCAGACTTGTGCAGCAGGAAGCTGACAGGTGCTACTCCAGGGTGATGTCTGGCTGTGGCCGCTGATTCCACCAGAGAACGGAACATAGACAGGCAAGCGGACACGGCTGGCACTCTGGCAGATAGGCGGGCACGGCTGGGACACAGGCAGGCGGACAGGTACAACAGAGACAGGCAGGCGGACACGGCTGGCTCTCTGGTAGGCAGGCAGGTACGGCTGGGACACAGGTAGGCAGACAGGTACAACAGAGAAACTGACAGGCAGGCGGACATGCCTGGCTCTCTGGTAGGCAGGCAGGTACGGCTGGCTCTCTGGCAGAACAGGTGGACAAGGCTGGTACACTGGAAGAACTGGTAGGGACTGGTCTGCAGGCAGGTATGTAAAACAGGTAAGAACCTGTTCAGACAGGAGGACTTAAGAATAGGTAGAGAAAGACTGCAAGAGCAGATGCAGAGCGAAAGCACAGGAGCTAGAGCCAAGAACAGAGACGCAGGAGGCGGAGCCAAGAGCAAGAGACGTAGAACCGCAAGGAGCAGAGCCACGTGCAGAAACACAGGAGGCAGAGCCAAGAGAAGGAGGTGGAGCCAAGAGCATAAACGCAGGAGGCAGAGCCAAGAGCAAGAGACATAGAACCGCAAGGAGCAGAGTCAGGTAGAACCGCAAGGAGCGGCGCCATGTGCAGAAACACAGGAGGTGGAGCCAAGACCAGGAGGTGGAGCCAAGAGTAGAAATGCAGGAGGCAGAGCCTAGAGCAAGAGACATAGAACCACAAGGAGCGGAGCCGCAGAGCAAAGCCACAGAGTGCAGAGCAAGGTCAGAGTGCAGAGTAAACTTATAGAGAGCAGAGCTGAGAGCAAAGCCACAGAGTGCAGAGCTGAGAGCAGAACAAAGTCAGAGTGCAGAGCTGAGAGCAAAGCCACAGAGTGCAGAGCAAGGTCAGAGTGCAGAGTAAACTTATAGAGAGCAGAGCTGAGAGCAAAGCCACAGAGTGCAGAGCTGAGAGCAGAACAAAGTCAGAGTGCAGAGCTGAGAGCAAAGCCACAGAGTGCAGAGCAGAGAGCAGAGCAAAGTCAGAGTGCAGAGCAAGACACAGAGTGCAGAGCCCAGAGCAAAACCACAGAGAGCAGAGCAAGGTCACAGTATGCAGAGCAAGGAGCAAAGCAAGGTCGCAGAGAGCAGAGCCAAAAGCAGAGCAAAGCAAGACACAGAGTACGCACAGCAGGGAAAGGAATCCAAAGGCAGGGATACAAACGGACACAGGAACAGGACTAGGCTAAGACAAAGTCAGGAACAGGACACGGCACAGAGACATGAACACAAACCAGGGTACGATGCCTGTTGTGAATTCCGTTCTTGGACTCCCTCCTGTGGTCATGAATGGTACTTCAGTGAGTTCTGTCTTTGGACTCCCTCTGGTGGCTTTGAGTGGTACTGCTGATCCTTGAGGTTGCTTTCCCAGCTGCCCTCGTTTATCGCTAGGCTGGCTTCTCTATTTAACTCCACTCAGATCGTTACCTCATGCCTGCTGTCAATGTTTCAGTACTGGTTCAGATCTCTCTTGGATTTCTCTGATGACCTGACTGTTCCAACAGAAGCTAAGTCCCTGCTAGCTTATTTATTGTTTATTGCGTTCTGAATATATTTCTTAGTACTTGCTAAGTTCTGTCCAGCTTGCTATCATGATATCTCCTTGCTAGCTGGAAGCTCTGGGGGCGCAGGGTTGCACCTCCACACCATGAGTCGGTGTGGAGGGCTTTTTGCACACTCTGCGTGGTTTTTGTAGTTTTCTGTGCTGACCGCATAGATCCATTTACTGTCTTCTGTCTATCTAGTGAAGACTGGCCTCCTTTGCTAATACCTGTTTCATTCCTGTGTTTGTGACTTTCCTCTTAACTCACCGTCAATATTTGTGGGGGCTGCCTTTTCCTTTGGGGAATTTCTCTGAAGCAAGGTAAGGCTTATTTTCCTATCTTTAGGGGTAGTTAGCTCTTAGGCTGTGAAGAGGCGTCTAGGGAGAGTTAGGTACGCTCCACGGCTATTTCTAGTGTTTGTGTGATAGGATTAGTGTTGCGGTCAGCAGAGCTCCCACTCCCCAGAGCTTGTCCCGATTTCCAGTTTAACCATCAGGTCATTCTGGGTGCACCTAACCACCAGGCCAATAACAGTACAGCAGGCCCACAAAGTGTTAATGCATCTCAAAAGAGGGATAAGAGAAGTTCTGAGACCATTTTTTTTTCTCTGCAGTGTGTTTTGTCTTTCTTCTCCCCTTAACCTCTGGGTGGTTCAGGACTCAGGTGCAGATATGGATATTCAAGGTCTGTCTTCTTGTGTCGATCAACTCACTGCGAGGGTACAAAGCATTCAAGATTATGTAGTTCAGAATCCGATGTTAGAGCCTAGAATTCCAATTCCTGATTTGTTTTCTGGGGATAGATCTAAGTTTCTGAATTTCAAAAATAATTGTAGACTGTTTCTTGCTCTGAAACCCCGCTCCTCTGGTGACCCCATTCAGCAAGTAAAAATTATTATTTCTTTGTTACGTGGCGACCCTCAAGACTGGGCATTCTCCCTTGCACCAGGAGATCCTGCACTGCTTAATGTAGATGCGTTTTTTCTGGCGCTTGGATTGCTTTATGATGAACCTAATTCTGTGGATCAGGCAGAGAAAATCTTGCTGGCTTTGTGTCAGGGTCAGGATGAAGCGGAGGTATATTGCCAGAAGTTTAGAAAGTGGTCTGTGCTTACTCTATGGAATGAGTGTGCCCTGGCAGCAATTTTCAGAAAGGGTCTTTCTGAAGCCCTTAAGGATGTTATGGTGGGGTTCCCCACACCTGCTGGTCTGAATGAATCAATGTCCTTGGCCATTGAGATCGATCGGCGCTTGCGTGAGCGCAAAATTGTGCACCATTTGGCGGTTTCCTCTGAGCAGAGGCCTGAGCCTATGCAATGTGACAGGACTTTGACCAGAGCTGAACGGCAAGAACACAGACGTCAGAATGGGCTGTGTTTTTACTGTGGTGACTCCACTCATGCTATCTCTGATTGTTCTAAGCGCACTAAGCGGTTCGCTAGGTCGTTCACCATTGGTACAGTACAGCCTAAATTTCTTTTGTCCGTTACTCTGATTTGCTCTTTGTCGTCCTACTCTGTTATGGCATTTGTGGATTCGGGCGCTGCCCTGAATTTGATGGACTTGGAGTTTGCCAGGCGCTGTGGTTTTCTCTTGGAGCCCTTGCAGTATCCTATTCCACTAAGGGGAATTGATGCTACGCCTTTGGCCAAGAATAAACCTCAGTATTGGACTCAGTTGACCATGTGCATGGCTCCTGCGCACCAGGAGGATATTCGCTTTTTGGTGTTGCATAATTTGCATGATGTGGTCGTGTTGGGTTTGCCATGGCTGCAGGTTCATAATCCAGTATTGGATTGGAAATCAATGTCTGTGTCTAGTTGGGGTTGCCAAGGGGTACATGGTGACGTTCCGTTGTTGTCAATTTCTTCTTCCACTCCTGCTGAAGTTCCTGAGTTTCTGTCGGATTACCGGGATGTATTTGATGAGCCCAAATCCAGTGCCCTACCTCCTCATAGGGATTGTGATTGTGCTATCAATTTGATTCCTGGTAGTAAGTTTCCTAAGGGCCGACTTTTCAATTTATCTGTGCCAGAACACGCCGCTATACGAAGTTATATAAAGGAGTCCTTGGAGAAAGGGCATATTCACCCGTCATCGTCACCGTTGGGAGCAGGGTTCTTTTTTGTGGCCAAGAAGGATGGTTCTCTGAGACCCTGTATAGATTACCGCCTTCTCAATAAAATCACGGTCAAATTTCAGTACCCTTTGCCTCTACTGTCTGATTTGTTTGCTCGGATTAAGGGGGCTAGTTGGTTCACCAAGATAGATCTTCGAGGGGCGTATAACCTTGTGCGTATTAAACAGGGCGATGAATGGAAAACAGCATTTAATACGCCCGAGGGCCATTTTGAGTACTTGGTGATGCCATTCGGACTTTCTAATGCTCCATCTGTGTTTCAGTCCTTTATGCATGAAATCTTCCGAAGGTATCTGGATAGATTCATGATTGTATATCTGGATGATATTTTGGTCTTTTCGGATGATTGGGAGCCTCATGTGAAGCAGGTCAGAATGGTATTCCAGGTCCTTCATGCTAATTCCTTGTTTGTGAAGGGGTCTAAATGTCTCTTCGGAGTTCAGAAGGTTTCCTTTTTGGGCTTCATTTTTTCCCCTTCTACTATCGAGATGGATTCTGTTAAAGTTCAGGCCATTTATGATTGGACTCAGCCTACATCTGTGAAGAGCCTTCAGAAATTCCTGGGTTTTGCTAATTTTTACCGTCGCTTCATCGCTAATTTTTCTAGTGTTGTTAAACCGTTGACTGATTTGACCAAGAAAGGTGCTGATGTCGTGAATTGGTCCTCTACGGCCGTTGAGGCTTTTCAGGAGTTGAAACTTCGTTTCTCTTCGGCCCCTGTGTTGTGTCAGCCAGATGTTTCGCTCCCTTTTCAGGTCGAGGTTGATGCTTCTGAGATTGAAGCAGGGGCTGTTTTGTCTCAAAGAAGTTCTGATGGCTTTGTGATGAAGCCATGTGCCTTCTTTTCTAGAAAGTTTTCGCCTGCTGAGCGTAATTAAGATGTTGGCAATCGGGAATTGTTGGCTATGAAGTGGGCATTTGAGGAGTGGCGTCATTGGCTTGAGGGAGCCAAACATCGCGTGGTGGTATTAACGGATCACAAGAATCTGACTTATCTCGAGTCTGCCAAGTGGTTAAATCCTCGACAGGCTTGATGGTCGCTGTTTTTCTCCCGTTTCGATTTTGTGGTTTCATACCTTCCGGGTTCTAAGAATGTGAAGGCTGATGCTCTTTCAAGGAGTTTTGTGCCTGATTCTCTGGGAATCCCTGAGCCGGCTGGTATTCTCAAAGAGGGGGTGATTCTGTCTGCCATCTCCCCTGATTTGCGGCGGGTGCTGCAAGAGTTTCAGGCTGATAGACCTGACCGTTGTCCAGCGGGGAAATTGTTTGTCCCTGATAGATGGACTAGCAGAGATATCTCTGAGGTTCATTGTTCGGTGTTGGCTGGTCATCCTGGGATTTTTGGTACCAGAGATTTGGTGGCTAGATCCTTTTGATGGCCTTCCTTGTCACGGGATGTGCGTTCTTTCGTTCAGTCCTGTGGGACTTGTGCTCAGGCTAAGCCCTGTTGTTCTCGTGCCAGTGGGTTGCTTTTGCCCTTGCCGGTCCCGAAGAGGCCCTGGACGCATGTTTCCATGGATTTTATTTCAGATCTTTCTGTCTCTCAAAGGATGTCTGTCATCTGGGTGGTTTGTGACCGCTTCTCTAAGATGGTCCATTTGGTACCCTTGTCTAAATTGCCTTCCTCCTCTGATTTCGTTCCATTATTTTTCCAGCATGTGGTTCGTTTGCATGGCATTCCGGAGAACATTGTGTCGGACAGAGGTTCCCAGTTTGTTTCGAGGTTTTGGCGGTCCTTTTGTGCTAAGATGGGCATTGATTTGTCTTTTTTTTCGGCTTTCCATCCTCAGACAAATGGCCAAACCGAATGAACCAATCAGACCTTGGAAACCTATCTGAGATGCTTTGTTTCTGCTGATCAGGATGATTGGGTGACCTTCTTGCCATTGGCTGAGTTCGCCCTGAATAATCGGGCCAGTTCGGCTACTTTGGTTTCGCCTTTTTTTTGCAATTCTGGTTTTCATCCTCGTTTTTCTTCGGGGCAGGTTGAGCCTTCGGACTGTCCTGGCATGGATTCTGTGGTGGACAGGTTGCAGCAAATTTGGACTCATGTAGTGGACAATTTGACATTGTCCCAGGAGAAAGCTCAACGTTTCGCTAACCGCCGTCACTGTGTTGGTCCCCGACTTCGTGTTGGGGATTTGGTTTGGTTGTCATTTCGTTATGTTCCTATGAAGGTTTCTTCTCCTAAGTTTAAGCCTCGTTTCATTGGTCCTTATAAGATTTCTGAAATTCTCAATCCTGTGTCATTTCGTTTGGCCCTTCCAGCTTCTTTTGCCATCCATAATGTGTTCCAT
Source organism: Ranitomeya variabilis (assembly GCF_051348905.1). NCBI lineage: Eukaryota > Metazoa > Chordata > Amphibia > Anura > Dendrobatidae > Ranitomeya > Ranitomeya variabilis. The sequence goes on from NC_135233.1 coordinate 891,214,691, forward strand.
AAGTCGTTGCTGCAGAGATATGTGGCGCCTATGGTTCCCTCCGTTGACCCTCCTGCTCCGGTGTTGGTTGAGGGGGAGTTGGAGTATGTGGTAGAGAAGATTTTGGATTCTCGTGTTTCGAGACGGAAACTTCAGTACCTGGTCAAATGGAAGGGCTATGGTCAGGAGGATAATTCCTGGGTTGTTGCCTCCGATGTCCATGCTGCCGATTTAGATCATGCCTTTCATTTGGCTCGTCCTAATCGGCCTGGGGGCCCTGGTGAGGGTTCGGTGACCCCTCCTCAAAGGGGGGTACTGTTGTGAATTCCATTCTTGGACTCCCTCCTGTGGTCATGAATGGTACTTCAGTGAGTTCTGTCTTTGGACTCCCTCTGGTGGCTTTGAGTGGTACTGCTGATCCTTGAGGTTGCTTTCCCAGCTGCCCTCGTTTATCGCTAGGCTGGCTTCTCTATTTAACTCCACTCAGATCGTTACCTCATGCCTGCTGTCAATGTTTCAGTACTGGTTCAGATCTCTCTTGGATTTCTCTGATGACCTGACTGTTCCAACAGAAGCTAAGTCCCTGCTAGCTTATTTATTGTTTATTCCGTTCTGAATATATTTCTTAGTACTTGCTAAGTTCTGTCCAGCTTGCTATCATGATATCTCCTTGCTAGCTGGAAGCTCTGGGGGCGCAGGGTTGCACCTCCACACCGTGAGTCGTGTGGAGGGCTTTTTGCACACTCTGCGTGGTTTTTGTAGTTTTTTGTGCTGACCGCATAGATCCCTTTACTATCTTCTGTCTATCTAGTGAAGACTGGCCTCCTTTGCTAATACCTGTTTCATTCCTGTGTTTGTGACTTTCCTCTTAACTCACCGTCAATATTTGTGGGGGCTGCCTTTTTCTTTGGGGAATTTCTCTGAGGCAAGGTAAGGCTTATTTTCCTATCTTTAGGGGTAGTTAGCTCTTAGGCTGTGAAGAGGCGTCTAGGGAGAGTTAGGTACGCTCCACGGCTATTTCTAGTGTTTGTGTGATAGGATTAGTGTTGCGGTCAGCAGAGCTCCCACTCCCTAGAGCTTGTCCCGATTTCCAGTTTAACCATCAGGTCATTCTGGGTGCACCTAACCACCAGGCCAATAACAGTACAGCAGGCCCACAAAGTGTTAATGCATCTCAAAAGAGGGATAAGAGAAGTTCTGAGACCATTTTTTTTCTCTGCAGTGTGTTTTGCCTTTCTTCTCCCCTTAACCTCTGGGTGGTTCAGGACTCAGGTGCAGATATGGATATTCAAGGTCTGTCTTCTTGTGTCGATCAACTCACTGCGAGGGTACAAAGCATTCAAGATTATGTAGTTCAGAATCCGATGTTAGAGCCTAGAATTCCAATTCCTGATTTGTTTTCTGGGGATAGATCTAAGTTTCTGAATTTCAAAAATAATTGTAGACTGTTTCTTGCTCTGAAACCCCGCTCCTCTGGTGACCCCATTCAGCAAGTAAAAATTATTATTTCTTTGTTACGTGGCGACTCTCAAGACTGGGCATTCTCCCTTGCGCCAGGAGATCCTGCACTGCTTAATGTAGATGCGTTTTTTCTGGCGCTTGGATTGCTTTATGATGAACCTAATTCTGTGGATCAGGCAGAGAAAATCTTGCTGGCTTTGTGTCAGGGTCAGGATGAAGCGGAGGTATATTGCCAGAAGTTTAGAAAGTGGTCTGTGCTTACTCTATGGAATGAGTGTGCCCTGGCAGCAATTTTCAGAAAGGGTCTTTCTGAAGCCCTTAAGGATGTTATGGTGGGGTTCCCCACACCTGCTGGTCTGAATGAATCAATGTCCTTGGCCATTGAGATCGATCGGCGCTTGCGTGAGCGCAAAATTGTGCACCATTTGGCTGTTTCCTCTGAGCAGGACTTTGACCAGAGCTGAACGGCTAGAACACAGACGTCAGAATGGGCTGTGTTTTTACTGTGGTGACTCCACTCATGCTATCTCTGATTGTTCTAAGCGCACTAAGCGGTTCGCTAGGTCGGTCACCATTGGTACAGTACAGCCTAAATTTCTTTTGTCCGTTACTCTGATTTGCTCTTTGTCGTCCTACTCTGTTATGGCATTTGTGGATTCGGGCGCTGCCCTGAATTTAATGGACTTGGAGTTTGCCAGGCGCTGTGGTTTTCTCTTGGAGCCCTTGCAGTATCCTATTCCACTAAGGGGAATTGATGCTACGCCTTTGGCCAAGAATAAACCTCAGTATTGGACTCAGTTGACCATGTGCATGGCTCCTGCGCACCAGGAGGATATTCGCTTTTTGGTGTTGCATAATTTGCATGATGTGGTCGTGTTGGGTTTGCCATGGCTGCAGGTTCATAATCCAGTATTGGATTGGAAATCAATGTCTGTGTCTAGTTGGGGTTGCCAAGGGGTACATGGTGACGTTCCGTTGTTGTCAATTTCTTCTTCCACTCCTGCTGAAGTTCCTGAGTTTCTGTCGGATTACCGGGATGTATTTGATGAGCCCAAATCCAGTGCCCTACCTCCTCATAGGGATTGTGATTGTGCTATCAATTTGATTCCTGGTAGTAAGTTTCCTAAGGGCCGACTTTTCAATTTATCTGTGCCAGAACACGCCGCTATGCAAAGTTATATAAAGGAGTCCTTGGAGAAAGGGCATATTCGCCCGTCATCGTCACCGTTGGGAGCAGGGTTCTTTTTTGTGGCCAAGAAGGATGGTTCTCTGAGACCCTGTATAGATTACCGCCTTCTCAATAAAATCACCGTCAAATTTCAGTACCCTTTGCCTCTACTGTCTGATTTGTTTGCTCGGATTAAGGGGGCTAGTTGGTTCACCAAGATAGATCTTCGAGGGGCGTATAACCTTGTGCGTAATAAACAGGGCGATGAATGGAAAACAGCATTTAATACGCCTGAGGGCCATTTTGAGTACTTGGTGATGCCATTCGGACTTTCTAATGCTCCATCTGTGTTTCAGTCCTTTATGCATGAAATCTTCCGAAGGTATCTGGATAGATTCATGATTGTATATCTGGATGATATTTTGGTCTTTTCGGATGATTGGGAGCCTCATGTGAAGCAGGTCAGAATGGTATTCCAGGTCCTTCATGCTAATTCCTTGTTTGTGAAGGGGTCTAAATGTCTCTTCGGAGTTCAGAAGGTTTCCTTTTTGGGCTTCATTTTTTCCCCTTCTACTATCGAGATGGATCCTGTTAAAGTTCAGGCCATTTATGATTGGACTCAGCCTACATCTGTGAAGAGCCTTCAGAAATTCCTGGGTTTTGCTAATTTTTACCGTCGCTTCATCGCTAATTTTTCTAGTGTTGTTAAACCGTTGACTGATTTGACCAAGAAAGGTGCTGATGTCGCGAATTGGTCCTCTACGGCCGTTGAGGCTTTTCAGGAGTTGAAACTTCGTTTCTCTTCGGCCCCTGTGTTGTGTCAGCCAGATGTTTCGCTGCCTTTTCAGGTCGAGGTTGATGCTTCTGAGATTGAAGCAGGGGCTGTTTTGTCTCAAAGAAGTTCTGATGGCTTTGTGATAAAGCCATGTGCCTTCTTTTCTAGAAAGTTTTCGCCTGCTGAGCGTAATTAAGATGTTGGCAATCGGGAATTGTTGGCTATGAAGTGGGCATTCGAGGAGTGGCGTCATTGGCTTGAGGGAGCCAAACATCGCGTGGTGGTCTTCACGGATCACAAGAATCTGACTTATCTCGAGTCTGCCAAGTGGTTAAATCCTCGACAGGCTCGATGGTCGCTGTTTTTCTCCCGTTTCGATTTTGTGGTTTCATACCTTCCGGGTTCTAAGAATGTGAAGGCTGATGCTCTTTCAAGGAGTTTTGTGCCTGATTCTCCGGGAATCCCTGAGCCGGCTGGTATTCTCAAAGAGGGGGTGATTCTGTCTGCCATCTCCCCTGATTTGCGGCGGGTGCTGCAAGAGTTTCAGGCTGATAGACCTGACCGTTGTCCAGCGGGGAAATTGTTTGTCCCTGATAGATGGACTAGCAGAGATATCTCTGAGGTTCATTGTTCGGTGTTGGCTGGTCATCCTGGGATTTTTGGTACCAGAGATTTGGTGGCTAGATCCTTTTGATGGCCTTCCTTGTCACGGGATGTGCGTTCTTTCGTTCAGTCCTGTGGGACTTGTGCTCAGGCTAAGCCCTGTTGTTCTCGTGCCAGTGGGTTGCTTTTGCCCTTGCCGGTCCCGAAGAGGCCCTGGACGCATGTTTCCATGGATTTTATTTCAGATCTTTCTGTCTCTCAAAGGATGTCTGTCATCTGGGTGGTTTGTGACCGCTTCTCTAAGATGGTCCATTTGGTACCTTTGCCTAAATTGCCTTCCTCCTCTGATTTCGTTCCATTATTTTTCCAGCATGTGGTTCGTTTGCATGGCATTCCGGAGAACATTGTGTCGGACAGAGGTTCCCAGTTTGTTTCGAGGTTTTGGCGGTCCTTTTGTGCTAAGATGGGCATTGATTTGTCTTTTTCTTCGGCTTTCCATCCTCAGACAAATGGCCAAACCGAACGAACCAATCAGACCTTGGAAACCTATCTGAGATGCTTTGTTTCTGCTGATCAGGATGATTGGGTGACCTTCTTGCCATTGGCTGAGTTCGCCCTGAATAATCGGGCCAGTTCGGCTACTTTGGTTTCGCCTTTTTTTTGCAATTCTGGTTTTCATCCTCGTTTTTCTTCGGGGCAGGTTGAGCCTTCGGACTGTCCTGGCATGGATTCTGTGGTGGACAGGTTGCAGCAAATTTGGACTCATGTAGTGGACAATTTGACATTGTCCCAGGAGAAAGCTCAACGTTTCGCTAACCGCCGTCGCTGTGTTGGTCCCCGACTTCGTGTTGGGGATTTGGTTTGGTTGTCATCTCGTTATGTTCCTATGAAGGTTTCTTCTCCTAAGTTTAAGCCTCGTTTCATTGGTCCTTATAAGATTTCTGAAATTCTCAATCCTGTGTCGTTTCGTTTGGCCCTTCCAGCTTCTTTTGCCATCCATAATGTGTTCCATAAGTCGTTGCTGCAGAGATATGTGGCGCCTATGGTTCCCTCCGTTGACCCTCCTGCTCCGGTGTTGGTTGAGGGGGAGTTGGAGTATGTGGTAGAGAAGATTTTGGATTCTCGTGTTTCGAGACGGAAACTTCAGTACCTGGTCAAATGGAAGGGCTATGGTCAGGAGGATAATTCCTGGGTTGTTGCCTCCGATGTCCATGCTGCCGATTTAGATCATGCCTTTCATTTGGCTCATCCTGATCGGCCTGGGGGCCCTGGTGAGAGTTCGGTGACCCCTCCTCAAGGGGGGGTACTGTTGTGAATTCCATTCTTGGACTCCCTCCTGTGGTCATGAATGGTACTTCAGTGAGTTCTGTCTTTGGACTCCCTCTGGTGGCTTTGAGTGGTACTGCTGATCCTTGAGGTTGCTTTCCCAGCTGCCCTCGTTTATCGCTAGGCTGGCTTCTCTATTTAACTCCACTCAGATCGTTACCTCATGCCTGCTGTCAATGTTTCAGTACTGGTTCAGATCTCTCTTGGATTTCTCTGATGACCTGACTGTTCCAACAGAAGCTAAGTCCCTGCTAGCTTATTTATTGTTTATTCCGTTCTGAATATATTTCTTAGTACTTGCTAAGTTCTGTCCAGCTTGCTATCATGATATCTCCTTGCTAGCTGGAAGCTCTGGGGGCGCAGGGTTGCACCTCCACACCGTGAGTCGTGTGGAGGGCTTTTTGCACACTCTGCGTGGTTTTTGTAGTTTTTTGTGCTGACCGCATAGATCCCTTTACTATCTTCTGTCTATCTAGTGAAGACTGGCCTCCTTTGCTAATACCTGTTTCATTCCTGTGTTTGTGACTTTCCTCTTAACTCACCGTCAATATTTGTGGGGGCTGCCTTTTCCTTTGGGGAATTTCTCTGAGGCAAGGTAAGGCTTATTTTCCTATCTTTAGGGGTAGTTAGCTCTTAGGCTGTGAAGAGGCATCTAGGGAGAGTTAGGTACGCTCCACGGCTATTTCTAGTGTTTGTGTGATAGGATTAGTGTTGCGGTCAGCAGAGCTCCCACTCCCCAGAGCTTGTCCCGATTTCCAGTTTAACCATCAGGTCATTCTGGGTGCACCTAACCACCAGGCCCATAACAGATGCCCCTCTGGGTGGCAGACATAGGCCAGGGTATGAAGCCCCACTGGATGGCAAACACAAGACACAGACCATGGTACAACGCCCCCCTGGGTGGCGGACATAAGAGTAACAGAGACAGGGCCTGGCACCTCAGCAGCTAAGAACTGACTGAGGGAGTAAGTTGCACAGGCCTGTTGTGAATTGAACTTTTCGGCTCCCTCTTGTGGTCACTAGCGACATGACACTTTGATTTTCTTTCCCCAGCTTGGTGCCCACCTGGTTCGTTAGTCCAGGGGTGTTGCTATTTAAACTCCCTGGATTCTCAGTCTGGTGCCTGGCATCGTTGTAATCAGTTCCTTTCTGTTTGCTCCTGTCTGCTGGTCCTGGTTCTTTGCAAAATAAGCTAAGTCCTGCTTCCTTATTTTTTGGTTATTTGCATTGCTCTTATTTTTGTCCAGCTTGTACTAAATGTGATTCCTGATATTGCTGGAAGCTTTAGGGGGCTGATATTCTCTGTTGTGAATTAGACTTTTTTGGCTCCCTCTAGTGGTTACTAGTGATATCACTCTGGGATTTCCTTCCCTCTGTTTGCACCCAGCTGGGTCGTTACTTCAGGGGTGTTGCTATATAAACCTCCTGGAACCTTAGTCCAGTGCCTGGCATCGGTGTTATCAGACACATTCTGTTTGCTCCTGTTTGCTGGTCCTGGTTCGTGCTAAATTAAGCTAAGTCTTGCTTCTTTGTTTTTTTTTTTATTATTTGTTTGCTATCATTTTTGTCCAGCTTGTACTAAATGTGATTCCTGACCTTGCTGGAAGCTCTAGTGGGCTTGTGTTCTCCCCCCGGGCCGTTAGACGGTTCGGGGGTTCTTGAATTTCCAGTGTGGATATTTTTGATAGGATTTTTTGCTGACCATATAAGTTATCTTTCTATATTCTGCTATTAGCTAGTGGGCCTCTCTTTGCTAAATACCTAGCTCATTCTTATGTTTGTCTTTTCCTCTTACCTCACCATTATTATTTGTGGGGGGCTTCTATCCAACTTTTTGGGGTATTTCCTCTGGAGGCAAGAAAGGTCTTTCTTTTCCCTTCTAGGGGTAGTTAGCTCTCCGGCTGGCGCGAGACGTCTAGGATCAACGTAGGAACGTTCCCCGGCTGCTGGTATTTGTGGTGCTAGGATTAGTTATATGGTCAGCCCAGTTACCACTGCCCTATGAGCTGGTTTTCTGTATTTACAGACTTGGCATTATTCCTGAGACCCTCTGCCATTGGGGTCACAACAGTATGCCAGGCCAACATTGAATGTTTAAAGCATTGCAGAAGTGGGATAATAAGAAAGGAAATTCTGAGGTGTTTTTTTTTTTTTTTTTTCTTTCCTTCTCTTCCTCCCCTTTACCTTTGAGTTGCGTGTGCTTGCTGCAGACATAAATGTGCAGACCTTGATTACAAGTGTTGACCAGCTGGCAGCTCGTGTGCAGGGTATACAAGATTTTGTTACCAGTAGTCCTATGTCTGAACCTAAAATACCTATTCCGGAATTGTTTTCTGGAGATCGATTTAGGTTTAGGAATTTCAAGAATAATTGTAAATTGTTTCTTTCTCTGAGACCCCGTTCATCTGGAGATTCAGCTCAGCAAGTTAAAATTGTTATTTCTTTTTTGCGGGGCGACCCTCAGGATTGGGCTTTCTCGCTAGCGCCAGGAGATCCGGCATTGGCGAATATTGATGCGTTTTTTCTGGCGCTCGGATTGCTTTACGAGGAACCCAATCTTGAAATTCAGGCAGAAAAAGCCTTGCTGGCTATTTCTCAGGGTCAGGATGAAGCTGAAGTGTATTGCCAAAAATTTTGGAAATGGTCCGTGCTTACTCAGTGGAATGAGTGTGCTCTGGCCGCAAATTTCAGAAATGGCCTTTCTGAAGCCATTAAGAATGTGATGGTGGGTTTCCCCATTCCTACAAGTCTGAATGATTCTATGGCGCTTGCTATTCAAATTGACCGGCGTTTGCGGGAGCGCAAAACCGCTAATCCTCTGGTGGTGTTGTCTGAACAAACACCTGATTTAATGCAATGTGATAGAATTCAGACTAGAAATGAACGGAAAAATCATAGACGTCAGAATGGGTTGTGTTTTTACTGTGGTGATTCTACACATGTTATATCAGCATGCTCTAAACGCCTAACAAGGGTTGTTAGTCCTGTCACCATTGGTAATTTGCAACCTAAATTTATTTTGTCTGTGACTTTAATTTGCTCTTTGTCTTCTTACCCTGTTATGGCGTTTGTGGATTCAGGTGCCGCCCTGAGTCTTATGGATCTGTCATTTGCCAAGCGCTGTGGTTTTGTTCTTGAACCGTTAGTAAATCCTATTCCTCTTAGAGGTATTGATGCTACGCCATTGGCGGAAAATAAACCGCAGTTTTGGATGCAGGTGACCATGTGCATGACTCCTGAACATCGGGAGGTGATTCGTTTTCTTGTTCTGCATAAAATGCATGATTTGGTCGTTTTGGGTTTGCCATGGTTACAGACCCACAATCCAGTCCTGGATTGGAAGGCAATGTCTGTGTCAAGTTGGGGCTGTCAGGGAATTCATACTGATTCCCCGCCGGTGTCTATTGCTTCCTCTACTCCTTCGGAAGTTCCTGAGTATTTGTCTGATTATCAGGATGTATTCAGTGAGTCCAGATCCAGTGCTCTGCCTCCTCATAGGGACTGTGACTGCGCCATAGATTTGATTTCAGGTAGTAAATTTCCTAAGGGAAGATTATTTAATCTGTCAGTACCTGAGCATGCCGCAATGCGTTCATATATCAAGGAGTCTCTGGATAAGGGGCATATCCGTCCATCCTCTTCCCCTCTTGGTGCGGGATTCTTTTTTGTGGCCAAGAAGGACGGATCTTTGAGACCTTGTATTGACTATCGGCTACTGAATAAAATCACTGTAAAATTTCAGTATCCTTTGCCTCTCTTGTCGGACTTGTTTGCCCGGATTAAGGGTGCCAAGTGGTTCACCAAGATAGATCTTCGTGGTGCGTACAACCTTGTGCGCATTAAGCAAGGTGATGAATGGAAGACTGCATTTAATACGCCCGAAGGTCATTTTGAGTACTTGGTGATGCCTTTTGGGCTTTCTAATGCTCCCTCAGTATTTCAGTCCTTTATGCATTATATTTTCCGGAAGTATCTGGATAAATTTATGATTGTTTATCTGGACGATATTCTGGTTTTCTCTGAAGATTGGGACTCACATGTGGAGCAGGTCAGGATGGTGTTTCAGGTTTTGCGTGAGAATGCCTTGTTTGTTAAAGGCTCAAAGTGTCTCTTTGGAGTACAGAAAGTTCCCTTTTTGGGGTTTATTTTTTCCCCTTCTGCTGTGGAGATGGACCCAGTCAAGGTCCGAGCTATTCATGAGTGGACTCAACCCACGTCAGTTAAGAGTCTTCAGAAGTTCTTGGGTTTTGCTAACTTCTACCGTCGTTTTATCGCTAATTTTTCTAGCGTTGTTAAACCTTTGACGGATATGACCAAGAAAGGTTCTGATGTTGCTAACTGGGCTCCTGCAGCCGTGGAGGCGTTCCAGGAGTTGAAGCGCCGGTTTACTTCGGCGCCTGTTTTGTGCCAGCCTGATGTCTCACTTCCCTTTCAGGTCGAGGTGGATGCTTCTGAGATTGGGGCAGGGGCCGTTTTGTCACAGAGAGGCCCTGGTTGCTCGGTAATGAGACCATGTGCTTTCTTCTCTAGGAAGTTTTCGCCTGCTGAGCGGAATTATGATGTTGGCAATCGGGAATTACTGGCCATGAAGTGGGCATTTGAGGAGTGGCGTCATTGGCTCGAGGGTGCTAAGCATCGTGTGGTGGTCTTGACTGATCACAAAAATTTGATGTATCTCGAGTCTGCTAAACGCTTGAATCCTAGACAGGCCCGCTGGTCATTGTTTTTCTCCCGTTTTGACTTTGTGGTCTTGTATTTACCAGGTTCAAAGAATGTGAAAGCTGATGCTCTTTCAAGGAGCTTTGTGCCTGACTCTCCTGGAGTCACAGAACCTGTTGGTATTCTTAAAGAAGGAGTTATTTTGTCAGCCATTTCTCCTGATTTGCGACGTGTGTTGCAGAGATTTCAAGCTGGTAGACCTGACTCTTGTCCACCTGACAGACTGTTTGTTCCTGATAAGTGGACCAGCAGAGTCATTTCCGAGGTTCATTCCTCGGTGTTGGCAGGTCATCCGGGAATTTTTGGCACCAGAGATCTGGTGGCTAGGTCATTTTGGTGGCCTTCCTTGTCACGGGATGTACGGTCATTTGTGCAGTCCTGTGGGACTTGTGCTCGAGCTAAGCCTTGCTGTTCCCGTGCCAGCGGGTTGCTCTTGCCCTTGCCTGTCCCGAAGAGGCCTTGGACACATATTTCCATGGATTTCATTTCTGATCTCCCGGTGTCTCGGGGTATGTCTGTCATCTGGGTGGTATGTGATCGCTTTTCAAAAATGGTCCATTTGGTGCCTTTGCCTAAGCTGCCTTCCTCTTCCGATCTGGTTCCTGTGTTCCTTCAGAATGTGGTTCGTTTACACGGCATTCCTGAGAATATTGTGTCTGACAGAGGATCCCAGTTTGTTTCCAGGTTCTGGCGATCCTTTTGTGCTAGGATGGGCATTGATTTATCGTTCTCGTCGGCCTTTCATCCTCAGACTAATGGACAAACTGAGCGAACTAATCAGACTCTGGAAGCTTTCTTGAGGTGTTTTGTTTCGGCAGATCAGGATGATTGGGTGACCTTCTTGCCGTTGGCTGAGTTTGCCCTTAATAATCGGGCTAGTTCCGCTACTTTGGTTTCGCCATTTTTCTGCAACTCTGGTTTCCATCCTCGTTTTTCCTCGGGACATGTGGAGCCTTCTGACTGTCCTGGAGTAGATTCTGTGGTGGATAGGTTGCAGCAGATCTGGAATCATGTGGTGGACAACTTAAAATTGTCACAGGAGAAGGCTCAGCGTTTTTCCAACCGCCGCCGCGGTGTGGGTCCCCGACTTCGCGTTGGGGATTTGGTGTGGCTGTCTTCTCGGTTTGTTCCTATGAAGGTCTCCTCTCCTAAATTTAAGCCTCGCTTCATCGGTCCTTATAAGATTTTGGAAATCCTTAATCCAGTGTCCTTTCGCTTGGATCTTCCGGTGTCGTTTGCCATTCACAACGTGTTCCATAGGTCTTTTTTGCGGCGCTACGTTGTGCCGGTGGTTCCTTCTGTTGAGCCTCCTGCTCCGGTGTTGGTTGAGGGCGAGTTGGAGTACGTAGTGGAGAAGATCTTGGATTCTCGTCTCTCCAGACGGAGGCTTCAGTATCTGGTCAAGTGGAAGGGCTATGGTCAGGAGGATAATTCCTGGGTGGTCGCCTCTGATGTTCATGCGGCCGAGTTGGTTCGCGCCTTTCACGCTGCTCATCCTGATCGCCCTGGTGGTCTTGGTGAGGGTTCGGTGACCCCTCCTTAAGGGAAGGTACTGTTGTGAATTGAACTTTTTGGCTCCCTCTTGTGGTCACTAGCGACATGACACTTTGATTTTCTTTCCCCAGCTTGGTACCCACCTGGTTCGTTAGTCCAGGGGTGTTGCTTTTTAAACTCCCTGGATTCTCAGTCTGGTGCCTGGCATCGTTGTAATCAGTTCCTTTCTGTTTGCTCCTGTCTGCTGGTCCTGGTTCTTTGCAAAATAAGCTAAGTCCTGCTTCCTTATTTTTTGGTTATTTGCATTGCTCTTATTTTTGTCCAGCTTGTACTAAATGTGATTCCTGATATTGCTGGAAGCTCTAGGGGGCTGATATTCTCCCCCCGTGCCGTTAGACGGTTCGGGGGTTCTTGAATATTCAGCGTGGAAATTTTGATAGGGTTTTTGCTGACCGAATAAGTCATCTTCCTATATTCTGCTATTAGTCAGTGGGCCTCTCTTTGCTAAAACCTAGTTCATTCTTACGTTTGTCTTTTCTTCTTACCTCACCGTTATTATTTGTTGGGGGCTTGTATCCAACTTTTGGGGTCTTTTCTCTGGAGGCAAGAAAGGTCTATTGTTTCCCTTCTAGGGTTAGTTAGTTCTCCGGCTGGCGCGAGACGTCTAGAACCAACGTAGGTACGTTCCCCGGCTACTGCTATTTGTTGTGCTAGGATCAGTTATACGGTCAGCCTAGTTACCACTGCTGTTATGGTTCTCAATGGCAAGAGAACATAGCCCAGCAAACATAAGAACTAGCTCTTGGAAGGATGGAAACTAAACTGACCATGAACTAAACCTGCCGCAACAACTAACAGTAGCCGGGTAGCGTAGCCTGCGTTTTATCCCTAGACGCCCAGCGCCGGCCGGAGGACTAACTAATCCTGGCAGAGGAAAATATAGTCCTGGCTCACCTCTAGAGAAATTTCCCCGAAAGGCAGACAGAGGCCCCCACAAATATTGGCGGTGATTTTAGATGAAATGACAAACGTAGTATGAAAATAGGTTTAGCAAAATTGAGGTCCGCTTACTAGATAGCAGAAAGACAGAAAGGGCACTTTCATGGTCAGCTGAAAACCCTATCAAAACACCATCCTGAAATTACTTTAAGACTCTAGTATTAACTCATAACATCAGAGTGGCAATTTCAGATCACAAGAGCTTTCCAGACACAGAAACGAAACTACAGCTGTGAACTGGAACAAAATGCAAAAACAAACAAGGACTAAAGTCCAACTTAGCTGGGAGATGTCTAGCAGCAGGAACATGCACAGAAAGGCTTCTGATTACAATGTTGACCGGCATGGAAGTGACAGAGGAGCAAGGCTAAATAGCGACTCCCACATCCTGATGGAAACAGGTGAACAGAGAGGATGATGCACACCAGTTCAATTCCACCAGTGGCCACCGGGGGAGCCCAAAATCCAATTTCACAACAGTACCCCCCCCCTCAAGGAGGGGGCACCGAACCCTCACCAGAACCACCAGGGCGATCAGGATGAGCCCTATGAAAGGCACGGACCAAATCGGAGGCATGAACATCAGAGGCAGTCACCCAAGAATTATCCTCCTGACCGTATCCCTTCCATTTGACCAGATACTGGAGTTTCCGTCTGGAAACACGGGAGTCCAAGATTTTTTCCACAACGTACTCCAACTCGCCCTCAACCAACACCGGAGCAGGAGGCTCAACGGAAGGCACAACCGGTACCTCATACATGCGCAATAATGACCGATGAAAAACATTATGAATAGAAAAAGATGCAGGGAGGTCCAAACGGAAGGACACAGGGTTAAGAATCTCCAATATCTTGTACGGGCCGATGAACCGAGGCTTAAACTTGGGAGAAGAAACCCTCATAGGGACAAAACGAGAAGACAACCACACCAAGTCCCCAACACAAAGCCGAGGACCAACCCGACGCCGGCGGTTGGCAAAAAGCTGAGTTTTCTCCTGGGACAACTTCAAATTGTCCACTACCTGCCCCCAAATCTGATGCAACCTCTCCACCACAGCATCCACTCCAGGACAATCCGAAGATTCCACCTGACCAGAAGAAAATCGAGGATGAAACCCCGAATTACAGAAAAAGGGAGACACCAAGGTGGCAGAGCTGGCCCGATTATTGAGGGCAAACTCCGCTAAAGGCAAAAAAGTAACCCAATCATCCTGATCTGCAGACACAAAACACCTCAAATATGTCTCCAAGGTCTGATTCGTCCGCTCGGTCTGGCCATTAGTCTGAGGATGGAAAGCAGACGAGAAGGACAAATCTATGCCCATCCTAGCACAGAATGCTCGCCAAAATCTAGACACGAATTGGGTACCTCTGTCAGAAACGATATTCTCCGGAATACCATGCAAACGGACCACATTTTGAAAAAACAGAGGAACCAACTCGGAAGAAGAAGGCAACTTAGGCAGGGGAACCAAATGGACCATCTTAGAGAAACGATCACACACCACCCAGATGACCGACATCTTCTGAGAAACAGGAAGATCCGAAATAAAATCCATCGAGATGTGTGTCCAGGGCCTCTTCGGGATAGGCAAGGGCAACAACAATCCACTAGCCCGAGAACAACAAGGCTTGGCCCGAGCACAAACGTCACAAGACTGCACGAAGCCTCGCACATCTCGAGACAGGGAAGGCCACCAGAAGGACCTTGCCACCAAATCCCTGGTACCAAAGATTCCAGGATGACCTGCCAACGCAGAAGAATGAACCTCAGAAATGACTTTACTGGTCCAATCATCAGGAACAAACAGTCTACCAGGTGGGCAACGATCAGGTCTATCCGCCTGAAACTCCTGCAAGGCCTGCCGCAGGTCTGGAGAAACGGCAGACAATATCACTCCATCCTTAAGGATACCTGTAGGTTCAGAATTACCAGGGGAGTCAGGCTCAAAACTCCTAGAAAGGGCATCCGCCTTAACATTCTTAGAACCCGGCAGGTAGGACACCACAAAATTAAACCGAGAGAAAAACAACGACCAGCGCACCTGTCTAGGATTCAGGCGTCTGGCGGACTCAAGATAAATTAGATTTTTGTGGTCAGTCAATACCACCACCTGATGTCTAGCCCCCTCAAGCCAATGACGCCATTCCTCAAAAGCCCACTTCATGGCCAAAAGCTCCCGATTCCCAACATCATAATTCCGCTCGGCGGGCGAAAATTTACGCGAGAAAAAAGCACAAGGTCTCATCACGGAGCAATCGGAACTTCTCTGCGACAAAACCGCCCCAGCTCCGATTTCAGAAGCGTCGACCTCAACCAGAAAAGGAAGAGCAACATCAGGCTGACACAACACAGGGGCGGAAGAAAAGCGGCGCTTAAGCTCCCGAAAGGCCTCCACAGCAGCAGGGGACCAATCAGCAACATCAGCACCCTTCTTAGTCAAATCAGTCAATGGTTTAACAACATCAGAAAAACCAGCAATAAATCGACGATAAAAGTTAGCAAAGCCCAAAAATTTCTGAAGACTCTTAAGAGAAGAGGGATGCGTCCAATCACAAATAGCCTGAACCTTGACAGGATCCATCTCGATGGAAGAGGGGGAAAAAATATATCCCAAAAAGGAAATCTTTTGAACCCCAAAAACGCACTTAGAACCCTTCACACACAAGGAATTAGACCGCAAAACCTGAAAAACCCTCCTGACCTGCTGGACATGAGAGTCCCAGTCATCCGAAAAAATCAAAATATCATCCAGATACACAATCATAAATTTATCCAAATAATCACGGAAAATGTCATGCATAAAGGACTGAAAGACTGAAGGGGCATTTGAAAGACCAAAAGGCATCACCAAATACTCAAAGTGGCCCTCGGGCGTATTAAATGCGGTTTTCCACTCATCCCCCTGCTTAATTCGCACCAAATTATACGCCCCACGGAGATCTATCTTAGAGAACCACTTGGCCCCCTTTATGCGAGCAAACAAATCAGTCAGCAGTGGCAACGGATATTGATATTTAACCGTGATTTTATTCAAAAGCCGATAATCAATGCACGGCCTCAAAGAGCCATCTTTCTTAGCCACAAAGAAAAAACCGGCTCCTAAGGGAGATGACGAAGGACGAATATGTCCCTTTTCCAAGGACTCCTTTATATATTCTCGCATAGCAGCATGTTCAGGCACAGACAGATTAAATAAACGACCCTTAGGGTATTTACTACCCGGAATCAAATCTATGGCACAATCGCACTCCCGGTGCGGAGGTAATGAACCAAGCTTAGGTTCTTCAAAAACGTCACGATATTCAGTCAAGAATTCAGGAATCTCAGAGGGAATAGATGATGAAATGGAAACCACAGGTACGTCCCCATGCGTCCCCTTACATCCCCAGCTTAACACAGACATAGCTTTCCAGTCAAGGACTGGGTTATGAGATTGCAGCCATGGCAATCCAAGTACCAACACATCATGTAGGTTATACAGCACAAGAAAGCGAATAATCTCCTGGTGATCCGGATTAATCCGCATAGTTACTTGTGTCCAGTATTGTGGTTTATTGCTAGCCAATGGGGTGGAGTCAATCCCCTTCAGGGGTATAGGAGTTTCCAGAGGCTCCAAATCATACCCACAGCGTTTGGCAAAGGACCAATCCATAAGACTCAAAGCGGCGCCAGAGTCGACATAGGCATCCGCGGTAATAGATGATAAAGAACAAATCAGGGTCACAGATAGAATAAACTTAGACTGTAAAGTGCCAATTGAAACAGACTTATCAAGCTTCTTAGTACGCTTAGAGCATGCTGATATAACATGAGTTGAATCACCGCAATAGAAGCACAACCCATTTTTTCGTCTAAAATTCTGCCGTTCACTTCTGGACAGAATTCTATCACATTGCATATTCTCTGGCGTCTTCTCAGTAGACACCGCCAAATGGTGCACCGGTTTGCGCTCCCGCAGACGCCTATCGATCTGGATAGCCATTGTCATGGACTCATTCAGACCCGCAGGCACAGGGAACCCCACCATAACATCCTTAATGGCATCAGAGAGACCCTCTCTGAAATTCGCCGCCAGGGCGCACTCATTCCACTGAGTAAGCACAGCCCATTTACGGAATTTCTGGCAGTATATTTCAGCTTCGTCTTGCCCCTGAGATAGGGACATCAAGGCCTTTTCCGCCTGAAGTTCTAACTGAGGTTCCTCATAAAGCAACCCCAAGGCCAGAAAAAACGCATCCACATTGAGCAACGCAGGATCCCCTGGAGCCAATGCAAAAGCCCAATCCTGAGGGTCGCCCCGGAGCAAGGAGATCACAATCCTGACCTGCTGAGCAGGATCTCCAGCAGAGCGAGATTTCAGGGACAAAAACAACTTGCAATTATTTTTGAAATTTTGAAAGCAAGATCTATTCCCCGAGAAAAATTCAGGCAAAGGAATTCTAGGTTCAGATATAGGAACATGAACAACAAAATCTTGTAAATTTTGAACTTTCGTGGTGAGATTATTCAAACCTGCAGCTAAACTCTGAATATCCATTTTAAACAGGTGAACACAGAGCCATTCCAGGATTAGAAGGAGAGAGAGAGAGAGAAAGGCTGCAATATAGGCAGACTTGCAAGAGATTCAATTACAAGCACACTCAGAACTGAAGGGAAAAAAAAAAAAAAAAAAAAAATCTTCAGCAGACTTCTCTTTTCTCTCCTTTCTCTGTAAATTAATTTAACCCTTTTAGGCCGGTCAAACTGTTATGGTTCTCAATGGCAAGAGAACATAGCCCAGCAAACATAAGAACTAGCTCTTGGAAGGATGGAAACTAAACTGACCATGAACTAAACCTGCCGCAACAACTAACAGTAGCCGGGTAGCGTAGCCTGCGTTTTATCCCTAGACGCCCAGCGCCGGCCGGAGGACTAACTAATCCTGGCAGAGGAAAATATAGTCCTGGCTCACCTCTAGAGAAATTTCCCCGAAAGGCAGACAGAGGCCCCCACAAATATTGGCGGTGATTTTAGATGAAATGACAAACGTAGTATGAAAATAGGTTTAGCAAAATTGAGGTCCGCTTACTAGATAGCAGAAAGACAGAAAGGGCACTTTCATGGTCAGCTGAAAACTCTATCAAAACACCATCCTGAAATTACTTTAAGACTCTAGTATTAACTCATAACATCAGAGTGGCAATTTCAGATCACAAGAGCTTTCCAGACACAGAAACGAAACTACAGCTGTGAACTGGAACAAAATGCAAAAACAAACAAGGACTAAAGTCCAACTTAGCTGGGAGATGTCTAGCAGCAGGAACATGCACAGAAAGGCTTCTGATTACAATGTTGACCGGCATGGAAGTGACAGAGGAGCAAGGCTAAATAGCGACTCCCACATCCTGATGGAAACAGGTGAACAGAGAGGATGATGCACACCAGTTCAATTCCACCAGTGGCCACCGGGGGAGCCCAAAATCCAATTTCACAACACACTGCCCTATGAGCTGGTTTTTTGTGTGTGCAGACTTGGTAATAACCTCTGAGACCCTCTGCCATTGGGGTCATAACACAGGCCCCCACCAATGGGTGGGGGAGTCTTAAATACAGGAAGCCTCATGGCAATTGGCTGGGGACACCTTAGCAAGGTGCAAACAGTCTCAATAAGACACAGGAGTTGCCGGTGCCACCCCCTATGCACACAGACAGAGCATGCACAGAGCAAGCAGCAGACATGGGGCACACAGCATGGAGCAGGCAGCAGAGAGAATTCACAACAAGGCCCAGAGAAGTAAGTGAGTTTGAGTGTAATGCAGGTGAGGGATGGGAGGCCATGCAGTGATGCCAGCAGGGTTGTTACACCTATACACAGTATGATGAGCCCACAGCTCCCCTCTACACAGTATGATGGGCCCACAGCTCCCGTACATACAGTATGATGTCCATTAGAGTTCCCCTATACATAGAATGATGTCCCCATTGGTCCCCCAAAACACAGTATAATAGTTAATAGTGTTCTGACACTTTGTGTCTCCTGCACTGAGTGTCACACTGCCAGGAGGAAATTAACTTTATTCCTCACTGCAGCCCCGGGGGCATTGCCGACACGGTTTCAGTCACTGCTCTGAGTATAGAGAGCAGCAGCTGTAACTGCGCCTCTTAGGGTATGTGCACACATTGCAGATTCCATTGCTGATTTTTCTGTGCGGATTCCGCAAAATCCACAGGTAAAACGCCCTGCGCTTTACCTGCAGATTCCCAGCAGATTTACTGCGGATTTTGGGATTTTTGTGCGGATTTTGCCTGTGTTTTTATGCCTGCGGATTCCTGGATTAAGGAATAGGTGTAAAACGCTGCGGAATCCGCACAAAGAATTGACATGCTGCGGAAAATAAACCGCTGCGTTTCCACGTAGAATTTTCTGCAGCACGTGCACTGTGGAGTTTGTTTTCCATAGGTTTTCATGGTACTGTAAACCAGATGGAAAACTGCTGCGAATGCGCAGCCAAATCCACAAACGTGTGCACATACCCTTAAAGCGCCACTCTAGCGGTGAAATAAAAAAAAATACTGGAGTGATGCTTTAACTGTGATGTAGCTTATGGTTTACCCAGCTGGTTAGTATAATAACCTACCTTCTACCCATCCCAGAGAACAACTATTACATGTGATGGAGTGCATATAATCTCGTAACAAAACCGTATAATAATCAGCCCCCCAGTGCCTGTCGCTCCTCACCCACCTCAGCCCTCACAATAACCTTATCTTCTCACATTCACCCCCCCAGTGCCCTGATCCCCTCCCCACCTAAGCCCCACAATACCCCCATCCTCTCACATTTACCTCCCAGTGATTATGACATGCCTATCAATCTAATGCATGTTATCCCCACTTACCAATTAAGTTTGCAGCAGGACCAGGAAGTATCTGAGTGAGTGAAATTGCAGGTGGGCACTAGGACCCAGCGTGCCTGCCCTGTTGTGAAATTGGATTCTGGGCTCCCCCGGTGGCCACTTGTGGAATTTAACTTGTGTGCATCATCCCCTCTGTTCACCTGCTCCTATCAGGATGTGGGAGTCACTATATAACCTTGCTCCTCTGTCAGTTTCATGCCGGTCAACAATGTAATCAGTAGCCTTTCTGTGCATGTTCCTGCTACTAGACAACTCCCAGCTAAGTTGGACTTTTGTCCTTGTGTGTTTTTGCATTTTGTTCCTGTTCACAGCTGCTGTTTCGTTACTGTGTCTGGAAAGCTCTTGTGAGCGGAAATTGCCACTCTGGTGTTATGAGTTAATGCTAGAGTCTTAAAGTAATTTCTGGATGGTGTTTTGATAGGGTTTTCTGCTGACCATGAAAGTGCCCTTTCTGTCTTCATGCTATCTAGTAAGCGGACCTCGATTTTGCTAAACCTATTTTCATACTACGTTTGTCATTTCATCTTAAATCACCGCCAATATATGTGGGGGCCTCTGTCTGCCTTTTGGGAAAATTTCTCTAGAGGTGAGCCAGGACTGTCTTTTCCTCTGCTAGGATTAGGTAGTTCTCCGGCTGGCGCTGGGCATCTAGGGATAAAAAAACGTAGGCATGCTATCCGGCCACTTCTAGTTGTGCGGCAGGTTTAGTTCATGGTCAGTATAGTTTCCATCTTCCAAGAGCTAGTTCTCATATATGCTGGGCTATGTTCTCTCGCCATTGAGAATCATGACAGTTTGACCGGCCCAAAAAAGGGTTAAATTACTGGCTGAGAAAGGAGAGAAAAAAGAAGTCTGCTACAATTTTTTTTTTTTTTTTTTTTTTTTCCCTCTAGTTCTGAGTGTGCTCATAATTGAATCACTTGCTAGTCTGCCTATACTGCAGCCTTCCTCTCTTCCTCTCCTTCTAATCCTGGAATGGCTCTGTGTTCACCTGTTTCAAATGGATCTTCAGAGTGTAGCTACAGGTTTGAATAATCTCGCCACAAAGGTACAAAATTTGCAAGATTTTGTTGTTCATGCACCTGTGTCTGAGCCTAGAATTCCTTTGCCTGAATTCTTCTCGGGGAATAGATCTCACTTTCAAAATTTTAAAAATAATTGCAAATTGTTTTTGTCCCTGAAGTCTCGCTCTGCCGGAGACCCTGCACAGCAGGTCAGGATTGTAATTTCCTTGCTCCGGGGCGACCCTCAAGACTGGGCTTTTGCATTGGCACCAGGGGATCCTGCGTTGCTCAATGTGGATGCGTTTTTTCTGGCCTTGGGGTTGCTTTATGAGGAACCTCATTTAGAGCTTCAGGCGGAAAAGGCCTTGATGTCCTTGTCTCAGGGGCAAGATGAAGCTGAAATATACTGCCAAAAATTCCGCAAATGGTCTGTGCTTACTCAGTGGAATGAGTGCGCCCTGGCGGCGATTTTCAGAGAAGGTCTCTCTGATGCCATTAAGGATGTTATGGTGGGGTTCCCTGTGCCTGCGAGTCTGAATGAGTCCATGACGATGGCTATTCAGATCGATAGGCGTCTGCGGGAGCGCAAACCTGTGCACCATTTGGCGGTGTCTACTGAGAAAACGCCAGAAAATATGCAATGTGATAGAATTCTGTCCAGAAGCGAGCGGCAGAATTTTAGACGAAAAAATGGGTTGTGCTTCTATTGTGGTGATTCAACTCATGTTATATCAGCATGCTTTAAGCGTACTAAGAAGCCTGACAAGTCTGTTTCAATTAGCACTTTACAGTCTAAGTTTATTCTATCTGTGACCCTGATTTGTTCTTTGTCATCTATTACTGCGGACGCCTATGTCGACTCTGGCGCTGCTTTGAGTCTTATGGATTGGTCCTTTGCCAAACGCTGTGGGTATGATTTGGAGCCATTGGAGGCTCCGATACCTCTGAAAGGGATTGACTCCACCCCATTGGCTAGTAATAAACCACAATACTGGACACAAGTGACTATGCGTGTTAATCCGGATCACCAGGAGGTTATTCGCTTTCTGGTGCTGTATAATCTACATGATGTTTTGGTGCTGGGATTGCCATGGCTGCAATCTCATAACCCAGTCCTCGACTGGAGAGCTATGTCTGTGTTAAACTGGGGATGTAAAGGAACTCATGGGGACGTACCCTTGGTTTCCATTTCATCATCTATTCCCTCTGAGATTCCTGAATTCTTGTCTGACTTTCGTGACGTTTTTGAAGAACCCAAGGTTGGTTCACTACCTCCGCACCGGGAGTGCGATTGTGCCATAGACTTGATCCCGGGTAGTAAATACCCTAAGGGTCGTTTATTTAATCTGTCTGTGCCTGAACACGCTGCTATGCGAGAATATATAAAGGAGTCCTTGGAAAAGGGACATATTCGTCCTTCGTCATCTCCCTTAGGAGCCGGTTTTTTCTTTGTGTCTAAGAAAGACGGCTCTTTGAGGCCGTGTATTGATTATCGACTTTTGAATAAAATCACGGTCAAATATCAATATCCGTTACCACTGCTTACTGATTTGTTTGCTCGTATAAAGGGGGCCAAGTGGTTCTCTAAGATTGATCTCCGTGGGGCGTATAATTTGGTGCGAATCAAGCAGGGGGATGAGTGGAAAACCGCATTTAATACGCCCGAGGGCCATTTTGAGTATTTGGTGATGCCTTTTGGTCTTTCAAATGCCCCTTCAGTCTTCCAGTCCTTTATGCATGACATTTTCCGCGATTATTTGGATAAATTTATGATTGTGTATCTGGATGATATTCTGATTTTTTCGGATGACTGGGACTCTCATGTCCAGCAGGTCAGGAGGGTTTTTCAGGTTTTGCGGTCTAATTCCTTGTGTGTGAAGGGTTCTAAGTGTGTTTTTGGGGTTCAGAAGATTTCCTTCTTGGGATACATTTTTTCCCCCTCTTCCATCGAGATGGATCCTGTCAAGGTTCAGGCTATTGGTGATTGGACGCAACCCTCTTCTCTTAAGAGTCTTCAGAAATTTTTGGGCTTTGCTAACTTTTATCGTCGATTTATTGCTGGTTTTTCTGATGTTGTAAAACCATTGACTGATTTGACTAAGAAGGGTGCTGATGTTGCTGATTGGTCCCCTGATGCTGTGGAGGCCTTTCGGGAGCTCAAGCGCCACTTTTCTTCCGCCCCAGTGTTGCATCAGCCTGATGTTGCTCTTCCTTTTCAGGTTGAGGTCGACGCTTCTGAAATCGGAGCTGGGGCGGTGTTGTCGCAGAGAAGTTCCGACTGCTCCGTGATGAGACCTTGTGCTTTTTTTTCCCGTAAATTTTCGCCCGCCGAGCGGAATTATGATATTGGGAATCGGGAGCTTTTGGCCATGAAGTGGGCTTTTGAGGAGTGGCGTCACTGGCTTGAGGGGGCCAGACATCAGGTGGTGGTATTGACTGACCACAAAAATTTAATTTACCTTGAGTCTGCCAGGCGCCTGAATCCTAGACAAGCGCGCTGGTCGTTGTTTTTCTCTCGGTTTAATTTTGTGGTGTCTTACCTACCGGGTTCTAAGAATGTTAAGGCGGATGCCCTTTCTAGGAGTTTTGAGCCTGACTCCCCTGGTAATTCTGAGCCCACAGGTATCCTTAAAGATGGAGTGATATTGTCTGCCGTTTCTCCAGACCTGCGGCGGGCCTTGCAGGAGTTTCAGGCGGATAGACCTGATCGTTGCCCACCTGGCAGACTGTTTGTTCCTGATGATTGGACCAGTAGAGTCATCTCTGAGGTTCATTCTTCTGCGTTGGCAGGTCATCCTGGAATCTTTGGTACCAGGGATTTGGTGGCAAGGTCCTTCTGGTGGCCTTCCCTGTCACGAGATGTGCGAGGCTTTGTGCAGTCTTGTGATGTTTGTGCTCGGGCCAAGCCTTGTTGTTCTCGGGCTAGTGGACTGTTGTTACCCTTGCCTATCCCGAAGAGGCCTTGGACGCACATCTCGATGGATTTTATTTCGGATCTGCCTGTTTCTCAGAAGATGTCTGTCATCTGGGTGGTGTGTGACCGTTTCTCTAAGATGGTCCATCTGGTTCCCTTGCCTAAGTTGCCTTCTTCTTCCGAGTTGGTTCCTCTGTTTTTTCAAAATGTTGTTCGTTTGCATGGTATTCCGGAGAATATCGTTTCTGACAGAGGGACCCAATTCGTGTCTAGATTTTGGCGGGCATTCTGTGCTAGGATGGGCATAGATTTGTCTTTTTCGTCTGCTTTCCATCCTCAGACTAATGGCCAGACCGAGCGGACTAATCAGACCTTGGAGACATATTTGAGGTGTTTTGTGTCTGCGGATCAGGATGATTGGGTTGCTTTTTTGCCTTTGGCGGAGTTCGCCCTCAATAATCGGGCCAGCTCTGCCACCTTGGTGTCCCCGTTTTTCTGTAATTCGGGGTTTCATCCTCGATTTTCCTCCGGTCAAGTGGAATCTTCGGATTGTCCTGGAGTGGATGCTGTGGTGGAGAGGTTGCATCAGATTTGGGGGCAGGTGGTGGACAATTTGAAGTTGTCCCAGGAGAAGACTCAGCTTTTTGCCAACCGCCGTCGTCGTGTTGGTCCTCGGCTTTGTGTTGGGGACTTGGTGTGGTTGTCTTCTCGTTTTGTCCCTATGAGGGTTTCTTCTCCTAAGTTTAAGCCTCGGTTCATCGGCCCGTACAAGATATTGGAGATTCTTAACCCTGTGTCCTTCCGTTTGGACCTCCCTGCATCCTTTTCGATTCATAATGTTTTTCATCGGTCATTGTTGCGCAGGTATGAGGTACCAGCTGTGCCTTCCGTTGAGCCTCCTGCTCCGGTGTTGGTTGAGGGTGAGTTGGAGTACGTTGTGGAAAAGATCTTGGACTCTCGTGTTTCCAGACGGAAACTCCAGTATCTGGTCAAATGGAAGGGATACGGTCAGGAGGATAATTCTTGGGTCACTGCCTCTGATGTTCATGCCTCCGATCTTGTCCGTGCCTTTCATAGGGCTCATCCTGATCGCCCTGGTGGTTCTGGTGAGGGTTCGGTGCCCCCTCCTTGAGGGGGGGTACTGTTGTGAAATTGGATTCTGGGCTCCCCCGGTGGCCACTTGTGGAATTTAACTTGTGTGCATCATCCCCTCTGTTCACCTGCTCCTATCAGGATGTGGGAGTCACTATATAACCTTGCTCCTCTGTCAGTTTCATGCCGGTCAACAATGTAATCAGTAGCCTTTCTGTGCATGTTCCTGCTACTAGACAACTCCCAGCTAAGTTGGACTTTTGTCCTTGTGTGTTTTTGCATTTTGTTCCTGTTCACAGCTGCTGTTTCGTTACTGTGTCTGGAAAGCTCTTGTGAGCGGAAATTGCCACTCTGGTGTTATGAGTTAATGCTAGAGTCTTAAAGTAATTTCTGGATGGTGTTTTGATAGGGTTTTCTGCTGACCATGAAAGTGCCCTTTCTGTCTTCATGCTATCTAGTAAGCGGACCTCGATTTTGCTAAACCTATTTTCATACTACGTTTGTCATTTCATCTTAAATCACCGCCAATATATGTGGGGGCCTCTGTCTGCCTTTTGGGAAAATTTCTCTAGAGGTGAGCCAGGACTGTCTTTTCCTCTGCTAGGATTAGGTAGTTCTCCGGCTGGCGCTGGGCATCTAGGGATAAAAAAACGTAGGCATGCTACCCGGCCACTTCTAGTTGTGCGGCAGGTTTAGTTCATGGTCAGTATAGTTTCCATCTTCCAAGAGCTAGTTCTCATATATGCTGGGCTATGTTCTCTCGCCATTGAGAATCATGACACTGCCCTGAGCCAATCCAAGCTTGCAGGTAGAGGGAAGAAACCTGCAGCCTGGAGAAGCTCCTGAGGTCGGTCAACACAATACAGTGCAGGAGGGAGATTTGCACTGTCACAATCAACCGTTTAACAAGTCGTGCAATATAAGGGTTGATTGTGACTTGTAGGATCGCTACTTCCAACAGGTGGCGCTATATAGAGTTTAAGTCCTCTTTTTCTCTGAAGAGGCAATTTGCATATTATATTTCCCAGAGGAGCATTGCACGGCGAATAAGCCTCCTTACCTTGACAGGCCAGAGCTGGTATGTCACTCTCCATAAGGAGAAAGTTGCCCCTTAGACCCCAGTCCAGAGCCTCTCATCTAGCCAAATTAGTTCTCATGCTTCGCACTGACGAGGGCCAACAGCCCGAAACACCGTGTCTGCGAATTGAGATACTGATTTGGCTTTTATACTAAGTCATATTGCACGACTCGTTAAAGGGTTGATTGTGACTTGTAGGATCACTACTTCCAACAGGTGGCGTTATAGAGTTAAGTCCTCTTTTTCTCAGAAGAGGCAATTTGCATATTGCACATATGTAAAAATCATGATAAAATGACATAAATATTTTGCACTGAAGATTTTTTTTCAAAGAATAACTAAAAACCCCATCATCTGCGGAAATATTCTAAAGAGGAGTAAGGTAGCTGCATATGCTAAATTTGTTATTTAATCTTTTTTTCTGATGGAAATTTTGCTGTGAACTGTTCAGGCAGTCGGATGATTTTACCTCTTTTCATCTTCCCTCATACATAGCCATAAAAGCCATAACATTTTTATTTTAAAGCTAATATTGCTGTATTAAGACATGCTTTTTTATATGAGACGAGATGTAATGTTTTAGGTGTCATTTTGCCATCTATAAAGGTAAGCATTGCATTTGTATTAACCTTTTTTTGGTGTTAAATGAAGAAAAAAAATTGTACCATTTTTATTTACTGCACCGTAAATAATGTATTCACTATTTTGCTTTGTTATAATTATAGAGTTAACAAATTTGTCCATGTTCTACACTGGTTTGTGACATTATTTTAAAAAGTTTAGTACAAAAATGTGTTTATCTTAATTATTTTGCACCCTTATGTTTATTAGTAACTTTGTGGGGAAAAAAAGCTTTGACTGTTCATGGATTTTTTTTACCTATAGCACACTTTGCAAGAACTAGTTAGTACATTATGCTTTCACAGTAGAGAACTATTGAGGTTTTCAGGCAGGGAAAATTCTCATTACGTGCAGTCTGTGGTGTGCTGCCAGCAATACCACATGTCCAGGCTGTGACAAGTTACAAAAAATATTTAGAGGCATCCATTGAGCACATACAGAGGGCTCTTCCCAGCAGAGAGTTACGAGAATATTGCACCAGACGAAACTGTAAATGCAGAACAGTGTCCCCTGGAAGATGACACATTGGAACAAATCAGCTTCCTTATAAACACAAGTTTCATAGTTTGCCGAGCTCTGTTCTACCTCAGTGCATCAAGCTCTGTGTCATGTTCCAAACTTCATCTTATGCCATCTTTAAAAGGCAACTGGAAAATTCCCTCCAAGAAAAAAGCATGCACCCTGTCTTCACTACCTGTCTATATACGCAGCTTTTACTCCTTCAGAACGCATAAAAAGGAACCATCATAAATTGAAAAAATTGGTAGGAGTTCACAATGGAGTAGGTCAGACATGGATTTAAATGTCCTCCTGTACAGAAGAAGAAATAACTGAAGAGTTCCATTGCTCTACATTGAGATCATTGCAAAACATTCAGTCTATGAACCATCATTCAATGTAGATTTTGAATTTTTCCCACCTAATTTATATGTATTCTTGTGGTATCGCAAAGTAAGTTTTACATTTATTTCCCAGCACACTACTCACAAAGAATGCCATGCCAAAAAAAGTGATGGTGTTATCCGTTTGATATGGCAATTACATTTACACTTTTGTAAATCTCTCAAGAGACCAAAAGTAGCGTACACAGTTACATTACACAATTGATCAAGAAAGCTTTATATTCCACTCATATACAGAAATTGGAAACATCATTCAAGGTATTAATATACATGATGTGCCTAACATCTCACTTGACTCTGGGTTTCACCTCGCAGTCTTCTTCTGAGACTTCTGAGACATGCACCAGGAGAAGTCAATAGGAATATATGTGAGACATTAGATGTGCAGCACAATTTTAATGCTTTGAAAACTGATTTAAGCTTCTGCTCCCACCTTCTTTTCACCTAGACTGTATGCTTATGTTTTCTTTTGCACTTGCTTTTTTATATCATGTCCTCGCAAACCTTTCAGTTTTTCAAATGAGACTAAGAGGATAAGAGGTTTCGCCATTATATATATTTATGGGATGGGTGGCAAATGTATTATTGCTGAGCTTTTGGCCACTAATACCTCAACAATCCCTTGAAAAGTTGTCCCAAAGTTGGTTGTAAAAATGGAGAGGTGGATATCCTGTGGATAGATTGTAAATGAATGCATTTAGGGGGAAAAAAAAACCATTAATGGCAATATAACAAATAATACTGTTTTACTTTGCTGAATATCTATTATGTAAACCAGTTTACACCAAAAACAATGTATTTTTCAGTGATTAAATATAGTAAATCCCATTTTGCAGTTCTGTGCCATGACTATATTTTTTAGAACCTACTATCCTAGCTAACATCAGTGGTTGCCAAATGTAGAACATCAGAGATACCTACTAATCACTCCATAAATGTGTGATTACTTTACAAATGACAACCATTCCGTCTCGTAATTTATACAAATTAGCTTGTAAGTCAGGATTGCAGAAATGGAATTCTGTTTTCAGAGCTTTAAATGAAATAATTTTTTAAATCAAGCTTTAAAAAGCACGTATATATAGCAGTAGTCAAAATGGTTCATGACCTAGATTGGAAGTTCGCTTCAAAGCACCACACACATTTTATTTATAGACATATTTATTTTGCCTGTTTATGTTGAAAGTTATGAATTTACCAGTCAGATAAATTATACATAATATATACAACAACTTACATGTTGGAATTAATGCCAGAATTTTCTTATCCCTGGTAATATAACCACAAATCTTAATATATTTTAATTCTCCAGGTAACAATGTGGGTAAAAAACGGGTCAGTGGACTGGCAGCTTAGGCTACTTTCACACTAGCGTCGGGAACAACCCGTCGCTGTGCGTCGGGCCGAGGTTCCCGACGCTAGCGTGGTCTCCGCCGCACAACGGGGGCAGCGGATGCATTTTTCCCACGCATCCGCTGCCCCATTGTGAGGTGCGGGGAAGTGCGGGGAGGTGGGGGCGGAGTTCCGGCCGCGCATGCGCGGTCGGAAAAAGCGGACCGTCGGGAGCAAAAAACGTTACATGTAACGTTTTTTTCTCCCGACGGTCCGCTACCAAACGCCCAAGTGTCGCAAAACGGACGCAACGTTTGGCAATGCGTTGCAAATGCGTCGCTAATGTTAGACTATGACGAAAAAACGTATCCAGCAAGAACTTTTGCTGGATGCGTATTTTTGGCAAAACGACGCATTTGCGACGTATTGCAGTTAACGCTAGTGTGAAAGTAGCCTTAATTCATTCAATAAAGTGTCCAAAGATTTACTACGGATCCTAAATTCAATGCCTATTTTTTAGTATTGCAAAATTGGTTGAAAGTTGGCATTGTGGAACTGAGAACAGAATTTCATACACGCTAAAGTCTAGGTTCTCTGCCTCTGTAAAGCAAATCAGGGGATAAACAAAATGGGGAGATGACTGCCAGCTGGATGCCATTTTTCTGGGTTGTAACGGTCGAAAGGTTGAAAAAAAAGGATATACTCATCTCACTGCTAAACTTTCCAGCCCTTCACTCCTCCCCGTTACCAATCCAGTCCTCGTCGCATCTTCTGAATCCCACCGCTTGCACTAAAAACCCCAAGCCTCTCAAAATGAATTGGTAGTTCTGGTTCTTATAAAGCCCTTGACAATATGACCTTTACGTGCTTTTAAAGAACTTTCCCGAGTCTTTTTGGAGATGGAAATTCCAGCTCAATGTGAGAGGCTTGAGGTTTTTAGCATGAGCAATTGGGTTCAGAAGATGTGATAAAGACTGGAAGGATTATAGTGAAGGGCAGAGATGCCAGAGAGCTGAGCTGTAAGTATAATATTGTTAATGTTTTTTTTTTACATATTACATTCATTATGGTCTGGGATTAGGAGAGATCCCAGTGCATAATAAGGGATATTAAATTTGCAGAGATCAATTTCTCTGAATTAATTTTTCTGGGAAAGTTTGCGCAAACAAGAGAATTCAAATTTTGTCTCATCCACTTATCTCTAATACAGATCCACTTGATAGGGAATAATTGTTGAATTGATATAGCTACCACCACTGAGATGTTCACTGAGTGTTCACTGTCAAAGATTGCTGAGCGCAACACCTCTCTCAGCTATCTTCAGTGTCATAAACTTAATGTAGACTCACGATGATAATTAACAAGCATGAATGTTCATGATAATCGTGTAGAATAAACAGACTGCCAATGACCCGACAAATGAATGAAACATTGGTTCATCTGATGAAATGATCTTTTGAGATTCAAACAAATGATCACCATTCTAAGCAGTGCACCATCCTGTGTAAACAGGACAAGAACAATGGCAGCCTGAATGATATATTGCAGCCAAAGCAAGGTTAGTCTGTGTAAACAGGCTATTATGGCATGTTGCCATTTGGCGGTCATTTAACACTGTGCATATTGCAGTGGAAAATGCACTTTTAAGTAGTTTAATTTATATTTCCTTCACAATGGTCCTGCATTAGTTCTCCATTACGTGAATCAGTGTGGTTCCAAACTATTATCACCTCTCCAGGGTAAAGGAAATATACACTGCTCAAAAAAAATAAAGGGAACACTAAAATACCACATCCTAGAAATCAATGAATGAAATATTCCAGTTTCTTTATACATTATATGGTGGAATGCAATAAAAAAATGAATATGATCAATGTAAATCAAAATTAATATCCCATGGAGGTCTTGATTTGGAATGATACTCAAAATCAAAGTGGAGAATCAAATTACAGACTGATCCAACTTCAGTGAAAATGCCTCAAGACAATGAAATGATGCTCAGTAGTGTGGCCTCAACGTGCCTGTATGACCTCTCTACAATGCCTGGGCATGCTCCTGATGATGTGCTCAATGTTCTCCTGAGGGATCTCCTCCTAGACTTGGGATAAAGCATTAGTCAACTCCTGGACAGTCTGTGGTGCAACGTGACATTGGTGGATGGAGCAAGACATGATGTCCCAGATATGTTCAATCGGTTTCAGGTCTGGGGAACGTGCAGGCCAGTCCATAGCTTCAATGCCTTCATCATGTATGAACTGCTGACACACTTAAGCCAGATGAGGAACAGAATTGTCATGCATTAGAAGGAACCCAGGGCCCACTGAAGATGGTCCCATAATGGGTCTGAGGATCTTATCTCAGCACCTAATGGCAGTCAGGGTACCTCTGACTAGCAGCTGGAGGGCTGTGGGGACCTCCAAAGAATTGGTTCTCCACACCATTACTGATCCACTGCCAAATCAGTCATGCTGGAGGATGGTGCAGGTAGCAGAACGTTCTCCACAGCGTCTTCAGACTCTGTTACACTGTAACATGTGTTCATTGTGCATCTGCTCTCATCCGTGAAGACCACAAGGCACCAATGTGGAGTCTGCCAATCTTGGTATTCTCTGACAAAAGCCCAACACCTATTTGTGGATGTCAAGCCTTCATACCACTCTCATGTAGTCTGTTTCTGACAGTTTGAGCAGACACATGGATGTTAGTGGCCTGCTGAAATTCAATTTACAGGGCTCTGGCACAGCTCCTCCTGTTCCTCTTTGAACAAAGGAGGAGGTAGCGATCCTGCTGCTTGATTGCTGCCCTCCTACGGCCCCCTCCACGGACACTGTGCTGACAGACACAGCTACGTTTCTTGCCACAGCTCGCATTGATCCTTGATGAGCTGCACAACCTGAGCAACTTCTGTGGGTTGTAGACACTGACTCATGCTACTGTACAGTACCTATAGGGGTGAAAGCAATGACAAAATGCAACCAAAACAACAGCCAAAAAGTATGAGAATAGAGAAATTGTATGTGGTCACCCCCTGCAGAACCACAAGGGTTCTCTTGCTAATTGACTATCATTTCTATTTGTCTGTTCCATTTGCACAACAATTGTGAATCAATTTCTCCTGCTGATGTTACTTCATAACTGGACATGTTGATTTCACAGAAGTGCGACAGACTTGGAGTTACAGTACCTTGCGATAGTGTTCGGCCCCCTGGAACTTTTCAACCTTTTCCCACATATCATGCTTCAAACATAAAGATACCAAATGTAAATTTTTGCTGAAGAATCAACAACAAGTGGAACACAATTGTGAAGTTGAACGAAATTTATTGGTTATTTAAAATTTATAAATTCAAAAACTGAAAAGTGGGGCGTGCAATATTATTCAGCCCCTTTACTTTCAGTGCAGCAAACTCACTCCAGAAGTTCATTGTGGATCTCTGAATGATCCAATGTTGCCCTAAATGCTAGAGTTGAGCGACTTTTACTTTTTTGGATCGAGTCGGGTTTCGCGAAACCTGACTTTGTCAAAAGTCGGGTCGGGTGAAATCGGCCGATTATTGCGAAAAGTCGGGGGCTGACTGAAACACGAAACCCAATGCAAGTCAATGGGGAATCAAAGTCGGCAGTGAGTGGAGGACAGAAAAACACCTACAGTGCCCATTTTAATGCCAAAAACATCAATTCTTATTACTTAAGCTTGTCAATCTTAATTTACTCTATAATAATAGTTAGGCATTGAAAACTGGGGGTCATTTGGCTAAAGTTGTGGGGGGGTAGGCCTGGCTCAAGATTTTCGTGGGACCAGAAAACGCAGAATACGTCATGGCGGTGGAGCAGGGAGAGGTAAGTATTTCAACTTTGCAAGTGCTGTGATCCTGAGCAAGCAGGGGGGGCCCACTCGTTGGCATTGGCACTGGCACAGGGCCCCTCATAGTACTGCGGTGTGTTTGACGGCGGGTGGTGCCTCCAACCGGCAGAGACATTATTGCGTACTATGAGGGGCCCTGTGCCAGTGACGTTGCCAACAAGTATGCCTCCCACCTGATGAAGGAACCTGCATTTTCATCTGCACCTTCCTCTTTGTCCCTGTGTAAGGTGGTATAGTATGCAGGAAGGGGAACCTGACTTTCAGCAGGGTCAGATTCAGTGCAAGGGGAATGTAGTGGTCTGGGTCAATGTACCAGCAGACTCATCTAGCAGTGGCTGGGCAATGGGCAGGATGAGGAGGAAACACAGTTAGTAGGCCCAAATAATAAAGTAGGCTAAATGCAGTTCAAAATTTGTAACAGGACTAAACAGGCGGCATTGCTTTGTTCAGCGGAGGACAACTGTAAGGAGTGGCAGAAACAGTTAGTAGGCCCAAATAATCAGATTCAAAGGGGCGATAACAAATGGGTAGTCTGAACATGGTCCAAAGGTCACCAGTAAAGAAGATCAGAACTTACAGCACAGACACGAGGCAACCACCCACCAGAGAGCACAAGCTTAGAACAAGCTTTGACTGGCTGATCTGGGCCAGACAGCTCACCTATATAGCAGGGCAATTACCAAGAACAGGGAGCACATGTGTATATCTCTGCAGCTGCCAGTCTCAGATAGGTTCACCGAGCTGTCAATCAAAGCACTGTCAGCTCAGCACACCACAGCACATGATAGGATGACAGAGCTGTCCATTACTGAGTCCCAGACACTCTGACCAGAGGAATCGTGACAATCTATGCAAGCTTGAGGGTATGTGCACACGTCCGGATTTCTTGCAGAAATTTCCTGAAGAAAACCGGAAATTTTCTGCAAGAAATCCGCATTTTTTTTTTGCGTTTTTTTTCCGTTTCTTTCACGTTTTTTAGCATCCTGCAAGCGTAATTAGCTTGCAGAATGCTAAAGTTTTCCAAGCGATCTGCAGCATCGGTTGGAAAACTGACTGACAGGTTGGTCACACTTGTCAAACATAGCGTTTGACAAGTGTGACCAACTTTTTACTATAGATGCTGCCTATACAGCATCTATAGTAAAAGATAGAATGTTTAAAAATAATAAAAAAAATAAAAAAAATGTTTATACTCACCTGCAGGCGTCCGTTCCTATAGATGCCGGTGTGGTTCAGGACCTTCCATGACGTCGCGTTCACGTGAGCGGTTACATGACCGGTCTCGACCAATCACAAGACCGCGACGTCATCGCAGGTCCTTCTCCGCACGCCAGCTATAGAAACCGAAGCGGCAGCATGCAGCGGAGAGGCGGAAGACTCCGGAGGCCATCGAAGGTGAGTATATGACTATTTTTTATTTTAATTCTTTTTTTTTGACCAATTATATGGTGCCCAGTCCGTGGAGGAGAGTCTCCTCTCCTCCACCCTGGGTACCAACCGCACATAATCTGCTTACTTCCCGCATGGTGTGCACAGCCCCGTGCGGGAAGTAAGCAGATCAATGCACTCCTAGGTGTGCGGAATCCCCACAATTCCGCATTTTAATGAACATGTTGCTTTTTTTTCCGCGATGCGATTTTTTCGCGGAAAAAAAGGCTACATTTGCACAAAAAATGCGGAATACACTGAAAATAATGGGAGGCATATGTTAGCGTTTTTTTCGCGTTTTTATCACGTTTTTATAGCGAAAAAACCGCGAAAAATACTGAACGTGTGCACATGGCCTGAAAGTGATGCAGGATCTCCATGCTAAACACAGCCTTTAAATAGTGCACAAAAGTAAGGCTGATGGACTTATCATGCCAGGATCTGTCTATGACAGTCTTTTGCAGTCTTTCACTTGTTATCTTTAAATACTGTTTTTCATAGCTGATTAACAGCACAATTATATCCTTCCCTCCTCCAAGCAGGCTTGGTTCAAATGTCTTCAGTTTAACTCTTTTTTTTAATCTAACTTTCCGCCTTGTATTTTCTCCTCAACTTTTTTTTTTGCAGTGCAAAAGCTAAACTACAGCTCAGTGATCAGTTCAAAAATGCCACTGCAGTCCCTAATGAACGTGTAGCACCCGTATCATAGCCCCTATATAAAACCAAGTCTGACCTTTTCCTTATGCTGGAGTCACACTTACCGTATAAAAATTTGGTCCGATTTTGACGGCCGAGAATCGTACAAATGTTCCCGAACAGTGATCCGTATGTAATCCGTTTGCAATGGATGGTTACTAGATGCAATTTCCTCGCATCTAGTAACAGTGTGATATCCGTATGGCATCCATATGCAATGCGATTTTAACATGAGCTTTTACATACAGCAGTTCTCTCAATGTAAAAGCTCATGTTAAAATCACATTGTAAAACACAACTGTAAACATCATTTTAATAACCAAATAATCTTCAAAACATATATACCGTATACACTCGAGTATAAGCCGACCCGAGTATAAGCCGAGACTTCTAATTTTGCCACAAAAAACGTATTGACTCGAATATAAGCCTACTGGTAAATTTAAAAAAAAAAAATAGAGACCAATAAAAGTAAAATTAATTGAGACATCAGTAGGTTAAATGTTTTTGAATATCCATATTAAATCAGGAGCCCATATAATTCTCCATACAGTTCATGATGGGCCCCATAAGATGCTCCATACAGTTCATGATGGGCCCCATAAGATGCTCCATACAAAATACGCTCCATATAATGCTCTATAAAGTTCATGATGGGCCCCATAAGATGCTCCATACAAAAAATATGCCCCATATAATGCTGCACAAAGGTTAATAATGGCCCCATAAGGTGCTCTATATTAAAATATGCCCCATATAATGCTGCATAAAAGGTTAATGATGGCCCCATGAGATGCTCCATAGAATAATATGCCCCGTATGCTGCTGCTGCGATTAAAAAAATGACATACTCACCTCTCATCGCTGGGAGCAAGGTGCCAGTGTCCTGAGCAGGTGGGGACACTGGAGTGCTATGGGGGGCCAGGTGCCAGAGTCGCCGCTGGCTCAGGCCCCTAGCACTTGCGATATTCACCTGTCCCCATTCCACTGCCGCGTGCCAATGTGTCTTCCGGCTCTCTGCAGTGACTGTTCAGGCAGAGGGTGAGCACGAAACATGTAATCGCACGCTCTAACCTGAACGTCACAGCCAGAGGATGACAGAGCGGTGGTGGAATGGGGAGAGGTGAATATTGCATGGCTCACCCTCCCCTGTTATACTCACCCTCCTGTTGCGGTCTCTACACTTCCCTGCTTCTCCGATGGTCTCCGGCGTGCATTGGCAGCTTGTTCCTGTGTTCAGCGTTCACATGGTACCGCTCATTAAAGTAATGAATATGCGCTCCACCCATATGGGAGTGGAGTCGCGTCCATATTCATTACATTAATGAGCGGTACCACGTGACCGCTGTACAAGGGAAGAGCTGCAGGCGCTGGAGACCATCTGAGAAGCAGAGAGGTACAGAGACTGCGCCAGAAGGATGTGAGTGTGATGTGACAGCCGCCAAAAATTGGAAATATGATAAAAATGTTGAAAATTTTGCAATTTTATAGTTTTAATTTTTATGCCTGTGAATGAGAGTTATGTCACACAAAATAGTTAATAAATAACGTTTCCACCATGCCCACTTTACACCAGCCAATTTTTGCAGCATAATATTACTTGTTAAGAAGTTAGAAGGGGTAAAAGTGGATCAGCAATTTCTAATTTTTCCAACAAAAATTTCAAAACCATTTTTTTAGGGACCACATCCCATTTGAAGTGACTATGAGGGATCTATGTGATGGAAAATACCCAAAAGTGACACCATTCTAAAAGCTGCACCCCTCCAGATGTTCAAAATCACATTCAAGAAATTTATTAACGCTTCAGGCGCTTAAACGTGGAAGGAAAAAATGAATATTTAAATTTTTTTCCATTTGTTGAACAATTTCTCCTGAAAATTCCAATACCCCATATGTGAGCAAAATCTACTTTTTGGGTGCATGGCAGGACTTGGACAGAAAGGAGCACCGTTTGACTGTCTGAATGCAAAATTGGCTGGAATCGAGAGCGGACACCATGTCGTGTTTGGAGAGCCCCTGATGTGTCTAAACAGTGGAAATCCCCAACAATTGACCCCATTTTGGAAACTAGACCCCTCAAGAAACTTATCTATTTTCACAAGGGTGACAGGAGAAAATAGACCCCCAGAATTGCTTTGCAATTACTCTTGAGTACGCCGATACCCCATATGTGGATGAAAACTACAGTTTGGGTACAATGCAGGGCTCGGAAGGGAAGGAGTGAGGTTTTGCAATGCGGACTTTGATGGATTGGTCTGCAGGTGTCATGTCGAGTTTGGAGAGCCCCTGATGTGCCTAAACAGTAGAAACCTCCCACAAGTGACCCTATTTTGGAAACTATACCCCCAAGGAATTTATCTATATAGTGAGCACCTTGAACTCCAAGGTGATTTACATAAATTTATAACGTTAAGCCGTGAAAATAAAAAAAAACAATTTTTTTCAACAAAAATGTTCTTTTAGCCCCCAATGTTTTTATTTTCACAAGGGTTACAGGAGAAAATGGAGCCCAAAAACTGTTCTGCAATTTCTACTGAGTATATTGATACCTCATATGTGGGGAAAAACTACTGTTTGGGTGCAGGACAGGGCTCGGAAAGGAAACAGTGATGTTTGGAATACAGACATTGATGGAATCATCTTGGGGCGTCTTGTCGTGTTTAGAGAGCCCCTGATGTGCCTAAACAATGTAAACACACCACAAAGGACTCTATATTGGAATTGGTCTAGTGTTTCCTGTTATGTGAATTTTATTATGTAATGGCTTACTTAAGTTGTGTAAGAGTGCATCAGGTTGCCATATGTGAGTAGTGTAGAGTGAATAAGGTTGGCATTGCGAGTTGTGTAGAGTGCATCAGGTTGGCATACGTGAATTGTGTAGAGTGCATCAGGATGGCAAATGTGAGTAGTGTACAGTGCATCAGATTGGCATACATCAATTGTGTAGAGTGCATCTGAGACAGGCAATTAACAGTAAAAAGAAAGCATTTGCACTACTAAAGCAGGATGGCACCATTGAAGCTCTAAAAAACTATAGGGAGAAAAATACTTTATCTAAAAAACTAACTAAAGCTGCCAAAAAGGAAACAGAGAAGCACATTGCTAAGGAGAGTAAAACTAATCCCAAACTGTTCTTCAACTATATCAATAGTAAAAGAATAAAAACTGAAAATGTAGGCCCCTTAAAAAATAGTGAGGAAAGGATGGTTGTAGATGACAAGGAAAAAGCTAACATATTAAACACCTTCTTCTCCACGGTATTCACGGTGGAAAATGAAATGCTAGGTGAAATCCCAAGAAACAATGAAAACCCTATATTAAGGGTCACCAATCTA
The DNA here is from genome assembly GCF_051348905.1 of Ranitomeya variabilis. Taxonomy (NCBI): domain Eukaryota; kingdom Metazoa; phylum Chordata; class Amphibia; order Anura; family Dendrobatidae; genus Ranitomeya; species Ranitomeya variabilis. The sequence continues at coordinate 891,252,385 of NC_135233.1, forward strand.
ACCCAAGAAGAGGTGCGAAACCGGCTAAATAAGATTAAAATAGATAAATCTCCGGGTCCGGATGGCATACACCCACGAGTACTAAGAGAACTAAGTAATGTAATAGATAAACCATTATTTCTTATTTTTAGGGACTCTATAGCGACGGGGTCTGTTCCGCAGGACTGGCGCATAGCAAATGTGGTGCCAATATTCAAAAAGGGCTCTAAAAGTGAACCTGGAAATTATAGGCCAGTAAGTCTAACCTCTACTGTTGGTAAAATATTTGAAGGGTTTCTGAAGGATGTTATTCTGGATTATCTCAATGAGAATAACTGTTTAACTCCATATCAGCATGGGTTTATGAGAAATCGCTCCTGTCAAACCAATCTAATCAGTTTTTATGAAGAGGTAAGCTATAGGCTGGACCATGGTGAGTCATTGGACGTGGTATATCTCGATTTTTCCAAAGCATTTGATACCGTGCCGCACAAGAGGTTGGTACACAAAATGAGAATGCTTGGTCTGGGGGAAAATGTGTGTAAATGGGTTAGTAACTGGCTTAGTGATAGAAAGCAGAGGGTGGTTATAAATGGTATAGTCTCTAACTGGGTCGCTGTGACCAGTGGGGTACCGCAGGGGTCGGTATTGGGACCTGTTCTCTTCAACATATTCATTAATGATCTGGTAGAAGGTTTACACAGTAAAATATTGATATTTGCAGATGATACAAAACTATGTAAAGCAGTTAATACAAGAGAAGATAGTATTCTGCTACAGATGGATCTGGATAAGTTGGAAACTTGGGCTGAAAGGTGGCAGATGAGGTTTAACAATGATAAATGTAAGGTTATACACATGGGAAGAAAGAATAAATATCACCATTACACACTGAATGGGAAACCACTGGGTAAATCTGACATGGAGAAGGACTTGGGGATCCTAGTTAATGATAAACTTACCTGGAGCAGCCAGTGCCAGGCAGCAGCTGCCAAGGCAAACAGGATCATGGGGTGCATTAAAAGAGGTCTGGATACACATGATGAGAGCATTATACTGCCTCTGTACAAATCCCTAGTTAGACCGCACATGGAGTACTGTGTCCAGCTTTGGGCACCGGTGCTCAAGAAGGATATAATGGAACTAGAGAGAGTACAAAGGAGGGCAACAAAATTAATAAAGGGGATGGGAGAACTACAATACCCAGATAGATTAGCGAAATTAGGATTATTTAGTCTAGAAAAAAGACGACTGAGGGGCGATCTAATAACCATGTATAAGTATATAAGGGGACAATACAAATATCTCGCTGAGGATCTGTTTATACCAAGGAAGGTGACGGGCACAAGGGGGCATTCTTTGCGTCTGGAGGAGAGAAGGTTTTTCCACCAAAATAGAAGAGGATTCTTTACTGTTAGGGCAGTGAGAATCTGGAATTCCTTGCCTGAGGAGGTGGTGATGGCGAACTCAGTTGAGGGGTTCAAGAGAGGCCTGGATGTCTTCCTGGAGCAGAACAATATTGTATCATACAATTATTAGGTTCAGTAGAAGGACGTAGATCTGGGGATTTATTATGATGGAATATAGGCTGAACTGGATGGACAAATGTCTTTTTTCGGCCTTACTAACTATGTAACTATATGTAACTATGATTGGAATACGTCAGTTGTATAGAGTGCATCAGGTTGGCATATGTCAGTTTTGTAGAGTGCATGAGGGTGGCATATGTCGTTTGTGTAGAGTTCATCAAGTTGGCATACGTGAGTTGTGTAGTGTACTTCAGGTTGGCATACATGAGCTCTGTAGTGTACGTCAGATTGGCATACGTGAGTTGTGCAGTGTACATCAGGTTGGCATATGTGAGTTGTGTAAGTCAGAAATGATTTTAATAGTCCATTGATGTGTGGTACAATTTAAACCATTCTTTTATACACAGGCCAGGTTTGTCGGGGCAGGTGTTGCATTGATAAGTGGTGTCCTTACGTATCCATGTATTTGTGGTTTGAGGGATCTCTCCAGGGAAGTGTTGACCTGGTACGATATGAGCACCTTCAGTTCTGGAAGTACTGGGGCCTGCTACTTCCTGACTTCCAAAGGACCTTGATCACTATCTTCTGAATCTGAAGGTGCATACCGGTCAGGCCTGGACATCGTGATAGCATGAAAGCGTTGTACATTGCAATCTGTACGATGTGCACAGCCAGCTTCCTCTACCACACCTTTTCTTTTCTCATGGCACTATACAGCTGAAGGACTTGATCAGGGAAATCAAATCAACTCCCCCCATGTTCGGACACAATCTGGTTTGATGACCTGTGTAGAAGTACCTCATACATTGGTGGGGGTGCTGACATCACCATGTACAATGGTCAAGAAAAGGACATCCTTCTTGTCCTTGTACTTGATCACCAGCATGTTGTTGCTACATTGGGCTCTGCTTTCACACTTTCAGAGCAGCTGCCCAATTAGCATCTTAGGGAAGCCTCTCTGATTTTTGTGGACAGTACCACATGCTGAGGTAGCTCTCACAGAGAGGGACTTGAAGAGTGGGATGCTGGTATAAATGTTATCTACTTAGAGGTGATAACCTTGATTCAGCAGTGGGTGCACCAAATCCCACACAATTTTTCCACTCACTCCTAGGACAGGGGGACATTCAAGGTTTCAATCTGGGTGTCCTTCCATTCATAAACTCTAAACAAGTAGGTGCACCCTGAGGTACTATCGCACAGCTTGTAGAGTTTAATTCCATATCTGGGTCCCTTACTGGGAAGGTATTGCCGGAATTTGAGCCTCCCCTTGAAATTAGGGACTCATCCATGCAGATGTCCTTTTGTGGAACTTATGCCTCAGCAAACTTTTTGCTGAAGTGATCAAATACCCACCAAACTTTGAAAAGTCAGTCAAAGTTGCTGTCATCATGGGAAGGACATTGTGCTTTATTACTGTAATGCAACAATTTGTGGATTACCTCAAATCATTTATGGGTCATAGCCATGTGGAAAAGTGGAATGTTATATAGAACATGAACATAGTTACATAGTTACATAGTTATTAAGGTTGAAGGAAGACTGTAAGTCCATCTAGTTCAACCCATAGCCTAACCTAACATGCCCTAACATGTTGATCCAGGGGAAGGCAAAAAAAACCCATGTGGCAAAGAGTAACTCCACCATGGGGAAAAAAATTCCTTCCCGACTCCACATACGGCAATCAGACTAGTTCCCTGGATCAACGCCTTATCAAGGAATCTAGTGTATATACCCTGTAACATTATACTTTTCCAGAAAGGTATCCAGTCCCCTCTTAAATTTAATTAATGAATCACTCATTACAACATCATACGGCAGAGAGTTCCATAGTCTCACTGCTCTTACAGTAAAGAATCCGCGTCTGTTATTATGCTTAAGCCTTCTTTCCTCCAGACGTAGAGGATGCCCCCTTGTCCCTGTCTCAGGTCTATGATTAAAAAGATCACCAGAAAGGTCTTTGTACTGTCCCCTCATATATTTATACATTAAAATAAGATCACCCCTTAGTCTTCGTTTTTCCAAACTAAATAGCCCCAAGTGTAATAACCTATCTTGGTATTGCAGACCCCCCAGTCCTCTAATAACCTTGGTCGCTCTTCTCTGCACCCGCTCTAGTTCAGCTATGTCTTTCTTATACACCGGAGACCAGAACTGTGCACAGTATTCTAAGTGTGGTCGAACTAGTGACTTGTATAGAGGTAAAATTATGTTCTCCTCATGAGCATCTATGCCTCTTTTAATACATCCCATTATTTTATTTGCCTTTGTAGCAGCTGCCTGACACTGGCCACTGAATATGAGTTTGTCATCCACCCATACACCCAGGTCTTTTTCATTGACGGTTTTGCCCAGAGTTTTAGAATTAAGCACATAGTTATACATCTTATTACTTCTACCCAAGTGTATGACCTTACATTTATCCCTATTAAAGCTCATTTGCCATTTATCAGCCCAAGCTTCTAGTTTACATAAATCATCCTGTAATATAAAATTGTCCTCCCCTGTATTGATTACCCTGCAGAGTTTAGTGTAATCTGCAAATATTGAAATTCTACTCTGAATGCCCCCTACAAGGTCATTAATAAATATGTTAAAAAGAAGAGGGCCCAATACTGACCCCTGTGGTACCCCACTACTAACCGCGACCCAGTCCGAGTGTGCTCCATTAATAACCACCCTTTGTTTCCTATCCCTGAGCCAGCTCTCAACCCACTTACACATATTTTCCCCTATCCCCATTACTCTCATTTTATGTAACAACCTTTTGTGTGGCACCGTATCAAAAGCTTTGGAAAAGTCCATATATACTACGTCCACTGGGTTCCCTCGGTCCAGTCCGGAACTTACCTCTTCATAGAAGCTGATCAAATTAGTCTGACATGAACGGTCCCTAGTAAACCCGTGCTGATACTGGGTCATGAGGTTATTCCTCTTCAGATACTCCAGCATAGCATCCCTTAGAATGCCCTCCAGGATTTTACCCACAGTAGAGGTTAAGCTTACTGGCCTATAATTACCGAGTTCAGTTTTTGCCCCTTTTTTGAATATTGGCACCACATTTGCTATACGCCAGTCCTGTGGTACAGACCCTGTTATTATGGAGTCTTTAAAGATTAAAAATAATGGTCTATCAATGACTGTACTTAGTTCCTGCAGTACTCGGGGGTGTATCCCATCCGGGCCCGGAGATTTATCAATTTTAGTTATTTTTAGAAGCTGCTGTACTTCCTGCTGGGTTAAGCAGGTGACATTTAATGGGGAATTTTTATCACTAGTCATTTTGTCTGCCATGGGATTTTCTTTTGTAAATACTGATGAAAAAAAGTCATTTAGCATATTGGCTTTTTCCTCATCCTCATCCACCATTTCACCCAGACTATTTTTAAGGGGGCCAACACTGTCATTTTTTAGTTTCTTACTATTTATATAGTTAAAGAATATTTTGGGATTATTTTTACTCTCTCTGGCAATGAGTCTCTCTGTCTCAATCTTTGCTGCCTTGATTTGCTTTTTACAGAATTTATTTAATTTTCTGTATTTATTTAATGCCTCCTCACTAGGGTTGAGCGACTTTCATTTTTTTAAGATCGAGTCTGGTTTTGTGAAACCCGATTTAGTCCAGAGTCGAGTCGAGTGAAGTCGGCCGATTATCGCTAAAAGTCGGGGATCGACCGAAACACGAAACCCAATGCAAGTCAATGGGGAAGCATAGCCGGCAGTGAGTGGAGGCCAGGAAAACACCTACAGTGCACATTTTACTGCCAAAAACATCCATTCTTGTTTTCTGAAGCTTGTCAATCTTAATTAACTTTATAATAATAGTTGGGCACTGGAAATTGGTGGTCATTTGGCAAAAGTTGTGGGGGTAGGGCTGGTTCAAGGTTTTAGTGGGCCCAGGAAACATGGACTACGTCATGGCGGTGGAGCAGGGAGAGGTAAGTATTTCAACGTTGCAAGTGCTGTGATCCTGAGCAAGCAGGGGGGGCCCACTCGTTCGCATTGGCACTGGCACAGGGCCCCTCAAAGTACGGCGGTGTGTTTGCATGGCGGGGGCGCCTCCCACCAGCAGCGACACTTTTGCGTACTCTGAGAGGCCCTGTGCCAGTGACGTCGCCAACGAGTATGCCCCCCCACCTGATGAAGGAACCTGCACTTTCATCTGCACCTTCCTCTTTGTCCCTGTGTAAGGTGGTATAATATGCGGGAAGGGGAACCTTACTTTCAGCAGGGTCAGATTCTGGCTGTGTAGAGTACAAGGGGAATGTAGTGGTCTAGGTCAATGTACCAGCAGACTCATCTAGCAGTGGCTGGGCAATGGGCAGGATGATGAGGAAACAGATATAGGGCCAAAGAATAAAGTAGGCTAAATGTAGATCAAAATTGGTAACAGGACTAAACAGGCGGCATTGCTTTGTTCAGTGGAGTAGCAAACCCAAGAGCAGCAGACACTGTTTCAAGGGCCTAACCACACTAGTAGGCCAAATGCAGTTTAATATCTGATAGTATAGGCCGAAAGCCAGAATGTGGAAGCTCAGCTTTGTTCAGTTGAGGACAACACCAGGGAGGGGCAGACACCGTTAGTAGGCCCTAACCACCATTTTGTTTTTTAAAAAACACTTAATGAGAGCCAGAAGGTTGAAGCTCAGCTTTATTCAGTTGAGGGCAACACCAGGGAGGGGCAGACACCGTTAGTAGGCCCTAACCACCATTTTGTTTTTTAAAAAACACTTAATGAGAGCCAGAAGGTTGAAGCTCAGCTTTATTCAGTTGAGGGCAACACCAGGCAGGGGCAGACACCGTTAGTAGGCCGGAACCACCATTTTGTTTTTTAAAAAACACTTAATGAGAGCCAGAAGGTTGAAGCTCAGCTTTATTCAGTTGAGGGCAACAACAGGCAGGGGCAGACACCGTTAGTAGGCCGGAACCAGCAATGTGTTTAAAAACAGCAGTTAATCAGAGCCGGAAGGTAGAAGCTCAGCTTTATTCAGTTGAGGGCAACACCAGGGAGGGGCAGAAGCCGTTAGTAGGCCCTAACCACCATTTTGTTTTTTAAAAAACACTTAATGAGAGCCAGAAGGTTGAAGCTCAGCTTTATTCAGTTGAGGGCAACACCATGCAGGGGCAGACACCGTTAGTAGGCCGGAACCAGCAATGTGTTTAAAAACAGCAGTTAATCAGAGCCGGAAGGTAGAAGCTCAGCTTTATTCAGTTGAGGGCAACACCAGGGAGGGGCAGAAGCCGTTAGTAGGCCCTAACCACCATTTTGTTTTTTAAAAAACACTTAATGAGAGCCAGAAGGTTGAAGCTCAGCTTTATTCAGTTGAGGGCAACACCAGGCAGGGGCAGACACCGTTAGTAGGCCGGAACCAGCAATGTGTTTAAAAACAGCAGTTAATCAGAGCCGGAAGGTAGAAGCTCAGCTTTATTCAGTTGAGGGCAACACCAGGGAGGGGCAGAAGCCGTTAGTAGGCCCTAACCACCATTTTGTTTTTTAAAAAACACTTAATGAGAGCCAGAAGGTTGAAGCTCAGCTTTATTCAGTTGAGGGCAACACCAGGCAGGGGCAGACACCGTTAGTAGGCCGGAACCAGCAATGTGTTTAAAAACAGCAGTTAATCAGAGCCGGAAGGTAGAAGCTCAGCTTTATTCAGTTGAGGGCAACACCAGGGAGGGGCAGAAGCCGTTAGTAGGCCCTAACCACCATTTTGTTTTTTAAAAAACACTTAATGAGAGCCAGAAGGTTGAAGCTCAGCTTTATTCAGTTGAGGGCAACACCAGGCAGGGGCAGACACCGTTAGTAGGCCGGAACCACCATTTTGTTTTTTAAAAAACACTTAATGAGAGCCAGAAGGTTGAAGCTCAGCTTTATTCAGTTGAGGGCAACACCAGGCAGGGGCAGACACCGTTAGTAGGCCGGAACCAGCAATGTGTTTAAAAACAGCAGTTAATCAGAGCCGGAAGGTAGAAGCTCAGCTTTATTCAGTTGAGGGCAACACCAGGGAGGGGCAGAAGCCGTTAGTAGGCCCTAACCACCATTTTGTTTTTTAAAAAACACTTAATGAGAGCCAGAAGGTTGAAGCTCAGCTTTATTCAGTTGAGGGCAACACCAGGCAGGGGCAGACACCGTTAGTAGGCCGGAACCACCATTTTGTTTTTTAAAAAACACTTAATGAGAGCCAGAAGGTTGAAGCTCAGCTTTATTCAGTTGAGGGCAACACCAGGCAGGGGCAGACACCGTTAGTAGGCCGGAACCAGCAATGTGTTTAAAAACAGCAGTTAATCAGAGCCGGAAGGTAGAAGCTCAGCTTTATTCAGTTGAGGGCAACACCAGGGAGGGGCAGAAGCCGTTAGTAGGCCCTAACCACCATTTTGTTTTTTAAAAAACACTTAATGAGAGCCAGAAGGTTGAAGCTCAGCTTTATTCAGTTGAGGGCAACACCAGGCAGGGGCAGACACCGTTAGTAGGCCGGAACCACCATTTTGTTTTTTAAAAAACACTTAATGAGAGCCAGAAGGTTGAAGCTCAGCTTTATTCAGTTGAGGGCAGCAACAGGCAGGGGCAGACACCGTTAGTAGGCCGGAACCAGCAATGTGTTTAAAAACAGCAGTTAATCAGAGCCGGAAGGTAGAAGCTCAGCTTTATTCAGTTGAGGGCAACACCAGGGAGGGGCAGAAGCCGTTAGTAGGCCCTAACCACCATTTTGTTTTTTAAAAAACACTTAATGAGAGCCAGAAGGTTGAAGCTCAGCTTTATTCAGTTGAGGGCAACACCAGGCAGGGGCAGACACCGTTAGTAGGCCGGAACCAGCAATGTGTTTAAAAACAGCAGTTAATCAGAGCCGGAAGGTAGAAGCTCAGCTTTATTCAGTTGAGGGCAACACCAGGGAGGGGCAGAAGCCGTTAGTAGGCCCTAACCACCATTTTGTTTTTTAAAAAACACTTAATGAGAGCCAGAAGGTTGAAGCTCAGCTTTATTCAGTTGAGGGCAACACCAGGCAGGGGCAGACACCGTTAGTAGGCCGGAACCAGCAATGTGTTTAAAAACAGCAGTTAATCAGAGCCGGAAGGTAGAAGCTCAGCTTTATTCAGTTGAGGGCAACACCAGGGAGGGGCAGAAGCCGTTAGTAGGCCCTAACCACCATTTTGTTTTTTAAAAAACACTTAATGAGAGCCAGAAGGTAGAAGCTCAGCTTTATTCAGTTGAGGACAACTTGAATTAGGGACTGCATACAGACTTAGCAGGCTGTCCCCTGTGTGGACCATGCATCCAATACATTAACCCATTGAGCCACAAAGGACACGTAACCTTCCGTGGCCATGCCTACAGGTCCATGTGTCTGTTGTCAGGTGTACCTTTGTCAGTGTAGGCCTATTGGAAGGAGGGACCACAGACAGGCTTCGAAGGCCTAACACAATAAAAAGGGCTGGCTGTAGGCACTTTAAAATTGGTTCCAGGGGTACACGGGCAGCAGTGGTCTGGTCAGTGGAGGCCTAGTGGAAGGAGGGACCGCAGACAGGCTTCGAAGGCCTAACACAATAAAATGGGCTGGCTGTAGGCACTTTAAAATTGGTTCCAGGGGTACACGGGCAGCAGTGGTCTGGTCAGTGGAGGCCTAGTGGAAGGAGGGACCGCAGACAGGCTTCGAAGGCCTAACACAATAAAATGGGCTGGCTGTAGGCACTTTAAAATTGGTTCCAGGGGTACACGGGCAGCAGTGGTCTGGTCAGTGGAGGCCTAGTGGAAGGAGGGACCGCAGACAGGCTTCGAAGGCCTAACACAATAAAATGGGCTGGCTGTAGGCACTTTAAAATTGGTTCCAGGGGTACACGGGCAGCAGTGGTCTGGTCAGTGGAGGCCTAGTGGAAGGAGGGATCGCAGACAGGCTTCGAAGGCCTAAAATAACAAACAATAGGCTCATGGCAGTTTTACAGCGGTTACATGGATACACGGGCAGGCAGCTTGGTGGTGAGTGGAGGAGTATTTAAAGTAGGGACCGCAGACAGGCTATCAAAGGCCTAAAATAACAAACAATAGGCTCATGGCAGTTTTACAGCGGTTACATGGATACACGGGCAGGCAGCTGGTGATGAGTGGAGGAGTATTTAAAGTAGGGACCGCAGACAGGCTATCAAAGGCCTAAAATAACAAACAATAGGCTCATGGCAGTTTTACAGCGGTTACATGGATACACGGGCAGGCAGCTGGTGATGAGTGGAGGAGTATTTAAAGTAGGGACCGCAGACAGGCTATCAAAGGCCTAAAATAACAAACAATAGGCTCATGGCAGTTTCACAGCGGTTACATGGATACACAGGCAGCTTGGTGGTGAGTGGAGGAGTATTTAAAGTAGGGACCGCAGACAGGCTATCAAAGGCCTAAAATAACAAACAATAGGCTCATGGCAGTTTTACAGCGGTTACATGGATACACGGGCAGGCAGCTGGTGATGAGTGGAGGAGTATTTAAAGTAGGGACCGCAGACAGGCTATCAAAGGCCTAAAATAACAAACAATAGGCTCATGGCAGTTTTACAGCGGTTACATGGATACACAGGCAGCTTGGTGGTGAGTGGAGGAGTATTTAAAGTAGGGACCGCAGACAGGCTATCAAAGGCCTAAAATAACAAACAATAGGCTCATGGCAGTTTTACAGCGGGGACATGGATACACGGGCAGGCAGCTTGGTGGTGAGTGGAGGAGTATTTAAAGTAGGGACCGCAGACAGGCTATCAAAGGCCTAAAATAACAAACAATAGGCTCATGGCAGTTTTACAGCGGTTACATGGATACACGGGCAGGCAGCTGGTGATGAGTGGAGGAGTATTTAAAGTAGGGACCGCAGAACGGCTATCAAAGGCCTAAAATAACAAACAATAGGCTCATGGCAGTTTTACAGCGGTTACATGGATACACAGGCAGCTTGGTGGTGAGTGGAGGAGTATTTAAAGTAGGGACCGCAGACAGGCTATCAAAGGCCTAAAATAACAAACAATAGGCTCATGGCAGTTTTACAGCGGTTACATGGATACACGGGCAGGCAGCTGGTGATGAGTGGAGGAGTATTTAAAGTAGGGACCGCAGACAGGCTATCAAAGGCCTAAAATAACAAACAATAGGCTCATGGCAGTTTTACAGCGGTTACATGGATACACGGGCAGGCAGCTGGTGATGAGTGGAGGAGTATTTAAAGTAGGGACCGCAGACAGGCTATCAAAGGCCTAAAATAACAAACAATAGGCTCATGGCAGTTTTACAGCGGTTACATGGATACACAGGCAGGCAGCTGGTGATGAGTGGAGGAGTATTTAAAGTAGGGACCGCAGACAGGCTATCAAAGGCCTAAAATAACAAACAATAGGCTCATGGCAGTTTTACAGCGGTTACATGGATACACGGGCAGGCAGCTGGTGATGAGTGGAGGAGTATTTAAAGTAGGGACCGCAGACAGGCTATCAAAGGCCTAAAATAACAAACAATAGGCTCATGGCAGCTTTACAGCGGTTACATGGATACACAGGCAGCTTGGTGGTGAGTGGAGGAGTAGTGCAAGGAGTGTCTGTCCCAGTACTCCCAAAATATAAATAGATGTTAATGTCTCGCAAAACAACCAAAACAAAAAAAAAGGTGGCATACTTAGGTACAGGGGTGGGCTCATCTACTGAGTTTCTGACATAGTAATTTGGCAGTAACTATTTAATGGTGCCAATATAGGACACAGACACAGACTACTTTAAGTTGCATCATAGATGTCTACAAATTTGTATTGTCAGTGCCAGACATTGAATGATGTCAGCGAATAGACTAAAGATTGGTGGAGCTGTGCGACATAATTTTGCACGTGGTAGAGCACATTTTGAGCTGGGGTAGGGGGGAACTCTCTTGAGGCCGGCGGGACCGCCCCAGGGCCCCTCATGTTACAACGGTGTGTCTGACGTTGGGTGCGCACCACCACCGCCAGAGACACTACATTGTACTATGAGGGACCCAGTAGCAATGCCGTCAACCAAAAGCGAGCACACCCACCTCTTCAGACAAACAGCAGTCTCACGGGTGCTTGCGCCAAGTCGCGATACCACGGCCCCGTGTGGGGAGTTTGGCCATTTAGGGAGGTGTAAACATGTCGTATGCTGTACAATCAGCTGCAGCAAATTAGACATTAGAAAAGTAATTCACAGGCAAGAGCTTTTCATAGGAAAGCTAGGTGTCGGCCGGGCAAGGTGGGGCAAAAGATTTCGAAATCCAGTTGTGGTTCATTTTAATGAATGTTAGATCGTCAACATTTTGGGTAGCCAGACGAGTCCTTTTTTCGGTTAATATTGAACCTGCAGCACTGAATACTCTTTCTGATAGGACACTTGCTGCCGGGCAAGCAAGCTCCTGCAATGCATATTCTGCCAATTCTGGCCAGGTGTCTAATTTGGAGGCCCAGTAATCAAATGGGAATGACGGTTGAGGGAGAACATCGATAAGGGATGAAAAATAGTTAGTAACCATACTGGACAAATGTTGTCTCCTGTCACTTTCAATTGATGCAGCAGTACCTGTCCTGTCTGCGGTCATAGCAAAATCACTCCACAACCTGGTCAGAAAACCCCTCTGTCCAACGCCACTTCTGATGTGTGCACCACTAACACTCCTAGTCTGCTGCCCCCTGGAGCTCGTGTGAGAACGATCACGTGCGCTGTGTGCTGGGAATGCCTGAAGCAAACGGTCAACAACAGTTGATTGTTTGGTTGCTAATATTAGTTCCAAGTTCTCATGTGGCATAATATTTTGCAATTTGCCTTTATAGCGTGGATCAAGGAGGCAGGCCAACCAGTAATCGTCATCGTTCATCATTTTCGTAATGCGTGTGTCCCTTTTTAGGATACGTAAGGCATAATCCGCCATGTGGGCCAAAGTTCCAGTTGTCAAATCTCCGGTTGTGATTGGTTGAGGGGCAGTTGCAGGCAAATCTACGTCACTTGTGTCCCTCAAAAAACCAGAACCCGGCCGTGACACGCAACCAATTTCCTGTGCCCCCGGGAAAGGTTCGGCATTAAAAATATACTCATCCCCATCATCCTCCTCGTCCTCCACCTCCTCTTCGCCCGCTACCTCGTCCTGTACACTGCCCTGACCAGACAATGGCTGACTGTCATCAAGGCTTTCCTCTTCCTCTGGTGCAGACGCCTGCTCCTTTATGTGCGTCAAACTTTGCATCAGCAGACGCATTAGGGGGATGCTCATGCTTATTACGGCGTTGTCTGCACTAACCAGCCGTGTGCATTCCTCAAAACACTGAAGGACTTGACACATGTCTTGTATCTTAGACCACTGCACACCTGACAACTCCATGTCTGCCATCCTACTGCCTGCCCGTGTATCCTCCCACAAATAAATAACAGCACGCCTCTGTTCGCACAGTCTCTGAAGCATGTGCAGTGTTGAGTTCCACCTTGTTGCAACGTCTATGATTAGGCGATGCTGGGGAAGGTTCAAAGACCGCTGATAGGTCTGCATACGGCTGGCGTGTACAGGCGAACGTCGGATATGTGAGCAAAGTGCACGCACTTTGAGGAGCAGGTCGGAGAACCCAGGATAAGTTTTCAATAAGCACTGCACCACCAGGTTTAAGGTGTGAGCCAGGCAAGGAATGTGTTTCAGTTGGGAAAGGGAGATGGCAGCCATGAAATTCCTTCCGTTATCACTCACTACCTTGCCTGCCTCAAGATCTACTGTGCCCAGCCACGACTGCGTTTCTTGTTGCAAGAACTCGGACAGAACTTCCGCGGTGTGTCTGTTGTCGCCCAAACACTTCATAGCCAATACAGCCTGCTGACGCTTGGCAGTAGCTGGCCCATAATGGGACAACTGGTGTGCAACAGTGTCATCTGCCGATGGAGTGGTTGGCAGACTGCGTTCTGTGGAAGAGCTGTAGCTTCTGCAGGAGGACGAGGAGGAGGAGGAGGAGGGGGTGCGAACGCCTACAGCCAACTGTTTCCTAGACCGTGGGCTAGGCACAACTGTCCCTAAATTGATGTCGCCTGTGGACCCTGCATCCACCACATTCACCCAGTGTGCCGTGATGGACACATAACGTCCCTGGCCATGCCTACTGGTCCATGCATCTGTAGTCAGGTGCACCTTTGTACTCACAGATTGCCTGAGTGCATGGACGATGCGCTGTTTAACATGCTGGTGCAGGGCTGGGATGGCTTTTCTGGAAAAAAAGTGTCGACTGGGTAGCTCGTATCGTGGTTCAGCGTACTCCATCAGGGCTTTGAAAGCTTCGCTTTCAACTAACCGGTAGGGCATCATCTCTAATGAGATTAGTCTAGCTATGTGGGCGTTAAAACCCTGTGTACGCGGATGCGAGGATAAGTACTTCCTTTTTCTAACCAGAGTCTCATGTAGGGTGAGCTGGACTGGAGAGCTGGAGATCGTGGAACTTTCGGGTGTGCCGGTGTACATGGCAGACTGAGAGACGGTTGGAGACGGTATTGTTTCCGCCGGTGCCCTAGATGCAATATTTCCTCCTACAAAACTGGTGGTTCCCTGACCCTGACTGCTTTTGGCTGGCAAAGAAACCTGCACAGATACTGCCGGTGGTGCGGAAAATGGTGGCCTTACAGTGACGGAAGGGACGTTGCGTTGCTGACTAGCTTCATTGGCCGAGGGTGCTACAACCTTAAGGGACGTTTGGTAGTTAGTCCAGGCTTGCAAATGCATGGTGGTTAAGTGTCTATGCATGCAACTAGTATTTAGACTTTTCAGATTCTGACCTCTGCTTAAGCTAGTTGAACATTTTTGACAGATGACTTTGCGCTGATCAGTTGGATGTTGTTTAAAAAAATGCCAGACTGCACTCTTCCTAGACTCGGATCCCTTTTCAGGGATTGCAGACTGAGCTTTAACCGGATGGCCACGCTGTCCTCCAACAGGTTTTGGCTTTGACACGCGTTTTGGGCCAGATACGGGCCCGGCAGATGGAACCTGTTGCGATGTTGATGCCTGCTGCGGCCCCTCCTCCACCTCCGCTTCTGAACTACTGCCGCCTGCACCCTGTTCCCCCAATGGCTGCCAATCGGGGTCAATAACTGGGTCATCTATTACCTCCTCTTCGAGCTCGTGTGCAACTTCGTCTGTGTCACTGTGTCGGTCGGTGGTATAGCGTTCGTGGCGGGGCAACATAGTCTCATCAGGGTCTGATTGTGGATCTGTACCCTGAGAGGGCAATGTGGTGGTCTGAGTCAAAGGAGCAGCATAGTACTCTGGCTGTGGCTGTGCATCAGTGCACTCCATGTCAGAATCTACTTGTAATGGGCATGGCCTGTTAAATGTTTCACTTTCTAAGCCAGGGACGGTATGTGTAAAGAGCTCCATGGAGTGACCCGTTGTGTCGCCTGCTGCATCCTTCTCTCTTGTTGTAGTTTTTGCTGAGGAGGACAAGGAAGCGACTTGTCCCTGACCGTGAACATCCACAAGCAACGCGCTGCTTTTACATTTACCAGTTTCGGAAGAGGAGGCAAAAGAGCTAGAGGCTGAGTCTGCAATGTAAGCCAAAACTTGCTGTTGCTGCTCCGCCTTTAAAAGCGGTTTTCCTACTCCCAGAAAAGAGAGCGTTTGAGGCCTTGTGTAGCCTGACGACGAAACTGGCTCCACAGCTCCAGACTTAGGTGGAATATTTTTATCCCCACGACCACCTGATGCTCCACTACCACTACCATCATTACCAGCTGACAATGAACGCCCACGACGACCTCTTGCACCAGACTTCCTCATTGTTTTAAAATCTTAACCAAAGTAACTTTATTTGTTGCTGTCAAACAACTTACACGGTGAGCTATAACTTCAGTATGATTTCAATATCCCTTAACAGGTTGGTGAGACCACAAGGAAAATCAGGCACAATGTTACACACTCTGTTTTCTGTGGCACAAAATCACAGAGATGACACACACGCAGGACTGTCACTCAAGCACTAATGTCAATATTAATCTCCCACCTAATTTATTTATTTTTTTTTCTCAGGGAGACTTTAGAAACCAAATAATATTAAAAAAAACCAAAAATATAAATAGCCTTTCTATGGCCCACTGAATGAGAGAGAGAGGTGGCACGCCCAGGAGTCAAGACTGGCACACAAGCTGAAAGGGCAATATTACTCTCCCACTGTTTTTTTAGGTATTTTTTGTTTTTTAAGGGAGACTTTAGAAACCAAATAATATTTAAAAAAAAACAAAAAAAAAAGGCTTTCTATGGCCCACAATTAGAGAGAGAGAGGTGGCACACCCAGGAGTCAAGACTGGCACACAAGCTGAAAGGGCAATATTACTCTCCCACTGTTTTTTTATGTTTTTTTTTTTTTTTCAGGGAGACTTTAGAAACCAAATAATATTAAAAAAACCAAAAAAATAAATAGCCTTTCTATGGCCCACTGAATGAGAGAGAGAGGTGGCACACCCAGGAGTCAAGACTGGCACACAAGCTGAAAGGGCAATATTACTCTCCCACTGTTTTTTTATGTTTTTTTTTTTTTTCAGGGAGACTTTAGAAACCAAATAATATTAAAAAAAACAAAAAAATAAATAGCCTTTCTATGGCCCACTGAATGAGAGAGAGAGGTGGCACACCCAGGAGTCAAGACTGGCACACAAGCTGAAAGGGCAATATTACTCTCCCACTGTTTTTTTATGTATTTTTTGTTTTTTAAGGGAGACTTTAGAAACCAAATAATATTAAAAAAACCAAAAAAATAAATAGCCTTTCTATGGCCCACTGAATGAGAGAGAGAGGTGGCACACCCAGGAGTCAAGACTGGCACACAAGCTGAAAGGGCAATATTACTCTCCCACTGTTTTTTTATGTTTTTTTTTTTTTTCAGGGAGACTTTAGAAACCAAATAATATTAAAAAAACCAAAAAAATAAATAGCCTTTCTATGGCCCACTGAATGAGAGAGAGAGAGGTGTCACACCCAGGAGTCAAGACTGGCACACAAGCTGAAAGGGCAATATTACTCTCCCACTGTTTTTTTATGTATTTTTTGTTTTTTAAGGGAGACTTTAGAAACCAAATAATATTAAAAAAAACAAAAAAATAAATAGCCTTTCTATGGCCCACTGAATGAGAGAGAGAGGTGGCACACCCAGGAGTCAAGACTGGCACACAAGCTGAAAGGGCAATATTACTCTCCCACTGTTTTTTTATGTTTTTTTTTTTTTTCAGGGAGACTTTAGAAACCAAATAATATTAAAAAAACCAAAAAAATAAATAGCCTTTCTATGGCCCACTGAATGAGAGAGAGAGGTGGCACACCCAGGAGTCAAGACTGGCACACAAGCTGAAAGGGCAATATTACTCTCCCACTGTTTTTTTATGTATTTTTTGTTTTTTAAGGGAGACTTTAGAAACCAAATAATATTAAAAAAACCAAAAAAATAAATAGCCTTTCTATGGCCCACTGAATGAGAGAGAGAGGTGGCACACCCAGGAGTCAAGACTGGCACACAAGCTGAAAGGGCAATATTACTCTCCCACTGTTTTTTTAGGTATTTTTTGTTTTTTAAGGGAGACTTTAGAAACCAAATAATATTAAAAAAAAAACAAAAAAAAAAAGGCTTTCTATGGCCCACAATTAGAGAGAGAGAGGTGGCACACCCAGGAGTCAAGACTGGCGCACAAGCTGAAAGGGCAATATTACTCTCCCACTGTTTTTTTAAGTTTTGTTTTTTTTTTTCAGGGAGACTTTAGAAACCAAATAATATTAAAAAAAACCAAAAAAATAAATAGCCTTTCTATGGCCCACTGAATGAGAGAGAGAGGTGGCACACCCAGGAGTCAAGACTGGCACACAAGCTGAAAGGGCAATATTACTCTCCCACTGTTTTTTTAGGTATTTTTTGTTTTTTAAGGGAGACTTTAGAAACCAAATAATATTTAAAAAAAAAAAAAAAAAAAAGGCTTTCTATGGCCCACAATTAGAGAGAGAGAGAGGTGGCACACCCAGGAGTCAAGACTGGCGCACAAGCTGAAAGGGCAATATTACTCTCCCACTGTTTTTTTAAGTTTTTTTTATTTTATTTTCAGGGAGACTTTAGAAACCAAATAATATTAAAAAAACCAAAAAAATAAATAGCCTTTCTATGGCCCACTGAATGAGAGAGAGAGGTGGCACACCCAGGAGTCAAGACTGGCACACAAGCTGAAAGGGCAATATTACTCTCCCACTGTTTTTTTAGGTATTTTTTTTTTTCAGGGAGACTTTAGAAACCAAATAATAAGAAAAAAAATAAATAAATAAATAGGCTTTCTATAGCCCACTGAATGAGAGATAGCACACACAGCAGTGGCACACAAGCCCTGACTGAGGCCAATATTTTTCTCCCACTGATTGATGTAGTGTTTTTGTGTTGAGGTAGATTTTAGAACACAAATCAAGGAAAAAAAAAATAAATGCTTTCTATGGCCCACTGAATGAGAGAGAGGTGGCACACCCAGGAGTCAAGACTGGCACACAAGCTGAAAGGGCAATATTACTCTCCCACTGTTTTTTTATGTATTTTTTGTTTTTTAAGGGAGACTTTAGAAACCCAATAATATTTAAAAAAAAAAATAAATAGCCTTTCTATGGCCCACTGAATGAGAGGGAGAGAGGTGGCACACCCAGGAGTCAAGACTGGCACACAAGCTGAAAGGGCAATATTACTCTCCCACTGTTTTTTTATGTATTTTTTGTTTTTTAAGGGAGACTTTAGAAACCAAATAATATTAAAAAAACCAAAAAAATAAATAGCCTTTCTATGGCCCACTGAATGAGAGAGAGAGGTGGCACACCCACGAGTCAAGACTGGCACACAAGCTGAAAGGGCAATATTACTCTCCCACTGTTTTTTTATGTATTTTTTGTTTTTTCAGGGAGACTTTAGAAACCAAATAATATTAAAAAAACCAAAAAAATAAATAGCCTTCCTATGGCCCACTGAATGAGAGAGAGAGGTGGCACACCCAGGAGTCAAGACTGGCACACAAGCTGAAAGGGCAATATTACTCTCCCACTGTTTTTTTATGTTTTTTTTTTTTTTCAGGGAGACTTTAGAAACCAAATAATATTAAAAAAACCAAAAAAATAAATAGCCTTTCTATGGCCCACTGAATGAGAGAGAGAGGTGGCACACCCAGGAGTCAAGACTGGCACACAAGCTGAAAGGGCAATATTACTCTCCCACTGTTTTTTTATGTATTTTTTGTTTTTTAAGGGAGACTTTAGAAACCAAATAATATTAAAAAAACCAAAAAAATAAATAGCCTTTCTATGGCCCACTGAATGAGAGAGAGAGGTGGCACACCCAGGAGTCAAGACTGGCACACAAGCTGAAAGGGCAATATTACTCTCCCACTGTTTTTTTATGTATTTTTTGTTTTTTAAGGGAGACTTTAGAAACCCAATAATATTAAAAAAAAAAAAAAAAAAAAAAAGGCTTTCTATGGCCCACAATTAGGCCGGGGTCACACATGCGAGTTTTACGGACGTAAGAGCGCAGAAACTACGTCCGTAAAACTCGCATAACATACGGCACAATTATTCTCAATGGGGCTGCTCCTATTAGCCGTATATTACGGTTCAGTATTATACGGCTTTCTACGGCCGTACAAAATCGCAGCATGCTGCGTTTGTCAGCGTATTGCGCAAAAAAATCGCCAATGAAAGTCTATGGGGGCGAGAAAAATACGGATTCCACACGGACCAGCAGTGTGACTTGCGAGAAATACGCAGCGATGTTAGTGAAAAGTCGGTAATTCAATTGCCGGCTTTTCATTTCTCCTGCACAAACCCGACAGGATATGAGACATGGTTTACATACAGTAAACCATCTCATATCCCCTTTTTTTTTGCATATTCCACATTACTAATGTTAGTAGTGTGTATGTGCAAAATTTCAGCGCTGTAGCTGCTAAAATAAAGGGTTAAATGGCGGAAAAAATTGGCGTGGGCTCCCGCGCAATTTTCTCCGCCAGAGTGGTAAAGCCAGTGACTGAGGGCAGATATTAATAGCCAGGAGAGGGACCATGGTTATTGGCCCCCCCGTGGCTAAAAACATCTGCCCCCAGCCACCCCAGAAAAGGCACATCTGGAAGATGCGCCTATTCTGGCACTTGGCCACTCTCTTCCCACTCCCTGTAGCGGTGGGATATGGGGTAATGAAGGGTTAATGCCACCTTGCTATTGGAAGGTGACATTAAGCCAGATTAATAATGGAGAGGCGTCAATTATGACACCTATCCATTATTAATCCAATTGTTGGAAAGGGTTAAAAAACACACACACACACATGATTAAAAAGTATTTTAATGAAATAAACACAGCGGTTGTTGTAATAATTTATTGTTCTCTCAATCCATCAGGAACACCTTCGCTCTGAAAAATAATAAACGCACAAGATACATACCTTCTGGTGAACCGTCTCGTCCCACGAAGTAATCCATCTGAAGGGGTTAACTAATATTACAGGCAGGAGCCCTGCTAAATGCAGCTGTGCTCCGTGCCTGTAATCCCCGGCGAATGAATGAAATGTAGGTCATTGACCTACATTTCCTTCAGTCGCGGTGATGCGCCCTCTGGTGGATGTTCTCATGAACTGCAGCCTGGGAACTTTTTCCCACGCTCCAGGTCATATGAGGACATCCAGCAGGGGGCGCATCACCGCGACTGAAGGAAATGTAGGTCAATGACCTACATTTCATTCATTCGCCGGGGATTACAGGCACGGAGCACAGCTGCATTTAGCAGGGCTCCTGCCTGTAATATTAGTTAACCCCTTCAGATGGATTACTTCGTGGGACGAGACGGTTCACCAGAAGGTATGTATCTTGTGCGTTTATTATTTTTCCAAGCGAGGGTGTTCCTGATGGACTGAGAGAACAATAAATTATTACAACAACCGCTGTGTTTATTTCATTAAAATACTTTTTAATCATGTGTGTGTGTGTGTTTTTTAACCCTTTCCAACAATTGGATTAATAATGGATAGGTGTCATAATTGACGCCTCTCCATTATTAATCTGGCTTAATGTCACCTTCCAATAGCAAGGTGGCATTAACCCTTCATTACCCCATATCCCACCGCTACAGGGAGTGGGAAGAGAGTGGCCAAGTGCCAGAATAGGCGCATCTTCCAGATGTGCCTTTTCTGGGGTGGCTGGGGGCAGATGTTTTTAGCCACGGGGGGGCCAATAACCATGGACCCTCTCCTGGCTATTAATATCTGCCCTCAGTCACTGGCTTTACCATTCTGGCAGAGAAAATTGCGCGGGAGCCCACGCCAATTTTTTCCGCCATTTAACCCTTTATTTTAGCAGCTACAGCGCTGAAATTTTGCACATACACACTACTAACATTAGTAATGTGGAATATGCAAAAAAAAAGGGGATATGAGATGGTTTACTGTATGAAATCATGTCTCATATCCTGTCGGGTTTGTGCAGGAGAAATGAGAAGCCGGCAATTGAATTACCGACTTTTAACACATATCGCGCTGAATGAAATCTAAATACAGAATATATATATATGTGTCTCAATGACATATATATATATATATATATATATATATATATATACTGTAAATATGTTTTCCCTAACATTTGAGCACATAAATCCATTAGATGTCGGTTTTGCAAGCCTGCGCGAAAATCTCGCTGTACGGATGCCATACGGATTACATACGGAGGATGCCATGCGCAAAATACGCTGACACACCCTGACTACGGATCAATATTTTGGGAACATTTCTCCGTATTACGGCCGTAGTACGGACGTATAATACGTGGCGTATTGTCTTACGCCAAGTGTGACCCCAGCCTTAGAGAGAGAGGTGGCACACCCAGGAGTCAAGACTGGCACACAAGCTGAAAGGGCAATATTACTCTCCCACTGTTTTTTTATTTTTTTTTTTTTTTTCAGGGAGACTTTAGAAACCAAATAATAAGAAAAAAAATAAATAAATAAATAGGCTTTCTATAGCCCACTGAATAAGAGATAGCACACACAGCAGTGGCACACAAGCCCTGACTGAGGCCAATATTTTTCTACCACTGATTGATGTAGTGTTTTTGTGTTGAGGTAGAATTTAGAACACAAATCACGGAAAAAATAAATAGGCTTTCTATGGCCCACTCAGTGAGAGATGGCACACACAGGGATGGCACTGTAGCAGAAATGCCAATCTTAATGTCCCACAAAAAAAAAAAAAAAAAAAAACAGGGACTGTCCTACAATTACTATCTCCCTGCAGTAATCTAAGCCAGGTATGGCAGGCAGCAATAGGAGTGGACTGATGCACAAATTAAATAAAAAGTGTGGACAAACAAAAAAGATAGCTGTGCAGAAAGGAACAAGAGGATATGTGCTTTGAAAAAAGCAGTTGGTTTCCACAGTGGCGTACACACAGCAATACAGCTATCACGGAGCATTCTAGGGCAGCCCAATGAGCTACAGCGCTGAGGAAAAAAAAAAAAAATAGCTTCCACTGTTCCTGCACACCGAAGGTGGTGTTGGACAGTGGAAATCGCTACAGCACAAGCGGTTTGATGGTTAGTGGACCCTGCCTAACGCTCTCCCTGCTTCTGACGAAGCGGCAGCAACCTCTCCCTAAGCTCAGATCAGCAGCAGTAAGATGGCGGTCGGCGGGAACGCCCCTTTATAGCCCCTGTGACGCCGCAGACAGCAAGCCAATCACTGCAATGCCCTTCTCTAAGATGGTGGGGACCAGGATCTATGTCATCACGCTGCCCACACTCTGCGTTCACCTTCATTGGCTGAGAAATGGCGCTTTTCGCGTCATTGAAACGCGACTTTGGCGCGAAAGTCGCGTACCGCATGGCCGACAAGCACAGGGGTCGGATCGGGTTTCATGAGACGCCGACTTAGCCAAAAGTCGGCGACTTTTGAAAATGATCGACCCGTTTCGCTCAACCCTACTCCTCACTACCTACTTCCTTTAATTCTCTAAATGCTTTCTTTTTGTCCCTTATTGCGCCCCTTACAGCTCTATTTAGCCATATTGGTTTCCTCCTATTTCTAGTATGTTTATTCCCATACGGTATATACTGTGCACAGGTCCTATCCAGGATGCTAATAAATGTCTCCCATTTTCTTTGTGTATTTTTGTGTCTCAGGATATTGTCCCAGTTAATTGCACCAAGATCCTCTCTCATCCGTTGGAAATTTGCCCTCCTGAAGTTTAGTGTCCTTGTCACCCCCCTACTACCCATCTTATTAAAGGTTACATGAAAACTTATTATTTTGTGATCACTATTCCCCAAGTGACCCCCAACCCTTATATTTGATATGCGGTCTGGCCTGTTGGTTAATATTAGGTCTAGCAGTGCCCCCCTCCTTGTTGGGTCCTGAACCAGTTGTGAAAGGTAATTGTCTCTCATAGTTGTCAAAAACCGATTACCTTTGCTGGAACTGCAGGTTTCTGTTCCCCAATCTATTTCAGGGTAGTTGAAGTCCCCCATAATAATGACTTCTCCTTGAGTCGCCGCTTCATCTATTTGCTTTACGAGGATATTCTCCATTGCTTCCATTAGTTTTGGAGATTTATAACAAACCCCTATCAGTAATTTATTATTTTTTCCCCCTCCCCTTATCTCCACCCACAGGGACTCTACATTTTCATTAAATTCACCTATATTATCACGCAGGATGGGTTTTAAGGAAGATTTTACATATAGACACACCCCTCCCCCTCGCTTATCTGTACGGTCATTTCTGAACAGGCTATAGCCCTGCAAGTTAACAGCCCAGTCATGGCTCTCATCCAGCCACGTCTCAGATATCCCCACCATGTCATAATTATGCTCCAACAACATTAGTTCTAATTCATCCATTTTGTTGGCGAGGCTTCTGGCATTAGTATACATGCACTTGATGTTACTCTCTGTACCTCTATTCTTTCTTAAATTACTAACTGTTCTAACCCCACCCCCCATGCCACCGCCACCCCCAACTTCCTTATTTGTGCCCAGGTCTCTATCTGCACTATCTTCCCCTCCTATAAAATGAATACCCTCCCCCCCATTCCCTAGTTTAAACACTCCTCCAACCTTCTAACCATTTTCTCCCCCAGCACAGCTGCACCTTCCCCATTGAGGTGCAGCCCGTCCCTAGCGTAGAGCCTGTAGCCAACTGAGAACACTCCAATATTTTCAAAGTTTTGGCTTCTTCACTAACTCCATGTAAAGTACAATGCCTCAAAATGTCACAATTTCTACTGTGTCTACAGGGGTTAAGTTAGAAAATGATGAAAGGTGGTTTTGTGCCAAAAATTGCTGGTTGTGGAAATTTGTCTGGGCCACTTTGAAGTTAACAACATCCTCAGAGAAAAAGACTTTGAAAAAGTCTATTTCTGTGAGGCTGGTGGTGTCAAATTGGATTCCTGATTGCGCTACGGAATCTGTAGCTCATAATCTTCGAGGCGTCAGGTCCATACAGGGTCAGTAAGGGTGAGCGCTGGCTCATTTTCCATTCAGTATCACTTGACAAAAAGGAGGATGAAAAAAAGAAGGTTGCATCCTCTTCCTCACTATCAGAGTTGGAGGCAAGGAAGGTATCCTCCTCCACTGAATACAGTGATTGGAACAAGTGTGACATTTTTTCACATATGCGGTGTTTGTGTGTGTACCAAAATTTACTCAGGCATGTGTTAGGCATTGAGAATCTCCCGCTGCGCAGAATAGATCCAAAGCATCATTTGGTGCTGTGGTCTCCCATTCTGGTTCAGCCGCTGGGATTCCTGCTCAGCACACATGACAGTCCTAGCGTCTTTCTCAGGCTTGGGGTATATGAATCGTTACTGCTGGCTCTCCAGTCAAGTCTATGGTAACCAGTGATATGCAGGTGCAGCCTTGCATTCTGAAGTGTAAGTCCAGAGATCACCTTACTGAACATATCCATGATGTGATGTCTTCTCATTGGTGGTCAGACGCTAACTGCTCTGGTGATATGGCGGTTCCAGATTGGCCCGAAGTCCACGACTCCCAATGGAGCGAACTAAGGTGGGATTTGTAACTTCCCTTTAGTCAGGCAGAGCGTTGGAGTGGGCTATGCCATTATGGGAGCATGATGACCAATTGGTTCTTAACATCTCTTGTTTTTTGGGTGCCCTGAAAGAGGTCTTTTTGGAGCCACAAGTAACCCATGTGATAATGCACTCCAACTCCTGGCATTAACTAAGGATTCGTTCATGGTTAGTCAATTCATCATCCAATTTCATACTCTGGCTTCCGAGTTGGAGTGGCCTGATAAGGTCCTGGTACCTATCTTTTGGAGGGGTTTAGCAGATAATATCAGGGATGCTTTGGCCACTAGGGAGATTCCCACTACTCTGGAGGAATTAATATCCGTGTCCACTCGCATAGATCTTCGGCATGCTGACCGGGGATTGGAGTGAGCTCAGAGTAGATCTGGGATTCAGTTGGCTTCAAACTTCGTCAATCCTTTGAGTCCTCCAACTCGGGTTGATGACTCTGTTGAACCCATGGATGTCTCATGAGCGGAATCAATCACCCGCTCTGTACATTCAAAACTGACTTGTTTTTCCTGCGGGTAAGTTGGCCATTTTGCCAATAAATGTCCCAAACATCAGAGGGAGTCACAGCGTCTAGTGGCTTTAGGGAGAGGCTCAATAGTTCCAGTTGTTGTCTCTTCCAAATTGGTCTTTGGAGTTTCTTTGATGTTTGGGTCAACAACTCTCAATGCTTTTTTTTTTTTTTTCTTCACACAATCCTGAGGCTTGTATGGGACAGAGGGCAATTTCATGTCTGCTACCTTCACCCAATGGCACGCAATTTCATTAGTGATGCTTCCTAAGCTGATGTCCATTCGGGTAGCTAATGGGTCCATTTTACCAACTCCAGTTTATCATCAGACTGGACCTCTTACTCTCACTATGTCTCCACAACATCAGGAGATAGTCTCTTTTCTTGTTATCTCTGAGGGTATGGATGAGGTACTTCTGGGGATGCCTTGGCTGCACCTTCATTCTCCCCAGATTGATTGGGCAATAGGAAGCATACAGAAATGGGGTATTTTCTGTGAGAGTCTGTGTCTTAAGGCCCAGGTATCCCAGGGTGAGATCTATGTACCATCTAATCTTCAGTCGGAGGGTCACTCTGGATCACATACCTCCAAACGGGGAGGTCACTCTAGTACAAAAAGAACCACTAAGCGGTTGGTGCGAAGGGGAGCTTTGGCACATCCATGCTCCACAGCTTGTGGTGGCTTTCAAGCATGGCAGACATTGCCGAGGGGGAATATTAGAGAGAGGGGTAATGTTGGGTGTCAGGATTCTCCAGCTGCGTGGAATAGATCCCAAGCATCATCAGGTGCTGTGGTCTCCCATTCTGGTCCAGCCGCTGGGATTGCTGCTCAGCACAGATGACAGTATGGTTAGCACAGTTTAGTTGCAGAGCAAGCTCTCTCCGTGTGCTATCTTCCCTGTGACATTTAACAGGGTACAATACTTAGCAATAGTGATGCACGAGTATACTCATTACTCGGGTTTCCCCAAGCATGCTTGGGTGTCTCCGAGTATTTGGATGTGCTCGGAGATTTAGTTTTCGTCGCCGCAGCTGCATGATTTGCGACTGCTGACAGCCTGAATACATGTGGGGGTTGCCTGTTTGTTAGGGAATTCCCACATGTGTTCAGCCTGTCTAGCAACCACAAATCATGCAGCTGCAGCGATGAAAACGAAATCTCCGAGCACATCCAAATACTCGGAGACCACCCGAGCATGCTCAGAGAAACCCGAGTAACGAGTATACTCGCTCATCACTACTTAGCAAACTCTACCTCTCTTTGAAGTTAAAAGAGTTAGGTATTCTGCGTCCTGTTCATACTGTGTGGAGCTAACACAGTGTGTTTAAGGTAACGCTCGCTGTTTTGTTCTGTCATTGTTCACACTAGCAGCAGTTGTACATCTCTGCACGGTGGACCCCGGATTGCGTTTGCACTTTAATTTATATTTTATTTAGTGCAATCCCCTAACAGTGCATGTGTGTGTTTGAGTGTTTGGTGTAAACATTTTATTATTTAGAAGAGAAAAAAAAGAAAATATTCTAAAAAGAAAAAGATACAGCTAAATAAAAAACAAACTTACTAAACGTATGTTAGTAAAATAAAATTGCTTAACCCCCACAACTAT
Source organism: Ranitomeya variabilis (assembly GCF_051348905.1). Taxonomy (NCBI): domain Eukaryota; kingdom Metazoa; phylum Chordata; class Amphibia; order Anura; family Dendrobatidae; genus Ranitomeya; species Ranitomeya variabilis. Next base: position 891,279,085 of record NC_135233.1, read on the forward strand.
CTGACACTAACTCTGACTATATATAGTAAAAATTACTGTATTAGACGTTGATTACTACATTATATTTTTACTGTCCTTAAAGTACTGTATTCCTATCAACTAATTTAAAAAAAAATTTCACACAAAAAAACAACAACAACCAGAGGCCTATCAGTGATGTGAGTCATTGATCAGCACTCAATGGCTGTAGGACTCATGCACGAATAAGATTTTTTTAAGCTTTGATAACTGACACTAGCCCTAACTAAATTCATTAAAAATACGGGAGTAGATGCAGATTACTACGGTATATTTTTACTGACCCTAATTAATTCCTATTAAATTTTTTATTTTTTTTTCACACAAAGGTGGCGCAAAGGAGGGAGAATAGACAGAGACAAATAAAGTGATGGAAGAAAGCAAGAATGGGTGCTGATCAGTGATTTGTATCACTGATCAGTGCTCAGCGGCTCCAGGATACATGCACAGAGTTGGTGCAAATGGGGGAAAATAGGGCAGCTGCAGAATGCACAAACTTAAAAAAACCTGCCAAAAATCTAGTGATCAAGTACTGATCAGCGATCAAGTACTGATCAGTGCTTGGCAGCAGAAGGGTGGCTGGTGAGAGGTGTAATAAGGGGAGAAAAGTGGGGGAAAGTGGGGAGTGGGGTATTGGGGTTAATTAGGAAAAATCAGGGATCAGGAACTGCATAGGAATGGACCAGGAGCGTCTTCTTTCTTCTTTCAGGAATCTTAGGAACACCAGCAACAGAGATGGCACAGGCTTCAAAAAGTCTGTGGCACTACAGTGTCCAGCACAGCATGACAGAACAGCACTATAACTGCTCTGCACATGTCTGAAGCTAGAATGATGAAGAAGAGAGCCGTCATTCTGAGGTCAGATCGTGTCTGCACTTTGATTGGTGCAATGGACTTCATCGTCTGATCGCACCAATCAGTGCTGGGCCTGGTGATGGTAATAGCAACGGGTTTAAGGAATAATTGAAGAAACACTGAAGGTAAGTAGCAATATAGCAATATGTGGTCAAATACATCTTAACTTTTAATCTCTAAATAAACTTAGTAAAAAAAAAAAGATAGAACGAGTGTAGTCCAGCTGAACTTAAAGTGCAGAAACAGTGCAACACAAAAAATGTAAAAAAAATCATTTATTTACATAAATTCCAAACTATGTCACGAACACTGACCAACATAAAGGACTATAAATCCTGGCAGCATGCAACTAGCGACATAATGTAAATAATATGATAGTAGTACCTAATATATGTGTCAGGTAGTCATGTGTCATATACCTTATTGTTGGTCAACTCACTGCAGCCTCAGATAATGACATACATACTGATATATAGGTCATGAAGATATCCCCGTCACAGTATTAGAGTATATACCTTGAGAAAAAAAAAAAAAGAACACTCTCACCCGATCAGATGAACAGGATTGACCAAGTAATCCATCAAAGTATGTCTGGGGATATAGCAAAATATTAGGGCGTGCTGCTCCCAATGCATTTACTTCATTCAAATTCTTCAGGGGAGTCTGGTGAATAAAGGTGGGGCAAATCCAACGATAATGGCACCAGGAGACAACTGGTCTTGTACCCTAAGACCACTGTGCGGTTCAGTGAAGAGTCACACTGTCTGCAGTTTTAGAAGCCATCATGCTTTTATCTATGTGCCAGCAACACCGCCAAAAGTGCTCATCATCACTTCCAATAGGTGAATCGCAAAGCCCGACTGTGACACGCAAGCGTCGCTTTCGGGCAGCACGTGATGACAACTCCCAGTGCCCTGCTGTGAGAATCAGTAGGCACCTTAATGTGATTACCGTGACTGCAGTACCACATTAAAGATATGAAGTATCAATAGGTCATAGGTCAGTAAGTACCCACCATCCTGGACGTATGGATACATCCAAGGTCATGAAGGGGTTAAATGCACTATTTACAAATCATTATTATTGGTGGCGGGGTGGTTTTTTGTGTTGGATTTGAGAGTGATTACAATATATTTTTTTTATCCAAAGTACCACGCCTCATTAATGCTTTTTTTTTCCATAGACTAATCTTTAGGAATAGCGAATTTCAAGAGAGGAAAAAAACACTTTTTAACTGTTACAAAATTGGAAATAATAAAAATAAGAAATATAAAAATGTTTGTAAAAAACACAGTTAGAAATTAGCCTTTAAATAAAAAACCTTACCTATGTAGGAAGCATAAAGACATTTTTCTGGTTATTTTTCAGAAAAGTATTCTTTCCACAGTTCACTACCATAAGTCGGTACAGTAAATACCGTAGTTTAGACAGAAAACTACATTAATTTTTTAATAGAAATGCAATTTGATTATTTCATGTGCAAATACTTCCATTTATAGCCACACAAGCTAAATATGTAGCTGAAAAGGACTCCCTTATGTCAATTGTATCTTGGTTTTGGTATCATATGAGAAAAATATGCTACAGTTTTTTCTTAATCCATTTTTGGCTATAAAAACCATAAATACACTTTAAAATTGTGTACGTAAGCTACACTAAGCAAGTCAGCATTTCTATTTGTGGGGTATTTCTATTACATTTTATCAACTTCAAGTATTTTAATTCAAGTATTCTGTACTGGGAGGGAATTGGATATAATGTTCCTACACAGTATATTTTGCTATTAACCAGCTTTCGATAATTGCCACACAGAGGAGATTGCTTCTTGGAATAATTTATGCAATTACAAAAGATGGGTATGTCTTCATTTTTATATTCACATCCTGTTTTTTTTGTTGTCATTATCAATATTTTCTATAAAGTAAAAATTGATAAGCCTAGAAAAATGTGTTTTTTCAACTGCTTGGAATGCATCAATGGTATTGGAATGTTTCCAAGATATCTCTGTGTTATTCACTCTTACATATTGTAATGCTGCCAATATTTTTCTCACATTTTTATCATGCTGCGTTCCTACAGCTAGTCATGTAATATTGTGTGTTGAATTAACAAACTCAATCTATCAGATACTGGAGGGTAATTAATTAAACTAAGAAGATATCAGTAAACTTAGGGCTATATATATTTTTTTCTAACTTCATCTAACCATTGTATAATATAGTACAATAATTTCAATTTAGGAGAGACACAACAGAAAATAGTTATATTTCTGTCTTTCATTTTTACATTTTATGCTTTGTGGCATTAAAAGAAATAGGTCAGTAGGATCAACCCTCCAAAGCTAGGCACGTAGGTCAAAGAATAAAATGAAAGCAAATAAGATGAAATATGAAATTTTTTTTAACTGCATTACTGCACTAGAAATATGAAAAATGAGAGCGTTTAGCGCATAAAAAAGTCCAATTTTATGTGTACCTGGTAGTCACTTTACGGCATCTCTCTTATACCAGGTCCTACGATTTCCTTCCTCACTGAGAATAAACGTCTCCATCTGAATGGGTGCCTATGAAAACCTCTTGTGAGACTACCATTCTCTCTCTCTGTGGAGGGGTAATGGACCTGCTGTAATTAAAACACCAGTGACTAGGAGGCGGAGTGCTCGGTCAGAAAGCTAAATAATACATTTGAAAAAACTGACCGTCACATTCATACATAGACTAAGTGTGAACAGGTGCTAAACCTAGAGTCGCCAACTCATACATTCAAGCAAATAAGGTAGCACACTGTAGCGCTGAAACATGCAAACATGAAATATGAAAAATTTTAACTGCATTACTGCACTAGAAATATGAAAAATTAGAGCGTTTAGCGCATAAAAAAGGCCAATTTTATGTGTACCTGGTAGCCACTTTACGGCAGTTGGCGACTCTAGGTTTAGCACCTGTTCACACTTAGTCTATGTATGGATGTGACGGTCAGTTTTTTCAAAAGAATAAAATGATACTTTGATATCTTAAGAAATCTGTGTTTTTTAAAAATATGTAAATGATCTTGAAAGATCTATGGGCTGGACACTGATCTTCCTAAGAATCGGCCTCCAGTGCTTATTTTAAATATAAGAAGGCGTTACTAGTGTGAGACATATAATGACTGACATTCTGCTCTCCTGATCTACATGTCTAACACTGGTAATGCCCACTTTCATTTAAAATAAGCTCTGAAGGCAGATTCTCAGGGAGATGATGCTTTTCCCCGACCGGATGTCCGCAGCCTTGGAGTAACCCTTGACTCTGCCCTGTCCTTCAATCTGCACATCCAAGCTCTTTCCACCTCCTGTCGCCTCCAGCTCAAAAATATTTCCAGAATCCATCCTTTCCTCAACCCTCAATCTACTAAAATGCTTATGCATGCCCTCATCATCTCCCGCCTAGACTACTGCAACATCCTTTTCTGTGGCCTCCCTGTTAACACTCTCGCACCTCTCCAGTCCATCCTTAACTCTGCTGCCTGACTAATTAATCTCTCTGCTCACTACTCCTCCACTTCTCCCCTCTGTAAATCTCTTCACTGGCACCCATTCCCTCAGCGTATCCAGTTCAAATTACTAATACTGACCTGAAAAGCCATCCATAACCTGTCTCCTCCATATACTTCTGAACTAATCTCCCAATATATTCCCTCACGTAATCTCTGGTCCTCCCAAGACCTCCTTCTCTCCTCCACACTTGTTCGCTCTTCACCTAATCGCCTTCAAGACTTCTCCCAAATATTCCCAATCATCTGGAATTCTGTGCTCCAACACGTCCGACTATCAACCACATTCGAATCCTTCAGACGGAACTCGAAAACCCACATCTTGAAGGAAGCTTACATCCTGCAATGACCCCTCTGCCTCCTCACCACTACCGGAGCTACCACCTCACCAACACCAGAGCTGCTGCAACCCCCCAACCTACTGTCTCCTTCCCCACCATCCTGTAGAATGTAATCCCGCAAGGGCAGGGTCAGCTCCCCTCTGTATCAGTCTGTCATTATTAGTTTGCTTACTGTAAGTGATATCTGTAATTTTTATGCAACTCCTTCTCATGTACAGCACCATGGAATCAATAGTGCTATATAAATACCCTGTTTCCCCGAAAATAAGACACCATCTTATATTAATTTTTTCTCCGAAAGTTGCACCATGTCTTATTTTCGGGGGGGTGTCTTATTTTCTCAAGAAAAAGAATTGACAAATTTTTTTTTAACAAAAAAATTTACATTTATTAACATACCAGCGTATGCTGAACAGTAGTCATCACAAAACAGTAGAATCAAATAAACTGTGAATCGTATCATGAATTTCTTGTTACTACCGTATAATTACGGTATTTCCATGTACAACATGTAAAACAATGAACAATGGTTAATTTACTGATCTCAATATTTAATAACACAAAACAAGATTTATTCAATGACAACCATGTCATCATCTTCTGGAACATCATCATAACAATCCAAACTCTGAAGTTCCTGTGGAATTTCATGTGACTCCATTTCTTTCAGAATCATTGGCCCATATCTCTCATGTCTAGCAATAGCACTGTCCTTAAATGAGCACTTCTTGCCAAGGTAGCCTGCTCGTAGCACATTTGCAATGCAAGTGTGAGTGATTTTCTCCCAAGAATTCTTCACCCAAGTCACAATCTCTGGCAGTTTAGGTTTCACAAAGTTTCCACGTTGATTTCTCTCCATTCTATTTTCAATGTAGTCATTGATTTCTACACGCAAATTGTCCTTGAATGGCTTGTTAATAGCGATATCAAGAGACTGGAGATAAGCCGTCATTTCTTCAGGAATCATTATTTGATCTATTTTTCTCTCATTAAGGAAGTTCTTCATGTCTTTGGCGCTGTGTGTGCTGGCTGCATCCCACATCAGCATTCCTCTTTGGCTCCCGCGCATAACAAGCGGCAGCATTAAATCGACCCACTTCCTTATTACTGCTTGTGTGGCCCAGGCTTTTTCAGTTTCAAGAATATAAATGCCTGAAACACGTTCAATCTGGTCTTTCTTGCCTTTTGAAATGAGTAAAGGTGGGACTTTAGTGCCATCCAGACGCATCGCCAAAATACAGGTAACACGTGCACTTTCATAAGCAGTGGAGGGAACATACACTGAGGAGGCACCTCATTGTTTAATTGTTGAGATGCTTGGCCCATAAACACTGCAGCTTCATCCATGGCAATCATGTTGGAAAGATTGTATTTAGAGAAGTCAGCGTCATCAACAAAGGTCTTGAATGCAAATGCGCGTTTAATAATTTCAGCATCTTCCAGCCTAAAGAGTGTTGTGGATCTTCTCAAAGACAGTTCACTTCATTGAAGGAAGTTATCCAGCCAGTGTTGTGATGCCTTGAATTCTTCAGGGGCAATTTCAAACTGTGGTGCCATTGCAAGGGTAAATTCTTGAATCTGAGCCCTAGTCACAACCAATGTCTTTGCTCTCCTTTCAGTAACCCACTCACAGATCAGGTCTTCCAGCTCGGAAATAATGGGTTGCCGACCAAATCCAACCTTGCGCTTTTTAGCATTTCCGCTGTCCACTTGTTGACTAAGGTTACTGTAATCTGCTCGCCACTTTTGGACCAATCGGACACTCAACATTTTCTCTTTGCAGAATTCAGTAAGATTTTTGCCCCAAGATACTTCCACGATTCCTTTTATGTACTCGACGGAATAGCTCTTTCTTTTAGCGCTCATGTCTAGGGGTAAAAATATACAGTATCACCATTGTTTATGGTATTTCTTTTACAGTACGGTACTTTACGGTAGACCGTTCAGCAGAAAAGCAGACAACAAATCAAAGTAACACACTACGGTACGGTACTGTAATTGCCTGACTCCCACACAGGGCCACAAAACATAACGGCTTTAAAATGGCTCCCACACACTTTCTGGACACTGTACCGCTACCGTAACAATCACCCACAGCAGTTCCTTTACCGTAGCAGCCCCATCATCATTTTGCAGCTCCAAATATTCCCATCATCCCATTGCAGCCCTCATCATCCCTTTACAATCCCCAATACAGCACCCGCATCATTCCATTACTGCCCCCATTATTCTACAGTACAGTATTGCAGCCTCTCATCATCCCACATCATCCCAATGCAGCCTCCCATTATCACAGTATCCCACTGCAGCCTCCCATGTACCATACACACACACACACCCTTACACAGACACACACACACTTTCACTTTCTTACTGGTTTCCTCCGCGGTGCTGCTTTCAGTGCTTTGGTGGTGCAGGAGCCCTGGACCCATCAGAGCGCAGGAGCCCTGGGCCAATCACAGCCCAGGAACAATCAGAGGCTATGGATGACGTCAGCTGGCCCATGGTTCCTGCGCTGTTATTGGTGCAGGGCTCATGGACAGAGATCGGCACACAGCTCTGAGGCTGTGATTAACTCCTGCGAACAGTGTGGCTGCAGTGGCAGGCACCGGAGGGCACCGGGCAGCGGGGACAGCGGGAGCGAGACACAACTGCATGTCCCATGCACAGAACAAGGTATGCCTTATTTTCGTGGGGGGGGTGCCTTATATTAGCAGGCACAGTGCTCCCCCTAGCATGCCTTACTTTCGGGGGGCACCCTATTTTTGGGGAAACAGGGTAATAATAATAATAATAATCTGTGTCTGGCCCATAGATCTTAACAGCTCATTGACACATTAAGATAAATGTGGATTTCTTAGGAAATAGACATTGGATCACCGATATCAAGGTATTCTTTTTTATTCAGCTTCCTATGATCCAAATGTCCATATATATGGCTTAGAAGGGTTAATCAAAATGACCAATGTCTGTTAATGCCACAAAGCATACAATTACAGATTCACTTTAAAGTAATTACCGTATTTTACGCTTTGTAAGACGCACTTTATTTCCCCCAAATTTGGGGGGGGAAATGTGGGTGCGTCTAACAAAGCGGATATACCACTTACCATTACAGGGGGGTGTCCGCCGCCGCTACCGCCCGCCGCCGCTGTCGGGGTTGTCCGCTGCTTCCCCGGGTGATGCTGGAGGCTCCGGTGCTGCGGGGGGCTCTGGCGACATTTTGTGAAAGACCAGAGCCCCCCGGCAGTTCGTCCATGCGTTCCAGTATGACTAATTCCGGGAAAATGGCCGCCGGAATCTCGGGAGATGAGATTTCAGTGCTGAGATCTCATCTCTCGAGATTCCGGCGGCCATTTTCCCGGAGTTAGTTCCAGTATGACTGATTCCGGGAAAATGGCCGCCGGAATCTCGGGAGATGAGATTTCAGCGCTGAGATCTCATCTCTCGAGATTCCGGCGGCCATTTTCCCGGAGTCAGTCATACAGGAATGCATGGACGAACTGCCGGGGGCTCTGGCCTTTCACAAAATGTCGCCAGAGCCCCCTGCAGCACCGGAGACAGCCCTGCAGCATCGGAGACAGCCCTGCAACACAGGAGCCCCCTGCAGACCCCTCATCCCAGCTTGCAGCACAGGAGCCCCCCTGCAGACCCCTCATCCCAGCCTGCAGCACAGGAGCCCCCCTACAGCACAGAAGCCCCCTGCAGACCCCCTCATCCCAGCCTGCAGCAATGCTCCACTCCTGCCTCCAGCAACGACCCTGGGACCCTGATCCACCACAGCCACAACCCCTGGTAAGTAATAAGACGCATGGATTATAAGACGCCCCACCAATTTATTAAAAAAAAGTTTTTTCCTATTTTTCTCCTCAAAATTTGGGGTGCGTCTTATAATCCGGAGCGTCTTACAAAGCGTAAAATACGGTATAGTGATAAAAAAAGTTTGCAGAGGTATAAAAACAGAAAAAAACATCACTTCTGTCCTTGCTGTGTGGCTGGTATTACAACTTAATTGCATTTACAAGAATAGATCAGAACTGAATTATCAAACACAGGGCATGTAATATTATTTCATTATTTCTCTTAAATTATGAAAAATTAGAATAAAACATGAGAATTCCAAATGCAGTAATATTTGTGCAATACTTGTACTGTACAGTCACTATTACTAATACAATGCAAATGCTCTTGATTCACCGTCTAATGTGAATGTTTAGAGTCTTGTTGACCAAGTGAGAAAGCGTCCTGCCTCTGTTAATCTAGAACCTATTGTACACTGCACTAGGTGGTGCCACTAGAATCATAGAAAGTGGAAAACCTTTCTTTGAAAAATATGTATAACAGTATCTATTCAAAGACAATGGCATTGCCCAAAAGAACTGAAAAATGCCAAGTTCCTTTATATATGCTTTTATGTAATGACCCAAGCAATAAGCATCATAAAAATCTAAGGATTCTTAAGCCATTTGCACCTGTTTGCTATGCACATCTGAATACAGATTGTGATATCCAGACTGGACACAGGTCTCCTTGCCTCAACAACCTCTTGGCTCCTGAGAATGTAGTATTTGGGTAGGAGATTCACAGCCTGTCTGGACATCGCAGTCTGTGCTCGGCCTGTGAATGCCGGCCATAAGATACTGGATTTTGCTGTATTGCACTATTACACTTTTGCGTAATACACTATGAAACTTGTCTATATCATTAATGGCTGTCACATTATTTCCTACAAGTGTAGCAGTTTAATTACGAAGAAGAAGGAAGGTGTTAGGGATGGCGGATTGCACTAAATAAATTTTATAAAGAAGTGCAATCGCAACCCGGGGTCCACCGTGCAGAGATGTAAAACTGCAGCTAATGTGAACAATGGATACACAGTGAGCAATTTCTAGCTCGCACTGCGTTACAAGTCACTCAGTGAAGAGCACACAAAGCTGTGTCACTCGCACACAGGAAAAGAAAAGGTGCTCTGCTATAGAGCTGTGTCACTCGCACACAGTAACTAAATAGATGCTCTGCAATAGAGCTGTGTCACTCACACACAGTAACGAAGTAGATATGACGCTAGGAACGATCCCTGTTAACTTCACAGGGAGTCGCAACCAACGGGGTATGTAGCAAACAGTGGTCGCACAGTAAGCAACAGCACTCAACCAACTCCTCTCTGGAGGTGCCAGAATTCTAATGGTTAGACGCCAGCCCTGAATGCATGCAGACAGACTCCTCTCCGGATTCTAACAGCTTACTGCCGACCCTGAGCACATGCTGACAAAGACCACACTGTTGCAATGTCTCATTCACACATGGAAAGAGGTTGATACTAGCGCACCAGCATGAGAGCCTTTTATACGTAAAGCTCAAGTCCAGTTGGACAGAACCTTCCCGGGGACCAATCTGGAGCTGCCTCATCACCAGAGGTGCTGACAACTGACTACCAATGAGACGTTGCCACATCACGAGCATGCTCAGTAGGGTGATTTCTGGACTTAGTCTCCAGAGCGATCGCTCATAGGCTTGGCTGAAGAGCCAGCAGTAACCAGACGAATAGCAAGAGCCTGAGCAAGATGCTGGGACTGACACCTATGCTCAGCAGCACCTGCAGTGGCCAAAGCTGGATGGGAGACTATAGATGCAGGCAAGGCTTGGGATCTGCCCCGTGCTGCGGGAGAATCCAGGCACCTAACAGAAGGTTTCTTGATGGCAGATGCCGACTAGCATTAAGCCTCTTTGGAGTAAATAAGTGATAGAGGTCAGGACTGGAACACGCAATATTTGTCTTGTCCATGCAAAGCGCACTGAACACGTAAAACCCACTTGTCATTGAACTAATAGATTTTTTAGTTAACAATTGAGAAGAATATCACAATCGGTTGTTAAGCCGACACTCTGATCATTACCAGAAAAGTTAAACTTGAATTATAGAAATAATACGATATAGACTTTTTCCCGTGTAATTTATATAAAGAGAGATAATTAACGTGCACCTAAAATCTACATCCTCACAGTTTTTCCTTTTCATAGAAGGTTATGGTCATGTTTTTCTAGAACATTAAAAAAGGACAGTTTTAGAAATGCGGATTGATCTGTTTCATTTGATTTCATTGCACCTCAGCCAGCGCACATCTTGGGCAGCGAGACAAGAAAGTAACTGCTTTATCAAGCTGATTATAAAGCTATCCATGGATTGTCAGCAGGTGTTTCTGAAAAGAGTGATCAGTCACTATTCAGAGAGACACACAGATGGCAATTTTCTATTGCACCTCTATGGCTGCCCTCCGCATTGAAAGAAAAACACATGGAGAAATACATGAGCAGAGACATAGATGAAAAACTGAAGAAAGGAAAAGGATGAGCAAACATATAGAAGGAATATAACCAAAGGCCAGAATAAAAGGATCTCTTAGGGGGCTGCTGATAATAACTAAAATTCTATGGCAAAATGTTACAATAATATATAATGTACCACCATTTTATCATTTTTTTAGTGTAATGTCTCCCTTCTCCAAAACTCTTCTTCTTTAGAAAAGTCGACCAGTCATACCTTATCCCTCAACCTATTTGTTTCCTCTCAAAATATTTTTGTTGTATTATAGAATTAATGAAAAGTTAAACATATCAAGTGCCTAAATGAATACTTTCAAAGTCATTTAGGCTAGGCTAGCATCATGCTAATACTCTATAGAAAGCATTCCATCAGGGAGTTATGCGTTTATGTCTGAAAATGGTATTTAGATGTATCCCTCTGTGCATCAAAGTATCTTAGATGATAACCTGGACTTGTTTTCTAACAAATACAAGTGGAAATATTTTTGTAAGAAAAAAATAATAATAGTATATGGTTTAGTGATGAGCGAATGAGTCATATCTTTGGGTGCTGTAAAAATATGCAGAGGTTGCCCAAAACAACAGGCAATCTATGCATGTGTTGCGGCTGTTGAACAGCTGTGAGACATGCAGCCGCGGGGACTCGAAATACTTTTCGAGCACGCCGAAGACACTCAGAACACAAGCATGCCAGGATAACACCTTATCCCAGCACATTTGTTCATCACTAATATGCTTCTCTCTCGCATCCTCGCACAGAGACACTGTCACCACCCATTTTTTACCCATATAGGGTTATTTATTGCAGGTGATGACATTACAGTTTAGGGCATTTTGGAATACAGTATGTATCCATGTGGTGCCACTGACGAGACGCTATTCCAAAAGGGTGTCATTTTGGCATATGCCAAACTAGTGTGCATGAGCATACGTTTTTCCTTATATTGAATTTTATGCCAATAGAGGGTCATAGGAACTGTCTGTTGAAGGTATGCATAGGATAATAACCACAATGTACACCCATAATTAAATCCAAAAGCAATATGTTAAGATAACCTAAATCATTTATACAGACAAACTTTACAGAAGATCTCTCTGCAAATACATAATTATGCAGTGATCAATCGATGTTAAGCAAATCAAAGTTATCAAATCTAAGATTCCGCAAAGCAGCTGCCCTTTTTCTTAAAAACAGCTGTGCAAATCATTAGTATTCTCTTTACCAATTTTATAAGATACCCCAAACAATGACCAAGGATCAAATTATCTCTAAATACTTGCACAGACCATATCATATTTATAAATATATTTATTAATAATATTAAGTAGACATAAAACTCATACATCTAATATTTAAAATGAGTCTTCATAAAAGAAAAAGTGGAGGGATTTATTAGTAAATAGTCATCCATAATCCTGGGAAATACAACCATTTCAGCTCAATGCACAGGGATAAAAAGCAACAGTAAATGGTCCAGAGTGATATTAAAAAGTAACCATTTTATTGATGGAAAATGCAATAACAGGACAAGGGGGGTAGGAGACATGTATACCTTTTGTGACAAGCTGCGGAAAGAGGAACTTGCAATATGGGAACAGCTGTATATTCTGTATATCTATATGTTATATCTGATATCACTTTACATGAGACAAGATGTGGAAGAGATGCTGTACTGTGCAGAGAATCATGTCATCATGGTATTATTATAATATACTACAGTATAGTATGATACCAAGGTGTATATATAAGAAAAAATGATCAACATGCACCAGTGCCAGTATGCACAACATGCAACTTTGAAAAACGGTATAAATGTCCTTGGACCTCAATAATATATAACCAACACAAGAAACAAACTGCCAGTAGGTCAGATTAGGTAAGATTGCCAGTAGGTAAGATTAACATCTTTATTAGTGATGAACGAGTGTACTCGTTGCTCAGGTTTTCCCCAGCACGCTCGGGTGACCTCTGAGTATTTATGACTGCTCGGAGATTCAGTTTTCCTCACGGCAGCTGAATGATTTACAGCTACTAGCCTGCTTGATTACATGTGGGGATTCCCTAGCAACCAGACAACCCCCACATGTACTCAGCCTGGCTAGTAGCTGTAAATCATTCAGCTGCCGCGATGAAAGCTATATCTCTGAGCAGTCATAAATACTCGGAAGTCACCCGAGCGTGCTCGGGAAAACCCAAGCAACGAGTACACTCGCTCATCACTAATCTTTATTAGTAAAAAAATAAATTAAACAACATGAAAAACAAACAGAGTATTCCCAAATATTGATTCAGTACACACATTTATAAATTAGGTAATACATAGTGATAGAATGGATATAAATATAGAATAACAGTATTGTAAATCCCTTAGTCTGAAGGCTTTGTGCCAAGAGAGTCCATAGAGGACCTATCACTGCCTATGGAGGCAGGAGGCACTTACATTAAATGATGTGTCCTAAAGGGGAAGGTGTGTGTGCCCTGGTCCAATGGCCCCTACTCACGTTTCACCTGCAGCTTCGTCAGAGGGCGTATAGGACCTCAATAATATGCATTGGTTTCAGCTCAATGCAAAATTAAGCAGCATGTCAGGAAAAGCAGATAAAACTATGACACAAAAGTGCTAAATGCTTAAATGTATGAAAATACCAAGGCTGGCACCAAAATGGAGAACTGTTGTGAATTTGCTTTTTGGCTCCCTCTAGTGGTTACTAGTGATTTGACTCTGGGTATGTCAGTCATCCCTTGTATGCTCACCTGGGCCGTTAGTTCAGGGGTGTTGCTATATAAGCTCCCTGGACCTTCAGTTCAATGCCTGGCAACGTTGTAATCAGAGCTAATCTGTTGTGCTCTTGTCTACTGATCCTGGTTCCTGCTAGATTAAGCTAAGTCTGCTTTCTTGCTTTTTGCTATTTGTTTTTGTTTGCATTTTTGTCCAGCTTGTACATAATCTGTATCCTAACCTTGCTGGCAGCTCTAGGGAGGCTGGAGTTCTCCCCCCGGGCCGTTAGACGGTTCGGGGGTTCTTGAATTTCCAGTGTGGAATTTCGATAGGGTTTTTGTTGACCATATAAGTTATCTTACTACATTCTGCTATTAGTAAGTGGGCCTCTCTTTGCTAAACCTAGTTCATCTCTGTGTTTGTCATTTCCTCTTACCTCACCGTTATTATTTGTGGGGGGGCTTGTATCCAACTTTTGGGGTCTATTATCTGGAGGCAAGAGAGGTCTTTGTTTTCCTCTTCTAGGGGTAGTTAGTCCTCCGGCTGGCGCGAGACATCTAGCGACCAACGTAGGCATGTTCCCCGGCTACTTCTAGTGTTGGCGTTAGGAGTAGATATATGGTCAACCCAGTTACCACTGCCCTATGAGCTGGATTTTTGTACTTCGCAGACTTACTTGTTCCTCTGAGACCCTCGCCATTGGGGTCATAACAGTTTGCCAGGCCAGTATTAAATGTTAAATGCATTGCAGAAGCGGGATTATAAGAAAGAAAATTCTGAGTTTGTTTTTTTTCTTTTTCTCATTTTTTTTTCTTTTCCCCTTTACCTCTGAGTGGCTTGTGTTTGCTGCAGACATGCATGTCCAGACCTTGATTACAGGTGTGGACCAGCTTACTGCTCGTGTGCAGGGCATACAAGATTATGTTACCAGAAATCCTATGTCAGAACCTAAGATACCGATTCCTGAACTGTTTTCCGGAGACCGATTTAAATTTAGAAATTTCAGGAATAATTGTAAATTGTTTTTGTCCCTGAGACCCTGTTCATCTGGAGACTCCGCTCAGCAAGTGAAAATTGTTATTTCTTTTTTACGGGGCGACCCTCAGGATTGGGCCTTCTCGCTGGCGCCAGGAGATCCGGCATTGGCTGATATTGATGCGTTTTTTCTGGCGCACGGTTTGCTTTATGAGGAACCCAATCTTGAGATTCGGGCAGAAAAAGCCTTGCTGGATATGTCTCAGGGCCAGGACGAGGCTCAAGTGTATTGCCAAAAATTTCGGAAATGGTCCGTGCTGACCCAGTGGAACGAGTGTGCATTGGCTGCAAATTTCAGAAATGGCCTTTCTGAAGCCATTAAGAATGTGATGGTGGGTTTTCCCATTCCCACAGGTCTGAATGATTCCATGGCCCTGGCAATTCAAATCGACCGGTGGTTGCGGGAGCGCAAAACCGCAAATTCCCTCATGGTGTTGTCTAAACAGGCACCTGATTTAATGCAATGTGATAGAATCCTGACTAGAGATGAGCGGAAAATTCATAGACGCCAGAATGGCTTGTGTTACTACTGTGGTGATTCTACACATGTTATCTCAGCATGCTCTAAACGTCTTACTAGGGTTGTTAGTCCTGTCGCCATTGGTAATTTGCAACCTAAATTTATTCTATCTGTAACTTTGATTTGCTCACTGTCATCGTATCCTGTCATGGCGTTTGTAGACTCAGGTGCTGCCCTGAGTCTGATGGATCTGTCATTTGCCAAGCGCTGCGGTTTTGTTCTGGAGCCATTAGAAAATCCTATCCCTCTTAGGGGTATTGATGCTACGCCTTTGGCAAAAAATAAACCGCAGTTTTGGACGCAGGTTACCATGTGCATGACTCCCGAACATCGGGAGGTGATATGTTTTCTTGTTCTGCATAAGATGCATGATTTGGTTGTTTTGGGTTTACCATGGTTACAGACCCATAATCCAGTCTTGGACTGGAAGGCAATGTCGGTGTCAAGTTGGGGCTGCCATGGAATTCATGGAGATTCCCTGCCCTTGTCTATTGCTTCTTCTACGCCTTCGGAAGTTCCGGCGTATTTGTCTGATTATCAGGATGTCTTCAGCGAGTCTAAGTCCAGTGCACTGCCTCCTCATAGGGAATATGACTGTGCAATAGATTTGATTCCTGGCAGTAAGTTTCCTAAGGGGAGACTGTTTAATTTGTCGGTACCTGAACATACCGCGATGCGTTCATATATCAAGGAGTCTCTTGAGAAGGGGCATATCCGTCCTTCTTCTTCCCCTCTTGGTGCGGGATTCTTTTTTGTGGCCAAAAAGGACGGATCTTTGAGGCCTTGTATTGACTATCGGCTTTTAAACAAGATCACTGTCAAATTTCAGTATCCTTTACCGCTGTTGTCAGACTTGTTTGCCCGGATTAAAGGTGCCAAGTGGTTCACCAAGATAGACCTTCGTGGTGCGTACAACCTTGTGCGCATTAAGCAAGGCGATGAATGGAAAACCGCATTCAATACGCCCGAAGGTCATTTTGAGTACTTGGTGATGCCATTTGGGCTCTCTAATGCACCTTCAGTTTTTCAGTCCTTCATGCATGACATTTTCCGGAAGTATCTGGATAAATTTTTGATTGTTTATCTGGATGATATTCTGGTTTTTTCTGATGATTGGGACTCGCATGTGGAGCAGGTCAGGATGGTTTTTAAGATTTTGCGTGAAAATTCTTTGTTTGTTAAAGGCTCAAAGTGTCTCTTTGGTGTACAGAGAGTTCCCTTTTTGGGGTTTATTTTTTCCCCTTCTGCTGTGGAGATGGACCCAGTCAAGGTCCGAGCTATTCATGATTGGACTCAACCCTCGTCAGTTAAGAGTCTTCAGAAGTTCTTGGGTTTTGCTAACTTCTACCGTCGTTTTATCGCAAATTTTTCTAGCGTTGTTAAACCATTGACGGATATGACCAAGAAAGGCTCTAATGTAGCTAACTGGGCTCCTGCTGCCGTGGAGGCTTTCCAGGAGTTGAAACGCCGGTTTACTTCGGCGCCTGTTTTGTGCCAACCTGACACCTCACTTCCCTTTCAGGTGGAGGTGGATGCTTCGGAGATTGGGGCAGGGGCCGTTTTGTCGCAGAGAGGCCCTGGTTGCTCTACTATGAGATCTTGTGCCTTTTTCTCCAGGAAGTTTTCGCCGGCAGAGCGAAATTATGATGTGGGCAATCGGGAGTTGTTGGCCATGAAGTGGGCATTTGAGGAGTGGCGTCATTGGCTCGAGGGTGCTAAGCATCGTGTGGTGGTCTTGACTGATCACAAAAATCTGATGTATCTCGAGTCTGCTAAACGCCTGAATCCTAGACAGGCCCGCTGGTCATTGTTTTTCTCCCGTTTTGACTTTGTGGTCTCGTATTTACCAGGTTCTAAGAATGTGAAGGCCGATGCTCTGTCTAGGAGCTTTGTGCCTGATGCTCCTGGAGTCGCTGAACCTGTGGGTATTCTTAAGGAAGGAGTTATCTTGTCAGCTATTTCTCCTGATCTGCGGCGTGTGTTGCAGAGATTTCAGGCTGGTAGGCCTGACTCTTGTCCATCTGACAGATTGTTTGTGCCTGCTAAATGGACCAGCAGAGTCATTTCCGAGGTTCATTCCTCAGTGTTGGCAGGGCACCCGGGAATTTTTGGCACCAGAGATCTGGTGGCCAGGTCCTTTTGGTGGCCTTCCTTGTCAAGGGATGTGCGGTCATTTGTGCAGTCCTGTGGAACTTGTGCCCGAGCTAAGCCTTGCTGTTCTCGTGCCAGCGGGTTGCTCTTGCCCTTGCCTGTCCCGAAGAGACCTTGGACACACATCTCTATGGATTTCATTTCTGATCTTCCGGTGTCTCAGGGCATGTCTGTCATCTGGGTGATATGTGATCGTTTCTCCAAGATGGTCCATTTGGTTCCTTTGCCTAAGCTGCCCTCCTCTTCTGATCTGGTTCCTGTGTTCTTCCAGAACGTGGTTCGTTTGCACGGCATTCCTGAGAATATTGTGTCGGACAGAGGATCCCAGTTTGTTTCCAGGTTCTGGCGATCCTTTTGTGGTAGGATGGGCATTGATTTGTCGTTTTCGTCCGCTTTTCATCCCCAGACTAACGGACAAACGGAGTGAACTAATCAGACTCTGGAGGCTTATTTGAGGTGTTTTGTCTCTTCTGATCAGGATGATTGGGTGACCTTCTTGCCGTTGGCTGAATTTGCCCTTAATAATCGGGCTAGTTCCGCCACCTTGGTTTCGCCATTTTTCTGCAACTCTGGTTTCCATCCTCGTTTTTCCTCGGGACATGTGGAGCCTTCTGACTGTCCTGGGGTGGATTCTGTGGTGGATAGGTTGCAGCGGATCTGGAGTCATGTGGTGGACAACTTGAAGTTGTCACAGGAGAAGGCTCAGCGTTTTGCCAACCGCCGCCGCGGTGTGGGTCCCCGACTTCGCGTTGGGGATTTGGTATGGCTGTCTTCTCGATTTGTTCCTATGAAGGTCTCCTCTCCCAAATTTAAGCCTCGCTTCATTGGTCCTTACAAGATATTGGAAATCCTTAATCCTGTATCCTTTCGCCTGGATCTTCCGGTGTCGTTTGCCATTCACAACGTATTTCATAGGTCCTTGTTGCGGCGGTACGTTGTGCCTGTGGTCCCTTCTGCGGAGCCTCCTGCTCCGGTGTTGGTTGAGGGCGAGTTGGAGTACGTGGTGGAGAAGATCTTAGATTCTCGTCTCTCCAGGCGGAGGCTTCAGTACCTGGTCAAGTGGAAGGGCTATGGTCAGGAGGATAATTCCTGGGTGGTCGCCTCTGATGTGCATGCGGCCGATTTGGTTCGTGCCTTTCACGCCGCTCATCCTGATCGCCCTGGTGGTCTTGGTGAGGGTTCGGTGACCCCTCACTAAGGGGGGGGTACTGTTGTGAATTTGCTTTTTGGCTCCCTCTAGTGGTTACTAGTGATTTGACTCTGGGTATGTCAGTCATCCCTTGTATGCTCACCTGGGCCGTTAGTTCAGGGGTGTTGCTATATAAGCTCCCTGGACCTTCAGTTCAATGCCTGGCAACATTGTAATCAGAGCTAATCTGTTGTGCTCTTGTCTACTGATCCTGGTTCCTGCTAGATTAAGCTAAGTCTGCTTTCTTGCTTTTTGCTATTTGTTTTTGTTTGCATTTTTGTCCAGCTTGTACATAATCTGTATCCTAACCTTGCTGGAAGCTCTAGGGAGGCTGGAGTTCTCCCCCCGGGCCGTTAGACGGTTCGGGGGTTCTTGAATTTCCAGTGTGGAATTTCGATAGGGTTTTTGTTGACCATATAAGTTATCTTACTACATTCTGCTATTAGTAAGTGGGCCTCTCTTTGCTAAACCTAGTTCATCTCTGTGTTTGTCATTTCCTCTTACCTCACCGTTATTATTTGTGGGGGGGCTTGTATCCAACTTTTGGGGTCTATTATCTGGAGGCAAGAGAGGTCTTTGTTTTCCTCTTCTAGGGGTAGTTAGTCCTCCGGCTGGCGCGAGACATCTAGCGACCAACGTAGGCATGTTCCCCGGCTACTTCTAGTGTTGGCGTTAGGAGTAGATATATGGTCAACCCAGTTACCACTGCCCTATGAGCTGGATTTTTGTACTTCGCAGACTTACTTGTTCCTCTGAGACCCTCGCCATTGGGGTCATAACAGAGAACCCTTCTCATCGACATGTGTTTCGCCACAATGCTTCATTTTGTTCTATATGCAAGAATACTTTTCCAGCAATGTTCACTGCATTCATTTATTCACTCTCAAATACAATTTATACCAGTTAATTTGTATAAGACTTCATTTTGTGGATTGTAGTGGTCATTTATAATTGGCTTGGCGACTGTGAAGGCCACATCATCTGATGTTGCATTCTGTTACTCTTCTTATTTATCAAGTAGTTCTTACATAGTCGGGAGAAGGATTTAGGTACACTATCCTGTCAGAAACAAAATCATAATTGTCACAGTTCCACTACTCAGTGTTTCTGGGATATAGTTATTGACAGCTCTCTGGTGCAGGGGCAAGCTGAGACTGGAAGGCGCTGGCTGTCTCCAGGTGTTTATTATCCCAGGTGATTCCCAGGCTAACTAACTGAGCTGTTTCTCCCAGACCTCTGCCAGACGCACATTCAGCTACTGTTTGGTTTATCTCTATGTGCCATGTGTTCAGTTTATAGATCTTTTGTTGCCTGACCTTGGACCTTGTTCTGACCATCAGTCCATTTAACCCCTTATGCTAGCCTCCTGGTATTCTAACCTTGGAACGTTACCTGACTCTGCTTTTGTCTCTTCCTTCTGTTTATCACTTACCCTCCTGGCTCCTGACCTTGGACTTCTTGACTATCCTGACTCACTGCTTGGCCGTAAGAAGTGACTAGCATCTCAATAATCCAGTTAAGTGCTAACTAGATTGGTGTTGCCGATGCTTAATCTTACTGATTAGATGTACTTTACCTCTAAATTAAATTCAACTCCTTCACCAAGGGTCACGTTGAGAACCAGACATCCAGACATTGCTTTACTTTTCTAGATATTATAAAAATATTGTGATTAGAGTAAAAAATCTCAAAATCTCGCTCCAGCACCAGAGAAAAAGTTTCCAATTGTCTGATTTCTACTGCCTATGTTACTTGGCTCAAGCAAGTCTCTTTTTCTTACTTCACTCTTTTATCCATGATAATGTTGTCAGCCTAAACTGGCAAAAAACTAATTTCAAGCCAATAAGCCTTTAGATCACAATTTGTAATAATGATCCCCAGCACAGAACTGTGGTATCACATCCATAACATGACCTGTATTGCAAAATTAGGCATCTGCTTCTTTTATTATAGTATGCCAATACATTACATAAAAGAAGAGGTTCAGATCTCACTATGTTTGCACCATCAACTTTGTTTGGCGCAGACCCAACCTAAAGTATGTTCAAGAAAAACAGCTGTCATTTTCTGTGTTGCCCACTACATCCCATGACGCAATCACCATTATTTTGCCTCAAATAAAATTGATTGTACAGCCACACTGAGTGACACTTTTCTTTTTTTTTCATACAGTTTTATTTTGGGGTTTGTGTTCCTGCTAGGCCCACCATTGATTAAGCTCCTATAGCCTATTAACAGCCTTAATAGAATATGCCTGCTGTACATACTGCAATCTGTAACCTCTTTTTATATGTTGTTAAATAGTATATCATGCTTTGTATGTTAGATTATCAGAAATACAATTTGAAGTTTACTTTCATAATTATTTATTTATTCATTTACTTTACACAGTGGTTTTATTGAAGCACTCTTAACTTTCAAGGGGAAATGGAAAGGTTAAGGCAATAATAAGAAAATCTTATTGTATGTGAACAGGATTTAGAATTCTATATTTGTACTTTTTCTGTGATCCTGTAATTTCAGTGAAGAAAAAAAAACATTTAGTCAACAACTGTAGAGAAGTCTAGTGCCCACATGGCACTAAGCCCTATGTTAAGGGATTGTTTCCGCTCTAGTAGGAAGGGATGCCCCTTGAGTTTGAAGGTTTAGATAAAAGCATCTAAATCAATCTCTCTAAATAATAAAATGCATTTAGAAGGGCATCTAGATTCTCAAACACAGCAATGAATTCACTTGTGAGATAAATTATAGGCTAAAATGGTATGTCAGTGAGAAAACTACTGCACGGGGGTATTCCCTTAAAATCATCAGAGTAACCCTTCAGATGGAGGATGTTCAACATCCTCCTGAAATTGCATTACACATTAAGTGCATGTTTGAAGTCAGCAGGGTGCCTGCCTAAGATGTTCTCCATGGCTAATTTGATACATATTGTGCTATAAGCTGCTGCAAGTAGCTAGTAATGAAGAAAGTCAAAAAAATTTATGGATGAGCAAAATAGAAGCTCTTATGGATGGAGTGTTTTTAAATCAGGTGCATAATTTACCCAGCATCAGACGATCAGACCACATGGAGAGTACATTACTAAATTGGACTTGCAAGCAGATAGAAAAGCAGCTTCTTTTAATAAGTAGTCCTTCAACTTATTGGCTCTACAATTACTCACACCAAATTATCAGCAGCTGCTCAGTGTTTGGTGATTTATCCAAGATAGAAAATTACATTTATTTCCAATCAACAAACCATTCAAGTGCTCATCACAACTTTCTAAAATTATTTTAAGCCAGCCTCTGTATATCTTTAAATGCGCTCTGGAGTGTGAGCTCTTCATTTTATAAAAATACACTATTGTTAAATCATCATACTATTATAAATGCAAAATCAAGCTTATCACAAATTGGCCGACACCTTGTGAACTCAACACAATCAACCTCTGGTTTACCTTTAGGAAAGCACCCATACAAGACTACATATTGACCAAGTAAGTAAATACAAATGTATGTAGTTGCAATAAGGCTGTTGGAACTTATGGCCAAGTCCTAATCAGTAACCTCATTTTGGGTACATTTTTGGGATCACAAAACAAAAAGCCCTGCACCATTTTACACTGCTGAAGAAGAATCAGCTGACACTCAAGACATCAGGCACAGCAGCATGGGCTTCCCATAATATTTGACAGCTATCATATCACAAGTAGTGTTGAGCATTCCGATACTGCAAATATCGGGTATCGTCCGATATTCGCTGTATCGGAATTCCGATACCGAGTTCCGATATTTTTGTGATATCGGAAATCGGAATCGGTAGTTCCCAGTGTAAGGTTCCCAGCGTCTGGAGGAGAGGAGACTCTCCTTCAGGCCCTGGGATCCATATTCATGTAAAAAATAAAGAATAAAAATAAAAAATATGGATATACTCACCCGTCCGACGGACCCTGGAGCTTAGTGGTGCAACCGGCAGCCTCCGTTCCTAAGAATGCAGTAAGTGTACAGGACCTGCGATGACGTCGCGGTCTTGTGATTGGTCGCGTGACCGCTCATGTGACCGCTCACGTGACCGCGATGTCATCGAAGGTCTTTCACTCACTGCATTCTTAGTAATGGAGGCTGCCGGTTGCACCGCTAAGGTCCAGGGTCCGTCAGAGGGGTGAATATATCCATATTTTTTTTTTTATTCTTTATTTTTTACATGAATATGGATCCCAGGGCCTGAAGGAGAGTTTCCTCTCCTTCAGACCCTGGGAACCATCCAGGATACCTTCCGATATTTGTGTCCCACTGACTTGTATTGGTATCGGGTATCGGTATCGGCGATATCCGATATTTTTTGGATATCGGCCGATCCAATCCGATACCGATACTTTTGAATATCGGAAGGTATCGCTCAACACTAATCACAAGGTTTAGTGCAGTCAATGAGGGGAGACTATCACAAACTCTAAAAGGTGGTAGTCTTAGTCTGTGAATAATAATACAAAAATGCAAATGATAAGGAGGGGCAGGACCTGCAGAGTCAGTCAGAATGTAAATTGCTTGACATGTGATATACTTCAGTACGGCACTTTAATAACAATTTTTGTATTCTTCACCAATGCAAGCAAAGAGGACAGTTTAATACCCCTATATTTTAATTTTGCTACTGAAGAAAAATTCTGAAACCAAGTCTTGTGTGTCAGAGAAAGTGTGCTTCCTGGCTTTTGACTGAAAACCAGGAATTTGCATAAAATGTAACCAAAAGTATTTTTTTACTTATATACTTGGGTGTTTAGCTTTGTAGACACATTGGAGGTTCCCATTAGATGACTTGTATGGCACTGGGGACAGTTTATTAGGGTAAAATGATATGATAGGTTTTCTTTAAGTAGCCTAAAAAGTTTGTTACTGCAGTGTATCTTCTACAGGCTTTTGGCTACCACCATGTTCCATCTGTTTTCTCCTAGTCAGATAAATGCTTGTCCTTGGGACATTAATAAGGCTGTGTTTGCATAAATTGATCAAATCATATTCAGTACAGTCCTGTGAGACCTTCATGTATTATGCACGTAAATTCTGGACAATGAAAGGCTTTGCAGTATTGAGATTTTGGGAGGAAATTTGTCAAAAACATTTGCTTTCTCCCAATATATACTCACCAAGTATATGAATGAACTACTACATTAGGTTGTGCCCTCTTTTCTATTTGTGTTTTCATCTATATTGGTTGTTTGGACTACTATTCATCGGCTGTAATAGAGAAGGGGGCTGGCTGGCTTAGCTATTGAAATTGATAGCAAACTGGCCCAGTCCACGAACTGTTCCTCTCATGTGCTAACACACAGGATACAATGTTGAGTGTCAAGCAAGGGGCTGGAAGCAATGATGCTGGAACGTGGAACAATTGATATAGCCACATTAGTTAAATAACTATTTAAAGCTATTTTATTAATTTCCTTTGTCTGCAAAAACCCTTTTAAATTTAACAACATTCAATATATATATAGTTTTATGTGTATAAATGTCCAAGTAAATCCATTACTCCACCTGCTGTCAATCTAAAGGCAATCCATCAGTAAAGAATGACAGACTGTGATAGTACGACATTACTGAGAAATTGAGGTTCAGATGCACCAAGTAGTTATTACTTGAAGACGACAGGGGAGTCTGGATTAACCTTTTCATAAAGTGGCCGGTGTGAGGTCAACAAGACATCTTCCAAATATATAGCGGAATAGATTATATGTTTGTATGTCTGGGCTTTATATTTGTTGGCTATACAAACTACACTGGCTGGTGAGGCAACAATTTAGTGAAAGTTGTAATCTATTTGTCTACAGGACAGATGTAATCCTTCATAGCAAACCACAGGGATAATAGACAGATTGGGCTATCTACTATGAAAAAAAATAACAATAAATTGTATCCTAAAACTGTTCTGCTTTGTCTTCATTTTATTTTACTGGATTCTGAAAAAAATACTGAATAGTGGCTTCAATATATTTAAATATATCCATTCAGATGGAAATTGATTGTGTATTTTTTCACATAATTAAAGTGGTATTACTGTCTCCAGAATAATAATAATAATAATAACAAAAATAATAATAGCAGTAATAATAATAGTAATTATTATTTTTATATGTTCAGATCATTTAATTTTACTACAGACTCTCTGCATCCATTTTTCACAGTTTTAAAAAACACTGATGCTGTTATAAAATTGAACCTTTTTCGCTTATTGTTAGGGACTAAAACAAATAGTATGTAAGAAAGTTGTCTACCTGATCAATACATAGGTAATAGGCTAAATATTACAAGAATGGGAAACCAGAGAAATTTGACACATTTTCACAAATCCATATGGAGCGTCAAAGTTGTTCCATCACTGACATGATTGTAGCAAATGAGATGTCATTTCAGGGCGTGTATTTGTAACAAGGTGGCATGGGGTGGTAGTCGTGGGAAAGTTCACTAGGTGACAGTCAGTGAGCACCCCGGCACCTTGCATATTAAACACAGACAGGACAGATGCAGCCCCAGGTGAGTTACTTCTTCTCGACAGCCACTGCTGTCCAGGCAATCAGGATCCAGGAACACAGTTCCAACAGGGAAACTATTTATTTTTAGAATAAACAAAGTAGAAAAATTTAGAAAATGTAGTTGCAGTAAATATGGTAAAATTTCCAGCTCTTTCCCTATTACTCTTCACCACCATATCAGCGGCAGCAATGGCAGCAGCAATAGCAACAGTCCACAGTGACAGTTCCCAGTCCAACTTCTGAGTGCTGATAGCCCTTAGCATGGCACCACACAGTCCTGTGCCCTCTTCACTGCCCATAGGTCTGAGGCAGCACTCTCTGTTCCCTTCAGGGGTCCAGTCAGCTCCCAACAGGGGAGCACATCCTTCCACGGGCACACTTGCCTGGGCTCTGACCAGGAAGCAGGAGCTTCCTGCTCCCATGAGGCTGCAAGTCCAGCCCCCTTCATACAATACAGGTTAAGACAGTGGCAGGGGCAGTGGCACCACTGTCTGAGTGTTTAGGTATAGTATTCATTACGTACATTTTCTATATCCTATCTGCTGTCTGCTATTTGCCATCATACAGTTATTATTATATTGCTTGGCGTTCTATGCAGCATATGTGTATATATACTATAGAAGATCACGATGGTAATATAGAGACAGTGACCCCTTACTATGGGAACTTAGCCTGATTTGTATCACTTGGTACCAGGTTTGATATACAGTGCCTACAAGTAGTATTCAACCCCCTGCAGATTTAGCAGGTTTACACATTTGGAATTAACTTGGCATTGTGACATTTGGACTGTAGATCAGCCTTGAAGTGTGAAATGCACTGCAGCAAAAAAGAATGTTATTTCTTTGTTTATTTTTTTTTTAAATTGGGAAAAGTATTTTCAGAGGGTCATTTATTATTCAACCCCTCAACCCACCAGAATTCTGTTTGGTTCCCCTAAAGTATTAAGAAGTAGTTCAGGCACAAAAAACAATGAGCTTCACATGTTTGGATTAATTATCTCTTTTTCCAGCCTTTTCTGACTATTTTAGACCCTCCCCAAACTTGTGAACACACTCATACATGGTCAACATGGGGAAGACAAAGGAGCATTCCAAGGCCATCAGAGACAAGATCGTGGAGGGTCACAAGGCTGGCAAGGGGTACAAAACCCTTTCCAAGGAGTTGGGCCTACCTGTCTCCACTGTTGGGAGCATCATCCGGAAGTGGAAGGCTTATGGAACTCCTGTTAGCCATCCACGGCCTGGACAGCCTTTGAAAGTTTCCTCCCGTGCTGAGGCCAGGCTTGTCCGAAGAGTCAAGGCTAACCCAAGGACAACAAGGAAGGAGCTCCGGGAAGATCTCATGGCAGTGGGGACATTGGTTTCAGTCAATACCATAAGTAACGTACTCCACCACAATGGTCTCCGTTCCAGACGAGCCCGTAAGGTACCTTTACTTTCAAAGCGTCATGTCAAGGCTCGTCTACAGTTTGCTCATGATCACTTGGAGGACTCTGAGACTGACTGGTTCAAGGTTCTCTGGTCTGATTAGACCAAGATCGAGATCTTTGGTGCCAACCACACACGTGACGTTTGGAGACTGGATGGCACTGCATACGACCCCAAGAATACCATCCCTACAGTCAAGCATGGTGGTGGCAGCATCATGCTGTGGGGCTGTTTCTCAGCCAAGGGGCCTGGCCATCTGGTCCGCATCCATGGGAAGATGGATAGCACGGCCTACCTGGAGATTTTGGCCAAGAACCTCCGCTCCTCCATCAAGGATCTTAAGATGGGTCGTCATTTCATCTTCCAACAAGACAACGACCCAAAGCACACAGCCAAGAAAACCAAGGCCTGGTTCAAGAGGCAAAACATCAAGGTGTTGCAGTGGCCTAGTCAGTCTCCTGACCTTAACCCAATTGAAAACTTGTGGAAGGAGCTCAAGATTAAAGTCCACATGAGACACCCAAAGAACCTAGATAACTTGGAGAAGATCTGCATGGAGGAGTGGGCCAAGATAACTCCAGAGACCTGTGCCGGCCTGATCAGGTCTTATAAAAGACGATTATTAGCTGTAATTGCAAACAAAGGTTATTCCACAAAATATTAAACCTAGGGGTTGAATAATAATTGACCCACACTTTTATGTTTAAAATTTATAAAAATTTAACTGAGCAACAAAACTTTTTGGTTTGTAAGATTTATGCATCTGTTAATAAATCCTGCTCTTGTTTGAAGTTTGAAGGCTCTAACTTATTTGCATCTTATTAAACCTGCTAAATCTGCAGGGGGTTGAATACTACTTGTAGGCACTGTATTATTACTATGATAGGTTGCATGTATACTCCTTTTTGATTTGTTTATTATAAACATTCACTCAGTTTTGGTGCCACTTTAATTTTTTGGCTCATCTATATGATACACTTGTGGCTACCAGTTTTTAAAGTGCTTTTATTGGGATTGTATCCCCCGATTTTGTTTATGTTTTTTCTTCAATAAAGTTTATTATATTATCTTTGTTCTTATACGCGTTTCTTTATAGGATTATAGGTTAAGACAGTACAGAATAAAAGGGATATTACACGTGACATAAACTCATATAGGAAACATTGCAAATGGAGCGCCCGCCAGAGCCGCGGGGTACTCGGGCCGGGTCCGACAGTTTTTAAGGGGGTGGTCTCAGCAGTAGTGACCTGGTCCATGTCCCTGGGTGTCCAAGAAAAGTCAATTAAAGGGGAAAATAAAGTTTATAGGGGATTTGTTCGTGACACCACCCGTGGGGCTCGGCAATAGTGAAATGGCAGATGTTGCGGTTCAGGTCCACTGGCGCAGATGGTAACGCAGCAGAGATGTTTCAGCTCTCCATGGGAAGAGCTAGGCCCCAGGGCAGTTAAAAGGTAAAGTCAATAATGGTGAGTGTTATGATGCAGGGCAGGTGACGCAGTAATTATTCAGAGGACACAGAAGGGTACAGTTTCCACACTTTTACTCACAGTTATTAAATGCAGTCCCAGCCAGGTGCTGTGTCCTCCGGGTCTGTGGTCCAGCCAGCTCTCAGGTAATTTGGGTTAAACTTTGCCAGAACCCCCTTCTTATGTTCCTTTCCTGGCCATCTCAATTTGCTGGCTCCCGCCTCTCCTGCCCTGCGCCTTCACACACAGTGTCTCAAGCCAGCAGCCTCGGATCTTGTTGGGTGATGTCCTTCTGGTCCCCTTGATCCTATGTGGCTGCCTTTTCAGCAAGTGTGTGTGGTTGTGGCTGTGGCACCTACAGATACCACAGCCTCCAGCTGACTAGCTGAACCTTGTAGTTCTCCACTAGTCTGGGGGCCAGTTTCCCCTACTGCGACCTGGTCCCTCCACCCAACTACAGTCGGCATGGATACGCACCCCACGGGTGGATTCCTCACTATCCGTGCCCCTAAGACCCCCTTCTCTCTCTTCTTTCTGTCAGGAGCTTCTCTCTATCTTCCTTGTTCTTTCTTTCTGTCCTCTCATGCTGGGATGAGCTCCTCACTGCTCAAGTCCCCAACTCCAACTCCCTCTCACGTCTGTTCTCTTCCACTCCTTCCCACTCACTGCCTTTTCAGAGTCTTCCTGACTCCTCCCTCCTGTTTCCATGACAACTCCTCACTACTGTCACTCTCTCCACCCACATCTACTACCTAGTTCCCTCCCTTGTCTGGAGAGGTCTGGTGTTGGATGCTAGTGTGTGGGTTCTGGGTAGTGTCCCCTCCTTACCCGAGAGCGGAGCACCACACCTCTGGGCGAGGTGCAGTACCTCTGTGGCGACTGGACTCTCAGTGGCGTCACACAAAAACAGCACATTAATGCATAACAGTTACATGGCATAAATGGTACACAACATTAATATGTTAATATACAGAAACACCATCCTGGTACCGCATAAAGTGCACAGGACCAGCCCGTAGGAGAGAGAGGAGGCAATGCGGTTCTCTGCCACCTCTTTACATATTCCACAGAAAACAACAGAGAACCAGGCAAGACTGCCACTAAAGCATCAAGGGGGTATCATATTTTGGGACTGTATTTGCCCTATACTCACTGGCACAAATCTGTGATAAAATCTGCATGTTTTTGTGTGGCTTTGCCAATATAAAGGTCCGTGCAGTTTCTTTGGAAATCTTACACAGCAATTCTGCACTGGTAGAACATATCTCATAGCTCCCAACTGTCCCTCATTCTGCGGGACTGTCCCGGTTTTGAGCCTTTGCCCCTCACTCCTGCACGGGACGCTCTGCTTCCCGCAGACAGCAGGAGCAGCCGACATGCCCCCTTGTATTAAGCCACGCCCCTTACCCTTCCGTAAGCAGTGCAGTATGTATCAGCGGTTGCACTGGTGGGGTGCCGGGGGATTCCCCGGTGGGCCCCTGGAGAAAAGCAGGAGAGGGGAGGAAGGGGAAATAAAAATGTTGCGGGCCCTTTAAATGTGGGCATGGCTGAATGGATGCACACACAGTGGAGACTGGAGAGCTGGGCCAGGGAGCAGGAGAGCAGCAGGGGGTCACACGCCCAGCAGAGTCACAGCCAGCAGACTCGGCCACAGCCTAAAGTGACATCATCACTCTGCGTGCCCTGCACTGCTGCTTCCGGTATAGGAGTGCAGTGCAGTGCTTCAATAATGCTTGGGCTGGGCTGGAGACAAGCCAAGGTAGGGTGTTAACACCCTGAATGTGTGTGTGTGGTTATATATGGATTGTATGCATATGCCTGCATGTGTACATGGTATATGTGTGTATGTATATGCCTGTATGTATGTATGTATGTATGTATGGTATGTATATGTATGCGTGTATATATGCTTGTATATGTATGCCTGTATGTATGCATGGTATATATGTGTATGTATGCATGGTATATATGTGTATGTATGCATGGTATATATGTGTATGTATGCATGGTATATACGTGTACATATGCTTGTATGTGTATGCCTATTTGTGTATGTATGTATGGTATATGTGTGTGTGTGTATATGCTTGTATGTCTGTATGTGTATATATGCATGGCATATGTGTGTGTGTATATATGCCTGTATGTGTACATGGTATATGTGTGTGTATATATGCCTGTATGTGTACATGGTATATATGTGTGTGTATATATGCCTGTATGTGTACATGGTATATGTGTGTATAAATGCCTGTATGGGTATGTATGCATGGCATATGTGTGTAAATATGCTTTTATGTGTATGTCTGTATATGTGTGTATGCATGGTTTGTGTGTATATGCTTGTATATGCATGCCTGTATGTGTCTGTATGCATGGTATATGTGTGTATATATACTTGTATGTGTATGCCTGTATATGTGTGTGCACGTATGTCTACGTATGTGTGTCTGTGTCTGCATGCACGTGTCTGTGTTTACATATGCATTTCTGTGTGTGTATGTCATTGAGTGTTTGCATGTGTGTGTGTCTGTCTTCCTGCGTGTGCTTGTATGTGTCTAGTCTATATGTGCATTTCTGTCTGTGTCTTCACGTGTGTGTGTTTGTGCTTGTCTGAGCGTGAATTTCTGTGTGTATGAGCATGACTGTCTGCGTGTTTACGTATGCACTTTTGCATGCACAAGTGCGCTTGCCTGTGTGTATATGTGTGTGTGTGTCCCCATTTCTGTGTGTGTGCGCAATCTGCAAGTGTTAATGCATGTCTTCGTGTGTGTGTGTACATATGTGCTTCTGTATTTCTTTGTGTGTCTTTGTACTTTGTTCCAAATATTTTAATTGGGGAGAGATGGGGGGGGGAATTTTAGGATACAGTATGCGGAGAATGTGGTAAGAAACAGTATGGTGAATGAGTGGAGGGGGGAATGGGTGCGGGAACAGAAGGGGGATGTATGAGGAGACAATATGGAGAGTAAGAGGAGACAGCATGGGGAGAAAAGAGTGAGGGTACACAGAACAGAGACTACGTAGTGTGGGGAGAGGTATATAGATGGGGCAGTATGGGGGGACAGTGTGGGGGCACAGCAAGGAGGGAATAGTATGCTGTAGAGCGGTAGTGTGATGAGGGGGCACATTCTAGAGATGGGCAGTATAGTGGGGACACCATGTGAGAGGACAGTGTGAAGAGGAGGCCCAGTATAGAAAAGAGAGCTCAGTGAGGAGGGCATGCGCCATAAGAAGTGTAGAGTGTGTGGGTCATATTTAGTGCAGCGAGCATTGTGAGTGTTAATAGTCTATACAAGGGCTCCGTGTCGGGCAGATATTTTTATTCAGGAGCATTGTAATGACTCTGCTATTTTTAGGTCGATGGAGGTCGACAGAGAACAGCTGTGCATGAGAAGAGTCATCATGGAGTCTGGACAAGTTGGAGACGAAAAGAAAGAGAAAGTCTCCAAGCAGAGAAGAGGTCACAGGTAAGATACCTGGATGTAAATGTTTATTTGTGATCCAGCCTGCATCTCATCAGTGCTGTGGTTCCTGTATGGTCCGCAGGCTGATGACTGATGACAACTCCCAGTATCTCGATTGTTAAGGACATACTGGGAGTTGTAGGTTCATGTGATACAAAGGTATATGGGACTGACCTGACACTACAATTGATGTACCATGTACTGATGGTGGTTAAGGTGATGTATTCATGTACTGGCGTGTTTGTGCCTGTCTGCGTGTTTGTGCCTGTCTGCATGTTTGTGCCTGTCTGCGTGTTTGTGCCTATGTATTTGGAATTATATGTATTTTTGTAAGATGTGTATTCTGGAGTGTAAAAACATTTGTATGTTTGGGCACATTTACTACATCTATAAGGGCTCTTTCACGTGTTGGGGAATTCCATTTGTCTGTCCATGTTTAGGAACAGACATGTGAAATGTTCTAACCTTGTCATAACTGTCACCTTAGGGATATGATTGTATGGAGCGTGTTCAGGAGCTGAGCCTGCTCCATATCAGGCAGATGTCGGATGTAATACACAGCCGGCATCTGCCTGTAACAGCAGTGATCAGAGCTCACCTTGATTGCTGCTGTTTTAGGTATTTAAATGCCCTTGTCAATCACTGACAGCGGCATTTAGATGGCCGGTACCTGCACCCATCAGCCTCCTGTGACGCAGCTGCAGGTTGCTGATGGGTGTCACATGCTGCTGCCATGTTAGTCGTTCAGTGATGCCCAGCCTGAGGTTGGGCTCCCTGGACGATGTCACAATCAGTGTCGGGACATTATTCCAGCATGCTCACTTTGTAGTTAGCGGTGACTGTAATTTCTTCCTCCTTGCACCGACCCTATCACAGGAAGCGACTGGCGGAAGGGAGAATAAAGCGTAAATTTCTCCCTGCAGCCAACGCTTTCCCATTATGCCGGCTAACCAGGCTTTAAACCCCATTTACCTGCAGATTAACCCTATATCTGCAGATAAATAATGTTTCTCAAGGTGACAAGTTACCCTTAAATGGACTCTGTCAGTGCAGAATGACTGTTCAAACTAAGTCCTACCACTCAGTGCTTCACGGCGGAGCCAATCATGTACTGTACATTCACCTTCTGACCTGTTTGTATTCCATCATTCTCCACCCCCTCTAATGTGATTGACAGCTTTGACTTCATAGAGTCAGAGAAGGATGGAAATGGATGGGAAACAAGCAGGTGGGAAGGTGTATATAAATAATTGGCCGCCATGATGATCTGAGCGGCTGTGCTTGGTATCAATAGTCATTCTATGCTAACAGAGAGCCCTTAAAGAGGTGTCCAATACACCTGAAGGATTTCACTCTGACTCAAAACATTGTATATAATGCACCCAGCATTATATATGAGAATATATCCGTATAATGTCGGCACGATCCTCCTCCAGAGCGGGTCCACTGTGGGATATAAGCAGTGGGCATCCCGCAGTGGACTCGCTAGTGTGAAATTACCATAGGTGTTATCCAGGGATTCTGTTACAGGGAATCTGTCACTGTTTTCATGGTGTCCTAACTAAAGGAAACAAACTAGTGACAGATCCCCATAGCAGAATGCCGGGTCACTCAGTTGTACCACAATCTTGTATTGGGAGCTCCAGCACAAAATGATGAGTCCTGATTATTCAGGAATTCCTGACTTTCTCTGCCCTCCGCTGCTAATTCATTTAAAAAAAAAATCCTGTAAATCAGAGGCCGAGTGTTGAGAAATCCGGGAGCTCAGGAACATCCGGACTCATCATTCACAGCTGACAGAAACTTATTTTTCTAATGAGGTATATTGCAAATATGATTAACATCCCTGTCCGTATATTATATAAAAAAATGTTTATGGAAGCTGTAGAGTGGGCCCCTAGAGTTAATTCCCCTGGTGGGCCCTAGGCACCCCAGTCCGACCCTGATGGAGCATCATGTGGGGCCATTGTACAGTATGGAGCATCATGTGTGGTCATTATACAGTATGGAGCATCATGTGGGGCCATTGTACAGTATGGAGCATCATGTGTGGTCATTATACAGTATGGAGCATCATGTGGGGCCATTATACAGTATGGAGCATTGTGGGGCCATTATACAGTATGGAGCACTGTGTGGCCATATTTTTCAGTTTATAATTATTCTTTATGAAACAGTGTGATCAGCAGTGCTAAATGGGTGTGGTTGGGACGTGGATATGGGTGTGACTAGTTATGTATGGGTGTGGTCAGAGGCGTGGCCTAAAACTTGCCGCGGCGCACATTGCGCGCCACAAACTTTGTCCCTCTTTCCCATCTTCAAAAGTTGGGAGGTATGCATATCTTAATGGTGCTTCCCAGACAACAATCTCTCAGATATATCCTTACTTAGAAGTAAAACATCTGAGAAAAATGTAATACAATTAGGCTCGGACCGGCCCACCAGGGAATCCTTGGATCCCCCATGGGCCCTGACTCATACAGTCTCTCTCTTCTGAGCATCGCTGCATGCCTGATTTAAGCTCCGCCTCTCCCCACCCATCAGAAGAGGAGAGAAAAGCTGAGCTCCTGCATATGCCTGGTATAATGGTGGGGATCACTGGCTCAGACTGCAGCATAAGAGAGCAGTGTGCAGGCTGGGGCTGGATCTCTTTCCTAGTCTCTGGCTAGGATGGGAGGAGGGAGGCTCAGCACAGACGTTTCACTGACCCGCACTCAGTACGCTGCTCCTGGAGCCTGACAGCAGTAAGCCCCGCCCACCAGCAGAGAGCGGGGCAGGCTGCTGCTGCTCCAAACAAGCTCTGAGCTCTGTCGTCGGCACTCTCAGGAGGGGAGGCTCCAGAGGAACACGGTGACAGTGGCCTGAAGAGAATGCTGGAGCATCCTGTTTATGTCTGCCCTGATTCTCTCCTGGCCTCCACACCAACAAAAGCTTTTCTTTTCTGTTTTCCCCTCACAGCTTCACTCTCACTGCCCCCTCTACCCTTTCTGCCTTCTAGTTGTTGATATCACTTTACCTTCCCACTGTTGTTCTATGATGGTGACAGGGGGTCCATCTTCTTCATGGCACTTGCTGCCTGAAATCCTATCTTATTTCTGTGTGCATAAGGTGTAAACACAAATCACATATATACACACTGTACTTCTCTATATAGTGTATGTCTGCAATGCATTTATGTGAATAAGTGAATGTGTGTACATGTGACATTTTTAGTTTATAGTCAGACATTAAAAAGCGCCACAGCAAAATTTCAAAAGACATGTACCTTTTAAAAAGATACCTGGCATTTTTATATGCAGAATGAACAATTAGGCTATGTGCCCAAGTTGCGTTTTTGCTGCGATTATCCGCTGCGGAAATGCTTAAAAAACACTTACAAACAGCATCCCATTATTTTCTAATAATTCCACAATTGATGTGACCATGATGTGTTTATTCCGTGGTGGAAACACATCGCGGTAAAAGAACGCAGCATGTTCATTATTTTTGCGGAATCGTTGCAATTCCGCACCCATAGACATGCATTAGAAAATAACTTGAAAATCGCATGCAAAACGCATCAATTACGTGTCCAAATGCGTCTAAATCCACATTTAGTGTATTCCCTGCTTCTATTCTGCAACGTGGCCACATAGCCTTAATATATTTATAATGTCATTTATCGCAAAAATATAACAGTAATAAAAAATGCCTTCTCTCCAGTTTGCATTGGGTGCTCTATAACAGTGATCAAAAGGAAAGAATAGGAAAAATTTCCTATTGTTGCCGGGTACCGGCTGGCAGATCTCGGTGGGTGATAACAGCAATCACATGATCGGACAACGGAAAATCCGGCCCCGATCATGTTCTCCAGGGTTTCGGCTACCCCCGGTAGCCCAGACCCTGGAGGTTTTCTGACTCTGCGGGGCGCTACAGCCTTATCCCTGATTGCCATTTTAAAACGGCGATGAGGAAATAAGGACACTTAGCTTAATGAGTATCGGCGGTTGCTAAAGGTTTAAACTAAGGCTGCGATCATGCAATCAGTATTTGGTCAGTATTTTACCTCAGTATTTGCAAATCAAAATCAGGAGAGGAACAATCAGAGGGAAAGTAAAAGGCCGGGGTCATACTTGCGAGTGCAATGCGAGAGACTTGCATGAGTCTCTCACCCCAATACCCAGCTCTGCCTCCGGCACTCGGGACCGGAGAGTGCAACTCCACAGAAATACAGTGCCGGGTATTGACTTGTGCCAGTCTCTCGCATTGCACTCAGAAGTGTGACCCCGGCATAAGGATAAGTTCACACTGGTTGTTTTTGCTGTGTTTTTAATGCATTTTTTATACTAATTTTCAGCTGCATTTTACAGTACCAGCAAAGCCTATGAGATTTCAGAGATCTCATGCACACACATTGGGGTTTATTTTTTTATCAGTATTTTGTGTTGAGCATGTCACTTCTTTCAGCTTTTTTTTAGTGTTTTCACCCACTGAATTGAATGGAAAAAAATGCATGAAAAAACACAACAAAAATGCAGCGAAACCTGCATTTTTGCCACAGCTTCTTTCCTGCCAAGCACTCGGGTTTTGCTGCAGAAAAAAACGCAGAAAAAAACGCAGCAAAAAAACCCAGTGTGAACTTAGCCTTATAGAAACATGTTACCACTTCTGTATTTTTCACCCTCTCCTGGTTTGGGCTGCCAAATACTGATGGAAAATACTGATAGATTATGTGCACACGTTGCGGATTTCCTGCAGATCCACAGCGTTTTTTTCCGCGCAGAAACACTGCAGAACCGCAAGTGATTTACAGTACAATGTAAATCAATGGAAAAAAAAATGCTGTGCTAATGGTGCGGAAAAATCCAAATGGAAAATGAAGAGGATTAAAAAAAGGACCATGTCAATTCTTTGTGTGTTTCTGCAGCGCTTCTGCACCCATTCCATTATAGAAAAACGCAGGGGTAAAAATGAATGAAGTCCGCAGGAAAACACACAAAATCCGCAAGAAAAATGCACAGATTTTGTCCTGTGTTCTCTGGCAAGAGATGCAGAATCCGCACAGAAAATTCCAGAGGCAAATCCGCAATGTGCGCACATAGCCATAGTGTGACCATAGCCTTAAAGAAATGGATCGGTCAAAAATAGACAAAAGTTAAATACAGTAATCAGGTCTTTGTTGCTTCCGTTAGTGTCCATCTTTCTTTTTAGCAGAAAAAAATGTGCAGCATGTTGTAACTGTACTAGTGAACTTTTTACCGAGCCTCCTAACAAATACTACAACACAAAGGTGTACCTAGCCTGGGTATTGAAATTTAGAGTGGGCCCCTGGAGTCGGTTCCACTGGTGGGCCCAAGGCACCCCAGTCCGACACTGAATACAATATCAGACAGAACATGCCAGGACTTTTTATTCTGCTCACTTCTTCAGATGACTAGCAAAAAAACATTGGTGCATAAAATTATAACATAAGAAACA
This sequence comes from Ranitomeya variabilis, assembly GCF_051348905.1. Taxonomy (NCBI): domain Eukaryota; kingdom Metazoa; phylum Chordata; class Amphibia; order Anura; family Dendrobatidae; genus Ranitomeya; species Ranitomeya variabilis. Next base: position 891,316,106 of record NC_135233.1, read on the forward strand.
TAGAGAAGTTCATGAGTGAACTAAGGATTCCCATTGCGCCATTGTAGCTTAGTACAACACAGAAGCTGTGCAGAACTCTAATATGCCCATGTGCATGTTAAACTATTTTTTCTCATATCACATTTGGTGTGTATTGGTCACTAGGACCTTTATAGAACACAGAAGTTGTACAGAACTGTGTAATTAATCCTCAAAGTATGTGCTCATATATCAAATTTGGGGTGTGCATAGGCCTAGCTAGGGTTTTGGTTCAGGGGGGCTAAACTTCTTAGTGGGCCCCAAACAAGATAACCTACCACTACGATGGCACATCCTAATAGTGAAGGTAGGAGAATCTCAGCAGAGGACCGCACTGTTACCGAAAAAAATGTCTGTACAAACACCAACACTGATATTACTGCCATATGGTGAACATAGAGTCCTTCCAGCCCGGACTCAGCTGCAGAGATTACAACAAAGTCATATATGTGCGAGTGAATAGGGCCAGTAGTGCGTGAAGCAGGAAAAGAAGAAGAGAAGAGCCTGGATACTTCTTCTGTGACTGGGTCAAATGTGGAGAGTGAGCCAGAGGAGATGTGGGGACGGATGGGAGTCATGGCACTGGGCGGCTTAGAGCTTATTTCCTGATGGATATTTTCTATTTTCTCTGTAAAGTAGGAGGCCAGATGATCAGCCCAGATGTCTGTGAGGGGGGCCTGCACTTTAGGACAGAGAAGGGAGTGAAATGTGTTGAAAAGGTTTATTGTTGTTGGATAGTGAGGAGATCAAGGTAGTGAAGTAGATCTGTTTGGCGAGGTGAAGGGCAGAGTTATAGGTTCTTAACATAAATGTATAGTGGATACAGTTTTCTGGTACGTGAGTATTTCTCCATCGGCATTCGGCACTCTTATTGCATCGCTGGAGAAATCCAGTTTGCAATGTGAGCCAGGGCTGTTTTACTCAGTGTTTAGAGGTTCTGAGGATGAGGGACGCTACTTGGTCCAGGGTGCTTCTGAGACTGTCATTGAATGTACAGCCAGATCAGGACAGGAAAAAGAGGAGATTGGGGACAGTGATGAGTATAGGGAGTCTGTAAGTGTATGAGGGATAAAGGCTTGTAGAATGTATGATAGGTAGGAGTGTGCTGGGCTGGGGTGGGTGAGGATTTGTGAGAGTGAAGGAGAGAATGTTATGATCAGACAGGGGAAGAGGTGGGTTATCTAGGTAGAAGAATGAACATAGCCAGACAAAGACCAGGTCAAGGGTGTTACCATTGTTGTGTATCTCAGACGTTGAAAGCTGTGAGAGGCAGAAGACAGAAACTGGGATGCAGATGAGGAGGTGGGGCTGTTTATAGGTATGTTGAAGTCCCCAATGATAAGGTTTTGTAATTCTGAGGACACAAAGTGTAGCAGCCAGGCAGAAAAATGGTTAAGGAACTAGGTGGCTGAGCCTCGGGGTCGATATACGACCACTACTCTGGTGGAGAGGGGATGGAAGAGCCTGATGGTATGGACCTCAAAAGAAGGGAATGGGGGTGACCTGGAAAGTGCATTGTGAGGACAGGAGAAAGCCGACTCTACCACCAAGTTTGTTTTCAGGTCTCGGGGAATGGGAAAAATGTATGCCATCATGAGAAATAGCGGCAGAGGAGACTGTGTCAGAATCTGGAATCCAGGTTTCAGTGAGGGACAGCAGATTATGAGAGTTGTTCAGAAAATAGTTGTGCAGGTAAGGAAGCTTGGATTCCAGAGTGCACAATTAAAAGAGGAAGATAAAGGAGTACAGCTAATTTTATTAAGGTTAGCAGGGTTTTGATGTGAGGTGGTGGAGGGTTTGAAGTTGGTGGAGGATGGACTGGGGTTAGGAGAAATATCCCCTGAAGTAGTAGCAGTAAAAAGAGAAAGAGCAAATGGTTCGTAAATTTGTGACAAGGTTTATTGTGAAATATCTTTGGACAAAATTGACTACGATTATTCAGAAAGGTGAAAAAAGCATGGGAGCATTGTGGAGGGAATGAGAGAGGGGCTGATATGGATGAGTGATGATGGAGGGGGATGGAGCAGTGAAACTGGATGACAAAAGCACACAGGAAGAAGGACTTAGAAATTTAGCACATAGTTAAAAGGGAGTACAAAGTGTGGATTACCTGATTCCTGCCCTGACTAACTGCCATTGAGGTAACTGCTATATACTTGACTATAAGGACGCTTTGCTTAAGAGGACACATGCATGAACTCCACTCACGTGCACCCCCTTTTGATGCATCTATACAGGATACCAGTCTCAGCAGTCTACAAAACTCATTACTAGTGTTGAGCATTCCGATACTGCAAGTATCGGGTATCGGCCGATACTTGCTGTATCGGAATTTCCGATACCGAGATCCGATATTTTTGTGATATCGGGTATCGGGTATCGCAACAACATTAATGTAATAATGTGTAAAAAAGAGAATTAAAATAAAAAATATCGCTATACTCACCTGTCCGACGCAGCCGGGACCTCAGCGAGGGAACCGGCAGCGTTGTTTGTTTAAATTTCGCGCTTTTACTTGGTTACGTGAAGTCCCGGCTTGTGATTGGTCAGGGCGGCCATGTTGCCGGGACGCGGACCAATCACAGCAAGCCGTGACGAAATTACGTCACGGCTTGCTGTGATTGGTCCGCGTCCCGGCAACATGGCCGCCATTAACCAATCACAAGCCGTGACGTCACGGGAGGCTGGACATGCGCGTATTTTGAAAAGCGCGCGTGTCCAGCCTCCAGTGACGTCCCGGCAACATGGCCGCCATTAACCAATCACAAGCCGGGACGTCACGGGAGGCTGGACATGCGCGTATTTTGAAAAGCGCGCGTGTCCAGCCTCCAGTGACGTCCCGGCAACATGGCCGCCATTAACCAATCACAAGCCGGGACGTCACGGGAGGCTGGACATGCGCGTATTTTGAAAAGCGCGCGTGTCCAGCCTCCAGTGACGTCCCGGCAACATGGCCGCCATTAACCAATCACAAGCCGGGACGTCACGGGAGGCTGGACATGCGCGTATTTTGAAAAGCGCGCGTGTCCAGCCTCCCGTGACGTCACGGCTTGTGATTGGTTAATGGCGGCCATGTTGCCTGGACGCGGACCAATCACAGCAAGCCGTGACGTAATTTCGTCACGGCTTGCTGTGATTGGTCCGCGTCCCGGCAACATGGCGCCGTGACCAATCATAAGCCGGGACGTCACTGGAGGCTGGACACGCGCGCTTTTCAAAATACGCGCATGTCCAGCCTCCCGTGACGTCACGGCTTGTGATTGGTTAATGGCGGCCATGTTGCCGGGACTCGGACCAATCACAGCAAGCCGTGACGTAATTTCGTCACGGCTTGCTGTGATTGGTCCGCGTCCCGGCAACATGGCCGCCCTGACCAATCACAAGCCGGGACCTCACGTAACCAAGTAAAAGCGCGAATTTTAAACAAACAACGCTGCCGGTTCCCTCGCTGAGGTCCCGGCTGCGTCGGACAGGTGAGTATAGCGATATTTTTTATTTTAATTCTTTCTTTTACACATTAATATGGTTCCCAGGGCCTGAAGGAGAGTTTCCTCTCCTTCAGACCCTGGGAACCATCAGGAATACCGTCCGATACCTGAGTCCCATTGACTTGTATTGGTATCGGGTATCGGTATCGGATTGGATCCGATACTTTGCCGGTATCGGCCGATACTTTCCGATACCGATACTTTCAAGTATCGGACGGTATCGCTCAACACTACTCATTACCCTTGGTGGGTTATATACGAAAGCAGGAGGTTAGCCTTCCCTTTCCATTTGACACGTATCACCTTGAATAATATTACACAAGGCACCTTTATCTTATATTCTTTTTTCTTTTCCTGCAGAAGGACTGTACTGTATATACTCTGCACACAGAGATCCCTGAGTCCAGAGTAAGAAGTAATTTCAAAGAATAAAATACAAGTTATACCATGGGCAGACGCTGACAACTTGGGGCCCCTGTGCAAGAAATGTGTGTGGGCCCCCTTCCTTTTATGGTGAAAAATCTACAGATATACAGTGGGTACGTAAAGTATTCAGAACCCTTTAAATTTTTCACTCTTTGTTTCATTGCAGCTATTTGGTAAATTCAAAAACATTCCTTTTTTCTCATTAATGTACACTCTGCACCCCATCTTGACTGAAAAAGAACAGAAATGTAGAAATTTTTGCAAATGTATAAAAAAAGAAAAGCTTAAATATCACATGGTCATAACTATTCAGACCCTTTGCTCAAACCTTTTTGCTCAGTATTGAGTAGAAGCATAATTTTGAGCTAGCACAGCCATGAGTCTTCTTGGAAATGCTGCAACAAGCTTTTACACTCGGATTTGGGGATCCTCTGCCATTTTTCCATGCAGATCCTTTCCAGTTCCGTCAGGTTGGATGGTGAACGTTGGTGGACAACCATTTTCAGGTCTTTCTAGAGATGCTCAATTGGGTTTAGGTCAGGGCTCTGGCGGGCCGGTCAAGAATGGTCACAGAGTTGTTCTGAAGCCACTCCTTTGTTATTTTAGCTGTGTGCTTAGGGTCATTGTCTTGTTGGAAAGTGAACTTTCGGCCAAGTCTGAGGTCCAGATCACTCTGGAAGAGGTTTTCATCCAGGATATCTCTGTACTTGGCCACATTCATGTTTCCTTCAATGGCAACCAGTATTTCTGTCCCTGCAGCTGAAAAACACCCCATAGCATGATGCTGCTACCACCATGTTTCACTGTTGGGATTATATTGGGCAGGTGGTGAGCCTGGTTTTATCCACACATACTGCTTAGAATTATCACCAAAAAGGTCTATCTTCGTCTCATTAGACCAGAGAATCTTATTTCTCATAGTTTGGGAGTCCTTCATGTGGTTTTTTTTTTAGCAAACCCTATGAGGGCTTTCATATGTCTTGCACTGAGGAGAGGCTTTCGTTAGGCCACTCTGCCATAAAGGCTATAGTGACAGTTGACTTTGTGGAACTTTATCCTATCTCCCTACTGCATCTCTGGAGCTCAGCCACAGTGATCTTGGAGTCATTCTTTACCTCTCTCACCAAGGCTCTTTTCCCACAGTTGCTCAGTTTGGCTGGACGGCCAGATATAGGAGGACTTCTGGTGGTCCCAAACGTCTTCCATTTAAGGATTAGGAAGGCCACTGTGCTCTTAGGAACATTGAGTACTGCAGAAATTCTTTTGTAACTTTGGCCAGATCTGTGCTTTACCACAATTCTGTCCCTGTGCTCCTTGGCCAGTTCTTTTGACCTCATGATTCTCATTTGATCTGACATGCACTATGAGCTCTGAGGTCTTCTATAGACAGGTGCCTTTCCAAATCAAGTCCTATCAGTTTAATTAACCCTTTCGTGCCCAGGCCTGTTTTTGCCTTCACAACCGGGCCAATTTTTACAATTCTGACCACTGTCAATTTATGAGGTAATAACTCTGGAATGCTTCAATGGACCCGGTTGATTCTAAGATTTTTTTCTCTTGACATATTGTACTTTATGATAGTGGTAACATTTCTTCGTTATGACTTGCGTTTATTTGTGAAACTGAAATTTGGTGAAAATCTTGTAAATTTTGCAATTTTCAAACTTTTAATTTTTATGCCCTTAAATCAGAGAGTCATATCACACAAAATAGTTAATAAGTAACTTTTTCCACATGTCTACTGTACATCAGCACAATTTTGCAACCCAAATTTTTTGTTGGAAAGTTATAAGGGTTAAATTTGACCAGTGATTTTTCATTTTATCAACAAATTTTACAAAACCATTTTTTTTAGTGAACACCTCACATTTGAAGTCACTTTGAGGGGTCTATGTGAAAGAAAATACCCAAAAGTGACACCATACTAAAAACTTCACCCCTCAATGTGCGCTAACCACATTCAAGAAGTTTATTAACCGCTTCACAGGAATGAATGGAATGTGGAAGGAAAAAATACTTTTCTTTCACAAGTACTGCAGTGTGCAGGCGCCGGGAAAGGTCAGAGAAGCCCGGCGCCTGTGCACTGCCCTCTGCCCTCAACAGAGCAGATAAAGTACGCCTGTGCAGGAGCTGCGGCAGGAAGCAAAGAAGAAGATGTCATCGTATGAAGATGGTAGACGCTGGACCCGGACCACGACGCCCATCGGACCGGACCACACCAGGACCGCCCCTGGGTGAGTATAATCTGACTTGTTTTTCTTATCTTTCAGGTTACATCGGGGGCTTATCTACAGCATTACATAATGCTGTAGATAAGCCCCTGATGCCGGTGGCCTTAGCTTATAGGAGAATTTTGGGGTGACAGATTCCCTTTAATGAGAAAAAAATGAACTTTTTTGAATTTATCAAATGGCTGCAATGAAACAAAGAGTGAAAAATTTAAAGGGGTCTGAATACTTTCTGTACCCAGTGTATACATACAGTTAGGTCCATATATATTTGGACAGAGACAACATTTTTCTAATTTTGGTTATGGACATTACCACAATGAATTTTAAACAAAACAATTCAGATGCAGTTGAAGTTCAGACTTTCAGCTTTCATTTGAGGGTATCCACATTAAAATTGGATGAAGGGTTAAGGAGTTTCAGCTACTTAACATGTGCCACCCTGTTTTTAAAGGGACCAAAAGTAATTGGACAATTGACTCCAAGGCTATTTCATGGACAGGTGTGGGCAATCCCTTCGTTATGTCATTCTTAATTAAGCAGATAAAAGGCCTGGAGGTGATTTGAGGTGTGGTGCTTGCATTTGGAAGGTTTTGCTGTGAAGTAAACATGCGGTCAAAGGAGCTCTCCATGCAGGTGAAGCAAACCATCCTTAAGCTGCGAAAACAGAAAAAACCCATCCGAGAAATTGCTACAATATTAGGAGTGGCAAAATCTACAGTTTGGTACATCCTGAGAAAGAAAGAAAGCACTGGTGAACTCAACAATGCAAAAAGACCTGGGCGCCCACGGAAGACAACAGTGGTGGATGATCGCAGAATAATCTCCATGGTGAAGAGAAACCCCTTCACAACAGCCAACCAAGTGAAGAACACTCTCCAGGAGGTAGGCGCATCAATATCCAAATCTACCATAAAGAGAAGACTGCATGAAAGTAAATACAGAGGGTTCACCGTACAGGTGCAAGCCACTCATAAGCATCAAGAATAAAAAGGCTAGACTGGACTTTGCTAAAAAACATCTAAAAAAGCCAGCACAGTTCTGGAATAACATTCTTTGGACAGATGAAACAAAGATCAACCTCTACCAGAATGATGGCAAGAGAAAAGTATGGCGAAGGCGTGGTACAGCTCATGATCCAAAGCATACAACATCATCTGTAAAACATGGTGGAGGCAGTGTGATGGCTTGGGCATGCATGGCTGCCAGTGGCACTGGGTCACTAGTGTTTATTGATGATGTGACACAGGACAGAAGCAGCCGAATGAATTCTGAGGTATTCAGAGACATACTGTGTGCTCAGATCCAGCCAAATGCAGCCAAACTGATTGGTCGTCGTTTCATACTACAGATGGACAATGACCCAAAACATAAAGCCAAAGCAACCCAGGAGTTAATTAAAGCAAAGAAGTGGAATATTCATGAATGGCCAAGTCAGTCACCTGATCTCAACCCAATTGAGCATGCATTTCACTTGTTAAAGACTAAACTTCAGACAGAAAGGCCCACAAACAAACAGCAACTGAAAACCACCACAGTGAAGGCCTGGCAGAGCATCAAAAAGGAGGAAACACAGCGTCTGGTGATGTCCATGAGTTCAAGACTTCAGGCAGTCATTGCCAACAAAGGGTTTTCAACCAAGTATTAAAAATGAACATTTCATTTAAAATTATTGAATCTGTCCAATTACTTTTGGTCCCTTTAAAAACAGGGTGGCACATGTTAAGTAGCTGAAACTCCTTAACCCTTCATCCAATTTTAATGTGGATACCCTCAAATGAAAGCTGAAAGTCTGAACTTCAACTGCATCTGAATTGTTTTGGTTAAAATTCATTGTGGTAATGGCTATAACCAAAATTAGAAAAATGTTGTCTCTGTCCAAATATATATGGACCTAACTGTATATATATGTAAATATAAATATATATATAAATATATATATATATTGCAAGGAGGCTAATGGCCGCGTAGTCGATGGGAGTTATGTGTCACAGAGGAGGCTGCTCTATGTGATGTAATCCGGGGTATTTTCTTTAGTGCACATAAGCACAAGGAGGTTTGTTTGGTGCACCTGGGACCATGTTGCGGGTAGCTATGAGAGATGGGTGGGTCTGGCTACCCACATACCTCACCTCTGGGTGCAGTTACAGCCTATATAAAATCCTTTGTCTACAAACATGTACAGCCACCTCATGCCTTTTCCTCCTTGGAGTCTACTCTTCACATTTCAAAATATAATTGTCACACAACACTAAAGTGGCATCATTGTCCCCAAAGTAGAAACAGTATAATAGGCCTCTGACACCTTCTACTACAGGAACCCACCAGATGTATACCCAACTTGGAGTCTCCACATTTCAAAAAATAATTGACACACATAAAGTGGCATAAATTTCCACAGAGTAGAAACAGTATAATAGGTCTATGACACACCTTCCACTACAGGCAACCCACCAGATGGAGATCTTGGAGCTTCCAAATTTCAAAAAATTGTTTGTGACATCAGTGGCAGTAGCAAGAGCAGGCATAGAAGCCACCACAAAGGTGGTACAGACTGTAATAATGCGAGATCAATGCATGGCACTACAAAATACACCATCGCCTAGTCTGCCCATTCTGCGACTGGGGTGCAAAAGTCATCGGAGATCCATGACTTGTTTATTTTGATGAAAGTTAAGTGCTCTACACTTTCAATGGACAGCCAGATGTGCTTATCTGTCAGGACACCACAGCAGCGCTGAAGACACGTTCTGAGAGAACGGTAGCAGCCGGGCATGACAAAACCTCAAAGGCATGACAGGCGAGCTCAGGCCCTCTTCCATTTTTGAAGGCCAAAATGCAAAAGGGTCCAAAACCCCCTCTGATGACATTGATATTGAGGTGTAGGGCCGTCACCAGGTTTGCACCATTATTGCACATGGACTTCGCTGGCTCAGGTTCAGTGGAGACAGCTATTGCTCCAACTCAGCCTGGATAGCTGTCCACAACTCTCCAGCTGTGCAACTTTGATCTCCAAGGCTTATTAATTTGAACACTGCCTGATTGCGTTGAACTATGGAAGCGCAGTACGGAACTGAGGGGCATTCTATCATCACTGTTGGAACACGTGTCTAATTAAGGGAGAGGTTGAGGGTACAGGTGAAGGAACTGGAGCCAGGTGGAGCCAGACGCAGTGGAGGAACTGTTAGATACATAGGTTTCTCCCGCAAGCCTTGGGGATACAAGCCAACAGTCACCCAGTGTCCAGTCAGCAAGATGTAATGGCCCTGCCCATGTTTGCTCATCCGGGTGTCAGTGGTGAAATGAACCCTGACAGACATAGATTTTTTCAGGGAACAGGTGATGTTGTCTGCGAATGTCACGGGTGTGTCAGAGGCAGCAGACAGTCGCTCTGAATCTGACTGCAGAAGGTCTCTGTTTTTGGAATTGCAGATGCCTTCTTAATCTTTCTGACTTTTGGACCCAGTGACAACCTCCCTCCAGCTCTAATTGACACACCTGGACCTGGGTATTTAGGCTCTCAGTCAGGGAGCCGCTGGTGATATTCACATTTTCCCTTGTGAAGGCTTGGAGCTATAGCAATCGGCTCATTCCTCTCTGGTGCTCTTGAAGGACGTTTGGTGTTACTTCTCTGGAATCTGCTCAAGCTAAGTTTCTTCCCCCTTATTTGTCTCCCTTCTTGTTATTAGTATACAGTGGGGACTGACTAGTGATCATTCCCCCTTCCCTATTCAGGGCCTAGCTCTAGGGATATACAGGGCTTAGGTTTCCTGCTCAGCGATTAGTGTGGAACCAATATAGGGACAGTAGGGTAGGTAAGGTGCTATTAGATCTGCCTAGGAGTCTACACTCCCCCTTTCCCTAGCATTTGGGCTTCCTTCCCCTCATCCCCTCGTGTTGCACTTAGTCTTCCCAAACTGTGCGTGACTTTATCACCGGCAGTGCATATTTAGAAAACAAAAAACTGACACGTGGTTTTATTTGTGTGTTTTTTTTTCCTTGGGCGTGTTTTTTTTTTCTTTTTCTTCCTTGGTTATGGATACAGTTGCAGGGCTGGCAGAGCAGCTATGTTGTCTGTCTCTGGAGGTGAATGAACTCTACTATGAGGTTCAGCAGCAAAAACAACTGCAGGTCGCTGATGTTGGGGTCCAGCTGGAACCCAAGGATGCCCTCCCAGACAGGTTTTAAGGAGGTAGGGACAAGTTTTTTTGTGTTCAAGGAAGATTGCAAACTGTATTTTAAAGTTCATCCTCATTCTTTCGAAAATAAGGAGCAACGAGTTGTAATTGTGATCTCTCTGTTGCAAGGAGATCCGCAAACCTGGGCTTTCTCTTTGCCATAGGATTCAGTTTGTCCCCAGTCTATGGAGGGATTTTTGGGGGCTCTAGCCCTATCTATGATGACCCTGACCGAGTCTCCTTGGCTGATTCCAGGTTACGTTGCTATCAACAGGTGAATCGGTCAGTGGAGAGGTATTGCTCCAAATTCTGCAGATGGGCAAGTTATTCAAAATGGAATGACTATGTGTGGCCATCTACCAGAAATATCAAGTTGAGGGTTCCTTCCTGGAAGTTGGGTCCTAGATTTATTGGTCCCTATAAAATAACCGCCGTCATTCACCCAGCAGCATGTCATCTTGAGCTACCTCAGGCCCTTGAGATCCACAATGTCTTTAACAGGTCTCTGCTCAAGAAATATGTGGAACCTCTTGAGTCGCCACTAGTGATGAGTGAGTGAGTGTACTCGTTGCTCTGGTTTTCCCGAGCACGCTCGGGTGATCTCCGAGTATTTGTAAGTGTACGGAGATTTCGCTTTTGTCACCTCAGCTGAATGATTTACGGCTACTAGCCAGCCTGAGTACATGTGGGGGTTGCCTGGTTGCTAGGGAATCCCCACATGTGTTCAGCCTGTCTAGCAGCCGTAAATCATTCAGCTGAGGTGACGAAAACTAAATCCCTGAGCACTTACAAATACTCGGAGATCACCCGAGCGTGCTCGGGAAAGCCCCAGCAACGAGTACACTCACTCATCACTAGTGAGGACTCAAGAGGTTCCACATATTTCTTGAATTTTCCTGTTAAAGACATTGTGGATCTCAAGGAAAACCCGAGCAACAAGTATACTCGCTCATCACTAGTCCTCACCCCAACCGCTACCCCAACAATGGTTGATGGTAATCTAGACTTTCAAATTTCGAGGATTGTAGATTCTTGCCTCTAACATTGTTCCCTGCAATACTTGGTGCACAGGAAGGGTTATGGCACAGATAAAAGGATATGGAGTTCAGAATCAGAGGTGAATGCCCCCAGGCTGGTTCGCTCATTCCACACCTCTTATCCAGAGAAACCTGGTTCTGAGTGTTCAGAGGCCACTTGTAGAAAAGGGGGTACTGTCACGGGTGTGTCAGGGGCAACAGACAGTCGCTCTGCATCTGGCTGCAGAAGGTCTCTGCATTTGGCATTGTAGGCACCTTCTTAATCCTTCTGACTTTTGGACACAGTGGCAACCTCTCTCCGGCTCTAATTGACAAACCTGGACCTCTGAGTTTATAGACTCTCAGTCTGCTTACGGGAACCACTGGTGACATTCAAATTTTACCTTTTGAAGGCCTGGAGCTATAGCAGTCAGCTTACTTCCTCTCTGGTGCTCTTGAAGGACGTTTGGTGTTACTTCTCTGGAGTCTGTTCAAGCTAACTTTCTTCCCCCTTGTTTGTCTCGTTTCTTGTCTTTAGTGTACAGTGGGGACTGACCAGTGCCTATCCCGCACCTTCCATATTCAGTGCAGGGCTTAGGTTTCCTGCTTGGTGATTGGTGTGGAACCAATATAGGGATGATAGGTAGGCAAGGTGCTATTAGATCTGTCTAGGGGTCTCCACTCCCCCTTTCTCTAGCATTTGGGCTTCTTTCCTCTCATCCCCTTGTGTTGCATTTAGTCTTTCCACACTTTGCATGACAGCGACATGCTGGTGTAGCACAGGCACAGCTTTCTTAGAGAAGTAATGGCAACAGGGAAACTGGTACTTTGGGACTGCGAAGTACATCAGCTCTCTGAAAGCATCTGTATCCACGAGGCGGAAAGGAAGCATTTCTGTGGCCAACAGATTGGAGATGGTGGAGTTCAATCTCTTAACTTTGGCATGTGTAGGATGTAACATTCTTTTATGTGACCACAACTCTGTGACCGAAGGCTGGCTGCTCTGCCGAGAGAGGGTGGAGTACAGAGAACAGGAAAAACTGTTGGACTGTGAGTGAGGTGCAGGCAGAGATGTAATAGTAGATTGCAAAAGATGTGTTGTGCTAGATGACACAAAAACAGAGTTCTTAGTAATACTGTTTTTGATCAAAAATAGCATAAAAGCCATCCCACCATCGACAAGGTGACTCTGATCGGGACGGTCCTACACTGTCTAATATTAAAAACATTACCATGTGTCAGAGTTGACCTCAGTTTGTGAATAAGGGCAAACAAAAGGACGGGGTGCCAACCACGCAAAAGTGCACTTAAAAAAGTTACAGCAGTTTTTGCTAATTTTGTTTCTTGTAGGCTTTGCATGTTTTTTGGCCCATGTGAACATGCGTTTATGTGCTGCATGTATGCCAAGTAAAAGCAAACTCAATTTTTGAGTTTTTTCTTTGTATTTTTGCATTTTGTGCAAGCCGGGGTGTGGTCTCCCTCTCCTGAGCTGAAAATTATCTTTAAAGGCTTCCCTCGACTGGTGTCCACTGGCCGGGACCCGGTCCTTTTGTCTGCTCTTATTCACACACTGAGGTCAACTCTGACATATGGTAAGGTTTTTAATATTAGACAGTGTAGGACCGTCCCTATCAGAGTCACCTTGTCGATGGTGGGATGGCTTTTATGCTATTTTTTGATCAAAAACAGTATTACTAATATTACTAAGAACTCTGTGTTATTTAAATGCATTTTTGCTTTTTACTTATTTAGTTACAGCACGGTTTTTGCTCATTTTGTTTCTTGTATGTTTTATGGCCAGTGTGAACATACATTTATGTGCTGCATGTATATCAACTCAACTCAAACCAAGCTCAATTGTGTTTTTTTCTTTGTATTTTAACATTCTGTGAAAGCCAGGGTGTGGCCTCCCTCTCCTGAGCTGAAAATTATATTTAAAGGCTTCACTAGACTAGTGTCCACTGATGCTATTTTTGATCAAAAACAGTATTACTAAGAACTCTGTGTTATTTAAATGCACTTTTGATTTTTACTTATTTAGTTACAGCAGGGATTTTGCTCATTTTGTTTTGTGAAACAAAAACAGCAGCAGGTTCACTTCTGTAACAGCTGACAGGCTTTCACTCACCCCAACAGTAGAGAGTAAACAAGTGGAGTTTCTTTGGCCGGAGACCTGTGTGAGAAGACTTGGCATGTTGACGGAGGAGGAATAAGCAGCCGATGTGGTTGATGGGACAGACAGTGGTTGGCGAGGCCCCTTAGTCTGCATTTTAACACAGAGAGATTCACACACTAAGGCATTTTGATGGCGTATTTGGTGATTCATGCATGTAGTTGTCAAATTATTGCAATTTTTGCCTCTGCTAAGATTTTTTTTGCAAATTTGGCAGATAACATGAGTTGGATCATATTTGTGGCCTCAGAAAAGGCCAAGGCTAAGCAACCCTTGCCACCCTTGCGAAGTACACACTCATGACTTGCTGGAAACAGGCAGCATTGGGGTTTGGGATGCAGTGCTTGTCGTGGCTGCATCAATTCATGTCTGTGTGTGAAGCTGCAATATAACCTCTGCTGAGCTACTCAGCTGCGTACCTCTGGGTTCACACCATTTGGGATCTACAACCTCATGGTCATCCTCTCTGTTCTCACACTCCTCACCCTAAGGCTATGTGCACACATCAGGATTTCTTGCAGAAATTTTCCTGACAAAAACCGGACATTTCTGCCAGAAATCCGCATGCGTTTTTTTTTCACGCGTTACCCTAAGGGTATGTGCACACGCTATAAAAACTCATTAAAAATGCATACATTATGCATCCTATCATTTCGAATGCATTCTGCATGTTTTGTGCACATGGTGCGTTTTTTTTCGTGAAAAAAACACATCGCGGTAAAAAAAGCAGCATGTTCATTAATTTTGCGGATTTTCCGAGTTTTTTCCACTGTTCTATGCATTGGGAAAAAACGCAAAAAACCGGAAAAAAAAACGCGTCAAAAACGCGAAAAATAACGTGAAAAAAAGCATGCGGATTTCTGGCAGAAATGTCCGGTTTTTGTCAGGAAAATTTCTGCAAGAAATCCTGACGTGTGCACATACCCTAAGAGTCATTGTCCTCCGCTTCCTGTTCTGACACCACAGCACAGTTTCCGTGCGCCTCTGGTATCTGAGTCTCATCAAGATTACCTCCACCCCCCGGTGGTTAACGTCTGGTGACGAGGGTCTGGATTCTGCTCGGACCCTACTTCATCCGGCCATGGATCAAACATGAAACATTTTGGACATCAGTGCTGACTAGTGATGAGCGAACGTGCTCGCCACTACTCGTTACTCGCCTGAGTATCACTATGCTCGGTGTACTCGGCAAGCGGCGAGCATTTCCAGGATTATTTAGTGGTAACTGGTGTTTCCACCCAGCGTTTTTGTCGGACTTTAGAGACCCAATCACGGTGCATTGATTGTCTGCCAGGCCATGAAACGCCACAGCCATCTTTGTTGTGGTCGTGCAGTGATTGGCTTGGCCGCACAGCATTATCCCGAGTATAAGAGATCCGGCGCCGCCCTGCTCGCTGCATTCTGTTCCTGATTCAGTGAGAGTAGGGAGAGCTGGCGCTGAGATAGGGTCAGAATCGTGGTTTTTAGAGTTAGTGTAGGTCTGCAACTCTTAAATCTACAACTCCTCACAAACCAAAAGTTTTTAGGGCTAATTCGTGGGTCCTGATATTGCAGCGCTAGGTAGGCAGGGCACAGCATATCCACATCAGTGCAAGGCCTGCAGACACTGTATGTGCGTCCACTGCTCCCACTGCATCCCACCCAAAGCTCCATAACTGTCTGCTGCTGCTGCAGCTTCTTTACTGTATACCTAATTGGATATTTCTTTTTCCCAAAAATTCACCCCAAAAAACAAAAATATACAGTCTGTTCTGTCAGACTGAGGACTGTTGAAAAATCGTAGTTTGCAGGCATACGTAGCATAGTTCTGTGTGCTAGCCTTGTGCCACTGTTTTTTTTTTTTGTGTTTTAAATTCACCGAATAAAGCCTCATATATCTGCATGCTCCAACCTTGGGCATTGTAGGCCGGTGGACCCTTTATTTTGACTCTAATTCTATAAAGCACTATTTAGCTTCCAAAATTACAAAAAGGCCACATATTTGTCAGTGTGGTATTTCTGTGACAGCCCTCATATATCTGCGTGCTTCAAATTTTGTCATTGTAGGCCAGTGTACCACTGTTTTTGCTGTCTGTTACTCTAATTCTATACAGCACTATTTTGCATTTTAAAAAAAAGGCCACATTTTTGCCAGTGTGGTGTTTCCGTGACAGCCCTCATATATCTGCGTGCTCCAAGTTTGGTCATTGTAGGCCAGTGGACCCCTTTTTTTGCTGTCTGATTTGCTAATTCTATACAACACTAATTTGCATCTAAAAAAAAGGCCACATATTTGCCAGTGTGGTATTTCCGTGACAGCCCTCATATATCTGCGTGCTCCAAGTTTGGTCATTGTAGGCCGGTGTACCTCTTTTTTTGCTGTCTGTTACTCTAATTCTATGCAGCACTATTTTGCATTTTTTTAAAAAAACAGGCCACATTTTTGCCAGTGTGGTATTTCCGTGACAGCCCTCATATATCTGCGTGCTCCAAGTCTGGTCATTGTAGGCTGGTGTACCTCTTTTTTTGCTGTCTGATACTCTAATTCTATACAGCACTATTTAGCTTCCAAACTTATAAAAAGGCCACATATTTGCCAGTGTGGCATTTCCGTGACAGCCCTCATATATCTGCATGCTCCAAGTTTGGTAATTGTAGGCCGGTGTACGACTTTTTATGCTGTCTGCTACTCTAATTCTATACAGCACTATTTTGCATATAAAAAAAGGCCAAATATTTGCCAGTGTGGTATTTCAGTGACAGCCCTCATATATCTGCGTGCTCCAAGTTTGATCATTGTAGGCCGGTGTACCTCTTTTTTTGCTGTCTGTTACTCTAGTTCTATACAGCACTATTTTCCATATAAAAAAAGCAACATATTTGCCAGTGTGTATTTCTGTGACAGCTCTCATATATCTGCGTGCTCCAAGTTTGGTCATTGTAGGCCAGTGTACCTCTTTTTTTGCTGTCTGATACTCTAATTCTATACAGCACTATTTAGCTTCGAAAACTATAAAAAGGCCACATATTTGCCTGTGTGGTATTTCTGTGACAGCCCTCATATATCTGCATGCTCCAAGCTTGGTCATTGTAGGCCGGTGGACCCCTTTTTTGCTGTCTGATACTCTAATTCTATACAGCACTATTTTGCATATATAAAAAAAGGCCACATATTTGCCAGTGTGGTATTTCCGTGACAGCCCTCATATATCTGCATGCTCCAAGCTTGGTCATTGTAGGCTGGTGGACCCCTTTTTTGCTGTCTGATACTCTAATGCTATACAGCACTATTTAGCTTCCAAAATTATGAAAAGGCCACATATTTGCCATTGTGGTATTTCAGTGACAGCCCTTATATATCTGAGTGCTCCAAGTTTGGGCATTGTAGGCCGTTGGACCCCTGTTTTTGCTCTCTAATTCTTTACGGCACTATTTAGCATAAATTTACTTCACAAAAAAGCCCCCCAAAATTGAATACTGTCTGTTATATCAGGCTTAGGCCTGCCTGGTGTTTGGGATTGAAAAATCATAGATTTGCAGTCATACTGATCAGATATTATTTTGCTACTAATAAATATATTTGTGTTGAGCATTTGAAATAGTGCAGTAGTCCATTTAAAATGGGCAAGGTAAGGAGCAAGGGACGGGAAGTGGACGTGATGATGATGGTGTATGCAGAGGACAAGGCCGTGGCCAAGGTGAAAGTGGGCAACAACAAAGACCCACATCTTCTCGCTCGACCTTCCTGTCCCAGTTTCTAGGGGACCACAGCACACAACTATTGAAGCCAGAGCAGTGTGAAAGGGTCGTTGGTTGGATAGCGGATAATGCATGGCCATAATTAGTGTCACCATCCCGCTTCTCAGCATTGTGTAAAACAAAGGCGATCCCCATGATGTCCCTGTGTCATTTGAGCAGTGTTTCCATCATTTTCAGATGTTTTAAGACCTTAAAAGGACCCCCTGGGGGGATCACGGTAAAAATACTCATGTCTCCCATTGTAATGATTATAAGGGATAACTCAGGAGACTCTTTGCATGGAACAAGACAACTACAGGACACAGTTTTATAAGTGGTGAAGTCTATATTATCACCATGGTGATTCAAACCCAAAGTCCACAACACTTGGTGTAAATATAAACAGTCTATAGGAAACTTCAGAGGAAAGTGCAATCACGCAGAAAGTCTATGAAGCACAATTATTCTTGAGGATACTTGACACGAATAAGTCCTTGGTAGTCCAAACACATATAGATATGCTTATAAGGCAGTTCAAGTAATATCTTAGCACAACCAGGGAGGCCTGGGTAAAAGTCTCAGGTTAAAGCAGAGCAGCAACAGCTTACATGTCCAGCAAATGCAGATGGAAACAAACACAAGCAGCCAGATGGAGGATTACTGGAAACCGATGTATGCAGCAGAAACTCAGAGCTGAGTAGCAGGATCTCCACACAGGTTCAGAGGAGCAGGTGCAGGTGCAAAGCCAGGGAGAGCCCTACCTCTCTTGTAACCTGCTTTTGCTCAACTTTAGGCCCACAGATGTCAATCATCTGTCACTAAACAAACAATCTCTATCTATTTTCTTAAAGAGTGTGTCTGAATAACACTGTTGTACCTAGCGATTTTTATGCGTAAATGTGGCCTTCTGATTTGCCACTGAAACGCAGTTTCATCCCAAACGATTTGGAGCAGCTACTTGTGACTGCACCACTATAGTACGCCTATTGATTTTTAATTGGAAAATTGGAAATCTGGCCTTCTGATTTCTCACTGAAACACATTTTTACCACAAACTATTTGGATTAGCTAATTAGGCCTCCTGGCTGCACCCCAATATTAGGCCTAACAATTTTTAAGTTGAAATCTGGCCTTCTGATTTCTCACTGAAACACAGTTTTATCACAAACGATTTGGCAAATAAGGTCTCCTGAAACTGAAAGCAAGTTTTTGCACAATCTAGTTGGATGCTGGAAGTTCGATTTCACACAGGACAGAATCCTATCTAGCTAACTGACAAGTTCACTTACAGCACTAGCAGGACCAGCATCTCTGCACTGTGACAATGAGAAAATGAAGCCAGCAAAAAAATGTCCACTTTTTATTACCTTGTGTCATGATGTTGTGGATGGTTTCTGCACCTTGATTAGTGGCCGGAATTAACACATATAAAGATAAGGGGAAAAAAAGAGTGCACCGCACCTCTAACCTCTCCATACCCCAACTGCTCATCTAACACGTCCCCCTGCTCATCATACAGCACCACTATCCCACAAGATATTTATCATGTTATTTTGGGTACTTTTTTGTATGCATGTGTGTTTTTTGTGTTTATTTAGTGGTATGGTTGGGGTGCACTAGGGGTACCAGGGACGCCGATGTTGAGCGGGGGGCACCATCACATCTACAACCAGGGTGCCAACCTCCACTGACAGGCAGGGGAAGTGCTCTAGGGCTTTTCTAGGCAGAGATTAGCCCTAGGTCTATTCATTATACTATCCATGGATCACATATTTTGTTGCATTTTTTGCATTCTCTTGCACCCTTTTATGCAATTTTTGGTCTTTTAAATGAATTAATCAAAGTCTATTTTTTAGAGGTCTAGTTTTTGGTTTTGGTTTTGTGCTATCAAAGCAATCTGGGCTTCAATAACACCTCAGCAGTGCCACAGGCTGATCGCCTCCTAGCCATGCCGCGTTGATGCAGTAATTTATGCAAAAGAAGCCCTGACCAAGTATTGAGTGCATTTACTGAACAAACATTTCAGTAGGCCAACATTTCAGATTTTTAAATAATTTTTTCAAGCTGGTGTTATAAAATATTCTAATTTACTGAGATAATGACTTTTGGGTTTTCATTGGCTGTAAGCCATAATCATCAACATTAACCGAAATAAATACGTGCAATAGATCACCTTGTTTGTAATGACTCTATATAATATCTGAGTTTCACTTTTTATATTGAAGAACTGAAATAAATTAACTTTTTGATGATATTCTAATTTTGTGAGAAGCAACTGTAGGTTCCTTATATAGTACAGATGTGGCTGCCCCTTTATATAACACCACAACAGCTGCAGCTCTTCAATCAGTCATTCCGCTCACACATACCAAAACTGGCACAATCAACAGGCACTTATGGCATACTAGCCTGACTAAAGAACTGAGACGAGCTTCCATGGTTGCAGTGTGGGGATGGAAGAGATCCCATTCCAACGAGAACTTCATCATATTCAAACAGTCCCTCACCAATTTCAAGTCAACACTCACTGCTGCAAAACAAACTGACTTCTCATTTCTCATATCCTCCCTGTATCACAACCATAAACAGCTATTCAACACTTTCAATTCTCTCCATCCCCCAGCACCTCCTCCCTCTCCTCTCATCTCAGCTGAAAACTTTGCCTCATTCTTCATGCAGAAGATTTGATACATCAGAGAAATGCAGTAAGACAATAACCTCTGCAAGACAATTTTCTCTGACATTAGAACCAATGGTCATCATGGAGTTATGTTCATGTCGGTCAATATCAACAATCACCATTCCTTGGACTTGCAATTCTACCCGCCCCACCTTAATGGTGACCTTTGTACCCCACTTGCGGCAAAGGCTGACCGTTACTGGCTACTATTGTCAAATCATAAGCTGGGCCACGATTAATGTCTGTGTCAGCCCAATAACGCTTATAAAGAATGTAAGACATAGTTGTCACCTGAGAACCGGTGTCCAATAAAGCGTTCATTGGGATGCTGTCGATCACAACGTGAAGGACAGGTCTGCCCCAGGGGTCACTCGTTTAAATAACAGTACCCTGCGATGTGTCCTGCCTGGTTGCAGCAGCGGTAGATGGGTCGTCCGTCCTGATGATAGCCATTGTCGTCTCTCCCTCTGGTCAGCGGGATCCTCCGGTCTGGAAGCCAGCTTGATCTTCCCCTTGGGGGCCTTCTGTATGGACTGCACGTTCTGGGCGAACCCCGCAAAGTTCTTGGTCAGCTCCTGCATCTGGAGGCGTAGTATTGCGGGAGAATCATCATCAAGGACCTGGGCATCAGCGTCAGCAGGGACCTGAGGATATGATGCCACCACCTGGTGGTATGTGAGGGCTGGATGCTTAGGAGGCACTGCACGGCAGGGTGGGGGTTCGTGCAACACCCGGATGGCACTGTCCTTAAATTGAGTCTAGTCTAGGTTAGGGTTTTGCAAAGCCAGGATGCGCAGCTGTGTCCTGTGGTTGTAGGACAGTTTCTTTAAGACTTTATCTCCATCTTGCACGCTGTTAGGTTCAACCTGTCTGATGGCCCGCAGTGCCTCCTGAAGATTAAGGACATAGTCCCGTATGCTATCCTGTGCTCTCTGTTTGCACAAAAAGAACCTCATTTTGATTTCTGCAGCGGTGCGGGTGTCAAAGAGCACAGAGACAGAATTATGGCAAGGCACAGATCTGGCCAAGGTTACAAAAGAATTTTTGCAGTACTCAAGGTTCCTAACAGCACAGTGGCCTCCATAATTCTTAAATAGAAGAAGTTTGGGACCACCAGAAGTTTTCCTAGACCTAGTTGCCAAGCCAAACTGAGCAAGGAGAACCCCAAGATCACTGTGGCTGAGCTCCACAGATGCAGTAGGGAGATGGGATAAAGTTCCACAAAGTCAACTATCACTGCAGCCCTCCACCATTCGGGCCTTTATGGCAGAGTGGCCCAACGGAAGCATCTCCTTAGTGCAAGACATGAAAGCTGTAACATCCCAGCCAGCATCACTGCATGGCTTGCCATCAGGCTGATATACCGACTTACTCACCACTCCAGGCCATGCTGTGAGTTCTGTCCTCTGCCTGCTCCGTGCTGTGAACCTCATGTCCTTTGCTTGCTGTGTGCATACTTCCTGGCTATATGCTTATGGCGGCACCGCCTGCACTTCCTGAGTCTTATAGAGACAGTGTGCACATTCTATTTCCACCAATAGAAAGATGCCTGAGCAACAAACTCTCTCAGTCTGCTTTCTGCTTCTTAGTTGCCAGTGTTATGATCTGGTGGCCTAAGAGCAGCATGAGACGTACTCTGGAGAAGGTGGTACCTGTACTGACCGCAGACCCTGAACTTAACACCGCAACTAGAAGTAGCCGTGGAATGTACCTAGCGCTCCCTAGACATCTCGACACAGCCGGAGGACTAATTACCCCTAGAGATAGAAAAGGGAAAACTATCTTGCCTCAGAGAAAATCCCCAAAGGATAGACAGCCCCCCACAAACATTGACTGTGAGAGGAGAGGGAAAAAACATCCGCAGACTGAAATCAGAATTTAGCAAAGGAGGCCACTTCTAGCTAAATAGAAAGGATAGGACAGAGTACTATGCGGTCAGTATTAAAACACTAGAAAATATCCACCACAGAAAATACAAAATCTCCACAGCTAACTAAAGATATGGAGGGTATATCTGCATCTCCAGAGATACCAGCTTGGTTAAACAAATCCTTATACAGACCAAGCTGGACAAGACAAAAACATGGAAAAGAACTTGAACAATACGGCCACAGCATGTGGACAGCAAAAATCAAGGCCAGAACTTATCTTTGTTGAAATGAACTGCAAAGCAGGAGAGACCAGGCAGAGATGTGAATCCGCCAGGAACAATGGACAACTGGCACTGACTAAAGGGTGAAGCAAGACTAAATAGCCCAGTCAGAATTTGCAAAAAGTGGACACACCTGATAAATGCTGCGATTCAGAGACAGCAGCGCTACCACTTACAACCACCGGAGGGAGCCCAAGAGCAGAATTCACAACATGCCAGGTCCTGTCCTGTTTCTGCACCCTGGGGGCTGTATACCCAGGCCCGTACCTGTACTCTATGTGTCTTGCTTCTTCCATCCTGGGGACTGTATACCCAGGCCTGAATCCTTTGTCCTGAACTTGTTCCCGTGTCCATCCTTTTTTTAACTAAGTCCTATATGTAAACCTGTTTGTATTCTTGTCTGTAGCCATTCCTGCTCTGCTCCCATTCTGCATCCTGCGGCTCTGCTCCCGTCCTGCATCCTGCTGCTCTGCTCTGCACCCGTCCCGATCCTGTAGGTCTGCTTTGCTCCTGTCCCTCATCCTGTGGCTCTGCTCTGCTCCTGTCCTGCATCCTGTGGCTCTGCTCTGCTCCCATCCCGCATCCTTCAGCTTTGCTCTGCTCCCATGCCACATCCTTCAGCTCTGCTCTGCTCCTGCTCCACACCCTGCAGCTCTGCTCTGCTCCCGTCCCACATTCTGTGGTTCTGCTCTGCTCCCGTGTGGCTCTGCTCTGCTCCCGCTCCCCAACCTGTGGTTCTGCTCTGCTCCAGCTCCGTACCCCATGGCTCTTTGTCCCTCCAGCCTGAACTGGTTCCTCCCTGTTCTCTTATCCCACTCATGCCTGCCTGTGTTCCCATGCCTCCCGAAGCAGTTACTGTCCCTCCAGTCTGAACTGGTTCCTAACTGTCCCTGTCCCTCCAGTCTCAACTGGTTCCTATCTGTTCCCTTTTCCTACTCGTACCTGCCTGTGTTGATGCCCTACCCATTACGGTTTCGATTTCTCCAGTCTGATTAGTGCCCGCCTGCCTGCCAGAGTGTCATCCGTGCCCGCCTGCCTGCCAGAGTGCCATCTATGCCTGCCTATCAGAGTGCTAGCCGTGCCCGCCTGCCTGAGTGCCAGCCGTGCCCACCAGAGTATCAGCCGTGCCCATCTGTACTTGCACGCACCAGTCATTAGTGTTCCATCCCCCCGTGGGATCAGCTGCTGCAGCCAGACACCACCCTGGAGTGGTACCTGGCAGCTACGTGCCACACAAAACTGACCTCACCACTAGAGGCTCCAGTGAACACCAAGGTAGCTGCTTAGTCACGCCCCTCTAGGGTAGTCTGGTTTGTGGCACATTGGTGCCACAATCCTCATTCGCACCACCAAGTCAGGGTGTGAACGTTACTGTTTTCTGAGGTCATGGTCCCCGCTGAGTCCCATGGCCTTTCGCTCTTGGTGCGAGATGAACTTTTTCTCTGCCAGCCTGTGCAATTGAGTACATTTTTTACCAAATCCGAAGTTCTAACTTTCACTGCACCAGCCCAAATCACAGTGTCTGCAGAAGTATTTAATCAAGTTGCATCTTGTGCTCCAAGGGTTAAATCCATCCCAGCAGATCCAGCAAGGTTTGATGGGGATCCAAAGCAGTGCCGTGTGTTCTTGGAGCAGTGTTTGCAGTACTTCGAATGGTATGCCCCCCATTTTTCTTTGATCGGGTCAAGGTGGGATTTTTAATGTCCTACTTAACAGGGATGCCTTGGAATTGCTCGACCACCTCTGGGAAGTGAGGGATTCCATCACCTTCGACTTTCAGGCCTTCCTGGTGGCCTTCTGTTAAATCTTTGATATGCCTAGTTCCGTGTCTTCTGCAAAGTCTCACCTCACAAGCTTCCAGAGATGGACCAGACAAAGGAAACCTGTGGGTAAACCATCACATCTGTCCGTGACCGTCCAAAACCCACCTGTTTTTCAACCTGCAAAAGCAGCTGCCCGAGCTAAACCCAAGAAGGCTGATAAAAGTGGGCTGGCAGAGCAGCAGCCTGAATCCAGTCTTGAGAAGGGTATGCGGTATCGCTGCAGTTGTGTGGAACATCCTGATGGTCTCTGCCCTGAGAAGCTTAAACTCCCAAACCTTGGGCCTGTAGGAGAGGCTGCCCTTGGCGAAAGTCCTTCCTCTCCACTAAAGTCTATGACTGTTTTTGTGCCTGAAAGCCATATGGAGTCAGTGTGTGGTTCTTTTCAACAGCTCCAGAATCCAGTGAGGGTGTTGTCTGATGATGGCCGAGCCCTACTTAAGAGCAGTCTAGTCATACAGGGACAACTATAGCTCCAAGTCGGAGCATAATGCATGGAGATAATCGTCTTCCACACGCTGTCTGGTGTGTCCATAGGTCATTCAGAGCTGAGAACTCTACTACCCGTTCTGGTCTGGAGACCCAGCTTGGTGCTTCGTTTGGAACAACCAAAGCACGAGATGTGTCTGGTTCCCATGCGTCAAGGTCAGTCAGCAGTGTCGTCATCGTCTCCACCTGATCTGCGAGTCATCAAGTCATGGTGTGCTGACATCACCGAAGAAAGGGAAGTGGTGGCATTCTTTCCACACATCTCCAACGATAGTGGTCTGTGTCCAGGGACTTCCCTGCATCTAAGATGTTTTTCTCTGGATAACAAGCAGAAGTTGGATCCTGGTAGGGCGTCTTCAGTTTCCATGTGGCCGATTAATAAACATGTCAAAAAAGAAGCTTTCATGTCTCTGCTTTCCATTAACCAGGAGAAAGAGGTTCAGATTGCTGTATCTTTGGTGGGAGCTGATCTCGTCGGGCAGTGAGAGACTTAGCACTCCAAGATTCCTGATATCATGCCTGCCTCATTCTACCCTTAGGATGTCTTAATGGACTGGACTGTGTGTGGTCCTGAGGAAAGTTGGGCTATACTCCTTCTGCAGACTATCCTGGCGGGCTTGAAGAGGAGGGAGAATAAGGGGGGTACAGTAACAACCATGCCGGCATCACTGCATGGCTTCCCATCTCCCATCAGGCAGATACACCGACTTACTCACCACTCCAGGCCATGCTGTGAGTTCTGTCCTCTGCCTGCTCCGTGCTGTGAACCTCATGTCCACTGCTTGCTGTGTGCATACTTCATGGCTGTATGCTTAAGACAGCGCTGACTGCACTTCCTGAGTCTTATATAGAGACAGTATGCACATTCCTAATGTGTCACCAGCCTATTGCCAAGAGGTACTGGGTACTTAAGGCATCTCCACCAATAAGAAGATACCTGAGCAACAAACTCTTTCAGTCTGCTTTCTGCTTCTTAGTTGCCAGGTCCTGTCCTGTTTCTGCCACCCTAGGGGCGGTATACCCAGGCCCACACCTGTATTCTATGTGTCTTGCTTCTTCTACCCTGGGGGCTGTATACCCAGGCCTGAATACTTTGTCCTGAACTTGTTCCCCTGTCCATCCTTGTCTGAACTACAGAAAAAAAAAGGCTCTCAACTTATTGAAATCTTTGTTAAAATATTTATTGCAGTCTGTAAATCAAATGTTTCGGTCCAACATGGACCTTCATTAGTCTACCGACTGCTTGTAGGGAAAGTGGTAATGACCTGGAGAATCATAATGGCAGGTCAGTATTAGCATTTAGTGAACCTAGTAAAAAAGCCAAGCAAAAAGCAAGTTTGGGCTTGCACTTTTTTTGCAATTTCACCGCACTTGGAATTTTTTTCCCTTTTTTAGTACACGACACGAAATAACTAATAGTGTCTTTCAAAAGTACAACTCATCACGCGAAAAACAACCCCCTAAAAGGCCATATTGACTGAGAAATAAAAAAAAAAGTTATTGCTCTGGGAAGAAGGTGAACGAAAAACAAAAATACCTCCGAGGATTAAGGGGTTAAAGTAAATGGCTGTTCACTTTCCCCAATCCCATAAACTCACTGCCTCAGGGTAACCCTTGACTCAGTTCTCTCCTTCAATCCACATATCCAATCCCTTTCCACTGCGTGCCAACTCCAACTTTCCACAATTGCATGCAAGATTTCTCCCGTGCATCCACCCTACTCTGGAACTCTCTACCCCAACATATTAGACTCTAGCCTACCTTGTAAACATTCAAAAGAAACCTGAAGACCTATCTCTTCTGAGAAGACTACAACCTGCAGTAACCCTCTCTCCACTATACCGATGCGCAAGTAGCTCTACCTTCACCTTGTGACACTGAATCACCTCGCATGGACAAGCCATGAGATGGGATAGTCAAGGAGTTTGACGTCAGAAGCCAGGAGCATAAGTCATAAACAGAAGAAAAAGATAAAGGTGTAGTCAGGTAACCTTACGAGGTCAGAATACTAAGAGATAGCTAATCAAAGCAGAAGATGTTAGACAGATGGACAGAACAAAGTCCAAGGTCAGGCAATGAAACATCAACAACTAAAATTCAAGGCACAAAGAGACAAACCACAGAATAGCTGAATATACAGTACTTCTGGACAAAGTCTGGAAGTAACTGCCCAGTTAAGTAGCCTAAATGTAAATATAATTTGGCCTGCACTCTAAATTTAGATCGGGGTGCTGGTGAGACAGACCGTAAGGTCTAGTATCAGTATTATTGAAATCCACCGCACTCCCTGTGTGGAATATCTTAGAAACAAAAGGATTTTTTGAAACTTGCTAATTTATTCAAGTGAAAAACAGAAAATCAAATGTGACAGATCAAATAGTAGGCAGTACAAGCGACTCAGTGATTTGACGTTTCAACCCTCCTGGGTCTTACTCTAAAGTCGCACTTAATCCAGGATTTATGAGTGGCTCTTATGGTAACGAGGATGTTATCCCTGTAGTGTCAAGGGGCAGGTACAGTCTTTTTGATACCAAGTATGGCCTAATAGTTGATTTTCCTCTGAGTATGACCTTGCTGAGGAATAGCAGCGATGCATCAGCGTCTTGCTGCTGTTTGCATATGCGATTTAAATAGAAAGTTGGTATGTCACTGGAGACAACCTTTTTTGCAGGTGCCAATGTATCAGCCTTAAATTGCTGGTAAGTTGTATGTAGTTTAATGGATTTGCCAGTTCTGGATAAAGCCTTGTAGAGGGGTAACAGCGGCGCATCTGCGTCTTTCTGGTGGACATGTAGGCTTAGTACCCTTAGTGGATGGGGGATAGCGCTCCTGCGTCCTGTGGGAATTCCTCAGCAAGGTGGATTTCAATAATACAGTTAAGTAGCCTGGCAATCACCTGGAACACCTATGGGAACTCCTGGACACAGCCAGCATATCCCAATCTCAGATTGGACAGACAATCTGTCAATCAGCACACTGACAGCTCAGCATGCACCTGTACCAGACTGGATGACTGAACTGTCAATCAAAGTACTGACAGCTTCAGCACACCTCTGTACCAGATTGGATGGCTGAGCTTTCAGAAACTGCATCCCAAACACACTTAGGGATGGAGCCGTGACACATCTACTGTATCCTCACTCATCTCTTGTAGACTGTAAGCCCTCGAGGGAAGGGTCCTCTCTCCTTCTGTACCAGTCAGTGACTTGTATTGTTCAAAAATAAAGGCAAGGCGCACAGCTATATCAATATAATGCTAATTAGGAGGGTGCAACAAGCAGTGATAAACAAAGCCAGGAAAAACATATAGAAAAAAGCATCACTGTATAACATGCACACCATCCAAATGATGACACAATATGTAAGGAGAAAATATACTATTTATTTGTACATCTAAAACACACCAATGACAGAATAAAACATACTTAAAAACCAAAAACAAAACATAACAGGTTGAATATTTATACACAATAAGGCAAGCACCAAAAAACCTAACCTAACTGGCTCATATAGTGGAATCCCATGTGGTTGTAATAAAATAAACCAGCCACTATTGTGGATCCAACATAGAAAAATCAATATATCCCCACAAATACATGCCCAGGGCTAGATGGGTGACCCGAGTCCTAGGATAAACAGGACAAAGGGTAGAGGAAATCAGCCATATAAGTGGCACGTCAGGACTCAAAATGAGATCCAAATGTGCATACAACCTGATGTTACACCGATATCCCACGCGTATCGCCCGGCGAGCCGGGCTTCCTCAGGGAGTGTCCCTGAGGAAGCCCGGCTCGCCGGGCGATACGCGTGGGATATCGGTGTAACATCAGGTTGTATGCACATTTGGATCTCATTTTGAGTCCTGACTTGTGCCACTTATATGGCTGATTTCCTCTACCCTTTGTCCTGTTTATCCTAGGACTCGGGTCACCAATCTAGCCCTGGGCATGTATTTGTGGGGATATATTGAGTCCTGACTTGTGCCACTTATATGGCTGATTTCCTCTACCCTTTGTCCTGTTTATCCTAGGACTCGGGTCACCAATCTAGCCCTGGGCATGTATTTGTGGGGATATATTGATTTTTCTATGTTGGATCCACAATAGTGGCTGGTTTATTTTATTACAACCACATGGGATTCCACTATATGAGCCAGTTAGGTTAGGTTTTTTAGTGCTTGCCTTATTGTGTATAAATATTCAACCTGTTATGTTTTGTTTTTGGTTTTTAAGTATGTTTTATTCTGTCATTGGTGTGTTTTAGATGTACAAATAAATAGTATATTTTCTCCTTACATATTGTGTCATCATTTGGATGGTGTGCATGTTATACAGTGATGCTTTTTTCTATATGTTTTTCCTGACTTGTATTGTTCATGATTATTGTACTTTTTTATTATGTATGCCCATTTTCACTTGTAAATCGCCATGGAATCCATGGAGCTATAATAATAAATAATAATAAGAAGAAGAAGAAGAAGAAGAATTTGACTCTAGGGACTCCAACTCCTCTGTATCCCATTTATTGTTTTGGAGGTATGTTTTTTTTTCATTTAGTAGTAGCATCTGCAAGGAGTTTTCATGTTCTTGTGTTTGCGTGGGTTTCCTCCAGGCACTCAGGTTTCCTTTCGCACTCCAAAGTCATAGTGATGGCGAATTTAGACTGTGAGCACTTATGGATAAAGTGACGATGATGTCTGTAAATTGCTGCAGAATATGATGATGCTAGTTAAGTAAGGATAAATAATAGCTGTATGGCAACTCAGTACCATTAAGTTAAATGGGAATAAGCCATCATAAACTGTAATACTAGGCATAGCGACTACCAAATGTACAGATCTGTGTCTGTAAACAATATTGATCTACAATTGTATCAAACAGGAAATGGCAGGGATGGCATAATATGAATCCCTATGAATCTAATATCTAATATTTTTGGCCTATAACTAGAATGGGACATCAATTTCAAAGAACTAGATAACTCCTTTAATCCCCCATTCTACATATAACCATGTTTCCTAAAATCTTAACAGTTTATTACATTTAATATAGTTTTTAAATACTAAAAAACATACAATGTTATAAAAATTTAGATGAGCAAAACATATAGTCATTTATATAAAGAGGAATAAAAGTAAACAAGAGATACATGTTCACTCATTGTATATACATTGTCAACTTTAACATTCTCAGGATAAGGGTATGCGCTCATGCTGAGTAAAGCACGCACATTTTTGCTTGTTTTTGCCTAATTTTTACATGCACTTTCAGTGCATTTTTTATGTCTTTTTCCCATGCATTTACATGGACGAAGAATGCAGCAAAAAACGTTAAAGGAACTGACATGCTGCAAATTTCAAACTGCTTCAAATCTGCAAAGAAAAAATAAGCAATTTTGCTAATACAGTAAAATGCAGCATTTTTTGCGGGGGAAAAAAAGCTGGGAAAATGCAATGTGTGAAAATACTCTACTATGTAAAAAAAAATCTACTACCCCGTATACTGAAACTAGATTTCACAACATGCCAGCTTCAAAGATCCTCAATTCACAGTATACATAGGGATGATGATTTCTGCACCAATCATGGGTTTCCTGTCCCAAGCTAACAGTAACAAACAGTATAACTATGAGACTGTTAGGCATGTGCACAGATTGAATGTTTAGTGATTTTTTAACCTCATTATTTGTAAGCCAAAACCATGAGTGGGTGATAAATACAGAAGTGGTGACGTATTTCTATTATACTTTTTCTCTGACTGTTCCACTCCTGGTTTTTGCTTACAACTTCTGAAGTAAAGACCTCACCAAATACTCTACGTGTACATGTGGCCTTCATTTGGGGGTGGAGACCAATGATCGGTCTGGGCATTTTAATCCGTACCAAGACCGTTGCAGTTGTGGAACTTTGTTCTCACAGTGAGGTTGTAACCCACAAGTTTTTCAGAGAGTACTGAAGATTTTGAGAACCTGAATTTTGTTTGGTCACGGATTTCAGTTGCAGTTTTCCCTAGTAAAATTTCTAGGAACGTTGTCCTTAACAAAATCATTGCAGTACCCCTTAGCATGTACATGATTATAAAAAAAAATTCTTCCAAAAGTATTATTCCACCTTTTGCACCAATATACTGTATTTGGTTGTGTAGTAGCCACTCTGAATGAGGCTACATTACCATGATGGGCAGCCTCAACCAATTGCAAATATGAACCAAGATTACACTAATTCAATTTAAAATATTAAAATACTCAATGTTTGTATATGTTTTAGCAGATACATCGTGCTACAGCATCTTTGTTTCTGTCTGGCTATACTTTTTTTACAGAACATTTCCACCTGTCCATTTATTTCATTTATTTTGGAGGTACTATCTTTGTAGTTTGCTTTGTGCAAGTTAGGCAGCTTAGATGACAGGTAATTAAAGAGAAGCTGTCAGCTACTTTTCACTCTTTTAACAGATGATATGGTCAATCAGTGCTTTAATATCACTGAAAAAGGCCATCCTTACTAATATAAAGGTAGGTTCAATCACCAGTTTCCAGTAGCATGCTGACAAGTGACAATGTAATATGTACGAGGTTGTAAAGGTGGAAAATACTGATGAAATGCAGCTTACACACCTAACATTCATGAGGGTGTGGCTGCTTAGTATGATACAGTGTTTGCACAAAAATGCATCTTCTGCAGGGTACCAGTCAAACAGTTCCATGTAGTGCATTATGCCAACTTACAGCCAATTAGTGAAACCCATACTTTTAGATTAAGCAGGCAGCCTAGCACCTTTTAAGTACACCAAACAAAGCACTGACACCCCCTCCTTCAACAGCATCACAAGGCAAACTGTGACTATGCAAAATGAGGAATATGAGTTTTTTTAGTGATATTTTGGACAAAATACACAAGATCACATCTAGAGCCTATAGGGGCTTCTTTGTTTTGTGAATCCCTACACTTGGACTTTTTATGACTGCTCTTGGCCATACTTTTCATAACTTTGCCGGAGTCAGTGGCACCTCATACATTTAGAGGCGCATCCTGTTGAGGATGTAGCAAGAGCAAAATATATGTGTCTTAGACATTACTCCTTTGGGCACTGATTTCTCAGTGTTTTCGCCACAAATCTGGCTTACAAAATACTTTGATAAGTCACAAAAGACCTCAACATTTATGCCACAATTGTCATTATGAATCATATTTATCATTTAGAAATATTAAAGAAAACTTTTGGAGGGAAAATAGTGCAACATATTTATAAAATATTGTAGGCAGTTATATCAAAGTAGCTGAAAACTTTCAGGCAAATACATTTATAAAGCATCCAGGTTTATGGCAATGAAGATTATTGTCGACATTTCTGGTGGTTTGGTGGTCTAGGGAAGGGAAATGACTAATGTTTGTATCTATGGTGGTACAAAGCAGTGAAGAAGTTCATGGTTTAATGCCTAACGGTCGAGGGCAATGAAGGATTTAAAGCCAGAATTCTTGGTGGTCTCATGCAGTTAAGTGGTTAGTGCCTGAAACCTGGAGTTCTAGTGCAGTGAAAGGGTGTATACCTACTGATCAATATTTCTGGTGGTCTAGGGCCGCATAAAGTTTAAATTTAGAAATGCTGGTGGTCTGAGGCAGTGAAGGGGTTTATGTCAGCATACCTGGTGGCCTGGGGAAGCATTTCTCACCTCCACCCTTCAAGTACCCCTAATTGGTCATGTTTTCAGGATTTACTTAGTATAGCACAGTTAATACACAGGTCTACAGAAATGAAGAGATACTGGATAAAATTCAGTATCGTTGGTTGTCCAGGGCCATAAATATCATGATCCTTGGTGGTCTAGGACAGTGAAATGGATAGTTTTTAAATTCTTAGTAGAGTGAAGTGAAGAGGTTTATCTTGTGCTATTGGATGGCTATTCATGTCTCCACACTCCAGGGCTGTCTTGACTGTAACATCAGGCTAAACACTTGTGAATCAACTTCTTCTTTCCTCCATGCACTAATCATGTGAATGTACGAGGTGCCCCTAAACGTGCGAGGTAGGCCAGAACCTCAGAATATCTTACAGGAAATCCCTGGTTGGAGATTCCTTCTTAGAGCGGTGCAGAAGCATCAACAAGATACAGACCTTTTAAACAAATACTGTACAATGAAGAACTTTACTCAAGTTAAGTACTCAGCTCTGGCAATTGTTTTCTATCATACTCTCTGTTAGCAATCAGTAGTGTGTGTGTATAGAGTGCATTCAGATACTTACCGGTTGCCATCTTCTGCTGTTTCCAATGCTGCTCTGGCAACACTTGACCACATTTGTAACTTGCTGGTTCACAAAGCAATTTTTGTGTGAACCAAAGTCGACACACATTATTGACTGCTATAAGAGGAGACCATCAAAATATATCAGCAGAGAAGTCTATTAAATGTGACTACTTAGTACACTGACTTTCTAGAACTTTTTATATACAGGCCAATTTTGCTCATCTCACTACAAAAGGACTCGCATACACAGTAGCAACTGTCCAATTCTCCAAACCTCTCCGGGCTAGCTGCTCTTCTGGCAGTGAAGGCCTCTTACTTTCTATTACATTTGGCAAATAACAGCGGAAAGGGAGAGGAAGTGCAGGACAGCGTCTAGAGTCTAGGGCAGAGTCTTCTTTTAGAAGAAGCATGTGTGTCCATGTGAAACTGTTAGGACTCTAGATGCTGTCCTACACTTCCTCTCCCTTTCTGCTGTTATTTCTCACATGAAAGTGTAATAAGGCATGGAAACCAATTCCTGTGTGTGGGACTGTCCTTCTATTGTTTGAAGTATGTATATAACTTCAGCCAAGCTCCCATGCAAAAGGGTTCTTGGAATAGCACTTTTTCACTCCATACTTCTTGCCTGAGTACCAGTAGCAAACCTGCTGTTTTATCTCTTTCAATCTGTCCTTCAGCAAGTCCTTATGCCTAAACATGCATGTATACACTCATATACACTTACGTGCACCTTGTCTACACAGTCCACTCACAGAATGGTCATTTCTGGGTTCAGTTTCTTCTTGCCCTCTGTCACGGCACATAGACACAATGGAAGTCATCCACTCTTGTCTCATTTTGGTGAAAACTATCTATTACTATCTATTCTCCTCTCATTACAGGTGGGCATGGCTTCCATATAGGTGAATGTTAGAGAAGACAGTGCAGCTGTAAGAGTATATTTACACTGCATATTGCAAACACTTAATGCATCCATAGAGTCACATTCACTTGACAGCTGGCAAAAAAGAGTGTCTTTTTGACCTCTATCACTTTCTTTTTATTTTGCTGTACAGAATAAATTAGCAAACTAATCCATTGTATGCAGAGTCATCCACAGAAAAATATAAATCTCATGAATATTTTTAAAATATAGGAGCCTGTTTCATTATGTTAAATTATCTATTTATTGATGTATACCTCTAATTTTTCACTGAAAATGGATAATGATGAATAGACCTCAAAAGGTACAGCTGCACAGGTCTCTCTGTGACATGGCAAAACAATTCTGAACAATTATTAAAGACTATTCTAGAAATGTTCAAAATAACAGACTTATCCTGAGCAGGGATGGCTTAAGAGATGTGCAACGAAGGAACATAGACAGAACACTTAATATAGACGTATCCTGAGCAGATAGATCTTATGATGGGGAACCAAGCAACATAGATAGATCATTGATTGCAGACTTATCCTGAGCAGGGACAGTTTATGAGACGTGCAACCAAAGAACATGGATAAACGGTTGAATACAGACTTATGGAGCTCCAGGCCATACTGTACATCCATTTGCCTCCAATTTCACATGGCAGTATACAGAGTTTGCTCTGTTCGATTCCATATACAGGTACGTCTCACAAAATTAGACTATCATCAGAAAGTTAATTTATTTTGATTCTTCAAAACAAAAAGGGAAACTTATACATCATATAGAGTCATTACAAACAGAGTGATCTATTTCAAGTGTTTATTTCTGTTAATGTTGATGATTATGGCTTACAACTAGTGTTGAGCGATACCATCCGATACTTATCGTATCGGTATCGGAAAGTATCGGCCGATACCGGCAAAGTATCGGATCTAATCCGATACCGATACCCGATACCAATACAAGTCAATGGGACTCAAGTATCGGACGGTATCCCTGATGGTTCCCAGGGTCTGAAGGAGAGGAAACTCTCCTTCAGGCCCTGGGATCCATATTAATGTGTAAAATAAAGAATTAAAATAAAAAATATTGCTATACTCACCTCTCCGACGCAGCCTGGACCTTACCGAGGGAACCGGCAGCGTTCTTTGCTTAAAATGCGCGCGTTTACTGCCTTCTGTGACGTCACGGCTTGTGATTGGTCGCGTGCCGCCCATGTGGCCGCGACGCGACCAATCACAGCAAGCCGTGATGTAATTTTCAGGTCCTGAATGCCTAATTCTAGGCATTCAGGATTTTAAAATTATGTTACGGCTTGTGATTGGTCGCGTCGCGGTCACATGGGCGGCACGCAACCAATCACAAGCCGTGACGTAATTTTAAAATGCGCACGTTTCCTGCCTCCCGTGACGTCACGGCTGCCGAGGGAACCGGCAGCGTTCTTTGCTTAAAATGCGCGCGTTTACTGCCTTCCGTGATGTCACAGCTTGTGATTGGTCGCGTGCCGCCCATGTGACCGCGACGCGACCAATCACAAGCCGTAACGTAATTTTAAAATCCTGAATGCCTAGAATTAGGCATTCAGGACCTGAAAATTACGTCACGGCTTGCTGTGATTGGTCGCGTCGCGGCCACATGGGCGGCACGCGACCAATCACAAGCTGTGACATCACGGAAGGCAGTAAACTCGCGCATTTTAAGCAAAGAATGCTGCCGGTTCCCTCGGTTAGGTCCAGGCTGCGTCGGAGAGGTGAGTATAGCAATATTTTTTATTTTAATTCTTTATTTTACACATTAATGTTGTTTCGATACCGATACCCGATACCACAAAAGTATCAGATCTCGGTATCGGAATTCCGATACCCGCAAGTATCGGCCGATACCCGATACTTGCGGTATCAGAATGCTCAACACTACTTACAGCCAATAAAAACCCAGAAGTCATTATCTCAGTAAATTAGAATACTTTATAACACCAGCTTGAAAAATCATTTTAAAATCCGAAATGTTGGCCTACTGAAATGTATGTTCAGTAAATGCACTCAATACTTGGTCAGGGCTCTTTTTGCATCAATTACTGCATCAATGAGGCGTGGCATGGGAGGCGATCAGCCTGTGGCACTGCTGAGGTGTTATGGAAGCCGAGGTTGCTTTTATAGCAGCCTTCAACTCATCTGCATTCTTGGGTCTGGTGTCTCTCATCTTCCTCTTGACATTACCCCATAGAATTTCTATGGAGTTAAGGTCAGGCAGGTTTGCTGGCCAATCAAGCACAGTGATACTGTTGTTTTTAAACCAGGTATTGGTACTTTTGGCAGTGTGGACAGGTGCCAAGTCCTGCTGGAGAATGAAATTTCCATCTCCAAAAAGCTTGTCGGCAGAGGGAAGCATGAAGGGCTCTAAAATTTCCTGGTAGACGGCTGCGCTGACTTTGGTCTTGATAAAACCCAGTGGACCTACACCAGCAGATGACATGGCTCCCAAAACCTTCACTGATTGTGGAAACTTCACAATAGACTTCAAGCAGCTTGGATTGTGGCCTCTCCCTTTTTCCTCCAGACTCTGGACCTTGATTTCCAAATGAAATGCAAAATTTACTTTCATCTGAAAACAATACCTTGGAGCACTGAGCAACAGTCAATTTCCTTTTCTTCTTGACCCTGGTAGGATGCTTCTGGTATTGTCTATTGGTCATGAGTGACTTGACACAAGAAATGTGACACTTATAGCCCATGTCCTGGATACGTGTGTGTGTGGTGGCTCCAGAAGCAATGACTCTGCAGCAGTCCACCCCTTGTGAATCTCCCCAAAAAATGTTAAATGGCCCTTTCTTAACAATCCTTTCAAGGCTGCGGTTATCCCGGTTGCTTGGGCACCTTTTCCTACCACACTTTTTCCTTCCACTCAATTTTCCATTAATATGCGTGGATAGAGCACTCTGTGAACAGCCAGCTTCTTTAGCAATGACCTTTTGTGGCTTACCCTCCTAGTGGAGTATGTCAATAACTGCCTTCTGGACATCTGTTAAGTCAGCAGTCTTCCCTATGATAGTGGAGCCTACTGAAACAGACTAAGGGACCTTTTTAAATGCTCAGGAAGCCTTTGAAGGTGTGTTTTCTTAATTATTCTAATTTACTGAGATAACGATTTTTGGGTTTTCATTGGCTGTCGGCCATAATCATGAATATTAGCAAAAATAAACACGTGAAATAGATCACTCTGTTTGTAATGACTCTATATAATATAGGAGTTTCACTTTTTCATATTGAAGAATTGAAATAAATTAACTTTTCGATGATATTCTAATTTTGTGAGAAGCACCTGTAAACGTGAGAGAAAATATTCAGGGTTTGTTTTCTTCCAACGTGGAAGCATAGTAAAATCTCTTTAAAGGTAATCTGTCACCAAGGGCTTTTGCTACCCCATTTGAGAGCAGCATGATATAGGAGGAGAGATCTTATTTCTATTGATGTGTCACTTTACTGGGTGCAGCAGTTTTAATTAAAAGCTGTTTTATCTGCTATAGATCTATCAATTCTCTGAATGCTGAGCTCTCTATAACCCCGCCCACACTGTTAATTGGCTGCTTACTGTGTACATTGTGCATACACAGGAAGCCAACAATCAGGGGTAGGGGGGAGTTGGACTATCTCTCAGCAGGCCAAGTAGTCCTCTAGTGATAATCTCTTCCTAATAAAGCAGTGATTTGTTGTTTTTTTTTTGAAGACAAAGCAGTGATTTTATAAAAACTGCATTAGTCAGACTAATAAGTGACACATTGCTGGATTCAGGATCTTTGTCTCTGATTATGTTTCTCTCTGATTATGTAGGAAAAACCTGCTGATTGATTTCCTTTAAAACGACACACAAATTTGCAATAAAAGTTGTTTTATATGGAGAATGTCTGCCTTTCCACTGAGCGTCCATCGCACTACTCATAACAAGCCGTGATCAATAAAAGTGAGGACCGAAATGTTGGCCATCTTGTATAATGTGGTACCCTTGAACATGACATGCTGCTATATCTTTACAATTTTCTTTACTAAGGAATGCTGTGATGTTCTGTACATTACTGTCTGGATATCCATCCTAACGCTGAGGATGACCATCCACCCGAAGTATGCAGTATATGATGGAATTTAACATTTGTCATAGGAATTGTGCTCTACTAAAAAATGTGGTCTTGGTAAGTGGTGGTCTTTTGGACAGATTTCATTATACTCTCAAGTAATTATAGTGGAGAATATATTTGCAATGCAGGAATATAATCATGAGAACCATAACGTAGTTTATGAAATGTCTATGGCCTTATAGTACAGGCTACCTTCATGGATTTAACAGATTATTCTTAAAAAAATGGGGGTAACCTCCTAATCGTTCCAAACAATTTTAATGATATCAATCTGCTACCTCAAAAGATAACTCAAAAATCAAATGATCACCACGAAATAAAACATTGAGTTATGAAGCGTATGCTTTCTATGCATGTTGTCGGATCTTTTCAATAATTAGCTAAAAATTACATTACAATTATCCAGAGAAAATTGCGCCTTCTTGTAGTCTTTATCCAAAATAATTTCTGCTTTTATAAATACAGTATCTAAATAATAATTGTATATTAAATACAAAATGGTGTGTAAACCCCTGTGGAGACATCTAAGTTTAATTCCCTTAGGGATTGTGTCTTCAGTGTCCAGGCAAAAACTGTCATCTTTCCAAAGGATGCTCGCAAGCCCTCAGCAGCACATTTACACAAATGTGTAAATGATGCCGCAAATGAAATTAATAACAATTACCTACAAAATGGATAAGCTGGCATTGAACGCACAGTACAGGGCAATCAGTGTTAGATGCCTACAGTTATTATAGGGTTTGCCAATGCCACAAGGGAAAAGAAAAAGAAAAACACTTGGCTGAGAAGACCATGTAATAATAATATGTTTCCTCTTGCCTATGGTGACATCTGCTGGAAAAAAATATGTATTTCCTTCGTTCTTTTGTTTTATTTTTTTTGCTCTAGTAATCTAAATCCATACAAAAAAATGCTTTCTAACACAATATCATTTTGTC
Source organism: Ranitomeya variabilis (assembly GCF_051348905.1). Taxonomy (NCBI): domain Eukaryota; kingdom Metazoa; phylum Chordata; class Amphibia; order Anura; family Dendrobatidae; genus Ranitomeya; species Ranitomeya variabilis. The sequence continues at coordinate 891,354,713 of NC_135233.1, forward strand.
TACTATATAAAAAATGAATTTTCCATCTAAAAGTAATGCAAGCTGAATATCCGCTATATCCAGAAGCATGCAGATGGACAATGAACGCAGCTTACATCATTGGTGACTACTACTAAGAAGTCCAGGTAGTACTCCGAAAAACTGCTACACATGATATGTTATTAATTATTATGCTACGTTATTCTGTACATGGACGTCAACTAGAACATTTATTACTCCAGTGGTTGAATCTCTGTAGTACCTGAAACCTTCCTTGTCTCTTCAGTCAGTTTTCTGCACACCTAACATGACCTAGAACATAGTATATAAAACACACACTACAGAAGAATATAGGAGTCAGTAACTAATGGAAAATTATTATTCTCCACTTTAGAAGAAAAATATTTAGTAAAACATATATACTGTATGCAATACCAACTACGTAAAAAAACGCCAATTAAACTGAGTCTATAAATGGCGGAGTATGACCTTGAAATTATTACTTGCTGCAATTTTTAGGTATTGCCCCAAGTAAGGCCACACCTCATCCAGCTAGTATGTTCAGCAGGACTGTTTGAAAAAGACCTGTTGTTATTTAACGGTTTGTCTACACAGGCCCACGTGACTGTGATTTTACATCACTTGTTTTATTACAGTTGTGTGGAAAATCATCATGTCTACTACACTTTGAGACCAGGTCTAGATGTGGACTAGTCAAATGCTTTTTGGAAGAACACGCTTTTCACATATGTCTATCTGGACAAGTCCATATGTGCTTCTGAGGATTTAAAACGCAACACAGACAAAAATATAATTACAAAAGGATGTTTTTACATTGAAGATCTTTTTCCCTGGTGTCACAGTGGAAAATATCATCTCAAAAGCTCCAATAAAATGGCATACCTCTAGTAAATGCAATTTAGAAATACTTAAAAGCTGTGTCAGATGACAAAAAAAGTCTCAAAACACATCATGCATGCGGGATTTCATCATTCTACATTCACTAACTTATAACATGTGACCACTTTAGTTTGAGATATCTAAAATAAAATTAAAAAATCTCAAAAATGTAAAAGGTGTCAAAATGACCAATATGAACCCAGTGTTAAGGGCTTATAATAGGTTGGATTCACCTGGCTGCTCGGAGGCTTCTTCTTCGTGCCCATTTAAATAGATCAAACACACCTCCAGTGACACTGGAATAAGATAGCAAATTGTGAACTGGGGAGATTGTAATACAGATATTCCATTGTCCTTATCACCTGAGGTCCAAGAATCCTCATTTAAAAATACAAGCAAGAGACTTTCTAGCAATTTTCTATCAGGATTCATAGAAAATAAAATATATCAATCATATAATATCTCATTGTACTATTACTTCTCATAGAAATTACTAATTGGGCATATTGGGTAATTAATGAATGGGCAATACATGACCCTGGTTGGTAATAAACCAACGTTAGGACAACTGATTTTAACACTATTTCCATTATTTTGGTAATTGATCTTGTGATTTGACACCTTGTTGATGTATGCACGTTACACATGGCATGATCTAATTTTATTACATACACTACTGTAAAACTGTGAGCGATCCGTGCAGATATTTGTCCGATCATGTTGTTTCTGATTCTGATATCCTCTTTTCTGTCTCTAATTAATAAGACATACAACATCACCCTGTTAATTAAAAAATATATAAAGCAGGGACAGATTTTTCCTATCCTATCGTGTGGATTAGAAAAATATTCTACTTTGAAAAATAATAAAATACCAATAAAAATATAAAAAGATTGATTTTATTTAAATCAGTGAGTTAGTTGTATTTTTAATTTATATTCTTATTGTATTTTCTTAGTTGCTATGTTTCTGAATATTTGGATTAGTTACATCTAATGTATAGAGCTGACGTGGCTATATATTAGCTTCTATAGACTTGTATATAGACTTGTATATCATAATGTATAAAAACTGTGAAATAACCAAGCAATGAGTAATAAGCACTTATATATTCAATGATAATTGGAAAATTAATGTAGCAATTATTATATTGGATTAAGCAGAATATCTTGTTTATTAACAGTATCAAGGGGTTGGAAAATCATATATGTCATCTACTTTAGATTTAAAAAATATACAAAATATCTAAAAAATGCTACAGTGCCAGATAAATAATGCAAATAATTGAACTGTTTAGAATGTAATTTGCGCTGTTTCCAGCTTGGCAACTAAATCACCCATGAAAAAATCAAGGCTAAAAATGCACGCAGTACCTGGTGTGACCAAAGCCCTCAGAATTAAATGATCAACACTAGGATTAATCTGTTAAATAAAGCAGATGTGTCTGGCACCCTGCCACAAGTGTTGTTTGAGACTGCTGTCATTAGGAGGCAGCAAATGGCTCTCAAATGAAAATAAATCCTATTTAGCAGTATCTACCCGATCTCCGTATTTTCTGCTCGATTTCTGTATGGCTTTTATTTCCTGACATATTACCCCTCAACAAGAACAAATATATATTTTGTATACAGTTTACACTTCATTTTATTTTTCTTTTGTGTTTTAATAATATTGTAGAGAAATTAAAAAAAAAAAAAAAAAAAACTGGCCAAAATTGAAAAAAACAGGACATAAAAACAAACCGTGAATGGTATAATTGAACAATATATCAGCTAAATATATATTTTCTAGAAATGTGAAATAGGATATAATGATTAGCATAATTTACGCTTCCAGAAATATAGTTCATAATAACACGGTTTTCTATTTTTTTAAATCATAGTATAAAGCAAAATAAAAAGAAAAGTTGAGATTTACATGAGTAGTTGTTCTTTATCACGAGATATTGAGATTATTTGTGACTAATTCCATGAATTACAGATTTTATTCTGACGAAGGCTTAGCTCACAGTTATCATTTTAATTCTGCAAAGACGTCTTTCTGGCAATTGTGCTGCAGGATACCCGCAGTGTTCCCCATAAACACATCCCAGTGTATCTACAGGCCCCGGATGACAAATCATTAACCCCTTCTGCCTCCATAATCTGCCTTCACATCTTTCTTATGTACTTTACTGTGCGTTCTGTAACCGCGCAGGTTAAATGCTGATTTGCAGCAGAACGCATACGGTTAGCTAAATGAATCACAACTCTTTACTAGAAGGAATCAAGCATGCTGAAAACTTACAGAGAGGGGGGGTACCAAAAGGTGTCCACAGTAATCCATCTTCCAATCATGGCAATCGATTGGTGGAAATGGCGCAGGCGGAAAATTTGTGTCACCGTGTTTTCGTCCCTTGTTATTGGAGGCTAAAAAATGAATAAAAATGGCTATGAGAATATAAAAACTGTGAATGATGGCAAGCTACAATAAACGTTTGACAGCGTAGGTATAAAATCCAAGTGAGACAGGAAAAAGTTCAGGATGTCGGTATGATATGTGAATTGTAGCATAGCCATAGATTTTGCCAACTCTCTATATTCCATCATTCATGTTACGAGCACATGAGGTAGTTCATCCCGAACACCCTGAGCAAGGCCTGGCTTTCAAATGTGTTTCTGTCTCTACACACAAGCTGCTTTCATCGCGTGTAAGAGTCCCACCAAGGCCCAGCTTTAAAAGCTACCAATTCTTTTATCTTTAGCCCGGCTCACAAAAGAAGGGTATTTTGTAAATTACCAGCTCGTTCAGATCAACAAAAGGTACTTTCATAGAAAGCCCCATTTGATTTTTCTCAAATTTGATTACAAGGATGGAAAAAAAAGGAGAGGAAGTCAAAAAGAAAAACCCCAGATGGCTTTTTCATTCATCACACTGAATGAGCTTTATCTGTGCCTTTTCAAACTGGAGCTGTGGAGAAGCATTTCTGTTGGCTTATAAAACTTGACAAAAATTATTGGTTTGCCATCTCTCATGTAACTGCCATTGGGAACTGGATGAAAAGACTTGGGATCGCCTGCTTGGATCAAAATAATAGAGATTAGGTATTTCATTATAAATTACAGTGGGATATAGAGGAGGCTGTCATATTAATAGCAACCTGCATGGCTGTCAATAGAAGCTATTCTGCTAGCGAGAGGACCCGGAGGGAATGACTGTTGAACTGATACATTGGGCCTCATCGATTTTCTATCACCTACAGTAGGCAAAAGAAAAGGTGACATTATGAAGTGGGGATTTCATACGGGAATGACCAAGGACTTGTCTTTCTTGGCACCTGACATGCTGCACAAACAATATTGGAAAAATAAAATATAAGTTAAGCTTATTGACTCATGAGAGTTATTGCTTTAACATACAATTTAATCGCCAATAACTTACACATGGATGACAAAGAGTTTATGATGTGGTCTTCAGGTCAAAATCAAACAGAACTGCAACTCAGAAATTAAGTATATTGCTATATATATATATATATATATATATATATATATATATATATTTATATATAAAACAACTCTTAATCTGCTTTTATATGCATTTAATACATCTTCACTAGTGTTGAGCATTCCGATACCGCAAGTATCGGGTATCGGCCGATACTTGCGGGTATCGGAATTCCGATACCGAGATCCGATACTTTTGTGGTATCGGGAATCGGTATCGGGATTAATATCAATGTGTAAAATAAAGAATTAAAATAAAAGATAGGGATATACTCACCTCTCCGGCGGCTCCTGGACTTTACCGCCGTAACCGGGAGCCGTTGTACCTAAGAATGTGCGCTTGAAGGGCCTTAGATGAGGTCACTGCGCTCTGATTGGTCCGTAGCGGTCGCGTGACCGCTACGCGACCAATCACAAAGCAGTGACGTCACCTAAGGTCTTTCAAGCGCTTGAAATACCTTAGGTGACGTCACGGCTTTGTGATTGGTCGCGCAGCGGTCACGCGACCGCTACGTGACCAATCAGAAGCTGCGGACGTCTTCTAAGGTATTTCAAGCGCTTGAAAGACCTTAGGTGACGTCACTGCTTTGTGATTGGTCGCGTAGCGGTCACGCGACCGCTACGGACCAATCAGAGCGCAGTGACCTCATCTAAGGCCCTTCAAGCGCGCATTCTTAGGTACAACGGCTCCCGGTTACGGCGGTAAAGTCCAGGCTGCGTCGGAGGGTGAGTATATCCCTATTTTTTATTTTAATTCTTTCTTTTACACATTGATATGGATCCCAGGGCCTGAAGGAGAGTTTCCTCTCCTTCAGACCCTGGGAACCATACAGGATACCATCCGATACTTGGTGTCCCATTGACTTGTATTGGTATCGGGTATCGGTATCGGATTAGATCCGATACTTTGCCGGTATCGGCCGATACTTTCCGATACCGATACTTTCAAGTTTTGGACGGTATCGCTCAACACTAATCTTCACTAATAAATGATACATTTTATACATTTTGTATAAGCAAATTGTCTCTTCAGAGAGGAAGAGGACTAGAACTGTAGTGCCACCTATTGGAAGTAGCAATCCTAACAGTCAATGTCGACCCTTTAACGAGCCTTGTCACATGACTTAGGATTACAGCCAAACCAGAATCTCAATTTGCAGACACTGTGTTTCGGGGTACTGCCCCTCGTCAGTGCAAAGTGGAGATCTGGTTTGGCTGATTGAGAGGAGTCTGACCGGGATCCAAGAAGTATCGTTTCTCCTTGGGGAGAGTGACATGTCAACGTGAGGAGACTTAAAGCCGATTTTCTTTCTGCTAAAAGAGGCAATCTGAACAAACATCTGAAGCGCGTTAACTTTACATATAACTAATATAAAAACAATTCATGAACTTTGACAAGTAAAAATCAAGTCTACTGGCGCATGCCTCTTAATAAAGTTGTTGATGCCTTTTAAAGCACTCCTTCAGTGTTTTTATTTTATTTTACTCCTGGAGTGGTGCTACTAATCTAAGTTCCCTGCACATAGTATCATATCCCTTGGATAAATATCAGACATGTTATCAAGTGAGTGGCCCCATAGACTATCACAGGTATGAGCACTCAAACACAAAAATAAAATTTCTGAATGAGCCCCAAGTCTATGAGAGCCAGAACGAGGCTTTTATAAAATTTGAAAGCTTTTGACCATTAACTTTGACTTCCAGTCAGTCAGAACTGGACTGGCTTTGGGAAGAGCTGAAGACAGTGGCTGGAATGTATAATAATTGGGTCAAGGAACTTACATTCGTGGAAACCTCCATTAATAAGATTTAAAAAACAAACAAACACTGGATTGGTGCATTAATTAAGCTATTGGTGCATGCAACTTTATAACTTTGGGGTTTCCATGAGTCAGAAAATTAGCCTGTTTCTGCCATCGGACAGAATAGTACGTCTGATGGTAGAACCCCCGCTTTGATGCGGGCTCCTGCAGTGAGTCCGCATCAAAGCCGGGACATGTCAGCTGTTTTGAACAGCTGACATGTGCCCGCAATAGGCATGGACAGAATTGCGATCCGACTGCGCCTATTAACTAGTTAAATGCCGCTGTCAAACTCTGATTAAGATGCAATCACGGGAGATCAAAACGTATCTGCACTGAAATGGTATCATTAAAATCGTCAGCTCGCCACTCAAAAAATGAGGCCTCACTCAACTCAAGATCATGAAAATTGGAGACTAGTGATGGGTGAGCACTAAAATGCTCGGGTGCTCGTTGCTCGGGTCGAGCAAATTGGAATACTCGGGTACTCGGCCAGAACAACGAGCCCAATGTAAGTCTATGGGAGACCCGAGTATTTTTACCGTGATCCCCCCGGGGGTCCTTTTAAGGTCTAAAAACATCTGAAAATGATGGAAGCACTGCTGAAATGACACAGGATCGCCCCTGGAAGCATTCCTGACTCCTAGTTCACAGCTTTAATCATTTTCTTCCGAGATTCATGCCATTTTTCCCGGTGCCAGAAAAGACACATCAAAACGAAATCAAAACGGGTTTTGCTTGGAAATATAATTTTTTGCAGGTTAATGACTTGCCTTTAAGGCCAAATATTTAACCCCAGCCCAAAAATTTCCTCCCCCACTTATGCTTAGTTCAAACTCAGCGTTTTTGAAGCGTTTTTCAACTTTAACATTGCTTTCAACCACTACAAATGCATTCACTGAGAAATGTCATTGTAACATTTAACAACCCCTAGCTGGCCATGTGGTGTGTGACACATAAGCAGACCCATCTTGTTTCATTAACGAAGGAGGGACTCTTAAAGTCACAGAGCCTATTTTTACTGGTGCATCAGGTGGTATTAATCTTCTTAAAGGGCCATTATGAAACAGTGGGTCTCCTAAGCTGTTGTAGCCTATGCTGTGAGTGGATGGGATGTCAAGAATTACGACACACCACAATATCCCTGTCATAAGATGTCCAGGGGGGACTCCTGAAAAAGTGTTGCATTGAATTCAAGGCCTGCCCTGCTACCAATTCATATACACGCCAATAAGCCTTTGAACCCACATACTGGATGGGCCCATGCAAACCCACTTCACAATATGCATTTTGTACTCCGTACTCCTTTGTTTTACACATTGGCAGGAAGGCGAGCTCTGCTGCATAGTCAGTCATATGCACCCCATTAGGCCTTGGAACCCAAATAGTGGATGGTCCCATGAAAATCCACTTCACAATATGCATTATGCATTCCCATACTCCTTGATTTTACACATTGCCAGCAAGCCCAGCCCTGCTGCATAGTCACATGCACCCTATTAGGCCTTGGAACCCACATACTGGATGTGCCCATGAAAATCCACTTCACAATAAGCATTTTGTACTCCCGTACTCCTTTGTTTTAGACATTGGCAGGAAGGCGAGACCTGCTGCATAGTCGGTCATATGCACCACATTAGGCCTTGGAACCCACGTTGTGGATGGGCCCATGAAAATCCACTTCACAATATGCATTTTGTACTGCTATACTCCTTGGTTTTCCACATTGGCAGCAAGGCCAGCCCTGCTGCATAGTCATATGCACCCCATTAGGCCTTGGAACCCACATACTGGATGTGTCCATGAAAATCCACTTCACAATATGCATTTTGTACTCCCGTACTCCTTGGTTTTACACATTGCCAGCAAGGACAGCCCTGCTGCATAGTCAGTCATATGCACAACATTAGGCATTGGAAACCACATACTGGATGGGCCCATGAAAATCCACTTCACAATATGCATTTTGTGCTCCATACTCCTTTGTTTTATACATTGGAATGAAGGCGAGCCCTGCTGCATAGTCATGTGCGCCCTATTAGGCCTTGGAACCCACATACTGGATGGGCCCAGGAAAATTGACTCGTATATGGTATGATGGTTCCCTCTTTGCACAATTATTTACAGGAGATTTTGGCAATTTTATTTGACATGTTTTTAACACTAAGGTTCAGATACGACATTAAAAAAGGCTAATACTTGCAATACAAGGCAATTTTATTGCAAAGTACAAAATTCAAGGAATAGTATGATTGAATAGTGTGAGTGCGTACACTTTTATATGTGTTAACATACACAAGTTAATAAGTACATATAAGGATTAAATAAATATAGTGATTATGTATATATGAAGATTAACTACATACAGTATACTTAGATCATGACCAAGAGGCTTTTAAACATCATCCATCTGGAATATCAGAGAAGCAAGACCAAGACAGAGAACCCCTGGGAGATTACCTACACTGCATGGGCATCCCCAATTATGCAGGTATCAGCACACTTTACATGTACAGGTACCCCAGTTTTGGCATCTGTCTTAGTCATGTTTCTCTGGTCTTATATAGTGAATAACACTGTAGTAACTCTAGTTTCACCCACACCTTCAAGTGGTCACTTTTCAAAGTCGGATGAAACTGAGATATCATGGAGTCATCAGACAAGGGGCCATAAACCCCTAGAAAATAAAGCCACAAGGATTTAGATAAAACCACCACTGGCATAGTTTCAGTAAACCTTAATGTTTTACAATGACAATGTAATAATTATAGGGGATAACTCAGGAGACTCTTTGCGTGGAACAAGACAACTACAGGACACAGTTTTATAAGTGGTAAAGTCTATATTATCACACGGTGATTCAAACAGGTGCAGAGAGAAACTCAAGTCCACAAAACTTGGTGCAAATATCAAATGCAGCTCAGCAGTCTATAGGAAACTTCAGAGGAAAATGCAATCACGCAGAAAGTCTATGAAGCACAATATTCTTGAGGATACTTGACATGAATAAGTCCTTGCTTAGTCCAAAACACAGATAGATATGCTTATAAGGCAGTTCAAATAATATCTTAGCTCAACCAGGTAGGTCTAGGTAACAGTCTCAGGTTCTTGTAAAGCAGCAACAGCTTACATGTCCAGCAAATGCAGATGGAAGTAAACACGAGCAGCAGATGAAGGAGGATTACTGGAACTGGTGTATGCAGCAGGAACTCAGAGCAGAGTAGCAGGATAACCCCACAGGTTCACAGGAGCAGGTATATAGCCAGGAAGTCACCAGAGGTCAGGAGCTGGATGCAAGGCAGAATACTCTAGCACAGACTGAAGGCTGGGGTGGAGTTTTATAGCAGGAAGACACAGTGCACATGAGACAAAAGACGCCATCTTGGGAAAGGGCAGTAATGCACAAAAAGGTAATAAAAAATGTTCAGAGTCCTGACATTACTCCCTTCTTAGAAGCGGCCTCAGGACGATCCTGGACCTGCTTTCTCAGGGAATCTCTGATGAAAACGAGAAATCTTCTGTTGGGCATTGATGTTTTCCACAGGTTCCCAAGAGTCTTCCTCAGGGGGATATCCCTGCCATCTTATCAGATATTGGAGCGGATTCCTGCGAATCCTGGAATCAACAATTTCCTCCACCACAAATTGTTCTTGCCCATCAATCACCACAGGCTGTGGAGGTGGCACAACACGTCCCTGGAAGGTATTAGGAGATACAGGCTTTAGTAAAGATACATTAAAAACTGGGTGTACCTTCATAGTCCTAGGCAGCTTCAGACGGCAGGCCACAGAGCTCACAATACCGTTGATCTTGAAAGGGCCAATGAATTTCTGTCCAAGTTTTTGTGAAGGAACGTTTAACTTCAGATTCTTAGTTGCTAACCACACGGAATCTCCTACCTTGAACATGGGTGCAGGTTTACGGAATCTAACAGCCGATCTCTTATAACTAGTGTTGAGCGATACCTTCCGATATTTGAAAGTATCGGTATCAGATTGAATCGGCCGATATCCAAAAGATATCTGATATCGCCGATACCCGATACCAATACAAGTCAATGGGACACAAATATCGGAAGTGATCCTGGATGGTTCCCAGGGTCTGAAGGAGAGGAAACTCTCCTTCAGGCCCTGGGATCCATATTCATGTAAAAAATAAAGAATAAAAATAAAAAATATGGATATACTCACCCTCGGACGGCCCCTGGACCTCACCGCTGCAAGGGTCTGCCTCCGTTCCTAAGAATGCAGAGTGAAGGACCTTCGATGACGTCGTGGCTTGTGATTGGTCCCATGACCGCTCATGTGATCGCTCACGCGACCAATCACAAGCCGCGACGTCATCGCAGGTCCTACACTCACTGCATTCTTAGGAACGGAGGCTGCCGGTTGCACCGCTGAGGTCCAGGGTCTGTCGGAGGGGTGAGTATATCCATATTTTTTATTTTTATTTTTTATTTTTTACATGAATATGGATCCCAGGGCCTGAAGGAGAGTCTCCTCTCCTCCAGACCCTGGGAACCATATGCACCGCACACGCCTGGGAACTTATAGAAACTTCTAATTCCGATTTCCGATATCACAAAAATATCGGAACTCGGTATCGGAATTCCGATACAGCGAATATCGGGTGATACCCGATATTTGCAGTATCCGAATGCTCAACACTACTTATAACGTTCTTGAGCTGTGGTCAGGGATTCCTTCAGAACCTCCAGATTTTGCCTCATCACAGTCAGCCTTTCCTCCACTGCCAGTACCGGAGAATTAATTGGAGACCTAGGTAAGATACACGGATGATAACCCAGATTGGCAAAGAAAGGTGTAAATTTAGTGGAGGCGCTCTGAGAATTGTTATCTGAAAATTCGGGCTAATGGTAGCAACTCCAACCAATCATCCTGGAGATGGCTGACATAGCATCTTAGATATTGTTCCAGCGTCTGGTTGGTACGCTCAGTCTGACCATTTGTCTAGGGATGATAAGCGGAAGAGAGACAGACATTAATATTGAGTGCAGAGCAAAACCCCTTCCAGAATCTTGAAGTGAACTGCACTCCACGGTCAGAGATGATCTCATCCGGAACCCCATGCAACTGAAAGACATTCTGTATAACCAAATTCACTGTATCTTTAGCTGAGGGGAGGCCGGTGCACGGAACAAAATGAGCAGCTTTAGTCAGGCGATCAACTACCACCATGCTTGTATTCATGCCCCCTGATGTAGGCAGCTCCACAATAAAGTCCATTGATATAGACCCCCAAGGGAGGGACAGAACAGGTAATGGTTGTAGAAGACCCGTAAGTGCCACATGAGGAGTCTTGTAACGAGCACATACCTCGCAAAAGAGAACGTAGTCCTTGGTATCCTTCAGGCAAGTTGGCCACCAGAAGAATCGGCTCAGGAACTCTTGTGTCTTCTGTATCCCCCTGTGACCAGCCAACTTGGAGTCATGTACCATCTTGAGGATCTGCAGACGGACGACCTCAGGGACGTAGATACGTTAATCTCTTAACCACATGCCACCCTTAAAGACAAGATTAATATCCACAGGTGGGTTGGCCAGAAATACATCACTGTCATAGGCCTCCCTGCACTCCTTCCACAAGTCCTGATCGTGGATAACTCTGATGAAATTGGCATCAGATAGAATGGTCTTGCACGGGGCTCCAGGTACGGAATCCACAGCATGGATTCGGGATAAAGCATCAGCCTTCTCATTACGAGAACCTGGACGGTACGAGATAACAAAGTTAAATTGATTTAAAAATAAGTTCCAACGAGCCTGACGAGGAGAAAGACATTTAGCGGATCTAAGGAACTCTAAATTGCGATGGTCAGTTAGCACTATGATCTGTTGTGCAGCTCCTTGCAGATGATGCCTCCATTCTTTGAAAGCCGCAATAATAGCCAGCAATTCCTTGTCTCCCACGTCGTAATTCTTCTCTGCTGAGATTACTCTACGGGAAAAGAAAGCACAAGGATGTAGCAGACCCTTCTCTCCAGTTCTTTGGGAGACAATAGCCCCCAAAGCATTATCAGAAGCGTCCACCTCCACAATGAATGAAAGTGTTGGATCTGGGTGTATCAACAGCGGTGCTGATGTGAAACAGATCTTAAGTAGTGTTGAGCATTCCGATACTGCAAATATCGGGTATCGGCCGATATTCGCTGTATCGGAATTCCGATACCGAGTTCCGATATTTTTGTGATATCGGAAATCGGAATCAGAAGTTCCTATAAGTTCCCAGGCATGTGCGGTGCGTATGGTTCCCAGGGTCTGGAGGAGAGGAGACTCTCCTTCAGGCCTTGGGATCCATATTCATGTAAAAAATAAAGTAAAATATGGATATACTCACCCCTCCGACGGACCCTGGACCTCAGCGGTGCAACCGGCAGCCTCCGTTCCTAAGAATGCAGTGAGTGTAGGACCTGCGATGACATCGTGGTCTTGTGATTGGTGACATGTGACTGCGACGTCATCGAAGGTCCTTCACTCACTGCATTCTTAGGAACAGAGGCAGACACTTGCACCGGTGAGAGCCAGGGTCCGTCGGAGGGGTGAGTATATCCATATTTTTTATTTTTATTCTTTATTTTTTACATGATGTTGCAGGGAAAGGTAAGTATTTCAACGTTGCAAGTGCTGTGATCTTGAGCAAGCAGGGGGGGCCCACTCGTTCGCATTGGCACTGGCACAGGGCCCCTCAAAGTACGGCGGTGTGTTTGCATGGCGGGGGCGCCTCCCACCAGCAGCGACACTTTTGCATACTCTGAGGGGCCCTGTGCCAGTGACGTCGCCAACGAGTATGCCCCCCCACCTGATGAAGGAACCTGCACTTTCATCTGCACCTTCCTCTCTGTCCCTGTGTAAGGTGGTATAACATGCGGGAAGGGGAACCTTACTTTCAGCAGGGTCAGATTCTGGCTGTGTAGAGTATAAGGGGAATGTAGTTGTCTTGGTCAATGTACCAGCAGACTCATCTAGCAGTGGCTGGGCAATGGGCAGGATGAGGAGGAAACAGATATAGGGCCAAAGAATAAAGTAGGCTAAATGCAGTTCAAAATTGTTAACAGGACTAAACAGGCGGCATTGCTTTGTTCAGTGGAGTAGCAAACCCAAGAGCAGCAGACACTGTTTCAAGGGCCTAACCACACTAGTAGGCCAAATGCAGTTTAATATCTGATAGTATAGGGCGAAAGCCAGAATGTGGAAGCTCAGCTTTGTTCAGTTGAGGACAACACCAGGCAGGGGCAGACAGACACCTTTAGTAGGCCGGAACAGCCAATTTTTTTAAAAAACAGCAGTTAATAAGAGGCAGAAGGTAGAAGCTCAGCTTTATTCAGTTGAGGACAACACCAGGCAGGGGCAGACAGACACCTTTAGTAGGCCGGAACAGCCAATTGCATTTTTAAAAATGGTAATTTGGAACAGAAGGTTGAAGCACAGCTTTATTCAGTTGCAGCTTCTTGGCAATAATATAAAGAAGACGAGACAGGACAACACTCGTTGGATGCCATATCTGTGTTTTCACTGGAAAAAAAACTGTCAGTTAACTACTTGTAGGAGAAAGTTTTTGTAGCTGGAGGCCACTTTTTGTATTGTACCAGTTTTTTGTTGTATGTTTGGAACTGAAGGTTGAAGCTCAGCTTTATTCAGTTGAGGACAACACCAGGCAGGGGCAGACCCCTTTAGTAGGCCGGAACAGCCAATTGCATTTTTAAAAATGGTAATTTGGAACTGAAGGTTGAAGCTCAGCTTTATTCAGTTGAGGACAACGCCAGGCAGGGGCAGACAGACACCTTTAGTAGGCCGGAACAGCCAATTGCATTTTTAAAAATGGTAATTTGGAACTGAAGGTTGAAGCTCAGCTTTATTCAGTTGAGGACAACACCAGGCAGGGGCAGACAGACACCTTTAGTAGGCCGGAACAGCCAATTGCATTTTTAAAAATGGTAATTTGGAACTGAAGGTTGAAGCTCAGCTTTATTCAGTTGAGGACAACACCAGGCAGGGGCAGACAGACACCTTTAGTAGGCCGGAACAGCCAATTGCATTTTTAAAAATGGTAATTTGGAACACAAGGTTGAAGCACAGCTTTATTCAGTTGCAGCTTCTTGGCAATAATATAAAGAAGACGAGACAGGACAACACTCGTTGGATGCCATATCTGTGTTTTCACTGGAAAAAAAACTGTCAGTTAACTACTTGTAGGAGAAAGTTTTTGTAGCTGGAGGCCACTTTTTGTATTGTACCAGTTTTTTGTTGTATGTTTGGAACTGAAGGTTGAAGCACAGCTTTATTCAGTTGAGGACAACACCAGGCAGGGGCAGACAGACATCTTTAGTAGGCTGGAACAGCCAATTGCATTTTTAAAAATGGTAATTTGGAACTGAAGGTTGAAGCTCAGCTTTATTCAGTTGAGGACAACACCAGGCAGGGGCAGACAGACACCTTTAGTAGGCCGGAACAGCCAATTGCATTTTTAAAAATGGTAATTTGGAACAGAAGGTTGAAGCACAGCTTTATTCAGTTGCAGCTTCTTGGCAATAATATAAAGAAGACGAGACAGGACAACACTCGTTGGATGCCATATCTGTGTTTTCACTGGAAAAAAAACTGTCAGTTAACTACTTGTAGGAGAAAGTTTTTGTAGCTGGAGGCCACTTTTTGTATTGTACCAGTTTTTTGTTGTATGTTTGGAACTGAAGGTTGAAGCACAGCTCTATTCAGTTGAGGACAACACCAGGCAGGGGCAGACAGACACCTTTAGTAGGCCGGAACAGCCAATTGCATTTTTAAAAATGGTAATTTGGAACTGAAGGTTGAAGCTCAGCTTTATTCAGTTGAGGACAACACCAGGCAGGGGCAGACAGACACCTTTAGTAGGCCGGAACAGCCAATTGCATTTTTAAAAATGGTAATTTGGAACAGAAGGTTGAAGCACAGCTTTATTCAGTTGCAGCTTCTTGGCAATAATATAAAGAAGACGAGACAGGACAACACTCGTTGGATGCCATATCTGTGTTTTCACTGGAAAAAAAACTGTCAGTTAACTACTTGTAGGAGAAAGTTTTTGTAGCTGGAGGCCACTTTTTGTATTGTACCAGTTTTTTGTTGTATGTTTGGAACTGAAGGTTGAAGCACAGCTTTATTCAGTTGAGGACAACACCAGGCAGGGGCAGACAGACACCTTTAGTAGGCCGGAACAGCCAATTGCATTTTTAAAAATGGTAATTTGGAACTGAAGGTTGAAGCTCAGCTTTATTCAGTTGAGGACAACACCAGGCAGGGGCAGACAGACACCTTTAGTAGGCCGGAACAGCCAATTGCATTTTTAAAAATGGTAATTTGGAACTGAAGGTTGAAGCTCAGCTTTATTCAGTTGAGGACAACACCAGGCAGGGGCAGACAGACACCTTTAGTAGGCCGAAACAGCCAATTGCATTTTTAAAAATGGTAATTTGGAACTGAAGGTTGAAGCTCAGCTTTATTCAGTTGAGGACAACACCAGGCAGGGGCAGACAGACACCTTTAGTAGGCCGGAACAGCCAATTGCATTTTTAAAAATGGTAATTTGGAACTGAAGGTTGAAGCTCAGCTTTATTCAGTTGAGGACAACACCAGGCAGGGGCAGACAGACACCTTTAGTAGGCCGGAACAGCCAATTGCATTTTTAAAAATGGTAATTTGGAACAGAAGGTTGATGCACAGCTTTATTCAGTTGCAGCTTCTTGGCAATAATATAAAGAAGACGAGACAGGACAACACTCGTTGGATGCCATATCTGTGTTTTCACTGGAAAAAAAACTGTCAGTTAACTACTTGTAGGAGAAAGTTTTTGTAGCTGGAGGCCACTTTTTGTATTGTACCAGTTTTTTGTTGTATGTTTGGAACTGAAGGTTGAAGCACAGCTTTATTCAGTTGAGGACAACACCAGGCAGGGGCAGACAGACACCTTTAGTAGGCCGGAACAGCCAATTGCATTTTTAAAAATGGTAATTTGGAACTGAAGGTTGAAGCTCAGCTTTATTCAGTTGAGGACAACACCAGGCAGGGGCAGACAGACACCTTTTAGTAGGCCGGAACAGCCAATTGCATTTTTAAAAATGGTAATTTGGAACTGAAGGTTGAAGCACAGTTTTATTCAGTTGAGGACAACACCAGGCAGGGGCAGACAGACACCTTTAGTAGGCCGGAACAGCCAATTGCATTTTTAAAAATGGTAATTTGGAACAGAAGGTTGAAGCACAGCTTTATTCAGTTGCAGCTTCTTGGCAATAATATAAAGAAGACGAGACAGGACAACACTCGTTGGATGCCATATCTGTGTTTTCACTGGAAAAAAAACTGTCAGTTAACTACTTGTAGGAGAAAGTTTTTGTAACTGGAGGCCACTTTTTGTATTGTACCAGTTTTTTGTTGTATGTTTGGAACTGAAGGTTGAAGCACAGCTTTATTCAGTTGAGGACAACACCAGGCAGGGGCAGACAGACACCTTTAGTAGGCCGGAACAGCCAATTGCATTTTTAAAAATGGTAATTTGGAACAGAAGGTTGAAGCACAGCTTTATTCAGTTGCAGCTTCTTGGCAATAATATAAAGAAGACGAGACAGGACAACACTCGTTGGATGCCATATCTGTGTTTTCACTGGAAAAAAAACTGTCAGTTAACTACTTGTAGGAGAAAGTTTTTGTAGCTGGAGGCCACTTTTTGTATTGTACCAGTTTTTTGTTGTATGTTTGGAACTGAAGGTTGAAGCACAGCTTTATTCAGTTGAGGACAACACCAGGCAGGGGCAGACAGACACCTTTAGTAGGCCGGAACAGCCAATTGCATTTTTAAAAATGGTAATTTGGAACTGAAGGTTGAAGCTCAGCTTTATTCAGTTGAGGACAACACCAGGCAGGGGCAGACAGACACCTTTAGTAGGCCGGAACAGCCAATTGCATTTTTAAAAATGGTAATTTGGAACAGAAGGTTGAAGCACAGCTTTATTCAGTTGCAGCTTCTTGGCAATAATATAAAGAAGACGAGACAGGACAACACTCGTTGGATGCCATATCTGTGTTTTCACTGGAAAAAAAACTGTCAGTTAACTACTTGTAGGAGAAAGTTTTTGTAGCTGGAGGCCACTTTTTGTATTGTACCAGTTTTTTGTTGTATGTTTGGAACTGAAGGTTGAAGCTCAGCTTTATTCAGTTGAGGACAACACCAGGCAGGGGCAGACAGACATCTTTAGTAGGCCGGAACAGCCAATTGCATTTTTAAAAATGGTAATTTGGAACAGAAGGTTGAAGCACAGCTTTATTCAGTTGCAGCTTCTTGGCAATAATATAAAGAAGACGAGACAGGACAACACTCGTTGGATGCCATATCTGTGTTTTCACTGGAAAAAAAACTGTCAGTTAACTACTTGTAGGAGAAAGTTTTTGTAGCTGGAGGCCACTTTTTGTATTGTACCAGTTTTTTGTTGTATGTTTGGAACTGAAGGTTGAAGCTCAGCTTTATTCAGTTGAGGACAACACCAGGCAGGGGCAGACAGACATCTTTAGTAGGCCGGAACAGCCAATTGCATTTTTAAAAATGGTAATTTGGAACTGAAGGTTGAAGCACAGCTTTATTCAGTTGCAGCTTCTTGGCAATAATATAAAGAAGACGAGACAGGACAACACTCGTTGGATGCCATATCTGTGTTTTCACTGGAAAAAAAACTGTCAGTTAACTACTTGTAGGAGAAAGTTTTTGTAGCTGGAGGCCACTTTTTGTATTGTACCAGTTTTTTGTTGTATGTTTGGAACTGAAGGTAGAAGCTCAGCTTTATTCAGTTGAGGACAACACCAGGCAGGGGCAGACACCTTTAGAAGGACGGAAAAGCCAATTTTTTTAAAAACAGCAGTTAATCAGAGTCAGAAGGTAGAAGCTCAGCTTTATTCAGTTGAGGCCAACTTGAATTAGGGACTGCAGACAGACTTTGCAGGCTGTCCCCTGTGTGGACCATGCATCCAATACATTAACCCATTGAGCCACAAAGGACACGTAACCTTCCGTGGCCAGGCCTACAGGTTCATGTGTCTGTTGTCAGGTATACCTTTGGACTGACAAATTGACAGAATGCAAGGACAATGCGGTCTTTAACATGCAGGTGGAGGGGTGGGATGGCTTTTCTCGCAAAAGAATTGTCAACTGGGTAGCTCATAGCGTGGTATATCGTAGTTCATCCTGGCTTTATTAATATTAAATTAAATTAAAAAATAGGCTCTATGCACTTTATAATTGGTTCCAGGGGTACACGGGCAGCAGTGGTCTGGTCAGTGGAGGCCTAGTGGAAGGAGGGAGCGCAGAAAGGCTTCGAAGGCCTAACATAATTAAATTGGGCTGGCTGTAGGCACTTTATTATTAGTTACAGGGGTACACGGGCAGCAGTGGTCTGGTCAGTGGAGGCCTAGTGGAAGGAGGGACCGCAGACAGGCTTCAAAGGCCTAACATAATTAAATTGGGCTGGCTGTAGGCACTTTATTATTAGTTACAGGGGTACACGGGCAGCAGTGGTCTGGTCAGTGGAGGCCTAGTGGAAGGAGGGACCGCAGACAGGCTTCGAAGGCCTAACATAATTAAATTGGGCTGGCTGTAGGCACTTTATTATTAGTTACAGGGGTACACGGGCAGCAGTGGTCTGGTCAGTGGAGGCCTAGTGGAAGGAGGGACCGCAGACAGGCTTCGAAGGCCTAACATAATTAAATTGGGCTGGCTGTAGGCACTTTATTATTAGTTACAGGGGTACACGGGCAGCAGTGGTCTGGTCAGTGGAGGCCTAGTGGAAGGAGGGACCGCAGACAGACTTCGAAGGCCTAACATAATTAAATTGGGCTGGCTGTAGGCACTTTATTATTAGTTACAGGGGTACACGGGCAGCAGTGGTCTGGTCAGTGGAGGCCTAGTGGAAGGAGGGACCGCAGACAGGCTTCGAAGGCCTAACATAATTAAATTGGGCTGGCTGTAGGCACTTTATTATTAGTTACAGGGGTACACGGGCAGCAGTGGTCTGGTCAGTGGAGGCCTAGTGGAAGGAGGGACCGCAGACAGGCTTCGAAGGCCTAATATAATTAAATTGGGCTGGCTGTAGGCACTTTATTATTAGTTACAGGGGTACACGGGCAGCAGTGGTCTGGTCAGTGGAGGCCTAGTGGAAGGAGGGACCGCAGACAGGCTTCAAAGGCCTAACATATTTAAATTGGGCTGGCTGTAGGCACTTTATTATTAGTTACAGGGGTACACGGGCAGCAGTGGTCTGGTCAGTGGAGGCCTAGTGGAAGGAGGGACCGCAGACAGGCTTCGAAGGCCTAATATAATTAAATTGGGCTGGCTGTAGGCACTTTATTAGTTACAGGGGTACACGGGCAGCAGTGGTCTGGTCAGTGGAGGCCTAGTGGAAGGAGGGACCGCAGACAGGCTTCGAAGGCCTAACATAATTAAATTGGGCTGGCTGTAGGCACTTTATTATTAGTTACAGGGGTACACGGGCAGCAGTGGTCTGGTCAGTGGAGGCCTAGTGGAAGGAGGGACCGCAGACAGGCTTCGAAGGCCTAATATAATTAAATTGGGCTGGCTGTAGGCACTTTATTATTAGTTACAGGGGTACACGGGCAGCAGTGGTCTGGTCAGTGGAGGCCTAGTGGAAGGAGGGACCGCAGACAGGCTTCGATGGCCTAACATAATTAAATTGGGCTGGCTGTAGGCACTTTATTATTAGTTACAGGGGTACACGGGCAGCAGTGGTCTGGTCAGTGGAGGCCTAGTGGAAGGAGGGACCGCAGACAGGCTTCGAAGGCCTAACATAATTAAATTGGGCTGGCTGTAGGCACTTTATTATTAGTTACAGGGGTACACGGGCAGCAGTGGTCTGGTCAGTGGAGGCCTAGTGGAAGGAGGGACCGCAGACAGGCTTCGAAGGCCTAATATAATTAAATTGGGCTGGCTGTAGGCACTTTATTATTAGTTACAGGGGTACACGGGCAGCAGTGGTCTGGTCAGTGGAGGCCTAGTGGAAGGAGGGACCGCAGACAGGCTTCGAAGGCCTAACATAATTAAATTGGGCTGGCTGTAGGCACTTTATTATTAGTTACAGGGGTACACGGGCAGCAGTGGTCTGGTCAGTGGAGGCCTAGTGGAAGGAGGGACCGCAGACAGGCTTCGAAGGCCTAATATAATTAAATTGGGCTGGCTGTAGGCACTTTATTATTAGTTACAGGGGTACACGGGCAGCAGTGGTCTGGTCAGTGGAGGCCTAGTGGAAGGAGGGACCGCAGACAGGCTTCGATGGCCTAACATAATTAAATTGGGCTGGCTGTAGGCACTTTATTATTAGTTACAGGGGTACACGGGCAGCAGTGGTCTGGTCAGTGGAGGCCTAGTGGAAGGAGGGACCGCAGACAGGCTTCGAAGGCCTAACATAATTAAATTGGGCTGGCTGTAGGCACTTTATTATTAGTTACAGGGGTACACGGGCAGCAGTGGTCTGGTCAGTGGAGGCCTAGTGGAAGGAGGGACCGCAGACAGGCTTCGAAGGCCTAATATAATTAAATTGGGCTGGCTGTAGGCACTTTATTATTAGTTACAGGGGTACACGGGCAGCAGTGGTCTGGTCAACGGAGGCCGATTGTAATGAGTGTCTGCCAGTTAGTAGTCCAAAACAACAACTAAATGTGAATGTCTCGCATTAAAACAAAACAAAAACACTAAAGGGTGCAATCATTAGGTTCAGGGGTGGGATCCTCTGCGTTGTTTCAGACCTACTAATTTTGCGCAAAGTATTTACTGTGGTAAATAGAGGACACTGCCCCTGACTATGTTAAGTACCATCATACATGTCAACACAATGGTATTGTCAGTGGCAGGTATGGAAGGATGTCAGCGCATAGACTTAACATTGGTGGAAGTGTGAGAGATAACTGTGGAAGTGGTAGAGCAATGTTTGACCTGGGGGTGGGTGAACTCTCTTGTGGCCGGCGTTACAGGCCCAAGGCCCCTCATGTTACAACAGTGTGTCTGACGTTGGGTGCGCACCACCACCGCCAGAGACACTTTATTGTACTATGAGGAACCCAGTAGCAATGCCGTCGATCAAAAGCGAGTACACCCACCTCTTCAGACAAACAGCAGTCTCACGGGTGCTTGCGCCAAGTCGCGATACCACGGCCCCGTGTGGGGAGTTTGGCCATTTAGGGAGGTGTAAACATGTCGTATGCTGGACAATCAGCTGCAGCAAATTAGACATTAGAAAAGTAATTCACAGTAGTCCACAGGCAAGAGCTTTTCATAGGAAAGCTAGGTGTCGGCCGGGCAAGGTGGGGCAAAAGATTTCGAAATCCAGTTGTGGTTCATTTTAATGAATGTTAGATCGTCAACATTTTGGGTAGCCAGACGAGTCCTTTTTTCGGTTAATATTGAACCTGCAGCACTGAATACTCTTTCTGATAGGACACTTGCTGCCGGGCAAGCAAGCTCCTGCAATGCATATTCTGCCAATTCTGGCCAGGTGTCTAATTTTGATGCCCAGTAATCAAATGGGAATGACGGTTGAGGGAGAACATCGATAAGGGATGAAAAATAGTTAGTAACCATACTGGACAAATGTTGTCTCCTGTCACTTTCAATTGATGCAGCAGTACCTGTCCTGTCTGCGGTCATAGCAAAATCACTCCACAACCTGGTCAGAAAACCCCTCTGTCCAACGCCACTTCTGATGTGTGCACCCCTAACACTCCTAGTCTGTTGCCCCCTTGAGCTCGTGTGAGAACGATCACGTGCGCTGTGTGCTGGGAATGCCTGAAGCAAACGGTCAACAAGAGTTGATTGTTTGGTTGCTAATATTAGTTCCAAGTTCTCATGTGGCATAATATTTTGCAATTTGCCTTTATAGCGTGGATCAAGGAGGCAGGCCAACCAGTAATCGTCATCGTTCATCATTTTCGTAATGCGTGTGTCCCTTTTTAGGATACGTAAGGCATAATCCACCATGTGGGCCAAAGTTCCAGTTGTCAAATCTCCGGTTGTGATTGGGTGAGGGGCAGTTGCAGGCAAATCTACGTCACTTGTGTCCCTCAAAAAACCAGAACCCGGCCTTGACACGCAACCAATTTCCAGTGCCCCCGGGAAAGGTTCCGCATTAAAAATATACTCATCCCCATCATCCTCCTCGTCCTCCACCTCCTCTTCGCCCGCTGCCTCGTCCTGTACACTGCCCTGACCAGACAATGGCTGACTGTCATCAAGGCTTTCCTCTTCCTCTGGTGCAGACGCCTGCTCCTTTATGTGCGTCAAACTTTGCATCAGCAGACGCATTAGGGGGATGCTCATGCTTATTACGGCGTTGTCTGCACTAACCAGCCGTGTGCATTCCTCAAAACACTGAAGGACTTGACACATGTCTTGTATCTTCGACCACTGCACACCTGACAACTCCATGTCTGCCATCCTACTGCCTGCCCGTGTATGTGTATCCTCCCACAAAAACATAACAGCCCGCCTCTGTTGGCACAGTCTCTGAAGCATGTGCAGTGTTGAGTTCCACCTTGTTGCAACGTCTATGATTAGGCGATGCTGGGGAAGGTTCAAAGACCGCTGATAGGTCTGCATACGGCTGGCGTGTACAGGCGAACGTCGGATATGTGAGCAAAGTCCACGCACTTTGAGGAGCAGGTCGGAGAACCCAGGATAAGTTTTCAATAAGCACTGCACCACCAGGTTTAAGGTGTGAGCCAGGCAAGGAATGTGTTTCAGTTGGGAAAGGGAGATGGCAGCCATGAAATTCCTTCCGTTATCACTAACTACCTTGCCTGCCTCAAGATCTACTGTGCCCAGCCATGACTGCGTTTCTTGTTGCAAGAACTCGGACAGAACTTCCGCGGTGTGTCTGTTGTCGCCCAAACACTTCATAGCCAATACAGCCTGCTGACGCTTGCCAGTAGCTGGCCCATAATGGGACAACTGGTGTGCAACAGTGTCATCTGCCGATGGAGTGGTTGGCCGACTGCGGTCTGTGGAAGAGCTGTAGCTTCTGCAGGAGGACGAGGAGGAGGAGGAGGAGGGGGTGCGAACGCCTACAGCCAACTGTTTCCTAGACCGTGGGCTAGGCACAACTGTCCCTAAATTGATGTCCCCTGTGGACCCTGCATCCACCACATTCACCCAGTGTGCCGCGATGGACACATAACGTCCCTGGCCATGCCTACTGGTCCATGCATCTGTAGTCAGGTGCACCTTTGTACTCACAGATTGCCTGAGTGCATGGACGATGCGCTGTTTAACATGCTGGTGCAGGGCTGGGATGGCTTTTCTGGAAAAAAAGTGTCGACTGGGTAGCTCGTATCGTGGTTCAGCGTACTCCATCAGGGCTTTGAAAGCTTCGCTTTCAACTAACCGGTAGGGCATCATCTCTAACGAGATTAGTCTAGCTATGTGGGCGTTAAAACCCTGTGTACGCGGATGCGAGGATAAGTACTTCCTTTTTCTAACCAGAGTCTCATGTAGTGTGAGCTGAACTGGAGAGATGGAGATCGTGGAACTTGCGGGTGTGCCGGTGGACATGGCAGACTGAGAGACGGTTGGAGACAGTATTGTTTCCGCCGGTGCCCTAGATGCAATATTTCCGCCTACAAAACTGGTGATTCCCTGACCCTGACTGCTTTTGGCTGGCAAAGAAACCTGCACAGATACTGCCGGTGGTGCGGAAAATGGTGGCCTTACAGTGACGGAAGGGATGTTGCGTTGATGACTAGCTTCATTGGCCGAGGGTGCTACAACCTTAAGGGACGTTTGGTAGTTAGTCCAGGCTTGAAAATGCATGGTGGTTAAGTGTCTATGCATGCAACTAGTATTGAGACTTTTCAGATTCTGACCTCTGCTTAAGCTAGTAGAACATTTTTGACAGATGACTTTGCGCTGATCAATTGGATGTTGTTTAAAAAAAATGCCAGACTGCACTCTTCCTAGCATCGGATCCCTTTTCAGGGATTGCAGATTGAGCTTTAACCGGATGGCAACGCTGTGCTCCAACAGGTTTTGGCTTTGACACGCGTTTTGGGCCAGATAGGGGCCCGGCAGATGGAACCTGTTGCGATGTTGATGCCTGCTGCGGCCCCTCCTCCACCTCCGCTTCTGAACTACTGCCGCCTGCACCCTGTTCCCCCAATGGCTGCCAATCGGGGTCAACAACCGGGTCATCTATTACCTCCTCTTCGAGCTCGTGTGCAACTTCGTCTGTGTCACTGTGTCGGTCTGTGGTATAGCGTTCGTGGCGGGGCAACATAGTCTCATCAGGGTCTGATTGTGGATCTGTACCCTGAGAGGGCAATGTGGTGGTCTGAGTCAAAGGAGCAGCATAGTACTCTGGCTGTGGCTGTGCATCAGTGCACTCCATGTCAGAATCTACTTGTAATGGGCATGGCCTGTTAAGTGTTTCACTTTCTAAGCCAGGGACGGTATGTGTAAAGAGCTCCATGGAGTGACCCGTTGTGTCGCCTGCTGCATCCTTCTCTCTTGTTGTAGTTTTTGCTGAGGAGGACAAGGAAGCGACTTGTCCCTGACCGTGAACATCCACAAGCGACGCGCTGCTTTTACATTTACCAGTTTCAGAAGAGGAGGCAAAAGAGCTAGAGGCTGAGTCTGCAATGTAAGCCAAAACTTGCTGTTGCTGCTCCGGCTTTAAAAGCGTTTTTCCTACTCCCAGAAAAGAGAGCGTTCGAGGCCTTGTGTAGCCAGACGACGAAACTGGCTCCACAGCTCCAGACTTAGGTGGAATATTTTTATCCCCACGACCACCTGATGCTCCACTACCACTACCATCATTACCAACTGACAATGAACGCCCACGGCCACGACCTCTTGCACCAGACTTCCTCATTGTTTTAAAAAATTAACCAAAGTAACTTTATTTGTTGCTGTCAAACAACTTACACGGTGAGCTATAACTTCAGTATGATTTCTGTATCCCTTAACAGGTTGGTGAGACCACAAGGAAAATCAGGCACAATGTTACACACTCTGTTTTCTGTGGCACAAAATCACAGAGATGACACACACGCAGGACTGTCACTCAAGCACTAATGTCAATATTATTCTCCCACCTAATTTTTTTTTTTTTTTTCTCAGGGAGACTTTAGAAACCAAATAAGATAAAATGTTTTTTTCAGGGACAATTTAGAAACCAAATACTAATAAAAAAAAAAAAATAGCCTTTCTATGGCCCACAATTAGAGAGAGAGAGGTGGCACACCCAGGAGTCAAGATTGGCACACAAGCTGAAAGGGCAATATTACTCTCCCACTGTTTTTTTATGTTTTTTTTTTTTTTCAGGGAGACTTTAGAAACCCAATAATATTAAAAAAAACAAAAAAATAAATAGGCTTTGTATGGGCCACTGAATGAGAGATGGCACACACAGGAGTGGCACACAAGCCCTGACTGAGGCCAATATTTTTCTCCCACTGATTGATGTAGTGTTTTTGTGTTGAGGTAGATTTTAGAACACAAATCTAGGAAAAAAATAAATAGGCTTTCTATGGCCCACAATTAGAGAGAGAGAGGTGGCACACCCAGGAGTCAAGACTGGCACACAAGCTGAAAGGGCAATATTACTCTCCCACTGTTTTTTTATGTATTTTTTTTTTTCACGGAGACTTTAGAAACCCAATAATATTAAAAAAAACAAAAAAATAAATAGGCTTTGTATGGCCCACTGAATGAGAGATGGCACACACAGGAGTGGCACACAAGCCCTGACTGAGGCCAATATTTTTCTCCCACTGATTGATGTAGTGTTTTTGTGTTGAGGTAGATTTTAGAACACAAATCTAGGAAAAAAATAAATAGGCTTTCTATGGCCCACAATTAGAGAGAGAGAGGTGGGACACCCAGGAGTCAAGACTGGCACACAAGCTGAAAGGGCAATATTACTCTCCCACTGTTTTTTTATGTATTTTTTTTTTTCAGGGAGACTTTAGAAACCCAATAATATTAAAAAAAGCAAAAAAAATAAATAGGCTTTCTATGGCCCACAATTAGAGAGAGAGAGGTGGCACACCCAGGAGTCAAGACTGGCACACAAGCTGAAAGGGCAATATTACTCTCCCACTGTTTTTTTATGTATTTTTTTTTTTCACGGAGACTTTAGAAACCCAATAATATTAAAAAAAACAAAAAAATAAATAGGCTTTCTATGGCCCACAATTAGAGAGAGAGAGGTGGCACACCCAGGAGTCAAGACTGGCACACAAGCTGAAAGGGCAATATTACTCTCCCACTGTTTTTTTATGTATTTTTTTTTTATTTCAGGGAGACTTTAGAAACCCAATAATATTAAAAAAAGCAAAAAAATAAATAGGCTTTCTATGGCCCACAATTAGAGAGAGAGGTGGCACACCCAGGAGTCAAGACTGGCACACAAGCTGAAAGGGCAATATTACTCTCCCACTGTTTTTTTATGTTTTTTTTTTTTTTCAGGGAGACTTTAGAAACCCAATAATATTAAAAAAAACAAAAAAATAAATAGGCTTTGTATGGGCCACTGAATGAGAGATGGCACACACAGGAGTGGCACACAAGCCCTGACTGAGGCCAATATTTTTCTCCCACTGATTGATGTAGTGTTTTTGTGTTGAGGTAGATTTTAGAACACAAATCTAGGAAAAAAATAAATAGGCTTTCTATGGCCCACAATTAGAGAGAGAGAGGTGGCACACCCAGGAGTCAAGACTGGCACACAAGCTGAAAGGGCAATATTACTCTCCCACTGTTTTTTTATGTATTTTTTTTTTTCACGGAGACTTTAGAAACCCAATAATATTAAAAAAAACAAAAAAATAAATAGGCTTTGTATGGCCCACTGAATGAGAGATGGCACACACAGGAGTGGCACACAAGCCCTGACTGAGGCCAATATTTTTCTCCCACTGATTGATGTAGTGTTTTTGTGTTGAGGTAGATTTTAGAACACAAATCTAGGAAAAAAATAAATAGGCTTTCTATGGCCCACAATTAGAGAGAGAGAGGTGGGACACCCAGGAGTCAAGACTGGCACACAAGCTGAAAGGGCAATATTACTCTCCCACTGTTTTTTTATGTATTTTTTTTTTTCAGGGAGACTTTAGAAACCCAATAATATTAAAAAAAGCAAAAAAAATAAATAGGCTTTCTATGGCCCACAATTAGAGAGAGAGAGGTGGCACACCCAGGAGTCAAGACTGGCACACAAGCTGAAAGGGCAATATTACTCTCCCACTGTTTTTTTATGTATTTTTTTTTTTTCACGGAGACTTTAGAAACCCAATAATATTAAAAAAAACAAAAAAATAAATAGGCTTTCTATGGCCCACAATTAGAGAGAGAGAGGTGGCACACCCAGGAGTCAAGACTGGCACACAAGCTGAAAGGGCAATATTACTCTCCCACTGTTTTTTTATGTATTTTTTTTTTATTTCAGGGAGACTTTAGAAACCCAATAATATTAAAAAAAGCAAAAAAATAAATAGGCTTTCTATGGCCCACAATTAGAGAGAGAGGTGGCACACCCAGGAGTCAAGACTGGCACACAAGCTGAAAGGGCAATATTACTCTCCCACTGTTTTTTTATGTTTTTTTTTTTTTTCACGGAGACTTTAGAAACCCAATAATATTAAAAAAAACAAAAAAATAAATAGGCTTTGTATGGCCCACTGAATGAGAGATGGCACACACAGGAGTGGCACACAAGCCCTGACTGAGGCCAATATTTTTCTCCCACTGATTGATGTAGTGTTTTTGTGTTGAGGTAGATTTTAGAACACAAATCAAGGAAAAAAATAAATAGGCTTTCTATGGCCCACAATTAGAGAGAGAGAGGTGGCACACCCAGGAGTCAAGACTGGCACACAAGCTGAAAGGGCAATATTACTCTCCCACTGTTTTTTTATGTATTTTTTTTTCAGGGAGACTTTAGAAACCCAATAATATTAAAAAAAAACAACAAAATAAATAGGCTTTGTATGGCCCACTGAATGAGAGATGGCACACACAGGAGTGGCACACAAGCCCTGACTGAGGCCAATATTTTTCTCCCACTGATTGATGTAGTGTTTTTGTGTTGAGGTAGATTTTAGAACACAAATCTAGGAAAAAAATAAATAGGCTTTCTATGGCCCACAATTAGAGAGAGAGAGGTGGCACACCCAGGAGTCAAGACTGGCACACAAGCTGAAAGGGCAATATTACTCTCCCACTGTTTTTTTATGTATTTTTTTTTTCAGGGAGACTTTAGAAACCAAATAATATTAAAAAAAGCAAAAAAATAAATAGGCTTTCTATGGCCCACAATTAGAGAGAGAGAGGTGTCACACCCAGGAGTCAAGACTGGCACACAAGCTGAAAGGGCAATATTACTCTCCCACTGTTTTTTTATGTATTTTATTTTTCAGGGAGACTTTAGAAACCAAATAATATTAAAAAAAGCAAAAAAATAAATAGGCTTTCTATGGCCCACAATTAGAGAGAGAGAGGTGGCACACCCAGGAGTCAAGACTGGCACACAAGCTGAAAGGGCAATATTACTCTCCCACTGTTTTTTTATGTATTTTTTTTTCAGGGAGACTTTAGAAACCAAATAATATTAAAAAAAGCAAAAAAATAAATAGGCTTTCTATGGCCCACAATTAAAGAGAGAGAGGTGTCACACCCAGGAGTCAAGACTGGCACACAAGCTGAAAGGGCAATATTACTCTCCCACTGTTTTTTTATGTATTTTTTTTTTCAGGGAGACTTTAGAAACCAAATAATATTAAAAAAAGCAAAAAAATAAATAGGCTTTCTATGGCCCACAATTAGAGAGAGAGAGGTGGCACACCCAGGAGTCAAGACTGGCACACAAGCTGAAAGGGCAATATTACTCTCCCACTGTTTTTTTATGTTTTTTTTTTTTTCAGGGAGACTTTAGAAACCCAATAATATTAAAAAAAACAAAAAAATAAATAGGCTTTGTATGGCCCACTGAATGAGAGATGGCACACACAGGAGTGGCACACAAGCCCTGACTGAGGCCAATATTTTTCTCCCACTGATTGATGTAGTGTTTTTGTGTTGAGGTAGATTTTAGAACACAAATCTAGGAAAAAAATAAATAGGCTTTCTATGGCCCACAATTAGAGAGAGAGAGGTGGCACACCCAGGAGTCAAGACTGGCACACAAGCTGAAAGGGCAATATTACTCTCCCACTGTTTTTTTATGTATTTTTTTTTTTTCACGGAGACTTTAGAAACCAAATAATATTAAAAAAAGCAAAAAAATAAATAGGCTTTCTATGGCCCACAATTAGAGAGAGAGAGGTGGCACACCCAGGAGTCAAGACTGGCACACAAGCTGAAAGGGCAATATTACTCTCCCACTGTTTTTTTATGTATTTTTTTTTTTCACGGAGACTTTAGAAACCCAATAATATTAAAAAAAACAAAAAAATAAATAGGCTTTGTATGGCCCACTGAATGAGAGATGGCACACACAGGAGTGGCACACAAGCCCTGACTGAGGCCAATATTTTTCTCCCACTGATTGATGTAGTGTTTTTGTGTTGAGGTAGATTTTAGAACACAAATCAAGGAAAAAAATAAATAGGCTTTCTATGGCCCACTCAGTGAGAGATGGCACACACAGGGATGGCACTGTAGCAGAAATGCCAATCTTAATCTTCCACAAAAAAAAAACAAAAAAAAACAGGGACTGTCCTACAATTACTATCTCCCTGCAGTAATGTAAGCCAGGTATGGCAGGCAGCAATAGGAGTGGACTGATGCACAAATTAAATAAAAAGTGTGGACAAACAAAAAAGATAGCTGTGCAGAAAGGAAGGAACAAGAGGATATGTGCTTTGAAAAAAGCAGTTGGTTTCCACAGTGGCGTACACACAGCAATACAGCTATCACGGAGCCTTCTAGGGCAGCCCAATGAGCTACAGCGCTGAGGGAAAAAAAAAAAAAAAATAGCTTCCACTGTCCCTGCACACCGAAGGTGGTGTTGGACAGTGGAAATCGCTACAGCACAAGCGGTTTGGTGGTTAGTGGACCCTGCCTAACGCTATCCCTGCTTCTGACGAAGCGGCAGCAACCTCTCCCTAAGCTCAGATCAGCAGCAGTAAGATGGCGGTCGGCGGGAACGCCCCTTTATAGCCCCTGTGACGCCGCAGACAGCAAGCCAATCACTGCAATGCCCTTCTCTAAGATGGTGGGGACCAGGACCTATGTCATCACGCTGCCCACACTCTGCGTTCACCTTCATTGGCTGAGAAATGGCGCTTTTCACGTCATTGAAACGCGACTTTGGCGCGAAAGTCGCGTAAGGCATGGCCGACAAGCACAGGGGTCGGATCGGGTTTCATGAGACGCCGACTTAGCCAAAAGTCGGCGACTTTTGAAAATGAACGACCCGTTTCGCTCAACCCTATCTGAAATAGCTAAAATTAGGGGCAGACCCCAAGTAAAGTGGCATCAATTGATCGACAGTATAAATTTGCAAATTGCACAGCAACAGTCAGCCATGGGCCATGCATGAGATATCAGGCTGTGGCCCAGCATTTACAGCTTGGAATTGAAGTTTTAGTGAGGACCTGGTGGTTAAGGGAGGGATGTAAGCCTTCATACTTGGGAGACCTCACACCTCATGCAACACCTCCAATTTTTTTATTCGCTCAGATGGCACAAACAACAGTTTTATAGACAACTATTGATAGACAAATGTAAGAATAGTAACATAGTATTTAAGGTTGAAGGAAGACTTTAAGTCCATGTAGTTCAACCCATAGCCTAGCATCTTGATTCAGAGGAAGGCAAAAAACAACCATGCGACAAACACTAAGCTCTACATTGGGGAAAAAAAATCCTTCCTGACTCCACAAACGGCAATCAGACTACTTCCCTGGATCAACACCCAATCAAGGAATCTAATATGTATAACCTGTAACATTATAATTTTCAATAAAGGCATCCAGCCCTTCTTAAATTTTAGTAGTGAATAACTCATTACAACATTATAAGGCAGAGAGTTCCATAGTCTCACTGCTCTTACAGTAAAGAATCCGTGTCTGTGATTATGATTAACCCCTTCATGACCCAGCCTATTTTGGCCTTAATGACCTTTGCAATTCTGACCAGTGTCCCTTTATGAGGTAATAACTCAGGAACGCTTCAACGGATCCTAGCGATTCTGAGATTGTTTTTTCGTGACATATTGGGCTTCATGTTAGTGGTAAATTTAGGTCGATAATTTCTGAGTTTATTTGTGAAAAAAACGGAAATTTGGCAAAAATTTTGAAAATTTCGCAATTTTCACATTTTGAATTTTTATTCTGTTAAACCAGAGAGTTATGTGACACAAAATAGTTAATAAATAACATTTCCCACATGTCTACTTTACATCAGCACAATTTTGGAAACAATTTTTTTTTTTGCTAGGAAGTTATAAGGGTTAAAATTTGACCAGAGAATTCTCATTTTTACAACAAAATTTACAAAACCATTTCTTTTAGGGACCACCTCACATTTGAAGTCAGTTTGAGGGTTCTATATGGCTGAAAATACCCAAAATTGACACCATTCTAAAAACTGCACCCCTCAAGGTGCTCAAAACCACATTCAAGAAGTTTATTAACCCTTCAGGTGTTTCACAGCAGCAGAAGCAACATGGAAGTAAAAAATGAACATTTTACTTTTTAGTCACAAAAATTATCATTTAGCAACAATTTTTTTTATTTTCCCAAGGGTAAAAGGAGAAACTGGACCACGAAGGTTGTTGTACAATTTGTCCTGAGTACGCTGATACCTCATGTGTGGGGGTAAACCACTGTTTGGGCACCCGGCAGGGCTCGGAAGGGAAGGAGCGCCATTTGACTTTTTGAATGAAAAATTGGCTCCAATCTTTAGCGGACACCATGTCGCGTTTGGAGAGCCCCCGTGTGCCTAAACATTGGAGCTCCCCCACAAGTGACCCCATTTTGGAAACTAGACCCCCCAAGGAACTTATCTAGAAGCATAGTGAGCACTTTGAACCCCAAGGTGCTTCACAAATTGATCCGTAAAAATGAAAAAGTACTTTTTTCTCACAAAAAAATTATTTTAGCCTCAATTTTTTCATTTTCACATGGGCAACAGGATAAAATGGATGGTAAAATTTGTTGGACAATTTCTCCTGAGTACACCGATACCTCACATGTGGGGGTAAACCACTGATTGGGCACATGGTAAGGCTCGGAAGGGAAGGAGTGCCATTTGACTTTTTGAATGAAAAATTATCTCCATCGCTAGCGGACACCATGTCACATTTGGAGAGCCCCTGTGTGCCTAAACATTGGAGCTCCCCCACAAGTGACCCCATTTTGGAAACTAGACCCCCCAAGGAACTTATCTAGAAGCATAGTGAGCACTTTAAACCCTCAGGTGCTTCACAAATTGATCCGTAAAAATGAAAAAGTACTTTTTTTTCACACAAAATTTCTTTTAGCCTCAATTTTTTCATTTTCACATGGGCAACAGGATAAAATGGATCCTAAAATTTGTTGGGCAATTTCTCCTGAGTACGCCGATATCTCATATGTGGGGGTAAACCACTGTTTGGGTGCATGGCAAGGCTCGGAAGGGGAGGCGTGGCATTTGACTTTTTGAATGGAAAATTAGCTCCAATCGTTAGCGGACACCATGTCGCGTTTGGAGAGCCCATGTGTGCCTAAACATTGGAGCTCCCCTACAAGTGACCCCATTTTGGAAACTAGACCCCCCAAGGAACTTATCTAGATGCATAGTGAGCACTTATAACCCCCAGGTGCTTCACAGAAGTTTATAACGCAGAGCCGTGAAAATAAAAAATAATTTTTCTTTCCTCAAAAATGATTTTTAGCCCAGAATTTTTTATTTTACCAAGGGTAATAGGAGAAATTGGACCCCAAATGTTGTTGTCCAGTTTCTCCTGAGTACGATGATACCCCATATGTGGGGGTAAACCACTGTTTGGGCGCACGGCAGGGCTCGAAAGGGAAGGCATGCCATTTGGCTTTTTGAATGGAAAATTATCTCCAATCATTAGCGGACACCATGTCGCGTTTGAAGAGCCCCTGTGTGCCTAAACATTGGAGCTCCCACACAAGTGACCCCATTTTGGAAACTAGACCTCCCAAGGAACTAATCTAGATGTGTGGTGAGCACTTTGAACCCCCAAGTGCTTCACAGAAGTTTATAACGCAGAGCCATGAAAATAAAAAATAATTTTTCTTTTCTCAAAAATGATTTTTTAGCCCACAATTTTTTATTTTCCCAAGGGTAACAGGAGAAATTGGACCCCAAATGTTGTTGTCCAGTTTCTCCTGAGTACGCTGATACCCCATATGTGGGGGTAAACCACTGTTTGGGCACATGCCGGGGTTCGGAAGGGAAGTAGTGACGTTTTGAAATGCAGACTTTGATGGAATGCTCTGCGGGCGTCAGGTTGCGTTTGCAGAGCCCCTGATGTGCCTAAACAGTAGGAACTCCCCACAAGTGACTCCATTTTGGAAACTAGACCCCCAAGGGAACTTATCTAGATGTGTGATGAGCACTTTGAACCCCCAAGTGCTTCACAGAAGTTTATAACGCAGAGCCGTGAAAATAATAAATGTGTTTCCTTTCCTCAAAAATATTTTTTTAGCCCAGATTTTTTTATTTTTGCAAGGGTAACAGGAGAAATTTGACCCCAACAGTTGTTGTAAAGTTTCTCCTGAGTACGCTGATACCCCATATGTGGGGGTAAACCACTGTTTGAGCAGATGCCGGGGCTCGGAAGGGAAGTAGTGACGTTTTGGAATGCAGACTTTGATGGAATGGTCTGCGGGCATCATGTTACGTTTGCAGAGCCCCTGATATGCCTAAACAGTAGAAACCCCCCACAAGTGACCTCATTTTGGAAACTAGACCCCCCAAGGAACTTATCTAGATGTGTGGAGAGCATGTTCAACTCCCAAGTGCTTCACAAAAGTTTACAACGCAGAGCTGTGAAAATAAAAAATCATTTTTCTTTCCTCAAAAAAGATGTTTTAGCAAGCAATTTTTTATTTTCACAAGGGTAACAGGAGAAATTGGGCCCCAATATTTGTTGCCCAGTTTGTTGTGAGTATGCTGCTACCCCATATATGGGGTAAACCACTGTTTGGGTGCACGTCAGGGCTCGGAAGGGAAGTAGTGACATTTGAAATGCAGACTTTGATGGAATGGTCTGCTGGCATCACGTTGCATTTGCAGAGCCCCTGATGTGCCTAAACAGTAGAAACACCCCACAAGTGACTCCATTTTGGAAACTAGACCCCCCAAGGAACTTATCTAGATGTGTGGTGAGCACTTTCAACCCCTAAGTGCTTCACAGAAGTTTATAACGCAGAGCCGTGAAAATAAAAAATAATTGTTCTTTCCTCAAAAAATTATGTTTTAGCAAGTAATTTTTTATTTTTGCAAGGGTAACAGGAGAAATTGGACCCCAACAGTTGTTGCCCAGTTTGTCCTGAGTATTCTGGTACCCCATATGTGGGGGTAAACCACTGTTTGGGCGCACGTCAGGGCTTGGAAGGGAGGGAGCACCATTTGACTTTTTGAACGCAATATTGGCTGGAATCAATGGTGGCGCCATGTTGCGTTTGGAGACCCCTGATGTGCCTAAACAGTGGAAACCCCTCAATTCTAACTTCAACACTAACCCCAACACACCCCTAATCCTAACTGTAGCCATAACCCTAATCACAACCCTAACCCCAACACACCCCTAACCACAAACCTAACCCCAACACACCCGTAACCCTAATTCCAACCCTAACCCTAATCCTAACCCTAATCCCAACCCTAACCCTAATCCCAACCCTAACCACAACTGTAACCCCAACACACCCCTAACCCTATCCGTAACCCTAACCACAAGCCTAATCTTAACACTATTTCCAACCCTAGCCCTAATTCCAACCCTAACTCTAATTCCAACCCTAACCCTAAGGCTATGTGCCCACGTTGCGGATTCGTGTGAGATTTTTCGGCACGATTTTTGAAAAATCTGCTGGTAAAAGGCACTGCGTATTACCTGCGGATTTACAGCGGATTTCCAGTGTTTTTTTGTGCGGATTTCACCTGCGGATTCCTATTGAGGAACAGGTGTAAAACGCTGCGGAATCCGCACAAAGAATTGACATGCTGCAGAAAATACAACGCAGCGTTTCTGCATGGAATTTTCCGCACCATGGGCACAGCGGATTTGGTTTTCCATAGGTGTACATGGTACTGTATACCTGATGGAAAACTGCTACGAATCCGTGGCCAATCCGCTGCAGATCCGCGGCCAATCCGCTGTGGATCCGCGGCCAAACCGCTGCGGATCCGCGGCGGATCCGCAGCCAAATCCGCACTGTGTGCACATGCCATAACCCTAACCCTACCCCTAATCCTAACCCTACCCCTAACCCTACCCCTAGTTCTAACCCTAACCCTAGTGGAAAAAGAAAAAAAAATATTTTCTTTATTTTATTATTGTCCCTACCTATGGGGGTGATAAAGGGGGGGGTTATTTATTATTTTTTCTATTTCGATCGCTGTGATAGAACCTATCACAGCGATCAAAATGTACTTGCAACGAATCTGCCGGCCGGCAGATTCGGCGGGCGCACTGCGCATGCGCCCGCCATTTTGGAAGATGGTGGCGCCCATGGAGAAGACGGATGCACACCGGGATCCTCGGTAAGTATAAAGGGGGGGAGATCGGGGCACGGGGGGGCGTCAGAGCACGGGGGGGTGGCATAGGTGCACGGGGGGAGCGGACAGTAGGACGTGGGAGCGGAGCACAAGACGGAGGGGAGCGGAGCACAGATCGGTGGCTTGGGGGGGCGACCGGTGGGGTGGGGGGGTCACATAAGTGTTTCCAGCCATGGCCAATGATATTGCAGCATCGGCCATGGCTGGATTGTAATATTTCACCAGTTTTTTAGGTGAAATATTACAAATCGCTCTGATTGGCTGTTTCACTTTCAACAGCCAATCAGAGCGATCGTAGCCACGGGGGGGTGAAGCCACCCCCCCTGGGCTGAAGTACCACTCCCCCTCTCCCTGCAGATCGGGTGAAATTGGAGTTAACCCTTTCACCTGCTCTGCAGGGACGCGATCATTCCATGACGCCACATAGGCGTCATGTGTCGGATTGGCACCGACTTTCATGACGCCTACGTGGCATCAAAGGTCGGGAAGGGGTTAACCCCTTTCTGCCACCTGACGTACTATCGGGGCTGGGTGTCAGCTGATTGTCACAGCTGACACCCGGCACCAAGTGCCAGGAGCAGTCACGGACCGCTCCCGGCACTTTAACATCTGGAACATTGCAATCAAATATGATCGCAGCATTCCAGGAGCAGAGGCATAGAAAAGCATCAGGCAGGGAGGGGAGTCCCTGCGTGCTTCCCTCAGAACAACGAAATGTGATCATGTTGTCCTAAAATTCTCCTTTCAGACCCCCGGCTACAAGATGGCCACGGGATTCTTCCCGGGTCCTTCAGGGAGGTGGCTTCTCAGTGCCTGCTGAGAGCAGGCACAGGGAAGCCTCCTTCACTGCCTGTCAGTGCAAAGTGTCAGATCAGCGATCTGAATTTATATAGTGTTGGGACAATGCAAAAAAGTTTTTAAAAAAATTAGCACGTGTAAAAATATATTTGTTAAAATTTCTAAATAAAGAAAAAATAAATATTTTCCAATAATACATTTCTTTAAGTAAATAAAAAAAATAAATAAAAGTACACATATTTAGTATCGCCACGTCCGTAACGACCCGACCTATAAAACTGCCCACTAGTTAACCCCTTTAGTGAACCCCATAAAAAACACGGCAAAAAAATGCTTTATCATCATACCGCCAAACAAAAAGTGGAATAACACGTTATTAAAAAGACGGATATAAATAAACATACCACTGAAAACAAGCCTCTATCCAACTCCATCTTGTCATCTTGTCCCGCAAAAAACGAGCATACAGCGAAAATATAAAAAAGTTATAGCTCTCAGAATAAAGCGATGCAAAAGTAATTATTTTTTATATAAAATAGTTTTTATTGTATAAAAGTGCCAAATTATATAAAAATGATATAAATGAGGTATCACTGTAATCGTACTAACCCAAAGAATAAAACTGCTTTATCAATTTTACCACACGTGGAATGGTATAAACGCCCCCCAAAAGAAATTCATAAATTGCTCTTTTGGTTCATTCTGCCTCCCAAAAATTGTAATAAAAAGCAATCAAAAAATGTCATGTGCCTGAAAATGGTACCAAAAAAAAGTCAACTTGGCCCGCAAAAAATAAGACCTCACATGACTCTGTGGGCCAAAATATGGAAAACTTATAGCTCTCAAAATGTGGTGATGCAAAAACAATGTTTTGCAATAAAAAGCATCTTTTAGCGTGTGTCAGCTGCCAAACATAAAAACCCACTATAAATAGTAAATCAAACCCCTCTTTATCACCCCCTTAGTTAGGGAAAAATAATACAATTAAAAAAATGTATTTATTTCCATTTTCCCATTAGAGTTAGGACTAAAGTTAGGGTTAAGGTTGGGGCTAAAATTCGAGTTAAGGTTAGGGTTGTGGCTAAAGTTAGGGTTAGGGTTGTTGTGGCTAAAATTAGGGTTACGGTTGGGGCTAAAGTTGGGGTTAGGGTTGGGATTACATTTACGGTTGGATTAGGGTTAGGGTTGGGATTATGGTTAGGACTGTATCAGGGTTAGGGGTGTGGTTAGGTTTATGGTTAGAGTTGGGATTAGGGTTGTGGTTAGGGCTGGGATTATGGTTAGGGGTGTGTTCAGGATAGAGGTGTGGTTAGGGTTATGGATAGGGTTGGGATTACAGTTAGAGGTGTGTTGGGGTTAGGGTTGGAGTTAGAATTGGGGGGTTTCCGCTGATAGGAAGCTCTCCAAACTCGACATGGCGTCTGATCTCAATTCCAGCCAACTTTGCATTGGAAACCCTTCTGAGTTCTGCCAAGTGCCCAAACAGTGGTTTACCCCTTCAAATGGTGTATCTGCATACTCAGACAACAACTTTTGTAGTCCAATTTCTCCTGTTACCCTTGGTAAACTAAAATAAATTGGATCTGAAGTAATTTTTTTGTGAAAATTTTCTTTAAACATTCCAAAAATTCATGTGAAGCACCTGAATGGTTAATAAACTTCTTGAATATGGTTTGAGCACCTTGAGGGGGTGCAGTTTTTAGAATGGTGTCATGTTTGGGTATTTTCTATCATATAGACCCCACAAAGTGACTTCAAAGGTTATGTGGTCCCTAAAAGAAAATTGTGTTGCAAAAATGAGAAATCGCTGGTCAAATTTTAACCCTTATAAGTTCCTAACAAAAAAAATGTTGGTTCCAAAATTGTGCTGATGTAAGGTAGGCATGTGTGAAATGTTACTTACTAAGTACTTTGGTGAAATAACTGTGTTATTTAAAAGCATGAAAATTCAAAGTTGAAAAAATACAAAATCTTCAAAATTTTCGACAGATTTCTTTCACAAATAAACGCAAGTCATTCAAAGAAATTTTACCACTATCATGAAGTACAATATGTTCCGAGAAAACAGTGTCAGAATTACCAGGATCCATGGAAGCAATCCAGAGTTATTACCTCATGAAGGGACAGTGGTCAGAATTGTAAAAATTGGCCTGGTCATTAACATGCAAACCACCATGGGGGTAAAAGGGTTAAACCTTATTTCCTCCTGGCGTAGAGGATGCCCCCTTGTCCCCATCTCAGGTCTAAGAGTAAAAAGATCATTAGAAAGGTATTTGTACTGTCCCCTCATATATTTATACATTGTAATAAGATCACCCCTAAGCCTTCGTTTTTCCAAACTAAATAATCCCATTATTTCATTTACCTTTGCAGCAGTTGCCTCACACTGGCCACTAAATGTGAGTTTGTCGTCCACCCATACACCCAGGTCTTTTTCAGTGATAGTTTTGCCCAGTGTTTTACAATTAAGTACATAATTTATTCTGCCCTTATATTTATCCCCATTAAAGCTCATTTGACTTTTATCAGCCAAAGCTTCTAGTTTACATAAATCTTTCTGTGATATTAAATTGTCCTCCTCTGTATTGATTATCCTGCAGAGTTTAATGTCATCTACAAATATTGAAAATATACTGTGTGCCCCTGACAAGGTCATTAATAAATATGTTAAAAAGAAGAGGGCCCAACACTGACCCCTGCAGTATCCCACTGCTAACCGCGACCCTGTCCGAGTGTGCTCCATTAATTACCACCCTACCACCCTTTGTTTCCTATCCCTGAGCCAACTCTTAACCCACTTACACATATTTTCCCCTATCCCCATTTATCTCATTTTATGTATCAACCTTTTGTGTGGAACAGTAGCAAAAGCTTTTGAAAAGTCCATATACACCATGTCCACTGCGTTTCCTTGGTCCTATCCAGAACTTACCTCTTCATAGAAGCTTATCAGATTAGTTTGACAGGAACGGTCCCTCGAAAACCCATGTTGATATTGTGTCATGAGGTTATTTCTCTACAGGTGGCTGTCAGGACTCTGACATTTTTTATTACCTTTTGGTGCATTACTGCCCTTTTCCAATATGGCATCTTTGGTCTCATGTGCACTGTGTCTTCCTGCTATAAAACTCCACCCCAGCCTTCAGTCTGTGCTAGAGTATTCTGCCTTGCATCCAGCTCCTGACCTCTGGTGACTCCCTGGCTATAAACCTGTTCCTGAGAACCTGTGGGGTTATCCTGCTACTCTGCTCTGAGTTCCTGCTGCATACACCAGTTCCAGTAATCCTCCTTCATCTGCTGCTCGTGTTTGCTTCCATCTGCATTTGCTGGACATGTAAGCTATTTCTGCTCTGCAAGAACCTGAGACTATTACCCAGACCTAAGAAAAGAGAACAAAAAACCGAACTAATGCCCAAATAATTAATTTAAATAGAATTTATTTGTGAAGGAATACAACAAATGGTAGGGGGAAAAGAAACCAAGAAAGAGGGCACAATACCAGGAAGACAGAGCAATATTATGAACAAAGTCCTGGAGTGGTAAAGTGATGCGGTACAAATAAATAAATGAATATATATCACCAAACACAGAACTGAAAATATATATACACACTAGAGTGGATGGATATGATGGTAAAAATAATAAAGTGTACAGGGATACACCCTTACAAATTGCCTGAAATGTGCTTTTAGGCTAAGGTGCATATAGTGACTGCAAATGCAGTGAAGGAAGGATATATGTATATACCAGCATAAAGTGCAAGAGTGTGACCAATATATAAATATAAGGGGCAAAAATGCACCAAAAACAAATAGTATATGCAGGTACCTGCTGAATAATGTTAGGCAATATAACAAAGATCACAAGGAATGAATCCTGTATCATAGCATAATATATTAGGATTAGTGCCTAGAGCAGATGTTACCTGCGACACTGTCGTCTCCTGGATGTGCCCGTCCCCGACGCGCATTTCGGCGTCAGCCTTCGTCAGGGGGTGGCGTCATCCAGCAGAGGGGAAGTATATAAAGGCAGAGCACCCAATGAACAGAGGGCACAGGTGTGGAGCGACGCGCACCACTTAGATGTTGCCATGGCGACCCCCGCCGCCAGCCCACGTGATCCCCGGCGCCGCGTTCAAATGACGCAACACCGGGGGACATGAAGCCGGCAGGCGGAGACGCCAGGAACTCAACAGTGATGTGCACACCACCCGGCCCGCCCTCATTGGTGAATATGAGACATGTGATCCACAGGTCCTAACAGGTGAAGGAAAAGGACCGAACAACAAGGTCCTAGTAAGGATTTCTCCTGTGACAGAAATAGTATGAATATATGGAGATGAACATGGAGGAAAGATGTTAAGATAAAAGAAAGGGGAATAAATAAAAGAAAAATGAGCAAATGTATGCAAAAAACTGAGATCAGGAATATATACAAGAATGTGTGGACAAAAAATAAAGTGAATAAATAATCCTGGTATACAGGAATAATAGATGACTACGTAAATAAAAACCCGAAAAAAAGGGGGAGGTTGTGATGCTGAAAAAGAATAAATAAATACAGGTGAAATAATGCACAAGGTGAGTGCACCATGGGTAATGTGAATATGTGAAAAAATATATATGTATATGTATATATGTATATAACCATATATATAGTGAATAGGTGATATATGTTTCTAGCAACACACAAGTAAACAAAAATAGTGAAATACTGAACATAAAAAAAATAATAAAAAATTATGAAAAAATAAATAAAAATAAAAATAAATAAATAAATGATAAAAAATAAAAAATAATAAATAATAAATGAATAAAAATAATGAAAATAATAAATATAAATAATAGAAATAATAATAATAATAATAATAAAAGATAAAAAATAAAAGATAATAACTAAAAAATAAAAAAATATAATAAATAAATAAATAAATATAAAAATAAAAATAACAAAGATAATAAATAACCAATAACAAATGAAAATAAGTGAATATAGATACAAAAGGAATAAATACACAATAATACAAAATAATAATAATGATGGTGAATGAATCCCAATAGTCCATAATTTTTTCATTTTGATCTCAGAAAAAGGAAAACGAAGAAAAACAGAGTCTTCAACCGAATGTCCACTCCAATAATGAATTGTAGAGAGCCGAAAAAGAAGATATATATATATATATATATATATATATATATATATATATATATATATATAAAGATATATATATATGTGTAAACGAATGCTGCCGTAGCTCCAATGGCGAAATGTACCCAGCACATGAAACCTTCATCAGTAGAACACCAGGTAAGTGAGAACTAGAAAAACCTAGAAAAATAAATACAGTAAATATAATGAAGAATATGTGAATAAAATTGGAACATGCCTATGAAGGGAAGTGATACACATAGGAACGAAACAATTAAATATGTATATATATATATATACAAGGAGTGCTCACTAAAAAAAGATATAAAACAAATTAAAAAAAACAAAACTTTAATAGGATAATAAATAACTAAAACCAATGTAAAAATATACTTAAATATGTTACACATAAACTCTACACAGGATAACATGGTGGAACAGGATGTTTATAAAAATGGAATAAAGCTGATATTTTCGTTTAGACCATGGGGTTGTATTGTGTCAAGTGACCAGATCCATCCGGATTCCATTTGTGCCAATTTTTGGCTAATGTTGCCCCCACGCATAGATGGAATAACTTTATCGATGCCTCTAACTTTTAGACATGACGGATCGCAGTTATGAAACTGTTTGAAATGTTTTGGGATGGTTTTGAGGGTAGATGGATCAATTTCATCATTCTGTGCGGCAATTATGCCATTGACGTGTTCGCGTACCCTCACCTTAAATTGGCAGGTGGTGAGGCCAATGTAAATTTTGGGGCAAGGGCATGTGGCGTCGTAAATAACCGCCTTAGTTTCATAATTAATAAAATGTCTAATAGTGAATTGTTTTGACCCAGAGGAATCACTGAATGTATTGATTCTTTCAATATTAGGACATGCCTTGCAATGACCGCATTGAAAAGATCCTTTCTTTTGTTGTGTCTGGGAAAGTCAATGGCATAATTGCCGCACAGAATGACGAAATTGATCCATCTACCCTCAAAACCATCCCAAAACATTTCAAACAGTTTGATAACTGTGATCCGTCATGTCTAAAAGTTAGAGGCATCGATAAAATTATTCCATCTATGCGTGGGGGCAACATTAGCCAAACATTGGCACAAATGGAATCCAGATGGATCTGGTCACTTGACACAATACAACCCCGTGGTGTAAATGAAAATATCAGCTTTGTTCCATTTTTATAAACATCCTGTTCCACCATGTTATCCTGTGTAGAGTTTATGTGTAACATATTTAAGTATATTCTTACATTGGTTTTAGTTATTTATTATCCTATTAAAGTTTTGTTTTTTTAACTTGTTTTTAATCTTTTTTTAGTGAGCACTCCTTGTATATATATATACATATTTAATTGTTTCGTTCCTATGTGTATCACTTCCCTTCACAGGCATGTTCCAATTTTATTCACGTATTCTTCATTATATTTACTGTATTTATTTTTCTAGTTTTTTCTAGTTCTCACTTACCTGGTGTTCTACTGATGAAGGTTTCATGTGCTGGGTACATTTCGCCATTCGAGCTACGGCAGCATTCGTTTACACATATATAAATATCTTTATATATGTATATATATATATATATATATATATATATATATATATCTATATATATATATATATATATATATATATATATCTTCTTTGTCGGCTCTCTGCAATTCATTATTGGAGTGGACATTCGGTTGAAGACTCTGTTTTTCTTCGTTTTCCTTTTTCTGAGATCAAAATGAAAAAATGATGGACTATTGGGATTCATTCACCATCATTATTATTATTTTGTATTATTGTGTATTTATTCCTTTTGTATTTATATTCATTTATTTTCATTTGTTATTGGTTATTTATTATCTTTGTTATTTTTATTTTTATATTTATTTTTATTTATTTATTATATTTTTTTATTTTTTAGTTATTATTTTTTATTTTTTATCTTTTATTATTATTATTATTATTATTTCTATTATTTATATTTATTATTATTATCAT
Source organism: Ranitomeya variabilis (assembly GCF_051348905.1). Lineage (NCBI taxonomy): Eukaryota > Metazoa > Chordata > Amphibia > Anura > Dendrobatidae > Ranitomeya > Ranitomeya variabilis. The sequence goes on from NC_135233.1 coordinate 891,398,590, forward strand.
TATTTTTTTTTATTTATTATTTATTATTTTTTATCATTTATTTATTTTTTTATTTTATTTATTTTTTCATCATTTTTTATAATTATTTTTTATGTTCAGTATTACACTATTTTTGTTTACTTGTGTGTTGCTAGAAACATATATCACCTATTCGCTATATATATGGTTATATATATATATATATATTTTTATATATATATATATATATATATATATATATATATATATACATATATATTTTTTCACATATTCACATTACCCATGGTGCACTCACCTTGTGCATTATTTCACCTGTATTTATTTATTCTTTTTCAGCATCACAACCTCCCCCTTTTTTTCGGGTTTTTATTTACGTAGTCATCTATTATTCCTGTATACCAGGATTATTTATTCACTTTATTTTTTGTCCACACATTCTTGTATATATTCCTGATCTCAGTTTTTTGCATACATTTTCTCATTTTTCTTTTATTTATTCCCCTTTCTTTTATCTTAACATCTTTCCTCCGTCTTCATCTCCATGTGTTCATACTATTTCTGTCACAGGAGAAATCCTTACTAGGACCTTGTTGTTCGGTCCTTTTCCTTCACCTGTTAGGACCTGTGGATCACATGTCTCATATTAATAATAATAATAATCTTTATTTTTATATAGCGCTAACATATTCCGCAGCGCTTTACAGTTTGCACACATTATCATCGCTGTCCCCAATGGGGCTCACAATCTAAATTCCCTATCAGTATGTCTTTGGAATGTGGGAGGAAACCGGAGAACCCGGAAGAAACCCACGCTCATATTCACCAATATTATATTCACTCATATTCACTCATATTCACCAATGACGGTGGGCCGGGTGGTACGCACATCACTGTTGAGTTCCTGGCGTCTCCGCCTGCCGGCTTCATGTCCCTCGGTGTTGCGTCATTTGAACGCGGCGTCAGGGATCACGTGGGCTGGCGGCGGGGGTCGCCATGGCAACATCCAATAGTGGTGCGCGTCGCTCCACACCCGTGCCCTCTGTTCATTGGGTGTTCTGCCTTTATATACTTCCCCTCTGCTGGATGACGCCACCCCCTGACGAAGGCTGATGCCGAAACACGCGTCGGGGACGGGCACATCCAGGAGACGACAGCATCGCAGGTAACCTCTGCTCTAGGCACTAATCCTAATATATTATGCTGTGATACAGGATTCATTCCTTGTGATCTTTGTTATATTGCCTAACATTATTCAGCAGGTACCTGCATATACTATTTGTTTTTGGCCGCATTTTTGCCCCTTATATTTATATATTGGTCGCACTCTTGCACTTTATGCTGGTATATACATATATACACACGTCCTTCACTGCATTTCCAGTCACCATATGCACCTTAGCCTAAAAGCACATTTCAGGCAATTTGTAAGGGTGTATCCCTGTACACTTTATTATTACTTTTACCATCATATCCATCCACTCTAGTGTGTATATATATTTTCAGTTCTGTGTTTGGTGATATATATTCATTTATTTATTTATTTATTTGTACCGCATCACTTTACCACTCCAGGACTTTGTTCATAATATTGCTCTGTCTTCCTGGTATTGTGCCCTCTTTCTTGGTTTCTTTTCCCCCTACCATTTGTTGTATTCCTTCACAAATAAATTCTATTTATATTTATTATTTGGGCATTAGTTCGGTTTTTTGTTCTCTTTTCTTGTGTATGTTTTCCGAGTTGTCCGTCACCATGTCCATTTAAGGGTACATATGATATTTTGGATCTCGAACAAAATATTTCATTTCTGTTGATAGAGTCTTACAAAGTAACTGAATTATTTATGTATTCCTTGCCTTGAGTTTTTCATTTTATTACCCAGACCTCCCTGGTTGACCTAAGATATTATTTGAACTGCCTTATAAGCATATCTATCTGTGTTTTGGTCTAAGACAAGGACTTATTCGTGTCAAGTATCCTCAAGAATAATTGTGCTTCATAGACTTTCTGCGTGATTGCATTTTCCTCTGAAGTTTCCTATAGACTGCTGAGCTGCATTTGATATTTGCACCAAGTGTTGTGGACTTGAGTTTCTCTTGATATAGAAGGGTTAATAGGTTGCCTTTAAGTGCCTTTTACCTTTAAGTGTTAGAATTACTAGAATCTGTTGACGCAGTAGTGTGACGGTCTCCTCTTCAAGGAGACTATACTTCTTATCATGTATGTTCTCAATAGTCAGCCACAACATGTTCTGGGTTATGGTAAATAAAGTATGACCCTGGGTGATGGTGGGGGCTACATGACTTACATTGAAATGCATTTGTTGTAAATGGTATAAAACATTGCCTTGGTTTTAATATATCAGATAAAAGTGACTTGCTCACAGGATATGTGTGAGGTGTCTTTTTGTCTCCAAGCGCGCTTGTAAAATAATGGGCATAACTACCTGATTTGGCTCTCACTGATGATCTGGCATACTGACATTGGGTCAGAATGAAAACAGCTACGACAGTTTTGGCGCCCGACCGGGGCCGTGTAACCAGCCTATTCAGAATCCGTATGTGGGAGATTCCTGAGAGATCGGACATGCAAACACCAGCTGCAGCAAGGTGAGAAATGTTATTCTTACAATCTGTTTTGCACCTGCAATCTCTCTTCTGGATCTGTCCATACCTCTGGGTAAAAGGCTGCGAACATGGTTCAAAGAATGCACATCACCAGTGAGTTTTGTGTTTTGTCTGTTTATGTCCGTATGAGAGTTGAATAATAGAGTAATAAGATGATAATTGTTATCTGCATTATTTGTCAATATCCTAATTGGTTGTGTATTAGAGTGTCTGTGTGAACTACAGAGCTGGGACAGGCTCTGTGCAGTGTTGTTATTTTGGTCATTTTGGATTGACAGTACATTATATGAAGCTGTATTTTGTATAAGGCCGTGGTTTTTGTTGTTTGGCTTTAAAGTGCTTTCAGAGTGTCAGTGGACACTGCTGCAGTTTTATTTATATGGAGTTGTGTTAATTCCCAAGTGCAAAATAGGCAGGCTGTGTGAGCCTTGTATGTATGTATGTATGTCTATGAGAACCTCTGAATGAGAGGAGAGGTGAGTAAATAAGTGTCAGGGATAAATAGATCCATCCCTGATCGATGAGGGGTTCTGTTAGGTGTGGTCCTCTGTATGTCACAGATGACATTATTCAACTCAGTTTGAGCTGAATTAGGTGGAGTGATTGAGATAAGGGATTTTCTTCTTGTAAAAAAAATCAATTGAAAAGTGAAAGGAAAAGGAAAAAAACAATCCCTGAATGAGCATGTATGAATGAGTGATCACATAAGTATCATTACTTATCTAACTGCTGTTGAAGGTCCAGGATGAATGAGTTGTGGATATTTTTAATGTACATTTGATTTGTATCTGAGATTCAGTGAGACCTGTGTTGTATATAGTTTGATACTGGATAGGTTTCTATGTGTGTCTATGTGTGTTTTGGCCGGACGCGGTCAGAATCAGCTTTTTCAAGTTATGCAGTGATTTGCCTGTATAGAGAAACTGTTTTTAATTCCGAGAGGATGAATGTTTGAATGTTTTGTAGAGATTAAGTCTGAAAACTGCTGCAATCCATTTCTGTGTAGAAGATACTGAGCTCTTATCTGTACTGAATACCAGATGGGAGGAGGGAGTCGAACCCCTGCGCAAATTGTTGTGATTTTCTCCCCTCTGTGCTGTGGGCTAGAGGAAGGGGGGCACATAGCTTCGTTCTAAGTTTCTCTATATTTTCTGTCGCGTTGGGAGATTTGTGTTTAAACAATAGTACAATATTGTAAGTTGGAAGTTGAAAGTGAAAAGAACTGTGCCTATTTTAGAGGAAAACTTGTAAGTGATTGAAAGATTGGTAAAAAGATTCTCCTGCTTCAAGTTGAGTGATTGATATAGCAAATTGAGGATCAACAGAGGAGGTAGCCAACTGCACGGCTGATGTAGTAGGTGAGAGGCCTAACACAGCTGGGCCTTCCTTCTACAGTGAATTTACGGGCGAGAGGTGGCTGTTGTGGATTCTGTTTGCGGGCTCCCTCTGGTGGTTACTGCTGGTACTGGGTGACTTTGGTGGGTTGCGGCCTTTGGTTTCCATCTGTCCATCAGAGGCTGGGTGTTTCCTATTTTACCTGGCCTCTCTGTCATTTCCCTTGCCGGCTATCAATGTGTTCAGATGTGCTCTGTTTGGTTCCTGCCTACCTGCTCCCAGATCTTTCAGGATAAGCTAAGTGCTGATTTTCAGTTGTTTGGTTTTTTGTCCAGCTTGCTTAGAATGTCTCTTTGTTAGCTGGTTGCTCTAGTGGACTGAGGTTCTCCCCATGTGCCATGAGTTGGCACATGGGTTCTTGTAATCTCAGGATGTTTTTTTTGATTAGGGTTTTTTGCTGACCGCTCAGTCCCCTTTTGTGTCATTCTGCTTTCTAGTTTTCAGCGGGCCTCTATTTGCTAAAGCTATATACATCATCTCTATGTGTGTGCCTTCCTCTCATTTCACCGTCAATACATGTGGGGGGCAACTATATCTTTGGGGTTAATTCCTCTGGAGGCAAGTGAGGTCTTTGTTTTCTCTGCAGTACTAGTTAGCTCTTAGGCTGGTGCGTGGCGTCTAGAACCAACGTAGGCACGCTCCCTGGCTATCTCTAGTTGCGTTTGTCATGCGTAGGGCAGCGGTCAGCCCAGGTTCCATCACCCTAGAGCTCGTCAGATATTTATTATACTTTGCTCATCCTGTGCTATCCCTAGCCATTGGGGATTCATGACAGTATAGCCGGCCCACAAAGTGTTAATTGTTTGGGCTGAAGCAGGAGAAAAAGAAGTGTTCAAGGAAAAAAATTTTTTTTTTTTTTCCTTCAGAGTTTTGCTGCCTAGCCCTTAATTGCTGTCTAGCTGCTTCTTACCTCCTCTTAACCCTTGAATGGCTCTGATCTTAGCTGTTTATCATGGATGTCCAGAGTTTGGCTTCCAGCCTGAGTAATCTCGCGGCAAAGGTTCAAAACATACAGGATTTCGTTGTTCACACTCCCATGTCTGAACCTAGAATTCCTATTCCAGAGTTTTTTTCTGGAGATAGATCTACCTTCCTGAATTTCAGGAACAATTGTAAATTGTTTCTCTCTTTGAAATCTCGCTCCTCTGGAGACCCTGCTCAACAGGTCAAGATTGTTATATCGTTCCTACGGGGCGACCCTCAGAATTAGGCATTTGCATTGGCACCAGGGGATCCTGCATTGCTCAGTGTGGATGCGTTTTTTCTGGCATTGGGATTCCTCTATGAGGAACCTAACCTAGAGATTCAGGCTGAAAAGGCTTTATTAGCCCTCTCTCAGGGGCATGATGAAGCAGAAATATATTGTCAGAAATTTCGGAAATGGTCGGTGCTTACTCAGTGGAATGAGTGCGCCCTGGCTGCAAACTTCAGAAATGGTCTTTCTGAGGCCATTAAGGATATTATGGTGGGGTTCCCTGCGCCTACAGGTCTGAATGAGTCTATGGCTATGGCCATTCAGATTGATCGGCGTTTACGGGAGCGCAAACCCGTGCACCAGTTGGCGGTGTCTTCTGAACAGGCACCTGAGACTATGCAATGTGATAGAATTCAGTCCAGAAGTGAACGGCAAAATTATAGGCGGAAAAATGGTTTGTGTTTTTATTGTGGTGATTCAGCTCATGTTATATCAGCATGCTCTAAACGCACAAAAAGGGTTGATAAATCTTTTGCCATTGATACTCTGCAGTCTAAGTTCATTTTGTCTGTGACTCTGATTTTTTCACTGTCTTCCATTTCCGTCGATGCCTATGTGGATTCAGGCGCTGCCCTGAGTCTTATGGATTGGTCATTTGCTAAACGCTGCGGTTTTAGTCTAGAGCCTCTGGAAGTTCCTATTCCTCTGAAAGGAATTGATTCTACACCATTGGCTATGAATAAACCGCAGTATTGGACACAAGTGACCATGCGCATGACTCCCGTTCATCAGGAGGTGATTCGCTTCCTTGTACTGTATAATTTACATGATGTACTAGTGCTTGGTCTGCCATGGTTACAAACTCATAATCCTGTCCTGGACTGGAAAACAATGTCTGTGCTAAGCTGGAGATGTCACGGGGTTCATGATGATGCACCTCCGATTTCTATAGCTTCATCTACTCCTTCGGAGATCCCTGCGTTTTTGTCGGATTATAGGGATGTTTTTGAGGAGCCTAAGCTCAATTCGCTCCCTCCCCATAGAGAGTGTGACTGTGCTATAGAATTGATTCCTGGCAGTAAGTTCCCTAAGGGTCGTTTATTTAATCTGTCACTGCCAGAGCATACTGCTATGCGGAATTATATTAAGGAGTCCTTGGAAAAGGGACATATTCGTCCATCTTCGTCCCCTCTGGGAGCAGGTTTTTTTTTCGTGGCAAAAAAAGATGGTTCCCTGAGGCCTTGTATAGATTATCGCCTTCTGAATAAGATTACAGTCAAATACCAGTATCCATTGCCATTATTTACTGATTTGTTTGCTCGCATTAAGGGGGCTAGGTGGTTCACTAAAATAGATCTTCGTGGTGCGTATAATCTGGTGCGGATAAAACAGGGTGATGAGTGGAAAACCGCATTTAATACGCCTGAGGGCCATTTTGAGTATTTGGTAATGCCTTTTGGACTCTCCAATGCTCCGTCAGTCTTTCAGTCCTTTATGCACAATATTTTCCGTGAATATCTGGATAAGTTTATGATTGTGTATTTGGATGATATTTTGGTGTTTTCTGATGACTGGGAGTCTCATGTTCTACAGGTCAGGAAGGTGTTTCAAGTTTTGCGGGCCAATTCTCTGTTTGTGAAGGGCTCAAAGTGTCTCTTCGGAGTCCAGAAGATTTCTTTTTTGGGGTACATTTTTTCTCCTTCTACTATTGAGATGGATCCCGTTAAGGTTCAGGCTATTTGTGACTGGACACAACCTACATCTGTTAAGAGCCTTCAGAAGTTCTTGGGGTTTGCTAATTTTTATCGTCGGTTCATTGCTAATTTTTCCAGTATTGTTAAACCTTTGACTGATTTGACTAAAAAGGGTGCTGATGTTGCTGATTGGTCTCCTGCGGCCGTGGAGGCCTTTCGGGAACTTAAGCGCCGGTTTTCTTCTGCTCCTGTGTTGTGTCAACCAGATGTTTCACTTCCTTTCCAGGTGGAGGTTGATGCTTCCGAGATTGGAGCGGGGGCGGTTTTGTCACAGAGAAGTTCTAATGGCTCGGTGATGAAGCCATGTGCTTTCTTCTCTAGAAAATTCTCGCCCGCTGAGCGCAATTATGATGTGGGTAATCGGGAGCTTTTGGCCATGAAGTGGGCATTTGAGGAGTGGCGTCATTGGCTTGAGGGTGCTAAACATCGCGTGGTGGTCTTGACTGATCACAAGAATCTCATTTACCTTGAGTCTGCCAGGCGTTTGAATCCTAGACAGGCTCGTTGGTCGTTATTTTTTTCTCGTTTCAATTTCGTGGTTTCATACCTGCCAGGTTCAAAGAATGTGAAGGCAGATGCTCTTTCCAGGAGTTTTGTGCCTGACTCTCCTGGAGACACTGGGCCTGCTGGTATCCTTAGGGATGGGGTAATATTGTCCGCCGTATCCCCAGACTTGCGACGCGCATTGCAGGAGTTTCAGGTGGATAAACCGGATCGATGTCCACCAGAAAGACTGTTTGTTCCGGATGATTGGACCAGTAGAGTCATCTCCGAGGTCCATTCTTCTGTGTTGGCTGGTCATCCTGGAATATTTGGTACAAGAGACTTGGTGGCCAGGTCTTTTTGGTGGCCTTTCTTGTCTAGGGATGTGCGTACCTTTGTGCAGTCTTGTGAAGTGTGTGCTCGAGCTAAGCCTTGCTGTTCACGGGCTAGTGGGTTGTTGTTATCCTTGCCCATCCCGAAGAGGCCTTGGACGCACATTTCCATGGATTTTATTTCTGATCTCCCGGTTTCACAGAAAATGTCCGTTATATGGGTTGTGTGTGACCGCTTTTCTAAGATGGTTCATTTGGTGCCCTTGCCTAAGTTGCCCTCCTCCTCTGAGTTGGTTCCTTTGTTTTTTCAGAACGTGGTTCGTTTGCATGGGATTCCGGAGAATATCGTTTCTGACAGGGGATCCCAGTTTGTGTCTAGATTTTGGCGGACGTTTTGTGCCAAGATGGGCATTGATTTGTCTTTCTCGTCTGCATTCCATCCTCAGACGAATGGCCAGACGGAGCGAACTAATCAGACCTTGGAAACTTATTTGAGGTGTTTTGTTTCTGCTGATCAGGATGACTGGGTTGCTTTTTTGCCACTGGCCGAATTTGCTCTTAATAATCGGGCTAGTTCTGCCACGTTGGTCTCTCCTTTTTTTTGTAATTCGGGGTTTCATCCTCGTTTTTCCTCTGGTCAGGTGGAGTCTTCGGATTGTCCTGGAGTGGACGTGGTGGTGGACAGGCTACATCACATTTGGAATCAGGTGGTGGACAATTTGAAGTTATCTCAGGAGAAGACTCAGCAGTTTGCTAATCGCCGTCGCCGCGTGGGTCCCCGACTTCTTGTTGGGGACTTGGTGTGGTTGTCTTCTCGTTTTGTCCCTATGAAGGTCTCTTCTCCTAAGTTCAAGCCTCGGTTCATAGGTCCTTATAGGATCTCGGAGATTCTTAACCCTGTATCTTTCCGTTTGGATCTCCCAGCATCGTTCGCTATTCATAATGTGTTCCATCGGTCGTTGTTGCGGAGGTATGAGGTGCCTGTTGTTCCTTCGGTCGAGCCTCCTGCTCCGGTGCTGGTGGAGGGAGAATTGGAGTATGTTGTTGAAAAGATCTTGGATTCTCGTGTTTCCAGACGCAAACTCCAGTATTTGGTTAAGTGGAAGGGTTATGGTCAGGAGGACAATTCCTGGGTAGTCGCCTCCGATGTTCATGCGACTGATTTGGTCCGCGCCTTCCATAGAGCTCACCCTGATCGCCCTGGGGGTTCTCGTGAGGGTTCGGTGACCCCTCCTCAAGGGGGGGGTACTGTTGTGGATTCTGTTTGCGGGCTCCCTCTGGTGGTTACTGCTGGTACTGGGTGACTTTGGTGGGTTGCGGCCTTTGGTTTCCATCTGTCCATCAGAGGCTGGGTGTTTCCTATTTTACCTGGCCTCTCTGTCATTTCCCTTGCCGGCTATCAATGTGTTCAGATGTGCTCTGTTTGGTTCCTGCCTACCTGCTCCCAGATCTTTCAGGATAAGCTAAGTGCTGATTTTCAGTTGTTTGGTTTTTTGTCCAGCTTGCTTAGAATGTCTCTTTGTTAGCTGGTTGCTCTAGTGGACTGAGGTTCTCCCCATGTGCCATGAGTTGGCACATGGGTTCTTGTAATCTCAGGATGGTTTTTTTGATTAGGGTTTTTTGCTGACCGCTCAGTCCCCTTTTGTGTCATTCTGCTTTCTAGTTTTCAGCGGGCCTCTATTTGCTAAAGCTATATACATCATCTCTATGTGTGTGCCTTCCTCTCATTTCACCGTCAATACATGTGGGGGGCAACTATATCTTTGGGGTTAATTCCTCTGGAGGCAAGTGAGGTCTTTGTTTTCTCTGCAGTACTAGTTAGCTCTTAGGCTGGTGCGTGGCGTCTAGAACCAACGTAGGCACGCTCCCTGGCTATCTCTAGTTGCGTTTGTCATGCGTAGGGCAGCGGTCAGCCCAGGTTCCATCACCCTAGAGCTCGTCAGATATTTATTATACTTTGCTCATCCTGTGCTATCCCTAGCCATTGGGGATTCATGACAGGTGGCATAGCCTTCCCGTCCATGGAACTGAGCTAGTGGGTCAGAGGCCTAACACAGCTGGGTCTTCCTTTTCTAGCCAGTTGATCTAACGGGTGAGAGGTGGCATAGCCTTCCCGTTACATCCTTTAGGTTTACTGGGTGAGAGGTGGTATAGCCTTCCCTCTAAATCTTGACACTCACACTGCAGGTGAGTTGTCTGAGCGGATAAGATAAAGCCATGGGCAACTTATTCTGTGTGCAGTCAGGGCCCCCAATGGGATCCAAAACTGCTGTACAGATTGAAGAAAAAAGAAGCAGTGAAAGATGTGAGACCGAGATTGAAAAAGGCAAAAATGCCAGTGAGTGGATGTTTGGATATTCAAAAAGGCACAGGCAAAGGAGGAAATTAGCAAGTGAATAAATGGTGTCTGAGAGAGTGCAGCAGAACGGAAGTAAGGTATATTATGAATGTTTTGATGAAGTCTGACTATGACTGACACATTACTGCTATGGTCATACCTTTGTATAACCAGAGGCGCAGACAAGACAGATGGACTTGTAAACACTGTGGTCAGACAAACCCAGACTGGAGAAATACTTGTATGATCTGTGCTGCAACCCGACCTAAGAGAATTGCACTGAATCCTGTCCAGACAAGATCACATGTAGTGACATAAGAAGCTGACACAGGATTGTGGTTGGTGGATAGTGGGGACATTAACTTTTGGGAGTAGGCTGACAGTAATCCTTTTGGGAAGGAGCTGTAGACCAGCATGTCTAGTCACCCCCGACCGGTCATCTAGTCAACCCCACCACCAGAGAACCAACCACATCAGGTAGGGTAAGACAGATACAGGAGTATTATCCCTGGAGGCCCTCTGACTAGCTAGTTACGCTAAAAACAATTGGCTGACCCTAAGAACCAACCTTTCCCATTTTTCAGATAAAGACAATATGATGGATGTATAAGTGCACCTGGGCAGGCCTAGGTAGTTAGTGAGCACAAAAGCAGGTGACGTACTAGGACACATAATTAAGACACATACAGATGTGACAAAAGGAGAGAGTGTAGAGATGTACTTTGGAAGGTTACAGCTGAAATGGGAAGACATGGGGTACAGTCCAGTAAACCCACTTGATGTTAAAGTATTGGTAAATACATTCATTGTCGATATGACCAAAAGCTTACGAGACGCAATACAGAGAGCCAGACCTGAATGGAGAAATGTAGATCCAAAAGATCTCCTGAAAGTTGCTAAAGGAGTTGAACAAACTAGGAGAATAAGACGATGTGTCATGTATGCTGGACTACAAGGAAAACAGTAGAGATGTAGTAAGGGACCTAAGGACTTAGAAACAGTAAAGTGCTGGAATTGTGGAGAAAATGGACACTCAGACCAATCTTCCACCTTCTTCACCTCCAGACGAGGAAACTGACAACCCAGTGACAAATGTGTGCCCTGTTCTTGTCCCCTCCGGACCTGGTCCTGCCTTGATGACCACCATACCAATGCCGGGAGGGAAAGAGACAGAATTCTTGATTGACACTGGGGCAGCCGGAACTGTGGTACACAAAGACTTGATAACGCCAGACATGATTACTGACGAGACTGTAGAATGCGTGAGTGTAGAAGGACAAGCGACTGTTTCCCCTATGACTAAACAAATAAGACTAGCATCACGGGACCGCCAAGAGGTGCTTACAAACTTATTGTTAGTGACAATACCCCTATGAATTTGCTGGGAGCAGAGTTGAGTGCTGTCTAGGCCACCATACAGTACTCTCCTGAGGGTATTACAGTCACAAGTCCCCTTTCATATAAACACTTAGGGCAGAGGGACGCCAGGGTCTTCCACATGCACATTATACCACAGGTAAATCATGCCCAATTATAGTTACACTTAATTCCATTCATTTGCCAGTTTAGTAGTTTCCTTACACAAGATGGTGTAGTTACCATGTATTTCTAGGTTGTCTTCATATGATATATAGTTTTTAGCCATTCATTATATTGGCTCAAACCATAGTCACTGTTTATTTGTCTTTTCCACTTCTTATACCTTATTGCAAGCAACTGGTATTGATATTTGGTATTTTTCAAATCCCTTCTTTTTGTATTTGGAACTGTTAGTTATGAATTTATATAGGGCTGCTACATTCTTAGAATAAGCTTGTGCTTTGCTGTGGCCTATGGCATTGTGCTCCCCCATTTTATGACTCAGTATCTTTCTGATACAGGAAAGAAATATATCTTGGTACCGTGTTAGCCAGTAGATAGAAATATATTTAGAATTGAGAGTCCTCAGTGGTTGATACCTTTTAATGGCTAACTGAAAAGATGATAACAAATTGCAAGCTTCAGAATTTGTTTAAGTCTTTGCCTGATGAAGAGACGTATGTAGTCTCGAAAGCTTGCAATTTGTTACCATCTTTTCAGTTAACCATTAAAAGGTATCAACCACTGAGGACTCTCAATTCTAAATATATTTCAGTATCTTTCGTAATTATATATTTTCATATATATAATTTTCTTTTGGTAACATATTTTGTGAATCAAATTTAGTTCTTAAGAGGTACTCTACCCAATCAAATACGGGTATAAATAATATTTGGATATTAATGTGTGACTTATATAAACACTTGTGAATTATTGCAGAACTGGTGTATATGGCAGGAGTAGTGAAAGTAACACCTGACAACAGAATGTCTGAGGACAAGGAAAAAGAGTCAGGTACCAGACACCGTTTGGGCAAGGGGAAAATCTGATGTGGGTCAGCTGCCCATTCCCCCTGTCATAATTAAATTAAAAGAAGGAGCCACTACTCTCCGGTTAAAGCAATACCCCTTAAGTCTAGTCAAATCAATGTCCCTGAGCAGGGATATTAAAAAGTACGTTAAGGCAGGGTTCTGGTGCAAAGATCTCCCCCTGCAACACCCCTTTGTATCCCATTAAGAAGAAAAAAAAAGGACCCAAGGGTTCCCCCGACACAGAATAGTTCATGACTAGTGTTGAGCGATACCGTCCGATACTTGAAAGTATCGGTATCGGAAAGTATCGGCCGATACCGGCAAAGTATCGGATCTGATCCGATACCGATACCCGATACCAATACAAGTCAATGGGACTCAAGTATCGGAAGGTATCCCTGATAGTTCCCAGGGTCTGAAGGAGAGGAAACTCTCCTTCAGGCCCTGGGATCCATATTAATGTGTAAAATAAAGAATTAAAATAAAAAATATTGATATACTCACCTCTCCGACGCAGCCTGGACCTTACCGCTGGTAACCGGCAGCCTTCTTTGCTTAAAATGAGCGCGTTCAGGGCCTTCCATGACGTCACGGCTTCTGATTAGTCGCGGCCGCCCATGTGACCGCCACGCGACCAATCACAAGCCGTGACGTAATTCTCAGGTCCTAAATTCCTAATTCTAGGAATTTAGGACCTGAGAATTACGTCACGGCTTGTGATTGGTCGCGTGTAGTGTTGAGCATTCCAATACCGCAAGTATCGGGTATCGGCCGATACTTGCGGTATCGGAATTCCGATACCGAGATCCAATACTTTTGTGGTATCGGGAATCTGAATCGGAAGTTTCCAGTGTATGGTTCCCAGGGTCTGAAGGAGAGGAAACTCTCCTTCAGGCCCTGGGATCCATATGAATGTGTAAAATAAAGAATTAAAATAAAAAATATTGATATACTCACCTGTCCGGAGGCCCCTGGACATCACCGCTGGTAACCGGCAGCCTTCTTTGTTTAAAATGAGCGCGTTCAGCACCTTCCATGATGTCACGGCTTCTGATTGGTCGCGTGCCGCTCATGTGACCGCCACGCGACCAATCACAAGCCGCGACGTCATCCCACTGGTCCTAAATTCCCTTCTAGGAATTTAGGACCTGAGGGATGACGTCATGGCTTGTGATTGGTCGCGTGAGCGGTCACATGGGCGGCCGCGACCAATCACAAGCTGTGACATCATCTAAGGCCCTGAACGCGCTCATTCTTAGGAAGGAAGGCTGCCGGAAAGAAGCCGAGGGTGAGTATATTCCTATTAGGTATATACTCACCCTCGGACGCGCCCTGCTTCTTTCCGGCAGCCTTCCTTCTTAAGAATGAGCGCGTTCAGGGCCTTAGATGACGTCACGGCTTGTGATTGGTCGCGGCCGCCCATGTGACCGCTCACGCGACCAATCACAAGCCGTGACGTCATCCCTCAGGTCCTAAATTCCTAGAAGGGAATTTAGGACCTGAGGGATGACGTCGCGGCTTGTGATTGGTCACGTGGCGGTCACAAGAGCGGCACGCGACCAATCAGAAGCCGTGACGTCATGGAAGGTGCTGAACGCGCTCATTTTAAACAAAGAAGGCTGCCGGTTACCAGCGGTGATGTCCAGGGGCCTCCGGACAGGTGAGTATATCAATATTTTTTATTTTAATTCTTTATTTTACACATTCATATGGATCCCAGGGCCTGAAGGAGAGTTTCCTCTCCTTCAGACCCTGGGAACCATACACTGGAAACTTCCGATTCCGATTCCCGATACCACAAAAGTATCGGATCTCGGTATCGGAATTCCGATACCGCAAGTATCGGCCGATACCCGATACTTGCGGTATCGGAATGCTCAACACTATTCATGACTTACAGGCTATTAATGATGTTACAGTGAGTGTGATCTCAATTGTCCCTAATACACACACCGTACGGTCACAAAATGTTTCACAGTCATTGATTTGGCGAATGCATTCTTCTCTGTACCCCTGCACTCTGACTGTCAGTGTCTTCTCTTTTACTCACGAAGGTAAACAATACTGTTGGACGGTCCTCCCAAAAGGGGGAAAGAACTCCTCAACCATCTATTCAACAGCGATGGCAGGGATTCTTGAGCAGTGGCAACCACCTCATCCACAGACTGTACTATTGCAGTACGTGGATGACCTCTTGCTCTGCTGCCCGGACCAGACGTCCTGCAAGGAAGCTACAGTTTCATTGCTGTGTTTTTTTGGCAGAGAAGGGTTGCAAGGTCTCACGTGACAAATTACAGTATTGCAAACAAAAGGTGACATTTTTAGGACATTGTATTGCTGAAGGTACAAGACACCTGACTGAAGACAGAAAACAGGCAATACAAAATCTCTCTTTACCCAGGTCACACCAGCATCTACGCATTTTCCTAGGTTTGGTGACCTACTGTAGGCCTTGGATAAGATCTGCTTCACAAATGATGCAACCACTCTATGACAGGTTGTCATCAGACCCTTACAATCTCACTCAAGAAGCAATTGATTCCTTCTATTCTCTGAAGCTGCTCATTGTGTCAGCTGTCATGAATCCCAATGGCTAGGGATAGCACAGGACAAGCAAAGTACTGGTAAATAACGGACGAGCTCTAGGGTGATGGAACCTGGGCTGACCGCTGCCCTACGCCTGACAAACGCAACTAGAGATAGCCAGGGAGCGTGCCTACGTTGTTTCTAGACGCCACGCACCAGCCTAAGAGCTAACTAGTACTGCAGAGAAAATAAAGACCTCACTTGCCTCCAGAGGAATGAACCCCAAAAAGATATAGTTGCCCCCCACATGTATTGACGGTGAAATGAGAGGAAGGCACACACATAGAGATGATATATATAGTTTTAGCAAATTGAGGCCCGCTGTAAACTAGAAAGCAGAACGATACAAAAGGGGACTGAGCGGTCAGCAAAAAACCCTAATAAAAAAAAAACATCCTGAGATTACAAGAACCCATGTGCCAACTCATGGCACATGGGGAGAACCTCAGTCCACTAGAGCTACCAGCTAGCATAGAGACATAATAAGCAAGCTGGACAAAAAACCAAACAACTGAAAATCAGCACTTAGCTTATCCTGAAAGATCTGGGAGCAGGTAGGCAGGAACCAAACAGAGCACATCTGAATACATTGATAGCCGGCAAGGGAATGACAGAAAGGCCAGGTAAAATAGGAAACACCCAGCCTCTGATGGACAGGTGGAAACCAAAGGCCGCAACCCACCAAAGTCACCCAGTACCAGCAGTAACCACCAGAGGGAGCCCACAAACAGAATCCACAACAGTACCCCCCCCTTGAGGAGGGGTCACCGAACCCTCACGAGAACCCCCAGGGCGATCAGGGTGAGCTCTATGGAAGGCGCGGACCAAATCAGTCGCATGAACATCGGAGGCGACCACCCAGGAATTATCCTCCTGACCATAACCCTTCCACTTAACCAAATACTGGAGTTTGCGTCTGGAAACACGAGAATCCAAGATCTTCTCAACAACATACTCCAATTCTCCCTCCACCAGCACCGGAGCAGGAGGATCAAACGAAGGAACAACGGGCACCTCATACCTCCGCAACAACGACCGATGGAACACATTATGAATAGCAAACGATGCTGGGAGATCCAAACGAAAAGATACAGGGTTAAGAATCTCCGAGATCCTATAAGGACCGATGAACCGAGGCTTGAACTTAGGAGAAGAGACCTTCATAGGGACAAAACGAGAAGACAACCACACCAAATCCCCAACAAGAAGTCGGGGACCCACGCGGCGACGGCGATTAGCAAACTGCTGAGTCTTCTCCTGAGATAACTTCAAATTGTCCACCACCTGATTCCAAATCTGATGTAGCCTGTCCACCACCACGTCCACTCCAGGACAATCCGAAGGCTCCACCTGACCAGAGGAAAAACGAGGATGAAACCCCGAATTACAAAAAAAAGGAGAGACCAACGTGGCAGAACTAGCCCGATTATTAAGAGCAAATTCGGCCAGTGGCAAAAAAGCAACCCAGTCATCCTGATCAGCAGAAACAAAACACCTCAAATAAGTTTCCAAGGTCTGATTAGTTCGCTCCGTCTGGCCATTCATCTGAGGATGGAATGCAGACGAAAAAGACAAATCGATGCCCATCTTGGCACAAAACGTCCGCCAAAATCTAGACACAAACTGGGATCCCCTGTCAGAAACGATATTCTCCGGAATCCCATGCAAACGAACCACGTTCTGAAGAAATAAAGGGACCAACTCAGAGGAGGAAGGCAACTTAGGCAAGGGCACCAAATGAACCATCTTAGAAAAGCGGTCACACACCACCCAGATAACGGACATTTTCTGTGAAACCGGGAGATCAGAAATAAAATCCATGGAAATGTGCGTCCAAGGCCTCTTCGGGATGGGCAAGGATAACAACAACCCACTGGCCTGAGAACAGCAAGGCTTAGCTCGAGCACACACTTCACAAGACTGCACAAAGGTACACACATCCCTAGACAAGGAAGGCCACCAAAAAGACCTGGCCACCAAGTCTCTAGTACCAAATATTCCAGGATGACCAGCCAACACAGAAGAATGGACCTCGGAGATGACTCTACTGGTCCAATCATCCAGAACAAACAGTCTATCTGGTGGACAACGATCCGGTTTATCCACCTGAAACTCCTGCAATGCACGTCGCAAGTCTGGGGATACGGCGGACAATATTACCCCATCCCTAAGGATACCAGTAGGCCCAGAGTCTCCAGGAGAGTCAGGCACAAAACTCCTGGAAAGAGCATCTGCCTTCACATTCTTTGAACCTGGCAGGTATGAAACCACGAAATTGAAACGAGAAAAAAACAACGACCAACGAGCCTGTCTAGGATTCAAACGCCTGGCAGACTCAAGGTAAATGAGATTCTTGTGATCAGTCAAGACCACCACACGATGTTTAGCACCCTCAAGCCAATGACGCCACTCCTCAAATGCCCACTTCATGGCCAAAAGCTCCCGATTACCCACATCATAATTGCGCTCGGCGGGCGAGAATTTTCTAGAGAAGAATGCACATGGCTTCATCACCGAGCCATTAGAACTTCTCTGTGACAAAACCGCCCCCGCTCCAATCTCGGAAGCATCAACCTCAACCTGAAAAGGAAGTGAAACATCTGGTTGACACAACACAGGAGCAGAAGAAAACCGGCGCTTAAGTTCCCGAAAGGCCTCCACGGCCGCAGGAGACCAATCAGCAACATCAGCACCCTTCTTAGTCAAATCAGTCAAAGGTTTAACAATACTGGAAAAATTAGCAATGAACCGACGATAAAAATTAGCAAATCCCAAGAACTTCTGAAGGCTCTTAACAGATGTAGGTTGTGTCCAGTCACAAATCGCCTGAACCTTGACGGGATCCATCTCAATAGTAGAAGGAGAAAAAATGTACCCCAAAAAAGAAATCTTCTGGACTCCGAAGAGACACTTTGAGCCCTTCACAAACAGAGAATTGGCCCGCAGAACCTGAAACACCTTCCTGACCTGTAGAACATGAGACTCCCAGTCATCAGAAAACACCAAAATATCATCCAAATACACAATCATAAACTTATCCAGATATTCACGGAAAATATTGTGCATAAAGGACTGAAAGACTGACGGAGCATTGGAGAGTCCAAAAGGCATTACCAAATACTCAAAATGGCCCTCAGGCGTATTAAATGCGGTTTTCCACTCATCACCCTGTTTTATCCGCACCAGATTATACGCACCGCGAAGATCTATCTTAGTGAACCACCTAGCCCCCTTAATGCGAGCAAACAAATCAGTCAATAATGGCAATGGATACTGATATTTGACTGTAATCTTATTCAGAAGGCGATAATCTATACAAGGCCTCAGGGAACCATCTTTTTTTGCCACGAAAAAAAAACCTGCTCCCAGAGGGGACGAAGATGGACGAATATGTCCCTTTTCCAAGGACTCCTTAATATAATTCCGCATAGCAGTATGCTCTGGCAGTGACAGATTAAATAAACGACCCTTAGGGAACTTACTGCCAGGAATCAATTCTATAGCACAGTCACAATCTCTATGAGGAGGGAGCGAATTGAGCTTAGGCGCCTCAAAAACATCCCTATAGTCAGACAAAAACGCAGGGATCTCAGAAGGAGTAGATGAAGCGATTGAAATCGGAGGTGCATCATCATGAACCCCTTGAGATCCCCAGCTTAACACAGACATTGTTTTCCAGTCCAGGACAGGATTATGAGTTTGTAACCATGGCAGACCAAGCACTAGTACATCATGTAAATTATACAGTACAAGGAAGCGAATCACCTCCTGATGAACGGGAGTCATGCGCATGGTCACTTGTGTCCAATACTGCGGCTTATTCATAGCCAATGGTGTAGAGTCAATTCCCTTCAGAGGAATAGGAACTTCCAAAGGTTCCAGACTAAAACCGCAGCGTTTAGCAAACGACCAATCCATAAGACTCAGGGCAGCACCCGAATCCACATAGGCATCGACGGAAATGGAAGAAAGTGAAAAAATCAGAGTCACAGACAAAATGAACTTAGGCTGCAGAGTACCAATGGCAAAAGATTTATCAACCCTTTTTGTGCGTTTAGAGCATGCTGATATAACATGAGCTGAATCACCACAATAAAAACACAATCCATTTTTCCGCCTATAATTTTGCCGTTCACTTCTGGACTGAATTCTATCACATTGCATAGTCTCAGGTGCCTGTTCAGAAGACACCGCCAACTGGTGCACGGGTTTGCGCTCCCGTAAACGCCGATCAATCTGAATGGCCATAGCCATAGACTCATTCAGACCTGTAGGCGTAGGGAACCCCACCATAATATCCTTAATGGCCTCAGAAAGACCATTTCTGAAGTTTGCAGCCAGGGCGCACTCATTCCACTGAGTAAGCACCGACCATTTCCGAAATTTTTGACAATATATTTCCGCTTCATCATGCCCCTGAGAGAGGGCTAATAAAGCCTTTTCAGCCTGAATCTCCAGGTTAGGTTCCTCATAGAGCAATCCCAATGCCAGAAAAAACGCATCCACACTGAGCAATGCAGGATCCCCTGGTGCCAATGCAAATGCCCAATTCTGAGGGTCGCCCCGCAGGAAAGATATTACAATCTTGACCTGTTGAGCAGGGTCTCCAGAGGAGCGAGATTTTAAAGAAAGAAACAATTTACAATTGTTCCTGAAATTCAGGAAGGTAGATCTATCTCCAGAAAAGAGCTCTGGAATAGGAATTCTAGGTTCAGACATGGGAGTGTGAACAACAAAATCCTGTATGTTTTTAACTTTTGCCGCGAGATTACTCAGGCTGGAAGCCAAACTCTGGACATCCATGTTAAACAGCTAAGATCAGAGCCATTCAAGGGTTAAGAGGAGGTAAGAAGCAGCTAGACAGCAATTAAGGGCTAGGCAGCAAAACTCTGAAGGGAAAAAAAAATAAAAAAAATTTCCCTTAAACACTTCTTTTTCTCCTGCTTCAGCCCAAACAATTAACACTTTGTGGGCCGGCTATACTGTCATGAATCCCAATGGCTAGGGATAGCACAGGACAAGCAAAGTACAGGTAAATAACGGACGAGCTCTAGGGTGATGGAACCTGGGCTGACCGCTGCCCTACGCCTGACAAACGCAACTAGAGATAGCCAGGGAGCGTGCCTACGTTGTTTCTAGACGCCACGCACCAGCCTAAGAGCTAACTAGTACTGCAGAGAAAATAAAGACCTCACTTGCCTCCAGAGGAATGAACCCCAAAAAGATATAGTTGCCCCCCACATGTATTGACGGTGAAATGAGAGGAAGGCACACACATAGAGATGATATATATAGTTTTAGCAAATTGAGGCCCGCTGTAAACTAGAAAGCAGAACGATACAAAAGGGGACTGAGCGGTCAGCAAAAAACCCTAATAAAAAAAAACCATCCTGAGATTACAAGAACCCATGTGCCAACTCATGGCACATGGGGAGAACCTCAGTCCACTAGAGCTACCAGCTAGCATAGAGACATAATAAGCAAGCTGGACAAAAAACCAAACAACTGAAAATCAGCACTTAGCTTATCCTGAAAGATCTGGGAGCAGGTAGGCGGGAACCAAACAGAGCACATCTGAATACATTGATAGCCGGCAAGGGAATGACAGAAAGGCCAGGTAAAATAGGAAACACCCAGCCTCTGATGGACAGGTGGAAACCAAAGGCCGCAACCCACCAAAGTCACCCAGTACCAGCAGTAACCACCAGAGGGAGCCCACAAACAGAATCCACAACAGTCAGCCCCGGCCTTAGGCATTCCAAACTATGATCAGCCATTTTTCTTATTTTGAACAGAGCAGGGAGGACATGCTACCGCAGTACTGACACAACATGGAGAGAAACAGAGACCAATAGCTTAGTACTCAGCACAATTAGACCCAGTGATTAGAGGGTCTCCTACGTGTGTCCGTGTTGTAAGAGCTGCTGTATTACTGCTAGGCATGTGAGCTCACACTGGCTTTTTCTTTTGACAATTTGTTCCCCACATAACATTAATGCCATACTCGTACATGTTCAACCAAAAATCCTGTCTATGGCCAGACAGATCAGACTTGAATGTGCTCTAATACTAATTTAATGAATACGTCACCCTCAAAAGATACAATGTTCTGAATCCAGCCACTCATCTGCCAGTGTATTCAGAAAAGGGGGAATTGGTGACAGCATTAGGAAAAAAAAAAGTACTCTGGTACGTTGACATGACGCACAAACATGACTGCATAGGAACTGATGAGTCAGGAGAAAGTATGTTTTACATATAATCATGAAAACCTGTTCCCAATGCATATGTTGAGGTTTTTACCTTTGTAGATGGCTCCAGATACCACCAGGATGGGCGATTCTACACTGGACATGCAGTAGTATCCTCACATGAGGTAATCGGAGCTGAACCACTCCCTCCTCACATGTCGCTGCAGGAGGCAGAGTTGAAGGCACTCACTGAGGCATGTAGAGCTGCTGCAGGTAAAGTTGCTAATATTTACACAGTTTCGAATTGTGCATGGGGAATATCCCATGATTATTGCCCTATCTGAAGAAGCAGAACGTTTCTTACATCAGCCGGTAAGCTCATTAAAAATACAGAGCTGGTGAAACAATTAATGGAGGCACTGACGTTATCAGTCCAGGTTGGCATCGTCAAGGTAAAAGTACACACGGACGGTGACTCTGTGGAGGTAGAGGGCAACAGAAGGGCAGACGAGGCTGCTAAAGTAGCAGCAAGGCAGCCTAGGGAGCAGTGGACGGTGGCGGAGAGTCAGCGTATTCCAGCCACACTGAGCCTAGATGTCCTGAAATCCCTCCAGCTGCCCAAACAGAGAAGGACCACGGGGGAAAATGGGAGCTGAGCTGAACTCAAAAAGAGTTTTGGGAGAATAAGGATAAATTGTATATACCAAGGTCCCTGTTCCTAATTATGGCGCAAGCAACACCTGGCCCCACTCACACCTCAAAATGTCACATGTGTCCATGGTAGATGCCTTCTGGATCGCTCCTGGTTTCAGTTACGCAGCAGCAAAGCTCGTACGGTCATGCCTCATCTGTGCACAGCACAACCCAGGTAAAACAGTACAAATCCCTAAGAAAGCGACACCCAGGCCTCTCTACCCGTTTCAGAGACTGCAGACTGACTATATACAGCTACCCAAGGTAGGAGTGTGTGAAAAATGTCCTAGTATGTGTAGATCTCTTCTCTGGTTGGCTGGAAGCCTATCTGGTAAAATGTGCAAATGCTAAAGCGACTGCAGACAAACTGATGAAAGAACTGATCTGCAGGTATGGTGTCCAGAGACCATAGAAAGCAATAGGGGTACACACTTCACGGGAGAAATATTGAGGGAAATCATGCAGGCCCTGGGAGTACAGCAAGCATATCATGCACCATATAGACAACAAAGTAGTGGGAAAGTGGAAAGACTCTTGTCAGTCAGACACACTCCAAATAGAAAGACAGGCTCGTCTCCTTTTGTAGCCTGTTTAGTAGTTTGCCAGAGACTGGTCTGTACTTCCCACAGGTGCTACAAATGCAACACGGTGCTATGACAGCCCATGTCAGGCCCTGCAGAAAAGACTTAATGTGGTGCATAAACATGTGTTTTCATCCATTCCAGATCTTAATGCCAGTGCAGATGTATATCTGCTGAATCCAGGTGATTGGGTGGTCATACACAGACACATGAGAAGGAGCCTAGACCCACGGTTTGACGGCCCATTGTAAAGTCCAGCTGACCACATTCACCTCAGTGAAACTTGAGGGAAAGCCCACCTGGATCCATGCCAGTCACTGCAAAAAAGATCTTTTCACCAGCAGAAAGACGGTTCTCCTAATCACCTTGCTGGCAGTGGTAGGATGTTTGCACCTCACAGAGACACTGGATACACTTCTAAATGTTAACAAGGACAGCAACTTATTCAACATCTTGCTTTTCTTATAAAAGATGTGGAAGGACAAAAACTGCTGGACTGTTGGATCTGTATACACAGCCCAGTATCTGCAAGGACTATGCTGTACTTAGCCTTTACCCCTGGAGCCAAGAAAGGTATTAACACCACACAGCATACCCGATGAGACTTACACACAGCATACCCGATGAGACTTGGACTCAGATTTTCTAGGTTCCTTAAGGTTCTTAATAAGACTAATACAATATAGAGACTCCTTTTTAAATCCAGCCAATTGGCTTAGCGGCCTAGAGGGATAGATTATTTTTTACTTGACTTGACAGACTTGTATGCAAATTTTGTTGCTTTGCTTATTGTTTTATGTGGCCGTAAAAGCGCTAATATATGTATTACCTAAGGCTGAACCTTCTGTAGTGTATCATAGGCCCCGTATGGCCACTGCTGATGGGGGAGGTGAGTGTCCACACTGAGGGTGGATGGGCGAAGCAGGTAGAAAGCCCCCTTGTGGGTACTAGACCCATGAGACAGTAGCTCCTTTGTGGACATCAGCTGACCCCGCAGCAAAGGTTATACCATTTACAAATGGGGGAAATTGATATAGAAGGGTTAATAGGTTGCCTTTAAGTGCCTTTTACCTTTAAGTGTTAGAATTACTAGAATCTGTTGATGCAGTAGTCTGACGGTCTCCTCTTCAAGGAGACTATACTTCTTATCATGTATGTTCTCAATAGTCAGCCACAACATGTTCTGGGTTATGGTAAATAAAGTATGACCCTGGGTGATGGTGGGGGCTACATGACTTACATTGAAATGCATTTGTTGTAAATGGTATAAAACATTGCCTTGGTTTTAATATATCAGATAAAAGTGACTTGCTCACAGGATATGTGTGAGGTGTCTTTTTGTCTCCAAGCGCGCTTGTAAAATAACGGGCATAACTACCTGATTTGGCTCTCACTGATGATCTGGCGTACTGACATTGGGTCAGAATTAGTGTTGAGCGATACCGTCCGATACTTGAAAGTATCGGTATCGGATAGTATCGGCCGATACCCGAAAAGTATCGGATATCGCCGATACCGATACCCGATACCCGATACCAATACAAGTCAATGGGACAACAAGTATCGGAAGGTATCCTGTATGGTTCCCAGGGTCTGAAGGAGAGGAAACTCTCCTTCAGGCCCTGGGATCCATATGAATGTGTAAAATAAAGAATAAAAATAAAAAATATTGATATACTCACCTCTCTGACGCAGCCTAGACCTTACCGATGTAACCGGCAGCTTCCGTTCCTAAGAATGAGCGCTTGAAAGACCTTAGATGACGTCGTGGCTTGTGATTGGTCGCGTGGCGGTCACGTGACCGCTCACGCGACCAATCACAGGCCGCGACATCATCTAAGGTCTTTCAAGTGCTCATTCTTAGGAACGGAAGCTGCCGGTTACATCGGTAAGGTCCAGGCTGCGTCGGAGAGGTGAGTATATCAATATTTTTTATTTTTATTCTTTATTTTACACATTAATATCGATCCCGATACCGATTCCCGATATCACAAAAGTATCGGATCTCGGTATCGGAATTCCGATACAGCAAATATCGGCCGATACCCGATACTTGCGGTATCGGAATGCTCAACACTAGTCAGAATGAAAACAGCTACGACACTCTCTGCACCTGTTTGAATTACCGTGTGATAATATAGACTTTACCACTTATAAAACTGTGTCCTGTAGTTGTCTTGTTCCACGCAAAGAGTCTCCTGAGTTATCCCCTATATTTATTACAGTGGCATCTCTTAGAAAACCCTCCAGGATTTTACTCACAGTAGAGGTTAAGCTTACTGGCCTATAATTTCGAACTTCAGTTTGTCCCCTTTTTGAATATTGGCACCACATTTGCTATATGGAATCTTAAAAAATTTAAAATAATGGTCTATCAATGACTTTACTTAATTCCTGCAGTACTCAGGGTGTATTCAATCCAGGCCTGGGGATTTGTCAACTTTAGTGATTTGTAGACACCGCCGTACTTCCTGCTTGGTTAAGCAGGTGACATTTAATGGAGAATTTTTGTTATCACTGATCATGTTGTCCGTCATGGGATCTTCATGTGTAAATACTGTTGAAAAAAAAGTAATTTCACATATTTGCTTTTTCCTTATTCTCATCCACCATTTCACGCAGACTATTTTTAAGGGGGCCAGCACTATCATGTTTTTCGTTTATTACTATTGATGTAGTTAAAGAATATTTTGGGATTGTTTTTACTCTCTCTGGCAATGAGTCTTCACTGTCTCAATCTTTGTTGCCTTGATTTGCTTTTTACAGAATTTACTTAATTTTCTGAATTTATTTAATGCCTCGTCATCACTACCTGCTTGCTTTAATTCTTTAAATGCTTTCTTTTTGTCACTTATTGCACCGCTTACAGATCTATTTAGCCATATTGGTTTCCTCCTATTTCTAGCATGTTTATTTCCCTAGGGTATATACTGTGCACAGGTCCTATCGGGATGCTAATAAACATCTCCCATTTTATTGTGTACTTTTATGTCTCAGGATATCATCCCAGTTTATTGCACTAAGATCATCTCTCAACCATTGGAAATTTGCCTTCCTGAAGTTTAGTGTCCGTGTAACCCCTTTTCTACAAATCTTATTAAAGGATACATGAAAACTTATTATTTTGTGATCACTATTACCCAAGTGACCCCCCAACCATTATATTTGATATGCGGTCTGGCCTGTTGGTTAACCCCTTCATGACCCAGCCTATTTTGACCTTAATGACCTGGCCGTTTTTTGCAATTCTGACCAGTGTCCCTTTATGAGGTAATAACTCAGGAACGCTTCAACGGATCCTAGCGGTTCTGAGACTGTTTTTTTGTGACAAATTGGGCTTCATGTTAGTGGTATATTTAGGTCAATAATTTTTGCATTTATTTGTAAAAAAAAATGCAAATTTGGCTAAAATTTTGAAAATTTAGCAATTTTCACATTTTGAATTTTTATTCTGTTTAACCAGAGAGTTATGTGACACAAAATAGTTAATAAATAACATTTCCCACATGTCTACTTTACATCAGCACAATTTTGGAAACAAAACTTTTTTTTGCTAGGAAGTTATAAGGTTAAAAATTTGACCAGCAATTTCTCATTTTTGCAACGAAATTTGCAAAACCATTTTTTTAGGGACCACCTCACATTTGAAGTCAGTTTGAGGGGTCTATATGGCTGAAAATACCCAAAAGTAACACCATTCTAAAAACTGCACCCCTCAAGGTGCTCAAAACCACATTCAAGAAGTTTATTAACCCTTCAGGTGCTTCACAGCAGCAGAAGCAACATGAAAGGAAAAAATGAACATTTAACTTTTTAGTCACAAAAATTATCATTTAGCAACAATTTTTTTATTTTCCCAAGGGTAAAAAGAGAAACTGGTCCCCAAAGATTATTGTACAATTTGTCCTGAGTACGCCAATACCCCATATGTGGGTGGGAACCACTGTTTGGGCTCACGACAGGGCTCGGAAGGGAAGGAGCGCCATTTTACTTTTGAATGAAAAATTAGCTCCAATCGTTAGCGGACACCATGTCGCGTTTGGAGAGCCCCTGTGTGCCTAAACATTGGAGCTCCTCCATATGTGACCCCATTTTGGAAACTAGACCCCCCAAGGAACTTATCTAGAAGCATAGTGAGCACTTTGAACCCCCAGATGCTTCACAAATTGATCCGTAAAAATGAAAAAGTACTTTTTTCACAAAAAATTTCTTTCAGCCTCAATTTGTTCATTTCCACATGGGCAACAGGATAAAATGGATCCTAAAATTTATTGGGCAATTTCTCCTGAGTACACTGTTACCTCACATGTGGGGGTAAACCACTGTTTGGGCACACGGCAGGGCTCGGAAGGGAAGGAGCGCCATTTGACTTTTTGAATGAAAAATTAGCTCCAATAGTTAGCTGACACCATGTCGCGTTTGGAGAGCCCCTGTGTGCCTAAACATTGGAGCTCCCCCACATATGACCCCATTTTGGAAACTAGACCTCCCATGGAACTAATCTAGATGTGCGGTGACCACTTTAAACCCCCAAGTGCTTCACAGAAGTTTATAACGCAGAGCTGTGAAAATAAAAAATAATTTTTCTCTCCTCAAAAATTATTTTTTAGCCCGCAATTTTTTATTTTCACAAGAGTAACAGGAGAAATTGGACCCCAAAAGTTGTTGTCCAGTTTGTCCTGAGTACGCTGATACCCCACATGTGGGGGTAAACCACTGCTTGGGCACACGTCGAGGCTCGGAAAGGAAGTAGTGACTTTTGAAATTCAGACTTTGATGGAATGGTCCGTGGGCATCACGTTGCGTTTGCAGAGCCCCTGATGTGCCTAAACAGTAGAAACCCCACACAAGTGACCCCATTTAGGAAACTAGACCCCCAAAGGAACTTATCTAGATATGTGGTGAGCACTTTGACCCCCAAAGTGCTTCACAAAAGTTTACAACGCAGAGCCGTGAAAATAAAAAATCTTTTGTCTTTCCTGAAAAATGATGTTTTAGCAAGCAATTTTTTAGTTTCACAAGGGTAGCAGGAGAAATTGGACCCCAAAAGTTGTTGTCCAGTTTGTCCTGAGTAAGCTGATACCCCATATTAGGGGGGAACCACTGTTTGGGCACACGTCGGGGCTCGGAAGGGAAGAAGTGACGTTTTTGAATGCATACTTTGATGGAATGGTCTGCGGGCGTCACGTTGCGTTTGCAGAGCCCCTGATGTGCCTAAACAGTAGAAACTCCCCACAAGTGACCCCATTTTGGAAACAAGACCCCCCATGCAACTTATCTAGATATGTGGTGAGCACTTTGAACCCCCAAGTGCTTCACAGAAGTTTACAACTCAGAGCCGTGAAAATAAAAAATCATTTTTCTTTCCTCAAAAATGATGTTTTAGCAAGCAATTTTTTATTTTCACAAGGGTTACAGGAGAAATTGGTAAACCACTGTTTGGGCACATGTTGGGGCTCGGAAGGGAAGTAGTGACTTTTGAAATGCAGACTTTGATGGAATGGTCTGCGGGCATCACGTTGCATTTGCAGAGCCCCTGATGTGCCTAAACAGTAGAAACACCCCACAAGTGACCCCATTTTGGAAACTAGACCCCCCAAGGAACTTATCTAGATGTGTGGTGAGCACTTTGAACCCCCAAGTGCTTCACAGAAGTTTATAATGCAGAGCCATGAAAATAAAAAATCATTTTTCATTCCTCTAAAATTATGTTTTAGCAAGCAATTTTTTATTTTTGCAAGGGTAACAGGAGAAATTAGACTCCAATAATTGTTGCCCAGTTTGTCCTGAGTTCGCTGATACCCCATATGTGGGGGTAAACCACTGTTTGGGCGCACGTCGGGGCTCGGAAGGGTAAAGGGCACTGCGTTTTACCTGCGGATTTACCGCGGATTTCCAGTATTTTTGTGCAGATTTCAGCTGCGGATTCCTATTGAAGAACAGATGTAAAATGCTGCGGAATCCGCACAAAGAATTGACATGCTGCGGAAAATACAAAGCAGCGTTTCCGCGCGGTATTTTACGCACCATGGGCACAGCGGATTTGGTTTTCCATAGGTTTACATAGTACTGTAAACCTGATGGAAAACTGCTACGAATCCGCAGCGGCCAATCCACCGCGGATCCGCAGCCAAATCTGCACCGTGTGCACATAGCCTAATTCTAACCCTAGCCCTAACCCTAACCCTAACCCTAACCCTAGCCCTAACCCTAACCCTAACCCTAGCCCTAGCCCTAACCCTAACCGTAGCTCTAACCCTAATGCTAACTGTCATGGTACCCAATGGCAAGGGAACGTAAGAAACATATAAGTAACGAACGAGCTCTCGGGTGATGGAAACTCGAGTTGACCGTGAGCTAAATCTACCACACAACTAACAGTAGCCAGGGAGCATACCTACGGCTTCCTATATGCCACGCGCCAGCCGGAGGACTAACTACGCCTGGTAGAGGAAGAAACAGACCTGGCTTACCTCTAGGGAAATACCCCAAAAGATGATAGCAGCCCCCCACATGTAATAACGGTGAATTAAGAGGAAAAGACATACACAGTATGAAAGTAGATTTAGCAAAGAGAGGTCCACTTACTAGATAGCAGAAGGATACAAAAGAGGACTTCACGGTCAACTAAAAACCCTTTCAAAAACCATCCTGAAATTACTTTAAGACTCCTGTGTCAACTCATGACACAGGAGTGGCAATTTCAGCCTGCAAGAGCTTCCAGCTACAGAGAATTACAAAAACTGCAAACTGGACAAAAGGTACAAAACAAAAGGACAAAGTCCACTTAGCTGATCAGCAGACTAGTAGCAGGAACATGTAACCGAAGGCTCTGGTTACAATGATGACCGGCAAGGAAATGACTGGAGAGCAAGGCTAAATAGGAAACTCCCAAACACTGATGGAAGCAGGTGAACAGAAGCAGCAAAGTGCAAACAAGTCACCAGTACCACCAGCAACCACCAGGGGAGCCCAAAAAGCGGATACACAACAGCTAACCCTAGCCCTAACCCTAACCCTAGTGCAGAAAAAAAAATATTTTCTTTGTTTTTTTATTGTCCCTACCTATGGGGGCGATAAAGGGGGAGGTTCATTTACTATTTTTTTATTTTGGTCACTGTGATAAGTTTTATCACAGTGATCAAAATTTACCTGGAACGAATCTGCCAGCCGGCAGATTTGGCGGGCGCACTGCGCATGCGCCCGCCATTTTGGAAGATGGCGGCACCCATGGAGAAGACGGACGGACTCCGGGAGGCTCGGTAAGTATGGGGGGGAATCGGAGCACGGGGGGGTGGATCGGAGCACGGGGGTGGATCGCAGCACGAGGGGAGCGGGCAGGAGAACGGGGGAGCGGACAGGCGGACGGAGGGGAGTACGGGACAGAACCGAGGACTGGGGAGGCGATCGGTGGCTGTGGGGGGGGCACATCAGGATTTCCAGCCATGGCCGATGATATTGCAGCATCGGCCATGGCTGGATTGTAATATTTCACCACTTTTCATAGGTGAAATAATACGAATTGCTCTGATTGGCTGTTGCACTTTCAACAGCCAATCAGAGCGATCGTAGCCACGAGGGGGTGAAGCCACCCCCCCCTGGGCTGAAGCACCACTCCTCCTGTCCCTGCAGAATGGGTGAAATTGGAGTTAACCTGTTCACCTGATCTGCAGGGACGCGATCCCTCCATGACGCCACATAGGCGTCACAGGTCGGATTGGCACCGACTTTCATGACGCCTACGTGGCGTCACAGGTCGGGAAGGGGTTAATATTAGGTTTAGCAGTGCCCCCCTTCTTGTTGGGTCCTGAACCAGTTGTGAAAGTTAATTGTCTCTCAAAGTTGTTAAAACCTATTACCTTTGCAGGAACTGCAGGTTTCTGTTCCCCAATGTATTTCAGGGTAGTTGAAATCCCCCATAATAATGACTTCTCCTTGAGTCGCTGCTTCATATATTTGTTTAACAAGGATATTCTCTGTTGCTTCCATTATTTTTGTAGTCTTATAACAAACCCCTATCAATAGTTTATTATTTCCCCCCCTCCCCTTATCTCCACCCACAGTGACTCTACATTTTCATTAGATTCAGATACAGTATATTATCAAGCCAAATGGGTTTTAAGGATGATTTCACATATAAACACACACATCTCCTCACTTATTTGTATGATCATTTCTGAACAGACTATAGCCCTGTAAATTAACATCTCAGTCATGGCACTCATCCAGCCATATCTCAGATAGCCCCACCATGTCATAATTATGTTCCAACAAAATTAATTCTAATTCCTCCGTTTTGATGGTGAGGCTTCTGGCATTAGTATACATGCAATTTATGTATCTCTCTTTACCTCTATTGTTCCTTAAAATGTTAGCTGTTCTAACCCCACCCCCCATGCCACCTCCAGTCTTTTTATTTGTGCCCAGGTCACTATCTGTACTATCTTCCTCTCCTATAAAATGCATACCCTCCTCCACAATCCCTAGTTTAAACACTCCTCCAACCTTCTAGCCATTTTCTCTTCCAGCACAGCTGCACCTTCCCTATTGAGGTGCAGCCCATCCCTAGCGTAGAGCCTGTAGCCCACTGAGAAGTCAGCCCAGTTCTGCAGGAACCCAAACCCTTCCTTCCTACACCAATTCTTGAGTCACTTACTAACCTCCCTAATCTCCCGTTGCCTCTCTGGTGTGGCACGTGGTACAGGCAGTATTTCAGAGAATACCACCTTGGAGGTCCTTGCTTTAAGCTTGCAGCCTAATTCCCTGAAATCATCTTTAAGACTTTCTACCTACCTCTAACTTTGTCATTTGTGCCAGTGTGCACCATGACAGCTGGATCCTCACCAGCCCCTCCCAATAAACTGTCAACCCGATCAGCGATGTGTCGGACTGAAGATCCAGGCACACTGTTCAATGATCCCTGCCTTTGTGACAGATTGCCCTATCTGTTCTCGTAATAATAGAGTCCCCCACTACCAGCAACTGTCTGGCCTACCCTACTCTCCTATTTCCCCCCTTACAGGAGCAGACACTCCTCTGGTTTTCAGAAGACATGCCTGGCTGTAGCAGTGCTACACCTGTACTGGCACCCCCGTCAACTGCCAACTTGGCAAACTTATTTGGGTGAGCCAGTTCAGGACTAGCCTCCCTGGCACTCGTAAATCTACCCTGCCTTCAGTCACCCAGCTAGCTGCTTCACTGTCCTGTAGTTACTTACTACCATCTTCCCCCACATCTATTCCAGTGAGCTGCTGCTCAGTGAGCAGCAGACTCCTTTCCATATTGTCTATGGATCTAAGTGTTGCCAGCTGCTCATTTAGATCCAGAACCTGGGCTTCCAAATGCACAATGTCCTCACATCAAGCAGCAGTATGCACCCTCGACCAGCTGTTCAAGGATTGCATACATGTAGCAAGATGCTCACTAGATGGCATTGTCAATAATGGAGCTCATTTCCTAATGGAAATTGCACCAGACAGAAATTTAGGTAAAAAGAAATATAAAGTATTAATAAAATACAAACAGCAATTCAGTAATACCTCCCGTGCTAACTAACTGAATACAAAGTGACTGAATCATAAGCCACACAATTACTTCCGTTCGCACTTACACTTCGGTCACACTCAGCTCGTTCACACTCACTAAGGAAGAAGATTTAAAGAGTTTTTTTCCCTTTAGCAGCAATCCAACCAACAAATGGACTGGAAGCACCAACCAGCTGCCACTTATAAATCCTTAATTATGAACCCCCACCCTTAATTAACCCCTTGTGAGTATAGCTACACCTCAGGATTTAAGTGCAATGTAGTTACTCCTTAAACACATAGATAGTAAAATAAAAAAAGTTAAAAGTGCACCTGTTGAGAGAAAAATCGGTTGGGAAAGCCCAAATATTTAAACGGATAGAAAAGCACTCAGCAACTTCTCAATTCAGAGAACCACCACAGAAAAAACTCAGTGGAAAAAAGTCCAGACTAATTTGCAAACATATATCGCAAAAGTATATTTATTAGATAGTACAAAAAGGAAATTGGCAGAGATATGGCTAAAAAGTGACAAACCATGCCGCAACAAAGGTGGTAAGAGACAGCATAGTACCCCCAAATATCACATAGATAAAGACAACTAGGTTAATAAATAATGGTAACACCAATACATAAGTGATCGTCATGCTGGTAACAGCATAGCTATCGGTGTAAGACAGGGGCACATGTAAATTTTTGGTGAAGAATCAACAAGAGGAGCACAATTTTGAAGTTGAATGAAATTTATTGCTTATTTTAAATTTTTGTGGATATTCAAAAACTGAAAAGTGGGGTGTGCAATATTATTCGGCCCCTTTAACTTAATACTTTGTTGCACCACCTTTTGCTGCGATTACACATGACCGTGTCGCGGTCACATGACCGTGACATCATGGCAGGTCCTTAGAAAGGAGAAATGGAGGGCACCATCGCATAATCACTAGCTGGGATCCACCCGGAGTATGTCAAAACCAAGTAGTATCAAGAGAAGAAAAGAGACATACACAAGTCCAGGGATCACCAAAACATTATATATAAAAATAGAATAAATTTTATTATAATCAAACAAGGCACAACTAGGGTTGAGCGAAACGGATCGTTCATTTTCAAAAGTCGCCGACTTTTGGCAAAGTCGGGTTTCGTGAAACCCGACCCGACTCCAGCGTGGGATCGGCCACGTGGTCGGCGATCTTGGCGCCAAAGTCGCGTTTTGTATGACGCCTTCCCCGCCATTTTTTCAGCCAATTAAGGAGTGTGGGCAGCGTGATGACATAGGTTCCGGCCAGCGTCATAGAGCCATATTACCGTTTGGGCTGCGGTGATTTCCGCAGTGAAACACAACACATGCTTTGCACGGAGGAGAGAGAGAGAGAGAGAGAGAGAGAGAGAGAGAGAGAGAGAGAGAAGAAAAAAAAAAAAAAAGAATGAATAAAATACACATTGACTAGCATTGGGTTTCGTGTTCCGGTCCGGAACCCGACTTTACAGTAGAATCGGCCGATTTCACGCAATCCGACTTTCGAGAAGGTCGGGTTTCACAAAACCCAACTCGACCCTAAAAAAGCAAAAGTCGCTCAACCCTAGGCACAACAAACAATTAAAAACATTTAAAAACCAGAAATGGTACATACCCCAAAGGGGGGGAGAGAAAAGCCCCCCAAGACCGAATGAAGGCTCACTCCACTATAAATATATGCGTAAGTAATACACTATTCAAATAACAGTATATAGTACGTATGAAAATGCACAATAAATATAGAATATGCTGCTGCTCAAAAGATAAGGCTATAATATTTGTTTTACAGACATCTAATCAATGTAGCCTTTATATTAATATGGCAGGTATGGCTCAACACCACTAGTAAATGCAGATGTTAATAAGGTGTAAAGTCTCAATAAACCAATGAATCCTATCATATATCAAGGCAACCTAAATATCAAATGAACCTGGTATGGTACACAGGATAAACAGGCCATTAAGTATACCCATCATTTATTGAGATACATGAAGTAGTGTAGGCTGTAAGGCAGTGCCCAAACATCAATATCAGCCAGTGCGAAGGTAATCTATATATATATCAGATAAAGACGTCACAGAACATCATACCAGACCTACCTAAAGAGAATAGAATGGCCTGGAGAAGGTAGAAAGGCCTAGACCATGACAAAATGAAAAGGCATGTGGATATCAGAAAAAACGCCATAGAACCTGCCCAACACAAGAGTCAGCATTTGTCTATTTGGCCACTAATATGCTTGTTGCATCGCAACAGGTTCATGATTTCCATTAGCACATGCGCATGTTGACTCACGACCTCCATCTTGGTAGACCCGCGGACTTAGCTTCCGATTATACTACGACACTTCCGGCTCACAGCATGGCACTCCAGTGCTCTTTGCAGTGTCTGCGGCTGCCTCCTGGCGGGATCCTAAACAGCTGGTATGGATCTATATACTTTAATTATTGCTATATATAAGTATCAGTGCGAGGACATTTTACATCTGCCCCTGACGAAGCCACGTTGTGGCGATACGCGTTGGGCTTCTGTGCCCCCCTTTGACCGGCTCCACACTCCATGGCTGCTGACTCTTGTGTTGGGCAGGTTCTATGGCGTTTTTTCTGATATCCACATGCCTTTTCATTTTGTCATGGTCTAGGCCTTTCTACCTTCTCCAGGCCATTCTATTCTCTTTAGGCAGGTCTGGTATGATGTTCTATGACGTCTTTATCTGATATATATAGATTACCTTCGCACTGGCTGATATTGATGTTTGGGCACTGCCTTACAGCCTACACTACTTCATGTATCTCAATAAATGATGGGTATACTTAATGGCCTGTTTATCCTGTGTACCATACCAGGTTTATTTGATATTTAGGGTGCCTTGATATATGATAGGATTCATTGGTTTATTGAGACTTTACACCTTATTAACATCTGCATTTACTAGTGGTGTTGAGCCATACCTGCCATATTAATATAAAGGCTACATTGATTAGATGTCTGTAAAACAACTATTATAGCCTTATCTTTTGAGCAGCAGCATATTCTATATTTATTGTGCATTTTCATACGTACTATATACTGTTATTTGAATAGTGTATTACTTCCGCATATATTTATAGTGGAGTGAGCCTTCATTCGGTCTTGGGGGGCTTTTCTCTCCCCCCTTTGGGGTATGTACCATTTCTGGTTTTAAAATGTTTTTAATTGTTTGTTGTGCCTTGTTTGATTATAATAAAATGTATTCTATTTTTATATATAATGTTTTGGTGATCCCTGGACTTGTGTATGTCTCTTTTCTTCTCTTGATACATCATGGCAGGTCCTTCTCGCGCAGGACCTGTGATGACGTCGCGGTCACATGACCGTGACATCATGGCAGGTCCTTCTCACAGACCATCCTTGCCACCGGAACCTGCCACTTGCATGGAGCGATCACCGGAGCGTTGCGAGGAGCGGGAAAGGCGGCGGAAGGTGAGTATATAATGATTTTTTATTTTTTTAATTATTTTTAACATTAGATGTTTTTACTATTGACGCTGCATAGGCAGCATCAATAGTAAAAACTTGGTCACACAGGGTTAATAGCGGCGGTAACAGAGTGAGTTACCCGCAGCATAATGCGGTCCGTTACCGCTGGCATTAACCCTGTGTGAGCGGTGACTGCGGGGAGTATGGAGCGGGCGCTGGGCACTGACTGCAGGGGAGTAGGGAGGGACTAATCGGACTGTGGCCGTCGCTGATTGGTCGCGGCAGCCATGACAGGCAGCTGGCGAGACCAATCAGCGACTTGGATTCCATGACAGACAGAGGCCGCAAACCAATGAATATCCGTGATAGAAGACAGACAGACAGACAGGGACAGACAGACAGTGACCCTTAGACAATTATATAGTAGATACATATATTTAAATTAGAAAATTTATCAAGATGCCTCATGTGTGAGGGAGGCTTGCCAGAAAGATACGCATATGTATTATGGAAAAATTACAAATGTCCTTGTGGACCTAAGCAGGACAGTGCCCATTTGACCTATCCATAGGTTCATATATCGTGTAAGTCTAGACTTGATTTATTAGGCTCAGCAGGTTCCTTTTGAGGCATTGAAATGCAATGAAGTAAGATCAGGGTACCAGTGTTATATTATACATTATAGAGGTGGCAGAGATTCTATCTGCACTGTTGGAATGCGTGTCTGATTAAGGGAGAGGTTGAGGGCACAGGTGGAGGCCCTAGAGGAGGTGGAGGAGGCAGAAGCAGTGGATGAATTGTTAGATTCTGAGGTTTGTCCTGCAAGCCTTGGGGATTCCAAGACATGTGGAGCAACAAAAAGACCTGCTGCCTCCACAGCCACCACTGTGCTCAGGCAGTGAGATGTATCGTCCCTGCCCATGTTTGCTCATCCAGGTGTCAGTGATGAAATGCACTCTGACTGACATAGATTTTTTAAGGAAATGGGTGATGTCAGCGACATGCTAGTGTAGCACAGGCACAGCTTTCTTAGAGAAGTAATGGTGACTGGGCAACTGGTACTAGGGCACTGCGAAGGCCATCCACTTTCTGTAACCATCTGTATTCACCAGGCGCAAAAGGCAGCATTTCTGTGGCCAACAGATTGGAGATAGTGGAGTTCAAGCTCTTAGCTTTGCCATGTGTAGGATGAAACATTTTGTGGGACCAAGGGCTGGCTGCTGTGCTGAGAGAGGGCGTAATGTGGAGAACAGGACAATCTGTTGGACTATGAGTGAGGTGTAGGCGGAGATGTTATGGTGGACTGAGAAAGATGTGTTGTGCCAGGTGACACAAAAGTTGCAGGCATGTTTATGTCCATAATGGCTAACCGGCTTTCACTAACCCCAACTGTGGTTTGCAAACAATTGTAGTTTCCTGCGGCCAAAGAGCTGTTTCAAAAGACTTGGAATGGTGACGGAGGACAAAGCAGTAGATGGAGTTGATGGGAAGGCTATGGTTGCCCACTAGTCCGCACTTTAGCCAAGTGAGATTTTCACACTAAGGAATTTTGATCGTGCATATGCAGGTTCATGCATGTAGTTGTCAAATTATTGCTATTTTTGCCTCTATTGAGGTTTTTTTGCAAATATGACAGATGACATGTCATTCTTAGGGGTCTAAAAAACACCCAGGCTAGGCAACCCTTGCCGCTACTGCGAACTACACTCATGACCAGTGCTGGCCACAGCCAGAGTTTGGGCTGAGGATGTAGTGCTTGTCATGGTTGCATCACTTTATGTCTGTATGGGAAGTCACAACGTAAACAGTCATCTTCCTTGTAATATTGACTTGTAAGTTGACATTTGATATAACATACTGTGCTCTTATCCTTGATGACTGGTGATATTTACTGATATGCTAATTATGCATTGTCTAGGCCAGATAGTTTGTTGACTTTTAAAACAGAGGAGGAAAAACTATGCAAATAGATTAAATAATAAAGTAATGCTACTTGATCTCATTTTTAATTTGACCCTTTATGCAAATACTGAATAAAGGACACTGGTCAATTATAAAAAGAGGTTTCATACCTTTGTATAGACAGAGATAGAGAGAGACAGAGAGACAGAGATTCTGCCAAGACATACAGACATCCAAAGGACAAGAGACAGGACAGCAGTGACAACATCATGGCTCCATCATAAGGTACACAGATTTATTATTCTACAGGATGCCAGCTTAGGTGACTTTGGCCCCGTCTGGAAGAATACAGATCTGCTTCATTGACCATCACTGAACAATGGATATGTTTGTAAAACCCGGGTTGGGACCATCTGGTCTCCTGGCACCTATGGATATGTTTGGAGAAACCAGGTTGGGACCAGCCAGTCACCTGGCACCATGGATATGTTCGGAGAAGCCAGATTGAGAGCCTCAGATCAATTAGCCTTGTACCTGAATGGACTGTAATCTTCCAACACTTGTCATTGCCTTCTCTCTGTGTGCTTGCCACTGGTGAGGTAGTCGACCCTGGAAGCTCTGAAGTAACAGCTGCCATTATCCGCGAGTCATCGGAAGGGTGAGCCCTTGTAATGTGCATCATCTAGGGGTATTTTGCTAGGACTGTTTTAAGTGTCATATGCCTGTTTTGTGGTTCAATAAAGCATTGCCACACTGCTTTACCCTCACGCTGTGTTGTCTGAGTAGTGCTACAACCACGTTAAAAGGAGAGCGGCATTCGGCAGGACGATCCCTGGTCCATGTGGTTTCGGTCAGTGGACCTGGGAGCCAGCCGACCCCTGTGTCTCCACAGCCTTCCCCTCTTGTAACCGGCTGTTTCACAACCTTAGGCCCACAGATGTTAGTCACCTGTCACTAAATGAACAATCACTATTTATTTTCTTAGTGTGCCTGAACAACACTGTTATACCTAACGATTTTTAAGTGGAAATCTGGCCTTCTGATTTGTCTCTGAAACACAGTTTTATCACAAACAATGTCGATTAGCTAATTGGGCCTCCTGGCTGCAAGACAACATTAGGCCTAACGATTTTTAAGTGGAAATCTGGCCATCTGATTTGCAACTGAAACTCACTTTTAGCACAAATGATTAGGAGTAGCTAATTGGGCCTCACGGTTGCACCACTACAGTGGGTAGGAAAGTATTCAGAACCCTTTAAATTTCCCACTCTTTGTTTCATTGCAGCCATTTGGTAAATTCAAAAAAGTTCATTTTTTCACATTAATGTACACTCTGCACCCTATCTTGACTGAAAAAACAGAAATGTAGAAATTTTTGCAAATTTAATAAAAAAGGAAAAATGAAAGATCACATGGTCATAAGTATACCAACACTTTGCTCAGACACACATATTTAAGTCACATGCTGTCCATTTCCTTGCGATCCTCCTTGAGATGGTTCTACTCCTTCATTAGAGTCCAGCTGTGTTTAATTAAATTGATAGGACTTGATTTGGAAAGGTACACACCTATCTATACATGAGAATCATGAGGTCAAAGAAACTGGCCAAGGAGCTCAGAGACAGAATTGTGGCAAGGTACAGATCTGGCCAAGGTTACAACAGAGTTTCTGCAGTACTCAAGGTTCCTAAGAGCACAGTGGCCTCCATAATCCTTTAATGGAAAATGTTTGGGACCACCAGAAGTCTTCCAAGAACTGGCCATCCAACCAAACTGAGCAATCGTGGGAGAAGAGCCTTGGTGAGAGAGGTAGAGAAAAACTCCAAGATCACTGTGGCTGAGCTCCAGAGATGCAGTAGGGAGATGTGAGAAAGTTCCACAAAATCAACTATCACTGCAGCCCTCCACTAGTCGGGCCTTTATGGCAGAGTAGCCCGATGGAAGCCTCTCCTCAGTGCAAAACATTTGAAAGCCTGCATAGAGTTTGCTAAAAAAAACACACAAAGGACTCCCAGACTATGAGAAATAAGATTCTCTGGTCTTATGAGACGAGCATAGACATTTTTGGTGATAATTCTAAGTGGTATGTGTGGAGAAAACCAGACACTGCTCATCACCTGCCCAATACAATCCCAACAGTGAAGCATGGTGGTGGCAGCATCATGCTATAGGGTTTTTTTTCAGCTGCAGAGACAGGACGACTGGTTGTCATTGAAAGAAACATGAATGCCACCAAGTACAGAGATATCCTGGATGAAACCTCTTCCAGAGTGCTCTAGACCTCAAACTTGGTTGAAGGTTCACCTTCCAACAAGACAATGACCCTAAGCACACAGCTAAAATAACAAAGGAGTGGCTTCAGAACAACTCTGTGACCATTCTTGACTGGCCCAGCCAGCACCCTGACCTAAACCCAATTGA
Organism: Ranitomeya variabilis; assembly: GCF_051348905.1. Taxonomy (NCBI): domain Eukaryota; kingdom Metazoa; phylum Chordata; class Amphibia; order Anura; family Dendrobatidae; genus Ranitomeya; species Ranitomeya variabilis. The sequence continues at coordinate 891,438,455 of NC_135233.1, forward strand.
GCATCTCTGGAGAGACCTGAAAATGGCTGTCCACCAAAGTTCACCATCCAATCTGACAGAACTGGAGAGGATCTGCTAGGAAGAATGGTATAGGATCCCCAAATCCAGGTGTTAAAAATTTGTTGCATCATTCCCAAGAAGACTCATGGCTGTAGTAGCCCAAAAGGGTGCTTCTACTCAAAACTGAGCAAAATGACTGCATACTTATGACCATGTGATATTTCAGTTTTTCTTTTTTAATACATTTGCAAAAATGACTACATTACTGTTTTTTTCAGGCAAGATGGGGTGCAGCACGTATATTAATGAGAAAAATTAACTTTTTTGAATTTATCAAATGGTTGCAATGAAACAAAGAATGAAAAGTTTAAAGGGGTATGAATACTTTCCCTACCCACAATATCTTCTCTCTCCTTAATGCTGTTCACCTGTGTCACACGCGGTACCCTGATGTTTTACTAATGGCACTTCATGATTAGAGACAAATGCCCGGGCACCTTGCCCAAGGGCAGGACATGTGAGCAGAGTATTATAGGCCGTGGGGATAAAGCTGTTTCAGTAAGGGGCCCCAGGCTGAGAATCGTGTAGGTGGTCACCAGCTTAGACAAGAACCATTCCAAGGAAGGATCGGAAGCTAGCGGATGGGATTAGGAGGCAGCTGAGTCAGCGAGCCCGTTACCTTATAATTCGCAGCCTGACCAGGGAAACAGTAGAAAGCTGGTGGGCCAGGAGCATAACTGGGACAGAGATTGTCCAGAAGAGGAACAGGTATTGTCCAATAGTGGGTCAGAGATTGACCAAGGATATAGACAGAGGCTGCAAGGATATAGACAGAGTTGACAGGAAGAACAGAGTCTGCCCGGATGGCAGAGAAAGATAAGAAGATGTCTCTGTGTTTGAACTGTCCTGTCAGTGAGATGAATATGCTGCTGTTTAGTGAAGTTTAACCGTTGACACAAAAACTGTGACGTTTTGGTTCTTCATGGGACTAGAATTCCAGCAGACGCAGTGAGTACTCATCTCTTCATGTACAAGGCGCCGGGGTGCTCTCTGATTGTTGCTAAATGAACTCACCCACGATTACCACCCCTGGCCACCTTGTTACACTGACACATCATGAGCTCTCCCAGTGGGTCACGGCACCTGCAAAAAATAAAAGTAAAATCTGGCGCTCCTTGACTTTTGAGCTTTGCACTGTGCATGAAAAATATTTCCCAATTACCCTACATACTCAAGTATAAGCCGTCCCGAGTATAAGCCGAGACACCTAATTTTGCCATGGAAAACTGGGTAAGCTTATTGACTCGAGTATAAGCCGGGAATGTATTGTCCCCTCATTCCTATCCCGGTATGTGTGGTTCCCCCATCCTGTCCTGCTCTGTGTGGCTTCCCCTGTTGTATGCATGACTCCCCTGGTCCCCTCATTGTATGCATGGCTCCCACCCTGTTCCATCTTGTATGCATGGCTCCCCCCTCCCATCCTTGTATGCATGGCTCCCCCGTCCCATCTTTTATTCATGGCTCAGCTCCCCCCTCCCATCCTTGCATGCATGGCTCCCCCGTCCCATCTTCTATGCATGGCTCGGCTCCCCCCCTCCCATCTTGTATGCATGGCTTCCCTGTCCCATCTTGTATGCATGGCTAGGCTCCCCCATCATACTCACCCTCTTCGCGCCGTCACTGAATGTCCCTGCATCTCCATTGTTCTGGCGCAGCAGCTTCTTCCTGTGCTGAGCAGTTACGTGGTACCGCTCATTAGTGTCATGAATATGCACTCCACGCCTATGGGAGTGGAGTCACATCCATATTCATTACCTTAACCCCTTAAGCCCCGAGGGTGGTTTGCACGTTAATGACCGGGCCAATTTTTACAATTCTGACCACTGTCCCTTTATGAGGTTATAACTCTGGAACGCTTCAACGGATCTTGGCGATTCTGACATTGTTTTCTCAAGAGATATTGTACTTCATGTTAGTGGTAAAATTTATTCGATATAACTTGTGTTTATTTGTGAAAAAATGGAAATTTGGCAAAAATTTTGAAAATTTCACAATTTTCCAACTTTGAATTTTTATGCCCTTAAATCACAGAGATACGTCACGCAAAATACTTAATAAGTAACATTTCCCACATGTCTACTTTACATCAGCACAATTTTGGAACCCAAATTTTTTTTTGTTAGGGAGTTATAAGGGTTAAAAGTTGACCAGCAATTTCTCATTTTTACAACACCATTTTTTTTTAGGGACCACATCTCATTTGAAGTCATTTTGAGGGGTCTATATGATAGAAAATACCCAAGTGTGACACCATTCTAAAAACTGCACCCCTCAAGGTGCTAAAAACCACATTCAAGAAGTTTATTAACCCTTCAGGTGTTTCACAGGAATTTTTGGAATGTTTAAATAAAAATGAACATTTAACTTTTTTTCACACAAAATTTACTTAAGCTCCAATTTGTTTTATTTTACCAAGGGTAACAGGAGAAAATGGACCCCAAAAGATGTTGTACAATTTGTTCTGAGTATGCTGATACCCCATATGTGGGGGTAAACCACTTTTTGGGCACATGACAGAGCTCGGAAGCGAAGGAGCGCCATTTGACTTTTCAATGCAAAATTGACAGGAATTGAGATGGGACGCCATGTTGCGTTTGGAGAGCCCCTGATGTGCCTAAACATTAAAACCCCCCACAAGTGACACCATTTTGGAAAGTAGACCCCCTAAGGAACTTATCTTGATGTGTTTTGAAAGCTTTGAACCCCCAAGTGTTTTACTACAGTTTATAACGCAGAGCCGTGAAACTAAAAATTCTCTTTTTTTTTCAGAACAATTATTTTTTAGCCCCCAGTTTTGTATTTTTACAAGGGTAACAGGATAAATTGGACCCCAAAAGTTGTTGTCCAATTTGTCCTGAGTATGCTGATACCCCATATGTGGGGGGGAACCACTGTTTGGGCGCATGGCAGAGCTCGGAATGGAAGGAGCGTCATTTGGAATGCAGACTTAGATGGATTGGTCTGCAGGCGTCATGTTGCATTTGCAGAGCCCCTGATGTACCCAAACAGTATAAACCCCCCATAAGTGACCCAATATTGGAAACTAGACCTCCCAAGGAACTTATCTAGATGTGTTGTGAGAACTTTGAACGCCCAAGTGTTTCACTACAGTTTACAACGCAGTGCCGTGAAAATAAAAAATCCTTTTTTTCCCACAAAAATGATTTTTAGCCCCCAAATTTTTATTTTCCCAGAGATAACAAGAGAACTTGGACCCCAAAAGTTGTTGTCCAATTTGTCCCGAGTACGCTGATGCCCCATATGTTGGGGTAAACCCCTGTTTGGGCGCACGGGAGAGCTCAGAAGGGAAGGAGCACTGTTTCACTTTTTCAAAGCAGAATTGTCTGGAATTGAGATCGGACGCCATGTCGCGTTTGGAGAGCCCCTGATGTGCCTGAACAGTGGAAACTCCCCAATTCTACCTGAAACTAATCCAAAACACACCCCTAACCCTAATCCCAAATGTAACCCTAAACACACCCCTAACCCTGACACACCCCTAATTCTAATCCCAACCCTAATCCCAACCGTAAATGTAATCCAAACCCTAACTTTAGCCCCAACCCTAACCCCAACTTTATCCCCAACCCTAACTTTAGCCCCAACCCTATCCCTAACTTTAGCCCCAACCCTAACTTTAGCTCCAACCCTAGCCCCAACCCTAACCCTATCCCTAACCCTAACCCTAGCCCTAACCCTAACCCTAGCCCTAACCCTAGCCCTAACCCTAGCCCTAACCCTAGCCCTAGCCCTAACCCTAGCCCTAACCCTAGCCCTAACCCTAACCCTAGCTGTTATGGTCTGGTGATGTGGGAGCGACATGCGACTAGCTCTGAGCAGGTAGTAACTATACAGACCGCAGTTCCTGATCTTAACACAGACACTAGCAGTAGCCGTGGGATGTTCCTGTCACTCCCTGGACACCTCGTCACAGCCGGAGAACTAGCTACCCCTAAAGGTAGAAACAGGAAAGCTATCTTGCCTCAGAGAAAATCCCCAAAGGATAGGACAGCCCACCACAAATAATGACTGTGAGAGAAGGAAATGACATACGTAGTATGAAACAAGATTTAGCAAAGGAGGCCACTTCTAGCTAGATAGAATTAGTACAGGACAGAACACTGTGCGGTCAGTAATAAAAACTAGAAAAAGTCCACCGCAGAGAAATGCAAAAATCTCCACACCTGACTAAAGGTGTGGAGGGCAAACTCTGCTGCCCAGAGCTTCCAGCTTAGCGGAATAGGTTCATACTGATAAGCTGGACAAATGAGCAAAACATAGAAAGTGCTGAACAACAAAGTCCACAATAAATGAACTGCAAAAGGACAAGCAAGGACTTAGCTTTGCTGAACTGGTCAGAGTGTCAGGGAAATCCAAAGAGCCGTGACTCCAGGCTGGAACAATTGACAACTGGCATTGAATGAGGGAACAGGCCAGACTAATATAGCCGAGCCAGAAAGACGATCAGTGAAAACAGCTGCTGATGCTAAATCCCAGAAGCAGCCATACCACTCAAAACCACAGGAGGGAGCCCAAGAACAGAATTCACAAAAATGCCACTTACAACCACCGGAGGGAGCCCAAGAGCGGAATTCACAACAGTACCCCCCCCCCTTGAGGAGGGGTCACCGAACCCTCACCAGAGCCCCCAGGCCGATCAGGACGAGCCAAATGAAAAGCACAAACCAAATCGGCGGCATGGACATCGGAGGCAACCACCCAAGAATTATCCTCTTGGCCATAACCCTTCCACTTAACAAGATACTGAAGCCTCCACCTCGAAAAACGAGAATCCAAAATTTTCTCAACCACATATTCCAACTCCCCCTCAACCAACACCGGGGCAGGAGGATCAACAGATGGAACAACGGGTACCACATATCTCCGCAACAAAGATCTATGGAAAACATTGTGGATGGCAAAAGAGGTTGGAAGGGCCAAACGAAAAGACACTGGATTGATAATCTCAGAAATCTTATAAGGACCAATAAACTGAGGCTTGAACTTAGGGGAAGAAACCTTCATAGGAACATGACGAGAGGATAACCAGACCAAATCCACCACACGAAGCCGAGGACAAACACACCGACGGCGGTTAGCAAAACGCTGAGCCTTTTCCTGAGACAGCGTCAAATTGTCTACCACATGAGTCCAAATCTGCTGTAACCTGTCCATCACGGAATCTACACCAGGACAATCAGAAGGCTCAACCTGCCCTGAAGAAAAACGAGGATGGAAACCAAAATTACAAAAGAAAGGCGAAACCAAAGTAGCCGAACTGGCCCGATTATTAAGGGCAAACTCGGCCAATGGCAAGAAAGCCACCCAATCATCCTGATCAGCAGACACAAAGCATCTCAAATAGGTTTCCAAGGTTTGATTAGTTCGCTCAGTTTGGCCATTTGTCTGAGGATGGAACGCCGAAGAAAAAGACAAATTAATGCCCATCTTAGCACAAAAGGCCCACCAAAACCTGGAAACAAACTGGGAACCTCTGTCAGACACAATATTCTCCAGAATGCCATGCAAACGACCACATGCTGAAAAAACAATGGAACCAAATCAGAGGAGGAAGGCAATTTAGGCAAAGGCACCAAATGGACCATTTTAGAAAACCGGTCACAAACCACCCAGATAACAGACATCCTCTGGGACACAGGAAGGTCCGAAATAAAATCCATGGAAATATGCGTCCAAGGCCTCTCCGGGACAGGCAAAGGCAAAAGCAACCCACTAGCGCGGGAACAGCAAGGCTTAGCCCGGGCACAAGTCCCACAGGACTGCACAAAAGAACGCACATCCCGCGACAAGGAAGGCCACCACAAGGACCTAGCAACCAAATCTCTGGTACCAAAAATCCCAGGATGACCGGCCAACACAGAATAATGGACCTCAGAAATTACCTTACTTGTCCATCTATCAGGAACAAACAGCTTCCCCACAGGACAGCGGTCAGGTTTATCAGCCTGAAATTCCTGAAGCGCCTGCCGCAAATCAGGGGAGATGGCAGACAGAATCACCCCTTCCCTAAGAATGCCAACCGGCTCAAGGACTCCAGGAGAATCAGGCAAAAAACTCCTAGATTGGGCATCCGCCTTAACATTCTTAGATCCCGGAAGATATGAGACCACAAAGTCAAAACGGGAGAAAAACAGGGACCACCGAGCCTGTCTAGGGTTCAGCCGCTTGGCCGACTCGAGGTAAATCAGATTCTTATGATCGGTCAAGACCACAATGCGGTGCTTGGCTCCCTCAAGCCAATGTCGCCACTCCTCAAATGCCCACTTCATAGCCAACAACTCCCGATTGCCGACATCATAATTGCGTTCCGCAGGCGAAAACTTTCGGGAAAAGAAGGCACATGGCTTCATCAAGGAACCATCAGAATTCCTCTGTGACAAAACGGCCCTTGCCCCAATCTCAGAAGCGTCAACCTCAACCTGAAAAGGAAGAGAAACATCCGGCTGACGCAAGACAGGGGCAGAAGTAAATCGGCGTTTAAGCTCCTGAAAGGCCTCAACAGCCTCAGAGGACCAATTTGTCACATCAGCGCCTATCTTTGTCAAATCGGTCAGGGGTTTGACCACACTAGAGAAGTTGGCAATGAAACGGCGATAAAAATTAGCAAAGCCCAAAAATTTCTGAAGGCTCTTCACAGATGTGGGTTGAATCCAGTCATGAATGGCTTGGACCTTAACAGGATCCAATTCTATAGATGAAGGAGAAAAAATAAACCCCAAAAAAGAGACCTTCTGAACTCCAAATAGGCACTTAGACCCCTTCACAAATAGAGCATTATCACGAAGGATCTGGAATACCATCCTGACCTGCTTCACATGAGACTCCCAATCATTGGAAAAAATCAAAATATCATCCAAATACACAATCAAGAATTTATCAAGATAATTGCGGAAAATATCATGCATAAAGGACTGAAATACAGAAGGAGCATTAGAAAGCCCGAAAGGCATCACCAGGCATTCAAAATGGCCTTCGGGCGTATTAAATGCAGTTTTCCATTCGTCACCCTGTTTAATACGAACAAGATTATATGCCCCTCGAAGGTCAATCTTGGTAAACCAACTAGCCCCCTTAATCCTAGCAAACAAATCAGAGAGCAAAGGTAAAGGGTATTGGAATTTGACCGTGATTTTATTAAGAAGGCGATAATCAATACAGGGTCTCAAGGAGCCATCCTTCTTGGCAACAAAAAAGAATCCCGCTCCCAATGGTGACGAAGACGGCCGAATATGCCCCTTCTCTAAAGACTCCTTGACATAGCTCCGCATAGCGGCATGCTCTGGCACAGACAGATTGAAAAGTCGGCCCTTAGGGAACTTACAACCAGGAATCAAGTCAATAGCACAATCACAGTCCCTATGTGGAGGAAGGGAACTGGACTTGGGCTCATCGAATACATCCTGGAAATCTGACAAAAATTCAGGAACATCAGAAGAGGGGGAAGAGGAAATTGACATCAAAGGAACGTCACTATGTACCCCTTGACAACCCCAACTAGTCACAGACATCGATTTCCAATCCAGCACAGGATTGTGCACCTGTAACCATGGAAAACCCAGTACAACAACATCATGTAAATTATGCAACACCAGAAAACGGCAATCTTCCTGATGTGCTAGAGCCATGCACATAGTCAGCTGAGTCCAATACTGAGGTTTATTCTTGGCCAACGGTGTAGCATCAATACCCCTCAAGGGAATAGGACTCTGCAAAGGCTGCAAAGAAAAGCCACAGCGCCTGGCGAATTCTAAGTCCATTAAATTCAGAGCAGCGCCTGAATCCACAAATGCCATGACAGAAAAAGATGACAATGAGCAAATCAGGGTCACAGACAGGAGAAACTTAGGCTGTACAGTACTAATGGTAACAGATCTAGCGACCCTCTTAATACGCTTAGGGCAATCAGAAATAGCATGAGCAGAATCACCACAGTAAAAACACAGCCCATTCTGACGTCTGTATCCCCTCTGTTCCGCTCTAGTCAGAATCCTATCACATTGCATAGGCTCAGGACTCTGTCCAGAGGATGCTGCCATATGGTGCACCACTTTGCGTTCGCGCAGGCGCCGATCAATCTGAATGGCCAGAGACATAGATTCGCTCAAACCAACAGGCGTGGGGAACCCCACCATAACATCCTTAAGGGCTTCAGAAAGACCCTTTCTGAAAATTGCTGCCAGAGCATCCTCATTCCATTTAGTGAGCACAGACCATTTTCTAAATTTCTGGCAGTATAATTCTGCCGCTTCCTGACCCTGACACAGGGCCAAAAGTGTTTTCTCAGCATGCTCTACAGAGTTAGGTTCGTCATACAATAATCCGAGCGATTGAAAAAATGCATCTACATTAAGCAATGCCGGATCCCCTGACTCAAGGGAGAATGCCCAGTCCTGAGGGTCACCACGCAGCAGAGAAATAACTATTTTAACTTGCTGAATGGGGTCACCAGAGGAACGGGGTTTCAGAGCAAAAAACAATTTGCAGTTATTTTTAAAGTTCAAAAACTTAGATCTAACCCCGTAAAACAAATCCGGAGTAGGATTTCTAGGCTCTAAGGCCGGAGTCTGAACAACATAATCTTGGATACTCTGTACTCTTGCAGCAAGCTGATCCACACGAGAAAACAACCCCTGTTGTGAATTTGGATTCTGGGCTCCCCCGGTGGCTACTGGTGGAATTGAACTGGTGTTGTCATCTTCTCTGTTCACCTGTTCCCATCAAGATGTGGGAGTCGCTATATAACCTTGCTGCTCTGTTAGTTGCTTGCCGGTCAACAATGTTATCAGAAGCCTCTCTGTGCTTGTTCCTGCTCCTAGACAACTACTAGATAAGTTGGACTCTTGTCCATGTTTGTTTTTGCATTTTTGTTCCAGTTCACAGCTGAAGTTTCGTTACTGTGTCTGGAAAGCTCTTGTGAACAGGAATTGCCACTCTGGTGTTATGAGTTAATGCCAGAGTTTTAAAGTAATTTCTGGATGGTGTTTTGATAGGGTTTTCAGCTGACCATGAAAGTGTCCTTTCTGTCTTCTGCTATGTAGTAAGTGGACCTCAAATTTGCTAAACCTATTTTCATACTACGTTTGTTATTTCATCTTAATTCACCGCCAATACATGTGGGGGGCCTCTGTCTCCTTTCGGGGTATTTCTCTAGAGGTGAGCTAGGACTAATATTTTCCTCTGCTAGCATTATTTAGTCCTCCGGCTGGTGCTGGGCATCTAGAATCAACGTAGGCATGCTACCCGGCCACTGCTAGTTGTGCGTTAGGTTTAGTTCATGGTCAGCTCAGTTCCCATCTTCCAAGAGCTAGTTCCTATATATGCTGATGCTATGTTCTCTTGCCATTGAGAACATGACAAACCCCTGAACATCCATGCCCGCATCCAAATCCTGAATCACCCAGACATTAAGAGGAAGGAAAAAGACAAACAGACTAAAGAAAAAAAAATGGCTCAGAACTCTTTTTCTTTTCCTTCTTTTGAGATGCATTCAGCTCATTTTTGGCCAGTTGTACTGTTATGGTCTGGTGATGTAGGAGCGACATGCGACTAGCTCTGAGCAGGTAGTAACTATACAGACCGCAGTTCCTGATCTTAACACAGACACTATCAGTAGCCGTGGGATGTTCCTGTCACTCCCTGGACACCTCGTCACAGCCGGAGAACTAGCTACCCCTAAAGGTAGAAACAGGAAAGCTATCTTGCCTCAGAGAAAATCCCCAAAGGATAGGACAGCCCAGCACAAATAATGACTGTGAGAGGAGAAGGAAATGACATACGTAGTATGAAACAAGATTTAGCAAAGGAGGCCACTTCTAGCTAGATAGAATTAGTACAGGACAGAACACTGTGCGGTCAGTAATAAAAACTAGAAAAAGTCCACCGCAGAGAAATGCAAAAATCTCCACACCTGACTAAAGGTGTGGAGGGCAAACTCTGCTGCCCAGAGCTTCCAGCTTAGCGGAATAGGTTCATACTGATAAGCTGGACAAATGAGCAAAACATAGAAAGTGCTGAACAACAAAGTCCACAATAAGTGAACTGCAAAAGGACAAGCAAGGACTTAGCTTTGCTGAACTGGTCAGAGTGTCAGGGAAATCCAAAGAGCCGTGACTCCAGGCTGGAACAATTGACAACTGGCATTGAATGAGGGAACAGACCAGACTAATATAGCCGAGCCAGAAAGACGATCAGTGAAAACAGCTGCTGATGCTAAATCCCAGAAGCAGCCATACCACTCAAAACCACAGGAGGGAGCCCAAGAACAGAATTCACATAAATGCCACGTACAACCACCGGAGGGAGCCCAAGAGCGGAATTCACAACACCTAGCCCTATCCCTAGCCCTAATGGGAAAATGGAAATAAATACATTTTTTAAATTTTATTATTTTTCCCTAACTAAGGGGGTGATGAAGGGGGGTTTGATTTACTTTTATAGCGTTTTTTATATCAGATTTTTATGATTGGCAGCTGTCACACACTAAAAGACGCTTTTTATAGCAAAAAAGTTTTTGCGTCTCCACATTTTGAGACCTATAATTTTTCCGTATTTTGGTCCACAGAGTCATGTGAGGTCTTGTTTTTTGCGGGACGAGTTGACGTTTTTATTGGTAACATTTTCGGACATGTGACAGTTTTTGATCACTTTTTATTCCGATTTTTGTGAGGTGGAATGACCAAAAACCAGCTATTCATGAATTTCTTTTGGGGGAGGCGTTTATACCGTTCCACGTTTGGTAAAATTGATAAAGCAGTTTTATTCGTCGGGTCAGTACGATTACAGCGATATCTCATTTATATCTTTTTTTATGTTTTGGCGCTTTTATACGATAAAAGCTATTTTATAGAAAAAATAATTATTTTGGCATCGCTTTATTCTGAGGACTATAACTTTTTTATTTTTTTGGTTATGATGCTATATGGCAGCTCGTTTTTTGTGGGACAAGATGACGTTTTCAGCGGTACCATGGTTATTTATATCCGTCTTTTTGATCGCGTGTTATTTCACTTTTTGTTCGTCGGTATGATAAAGCGTTGTTTTTTGGCTCGTTTTTTTTTTTTTCTTACGGTGTTCACTGAAGGGGTTAACTAGTGGGACAGTTTTATAGGTTGGGTCGTTACGGACGCGGCGATACTAAATATGTGTACTTTTATTGATTTTTTTTTTTTAGAGAAAGAAATGTATTCATGGGAATAATATTTTTTTTTTTCTTCATTATTTAGGAATTTTTTTAAAAAAATTTTTTACACACGTGGAAAATGTTTTTTTAAACTTTTTTATTTTGTCCCAGGGGGGGACATCACAGATCGCCGATCTGATAGTTTGCATAGCACTCTATCAGATCGGCGATCTCACTCACATCGCCACAGGCTTACCAGCGCCTGCACGGCACCCGGAAGTACTCCCTGCAGGACCCGGATGCAGCCCCGTGGCCATTTTGGATCCGGGGCCTGCAGGGAGGAGATGCTCGGTACAAGGTGAGTACATTACCTTGTACCGATCGTCTCAGGGAAGCCCGCAGAGAGCCCCCTCCCTGCGCGATGCTTCCCTGTACCGCCGGTACACCGCGATCATGTTTGATCGCAGTATGCCGGGGGTTAATGTGCCGGGGGCGGTCCGTGACCACTCCTGGCACATAGTGCCGGATGTCAGCTGCGATAGGCGATTGTGTGCTCAGTTTGTCGGCACCGTGTACAATAGCAGATGACGTACTGGCTAGGGGCTGCCCATCAGTGCTTTTGCACCCTTCTCCCTCTTTTGCTACCTCCTCTTCCTCCGAATTGCGCACGTCACTAGGGTGACATTCACTCCATGTGGGGGTTAGGACCTCACCATCCTGCGCATCTTCCACCTACTCCTTACTACAGAAAGACGCTGCACTTTGCAACTGTTTTGTCATCCTTTGAGATGTGCTGCAGTGGTCCACTGATCATGTTCACTAGTACTGATGAGCGAATATACTTGTTACTCGAGATTTCCCGAGCAGGTTCGGGTGTCCTCTGAGTATTTTTTAGTGCTCGGAGATTTAGTTTTCATCGTCGCAGCTGAATGATTTACATCTGTTAGCCAGCTTAATTACATGAGGGGATTCCCTGGAAACCAGGCAACCCCCACATGTACTTATTCTGGCTAACAGATGTAAATCATTCAGCTGCGGCAAAGAAAACTAAATCTCCGAGCACTAAAAAATACTCGGAGGTCACCCGAGCGTGCTCGGGAAATCTCGAGTAACGAGTATATTCGCTTATCACTATTCACTAGACCTCTCTTGTTCTCACCCTCCATGCTAACAAGTGGTTGGGCATCAGTTCACTAAGCTTCTTTCAGATCTGGGGCAGGGTCAGGTGGATGGGCCACTGATAGTGTTGAGCATTCCGATACCGCAAGTATCGGGTATCGGCCGATATTTGCGGTATCAGAATTCCGATACCGAGATCCGATACTTTCCGCATATCGGATACCGGAATCGGAAGTTCTCAGTTCAAACAGCATGAATTCAGCCAATGAGGAATGATTACAAGTGTGGGCACATCCTGTTCAGCATGGTGGGCATGAAACTACTGGCAAGGCTGTGATTGGCTGCTGAAATGATGTCATGCTGCAGTTTAAAAGTCGCTGGCGCCATTTTGGACTCACTCTGCTGTGAATTCAGTTAGGCATAGGATGCTGTGTTCTGACTGAGGTCCAGTTGAGATAGCGATTTGCTTCTTTGTGCTTTTCCCAGGCTAATTTAGCAACCGTTGTGTGTTCACCTTGCTTTTGCCTTGCAGCGCTGTTTTCACAGCGATTTGCAAGGTCTCTGTGTGTGTGTGTGTGTGTGAGTGCAGCCCACTCTGTAGTCTGTGTGCAGCCACAGCCGGTTGTATCGAGCTCAGGGTGGTTCACTGACTCATACAGTTCTATCCATTCCATTGTCCTTTTTTGCAAATAGTGCAGCCCGCTGCACATTTTTTCAAATAATTCCTATTAGTGGCTTTCCACCCGTATCCAGCTAAATTGTGGAAAAACACTACATAGGATAACGTAGAGGAGGTTTTTGGGGCCTTGCAGCGCCGTTTACGGCTGTCTGCACGGTCTCCGTGTGAGTGCAGCTTGCCCTGTAGTCTGTGTGCAGCCACAGCCGGTTGTATCCAGCTCAGGGTGGTTCACTGACTCATACAGTTCTATCCATTCCATTGTCCTTTTTTGCAAATAGTGCAGCCCGCTGCACATTTTTTCAAATAATTCCTATTAGTGGCTTTCCACCCGTATCCAGCTAAATTGTGGAAAAACACTACATAGGATAACGTAGAGGAGGTTTTTGGGGCCTTGCAGCGCCATTTACGGCTGTCTGCACGGTCTCCGTGTGAGTGCAGCTCGCCCTGTAGTCTGCGTGCAGCCACAGCCGGTTGTATCCAGCTCAGGGTGGTTCACTGACTCATACAGTTCTATCCATTCCTTTGTCCTTTTTTGCAAATAGTGCAGCCTGCTGCACATTTTTTCAAATAATTCCTATTAGTGGCTTTCCACCCGTATCCAGCTAAATTGTGGAAAAACACTACATAGGATAACGTAGAGGAGGTTTTTGGGGCCTTGCAGCGCCATTTACGGCTGTCTGCACGGTCTCCGTGTGAGTGCAGCTCGCCCTGTAGTCTGCGTGCAGCCACAGCCGGTTGTATCCAGCTCAGGGTGGTTCACTGACTCATACAGTTCTATCCATTCCTATGTCCTTTTTTGCAAATAGTGCAGCCTGCTGCACATTTTTTCAAATAATTCCTATTAGTGGCTTTCCACCCGTATCCAGCTAAATTGTGGAAAAACACTACATAGGATAACGTAGAGGAGGTTTTTGGGGCCTTGCAGCGCCATTTACGGCTGTCTGCACGGTCTCCGTGTGAGTGCAGCTCGCCCTGTAGTCTGCGTGCAGCCACAGCCGGTTGTATCCAGCTCAGGGTGGTTCACTGACTCATACAGTTCTATCCATTCCTATGTCCTTTTTTGCAAATAGTGCAGCCTGCTGCACATTTTTTCAAATAATTCCTATTAGTGGCTTTCCACCCGTATCCAGCTAAATTGTGGAAAAACACTACATAGGATAACGTAGAGGATGTTTTTGGGGCCTTGCAGCGCCGTTTACGGCTGTCTGCACGGTCTCCGTGTGAGTGCAGCTCGCCCTGTTGTCAGTTCAGCCAAAAAATAAAAAATAAATAATAAAGTTCACCAAACACACCACTTTACAGTTGTGTAGGCCACATTAGCTCATATTAAAGTCTAGTCCACACTTTAGAAAATTAGTGTTTCTTATACCTGTTAGGAGCTGTTCAGGAATAACCACACTAAGCCGTTAGTACTTTTCTGCTTATCTTTATCAGTCAACCAAGATGAAGAAGGCAGGGAGTAAGGCACGTGGACGTGGGCGCGGAGCAGGGAGAGGACGTGGGGATACTGTGCCTGCTGCGGGCACCGGTGACTCATCATCACCCAGTTTCAGCAGGGAACAGTCCTTCATGCGCAGCTTTGTCGGAGAGCGCCGTACACCGCTGCTGCGTGAAGACCAAATTAAAGCCGTTGTCGGATGGATGGCAGCTAACGCATCGACTTCAATTAGTGCCACATCCTCTCAGACACAGAGCACTGGAGAGCACCCATCTGTCTCTTCACCACCTGCCAAATTGCCCAGGCAGACAGAGAGCCCAGGACAGGAGCCGTCTCTACTTCTGTTCTCTGAATCTCTTGGCTTGGAAACAAGGGGCCAGCCAAGCAGCATTGGAGAAATGGAAGAAGAGGCAGTGTGCAGTGATGCCCAACAGCTTTTTCTCTCTGTGTCTGAAGAGGCGGATGGGCCAGTGCCTCCGGTCACCACACCGCAGAATGCATCCTCTGATGACACTCAGGTGCCACTTTCTGGTGCGTGCTGTGCTGCTGAGACTACCCAGGAGGAGCAGTTGGTGGCAGAGGGTAGTGTAGATGATGAGGTCCTTGACCCATCATGGCGTGAGGGACAGGAAGGTGGTGGGAGCAGCTCTGAGGAAGAGATTCCCCGAACGGGCCAAAGAGGGAGAGGGAGGGGGAAGACTGCGGATCCTGTAGCCTTCACTTTGGCACCCGTTAGGAGCATGTCTCTTCCAAAAGCCAAAAAGGGCGCTCCCAAGACTTGCAGTGCCTGGCCCTTTTTTGACACAGTTGCAGATGACATTTGCTTTGTCAAATGCAAGGTGTGTCATCATAAAATCAAAAGAGGGAAAAATGTCAGCAACCTCAATACCTCCAACATGTGGAAACATGTGCGGACCAGGCACGCGTTGGAGTTCCAAAAACACACTGAAGACCTAGGCCAACCAACAGTGGCAGCTGCCACCTCTTCAGCTCGTGTTGCCTCTTCCTCCAGCTCACACACAGCTGGTTCGACTTCCTCCCAGGATCGCCATGGAAGAACCTCTGGCACTGTTGTCCAGAGGCCCACTGTAATTCCACCCGCAGCACCACGTTCCCAGTCATCCTCACACTCCCAGCCCAGTCTACAGCCATCGGCAGTACAGGCATGGGAGAAAAGGCGGCCTTTCTCGTCAAACCACCCACGAGCACAGGCTCTGACTGCAGGCATTGCGAAACTTCTGTCACTGGAAATGCTGTCATTCAGGCTGGTGGAGACTGACAGCTTCCGTGACTTGATGTCATTGGCAGTCCCACAGTACAATGTGCCCAGCCACTTTTATTTCAGCAGACAAGCCGTCCCACAAGCATGTGGAGGGACACATAAAACACGCGCTACTGAATGCCGTCAGTAGCAAGGTCCACCTCACCACTGATGCGTGGACCAGTCACCATGGACAGGGGCGATACCTTTACCTCACTGCCCATTGGGTTAATGTTGTTGAGCCGGGTACAGATCGTGCGAGTGGCACAGGACGTGTCCTGCCCACTCCAAGGATTGCAAGAATCCAGTCTGTACGCATTGACTCCTCCTCTTACACAAGTTCCTCAGAATCATCGCTGCAGGAGCCGTCACAGTCCACCTCCACATGGACCCGTGAACGTTTACCTGTTACGACCGACATGAGCACAGCCATGGCCAAACGTCAACAGGCCGTCTTGAAATTAATTTCTTTGGGGAATCGAAGCCACACAGCGCAGGAGCTCTGGAATGCCATCAAGCAGGAGAGCGATGTGTGGTTTGTGGCAGCGAATCTCCAGCCAGGCATGGTAGTGTGTGATAATGGCCGAAATCTGGTGGCAGCTCTGGGCCTCGGCAACCTCACTCACATCCCATGTCTGGCACATGTGCTCAACTTGGTCGTGCAGAGTTTTTTGAGGGACTATCCGGATCTTGATGCACTGATGCACAAGGTCCGCCTAGAGTGTGCTCACTTGCGGCGTTCCAGCACGGCAAAATCGCGCATTGCGGCTCTGCAGCGCCGATTCCACCTTCTGGAACATCGCATCATATGTGACCTACCAGGTGGAATTCCACGTTACATATGTTGGAGCGGTTGTGTGAGCAGCAGCAAGCAGTAATGGAGTACCAGCTGCATCAGGCACAAAGAAGTCGCACTCTGCGCCGTTCAGACTTCACAACCACAGAGTGGGCCACTATGAATGACGTCTGCCAGGTTTTGTGTCCCTTCGATTATTCCACGCGGATGGTGAGTGCAGATGATGCACTAGTCAGCATGACTGTCCCCCTTATCTGCCTGCTTGAAAAATCACTGCAAGCACTAAGGGATGATGTTGTGGAAGAGGTGGAGGATGAGGATTCACCATTTCCATCATCTTCTGGACAGTCAGCACCACGTGGTTCCTCACAAACGCGTAGGCAGGGGACACTTTGTGAGGAGGATGAGGAGGAGTCAATGGAGGAGGAAGACATCGGTCCAGAGGAGGGAGTTACACAATTGTCCAGTAGTCAGTGTGTACAGTGAGGGTGGGGTGATGATGAGCGGGCAGAGATCACGCCTCAAGCAGGGGACAGCGTTTCTTGGCCAGTTGGCAGTCTGCAGCACATGGTTGATTACATGCTGCAGTGCCTGAGAAACGACCGCCGCATCGCCTACATTCTCAACATGTCTGATTATTGGGTGTTCACCCTCCTCGATCCTCGCTACCGGGACAACGTACAAAGCCTCATCACACCGTTGAACCGGGAGCGTAAAATGCAGGAGTACCAAGACACACTGGTGAATTCAATCATCTTCTCCAGTCCAACTGAGAGAAGTGCTGCTAGTGCTTTACAAAGCAGCTCAGTGCGTCCAGGCAGTGGAGGAGGCTCTGCACAAAGAGGGAGCAGAAGCAGTGCCTCTGCCCAAGGCAAGACCAGTATGGCCCAACTGTGGCACAGTTTTGTGTGCCCGCCACAAATGTCTACCATCACAGACGGCTCCAGTCAGCAGGAGGCAACGGTTCCGTCAGATGGTGACAGACTACATGTCTTGCCCTCTTGCTGTACTCCCAGATGGCTCTTCCCCCTTCAAGTTTTCGGTCTCTAAGCTGGATACATGGCCAGAGCTAAGCCAGTATGCATTGGAGGTGCTGGCTTGCCCTGCGGCTAGTGTATTATCGGAACGCGTCTTTAGTGCTGCAAGTGGTGTACTAACAGACCGTCGCATGCAACTATCCTCCGATAACGTTGACCGGCTGAAAATGAACCAGGCCTGGATCTCGCAGGAATTTGCCACTCCTCTTCCTGATTAAATAATTGGGTGACTGTCTACAGTATCCAGGTCTCCTGTTGTGTTCATCTTTCTATCACCTGAACTGTAATTCCTGGGCTCCAACACCGCCAGTTGAGGCTCAGAAGTGCCGTCTGCACAGTCAAAACATACGACCCAGTGTTATTGGGTGTCAGTAACGTCAGCTGATCCCCAGCTGTGTAGCCGGCAATGTGTCCTGCGACCGCCACGCTGACACAACAACTGAAATGTAAGGGAACCTGTCCCCCCCCCCAGGCGTTTGTTACTGAAATAGCCACCTTGTGCAGCAGTAATGCTGCACAAGGAAAAGGTAACTATTTTTGTTTAGCTCCTTGCACACGCAGAACTTAACACTTTTAAAGTGTGTCCTGTCCACTGATACCGTAAAACCATCCCGGAGGTGGGACTTTCCTTTGTAATGTGACGCAGCACACCCGTCATTCCTAACCCCATGGGCGCCGTGCGCCGCCTCCTCCGCGTTGTTTAATTCTGTCCCGGAGCCAGCGCTGTTATGTTATCCCTTGGCCAGGCACACTTAGCGCTGCCCATCTCCTGACATCATTTGGTGTCAGGCTGGCTGCGCCTGTGCGGCCGCGCTGGCCTAGATCCCGCCTCGCAGTGTCTTCTGATTTAATCACACTGCGGGCCTGGGATCCATGGGCATGCGCAGTGCATATCTTCACCTCAGGCTGTCACTCATCTCCCTCTGCCTTCTTCAGACTGTGCGCCATCAGCTGATCCCTAATAGCATGCCACGGCCGTGACACCGCACAATCTGAAGAAGCCGGAGGGAGGGGAGTGAGAGGCGAGGATATACACTGCGCATGGCCACGGATCCCAGGCCCGCGGTGGGATTACATTAGATGACACTGCGAGGCGGGATCTAGGCCAGCGCAGTCGCACAGGCGCAGCCAGCCTGATACCAAATGATGTCAGAAGATGGGCAGCGCTAAGTGTGCCTGGCCAAGGGATAACATAACAGCGCAGGCTCCGGGCCAGAATCAAACAACGCTGAGGAGGCGGCGCACGGCGTCAAGGGGGTAGGAATGACGGCTGTGCTGCGTCACATTACAAAGGAAAGTCCCACCTCCGGGATGGTTTAACGGTGTGAGGGGACACATTTTATAAGTGTTTAGTTCTGTGTTTGCAAGGAGCATAATGAAAAGAGCCACCTTTTCCTTTGGCATCCTTTGTGATGCAAAAGCTGGCTCTTTCAGCTACAAACGCCTTTTGGGGGGGTTAAAGGTTCCCTTTCGACTTGCTCCAATCAGGCTTCGGCCTAAACGGTGTTCCTCTGCTCCTCCTGCTGTCCCTGGGCTCCAACACCGCTAGTTGGTGCCTGGAAGTGCTGTCCGCACAGTCAACAGTCGCTCCTCTGTTATTGGGGTTCAGTAACGTCAGCTGCTCCCCTGCTGTGTGTGCTGCAATACCTCCTATCTGATCCTCCTGCTGTCCCTGGGCTCCAACACTGCTGGTTGCTGCCCAGAAGTGCTGTTTGCACAGAGCCAAACACCTCGTCAATGTGTTAGTGGGGTTCAGTAACGTCCGCTGCTCCCCTGCTGTGTATCCGGCAACATGTCATGTGACCGCCACGCTGGCACAACTAAAACTTAAGGGAACCTGCCCACCCCCCCAGGCGTTTGTTACTGAAAGAGCCACCTTGTGCAGCAGTAATGCTGCAGAAGGAAAAGGTGGCTCTTTTAATTATGCTCCTTTCAAAGGCTGAACTACACACTTATGAAATGTGTCTCCTCACACCATTTAACCGTCCCGGAGGTGGGACTTTCCTTTGTAATGTGGCGCAGCACAGCCGTCATTCCTACCCCCTTTGCGCCGTGCGCCGCCTCCTCAGCGTTGTTTGATTCTGTCCCGGAGCCTGCGCTGTTATGTTATCCCTTGGCCAGGCACACTTAGCGCTGCCCATCTTCTGACATTATTTGGTGTCAGGCTGGCTGCGCCTGTGCGGCCGCGCTGGCCTAGATCCAGCCTCGCAGTGTCTTCTGATTTAATCACACTGCGGGCCTGGGATCCATGGGCATGCGCAGTTCATATCTTCACCTCAGGCTGTCACTCATCTCCCTCCGCCTTCTTCAGACTGTGCGCCGTCAGCTGATCCCTAATAGCATGCCACGGCCGTGACACCGCACAGTCTGAAGAAGCCGGAGGGAGGGGAGTGAGCGGCGAGGATATGCACTGCGCATGACCACGGATCCCAGGCCCGCGGTGGGATTACATTAGACGACACTGTGAGGCGGGATCTAGGCCAGCGCGGCCACACAGGCGCAGCCAGCCTGACACCAAATGATGTCAGAAGATGGGCAGCGCTAAGTGTGCCTGGCCAAGGGATAACATAACAGCGCAGGCTCCGGGACAGAATCAAACAACGCTGAGGAGGCGGCGCACGGCGCCAAGGGGGTAGTAATGACGGCTGTGCTGCGTCACATTACAAAGGAAAGTCCCACCTCCGGGACGGTTTAACGGTGTGAGGGGACACATTTCATAGGTGTCTAGTTCAGCCTTTGAAAGGAGCATAATTAAAAGAGCCACCTTTTCCTTTTGCATCATTAGTGCTGTACAAGATGGCTCTTTCAGCAACAAACGCCTGGGGTGGGGGTTAAAGGTTCCCTTTCAACTTGCTCCAGTGCAGGCTTCGGCCTACACTCTGCTCCTCCTGCTGACCCCGGGCTCTAACACCGCCAGTTGGCGCCCGGAAGTGCTGGCTGCACAGAGCCAAACACCACGCCAATGTGTCAGTGGGGTTCAGCAACTCCAGCTGTTCCCCTGCTGTGTAGCCGGCAACGTGTCCTGCAAATGCCATGCAGACACAACAGACCTCCAAATGCCTCCAGTCCAAGCTTCGGCCTACACTCTGCTCCCTCTCCTCCTGCTGACCCTGGGCTCTAACACCACCAGTTGGCGCCTGGAAGTGCTAGCTGCACAGAGAAAAACACCCGCCAATGTGTCAGTGGGGTTCAGCAACGCCAGCTGTTCCCCTGCTGTGTAGCCGGCATCGTGTCCTGCAAATGCCATGCAGACACAACAGACCTCCAAATGCCTCCAGTCCAAGCTTCGGCCTACACTCTGCTCCCCCTGCTGACCCTTTGCTCCAACCCCACTAGTTGGGGCTCTAAGAAGACAAGCTTGAATAGGTCCCCATCCTGGTTCCAGTACCGTCAGCTGGTTCTGGGCAGAGCCTTTGGCTTAGGTGCCTCCCTCTGGGTATCCGAGTTCCACCAACGTCAGGTGGTCCTTGGTAGTGCTTTCAGGCACGGGTACCTCCTGCTTAGTAACCGGATTCCAGTAATGTCAGCTGGTCCTCGGTAGTTCCATTGGCTCTTGGACCTTCGGCTACCCATCCAGGTTCCAGTACCGTCAGCTGGTTCTCGGCAGTGTCTTTTGCTCTTGTACCTTCTGCTCCCCATCCTGGTTCCAGTACCGTCAGCTGGTTCCGGGCAGAGCCTTTGGCTTAGGTGCCTCCCTCTGGGTATCTGAGTTCCACCAATGTCAGGTGGTCCTTGGTAGTGCTTTCAGGCACGGGTACCTCCTGCTTAGTAACCGGGTTCCAGTAACGTCAGCTGGTCCTCGGTAGTTCCATTGGCTCTTGGACCTTCGGGTAGCCATCCGAGTTCCAGTTCCATCAGCTGGTTCTCGGCATTTTCTCAGCCTTCTTGTACCTTCTGCTACATTTCCAAGTTCAAGACCCTAAAGACGATGCCCCGGAAGACCACCCCTAAGATGACGACGACACCAGAGACGACAAACACTAAGATGACGACGACCCTGGAAACGACGACGACATGGGAGACCGAGAAGCAGAAGAACAAGAGGCTGCAGAACAAAGAGCAGAAGAACATTAAGCATAACACTAAATATCAGAGCAAAAGATATTATCTAAATTATAAGCAGAAGAAGACTAAGCAGTGTATGGGGGTGAGTCCGTTCCTCCTCGTGGTGCCCCTGGATAAAGCCTGATGCTGCAGGCCAAACTGAACGCGGACAAATGTAACTCTTTTGTGACAGGCAGTACGGAAGGTGTAATCTTCAAACTTTTATAGATAACAACTACGGGAATGCCTGTCACAAATAAGAATATGATGAAGAACTTGAATATGATGAAGAATAATAGTTAAATAAAAAGAATATGAACAATGTAACAAAAAAAAATTATAGGTAGAAGATGAAGAAGAAGATGAATAAGGTGAAGAAGAACTTGATGTCAAAGATGCTGATGATGATGAAGAAGTGTGGGAGAAGTAAAAAAGAGGGTGAAGGGCGTGGAAGTAGTGAAACATCAATATCTGACAAAATAAAAAAAATCTTAACATAGTCAATATCTTTGTAACTCCGAACGTCTTAAAAAAAAATTAAAATTCCTGCTATTCTATTTGATTGGGCTAAACCTCTATGCCTTTAATGTCTCCGCCACCTCCCCCAATACATCCTACATTATTCTTAGTTGTTTTCCTTCATGTAGAATGAACCTACAAGGAAAGAAACCGCCTCAATATGTTATGGCCTCACAATTCATGTAGCAGTACTCAACCCTACAAAATGACGCAGAATTCCCTGTCACCTGCTAGCAACTGAGAAAGGTATTTCATTTTGGGCATGTAGCAGGCACACAATGGCCTTGTCCTCTCACTTCAGCAGGTACACTACCACCACCAGCAGCAACATGTCCACATGCCATATTTGATGCTTTCCTCATTTATTTAAGTGGTTTTAAGGCATACGTCTCCCCGAGACACTGGTGCATGGTAGAAAAATTTGTTTTTAAATACACTACTCCCACAGATACAGGTGTAGAGTAGAACAATTTTCTTCTTACGAACACTACTCCCACAGACACGGGTGCAGAGTAGAACAATTTGTTTTTATGCACACTACTCCCAGACACGGTTACAGAGCAAGAAAAATTGTCTTTATGCCCACTATTCCCACAGACACGGGTGCAAAGTATAAAAAATTGGTTAGGGACACTACTCCTTCACACATGGATGCAGGGTAAAATATTTTGATTGTAGGAACACTGCTCCCACAGATACAGTGCAGAGTACGCACAGGCATTTTAGAAAACTGCACACACAAAACTTAATACTGTCCGTCGCTCCAGCTGCTTCCTGTACCTACACTAAGCAGAGCAGAATGGCGGTGGCACCCGTATTTCGGAATTTATACAGGCCGGGTCATGTGATACACTGGCTAATCACAGACATGCCAATACTTGTGATGGCTCTGGAAGTGCCCACAGCCTAAAAGCTTGTTTATTGGTTGCATTGTGTAACAACTCTGCTGGCATCACGGCATGGCCTTGCATTTCTCACACTATCTTACCCACTGCTCCAGGTCATGTTGTGGTTTCTGTTTCTTGCCAGCTCCATGTTCTGTGTCTCTGCTCTCTGCATGCTTCATAGTTCTGTGTATAGAGGGGCGGCGCCTGAACTCTCTGGTTCTTATAGGAATCAGGTGCATCTGTCCAATCTGTTCCTGACCAATTGCCAGGAGACCTCCAGTATTTAGTTCAGCTCCACCCAGTGTTCTGGGCCTGTGCAATGTGTTAGCTCAGTTAGTGTCTTGCTTCTGAGTTTGCCTGGCCTTGCTCTGAGTTACTCCCTCTCTGGAGGATTCTCTGTGTTATTTCCTTGGTCTTGTTGTCCGCCCACCAGGAGGCAGAATATCCTGGTCCCAGTGTCTTTGTCCTTGTGTCTTGTTCCATTGCCTTGTCTGCACTTAGTCTTACCTCGGTCTCCTAGTCTTTGGCTTCCTTCCCTGTTGTCTTTCCTTGTATTCTCAGTCTGCTTACACTCCGCACTCTTGCAGCTCTGCCTGCTCTGAACCTTTGTTACTTTACCTCTGCTCCTCACTTCTGCGTTTCTGCTCCTTTCTACTCAGCTTTTCTTCTGCTGTTGCAGTTATCCCTTGCTGCAGCTTCTCTCCACATTCTTTGTGGCTCTGCTCAGCTTTGCTGCAGAGACCCCTCCCGCAGCTCCTCTCCGCTCCTTGCGGTTCTACCTGGCTCCGCTCCTTGCGGTTCTACCTGGCTCCGCTCCTTGCGGTTCTACCTGGCTCCGCTCCTTGCGGTTCTACCTGGCTCCGCTCCTTGCGGTTCTACCTGGCTCCGCTCCTTGCGGTTCTACCTGGCTCTGCTCCTTGCGGTTCTACCTGGCTCCGCTCCTTGCGGTTCTACCTGGCTCCGCTCCTTGCGGTTCTACCTGGCTCCGCTCCTTGCGGTTCTACCTGGCTCCGCTCCTTGCGGTTCTACCTCTCCTGCACTTGGCTCCGCCGCCAGCTCTTGGCTCCGCCTCCTGCCTGTCTGCACTTGGCTCCGCCTCCAGCTCTTGGCTCCACCTCCTGCGGTTTTGCACTTGGTTCTGCCTCCAGCTCTTGGCTCCACCTCCTGCGGTTTTGCACTTGGCTCCGCCTCCTGCTCTTGGCTCCGCCTCCTGCATTTCTGTTCTTGGCTCTAGCTCCTGTGCTTTCGCTCTGCATCCGCTCTTGCGGTCTTTATCTACTTATTCCTAGGTCCTCGTGTCTGAACAGGTTCTTACCCGTTCTACATACCTGCCTGCAGACCGGTCCCTACCGGTTCTTCCAGTGTACCAGTCTTGTCCACCAGTCCTGCCAGAGAGCCAGCCGTGCCCACCTGCCTTTCCAGAGAGCCAGCCGTGCCCGCCTGCCTACCAGAGAGCCAGCCGTGCCCGCCTGCCTGACAGTGTTCCTGTTGTACCCGTCTGCCTGCCTATGTGCCAGCCGTGCCCGCTTGCTTGTCTATGTTCCGTTCCCCGGTGGGATCAGCAGCCACAACCAGACTCCACCCTGGAGTGGTACCTGGTAGCTTCCTATTGCACAAGTCTGACCTCACCATCAGAGGCTCCAGCGAACACCTAGGAAGCTACTTAGTTACGCCCTTTCCAGGGAGGTTTGGTCTGTGGTCCAGTGGGGCCACTCCCCCGCACGCCCGCGCCAACCAGTCTGGGCGCGAGCATGACAGTTTGCACAGGCCATGGTCCCCGCTGAGTCCCATGTGCCTTTGCTCTCGGAGCAAGATGAACTCTCTTCTTGCCAGTATTGGCCTCCGAGGAAAATGTTTACCCAGTCTGAAAGCCAGTCCTTCACTGCTCCATCTCCAATTGTCATCTCCAATGAGCTGTTGGATCAACTTCAAGCCTGCGCTCCTAATGACGAATCCATGCCAGCAGATCCTCCATGCTACTATGGGGACCCAAAGCAATGTCGTGTGTTCTTGGAGCGGTGCTTGCGTTATTTCAAGGGGCATGCTCCCCAATTCCCCACTGACTGGTTGAAAGTAGGTTTCTTAATGGCCTACCTAAGAGGAGATGCTTTGATGTGGTGCGACCCCCTTTGGGAAGCAGGGGACCCCATTATCTTGAATCTGCTGGCCTTCCTGGTGGCCTTCTGTAAAGCCTTCGATGAGCCAAGTACTGCATCTCCTGAAAAGTCTTCCCCTCCAAGCTCACAGAGATGGTCCAGACGAAAGAAACCTGTAGGTACTCCGTCGCTTCCGTCCATGACCGTCCAAGACTCACCTGTTCCACAACCTGCCAAAGCGGCCACCCGAGCAAGATCCAAGAGGTCTAATAAGAGGGGGCTGGCAAATCTGCAGCCTGAATCTGGTGCTGAGATTGAAATATGGCATCCCTGTGGTTGTAAAGAACATTCAGATGGTCTTTGCCCTGTGAAGCCTGTACTCCAAAACCCTGGGCCAGTAGGAGAGGCTGCCCCTGGTGAGAGTACTCCCTCTCCATCTAAGTTAATGACTGTTTCTCTGCCTTCTGGGAGCTTTGGTGTGTCTAAGCCGCCTGTCATACGGAGTTGGTATATGGCCTCCGTTCTACAGTTCCAGAACCCGGTGTGGGCATTGCCTGATAATGGTCGAGCCCTGCTAAAGAGCAGTCTAGTCCTGCAAGGACAACTACAGCTCCAAGTTGGAGCCTTATACACGAAGAAGTTTGTTTTCCGTATGCTGTCTGTTATGCCCATGGGTCATTCTAAGCCAAGGACTCTACCACCCGCTCTGGTCAAGAGTTGCAGTAAGATGCTTCGTTTGAACTTACCCAGTCTTGAGAAGTGTCTGGTTCCCATGCGTCAAAGACACTCAGCAGTGACATCTTCTTCTGCTGGTCTGCTAGTCGTCGAGTCAAGTTGTGCTGACGTCACCGAAGATGGGGAAACGGTGACTATGTCTCCACACATCTCCAGCGACTATACCAGTAAACACTTAGTCGTCGAGTCAAGATGTGCTAATGTCACCGAAGATGGGGAAGCGGTGACTATCTCTCCACACGTCTCCAACGACTTTTCCTGTATTCCGTTCCTAGGAACATGCCCGCTGCTTGGACGATTTCTTCTGGATAACGGGCAGAAGATTGTTCCTATGTTTATACCTTCTGCGTCCTTATGGCCGGCTGGTGAAGATTTCAAAACTGAAGTTTGTTCACCTCAATTTTTCTCTGACCCGGTGGAGCTGATGCTCTCCACACTCATCTCTAGTGACTTTTCCTGTGTTCAGTATCCGGGAGCTTCTCTAATACCTGTTGGGCAAAATTTGAATCCTATGAGACAGTTTCCAGTTTCCAAGTGTCTGGCTGGTGAAGATATTAAGATGGCAGCATTCAAGTCCCTGTTACCTATGTACCTGGAGGAGATGGTCCAGTCCATAGAGAAAGCTAATCCCATTGGGTACAATGAGACTTTGCTACCTGAGATTTCCGATGAAGTTAATCCTACAGAGCACAAAGAGACTTTGTTTTCTGAGATTCCTGGTGACCCGCCTGCCTTATTCTACTCTGAAGATGTCATGTTATCCTGGACTATGTGTGCTCCCATCCTTCTTCTACAAGTTATTCTGGCGGGCTTGAAGAAGAGGGGCCGTAAAGGGGGGGGTACTGTAACAACTCTGCTGGCATCACGGCATGGCCTTGCATTTCTCACACTATCTTACCCACTGCTCCAGGTCATGTTGTGGTTTCTGTTTCTTGCCAGCTCCATGTTCTGTGTCTCTGCTCTCTGCATGCTTCATAGTTCTGTGTATAGAGGGGCGGCGCCTGAACTCTCTGGTTCTTATAGGAATCAGGTGCATCTGTCCAATCTGTTCCTGACCAATTGCCAGGAGACCTCCAGTATTTAGTTCAGCTCCACCCAGTGTTCTGGGCCTGTGCAATGTGTTAGCTCAGTTAGTGTCTTGCTTCTGAGTTTGCCTGGCCTTGCTCTGAGTTACTCCCTCTCTGGAGGATTCTCTGTGTTATTTCCTTGGTCTTGTTGTCCGCCCACCAGGAGGCAGAATATCCTGGTCCCAGTGTCTTTGTCCTTGTGTCTTGTTCCATTGCCTTGTCTGCACTTAGTCTTACCTCGGTCTCCTAGTCTTTGGCTTCCTTCCCTGTTGTCTTTCCTTGTATTCTCAGTCTGCTTACACTCCGCACTCTTGCAGCTCTGCCTGCTCTGAACCTTTGTTACTTTACCTCTGCTCCTCACTTCTGCGTTTCTGCTCCTTTCTACTCAGCTTTTCTTCTGCTGTTGCAGTTATCCCTTGCTGCAGCTTCTCTCCACATTCTTTGTGGCTCTGCTCAGCTTTGCTGCAGAGACCCCTCCCGCAGCTCCTCTCCGCTCCTTGCGGTTCTACCTGGCTCCGCTCCTTGCGGTTCTACCTGGCTCTGCTCCTTGCGGTTCTACCTGGCTCCGCTCCTTGCGGTTCTACCTGGCTCCGCTCCTTGCGGTTCTACCTGGCTCCGCTCCTTGCGGTTCTACCTGGCTCCGCTCCTTGCGGTTCTACCTGGCTCCGCTCCTTGCGGTTCTACCTGGCTCCGCTCCTTGCGGTTCTACCTGGCTCCGCTCCTTGCGGTTCTACCTG
Source organism: Ranitomeya variabilis (assembly GCF_051348905.1). Taxonomy (NCBI): domain Eukaryota; kingdom Metazoa; phylum Chordata; class Amphibia; order Anura; family Dendrobatidae; genus Ranitomeya; species Ranitomeya variabilis. Next base: position 891,466,070 of record NC_135233.1, read on the forward strand.
GCTCCGCTCCTTGCGGTTCTACCTGGCTCCGCTCCTTGCGGTTCTACCTCTCCTGCACTTGGCTCCGCCGCCAGCTCTTGGCTCCGCCTCCTGCCTGTCTGCACTTGGCTCCGCCTCCAGCTCTTGGCTCCACCTCCTGCGGTTTTGCACTTGGTTCTGCCTCCAGCTCTTGGCTCCACCTCCTGCGGTTTTGCACTTGGCTCCGCCTCCTGCTCTTGGCTCCGCCTCCTGCATTTCTGTTCTTGGCTCTAGCTCCTGTGCTTTCGCTCTGCATCCGCTCTTGCGGTCTTTATCTACTTATTCCTAGGTCCTCGTGTCTGAACAGGTTCTTACCCGTTCTACATACCTGCCTGCAGACCGGTCCCTACCGGTTCTTCCAGTGTACCAGTCTTGTCCACCAGTCCTGCCAGAGAGCCAGCCGTGCCCACCTGCCTTTCCAGAGAGCCAGCCGTGCCCGCCTGCCTACCAGAGAGCCAGCCGTGCCCGCCTGCCTGACAGTGTTCCTGTTGTACCCGTCTGCCTGCCTATGTGCCAGCCGTGCCCGCTTGCTTGTCTATGTTCCGTTCCCCGGTGGGATCAGCAGCCACAACCAGACTCCACCCTGGAGTGGTACCTGGTAGCTTCCTATTGCACAAGTCTGACCTCACCATCAGAGGCTCCAGCGAACACCTAGGAAGCTACTTAGTTACGCCCCTTCCAGGGAGGTTTGGTCTGTGGTCCAGTGGGGCCACTCCCCCGCACGCCCGCGCCAACCAGTCTGGGCGCGAGCATGACACATTGCAGCCATTCAACAAACTTTATTTGGCATCCGTAAAAGTCCGTATTCTGGGTTCGATACCAGACACCTATGTCTGGTATGAACCCCAAACTTTACAGTTCAGGTTCACTCATCCCTACCTGAAACATGTAATTGTATGCTATTCATTTTATGTAGAAAATTTAACTCTTTGCAATAAAATTTGCAAGACATCCACATGTAAATCATGTGAATTTTGCAATGTACTTACCAATTTAGGTGTAACCTAAAGCAGTTCACAATGTTAGCACAACCTTGTTTTGGTCCATACTAAACCAAGCTAAAAACTATCCTCTTATATTACATTTACACATGCAACAGATTTAGTTCTGGTTTAGCAAAAACGTGTTTAAATACTCGGGTGTGATTAAGCTACTCTCGTTCTGAAAGGCAAAGTTGTCATTTTTTAGGATTCATTGCTGCAAATGCTAACACCATATCACCCAAATGCTGGCACACCGAGACTATAATGTTAAACCTTAATGCATAATGGTAAGATTCATGGGAACTTCAGCTCTGCATCCCCATGGTAACAAAACCATATAATTATATGGAAGGATTGGAAACAAAATTAAAGAGCATTATAAAAGCATCTGGAAAACTCTTCCACTTGGTAATAAAAAAAAATACTGTATAGTGATAGTGATTATGCTAATATGAATGGATTTGTCATAAGAAGTGGAAAATATGTCCGTATCAGTAATTATCTCTAACATGGATTTTAAATTAAACTGCTAAAATGATAGGAAAAATAATAAAAAATATTAGCACAATGTGAATTAAAGCAGAGTGAGAATTTTTAAACAGCAAATGAGATTCTAATATCAACTAAATAAAATATTTGAGCCAATTAGTTATCTGATGTTTTATTTTTAGTTTGTCTCCAAATTATTAACCCCTTAGTGACAGAGCCAATTTTGTACTTAATGACCAAGCCAATTTTTACAATTCTGGCCACTGTCACTTTATGTAGTTATAACTCTGGAACGCTTTAACGGATCCCGCTGATTCTGAGATTACTTTTTCGTGACATATTGCACTTCAAGATAGTGGTAACATTTCTTCGATATGACTTGCGTTTATTAAAAAAAATGAATTTTTGTGCCCTTAAATCAGAGTTGTGTCACACAAAATAGTTAAGAAATGACATTTCCCACATCTCTACTTTTCATCAGAACAATTTTGGAATTTTTTTTTGGTTAGGATGTTATAAGGCAGAGGTGTCAAACTGCATTCCTCGAGGGCCGCCAACAGGTCATGTTTTCAGGATTTCCTTAGCATTCCACAAGGTGCTGGAATCATTCTGTGCAGGTGATTAAATTATCACCTGTGCAATACAAGGAAATCCTGAAAACATGACCTGTTGGCAGCCCTTGAGGAATGCAGTTTGACACCTCTGTTATAAGGGTTAAAATTTGACCAGCGATTTCTCATTTTTCAAACAAAATTTACGAAACCATTTTTTTAAGGGACCCAATCACAGTGATCAAAATAAAAAAAAGGAAAAAAACACACCCTTATTTAGGTAAAAAATAATAAAATAAAAAAATGCATTTATTTCCATTTTTTCATTAGGGTTAGAGCAAGGCTAAAATTAGAGTTGGGCTAAAGTTAGAGATGGGCTAAAGTTAAGGTTAGGGTTGAGTTAGGGTTGGGCTAGGGTTAGGGTTGGAGCTAGGGTTAGGATTGGGGATAGGGCTAGGGTTGGGCTAAAGTTAGGGTTGGGGTTAGGTTTAGGGTTGGGCTAAATTTAGAGTTGGGCTAGGGGTAGGGATGTGGTTTTGGTTGAGTTTATGGGTAGGGTTTGGATTAGGGTTAGCAGTGTATTAGGGTTAGGTTTGTGGTTAGGGCTATGGTTAGTGATGGGATTAGGGTTAGGGGTGTGATGGAGTTAGGGTTGTGGTTAGGTTTATGGTTAGGGTTGGGATCAGGGTTAGGCGTGTGTTGGGGTTAGGGTTGGAGTTAGAGTTGGGGGGGTTCCACTTTTAGGTACATCAGGGGGTCTCAAAGCGTGACATGGCATCACCATTGATTCTAGGAAATTTTGCGTTCAAAAAATCAAACAGTGCTCCCTCTCTTCTGAGCCCTGCTGTGCGCCCAAACAGTGGCTTTCCCCCACATACGCAGTATTGGCGTACTCAGAAGAAATTGCACAAAAAAATTTGTGGTCCATTTTATCCTAAAACCCTTGTGAAAGTAAAAAAAAAAATGGTTCCAAAATAAATATTTTGTGAAAAAAGAAAAATTTTAATTTTTTCCTTCCATATTGCTTTAGTTCTCATGAAGCACCTGAAGGGTTAATAAACTTTTTGAATGTGGTTTTGTGCACCTTGAGCGATGCAGTTTTTAGAATGGTTTCACTTTTGGGTACTTTCTGTTATTTTGACCCCCCAAATTCACTTCAAATGTAAGGTGGTCGCTAAAAAAAATGGTTTTGTAAATTTTGTTGGAAAAATTACAAATCGCTGGTCAACTTTTAACCCTTATAACATCGTAACAAAAAAAATATGTTTCCAAAATTGTGCTGATGTAAAGTTGACATGTGGGAAATGTTATTTAGTAACTATTTTGTGTGACACCACTCTGATTTAAGGGTGCAAAAATTAAAGTTTGAAAACAAAAACAAAAGTTATATCAAATAAATTTTACCACTAACATGAAGTACAATATGTCACGAAAAAACAATCTCAGAATCAGTTGAATATGTTGAAGCATTCCAGAGCTATAACTTCATGACAGTGACAGTGGCCAGAATTGTAAAAATTGGTCATTAAGTACCAAATTGGTGATGTCACTAAGGGGTTAAACACACGTACAGTAAGCTGCCCACACACTGTGCTAATTGTATTTATAACTGACATCTGTATATCTATTTATATATCTATTCTATGTGTATATACTGTGTGTAATCCATCTATTCTATGCTGTCAGCTCCTCCTGTGATTTTACAGTATGTGACTGCTCTGCTGTATTGCTGCCTTTTCTTAGATAGATAGGTCATGGTTTGTGTTTTGACCACCTGTTTGCCTCCTATTTTTTTCCATAAGTTGACCTCTTGGTATCCGTCCTGCTTAATCACCTTTCTTGCAGCCAGCTTGCACCACTGGTCAGTAAACCAACTCTTTGACCCTAGCTCGAGAGTCATTGTGTAAAGGTACCTTCACACTAAATGACTTTGCAACGATAACGATAGTGATCCGTGACGTTGCAGCGTCCTGGAGAGCGATATCGTTGTGTTTGACACACAGCAGCGATCTGGATCCTGCTGTGATATCGCTGGTCGTTGCTGAAAGTTCAGAACTTTATTTGGTCGTCAGATCGGCGTGTATCGTCGTGTTTGACAGCAAAAGCAATGATGCCAGCAATGTTATACAATGGTAACCAGGGTAAATATCAGGTTACTAAGCGCAGGGCCGCGCTTAGTAACCTGATATTTACCCTGGTTACCATTGTAAATGTAAAAAAAAAACAGTACATACTCACCTTCTGATGTCCGTCAGGTCCCTGGCCATCTGCTTCCTGCACTGACTGTGAGCGCCGGCCGGCCGTAAAGCACAGCACAGCGGTGACGTCACCGCTGTGCTCTGCTTTTACTTTACGGCCGGCTGGCGCTCACAGTCAGTGTGGGAAGCAGACGGCCAGGGACCTGATGGACATCAGAAGGTGAGTATGTACTGTTTTTTTTTTACATTTACAATGGTAACCAGGGTAAACATCGGGTTACTAAGCGTGGCCCTGCGCTTAGTAACCCGATGTTTACCCTGGTTACCCGGGGACTTCGGCATCGTTGGTCGCTGGAGAGCTGTCTGTGTGACAGCTCTCCAGCAACCACACAGCGACGCTGCAGCGATCGGCATCGTTGTCGATATCGCTGCAGCGTCGCTTAATGTGACGGTACCTTAAGTCCAAATCCTTGTACAAGAGTTAAAGGGTGAAGGGCAGGGCAGCCCTTGGGATTTGGTTAACTGATTGACTTGCGCTAAGACAGCTGCCAGGCTGCCAGGCTTCACAAAGAGTGCAACCATGGCAGTATCATTATTTAGTCTAATTTTCTCTTTTTCTATCTTAATGACTGATTTATTGGCAAACTTTCTGAATGTATAATGGAACCTTAGGTAAGTCCTTAGAATTCAGCATGAAGGCAAACAGTTTTGACATATATACTGTAGAGATTTGCTTTGGTAGGCAGTGGCAGGGCCGCAGTAATGAGGCAACACACAGGCTTTCAGTCACATCTTCAGTGGTTTATTGACACTTTAAACAGTCAGTGGCAGAAAGTGAGAGAAAAAAAAACACAAACATACTCCAGCTTGGAGAACTACTGGTTTCAGACTCACCATTGCATGGACGGGCTTAACTAAGCGCCTGCCTGGTCAGCGGCATCTGCCTGGTCAGCGGCATCCACCAGGTGCCATTCCCAGGGTTGCATGAGTCCTGTGTGAACCATTACTGCATGAGTACTCTGACCAAACAAATTCAGGCTAGCTCCAGCCTAGCTCCTCGCACCTTGCACACAGAACATGTGCCAAACAAAAAACTCCATTACATAGCCTCAAACCACACCCACAGGTGAGGTACCAATCACATGGGCTGATCACATGATCGTGACATCACTGCAGGTCCTCAACCTTAGGAAAAAACAGGCCAAATCTTATCTTGCTGGGAGAAATATATGTTCCGTCCAGCAGTACACCTTGTACTGCACCACATACCTCCCCCTTTGTTCAACCCTATGGAGGTGGACACATGACATACAGTGGACTCTGGACAGGGCATCTGCGTTCCCCTGTAGTCTGCCTGCCCGATGTTCTACTGAAAATTTAAAATGTTGCAGGGACTGAAACCACCTGGTGACTCACGCATTCGTCTCCTAAGCGTGAGTCATCCATGTAAGAGGAGAATGATCTGTCACCAAACGAAATGTTCTCCCCAGCAAATAATAGCGAAGAGACTCAAGTGCCCACTTAATGGCCAGGCACTCTCTCCACAATACTGTACCTGGTTTCGGCTTGGGTAAGCTTCTGGCTCAGCAAACTAATGGGATGCTCTTCCCTGTTAATCTCTTGAGACAACACGGTACCAAGACCTATCTCTTTCTTTTGAAATCGAGTGTAATCAGAACCGGTGTACCACACAGTACTGATTTTAACTTTACAAAGGCCTCTTCTATCTGATCATTCCAGTGGACCATCACACACTTCCTCCCTTTCAAGCAGTCTGTTAAAGGCACGGACAACGTTGCAAAGTTGGGAATAAATTGCCTGTAATATCCCACTAATCCCAAAAAGGCTTTTACTTGCTTTGTTGTGAGGGGACGGGGCCAGTTCTGAATTGCCTCCACTTTGTTTATTTGGGGTTTAAGGACTCCTCTCCCAATGACATAGCCCAAGTACCAGGCTTCCGGGCTTCCTCCAACCCCATGGAACTTTTTTGGGTTGGCAGTTAACCGTGCTTGTCGCAGAGAATCTATCACCGCCTGTACGTTCGGTAAGGGACTTTCCCAGTCTGCACTGTACACAACAATATGCAGATAGGTTGAGGCATAATGGCGATTGGGACGGAGAACAATAACCATTAACCGCTGGAACATCGCCGGCGTGCCATGCAAGCCAAAGGGTAATACTTTATACTGGAATAGCCCCTTGGGTGTTACAAAGGCCGTTTTTTCCTTAGCTGCCTCTGTTAGGGACACTTTCCAGTATCCTTTTTTCAGGTCAAGGGTTGAAAAATACCATGCCTGCCCAAACTGCTCTATCAATTCATCCACCCGGGGCATGGGGTAAGCGTCAAATTTTGAAACTTCATTAAGTTTTCTGAAATCATTACAGAACCTTAGTGTACCATCAGGTTTAGGTATTATGACTATTGGGCTGGCCCACTCACTTTGGGACTCTTCAATGACCCCTAACTGTAGCATAGTTTTCACCTCCTTCGAGATACTGTAGCTTGTCGCTGGGCCTCAGGCACCCGATACAGTTTTAGTCGGATTTTGACCTGCGGCTCCATGACAATGTCATGGTGGATTAGTGAGGTATGTCCAGGGAGCTCAGAGAAAACATCTGTATTTCGGCTAACAAACTCTCAGATCTCCTGAACCTGTTTAGGAGACAAAGTATCTGCTATTTTAACTACGGAGAAAGTTTCTCTTGACCCACCCAGAGGTATCGGAGCTTTCTCCACAGGAAATGCAGGCAGCGGACTATCCTCACCAAGGTTGTCTCTATCTTTCCATGGTTTAATCAAATTAATATGATAAACCAGCTCTGGCTTCCTCCTTCCCGGTTGATATATCTTGTAGTCTACTGGTCCAATTTTCTCCATAACCTCGTAGTGCCCCTACCACCTTGCAAGAAATTTTCTATCTACTGTAGGAACAAGTACCAATACCCAATCTCCAGGATTAAAGGTTCTTATCCGAGCCTCCTGGCTATAGACCTGACTCTGAGACCATTGTGCTGCCTCCATATGTTCCCGGACCAATGGTAGAACTGTCTCCATTCTTTTCTGCATTTTTGCAACATGTTCTATCACACTCTTGTGGGGGGTTGGTTGGTTCTCCCAAGCCTCTTTGGCTATATCAAGTAAGCCCCGAAATGTCTGCCATACAATACACTATGTGCAGAATTATTAGGCAAGTTGTATTTTGATCACATGATACTTTTTATACATGTTGTCCTACTCCAAGCTGTTCAGGCTTGAGAGCCAACTACCAATTAAGTAAATCAGGTGATGTGCATCTCTGTAATGAGGAGGGGTGTTGTCTAATGACATCAAAACCCTATATAAGGTGTGCTTAATTATTAGGCAACTTTCTTTCCTTTGGCAAAATGGGTCAGAAGAGAGACTTGACGGGCTCTGAAAAGTCCAAAATTGTGAGATGTCTTGCAGAGGGATGCAGCAGTCTTGAAATTGCCAAACTTTTGAAGCGTGATCAAGCGTTTCATGGCAAATAGCCGACAGGGTCGCAAAAAGCGTGTTGGGCAAAAAAGGCGCAAAATAACTGCCCATGAATTGAGGAAAATCAAGCGTGAAGTTGCCAAGATGCCATTTGCCACCAGTTTTACCATATTTCAGAGCTGCAACGTTACTGGAGTAACAAAAAGCACAAGGTGTGCGATACTCAGGGACATGGCCAAGGTATGGAAGGCTGAAAAACGACCACCTTTGAACAAGAAACATAAGATAAAACGTTAAGACTGGGCCAAGAAATATCTTAAGACTGACTTTTCAAAGGTTTTATGGACTGATGAAATGAGAGTGACTCTTGATGGGCCAGAGGCTGGATCAGTAAGAGGCAGAGAGCTCCACTCCGACTCAGACGCCAGCAAGGTGGAGGTGGGGTACTGGTATGGGCTGGTATAATCAAAGATGAACTTGTGAGACCTTTTCGGGTTGAGGATGGAGTGAAGCTCAACTCCCAGACCCACTGCCAGTTTCTGGAAGACAACTTCTTCAAGCAGTGGTACAGGAAGAAGTCGATATCGTTCAAGAAAAACATGATTTTCATGCAGGACAATGCTCCATCACATGCCTCTAACTACTCCACAGCGTGGCTGGCCAGCAAAGGTCTGAAAGAAGAAAAAATAATGACATGGCCCCCTTGTTCATCTGATCTGAACCCCATAGAGAACCTGTGGTCCCTCATAAAATGTGAGATCTACAGGGAAGGTAAACAGTACACCTCTCGGAACAGTGTCTGGGAGGCTGTGGTGGCTGCTGCATGCAATGTTGATCGTAAACAGATCAAGCAACTGACAGAATCTATCGATGGAAGGCTGTTGAGTGTTATCATAAAGAATGGTGGCTATATTGGTCACTAATTTTGGGGGGTTTGGTTTTTGCATGTCAGAAATCTTTATTTCTACATTTTGTGCAGTTATATTGGTTTACCTGGTGAAAATAAACAAGTGAGATGGGAATATATTTGGTTTTTATTAAGTTGCCTAATAATTCTGCACAGTTATAGTTACCTGCACAAACAGATATCCTCCTAAGATAGCCAAATCTTAGAAAAACACTCCAACTTCCAAAAATATTAAGCTTTGATATTTTTGAGTCTTTTGGGTTGATTGAGAACATAGTTGTTGATTAATAATAAAAATAATGCTCTCAAATACAACTTGCCTGCACACAGTGTAGTTCAAAGGGCGAGAACCCCGTAGATGCCTGGGGCACCTCCCGTACTGCAAACAACAAATATGGTAGTAAGAGATCCCAATCCTTCCCATCTTTAGAGACTGCTTTTTTTAGCATGCTTTTTAGCGTCTTATTGAATCTTTCTACCTGACCATCTGTTTGGGGATGATAAACTGATGTACGCAACTTTTCAACATATAACAAGAGGCAGAGTTCTTTCATAATTTTTTACATAAAGGTGGCTCCTTGGTCTGTTAAAATCTCTTGAGGAATCCCCCACCCAAGAAAACATACCTATGAGTTCTTTTGCTATGAGCTTAGCTGACGTGTGGCGAAGTGGAATGGCCTCGGGATACCGGGTGGCTTAATCTAGAGCTACCAGGATGTGTTGGTGCCCCCTTGCTGGCTTATTGACAGGACGGACCAGATCCATTGCCACCCTCTCGAAAGGTACCTCTATATTTGGTAGAGGCACTAAAGGACTACGAAAGTGTGGCTGGGGACTGGTTACCTGGCACACCGGACAGGAATTACAGTATCGTTTTAACTTCTTCATGGATCCCTAGCCAGTAAAACCACTGAAAAATTCGGTCTAGGGTCTTCCTTTGGTCCAAATGCCCACCGAGTACATGCGCATGCGCTAGGTCCTTTACCAGCCTAGGATATGCCTGAGGTACCAGTAACTGCTCTACCATTTCCCCACGTATTTTCTCAACTCGATACAACAGGTCTCGGTTCAGCTAAAAGCGTGGCAACACTATGGCTGCCCCAGGTTGTTGGGGTTCCCCATTAATAAACAGCACGCTTCCCCTGGCTCGTGCCAAAGTAGGGTCTCGGAGTTGCGCCGTATTAAAATTGTCGCTCGATACATTTAAGTCTGACAATTCCGGTCCTGGCGGCAAATCTTCCACATCCCCCGCCAACACTTCTATGGAAGAGCTTTCCCCCTCCTCCACTAAGTTACCCCTACCACCAGCATTTCTTCCTCTGGGCCACTAGGTTCATGCACCACTTCTGGAGAATGTAACCTGGTTGCCCCCGGTGCCAGCAGTTGTCTATTGGGTGAGACAATTGTTGGCAAAAGTACAGAAAATAAAGGAAAATGAAAATCTCTTCAAAGTATCAACTTATAATGTAAATCAATCAGAACCCCCACTTCATGGCACCGCCTCCCCGCTGGCGTGTTTCTCACCACTAGTGCGGTAGGGCAGTCTTTTGTGTCCCCATGTATACATAACACCCCAATTTTCTGACCAGTGTACTTGCTGGTTTGTACCAGGCTGGCTCGTACTAGGGTCACGAGACTCCCTGAGTCCATTAGGTCCACAGCCGGGGTGCCCTCCACATCAACCTTACACAAATGTCCCATATTTGGCCCTACCTTGGTGCCCATTGCGAAAATCAGTTTATCATAAAGGGATTGGCGATACCCAAAGTTTGTGTCCATGGGCTCAGCCAGGGGGGCACTCAGCTCTCATGTGGTCTGGCTCCTGGCACCGCCAGCAGACTATGGGGTCCCTTTCTCCCCCAGAAAAGTCTTGAGCGGCCTTCCCGGACTCTGCTCACCAAGCCAGGGGTGGAGACTTAGGATACCTTCCTGTCCCCTTCCGGGGAGTAGCTCCCTGGAGCTCTTTGGCAGCCCCATATCGTTCTATCAGGTCCATCATCTGAAGCACATTAGTAGGGGATGCCTGCCCGACCCATGACTGGAGAGAGTGGGACAAAGCCCTCCAAAATTTATCAGTCACTATGCGGTCCAGCATGGCCGTGGGAGACAGTACCTCAGGCTGCATCCACTTTTGGAATAAGTGCAGCGGGTCATAATACAGGGACCAAGCCATTTTGGAGGGGTTAAACTCCCACTGATGTACCCGCTGAGCCCGGACTAACACATTTACCCCAAGACGTGCCAGTATCTCACCCTTGATGATCTTGTAGTCCTCCCTGTGCTCAGGGGGTAGGTCCTGATAGGCTTTCGCAGGTCCTGAGGCCAGAAACGGACCAATGATTTCTGCCCATTGGTCCCGGGGTAGTTTCTCCTATTCAACCACTCTCTCGAACATCTCCAGGTACGTCTCGATGTCATCAGACTTCTTCACTTTGGGAGATATCTGTACGAACCACTTTCCGGACATCAAGGATTCCCCGTGCAGTTCCTGTTGTCTGTGACGCCGTGATGTGCTGCATCAACAGCTGGTTGGTTTCCGGCTGCTGTTGATTACATATCCGCTGCTGCTCTGTAGTCTCTTGTTGCTGCTGCGCAGCCTGCTGCTACTGTCACATGGCATCCATAAGCAGTTTTATCGTGGCCTCCATTTCTGCAGCGTTCCCCGACTGGGTCTGCGCCACTCCTTTCACCCAGGACATAAGCTGGAGTCCAGAGCAAACATAAGCAAAAATGGCCTGGCCTCACTGCATCTGCCCGCATTCAAGCCACCAAATGTAGGGATTTGTTCTGCTAGGCAGTGGCAGGGCCACAGTAATGAGGCAACACACAGGCTTTCAGTCGCAACTTCAGTGGTTTATTGACACGTTAAACAGTCAGTGGCAGAAAGTAAGAGAAAAAAAAACACAAACATACTCCAGCTTGGAGAACCACTGGTCTCAGACTCACCATTGCATGGGACGGGCTTAGCTAAGTGGCTGCCTGGTCAGCGGCATCCGGCAGGTGCCATTCCCATGGTTGCTATGAGTCCTGTTGTGAACCGTTACTGCATGAGTACTCTGACCAAACAAATTCAGGCTAGCTCCAGCCTAGCTCCTCGCACCTTGTACACAGAACATGTGCCAAACAAAAAACTCCATTACATAGCCTCAAACCACACCCACAGGTGAGGTACCTATCACATGGGCTGATCACATGATCGTGACATCACTGCAAGTCCTCAACCTTAGGAAAAAAACAGGCCAAATCTTATCTTGCTGGGAGAAATATATCTTCCGTCCATTACTACACATTTTACTGCACCACAATGCTAGGACTTACTAATTAGTAATGAGAGAGCACTAAAATGCTCAGGTACTTATTACTCGAGTTGAGCAAATTGTAATGCTCAGGTTCTCAACCTGAGTAATGAGTATAATGGAAGTCAATGGTAACCTCGAGCATTTTCCGAAGGCCTGGAGGTGGTCTAAAAATTGCTGAAAACGATGGAAGCAGCGCTGACATGGAGTGGGAACAGCATGGGGGAAGACTCCAGGAAGCATATCTGAATCCCAGGTCGCTGCTGGGAACAATGTTGTCAGAGTATTATGCCCCTTTTATGGACTGACAATAAAACATACCAAAATATACCAAACCGCAGTTAAAATGGATTTGACAGGAAAAAATGTTAAGAAACATTCTTTCCAGGAGAAAGACTTTTATACAAGACAAAATAAATAATAAGAAATGCTTCTCCACACCTTTGGCTATGTTCCCACATAGCGTTTTTACTGCTTTTTTGCACATTTGCATTGCTTTCAATGGTGAAAAAAAACATTCAACAGGAGATGTAATTTTATCATTTTAATAACTTATCTGGCCAAGTGGTGTGTGAGACATGATCAAACACATCCTGTTTAATTTATGAAGGAGAGAATCTGAAAGTCACAATTTTTTTTCAAGTCCATCAGGCGGCCCTTACTATTGTTAGAGGGTCAACAGTTTGCACTCACTGTTGTTAGAGGGCCATAAGGTGGCCCTCACTATCAGGGGTGGATTAAGGGTAGCCAGGGCCCCGGGCTGTTCAGACACTGTGGGCCCCCCCCCCCGGTCATGTGACGGGGGTCATGTGACGGGGGTCATGTGATACCCGAACCAGATTATTCCGGAAAAATGGCCCTACTTTACTGTAACCTATTAAATATTTGTTGAAATCTGCAATACAATTTAGGTATATTTTGACCAATAATATCACATACAAGGAACAAATACCACCGCACCAGGTCAAGACCACATATTACCACCACTTGGTGACCAAATAGCACATTCAAGGGACAAATACCACACCATTTGCAGACCACATATTACCACCACATAGTGACTGAATACTACAATACTGATTAGTAATTAAAAAAAAAACAAAAACACAATACTATCACAAGTGCCAGTATTCACAGGAGATCTGTACTTAGTATGCAGTGTCTGTGTACAGGTAATACAGTGATCACTGGTGACATTGTACACAGGACCTCTGTATATAGTATACAGTGTATAGTGTCAGTGTATAGGTAACACTGACTCACCAGTGACGTCTCTGGGTGAAGTCCTCCATCTTTCATCCAGCACAGACCGCCATCATTTCTTCCAGCCAGGACTCGTTTCTGCAGGAAATAACATAGTTATCTAGAGCTCTGCTCGCAGAACACATTACTTAATTTTTCACAACTTCTACATTACACCACATGGAGAAAAAAAGGCGATATAGTGTCACTCTGCACAGTAACAGGACCGCCCCCCCTCCCATTTAAAACAGTATACTCAATAAATAAAATAAATACATCACTGCAGTAATAATATCCCTTAATTAGCCCCTATGGTAATAATATTCCCCATCCTGGCCCCGTGTGTCTCATTCCTGGCTCCAGCCATATGTTCTCCCATCCTACACTCATGAGTATCCATTCTACACCATATGATCTCCCCATCCTGCCCCATCTGTCTCCATCGTATCCATCCTGCCCCATGATCCAATCCTGCCCCGTGTCTCCAATCATGCCGCGTGTCTACATTCTGCCCATGCCTCCAGTCCTGCCCCCAGTGTGTCCAGCAATCTGCCCCAGTGTGTCCAGCATATTACCCCCAGTGTGTCCAGCAATCTGCCCCAGTGTGTCCAGCATTGCCCCCAGTGTGTCCAGCATTACCCCCAGTGTGTCCAGCAATCTGCCCCAGTGTGTCCAGCATATTACCACCAGTGTGTCCAGCATATTACCACCAGTGTGTCCAGCAATCTGCCCCAGTGTGTCCAATTGTCCAGCATTGCCCACAGTGTGTCCAGCATTGCCCCAGTGTCTCCACGCATTGCCCCAGTGTCTCCAGCATTGCCCCAGTGTCTCCAGCATTGCCCCCAGACAGTGTGTTCAACAATATGCCCCAGTATGTCCAGCATATTGCCCCAGAGTATCCAGCATTGCCCCCAGTGTGTCCAGCAATCTGCCCCAGTGTCTCCAGCATTGCCCCAGTGTCTCCAGCAATCTGCCCCAGTGTCTCCAGCATTGCCCCCAGTGTCTCCAGCAATCTGCCCCAGTGTCTCCAGCATTGCCCCAGTGTCTCCAGCAATCTGCCCCAGTGTCTCCAGCATTGCCCCAGTGTGTCCAGCAATCTGCCCCAGTGTCTCCAGCATTGCCCCAGTGTCTCCAGCAATCTGCCCCAGTGTCTCCAGCAATCTGCCCCAGTGTCTCCAGCATTGCCCCCAGTCTCCAGCAATCTGCCCCAGTGTCTCCAGCATTGCCCCAGAGTCTCCAGCATTGCCCCCAGTGTCCAGCAATCTGCCCCAGTGTCTCCAGCAATCTGCCCCAGTGTCTCCAGGATTGCCCCAGTGTGTCCAGCAATCGGCCCCAGTGTCTCCAGCATTCTGCCTTAGTGTCTCCAGCAATCTGCCCCAGTGTCTCCAGCAATCTGCCCCAGTGTCTCCAGCAATCTGCCCCAGTGTCTCCAGCAATCTGCCCGTGTCTCCAGCATTACCCCCAGTGTCCAGCAATCTGCCCCAGTGTCTCCAGCATTGCCCCCAGTGTCCAGCAATCTGCCCCAGTGTCTCCAGCATTGCCCCCAGTGTCCAGCAATCTGCCCCAGTGTCTCCAGCATTGCCCCAGTGCCTCCAGCATTGCCCCCAGTGTCTTCAGCATTGCCGTTCGCAAAAAAAAAAAAAAGAGTTCTCCTCACCTTACCAGCGCTCTAGCGGCGAGCAGCTCCCTCCAGCAGCGCACACTCGCCGGCGACTGACAATGACGTCAGACGCCGGCGACGTGTGCGCTGCGGCCGACTTCAGCTGCCAGCCTCCAATTGGCTGGCTGGCGGCTGTTGTTAACTATTGAGGTGCGGGCGAGCGCCCGCACCTCAATAGGAAAGCGCCGCAGCGCCGGAAGGGGCCCGGTGAGCAGATGAGAAGGGGCCCGATGCCGGCCCCCTCTCTCTGCCCACCGGGTCTGGGGGCACATAAATGCCGGCGGCGGCGGGCATTCGCAGTACTCGGGCGGTCAATCTGTGCGGTAGCCCAGGGCCCCCCCACACCACTGGGCCCTGGGCTACCGCCCATATTGACCCTCTTATAATCCGCCCCTGATCACTATTGTCAGAGGGCCATCAGGTTTCCCTTAGTCTAATTTTAGAGGACCAGCAGCCAGACCTCACTAAGCATTTTTGGAGGGCCAGCAGATACCTATGCTTTGCATAGCCATATATTGCTACTGTAATATAATTTATCCATCTAAGATGAGCAAATTTTATTTTTCGTATTAATACTGTAAATTTTGAAAATTGGAGGGCCAGCAGGTGGCCATTAAAATTTATAGAGGACCAGCAGGCGGCCCCACTAATTTTAGAGTGCCAGCAGGAGTCTTGTGGATAGATGAGACCAAGATAGAGTTTTTTGGTAAAGTGCATCATTCTAGTGTTTACTGTAGATGGAATGAGGCCTACAAATAAAAGAACATAGCAGTTTCAGTCAAATATGGTGGAGTTTTAAAGATATTTTGGGGTTGTTTTGCTACCTTTTGGTCCTGGGTGCCTTGACTATGTGCAAGACATTATGAAATGTGAAGGTTCCCAAAGGATTTTTGGCTGCAATCCAGTGCCCGGGCTCAGAAAGCTGGGACTGCATCCTAGGTAATGAGTCTTCCAGCAGGGCAATGGCCCCAAACTCTAAGGACTGGGACTGCGTACCTGTTTTTGCCCTTAGTTCTGCCCTTACCCAAAATGGAGTGGCTGGCCTCATGGGGGCCATCTTGTTTCCAGTCTGATGCTCTTTGCTTCCTGTCTGCTGCATATACACTCACCGGCCACTTTATTAGGTACACCTGTCCAACTTCTTGTTAACACTTAATTTCTAATCAGCCAATCACATGGCGGCAACTCAGTGCATTTAGGCATGTAGACATGGTCAAGACAATCTCCTGCAGTTCAAACCGAGCATCAGTATGGGGAAGAAAGGTGATTTGAGTGCCTTTGAACGTGGCATGGTTGTTGGTGCCAGAAGGGCTGGTCTGAGTATTTCAAAAACTGCTGATCTACTGGGATTTTCACGCACAACCATCTCTAGGGTTTACAGAGAATGGTCTGAAAAAGAAAAAAAATCCAGTGAGTGGCAGTTCTGTGGGCGGAAATGCCTTGTTGATGCCAGAGGTCAGAGGAGAATGGGCAGACTGGTTCGAGCTGATAGAAAGGCAACAGTGACTCAAATCACCACCCGTTACAACCAAGGTAGGCCTAAGAGCATCTCTGAACGCACAGTGCGTCGAACTTTGAGGAAGATGGGCTACAGCAGCAGAAGACCACACCGAGTACCACTCCTTTCAGCTAAGAACAGGAAACTGAGGCTACAATTTGTACAAGCTCATCGAAATTGGACAGTAGAAGATTGGAAAAACGTTGCTTGGTCTGATGAGTCTCGATTTCTGCTGCGACATTCGGATGGTAGGGTCAGAATTTGGCGTAAACAACATGAAAGCATGGATCCATCCTGCCTTGTATGGAGCATCTTTGGGATGTGCAGCCGACAAATCTGCGGCAACTGTGTGATGCCATCATGTCAATATGGACCAAAATCTCTGAGGAATGCTTCCAGCACCTTGTTGAATCTATGCCACGAAGAATTGAGGCAGTTCTGAAGGCAAAAGGGGGTCCAACCCGTTACTAGCATGGTGTACCTAATAAAGTGGCCGGTGAGTGTATAAAGGAACTCTGCACACTATACCTTGCTTGTGTATCTTGTACCTCACTTGGTGCCAAGCTTAAGGACTTGCAACCTGCTTGATTCTTCTATTCCTCGTGATACCCCGCTTTCTTCTGGATCTACGTACCACCGGAAAGACTCTGTTACTCTACACCTGCTTGCACCCACCTCCACTATGGTGTATCCCACCACTAGGAGCCAGCCCGGGCTCTGACCTCTGGATTCAGCATTGCTGGACTTGTATTCGCACCCTCGGTCTGTACTACTAACACCTGCATATTCTTGAGACTGTTTATTGCTCGCTTATCTGTACAGTCGCAGTTTACATCGGTCTCCATAGAACGTTAGCATAATCCTATTACACAAACATTCTTCAAGAAGCACCCAGAAATAGATGGAAACAAAGCAGTTCAGAAGTGGTAATTCCAGATCCAGTAACATAAAGTCTCCCACCACTACCTCTTACATACAGATACTACAGAGAAACTGTGAATGGACACATTAAATCAGTTAATTTTGCCTGCTTTGATGAATTTCTGAATACAGATCATCATAAGAAACACAAATTGGTCAATGAATGCATGAAAAAAAGCAGCAGCAAGACTAAGAATTTATAAGGCAATAATCCCTGACTGTCATACACTATACCTACTGCCACACCTCACCCTACACAAATTGCAGATAGGAGTGGTATTATTGTAGAATATAGGATGGATTTGAACCGTCCCTGAAAACATATTTTCTTGCATGTCGTAGCAGCAAACTCTGGAGGAATACAAGTATCACTGCCAGCTTTGATGAATTTCTTAGTACAGATCACCATAAAAAATATGAATTGGTCAAGGAGTGCATGGAAAAAAGAAGCAGCAAGGCAGAGCAGGGAAGAATGAGGAGAGCTGTGTTCAGCACCCGGCGATGGAGAACAATGCTTACTGTAATGCTTCTTCCCCGGCGCCGATGCGTGTCACATGGATGACATCCATGTATGTTATGTGTATGCACGTGTGCGGGACATTATGGCCTGTGCTGACATTAAAAAATGGACATGTCAGTGTGTTTTGCCCATGGACACACGGTCCGTGGAAAAACACTGACATGTGCCCAGACCCATTCACTTGAATTGGCAAATAGCGCTCCATTCCTCCCGAGTCTCTCTGCATGGTTAAGCAGCACTGTACAGCCACATACAGGGTATTGCCACATTCAGTAGAAATTGTGGGACAAATTTTGTTGTCATTTTTACTCACTTCTTGTGTGAAAACTTAAAATCTTTAGCTAAAACAAAATTTTGTTGGTAAAAATGTACACTGCTCAAAAAAATAAAGAGAACTCTAAAATCCCACATCCTAGATATCACTGAATGAAATATTCCAGTTGTAAATCTTTATTCATTACAGTGTTGAGAACAATAAAACCTAAAAATTATCAATGTAAATCACAACTAATAACCCACAGAGGTCTGGAGTTGGAATGATGCTCAAAATCAAAGTGGAAAATGAAGTTACAGGCTGATTCAACTTCAGTGGAAATGCCTCAAGACAAGGAAATGATGCTCAGTAGTGTGTGTTGCCTCCCTGTGCCTGTATGACCTCCCTACAATGCCTGGGCATGCTCCTGATGAGGTGGCGGATAGTCTCCTGAGGGATCTCCTCCGAGACCAGGAATTAAGCATCCACCAACTCCTGGACAGTCTGTGGTGCAACG
Organism: Ranitomeya variabilis; assembly: GCF_051348905.1. Taxonomy (NCBI): domain Eukaryota; kingdom Metazoa; phylum Chordata; class Amphibia; order Anura; family Dendrobatidae; genus Ranitomeya; species Ranitomeya variabilis. Next base: position 891,484,577 of record NC_135233.1, read on the forward strand.
TGACGTTGGTGGATGGTGCGAGACATGATGTCCCAGATGTGTTCAATTGGATTCAGGTCTGTGGAACGGGCAGGCCAGTCCATAGCTTCAATGTCTTCATCTAGCAGGAACTGCTGACACACTCCAGCCACATGAGGTCTGGCATTGTCCTGCATTAGGAGGAACCCAGGGCCAACAGCACCAGCATATGGTCTCACAAGGGGTCTAAGGATCTCATCTCGGTACCAAATGGCAGTCAGGCTACCTCTGGTCCGCACCATTACTGACCCACTGTCAAATCGGTCATGCTGAAGGATGTTGCAGGCAGCAGATCGCTCTCCATGGCATCTCCAGACTCTGTCACCTCTGTCACATGTGCTAAGTATGAACCTGCTTTCATCTGTGAAGAGCACAGGGCGCCAGTGGCAAATTTGCCAATCCTGGTGTTCTGTGGCAAATGCCAAGCATCCTGCACGGATGGACTGTGAGTAAAATCCCCATCTGTGGACGTCAGACACTCAGACCATCCTCATGGAGTCGGTTTCCAACCGTTTGCTCCTCCTGTCCCTCCTTGCACAAAGGCTGAGGTAGCGGTCCTGTGGCTGGGTTGTTGCCCTCCTATGGCCCCCTTCACATCTCCTGGTGTACTGGCCAGTCTCCTGGTAGCACCTCCAGCCTCTGGACACTACGCTGACAGACACAGCTAACCTTCTTGCCACAGCTCGTATTGATGTGCCATCCTGGATGACCTGCACTACCTGAGCCACTTGTGTGGGTTGTAGAGTCCATCTCATGCTACCATGAATGTGAAAGCACAACCAACATTCAAAAGTGACCAAAACATCAGCCAGAAAGCATTGGTACTGAGATGTGGTCTGTGGTCCCCACCTGCGGAACCACTCCTGTATTGAGTGTGTCTTGATAATTGCCAAAATTTCCATCTGTTGTCTATTCCATCTATTGTGCTATTTGCACAACAGCATGTGAAATTAATTGTCAGACGGTGTTGCTTCCTAAGTGGACAGTTTGATTTAACAGAAGTATTATTTACTTGGAGTTATATTCTGTTGTTTAAGTGTTCCCTTTATTTTTTTGAGCAGTGTAGTTATTTTGTCCTCACTGCCCAATGGTATAAAATTCTGTGACACAACCATGGTGGTGTCAATATGATCACTGCACCTCTAGATGAATTCACTGAGAGGTGTCGTTCATAAAATGGGGTCACTTATGGGGGGTTCTGCTGTTTTTGCAAACCATAACAATAAAATCTGGCGCTCCTTCACTTCTGAGCTCTGCCATGTACCCAAACAGTGGTTCCCCCCCACATATGGGGTATCAATGTACTCAGGACAAATTGCACACTAACGTTTGGGGTCCAATTTCTTCTGTTACCCTTGGGAAAATAAAAATTGAGGGAAAAAAACATTTTTGTGAAAAAATATGATTTTTTATTTTTACGGCTCTACGTTATAAACTTCTGTGAAATACTTGGGGGTTCAAAGTGCTCACCGCACATCTAGATAAGTTCCTTAGGGGGTCTAGATTCGAAAATGGTGCACTTGTGGAGGTTTCCACTGTTTAGGCACATCAGGGGCTCTCCAAATGCGACATGGTGTCCAATCTTAATTCCAGCCAATTTTGCTTAGAAAAAGTAAAACGGGACTCCTTCCCTTCCGAGCTCTGCCAAGCACCCAAACAGTGGTTTACCCCTACATATGGGGTATCAGCATACTCAGGACAAATTGCACAATATCTTTTGAGGTCCAATTTCTTTCGTTACCCTTCGGAAAATAAAATATTGGGGGCAAAAATATCATTTTTGTGAAAAAATATGATTTTTTATTTTTAAGGCTCAACGTTATAAACTTTTGTGAAGCACTTGGGGTTCAAAGTGCTCACCACACATCTAGATAAGGTCTTTAGGGGGTCTATTTTCCAAAATGGTGTCACTGGTGGGGGGTTTCCACTGCTTAGGCATATCAAGGGCTTTCCAAACGTGACATGGCCTCCAATCTCAATTCCAGCCAATTTTGCATTGAAAAGTCAAACAGCGCTCCTTCCCTTCCAAGCTCTGCCATGTGCCCAAACATAGAACACCAACAACATATGAGTGAGCGGGCACCGTCCACCTTATAGTAGAGTAAGGGGATCACCATATGCATACTAAATATAGTATACCAAACAAGAAAACATGTATGCATAAGAATTGGAATCACCACAACGATATTGGAAAAGTGTAAACAATCTTTATTTTGTAACAAAACACACACAAAAAAATATAAAAACATTTAAAAACCCATAACATAGTTATTGGGTACTGGGTCCATATCAAAATAACAGATAAATGCCAGATATAAATGTGAATTATCACGCAGCCAGATACAAAATAAAGTGCAAATGCACACAAGCAGATCATATAGACCAGTACATACAAAAGATTGCATAACTCATGGCCCTATATGCCAGTATGCTTGGTAGGTACATAAAGCCACTATAACCTAAATTCCTGTCTTGTAAATATTTGCGGGGAAAGGGTGGGAGGGCAGACAAAAAATGTTTTAATCCCAAATAGTGGAAATACACAGGCAAACTGCCTACAACCCACTCCAGCCCCTCAGCAGTGGGAGGGCTCTTACCTAACCTTCCAGGGTAAAATACCCTGCAACCCTAAGATGTCCGGTCTATCCGATCCTACAGGCTGCGTGCAACAAAGACCCACGCGTATCGACGCTGCACGCGTCTTCCTCAAGGTCAGTATTGTTACAAGTGGTATCTTTCCAAGTTTAAATAGAAAACAGAAAATGTTATGACACATACCAGGTGTGTGCAGCGATGGCGAAACTAATTCAACCCATCGGCGTGTCGAGGATCCCACTGCGCAGGCGTTACAGGTTTCCCCTGCTCACTGCTTGGACACAGTGCGCATGTGTTAAGCGCCATTCAGGTCATCCCCATGGATCTGGTAAGTATTTACTTCCGCCCACATGTACGGTATCCTACCAGGTTCAAGCGGGGCACTCCCACACCGTAACAATGCGTGGTTACCGCTCTGAAGGCATACAAACAGACATTCTGCACAGGCGCTCATCACACTTACCCTGGCCAGGGCACATATCTCCCACACATACAAACACGCTTAAGATGTTTCTTCGCTGCGTACCCATATACTAACAGATTCCATCCAGGGAATCTCCCATGGGTCCAAAACTTCATCCCATGGGCCCCAGGATAACTACAATAATGATATTAGTAAATATGGCTCGCATGTCATAGTAGAAGACGGGGCATTGTACGGCTAATACGTTATAAAAATACATAAGAAGTAGTGCCATTAGAGAGCACCCCATCCGGCTAGTGTATCCATACGTTGTTATACATATTGAATATCAGATAATAGTACCAGAAACACACACTGACAGACATTTTCCTGCAAAATGTTGGTTATCTACATGTGTCTGTACTGTCCGGAGAGCAAAATCCCCAAAGTTCCCAGTGTTTTTTCAGTAGTTCTTTCCACATATTATGCCACTCTTCGGATGGTCAAATCCTGTCCATATTCCTGTAAAGTTGTATATTGTAGGCAGCAACCCGGGTTCCCTCTAGGGGCTACCTGAAATGCAAACAGCAAAGTAAGGGGCAAAGTGGAACAAAATAACAGCCAAACAAACAGCCTGGGGCAGTGTAAATTCCACCAATCTTTTATAGGTGATGCTATACATGGTTATACTCATGGTGACCACAAAAGGAACATAGGGACAATTGCCTAGAGCTTTTTGTAGAAGCCCGTGTATAGCAGCTCCTCATTCATGCCTCCTGGTGTTAGGCTTTTAAGTTTGTATATTAGGCGGGACTCCCTTCTCAGTAGTTCATCCGTTATCTTACCCCCCCTAATGTTCGGTGTCACCCCTTCAAGGCCCATCACACGAAGGGTCCTATGGCTACCACCATGGGATTCCAAGAAATGGGCTGCTACTGACGTAATCTGTTTCCCCTTTTCCCTGTCTGTTTTTGCTGTGGTAATGTTTGAGATGTGTTGTTGTACCCTCCGGCGCAATTCTTGGGTAGTTTGCCCCACGTAGATTTTCTGACACCCACAGACAAGGGCATACACTAGATTCCGTGTGCGACAATTAAAGTACGCCTTTGATTTTACCTGGAAGGGCAGAGATGGGACAAAAGTCCCCAATCCAGCTATCATGAATGGACATACAGAGCAGCTACCACATGGAAAGGAGCCAACAATAGATTTACCTGAGCCTGTTCTTGTAGTCGGCCGTCTGTAGTGACTCCTTGATAGACAGTCCTTCAAGTTCACTGCTCTCCTAGCCACCACCCTTGGTTTCTGCGAGATCATTGTCCTCAGTCTTACATCACTCAATAGGATGGCCCAATTAGTTTCCATGATATGATGAATATCCCTCCATTGGTTGTTGAATTTAGTCACAAGACTTAGTTGGTTTTTATTATTATTCCTCTGTTGTGTTCTCAGGGCCTCCTCCCTCGTTTTCTGTCGTGAGAATTCAAACGCCCTCGAGATCACCCTCCGTGGGTATCCCCTTTCTTTGAAACGATTTGTAAGTAATTTTGACTCCTCCTGAAAGTTAGTCATAGTGCTGCAGTTTCTCCTGACTCGCAGGAACTGCCCCTTGGGGACACTGTTTCGCAGGTGGTCAGGATGGAAACTAGAGTAGTGCAGGATGTTATTGGTGGCCGTTTTCTTGCGGAAAAGAGTGGTATTAATACGGTTATCTTCAATCATAACCTTCAGGTCCAGAAAGTCAACAGAGCTCCTGGAGTAACATGATGTTAGCCGGATATTGTAACAATTGGTGTTTAGTTCCTTTACAAACTCCTCCAGTGATTCCGCCGTGCCTGTCCACAAGACAATGACATCGTTAATAAAACGGTACCACTTTAATACGTGTTCTTGAAAATATCGATTCTTGATCACCTGAGTCTCCTCCCACCACCCCATAAAGAGGTTTGCATATGGGGGCGCACACCTAGCCCCCATTGCTGTTCCAGATACTTGCCTATAAAAGACCCTATCAAAAATAAAATAGTTTTTTTCCAAAATAATTCTGAGAAGGTCCAATAAAAACGAGTCATGACCCCTATTACCAGTTGTGTATTTGTCCAAAAAGTACCCCACCGCTGCAATACCTAAGTCATGGTTGATGTTGGTGTATAACGCCTCCACATCAAGTGTGGCCAGAATGGTATCATCAGGTATGGGTTTGTTAATAATACCATGTATAAAGGCTCCATCTAGCAGTCTGTCCAAACTGGATTTAAATACTAGTGTCGGGTCCGAAGGTAGGGCAACATAGTGATGTCGATTATCCAATTGCCTTCTGGCCTCTTTACAATACATGTCCTTTGGCCACAGCACTATGTTGCCCCCCTTATCTGCCTCCTTAATTTCAAAACAATCATTGGATCTCAATCCTTTAAGTGCTTGTCTTTCCTCTTTGGACAAGTTATTCTGTCCCAGCCTATCCAATCTCAAATCTTGGATGGTATTATTAACAAAAAAGAACTGGATTTCCTTACAGTGAAACACCCGGTGGTTCCAACGTTCTATATGTTACCAAAAATACATAAGTCACTGTTGGAACCACCGGGCAGACCCATAGTGTCGGGTATTGGGGGACTCTATGAAAGATCATGCATTTATCTGGATTTTTTTCTGCAGCCTATGGTCTTAAAACTCGACTCCTATTTACGGGATTCATCCTTCTTGATCCAACAATTGGACCCCCTGAGGCTACCTGATGATACCATTCTGGCCACACTTGATGTGGAGGCGTTATACACCAACATCAACCATGACTTAGGTATTGCAGCGGTGGGGTACTTTTTGGACAAATACACAACTGCTAATAGGGGTCATGACTCGTTTTTATTGGACCTTCTCAGATTTTGGAAAAAAACTATTTTATTTTTGATAGGGTCTTTTATAGGCAAGTATCTGGAACAGCAATGGGGGCTAGGTGTGCGCCCCCATATGCAAACCTCTTTATGGGGTGGTGGGAGGAGACTCAGGTGATCAAGAATCGATATTTTCAAGAACACGTATTAAAGTGGTACCGTTTTATTAACGATGTCATTGTCTTGTGGACAGGCACGGCGGAATCACTGGAGGAGTTTGTAAAGGAACTAAACACCAATTGTTACAACATCCGGCTAACATCATGTTACTCCAGGAGCTCTGTTGACTTTCTGGACCTGAAGGTTATGATTGAAGATAACCGTATTAATACCACTCTTTTCCGCAAAAAAACGGCCACCAATAACATCCTGCACTACTCTAGTTTCCATCCTCACCACCTGCGAAACAGTGTCCCCAAGGGGCAGTTCCTGCGAGTCAGGAGAAACTGCAGCACTATGACTAACTTTCAGGAGGAGTCAAAATTACTTTCAAATCATTTCAAAGAAAGGGGATACCCACGAAGGGTGATCTCGAGGGCGTTTGAATTCTCACGACAGAAAACGAGGGAGGAGGCCCTGAGAACACAACAGAGGAATAATAATAAAAACCAACTAAGTCTTGTGACTAAATTCAACAACCAATGGAGGGATATTCATCACATCATGGAAACTAATTGGGCCATCCTATTGAGTGATGTAAGACTGAGGACAATGATCTCGCAGAAACCAAGGGTGGTGGCTAGGAGAGCAGTGAACTTGAAGGACTGTCTATCAAGGAGTCACTACAGACGGCCGACTACAAGAACAGGCTCAGGTAAATCTATTGTTGGCTCCTTTCCATGTGGTAGCTGCTCTGTATGTCCATTCATGATAGCTGGATTGGGGACTTTTGTCCCATCTCTGCCCTTCCAGGTAAAATCAAAAGCGTACTTTAATTGTCGCACACGGAATCTAGTGTATGCCCTTGTCTGTGGGTGTCAGAAAATCTACGTGGGGCAAACTACCCAAGAATTGCGCCGGAGGGTACAACAACACATCTCAAACATTACCACAGCAAAAACAGACAGGGAAAAGGGGAAACAGATTACGTCAGTAGCAGCCCATTTCTTGGAATCCCATGGTGGTAGCCATAGGACCCTTCGTGTGATGGGCCTTGAAGGGGTGACACCGAACATTAGGGGGGGTAAGATAACGGATGAACTACTGAGAAGGGAGTCCCGCCTAATATACAAACTTAAAAGCCTAACACCAGGAGGCATGAATGAGGAGCTGCTATACACAGGCTTCTACAAAAAGCTCTAGGCAATTGTCCCTATGTTCCTTTTGTGGTCACCATGAGTATAACCATGTATAGCATCACCTATAAAAGATTGGTGGAATTTACACTGCCCCAGGCTGTTTGTTTGGCTGTTATTTTGTTCCACTTTGCCCCTTACTTTGCTGTTTGCATTTCAGGTAGCCCCTAGAGGGAACCCGGGTTGCTGCCTACAATATACAACTTTACAGGAATATGGACAGGATTTGACCATCCGAAGAGTGGCATAATATGTGGAAAGAACTACTGAAAAAACACTGGGAACTTTGGGGATTTTGCTCTCCGGACAGTACAGACACATGTAGATAACCAACATTTTGCAGGAAAATGTCTGTCAGTGTGTGTTTCTGGTACTATTATCTGATATTCAATATGTATAACAACGTATGGATACACTAGCCGGATGGGGTGCTCTCTAATGGCACTACTTCTTATGTATAACGTGTTAGCCGTACAATGCCCCGTCTTCTACTATGACATGCGAGCCATATTTACTAATATCATTATTGTAGTTATCCTGAGGCCCATGGGATGAAGTTTTGGACCCATGGGAGATTCCCTGGATGGAATCTGTTAGTATATGGGTACGCAGCGAAGAAACATCTTAAGCGTGTTTGTATGTGTGGGAGATATGTGCCCTGGCCAGGGTAAGTGTGATGAGCGCCTGTGCAGAATGTCTGTTTGTATGCCTTCAGAGCGGTAACCACGCATTGTTACGGTGTGGGAGTGCCCCGCTTGAACCTGGTAGGATACCGTACATGTGGGCGGAAGTAAATACTTACCAGATCCATGGGGATGACCTGAATGGCGCTTAACACATGCGCACTGTGTCCAAGCAGTGAGCAGGGGAAACCTGTAACGCCTGCGCAGTGGGATCCTCGACATGCCGATGGGTTGAATTAGTTTCGCCATCGCTGCACACACCTGGTATGTGTTATAACATTTTCTGTTTTCTATTTAAACTTGGAAAGATACCACTTGTAACAATACTGACCTTGAGGAAGACGCGTGCAGCGTCGATACGCGTGGGTCTTTGTATGCACGCAGCCTGTAGGATCGGATAGACCGGACATCTTAGGGTTGCAGGGTATTTTACCCTGGAAGGTTAGGTAAGAGCCCTCCCACTGCTGAGGGGCTGGAGTGGGTTGTAGGCAGTTTGCCTGTGTATTTCCACTATTTGGGATAAACACATTTTTGTCTGCCCTCCCACCCTTTCCCCGCAAATATTTACAAGACAGGAATTTAGGTTATAGTGGCTTTATGTACCTACCAAGCATACTGGCATATAGGGCCATGAGTTATGCAATCTTTTGTATGTACTGGTCTATATGATCTGCTTGTGTGCATTTGCACTTTATTTTGTATCTGGCTGCGTGATAATTCACATTGATATCTGGCATGTATCTGTTATTTTGATATGGACCCAGTACCCAATAACTATGTTATGGGTTTTTTAATGTTTTTATATTTTTTGTGTGTGTTTTGTTACAAAATAAAGATTGTTTACACTTTTCCAATATCGTTGTGGTGATCCCAATTCTTATGCATACATGTTTTCTTGTTTGGCAAACATAGAATACCACAACAAAGATGATCAGAAGGCAGTTTTCATATATCAAACATAATTTTATTAAGGTACTACAAAATTTAAAATCATACTGCCAAATTTAGGGAGTGGAACAACAAATACATCCTGTCCTTCAAACCTCACGTCCAAGCTCTTGCCACCTCCTGTCACCTCCAACTCAAAAATATTGCCAGAATCCGTTCCTTCCTCAGTCCACAATCTACCAAAACTCTTGTGCATGCTCTCATCATCTCCCGCCTCGATTACTGCAACACCCTCCTCTGTGGCCTCCCCGCTAACTCTCTTGCACCACTCCAGTCTGTCCTCAACTCTGCTGCCCGCCTAATCCACCTCTCTCCTCGCTACTCCCCTGCTTCTCCCCTCTGCAAATCCCTCCACTGGCTCCCAATCCCCCAACGAATCCAGTTCAAACTACTAACACTGATCTACAAAGCCATCCACAACCTGTCCCCTCCCTATATATCTGAACTAATCTCCCACTATCTTCCCTCACGTAATCTTCGTTCATCCCAAGACCTCCTACTCTCCTCCACACTTATTCGTTCCTCACACAATCGCCTCCAAGATTTCTCCCGAATATCCCCCATCCTCTGGAATTCTATGCCTCAACATGTCCGATTATCCACCACCCTCGGATCCTTCAGACGGAACCTGAAAACCCATCTCTTCAGGAAAGCCTACAGCCTACAATAACCGAGCTGCCGCCTCACCACCGCCAGAGCCGCCGCCGCCTCACCCCTACCTTCTGTCTCTTCCCCACTATCCCATAGAATGTAAGTCCGCAAGGACAGGGTCCTCTCCCCTCTGTACCAGTGTGTCACTGTAAACCTGTTTACTGTAAATGATATCTATGACTCTGTATGTAACCCCTTTCTCATGTACAGCACCATGGAATTAATGGTGCTATATAAATAAATAATAATAATAATACATCCCCCACTGTTACCAATGTTGACGTACAGCGCCAAGTGACAGACAAATTGCTCACATATCAAATTCTTGGTGGCAAACTAACAATACCGATATGAATCAATCAATGAATAGTTAAATAATCCTCTTTCACCTTATTGTACAGGTATGGCAGCTCAAAGGCAATGTATGCCCTTATACCAAATAATCGTGTATCACACCACCATTGATCAGCCCTATTCACTACCTATCATTTTCTATCAACCAACCCAAACAATACTGGGCAAGCGGTCAGTGAAACGGTATAATTACCTTTTAGACGGCTGAGATATGGAGTACCCGCTGTCACCTGGGCCTGCATGTCCGCCCCGACGCACGTTTCGGACTCCTTTCTCAAGGGTTCTCAAAGGATTATTTAACTATTCATTGATTGATTCATTATGGGTATTGTTAGTTTGCCACCAAGAATTTGATGTGAGCAATTTGTCTGTCACTTGGCGCTGTACGTCAACATTGGTAACAGTGGGGGATGTATTTGTTGTTCCACTCCCTAAATCTGGCAGTATGATTTTAAATTTTGTACTACCTTAATAAAATTATGTTTGATATATGAAAATTGCCTTCTCATCATCTTTGTTGTGGTGTTCTATGTAGTATCTGATGATAGGCTATAGGAGTCCTGTTGTTTACATGGGAATTAATGGTGGATTTATTCATATTATACCATGTTTCACTGTCATATGTGTTTATGCATGCGCCCAAACAGTAGTTTACCTGCAAATATTGGTTATCAGCCTACTCAGGATAAATTGCACAACAACTTTTGGGGTCGAATTTCTCCTGTTACCCTTGGTAAAATAAAAAAAATTTGGTCTGAATTAAATTTTTTGTGAAGAAAAATTAAATGTTATTGTTTTTTTTACACATTCCAAAAATACCTGTGAAGCACCAGAAGGGTTAATAAACATCTTGAATGTGTTTTTAAGCACCCTTAGGGGTTCAGTTTTAAAATGGTGTCACTTTTCATTTTTTTGCTATCATATAGACCCCTCAAAGTGACTTCAAATGTGAGGTGGTCCCTAATAAAAAAAATGGTGTTGTAAAAATGAGAAATTGCTGTTTAACTTTTAACCCTTATAACTTCCTAGCAAAAAAAAAATTGGGTTCCAAAATTGTGCTGATGTAAAGTAGACATGTGGGAAATGTTACTTATTAAGTATTTGTGACATATCTCTGTGATTCAAGGGCATGAAAATTCAAAGTTGGAAAATTGTGAAATTTTCAAAATTTTCACCAAATTTCCGTTTTTTTCACAAATAATCACAAGTCATATCAAAGAAATTTACCACTATCATGAAGTACAATATATCCCCAAAAAACAACATCAGAATCACCGGGATCCATTGAAGCGTTCCAGAGTTATTATCTCATAAATGGACAGTGGTCAGAATTGCAAAAATTGGCTTGGTCATTAACATGCAAACCACCCTCGGGGGTAAAGGGGTTAAAGGTGTGTAGTGTAGCAGAAAAGCCCTTGTACAGCTCTATCTCTTCTGTCTCTATGAAAATTGAAATTTAAGATGCCCTTCTGGTGTAGGTTGTGGCAGTTTCCTGGCCGATTAAAGATTAAGGAAAGCGGGACTTAGGCTAAAGGTAGAGCAGCCTAGGAAGTCGACCTCTCTTCACATTGCTACTCACAGAAAATACTTTTACCTCAGCAGCTTCTAGAGGCTTCTGCAGGAAACCAGGCTGTGAGCATGTCATGTGACCAAACTCTTGCACCTTTACACTTTGGACAGTAGATGGCAGTATAGGACAATTTATCGAATAGACCACATAAAATGACATAGGTTTTGGATAACTACCCGACAACTATATTTTGCAACAGACAGGAGGAGGTACTGGGACACTACAAACTACCCCTCTTAAGATAAGCCATCCTCGGCGACTCTTGGAGGGTGGTACCTAGACAAAACAGCAAAAGTAACACTTTGTTCAGCATCAACTTATAAACACAATTAAGGTAGAGTCCTTTAAGGCAATGGCAAATTGTCCATTAATGTTTCTTTAGAGCACATAGAATACTTTAAATAAAATGTAAAAGTAAATAAACTCTTGATTTGAAAGCAGGCACATGCTTAAAGTAAGGCTGCAGCAGCACCATACGTAGTGAAGAGGCAGTGACCCACAAAGTTCAAACACAAAAAGTCTCTTTTAATGTGTTTCTTCACAGCATTAAAGTCCAAATCACATAAATGCATATAACTTCAGTGTATATTATCAGTATTCAGTTTACACCAGTTCATAGCAATACAAATCATATGGCTTTAGCTTGCGGTCCCTAAACAGGCCAGACTTCACTTGTCCAGTTTCCCTGGGTGACCGCACGCCATATTACAGTCTCCATACACACAGCCTCATATGTTGCAGACACTACACAATACACACCAGTCCTCCTCTGGCTAGTTCTCGTGGGTGTCCTGCATCGCTGTATCACAGTCTCTTTACTCACACAGTCATACAAAGTCCTGGATATCCTCCAGATAGCAGACGGGCATTATATCCACCTGTTTGCAATTGTTACACATGCTAGTCCTCTTTTAGGCACAGGACATCCACCTCCAGGCACAGGACTGTCCACATCCGACTCCTTCGGGCACAGAACATCCACCTCCGGGCACAGGACTTGTCCACATCTGAGACCAGTACCATGGATGACTTGCATCACTGTATACGCTGCGGGTGCCAGGCTATCCAGCCGCCCTGGGTGCTGGCTCTGCTGGCCTGTGCCTCAATGCACTCAGACAGCACTCGGCAGGCCTCTGCTCTGCACACCAGCACACACCAGACTGACACTGATGTGCACCTCACACACCTGACACCTGACACACCCATACCCCTTACTGCAGGGCTTTTAAACACACACAAACCTGTGGCCTTCAGCCACATGGAAAACCCAGACCGGAAATCCGTGACTCTCATGCACACCTATGGACTTCATTCGTCTGCATGCATATTCTGGGGAGCACAAACAGCGCCCCCTAGCTGTAACAGAGGCCACAGTCTCACAATAGAGAATTTTAAATTATGGCTACATTAAATTTAGATACATTTACTCCTGATAGTGGACAGATGGGATACCTTTCATACTTTGCTCTGATCTCCTCAGCAGTTGCTCTTCTGCGGGTGCAGGAATAGAATTGTCTCTGGTATTGTCCGTTGGTGCAGAGACTGGAGCAGTAACTGCAATTGGCACAGATGGGTAGTAACCAGAAACAAAAAGTTGTGGGACCATTAGGAAGACATCAGAAAGATTTGGTTGAACCCTGGGTTCATTTAAAGGTACATAAGTAGGCACAATCTGCTGTTGAGGTGTAGGCTGGTTTGGCAGCTCCTCTTTAATGCAAATTTTTTGTACTTCATAGACTTTCGATTCAGGGTAAGGAATGGCAATAATGGTGTATGGTTCTGTTTCCCAAAGTGAATCTAGTTTTCCCGAATGGTGAAACTTCTTCAGCCATACATTATCTCTAACCAGTAATGGCTGTGCATGAGCTCGCAAGTTGTATTCTCCTTGTTGTCTTCTTCGAGCTTCTTAGGTGCAACAATCCACAATCTCTTGCGATTCAAGCATTCTACTCTGATGTTCTGAAACCCAATCAGTTTTTGGCAAAGGGTTCATGGAATCTAGCACTTGAATTCCATTGGTAGTTGACCTTGTCTTCCAAACATGAGATAGAAAGGTGAATAACCTGTAGAGCAATTGGTGGTGCTATTGTGCAGGGTGGGCCATTTACAGTTATATGAAAAAGTTTGGGCACCCCTATTAATCTTAAGCTTAATGTTTTATAAAAATAGTTTTTTTTGCAACAGCTATTTCAGTTTCATATATCTAATAACTGTTGGACACAGTAATGTTTCTGCCTTGAAATGATGTTCATTGTGCTAACAGAAAATGTGCAATCTGCATTCAACCAAAATTTGACAGGTGCATAAGTATGGGCACCTCACCAGAAAAGTGACATTAATATTTAGTAGATCCTCCTTAATAACAGCCTCTAGTCGCTTCCTGTAGCTTTTAATGAGTTCCTGGATCCTGGATGAAGGTATTTTTGACCATTCCTCTTTACAAAACAATTCCAGTTCAGTTAAGTTTGATGGTCGCCGAGCATGGACAGCCCTCTTCAAATGATCCCACAGATGTTCAATGATATTCAGGTCTGTGGACTGGGATGGCCATTCCAGAACAGTGTAATTGTTCCTCTGCATGAATGCCTGAGTAGATTTGGAGTGGTGTTTTGGATCATTGTCTTGCTGAAAGATCCATCCCCTGCGTAACTTCAACTTTGTCACTGATTGATGAACATTATTGTCAAGAATCTGCTGATAATGAGAGGAATCCATGCATCCCTCAACTTTAACAAGATTCCCGGTGCCGGCATTGGCCACACAGCCCCAAAGCATGATGGAACCTCCACCAAATGTTACTGTGGGTAGCAAGTGTTTTTCTTGGAATGCTGTGTTTTTTTGCCGCCATGCATAACGCCTTTTTGTATGACCAAACAACTCAATCTTGGTTTCATCAGTCCACAGGACCTTCTTCCAAAAAGAAATTGGCTTCTCCAAATGTGCTTTTGCATACCTCAGCCGACTCTGTTTGTGGCGTGCTTGCAGAAACGGCTTCTTTCGCATCACTCTCCCATACAGCTTCTCCTTGTGCAAAGTGCGTTGTATAGTTGACCAATGCACAGTGACACCATCTGCAGCAAGTTGATGCTGCAACTCTATGGAGGTGGTCTGAGGATTGTCCTTGACTGATCTCACCATTCTTCTTCTCTGCCTTTCTGATGTTTTTCTTGGCCTGCCACTTATGGCCTTAACAAGAACTGTACCTGTGTTCTTCCATTTCCTTACTATGTTCCTCACAGTGGAAATTGACAGGTTAAATCTCTGAGACAGCTTTTTGTATCCTTCCCCTGAACAACTATGTTGAATAATCTTTGTTTTGAGATCATTTGAAAGTTGTTTTGAGGAGCCCATGATGCCACTCTTCAGAGGAGATTCAAACAGGAGAACAACTTGCAAGTGGCCACTTTAAGTAGCTTTTCTCATGATTGCATACACCTGGCTATGAAGTTCAAAGCTCAATGAGGTTACAAAACAAAAAAAAAGTGCTTTAGTAACTCAGTAAAAAGTAGGTAAGAGTATTTAAAACAAGAAAATGATAAGGGTGCCCATACTTATGCACGTGTCAAATTTTGTTTGAATGCAGATTGCACATTTTCTGTTAGTACAATAAACCTCATTTCAAGGCAGAAACATTACTGTGTCCAACAGTTATTAGATATATGAAACTGAAATAGCTGTTGCAAAAAAAACCTATTTTTATAAAACATTAAGCTTAAGATTAATAGGGGTGCCCAAACTTTTTCATATCACTGTATATGGATACACCTAAATAAAATGGGAATGATTGGTGATATCAACTTCCTGTTTGTGGCAGTAATTGTCTATGCTGTGAAGATACAAGATGTGCAGCATCTGAAACAACAGATACTGGAAGCCTGTGCTAGCAATTCTTCTGTGGTGTTGCTATCAGTATGTCAAGAGTGGGAGAAGAGGGCTGCATTGACAATCCAACACAATGGGCAGCACTTTGAACACATTTCTTAAGTGGTCATAAAGTTTTAAATAACTCATGAAAGAATAAAGTTACGTTAAAACTAACCACACATTGTTTTTCTTGTGAAATTCTCAATAAGTTTGCAAGAGGATTGTGAAGACCACAGCAGTGTTTTTCATACTTTCCTTAGTTAAATAAGATTTGGTTCAGGTGATCAGCTAATCAGAAGCACATTAAGTATAATCCGAGTACCCCATGGCCCTAGCGGGTATTGCATTTCTGACATCACGAACAGGATGGACCGACCCAGTAAACTGGGTCCTGTGCACCCTAGACTTTATTAAACTGTGTGATAACTGCCATTTTTCACGCCACGTGGTGCTCAAGGAGCAGAGGACGTGTATCTGTGGGCAGAGCCAGAGAAAGAGTGCAAAGGGAAGCTGCGCTCCGTGCTCTGCCATCAGCGGGCGAAAAAGCAGGAGGCCCCAGACTTAAAAAAAAACGGAAGGAGCACCGTCCAGACAGCCGATGTTGCAGCCGCTCACTCTGTTAACAAAACGCAGGGCCTGGCTGAGGTTCACTAGGGGAAAGGAGAAAATGTCCATTCCAGGTGGAGGTTAAGCGGCGGCCGCAGCCCCCATAAACCGGCCAGATCCAGCAGCAGCCACAGCCACAGCTTCCATAATGCCGTTATCAATGCTGTACATACCGGGAGCAGCCTGGTTACAACAGTACTCAGGGGAGCCACACACCCTGAGCGATTTTAAGGAGAGACTCTGCAGTTTGTTTGAACTGTACCCCCTGTCTGAGAATCAAAAAGTCAGCATCCTCACTACCAAGTTAACTGGTGCAGCTCAGAGGGAAGAAAACTCCTGGCTGGACAACAATAAAAGAACTGTTAAACAAATCTTAGCCAGGCTGAAGGACACCTTTGACACCCGCACTGCAGCAGAGATAAAAATGAGATTCTTTGGGTGCAAACAAAGGGTGCAGGACAGTATACAGGACTATGCCCTTAATCTCCAGGAGGTCATTAAGCAAGTTGACCCCGGCAGCATGCAAGAAGGGGACAGATTGTTAAAGGAGCAATTTATTGAGGGACTCGTGTCCACCACTCACAGGACACAACTGCGCATCTTGGCCCTTGAAAACCCTGACTTGGACTTTCCACACTTTAAAAATAGGGCCATCTGGATGCTGCATGAACCAAATTCCAGCTGCACAGTGCCCCCTAGGTGCCCGGCAATTACATACCACCAGAAAGCGGCATCCTTTCCCCAGAGCCTTGTGGAAGCCGACGCGCAGACCCTGGCTAATGAACCTGCTGCAGGACTGTATCTCCAGGTCCAGGAGCTGACCAAAAGAGTGGCTGCGCTAACCAAAACCGTGAAGTCCATGCAAGTGTCCCCAAAGGAGAAGATCTAGCTGGCCTCCAGTCCAGATGACGTCCCGTGGCGACGGCAGAAGAGGATCTCACCGACCAGAGGGAGAGACAACGATCGCTACGACCAGGATGGATGACCCATTTGTCGCCACTGCAACAAGGCGGGACACAAAATTCTGCAATTTAAATGAGCAACCCCTGGAGCAGAGGGCCAACCTCCAGGAGTAAGATGACCAGGCCCACAAAGCTGGCGAAACAAGTAAGTTGGAGGAAGACTGGTCCTCTCAATTGTGATTGAAGGCATCCCAATGAATGCTTTACTGGACACTGGCTCCCATTTGATGACTATGCCATATATTCTTTACATACGGTACTAGGCTGACTCTGATATTACCCGCGGCCAAGATAATGACCTGACAGTAGTCACCAGCAATGGTCAGCCTTTGCCACAAGTGGAGTATAAGGAGGTGACCATTAAGGCATTTAGGTGGGCGAGTAAAATTGAAAGCCCAAAGTCTGATAATTGTAGATATTGATCGGCGAGAATGTAACCCAATGAGGACCTTAGGTACTAATGTGATAGAAAATTGTCTTGGCGAATTTATTGTTTTACTGCAACAGGTAGTCGAAACTGTCAGTTCCATTGAGCAGCCTGTCCTGCATAAAGAGATCAAAGCCTTGATGCAGAGACAACAGGTAGAACTGTCTGGTGGAGAAATCGGCAGCATCAGAGTGAGTGATCCAATCCCCATTGCAATACCCCCAGGAGTGAAATGTTAATCTGGTGTCGAGCAGCAATAGGTCTCAGGGGTCAAAATTACCAAGCCCTGGTAGAACCCAAATATTCTAATAGTAGGCCCACCATCCTGACAGCCGGAGGGGTAGTCGATGTCCGCAAGGGGAGGGTACCGATACGCATCCTGAATTGTGGGGAGAAAGAGGTCCATTTACCCTGATATGCCACCCTTGCTAAGCTGTTCAATGTCAATAACAACATGATACAGGCAGTAGAACTCTTGATCCTGTCCGATCAGGTAGAGGACAATGGCTCTGCAGACCAACTGGAGGATTGGTGCCAGAAGTTGCACATAGGCACTGACTTCACTCCTTTGCACCAAAAGCATGGGGCTTAGCGGGTGGTCAAAGAGTATGAACGGGTATTCAGCAAACACCCTCTAGACTTTGGGCAGGTAAAAGGGGTCCAACACCATATACCCACTGGAGATCATACGCCCATTAAAGAGAGGTACAGGCCTGTACCTCCAGCTCACTACCAATGTGCCAAGGGTATGTTATGGCAGATGAAGGAGGCTGGATTGATCAGAGACAGTTGTAGCCCCTGGGCAGCTCCATTAGTCCTCGATAGAATGAAAGATGGTACAATGAGGATGTGTGTTGGCTGCAGGCAGATTAACCGCATTACACATAAGGATGCCTACCTGTTACCCAGAATTGAGGAGTCATTAGATGCCCTGAAATCTGTTAACTATTTCTCCACCTTAGATCTCACCAGTGGGTATTGGCAGGTTCCTGTGGCAGAGACGGATAAAGATATGACCGCCTTCACAACACCCTTGGGCTTAAGCGAGTTCAACTACATCATGCCATTCGGGCTTTTTAAGGCTGCTTTCACACATCAGGTTTTTTCCGTCAGGCACAATCCGGCGAATGTTGAAAAAAAAGGATTCGTTGCAGATTGTGAAAAACTGATGCCACAGATCCGTTTTTTTCGACGGATCTGACTAGCTGATCCAGCTAATTGGATCCTAAAAAAACCTGAGCATGCGCAGTTAAAAAACGGAATCCGGAGCCAGAATCCATCATTTAACTGACCCGGCGCCTTCCGGCACCCATAGGCTTCTGTTCTAGCAAAAAGCCGGAAGTGCCAGATACGGCGCTGTCCAGTTTTTCGCCGCAGACAAAAAATGTAACTATGTACATTTTTCCAGATGCCGGACAAACACTTTTTGCCAGATCCGGCAAAAGACGGACGAAATGTGAGGCCATCCGGCACAATCCAGCGATAATACTAGTCTATGAGAAAAAAACGGATCCGGTAGCAGCTTTCGAAAGATACGTTTTTTTCAAAATTCGCCGGATTGAGCCTGACGGCAAAAACCTGATGTGTGAAAGCAGCATTACGCACTGGGGACTTCTAGAGGATGATGGAGTGTTGCCTCGGGCACAAGAACTTTGAAACAGTCCTATTGCACCTGGAGGATGTCATTGTATTCTCCAAGACCTATGAAGACCACCTGAAGCACCTGGCCAAGGTGTTTAAAGCCCTATCCAACTTTGGCCTGAAAGTGAAGCCGTCCAAGTGTCACCTATTGAAGCCCAAGGTGCAGTACCTAGGCCACATAGTAAGGGCAGAAGGCGTGACACCAGATCCTGACAAAGTCACCGTTATCAGGGACTGGCAAAAACATACCATTCGTGAAGAACGGCAGTTCTTCGGGTTGGTAGGATACTACCGGAGATTCGTCAATGACTTCACCAAGATAGCCGCACCCCTGCAAGACCTGCTAGTGGGCCAATCCAAGAAGACCAAGAACAAGAATCCTTCGTTCAAGTGGAACAGCAGGCTAGATGAATCTTTCACTCGGTTGAAGTAGGCTTTCATGGGAGATGAATTCCTGGCCTACCCTGACTATGACAACCATTCATACTTTACACTGACACCAGCAAAGTGGGATTGGGAGCAGTGCTATCACAAGTGCAGAAAGGCAGAGAGAGTAATTGCCTACGCCTGCAGGAAGCTTCGTCCCACTGAGAGGAACCCCGACAACTATAGCTCCTTCAAGTTGGAGTTTCTCATCATAGTCTGGGCTGTGACTGAGTGATTCACACGCTACCTGGCTTAAGCGAAGTTAATCATCTTCATGGACAATAATCCGCTGACTTACCTGGAAACCACAAAGCTAGGTGCACTGGAACAGCGATGGATGGCCTGGCTGTCCAACTACGAGTTTACCATCAAGTACCGAGCAGGGCATAAGAAAGCTAATGCTGATGCGCTATCCAGGATGCCCAATTTACCAAATGAGGGAGAAGACCCGGAAGAGCTAGAGGAGATCGAGTTACCAGCCTTCCACCGCCCCGAGGTGGCCCAGTGCTCCTGTTGTGTGAGGAACAAGTGATATGTCAGCAAAGAAGCCATGCTGAACCCATTGCCCCACCATGGATGGGCAGAGACGCAGGATAGTGACCCGGCAGTCTGCCTGGTAAAGGAATAGCTGACACAGGCTGATTCGCACCCTGGTCCACATGCTCCACAAAAGACCCAACAGTTGTGGAAGGAGAAGGGCACGCTACACATCTATGAAGGTAAGCTGTGTCGGAGGAATATCAACTCGCGCGCACACACGATCTAGTATGACAGGTCGTAGTCCTGAAGTGGGAGGCACCAATGGTCTTAGAAGCATACCATAATGGAGCAGGACACTTTGGATGGAATAAGCTGGAAGTCCTACTTCATGAAAGATTCTACTGGATTGGCATGAGGAGAGCCATTAAGAAGTGATGCCGAGAATGTGGCCCATGCAACCTGCGCAGGAAAGACCGGAACAGCCAGAGGGCTCCCGTACAGCCCATTATCACCAAACAACCACTTGAACTGGTGGCTTTGGATCACGTGAAGTTAACCCTAGGTAGGACTGGCTACACCTACGCTCTGACCATAGTGGACCATTACTCAAGGTTTCTAGTTGTTGTGCCTGTCAAAGACAAAACAGCAAAGACAGCAGCCAAAGCGTTTCAAGAACACTTTTGTCAACTGCACGGTTACCCTAAACGAGTGCTCACCGACCAAGGCCCAGCCTTTGAGGTAGAAATGTTCCAGGAGTTCTGTAACCATTACGGTTGCAAGAAGATCAGGACGACACTGTATCATCCACAGACAAATGGCATGTGTGAGAAAATGAACCAGGTGGTAATTGATCTGTTGAAGACCTTGCCCCTGGAAGAGAGAAACCTGTGGCCAGAGAAGTTGCGGGTCTGGTAGATCTATACAATCATATCCCGGTGAACTCTACCAACTGCACACCCGCCTACCTAATGAGAGCGAGACCTGGCAAGTTACCCATTAATTTCGACATGGGAGTCCTAATACCTGAAATGACATAATCAGATGCAGATTGGGATACAGAGCTGCAGCAGCAATACCCCAAAGTACAAGAGTGCGAAAAGAAGCGTTTGTCCCAAGCAAGACAGAGGCAGGAGACAAACTATAATCAGCAGGCCCCTGCAGTTCCCTTGCTACTTGGAGAACAAGTTTTCAAAAGAAAGAGGAGGATGCTCAAACTAGATGATCAGTGGGAGGTAGAGCCATACACCATTATGCCTTCAAACCTTTGATAACACCAAGGAGTGTCTCATCAGTAAAGATGGAGAAGAAACCTCCACGGCAGTGTCAAGGGATCATCTAAAACCATGCCCTGAACAACTGAAGGAGAGGATTGAAGATCAAGACATTCCTCAGCCAACGGAAGAAGTGGAGGAAAAGATCAGCACAGTACTCGACAAGTTCCCTCCAAACTGGACAAGAGTGAACCAGGCCATAGTTGTGACCGTTTTGACCTTTCCTCAGCTAGTAGTGCCAGAAAGAGATGTGACCCCAGACCAACCTGAAGACCAGTGGGCTCAAGCAGCAGATACCACATTAGCAGTGGAGTAAGAGAATCCACCCCCTGCCAGCGATGAATCTGTCATGCCCACGGTGAGCATCAGTAGTCGTAGAAAATCAGGTATACCTGTGCTACGCAGAATCACCCGTAGCTTAGCCAATAGAGAGTGCACTACACCAGTGGTAGCAAGCACACTGAATCTGGTCAGGTCACTAGAAATACCTGTACTGTGTAGATCCACCCATAGTACCAGAGGTCAGATCCCAGCCTGGTATAGGGACTAAAATGTCAATGTATTAATAATGTATATAAGTTGAAATGTATGTGATTGCAACCACCAAGCATATGAGCCTACAGAGACTCTGTAAGAAATTAAAAAAATATTCTTTATAACCTATTGAAGGACAATTGGGTCACAGGACTATGTGTGGTCAGGACCTTCATTGTATACAGTTCCCCCGACCTGACGTAAATATAAACCGTCGGCATGGCTGAAGAGCCAGAAAACCTCAGGCCCAGAGTCCCATAGCCACGCCCAGGAACGAAGCAATGGTGGGTTGGGATGGTTCCCACCGAGGAAACTCAAAAGTCCGTAGGGTAACGCAGATGGACCAGTGTTGCTCTTAGGAACCTAATTGACAAATTCTTATCGTTTTCAAGGTTTTGTAATTTTTTATCTTTTTAAAATCTTGTAATAGTTCTAATTGTTCGCTTGGACACATGGAGGCATAGCAGCATACGAGAGCCCAGAGTCACCACGAGCGTGTGACACCTTGAACAGGCTCAAGCTTCCTGCCATGCAGGTAGTGTTTCATTTAGTGGACAGACTTAGAGAGGAACTTGAGCAGAACTAAAAGCACCAAGCACCCAGAGAACAGCACAGCAGGGATGCCTCCAACCCCACCTGGCTAGGTGGATCCTGAATTGCTTCCAGGCTGCCCAGATCTCCATCACCAGCTTTGATTTGTGCCCCGGAATGCACCTGCAACCTGGGACTAAAGGTAAAGAAAACTGCAAAACTTGAGTCCTCTAGTCATTCCTGCACCCTCCCTCTGTCCTGCACCCTAACACTTTACATAAATGACCTCTTCCTGGCTCCTGGGAGGATGGTGCCTGGAAGTTAACTCTGCCTCCAGTGTTTATTTTACTTGACTGTGAGTTACCAGTGCTTTATTGCAACAATATTGCAGCCCTGTCTGCTTGTGAGATGGAAGCTGAAGCTGAGAGGAACCTGCAGATGTGTCAAGTATAATCACACACAGCTCTGAAGTGAGATCAGGAGAGCAGAGAGCGACCATTACAGATCACACTGTTAACTCTCCCTTATATTTAAAATAAGCTCTGGAGGCAGAGTTATTTTCTAGGCAACATGAGCCCCAGAGACTGGAAAATGTAATTTGTATAAAGTGATAAAAGATGATTTCTTAGCAACAAGACATCTGATATGAGACACACAGGTATAACTTTTTCAGCAGTCTATAAGCTGTATACCCATATTAATAGTTTAGATAGGTCAAATGTGGTGACAGATTCCCTTTAAGAAAGAGCCTAAATCTTCGTCAAATCCTGAGTGTGTGAACAAACTTTTAGAAATTTTATGACAAGAAAAATAAGCAATAGACCGAGTTCTTCAACAGAGTTAAAGGGGGGCACAGGTTTACTTCAGACATCCAAAAGACTCTACAGTTTAATGAATAATATCAAATAGAATAATCACACTGTCATAACTAAGAGCTGGTAAGACAGCTATCTGCAAAGGAGAAACCTAATGTACTTTCTACTGTAAGTCACACAGCTGTGTGAAACTACAAGAGAGCTACCACAAACTTTTAACCAGATTGTAAAAAATGGCAGAATTAGTCCATCATAGAAGTCTCTCTGAATTAAAATTATGCCCAAAAAAACAAGCATATACAGGTAGCTTCTCATATATTTGGTGGATTACCCATTGATTGATTAAGACATGCTGGAAGGAAATAAAAAACAAAATTGACAAAATCTGTTCTGTTAAAACTCAACTGTCACTAAAATAAATTTATTTAGCCTTTCCATCTAACGGCCTTAAATTGTTAATAGATGAGAGGGAAGCTATTTTTTAACAGCTGTCAAGCTTATAATACAACTTATGTGGCCCCCGAGTTCGTAATCAAAAAACAAACAATGGTACAACAAAGCCAATCTAAACGTTAAACCGCATGAAAGGTAACTTCACCGCATATTGATATTTTGCCCTCTCCAAAGCCTAAACTCATTGATAACCTCTTCTACTACACTTTACACTTTGTTTATTTTGAAACAACTTTAGGGTATGTGCAGACATTTAGGAATTGGCAGCGCTTTGAACGCAGCACATGTTCGCTGCTTCCAAAGCGCTGCCGACTACTGAACGCAGGTGAATCTGCATGTGTTCATTGAACCATGCGGATTCATCGCATCTAATACATTATATGGGTGAAATTTGTCTTGCGGAGTCTCCTCAAGATAAATAGACATGCTGTAGTGTGGAAATATACGCTGCATGTCCGTCTCCGCAGGTGAACCGCAGGCGTCTGTGCAGCCATAGTAGTAGTACACTATGCTGTAACTAACATCTGGATGCTGTGGGTTGGACACTGCACAACCTGAAGCGTTTACTGATCGTCTGCACATACCCTCAGATGTCTTCCTTTTCTATCTGCTAATTACAGATCCATTCAAACTGAATGTACTATCAGAATTAAACTGTTCAGATATCGTTGCAACGCACCCATCTTTGCCACCACCACTCACTACTCCGCATCTCTATAATTTTGAAACTATATAATTCAGGATATTCAGGTTTTCCTGTATACATTTATTCAGATGTATCTGCAATGTTTGTATGATGTTGTATTATGAAAACTTCAATGAAAAAGTACTGAAAATCTAACCACATTGATCAGACCTCAATTTATATATATTTCTTTATAAATCCAAACAATTATTTTAGCACTTTCTAAAGCAAGTCTTTAATGAAATTCATCTTAAGTCCCATCAAAGTGCAATATTTGTTTTAAAAGCCCATATGCAAATAAACTTAAAAGCAAAACTTACCATTAGGTGATCAGTACAGCTCTGTAAGGGGGATATTTGATAGTTTAAATGTCTAGAAATGTTCCAAGGAAAGTTAGTAAAGCAAAGGTCCAACCTTATTCATGGTGGCTCAAAAAGAATGGCCATGCCCTTCCTTTAACGTGGAGATATCTTTTAGGGAACATCCACTTAATGATAAGACTTGGTGTTTTCTGTCTCACTCCATTCCCGTCTTCTCTTGGTATGCATCTTCATGGGTTTTTTGTGCTGTACTCAAATCTTAGTTGACGTGTTCTTGTTTGCTGAATAGAGTATAATAGCTGGGTGAAGAATTCCCATTCAGGCTAAAAGAAAAGACATTTGAAAAAGGAGATTAATTAACTATTTAGAATGAAACGTGCATGGTGCTGTTTTTAGCAGCAAACAGATGACAGACCCTAAAAGTGTGAATGTAAATCAAAGCAAAATGGAAACTGGGACAGCAACATGAAAATACTGGTTTTATCATTCTTAATGAAAGAAGTATCATGCAGATGCCAGTCAAGCAGAAGCTCTATATAATGAAAGCCTCAACATAATGGATGCAACTGGTTGTGCAAAATCAGCATTTCATACAAACACATTCAATGCACATGTGCATCTCACATACTATATATGGGGCCAGTAGGAATGCCACTAATGATAAAGAACAGATTACATATTCTTGTATACAGATATACTGTATATATCTTACTTCGCCATTGCAGTTATTTTCATTGTTACTACATCTGGTATCATGAGATTAAAAAATATCCAAACAAATATTTATTATTTTCCGAATTTACACCACAAAGGAGGGACAAATTATGCCAGCTATAGGTGGAGGCGTGTAACAGTTGTGTGATGCGCCAAAATCTTTAAGTGGCACCCTCTTCTTACTGAATTTGCCGCATTTTATTCCAGTGCTACTTCGTTATGACTGGTATTGAAAGCGCCAGTCTTAATCAGTAGTATATATTTTTATATTGCTTTCACTGGTGAATACCTCAGTAAAAGCTTTTGTTATGCAGAAAACGCAAAAGTTTAGTGAAACTTGTGCTTTGCTGGTGACACTGTTGGGGATTTATTCAAAATTGAAGGCATACTGAACCAGCATGGCTACCACAGCATCTTGCAGCGGCCTGCTATTCCATCCGGTTTGCGTTTAGTTGGACCATCATTTATTTTTCAACAGGACAATGACCCCAAACACACCTCCTGGCTGTGTAAGGGCTATTTGACCAAGAAGGAGAGTGATGGGGTGCTACGCCAGATGACCTGGCCTCCACAGTCACCAGACCTGAACCCAATCGAGATAGTTTGGGGTGAGCTGGACCACAAAGTGAAGGCAAAAGGGCCAACAAGTGCTAAGCATGTCTGGGAACTCCTTCAAGAATGTTGGAAGACCATTCCCAGTGACTACCTCTTGAAGCTCATCAAGAGAATGTCAAGAGTGTCAAGAAAAATCTTTAAATGAAAAGTGTGTCCAAACTTTTGGTCTGTACTGTACATACAGTATATATATATATATATATATATATATATATATATATATATAGTAAGATGGTCGTGGGACAAGTCCTTGAGGGGAGATATGTGTCATCGTGGATATTAGCTGCAGTGATGTGAGCCAGGAAGTATGCTCTATCACGTATAGTGCCAAGAGAATTGTTTGGGCTGATCCAGGGTTGGGCTTTACGAGCGGTCATAAGAGATGGGTGGGAATGACCACTCATACAGTATATCCCCACCCCAGGGGCATGGTTTGGTAAATATAATGGAGGCCAATTGCCTCATTCAGTGTCTCTGGCTGGAGGTGTGGAGACCTCCATTGTGTGTGTGCTAAAGACACTGACCTGTAAGGGCAGACCCGCTATACTTTATGGACTGTTTTATTTTTTCTGTTTTTTACTTTGTGCCCAAAAAGGCTGTTCGTTTGTTTTCCTAACCAGAGCAGTTTAGGCCGTTTTGAATAAACCTGCTTGGACATTCCAGTGATACCAATTTCTGTGCCTACCTCAACTGCAGCGGAGTGAGTACAGATCCCTATAATATATATATACAGTGGGGCAAAAAAGTATTTAGTCATTCAGCAATAGTGCAAGTTCCACCACTTAAAAAGATGAGAGGCGTCTGTAATTTACATCATAGGTAGACCTCAACTATGGGAGACAAACTGAGAAATAAAAATCCAGAAAATCACATTGTCTGTTTTTTTATCATTTTATTTGCATATTATGGTGGAAAATAAGTATTTGGTCAGAAACAAACAATCAAGATTTCTGGCTCTCACAGGCCTGTAACTTCTTCTTTAAGAGGCTCCTCTTTCCTCCACTCATTACCTGTAGTAATGGCACCTGTTTAAACTTGTTATCAGTATAAAAAGACACCTGTGCACACCCTCAAACAGTCTGACTCCAAACTCCACTATGGTGAAGACCAAAGAGCTGTCAAAGGACACCAGAAACAAAATTGTAGCCCTGCACCAGGCTGGGAAGACTGAATCTGCAATAGCCAACCAGCTTGGAGTGAAGAAATCAACAGTGGGAGCAATAATTAGAAAATGGAAGACATTCAAGACCACTGATAATCTCCCTCGATCTGGGGCTCCACGCAAAATCCCACCCCGTGGGGTCAGAATGATCACAAGAACGGTGAGCAAAAATCCCAGAACCACGCGGGGGGACCTAGTGAATGAACTGCAGAGAGCTGGGACCAATGTAACAAGGCCTACCATAAGTAACACACTACGCCACCATGGACTCAGATCCTGCAGTGTCAGACGTGTCCCACTGCTTAAGCCAGTACATGTCTGGGCCCGTCTGAAGTTTGCTAGAGAGCATTTGGATGATCCAGAGGAGTTTTGGGAGAATGTCCTATGGTCTGATGAAACCAAACTGGAACTGTTTGGTAGAAACACAACTTGTCGTGTTTGGAGGAAAAAGAATACTGAGTTGCATCCATCAAACACCATACCTACTGTAAAGCATGGTGGTGGAAACATCATGCTTTGGGGCTGTTTCTCTGCAAAGGGGCCAGGACGACTGATCCGGGTACATGAAAGAATGAATGGGGCCATGTATCGTGAGATTTTGAGTGCAAACCTCCTTCCATCAGCAAGGGCATTGAAGATGAAACGTGGCTGGGTCTTTCAACATGACAATGATCCAAAGCACACCGCCAGGGCAACGAAGGAGTGGCTTCGTAAGAAGCATTTCAAGGTCCTGGAGTGGCCTAGCCAGTCTCCAGATCTCAACCCTATAGAAAACCTTGGGAGGGAGTTGAAAGTCTGTGTTGCCAAGCGAAAAGCCAAAAACATCACTGCTCTAGAGGAGATCTGCATGGAGGAATGGGCCAACATACCAACAACAGTGTGTGGCAACCTTGTGAAGACTTACAGAAAACGTTTGACCTCTGTCATTGCCAACAAAGGATATATTACAAAGTATTGAGATGAAATTTTGTTTCTGACCAAATACTTATTTTCCACTATAATATGCAAATAAAATGATAAAAAAACAGACAATGTGATTTTCTGGAATTTTTTTTTTTCAGTTTGTCTCCCATAGTTGAGGTCTACCTATGATGTAAATAACAGACGCCTCTCATCTTTTTAAGTGGTGGAACTTGCACTATTGCTGACTGGCTAAATACTTTTTTGCCCCACTGTATATATATAAATATATATATATATATATATATATATATACTGTATATGTACATAGAAACAAAAAAAGGAACAGCACAGTATAAATACTTATCTTTGTGTGCAAGGCCCCTAGACAATCTGTCCAATGATTATCCAAACTTCATAGAATTCCAAGAAAGAGGCAGCACTCCATTGTTTCAGTGGAAAAAAGTGCAGGATTTTAATCAACCCACATGTCTGGGCGATGTTTCGGCTACAAATGAGCCTTTCTCAGTGGAAAAATGTGCAGGATTTTAATCAACCCACATGTCTGGGCGATGTTTCGGCTACAAATGAGCCTTTCTCAAGGCTTGAAAAAGGCTCATTTGTAGCCGAAACATCGCCCACACATGTGGGTTGATTAAAATCCTGCACTTTTTTCCACTGAAACAATGGAGTGCTGCCTCTTTCTTGGAATTATATATATATATATATACAGTATGTATATCCATTTAAATATAGGTAGATTTATCTCTCACTCTCTATATATACAGAATGTATATATACGTGTATGTATATAAATATAGGTATATGAATGGATATATATATATATATATATATATATATATATATATATATATATATATATATATATATACACAGTGGGGAAAAAAGTATTTAGTCCGCCACCAATTGGGCGAGTTCTCCCACTTAAAATGATGAGTGTCAAAAAATCTGGCACTCTTGTTTATTCTGGTGAAGCAATCCCAAATTTATGTAACTTTTCGGTCTCAAATGTAGACCTTCGTCAGACTGGGATTAAAAACAGAACAGCAATATATCAGTAAACACATAAAGAAACCTTATACACGATTATTTCATGTTGCAGGGAAAAATCCATAAAATTCTACAAAAAGAAGCAATACATCATGTAGTACTATAATCCGATAGTTATTCCTGCTAGAGGATACACAATCAATATATCTTATAAAAAAAGAAACTATCAAAAGTTAGTGTATCCAAGTTGGAAAAAATAGAAAACTGTTCTACGCAAAATTCATATAAACATATAAACACACGTATTTTGAACAACATAAGAAAAAACTTTATTGATTTATAAAACTCATGTAGCCATTAAAAAGTAGCCAATAGTGCTTGTAATGAGCCAAAAAGACACAAAAGTGGCATCACCTTAGGGTTGGCAAGATTCTCACACAAAAACAATCATCAAACCGTAGTACAGCATATCAATACATTCATGGTAGACATAGGAACATGAAGAGGACATTGTTGAATACAAACTCAATAGCATCAGTTATACCATATTGCATGCCCAAATCCCCTAATCCTGTATAATCCATACATACCCGACCCGATCCTAGTGTGGGATCAGCCATGCAGTCGGCGATCTTCACGCCAAAGTCGCATTTCGTATGACGCGTTCAGCGCCATTTCTCAGCCAATAAAGAAGGACGCAGAGTGTGGGCAGCGTGATGACATAGGTCTCGGTCCCCACCATCTTAGAGAAGGGCATGACAGTGATTGGCTTGCTTTCTGCAGCGTCACAGGGGCTATAAAGGGGCGTGCACGTCGACCGCCATCTTACTTCTGCCGATCTTAGCATAGGGAGAAGTTGCTGCAGCTTCGTCAGAAGAAGGGATATAGTTAGGGAGGGAAGATTAACCCCCAAACCGCTTGTGCTGTAGCGATTTCCACTGTCCAACACCACCTTTGTTTTGCAGGGACAGTGGAGGATATTTTTTTGTGCATCAGCTCTGTAGCTTTTTAGGCTGCCTTATAAGGCTCCCTGATAGCTGCATTGCTGTTTGCACCGCTGCTGTGCAAACCAACTGCTTTTTAAAAGCAAAAATCCTGTTTCTCCTTTCTGCACAGTTATCTTGTTTATTTGTCCACACTTTTGTGTGCAGCAGTCCTTTGTATTGCTGCCATACTTGTCCTGAGATCATTGTAGGGAGATTGAAATTGTACAACAGTCCTTGGATTTTTTCAGATATCTTCCAGCCACTTTCTGCCACATACATTGTGTTGTGTTACACACTGGGCCTGAGTTGTGGTGCAGTCTCCCCCCAAAAAAAGTGAGATTCAAATTGTCACAAAGTGGATATACGTCAGTTCTGTTAGTTTGTCGTAAATCAGCCAACCACGTTCTGCCACTTACATTGTGTTGTGTTATACACTGGGCCTGAGTTTTGGTGCAGTCTCCCCCCAAAATAAGGGAGATTCAAATTGTCACAAAGTGGATATACATCAGTTCTGTTAGTTTGTCGTGTATGAGCCAGCCACGTTCTGCCACTTACATTGTGTTGTGTTATAAAGTGGGTCTGAGTTGTGGTGCAGTCTCCCCAAAATAAAAAGGGAGATTTAAATCTCAACAAGTTTATATACACCTTCTACCTTGTTTTACAGTACCATATAATGGTTGTTATTTTGGTTAGATTTTCGCAAAAATGAGGAAGTCTGGTGGAAGAGGAAGTGGGCGGTCGTTGCCAGCTGGTACTGATGATGGTGGTGGTGGTGGAGTATCCGGTGGTAGTGGGAAAAGCAAAATAGCACCTAAGGCTGGAGGTGTTGAGCAAGCGTCATCGTCTGGCTACACAAGGCCTTGAAGGCTCCCTTATCTTGGAGTAGGAAAACTGCTTTTAAAGCCGTAGCAGCAGGAAAAAGTTTTGGCTTTCCTTGCTGACTCAGCCTCTAGCTCTTTCGCATCCTCTTCAGAAAGTTCAAAATATAAAAGCAGCGAGTCGTCAATGGATGCTCCCGGTCAGGAACAAGTCGTTTCCTTGTGTCCTTCACCCAAACCAAAAGTGAAGGATGCGTCAGGCGACACTACAGGTTACTCCATGGAGCTCTTTACACATACCGTGCCTGGGTTAGAAAGGGAAATTGTTAACTGCCCATTACAAGATGAATCGGACATGGAGTGCACTGATGCACAGCCACAGCTAGATTATTATGCTGTTCCATTGACTCAGATCACTAAATTGCCCTTGCAGTGTACTCAGCCAGAATCTGACCCTGATGAGACTATGGTGCCCCGTCCCGAACGCTATAGCACGTTACACGGTGACACAGAGGAAGGTGCACATGACATTGAAAAGGAGGTGATAGATGACCCAGTTGTTGACCCAGATTGGCAGCCATTGGGGGAAGAGGGTGCCGCTGCCAGTAGCTCAGAAGCGGAGGAGGAAGATCCGCAGCAGCCAACTACATCGCAACAGCTCTCATCTGGCAGGCCCGTATCAGGCCAAAAACGTGTGTCAAAAACAAAAACAGTTTTAGGACAGCGTGGCCATCCGGTGAAAGTAGCACAGCGTGCAATGCCTGAAAAGGTATTCGATAGTAGGAAGAGTGCAGTGTGGCAATTTTTTAACCAAGATCCGAATAATCAGTCAAAAGGTATCTGTAAGAAATGCTCAAAGACCTTTAGCAGAGGGAAGAGTCTTCAAAATTTAAATACAATGTGTCATGCATAGACATTTAACCAGCATGCACTTGCAAGCCTGAACTAACTACCAAACGTCACGTACCATTGGTGCACCTGCTCAGAATGAAGGTAGTCATCAATGCTACATTGCTTCCCTCACTGTAAACCCACCGGTTAGGACACCACCAGCAGCAAATGTGGAGGTATCGTCGCAAGGCCAAAGCAGTCAGGGAATCACAAGGTTATTGGTAGGAAACACTGTATGTAGGCCAACATCAAGAATACCATCACCAACCCTCTCTCAATCCACCATGTCCACCACCACAACCACCGCTAGTTCCACTATATGCAGCTCTCCAGTCCAGCTCACCCTACAAGAGACTCTCGTTAGGAAAAGAAAGTACTCATCCTCTCATCTGCGTACACAGGGTTTGAACGCCTACATTGCTAGACTAATCTCGTTAGAGATGATGCCCTACCGGTTGGTTGAAAGCGAAGCTTTCAAAGACCTGATGGCCTATGCAGTACCACGCTGTGACCTACACAGTCGGCACTTCTTTGCGAGAAAAGCCATCCCTGCCCTCCACCAGCATGTCAAAGACCGCATTGTCCACAACAGATGCATGGACCAGTAGGCATGGCCAGGAATGTTACGTGTCCATCACGGCGCACTGGGTTAATGTGGTGGATGCAGGGTCCACTGGGGATAGTCTTAGTGGGACAGTTCTGCCTAGCCCATGGTGTAGGAAACAATTGGCTGTAGGCGTTCGCCACCCCTCCTCCTCCTCCTCCAGAAGGGAAAGCTCATCCACAGAGCGCAGTCGCATGACCACTCCATCCGCAGCTGCCAGTGTTGCACGCGATGTGTCCCATTATCGAACAGCTAGTGGTAAGCGTCAGCAGGCTGTGGTACAAATGAAGTGTTTGGGCGACAACAGACACACCGCGGAAGTACTGGCCGAGTACTTGCAGCAAGAAACTCAGTCATAGCTGGGCAGTGTACATCTTGAGGCAGGCAAGGTAGTCAGTGATAACGGAAGGAATTTTATGGCTGCCATAGCCCTTTCAGAACTGAAACACATACCTTGCCTGGCTCACACCTTGAACCTGGTGGTGCAGTGCTTCCTGAAAAATTATCCGGGGTTACCAGCCCTGCTCCTGAAGGTGCGAAGACTTCCGCCGGTCGCCCGTACACTCCAGCCGTATGCTGAACCATCAGCGATCGCTGAATCTTCCCCAGCACCGCCTAATAATCGACGTTACAAAAATGTGGAACTCCACACTGCACATGCTTCAGAGGCTGTGCGAACAGAGGCGTGCTGTAATTTATTTGTGGGAGGATACACATACACGGGCAGGCATTTGGATGGCAGACATGGAGTTGTCTGGTGTGCAGTGGTCGAAGCTACAAGACCTCTGTCAAGTCCTTCAGTGTTTTGAGGAATGCACACGGCTGGTAAGTGCAGACGACGCCATCATAAGCATGAGCATCCCACTAATGCGTCTGCTGATGCAAAGTTTGATGCACATTAAGGAGCAGGCGTCTGCAGCCGAGGAGGAGGGAAGCCTTGATGACAGTCAGCCATTGTCTGCTCAGGGAACTCTCTTGGATGAGGTGGCGGACAAAGAGGAGGAGAAGGATGATGGGGATGAATATTTATGGGAGGAGGATGCTTCTCAGGGGGAAATAGAAACTGGTGGTGTTGCAAGGTCAGGTACAGGGTTTTTGCGGGACACAAGTGATGTTGATTTGCAAGAAAATGCTCCTCAACCCAGCACAAGCAGTGAATTGACACCTGGAACATTGGCCCACATGGCTGAGTATGCCTTGCATATCCTAAAAAGGGACCCCCGCATTATGAAAATGATGACCAATGACGATTACTGGTTGGCCTGCCTCCTGGATCCACGATATAAAGGAAAATTACAAAATATCATGCCACATGAGAACCTTGAGCAAATATTGGCTACCAAACAAGCAACTCTTGTAGACCGTTTGGTTGAGGCATTCCCAGCACACACGAGCCATAGGGGGCAACATGGCAGAGGTGTTAGAGGTGCACAAATCCAAAGTCGTGTTGGACAGAGGGGTTTTATGACCAGGTTGTGGAGTGATTTTGCAATGACCGCTGACACGACAGGTACTGCTGCATCGATTCAAAGTGACCGGAGACAGCATTTTTCCAGTATGGTTACAAACTACCTTTCCTCTCTCATCGCTGTTCTCCCTCACAGGTCATTCCCCTTTGATTACTGGGCATCTAAAATAGACACCTGGCCTGAATTGGCAGAATATGCATTACAGGAGTTCGCTTGCCCTGCTGCTAGTGTGCTATCAGAAAGAGTCTTCAGTGCTGCTGGTTCAAAACTGACTGAAAAAAGTACACGTCTGGCTACCTGAAATGTCGAAGATCTAACCTTCATTAAAACGAACTAATCATGGATTTCAAATTATTTGGCCCCACCTTCCCCTGCTGACACGTACCTTGCCTGAAAAATGTTTTGCTTTTGGCCTCCTCTTATTGACTGCTTCAATTCCTCCATTTGCAGCTGCTGAATGTCCACCATAGGCCATTTTTATACCTCCCTAAATGGGCTGACTCCCCCCACAGGGCCGTGGTCACCACCTGGCACAAGCACCCGTGCCATTTGCCTTGGACAGGTGGGTGTGCCCACTCTTGGGCAACGGCACTGGCACAGGGTCCCTCATAGTACAATGAAGTGTCTCTGATGGTGGTGGTGCACAACCAACGTCATACACACCGTCGTAATATGAGGGGCCCTGTGCCAGTACCGCGGCCCACGAGAGAGTGTTCCCCCCAGCTCGAACAGTGCTCTACCACTTGCAATACTTACCTCTCCCTGCTCCACCACTGTGTAGTCTGTGCTGTTAAATCCTTCAATGGCACTGCCAATACAAATGTGTTGAAATGATAGATGATAGTTAAAATATACAGGGGCCCTGGCCTCCATTTAGACCAGTTAATACTTTGCGCCTACTACCACTGTCTGCTACTCAGCAGAGGAGCCCACCCCTGTACCTAGCTATGCCACCTGTTTATTTATGAACAATTTTTTGGCAGACATTTAACAAATTTACTTATTTGGGCATACTAACTGTGTCTGCCACTCCTTACAGTTGTCCTCCGCTGAACAAAGCAATGCCGCCAGTTTAGTCCTGTTACCAATTTTGAACTGCATTTAGCCTACTTACTTTTTTGGGCCTACTAACTGTGTCAGCCTCTCATTACAGTTGTCCTCCACTGAACAAAGCAATGCCGCCTGTTTAGTCCTTTTACCAATTTTGAACTGCATTTAGCCTACTTACTTTTTTGGGCCTACTAACTGTGTCTGCCCCTCATTACAGTTGTCCTCCGCTGAACAAAGCAATGCCGCCTGTTTAGTCCTGTTACCAATTTTGAGCTGCATTTAGCCTACTTTATTATTTGGGCCTATATCTGTGTTTCCTCCTCATCCTGCCCATTGCCCAGACACTGCTAGATGAGTCTGCTGGTACATTGACCCAGACCACTACATTCCCCTTGCACTCTACACAGCCAGAATCTGACCCTGCTGAGAGTCAGGATCCCCTTCCCGCATACTATACCACCTTACACGGGGACAAAGAAGAAGGTGCAGATGAAAATGCAGGTTCCTTCATCAGGTGGGGGGCATACTCATTGGCGACGTCACTGGCACAGGGCCCCTCATAGTACGCAAAAGTGTCTCTGCCGGTGGGAGGCGCCACCCGCCATCACAAACACCGCCGTACTTTGAGGGACCCTGTGCAAGTGCCAATGCTAACGAGTGGGCCCCCCTGCTTGCTCAGAATCACAGCACTTTCAAAGTTGAAATACTTACCTCTCCCTGCTCCACCGCCGTGACGTATTCCGCGTTTCCTGGGCCCACGAAAATCTTGAGCCAGCCCTACCCCCCCACAACTTTAGCCAAATGACCCCCCAGTTTTCAATGCCTAACAATTATTATAAAGGGAATTAAGATTGACAAGCTTCAGTAATAAGAATTGATGTTTTTGGCATTAAAATGGGCACTGTAGGTGTTTTCCTGTCCTCCACTCACTGCCGACTTTGATTCCCCTTTGACTGCATTGGGTTTCGTGTTTCAGTCGGACCCCGACTTTTTGCAATAATAGGCCAATTTCACCCGACCAGACTTTTCACAAAATCAGGTTTCGCGAAGCCCGACTCGATCCCAAAAAAGTAAAAGTCGCTCAACTCTACTGTACATACATCCAAAATACGAATAATATGAATAATATAAGCAGTCAGGACCAACTGAATGTCACAGTAATGTATGATATCGCAAAATATATACATCTAGAATATAGGTAATATGAACAAAAAGAATGTCACGGTAAATAATACAGCTACTTGAGTGTGGGTAGTACACAGTTGAGTACATTTTTCTCCATACCTATATGGTACTACCCACAGACAAGTGGCCGTATTATTTATCGTGACATTCGTCTTGTTCATGCTACCTATATTCTAGATGTATATATTATACTATATTACACATTACAGCGACATTCAGTTGGCCCTAACTGCTTATATTATTCATATTATTCGTATTATGGATGTATGTACTGTACTACATGATGTATTGCTACTTTTTGTAGAATTGTATGGATTTTTCCCTGCAACATGAAATAATCATGTATAAGGTTTCTTTATGTGTTTATTGATATTTTACTTTTCTGTTTTTATTCCCAGTCTGATGAAGGTCTAGATTTGAGACCGAAACATTACATAAATTTGGGATTGCTTCACCAGAATTAACTAACTATTTTTGCATATTACAAGAGTGCCAGATTTTTTGACCTTTATGTAATAAGGGAGTGGTATCCTTCTCTTTGCACCTTTTTTAAGGAGTGATGTATACCCTATCTTTACTTAAAAAGATGAGAGAGGCCTGTAATTGACATCACAGGTAGACCACAACTATGAGAGTTAAAATTGAGAAAACAAATCCAGAAAATCACCTTGTCTGATTTGACAAGATTTATTTTACATATTATGGTGGAAAATAAGTATTTGGTCACCTAAATCATGAAAGATTTCTGTCTCTCACAGACCTGTAACTTCTTCTTTAAGAGGCTCCTCTTTCCTCTACTCGTTACCTGTAGTAATGGCACCTGTTTGAATTTGTTATTAGTATAAAAGACACCTGTCCAAAACCTCAAACAGTCACAGTTCAAACTCCACAATGATGAAGACCAAAGAGCTGTCAAAGGACACCAGAAAAAAAATCGTAGCCCTGCACCAGGCTGGAAAGACTGAATCTTCAATAGGAATGCAGCTTGGTGTGAAGAAATCAACTGTGGGAGCAATAATAAGAAAATGGAAGACATACTAGACCAGTGAGGCCATGTTCAAACTTTGCGGGTTTTACCGCGGATCCGCAGCTTTTTTGCAGCTGCGGGTCTGCAGCAGTTTCCATTGCGTTTGCATTTACATGTAAACCCTATGGAAACCGCAATCCGCTGTGCACATGCTGCGGGAAAAACCGCGCAGAAACGCAGCATGTCACTTCTTTGTGCAGAATCGCTGCGATTCTGCACACATAGAAATGCATTGATCCCCTTACTTCCCGCATGGGGCTGTGCCCACGATGCGGGAAGTAAGCGGATAATGTGCAGATGGTACCCGGGGTGGAGGAGAGGAGACTCTCCTCCAGGCCCTGGGAACCATATTAGTGTAAAAAAAAAAGAATTAAAATAAAAAATAATGATATACTCACCTCTCAGCGCTGCACGCGGCCGTCCGGTCTCAGTTGCTGTGCGAGCAGGGCCTGAGATGACGTCGCGGTCACATGACCGTGACGTCACGAAGATCCTTCTCGCTCAGCATCTTTGGAACCGGACCGCCGCGTGCAGTGCCGCGGAGATCGAGACGTCAGAGGGTGAGTATAAACCATGTTTTATTATTTTTAACATTACTATTGATGCTGCATATTGCTGCATATGCAGCATCAATAGTATAGGAGTAAACCCGCAGCGGAAACAGCAAAACAAACCGCGATAAATCTGCAGGGATAATCGCAGCAGTTTTGCCCTGCAGATTTATCAATTCCGCTGCGTGAGAACCCGCAGAGGACGCCACAAAGTGTGCACATAGCCTGATAATCTCCCTCGATCTGGGGCTCCACACAAGATCTCACCCCATGGGGTCAAAATGATTACAAGAACGGTGAGCAAAAATCCCAGAACCACATGGGTGGACTTAGTGAATGACCTGCATAGAGCTGAGACTACCGTAACAAAGGCTACCATCAGTAACACACTACGCCCCCAGGGACTCAGATCCTGCAGTGCCAGACATGTCACCCTGCTTAAGCCAGTACATGTCTGGGCCCATCTGAAGTTTGCTAGAGAGCATTTGGA
The DNA here is from genome assembly GCF_051348905.1 of Ranitomeya variabilis. Taxonomy (NCBI): domain Eukaryota; kingdom Metazoa; phylum Chordata; class Amphibia; order Anura; family Dendrobatidae; genus Ranitomeya; species Ranitomeya variabilis. The sequence continues at coordinate 891,522,476 of NC_135233.1, forward strand.
TTATCCAGAAGAGTATTGGGAGAATGTCATATGGTCTGATGAATCCAAAATAGAACTGTCTGGTAGAAATAAAAGTCATCATGTTTGGAGGAGACAGAATGCTGATTTGCATCCAAAGAACACCATACCTACAGTGAAGCATGGGGGTGGCAGCATCATGCTTTGGGGCTGTTTCTCTGCAAAGGGACCAGGATGACTGATCCGTGTACATGAAAGAATGAATGGGGCCATGTATTGAGAGATTTTGAGTGCAAACCTTCTTCCATCAGCAAGGGCATTGAAGAAGAAACGTGGATGGGTCTTTCAGTATGATAATGATCCCAAGCACACTGCCAGGGCGACGAAGGAGTGTCTTCATAAGAAGTATATGAAGGTCCTGGAGTGGCCTAGCTAGTCTACAGATCTCAACCCCATAGAAAACCTTTAGAGGGAGTTGAAAGTCTGTGTTGACCAGCGACAGGTCCAAAACATCACTGCTCTAGAGGAGATCTGCATGGAGGAATGGGCCAACATACCACCAACAGTGTGTGCCAACCTTGTGAAGATTTAGAGAAAATGTTTGACCTATTTCCTTGCCAACAAAGGATATATAGCAAAATATTGAGATGAACTTTTGTTAATGACCAAATACTTATTTTCCACCATAATTTGCTAAATAAATCTTGCCAAATCAGACAAGGTGATTTTCTGGATTTGTTTTCTCAATTTTAACTCTCATAGTTGAGGTCTACCTATGATATCAATTACAGGCCTCTCTCATCTTTTTAAGTGGGAAACTTGCACAATTGGTGGCTGACTAAATACTTTTTCCCCCGCTGTACATAGATATACACTCACCGGCCACTTTATTAGGTACACCATGCTAGTAACGGGTTGGACCCCCTTTTGCCTTCAGAACTGCCTCAATTCTTCGTGGCATAGATTCAACAAGGTGCTGGAAGCATTCCTCAGAGATTTTGGTCCATATTGACATGATGGCATCACACAGTTGCCGCAGATTTGTCGTCTGCACATCCCAAAGATGCTCCATACAAGGCAGGATGGATCCATGCTTTCATGTTGTTTACGCCAAATTCTGACCCTACCATCCGAATGTCGCAGCAGAAATCGAGACTCATCAGACCAAGCAACGTTTTTCCAATCTTCTACTGTCCAATTTCGATGAGCTTGTACAAATTGTAGCCTCAGTTTCCTGTTCTTAGCTGAAAGGAGTGGTACCCGGTGTGGTCTTCTGCTGCTGTAGCCCATCTGCCTCATAGTTCGACGCACTGTGCGTTCAGAGATGCTCTTAGGCCTACCTTGGTTGTAACGGGTGGCGATTTGAGTCACTGTTGCCTTTCTATCAGCTCAAACCAGTCTGCCCATTCTCCTCTGACCTCTGGCATCAACAAGGCATTTCCGCCCACAGAACTGCCGCTCACTGGATTTTTTTTCTTTTTCGGACCATTCTCTGTAAACCCTAGAGATGGTTGTGCGTGAAAATCCCAGTAGATCAGCAGTTTCTGAAATACTCAGACCAGCCCTTCTGGCACCAACAACCATGCCACGTTCAAAGGCACTCAAATCACCTTTCTTCCCCATACTGATGCTCGGTTTGAACTGCAGGAGATTGTCTTGACCATGTCTACATGCCTAAATGCACTGAGTTGCCGCCATGTGATTGGCTGATTAGAAATTAAGTGTTAACAAGAAGTTGGACAGGTGTACCTAATAAAGTGGCCGGTGAGTGTATATATATACATAGATATATATTCATACTCTGTGGTGCACATTTATTAGATTATTGGACAAGTGAGTAAGTTGATCATATTATAATTTTTATGTATATTTTCTAACTCCAAGCTGTATAAACTTGAATGTTTAATGGATGAAGCAGATCAGGTGATGTATATTTGTGCAATAAGGGAGAGTGTGGCCTTATGATATCAACACCATTTATCAAGGTGTGGAGAACTATTGGGCAGTGTGTTTTCGTTAGCCAAAATCCTCCAGCACAGTTCAGATCTGTAGCCTCGCCGCAGTGCCTAGAAGTACAGTGTGTTCAGTGCTCAGAGATATGGCCAAGGTAAAGGAGGCCCAAACCCGACCACCACTGAACAAGAAACATGAATGGATGGGCCCGTAACTGGATCAGTAACAGGCACAGACTTCCAATTCGAATCAGATGCCAGCAAAGAGGAGGTGAGGATCTGCTATAGGCTGATATTATTAGAGATGGGCTACTTGGACCTTTTTAAGTTTATTATGGACTCAAAATCAATTCCCAAACCTACTGCCAGTTTGAAGAATATAGTTTTTTCAGCAGTGAAGCAGGAAAAAGTCTGCATCTTTCAAGAAAACCATATTTTTTATGCACGATAATGCTCCATCGCATGCATCAAAATACTCCACTGCTTGGCTAGCCAGTAAATGTCTCAATCAACACTATTGAGAACTTGTGGGCCCTTTTTAAATGGAAGATTTACGGTGAAGGAAAACAGTCCACCTCTCTGAACAGGAAGCTGTGGTTGGTATTGCCTAAAAAGTTGATCATCAATAGATTAAGAACCTAACTGAGTCCATGGATGGAATGACAATTGACATGGCATGGGAAAAATTACATTTTTCATTTAGGTGCATACAAAAATCTGCACGCTAATACTTTCCCAATAATTAGGCATGCATAGATATTCTCCTAAGAAAGACAAAACCTCACTTTCTTAAACATTCAGGTTTATGGTTTCTTAACTTTTTGGATTGACTGACAGTACTGGAGTTGTTCAATGATAAAATTAATCAATAAATCATCAACAACACAAATTACCCAAAATTGCAATTAATAAATTAATATGGGCTCAAGTAAGTCTCAAACAAAGAACATGTTCTATCTCAGTGCCCTATTCTCAGGTGTGCCTAGTGTTGGCGCCAAGGCTAATAGTATAATGCATTAACTTTTAATCAAAATTCCATTGGAGCAGATATATCAAAACTAAACTAAGCTAACTGACTTCCTATTTCTATAACTAACCCAGCCTCATTACCCGTCAAAGCAAATGTAAAGACATAGAAGGTGGCCTGTTTAGCTACTGAAAAATGCACTTAGATGGCCTCTTCATACACTGACTTCATCATGTGCAGGCATAGGAAACAATGCCCTGTGTAAGAGCACAGGACCGGAAGTAGACGAAGCCCATGATAGATTGGCTAGTTGACAATGGGGGTACCTGGCCTCACAGAGCTATATTAGAATACTATCTAGCTAATTGTTTAAAGATGAGTTCCCTGAAGAAGAAAAAAATAAAAAAGTTGCCCAGGAGAATATTTGTGAAAACTGTATTTCGGCATTTAAAGTAAGAGTAAGCCAACTGTTCCTTTTCTTACACTGTACAGTTGTGCTGTGCCCAGTAGTTACAGGCTCAGCAGTCAAATTTAGATGGCATTGTAATTGACAGCATGAGACCTCGGACCTATACCCACAGATGTGCATTGGCTTTTTCAGATATATAGAGTACGATTCCTCAAAGTGTTTATTCCAAAAATCTGGCATAATACACTTTGAAAAGTCACAGAATTCTTCCGCAATGCAAGGTTAGATTTTGCGACTTTTGATATTGTTAGTCAATTTTTGGCCAGCTCCGCCAAAGTAGGTGGAGCTGGGGCAGGACAGGCCAGGGCGACTCAAGCTTATCTAATTCATGATGAGGTGTGGCATACTTTGACTGGAATATGAGTTGGAGTTACGGCCACACCACTTTTAATATACGCCTGCTTCTCTCTTAATGAATTAGGCACCTCTGACTCGACCACACCCCCTCCTCCATACAGCGCCAGTCTTAATGAATTGAGGCCATAATCTTTTTGGTCATCCAGCTGCTACAAAATTCAGATTAGAAACATAATTTGGAACACTACTCAACATCAAACTCAATGAATTCTCCATAACAACCAATGAGACCACTGGTTTCAAATTTCAGAACAGGAAAGTGATTCGCTGGTTACATTTTATCTTTACAGTTGCTTTTAGCATGCAAGTCCAAGCTTATGCTTTTCTAGTAACAAAATTAAATCCTCAACATTCTAATAGTATTCCTTAAGTTACATCATTCTTATGTGACAATTTTTAAAAATTTTTAGGCTACATCACTACGGTCAGTAATTGGCAGTGCTTTGGATGCAGCACATCTCCGCTGCATCCAAAGCGCTGCCGGTTATTGAACACAGGTGATTTCACATGTGTACCTTGAACCGTGTGGAATCACCGCGTCCCAATATATTGGACGTGTGAAATACAGTTATATGAAAAAGTTTGGGCACCCCTATTAATCTTAAGCTTAATGTTTTATAAAAATTGGTTTTTTTGCAACAGCTATTTCAGTTTCATATATCTAATAACTGTTGGACACAGTAATGTTTCCGCTTTGAAATGAGGTTTATTGTACTAACAGAAAATGTGCAATCTGCATTCAAACAAAATTTGACAGGTGCATAAGTATGGGCACCCTTATCATTTTCTTGTTTTAAAAAAAGAGCTTTGAACTTCATAGCCAGGTGTATGCAATCATGAGAAAAGCTACTTAAAGTGGCCACTTGCAAGTTGTTCTCCTGTTTGAATCTCCTCTGAAGAGTGGCATCATGGGCTCCTCAAAACAACTGTCAAATGATCTCAAAACAAAGATAATTCAGCATAGTTGTTCAGGTGAAGGATACAAAAAGCTGTCTCAGAGATTTAACCTGTCAATTTCAACTGTGAGGAACATAGTAAGGAAATGGCAGAACACAGGTACAGTTCTTGTTAAGGCCAGAAGTGGCAGGCCAAGAAAAACATCAGAAAGGCAGAGAAGAAGAATGGTGAGATCAGTCAAGGACAATCCTCAGACCACCTCCAGAGAGCTGCAATATCAACTTGCTGCAGATGGTGTCACTGTGCATCGGTCAACTATACAACGCACTTTGCACAAGGAGAAGCTGTATGGGAGAGTGATGCAAAAGAAGCCATTTCTGCAAGCACGCCACAAACAGAGTTGGCTGAGGTATGCAAAAGCACATTTGGAGAAGCCAATTTATATTTGAAAGAAGGTCCTGTGGACTGATAAAACCAAGATTGAGTTGTTTGGTCATACGAAAAGGCGTTATGCATGGCGGCAAAAAAAACAGCATTCCAAGAAAAACACTTGCTACCCACAGTAAAATATAGTGGAGGTTCCATCATGCTTTGGGGCTGTGTGGCCAATGCCGGCACCGGGAATCTTGTTAAAGTTGAGGGACGCATGGATTCCTCTCAGTAGCAGCAGATTCTTGACAATAATGTTCATGAATCAGTGACAAAGTTGAAGTTACGCAGGGGATGGATCTTTCAGCAAGACAATGATCCAAAACACCGCTCCAAATCTACTCAGGCATTCATGCAGAGGAACAATTACACTGTTCTGGAATGGCCATCCCAGTCCCCAGACCTGAATATCATTGAACATCTGTGGGATCATTTGAAGAGGGCTGTCCATGCTCGGCGACCATCAAACTTAACTGAACTGGAATTGTTTTGTAAAGAGGAATGGTCAAAAATACCTTCATCCAGGATCCAGGAACTCATTAAAAGCTACAGGAAGCGACTAGAGGCTGTTATTTTTGCAAAAGGAGGATCTACTAAATATTAATGTCACTTTTCTGGTGAGGTGCCCATACTTATGCACCTGTCAAATTTTGATTCAATGCAGATTTCACATTTTCTGTTAGTACAATAAACCTCATTTCAAGGCAGAAACATTACTGTGTCCAACAGTTATTAGATATATGAAACTGAAATAGCTGTTGCAAAAAAATCAATTTTTATAAAACATTAAGCTTAAGATTAATAGGGGTGCACAAACTTTTTCATATAACTGTATATTTTGCGGAGACTCGCATCTCTACAAGATAAATTGACATGCTGCGGTCTGGAAAGACGCGCCGCATGTCTCTCTCAGCAGGTAAGCCGCGGGCGTCGGTTCACGCATAGTGGACATGGGATTTCTTGAAATCCCATCCACTATGCTGTAACATCTGGACGCTGTGGGTTAGACATTGCGGATGTACGCAGCGTCCAACACACAGCATTTGCGGATCGTGGGAACATACCCTTAGGCTTCAGACCAGTTAAAAGGGGTGTAGTGTGAACAGAAAAGAAGGGCACAAATGCGCAACTACTAAGCTCACTCAGGAACTAAAAAATGAGAATCACAGTGCAACACTAATTCTTCGTAGGCCCCAAAATTGCAGGTTTACCATAGCCTGAAATAAAGACTATGGTTTAAATAGAGGATCATAGTGGATTACTGTATTGACATCTCTAGTTCATCTTTGACTTTTATCAAATAATAAGACTCAATACCCTAAATGTTATAGAAGAGACAATGAAATTTAAGTAACTAAAATACCACCTAATGTAAGGTCTTATTAATGTACAATATAATATTTATATATATCTTACATATGCAACGTTAAAGACGTATTGTGCTTTGTATTAGCCTTAATATATTTATAGCTAATGTAGCTTTTACTGCACTATGTGCTTTATGGCAAACATATATTTAATCAACCAATTCAAATAAGAATACAAATGGTAAAAATCTATTAATATATATAATAAACACGGATATGTTATTTACGATAAAGCATCTAATATTGAGAAATACTGGCATTTTTGTGCTTTTTCTACACTGTACAGATTCCACTTTCCATTCAAACTCTCATTGTGAACACAATAGATGTCTGTCTATTCAATTAAACTTTCTTCCACTTAAAGGTCATAATAGTATACAGGTTTAAGCTACAGGTTGTCCTCGGAAAACGATAAAACAAACTCAACCAGTGCTGACGTGATTATAGTTACTTCCATTTAATAGGACTCAAATCATGCACTCTGCCACTAGCTAAAACATACTTATAGGTCAATTAGTCGTCTATGAAATTGGTGCTAGTGAAGTAGACTGTTATTCCAATTTGGGACAATGGGACAATGTCGAGAAGAGTGCTATGAAATATGTAAAATATGTTAGCGCCACATAATTTATGCAGAATAAAAATAAAGATTATCCAATTTTTAGAAAATGTAGAAGAAAAATAGTACAATATTTATTTAGGAACCAATAACCATTGCCCTTCTTAATACAGGATTTTACTGATATGTACAACCGTTCTTCTTTTATATGACAAAGGCTTTCATCAAAAAGAAATGTCACTGTATTGACACAGTACAGCAATACAAACCATTTTCATATAGCCAATATTTCTTAGCATGATCCCATTGAATACAGAAGAAAAATAAACAGCAATTACAAAACTACAAAGAAATGTAATTGTGATGGATTTAATAGAGCTAAATAATTACAGTGACAACAGGGGTCATGAGGCAAAGAGTAATGTCAAGTTCTAATTAATAGAAATACGGTACTTGCAGGTATTGTGTAGGATAACTCAGCGCACACAAATGTTACTGTACAAATTAAATGAATCATATGAGATATAATAGTCTGTCAAAACAGTAACATCTATGTTCACTTACAGTCTGCTAATAATCCATATATCTTAATACTTAACATACTTAACATACTTAACATACTAATGTTCTGTACTGCATGTATATGAGAAATCAGATTTCAGTTAGATAATATTATATAAAGAAAACTCCTCCAATATCCCTGTAATGTGGACTACAATCATCCTACCAACAACTTTCATTAAGTATGGAAAAAGTTGGGCACACATGCAAAGACGAGAAAAAAAATGAGTATAAATTTCACCACCTCTAGGTATAATTTTAGATAAACCTGAGATACATAGTAACTGGTCTCACTATATATATATATATATATATATATATATATATATATATATATATATATATATATATGAAGAAAATACAATAGCAATCATAGGTGCAACATGTATACATAGCAAAATTCCAAAAGCAATGTTAAAAGTTTCCCCATGTGGCCAATGACTTTTACAAGACACAGAAATGAATTTTTTTTAAGCCTCGTGAAATATTGGCATAACAATTGCATTCTATGTATTAATGTATATTAAAGACTTCATCAAGAGTCATTGCATTCAGAAATGAAAGATAATACATGTTCTCTAAAGAGGATGCATAACACATGCAATATGTTACTGACATAGCCAAAAAGTCACATAAACGCATAATTACCAAGCTAAAAAAAACCACAACCCAACTCAGTTCAGTTTGTATACAAGAAAGACTAAACTTTCAGCTTAGGTGGCTGGTGCCCCTGAGAGATCACCTTTCATACCCAGAACAAATGACAATGTAGGAATGAAAAATGAAAATACCTTCGTAAACCCCAAGGAAGGAGTGTGGACAAACAGATTATGTGATATATCTCTTCCTCCCCATTCTTGGGCAGCCTCTCTTCTCTGCTGCTGAAAGCAAATGCTCTGAGACTCAGTGGCATATTTAATTAGAAGCAAGCTGCTTCCACTATCAGTGTGTGAATCTACCTCTCCAATCTCTCGTGAGTCAATCTTTCCCATCTCTGATTTTCTTTTATATTTATGCTAGAATATTTAATTGTAGACAAAAGGTTACTCTGGCTGTATTCACTGCACAGAGGCAGAATAATCTGCTTTAAAAGGCTTGACATTTCAGGCTTTTCAAAAAGGCTGAAAAAATTATATCCCTGCTTTTGTTAATCAATGAAGTAGAACTCTCCTGAACAAAAGAATTAAATTGCTTGGTTGGTTTAATAAAAACCAACAGAAATAGCTGCTTCCTCTGGGCTGTATTGTGTAGGCATGGCACATGCTTCCAGAACTGTAATTCCATATGATTCAGGGGCAAAACTCTAATTTCTGCACACAGTTGGGTTTTTTAAATCCTTTTCAAACACTATCCATTCTGACTGGTTCTCCGAGGACAGATTTATCATTAAACTTGACTCTTTTTTTCTTCTTTTGTGCTGCATCTTTTAAGACCTTTAATTTTGGGGGAGGTTTAGTCCTTAGGAAACAATGTGTTGTCCTCCCACCTGACCTCATGAAGACAGTGATATCTCTTTCTGACAGGATGTATTTCTTAGATTAATTAACCCGTTAATGTACAGATGACGATTTAGAAGTCCTGGGGTGAAATGTTTTGAATATACATAGAGTGGAGGTGGTGAGACCCTCTGTAGCGCTGATCTTTCACTTCACCGAAAATTTACAAATTTAGATAGTAAACTTAAGTGAAAAACTTAATCTGACATTTAACAATGACAAACCGACATACATTAACATTGTAATTTTTTATCAGTTTAGAAAAAAAAATTAACCATTTGAATGTATTCTATGTTAAGACTGGATAAATTCAAATATCAAACAGGGACGACATTATGTTCCCCATGAAAACACCGCTCAATATCTGATTCTCACGCTGTCTGTCTTGCCCCAGTCTTATTGGTTGGGCACAAGTGGACAATGTTCATGGGGAAGGTGAATAGGACCAAGCTTTTGTAAGCTCTACCCACTCTCTAAGGCTACTTTCACACTGGCGTTAACTGCATTACGTCGCAATGCGTCGTTTTGCCGAAAAAACGCATCCTGCAAAAGTGCTTGCAGGATGCGTTTTTTCTGCATTGACTAACATTAGCGACGCATTTGCGACGCAATGACCCACGTCGCAACCGTCGTGCGATGGTTGCGCCGTGCTGTGGCGGACCGTAGGGAGCAAAAAACGTTACATGTAACGTTTTTTGCTCCCGACAGTCCGCTTTTTCCGACCGCGCATGCACGGCCGGAACTCCGCCCCCACCTCCCCGCACTTCCCCGCACCTCACAATGGGGCAGCGGATGCGCTGGAAAAATGCATCCGCTGCCCCCGTTGTGCGGCGGGGACAACGCTAGTGTCGGGAACCTCGGCCCGACGCACCGCGACGGGCAGAGTCCGACGCTAGTGTGAAAGTAGCCTAAACCATAAAGCAACAATAAAGGTAATCTCTTTGGTGCCTGTTAAATAAATATGTGTAACACAATAAAGTATAATGATATAACATATATAAATCATCTATGGACTGCATTAGCATGGATCAGTCTTCATGTGAACCTGACAGCAGGTTATATACTTATATACTTAAGTATCTATTGCAGCAAGATTTATTGTAGTATGAACAATAAAACGTTTCGGTCCGTGGTGACCTTCATCAGTCCGCTTGTCCCTGCGGTGGACTTCTGCGGTGGACTCCAAGTCAGGGAGCACGTTTGCTCCAGGTACTAATACCATTCACTCTTTCCTATAGCGATCTGCATTGCACTTGAAGCCTCATACTTGCCTTATACAAATGGCACTACTTATCTACGGTCTACTTCTTCTATTGAACATTATGTAACTGATGAAGGTCACCACGGACCGAAACGTTTTATTGTTCATACTGCAATAAACCTTGCTGCAATATATACTTAAGTTGAGTGCTGGGTTTACTATCTTGCTTTGGGTCATTATCCTGCTGTAGGATGAAATTGGCTCCAATCAAGCGCTGTCCACAGGGTATGGCATGGTGTTGCAAAATGGAGTGATAGCCTTCCTTATTCAAAATCTCTTTTACCTTGTACAAATCTCCCACTTTACCAGCACCAAAGCAACCCCAGATGAGGTAATGATGTCATTACCTCCAGCATCTTTTCAGTTGTTCTGCACCTCACAAATAATAATCTTTAATTATAATCTTTATTTTTATATAGCGCTAACATATTCCGTAGCACTTTACATACATCATCATCACTGTCCCCAATGGGGCTCACAATCTAAATTCCCTATCAGTATGTCTTTGGAATGTGGGAGGAAACCGGAGGAAACCCACGCAAAGAAGGAGAGACCATACAAACCATTTGCAGATGTTGTCCTTGGTGGGATTCGAACCCAGGACTCTAGCGCTGCAAGGCTGCAGTGCTAACCACTGAGCCACTGTGCTGCCACGGTAGACAAATGTTCTTCTGTGTGATCCAAGCACCTCAAACTTGGATTTGTCTGTCCATAACACTTTTTTCCAATTTTCTTCTGTCCAATGTCTATGTTCTTTTGCCCATATTAATCTTTTCCTTTTATTAGCCAGTCTCAGATATAGCTTTTTCTTTGCCACTCTGCCCTGAAGGCCAGCATCTCGGAGTCGCCTCTTCACTGTAGACGTTGACACTGGCATTTTGCATGTAATATTTAATGAAGCTGCCAGTTGAGGACCTGTGAGGCATCAATTTCTCAAACTACAGACTCTAATGTACTTGTCTTGTTGCTTAGTTGTTCAGCGGGACCTCCCACTTCTCTTTCCACTCTGGTTAGAGCCTGTTTGTGCTCTCCTCTGAAAGGAGTAGTACACACCGTTGTAGGAAATCTTCAGTTTCTTGGCAATTTCTCGCATGGAATAGCCTTCATTTCTAAGAACAAGAATAGATTGTTGAGTTTCACATGAAAGTTCTATTTTTCTGGCCATTTTGAAAGTTTAATGGAACCAACAAATGTAATGCACCAGATTCTCAACTAGCTCAAAGGAAGGTCAGGTTTATAGGTTGTCTAATCAGCCAAACTGTTTTCAGCTTTGCTAACATACTTGCACAAGGGTTTTCAAGGGTATTCTGTTATGGACCTGGTGGTTAGGAGCATCCGGAATGACCTGATGAGTAAACTAGTAATCGGAACAAGCTCTGGGAAAGTGGGAACTCTGCTGACCGCAAACCCTACTCCTATCACACACACACTAGAAATAGCCGTGGAGGGTACCTAACTCTCCCTAGACGCCTCTTCACAGCCTAAGAGCTAACTACCCCTAAAGATAGAAATAGAAGCCTAACCTTGCCTCAGAGAAATTCCCCAAAGGTAAAGGCAGCCCCCCACATATATTGACTGTGAGTTAAGAGGAAAGTCACGAACACAGGAATGAAACAGGTTTTAGCAGAGGAGGCCAGACTTCACTAAATAGTCAGAGGATAGAAAAGGGAACTATGCGGTCAGCACAAAAGACTACAAAAAACCACGCAGAGTAAGCAAAAAGACTCCCCACACCGACTCACGGTGTGGAGGTGCCACTCTGCACCCCAGAGCTTCCAGCTAGCAAGGGAATATCATGATAGCAAGCTGGACTAGAAATTGGCAGTACTAAGAAATATATTCAGGAAGCAGTAACAGCAAATGAACTAGCAAAGACTTAGCTTCTGCTGGAGTAGACAGGTCCTCAGAGAAGTCCAAGAGAGATCTGAACCAATACTGAAACATTGACAGCTGGCATGAAGTAACGATCTGAGTGGAGTTAAATAGGGAAGCCAACATAGCAATAAATGAGAGCAGCTGACAAAGCCAACCTCAGTGACCAGCAGTTCCGCTCAAAGCCACCAGAGGGAGTCCAAGAGCAGAACTAACCAAAGTACCATTCATGACCACAGGAGGGAGTCCGAGAACGGAATTCACAACAGTACCCCCCTTGAGGAGGGGTCACCGAACCCTCACCAGGGCCCCCAGGTCGATCAGGACGAGCCAAATGAAAGGCACGAACTAAATCGGCAGCGTGGACATCGGAGGCAACAACCCAGGAATTATCCTCCTGACCATAGCCCTTCCACTTAACCAGGTACTGAAGCTTCCGTCTCGAAATACGAGAATCCTAAATTTTTTCCACCACATACTCCAACTCCCCCTCAACCAACACCGGAGCAGGAGGATCAACGGAGGGAACCATAGGCGCCACGTACCTCCGCAACAACGACTTATGGAACACATTATGGATGGCAAAAGAAGCTGGAAGGACCAAACGAAATGACACAGGGTTGAGTATTTCAGAAATCTTATAAGGACCAATGAAACGAGGCTTAAACTTAGGAGAAGAAACCTTCATAGGAACATAACGAGAAGACAACCAAACCAAATCCCCAACACGAAGTCAGGGACCAACACAACGACGGCGGTTAGCGAAACGTTGAGCCTTCTCCTGGGACAATGTCAGATTGTCCACTACGTGAGTCCAAATTTGCTGCAACCTGTCCACCACAGAATCCACACCAGGACAGTCAGAAGGCTCAACCTGCCCTGAAGAAAAACGAGGATGAAAACCAGAATTGCAAAAAAAAGGCGAAACCAAAGTAGCCGAACTAGCCCGATTATTAAGGGCGAACTCAGCCAATGGCAAGAAGGTCACCCAATCATCCTGATCAGCAGAAACAAAGCATCTCAGATAGGTTTCCAAAGTCTGGTTGGTTCGTTCGGTTTGGCCATTTGTTTGAGGATGGAAAGCCGAAGAAAAAGACAAATCAATGCCCATCTTAGCGCAAAAGGACCGCCAAAACCTAGAGACAAACTGGGAACCTCTGTCCGACACAATGTTCTCCGGAATGCCATGCAAACGAACCACATGTTGAAAAAATAATGGCACCAAATCAGAGGAGGAAGGTAATTTAGGCAAGGGTACCAAATGGACCATCTTAGAAAAGCGATCACAAACCACCCAGATGACAGACATCCTTTGAGAGATAGGAAGATCTGAAATAAAATCCATGGAAACATGCGTCCAAGGCCTTTTCGGGACTGGCAAGGGCAAAAGCAACCCACTGGCACGAGAACAGCAGGGCTTAGCCCGAGCACAAGTCCCACAGGACTGCACAAAAGAACACACATCCCGAGACAAGGAAGGCCACTAAAAGGACCTAGCCACCAAATCTCTGGTCCCAAAAATCCCAGGATGACCAGCCAACACTGAGCAATGAACCTCAGAAATAACTCTGCTAGTCCATCTATCAGGGACAAATAGTTTCTCCGCTGGACAACGGTCAGGTCTATCAGCCTGAAACTCCTGCAGCACCCGCCGCAAATCAGGGGAGATGGCAGACAGAATTACCCCCTCTTTGAGAATACCAGCCGGCTCAGGGACACCCGGAGAATCAGGCACAAAACTCCTAGAAAGGGCATCCGCCTTCACATTCTTAGAACCCGGAAGGTATGAGACCACAAAATCGAAACGGGAGAAAAACAGCGACCATCGAGCCTATCTAGGATTCAACCGCTTGGCAGACTCGAGATAAGTCAGATTTTTGTGATCCGTCAAGACTACCACGCGGTGCTTGGCTCCCTCAAGCCAATGTCACCACTCCTCGAATGCCCACTTCATAGCTAGCAGCTCCCGATTGCCAACATCATAATTACGCTCAGCAGGCAAAAATTTTCTAGAAAAGAAGGCACATGGCTTCATCACAGAGCCATCAGAACTTCTTTGAGACTAAACAGCCCCTGCTCCAATCTCAGAAGCATCAACCTCGACCTGAAAAGGGAGCAAAACATCTGGCTGACGCAACACAGGGGCCGAAGAAAAATGACGTTTCAGCTCCTGAAAAGCCTCATCGGCCGCAGAGGACCAATTCACCACATCAGCACCTTTCTTTGTCAAATCAGTCAAAGGTTTAACCACACTAGAAAAATTAGCGATGAAGCGACGGTAAAAATTAGCAAAGCCCAGGAATTTCTGGAGGCTCTTCACAGATGTAGGTTGAGTCCAATCATAAATGGCCTGAACTTTAACAGGATCCATCTCGATAGTAGAAGGGGAAAAAATGAAGCCCAAAAAGGAAACCTTCTGAACTCCGAAGAGACATTTAGACCCCTTCACAAACAAGGAATTAGCACGAAGGACCTGGAATACCATTCTGACCTGTTTCACATGAGACTCCCAATCATCCGAAAAGACCAAAATATCATCCAAATATACAATCATGAATCCATCCAGATACTTTTGGAAGATGTCATGCATAAAGGACTGAAACACAGATGGAGCATTTGAAAGCCCGAATGGCATTACCAGGTACTCAAAATGGCCCTCGGGCATATTAAATGCTGTTTTCCATTCATCGCCCTGTTTAATACGCACAAGGTTATACGCCCCTCGAAGATCTATCTTGGTGAACCAACTAGCACCCTTAATCCGAGCAAACAAATCAGACAGCAGAGGCAAAGGGTACTGAAATTTGACCGTGATCTTATTGAGAAGGCGGTAATCTATACAGGGTCTCAGAGAACCATCCTTCTTGGCCACAAAAAAGAACCCTGCTCCCAACGGTGATGAAGACGGGCGAATATGCCCTTTCTCCAAGGACTCCTTTATATAACTCAGCATAGCGGCGTGCTCTGGCACAGATAAATTGAAAAGTCGGCCCTTAGGAAACTTACTACCAGGAATCAAATTTATAGCACAATCACAATCCCTATGAGGGGGTAGGACACTGGATTTGGGCTCATCAAATACATCCTGGTAATCCGACAGAAACTCAGGGACTTCAGAAGGAGTGGAAGCAGAAATTGACACCAACGGAACATCGCCATGTACCCCTTGACAACCCCAACTAGACACAGACATTGATTTCCAATCCAATACTGGATTATGAACCTGTAGCCAAGGCAAACCCAACACGACCACATCATGCAAATTATGCAACACCAAAAAGCGAATATCTTCCTGATGTGCAGGAGCCATGCACATGGTCAACTGAGTCCAGTACTGAGGTTTATTCTTGGCCAACGGCGTGGCATCAATTCCCCTTAATGGAATAGGATACTGCAAAGGCTCCAAGAAAAAACCACAGCGCCTGGCAAACTCCAAGTCCATCAAATTCAGGGCAGCGCCTGAATCCACAAATGCCATAACCGAGTAGGATGACAAAGAGCAAATCAGAGTAACAGACAAAAGAAATTTAGGCTGTACAGTACCAATGGTGACAGACCTAGCGAACCGCTTAGTGCGCTTAGGACAATCAGAGATAGCATGAGTGGGGTCACCACTAGTGTTGAGCGATACCGTCCGATACTTGAAAGTATCGGTATCGGAAAGTATCGGCCGATACCGGCAAAGTATCGGATCTAATCCGATACCGATACCCGATACCAATACAAGTCAATGGGACTCATGTATCGGACGGTATTCCTGATGGTTCCCAGGGTCTGAAGGAGAGGAAACTCTCCTTCAGGCCCTGGGAACCATATTAATGTGTAAAATAAAGAACTAAAATAAAAAATATTGCTATACTCACCTCTCCGACGCAGCCTGCACCTTACCGAGGGAACCGGCAGCCTTCTTTGCTTAAAATTCGCGCTTTAACATCCTTACGCGAAGTCCCGGCTTGTGATTGGTCGCGCGCCGCCCATGTGGCCAGGACGCAACCAATCACAGCAAGCCGTGACGTAATTTCAGGTCCTTCAGGATTTTAAAATTACGTTCCGGCGTTGTGATTGGTTGCGTCGCGGTCACATGGGCGACGCAGCCAATCACAAGCCGTGACGTCACGGGAGGCAGGAGACGCGCGCATTTTAAAATGCGCGCGTCTCCTGCCTCCCGTGACGTCACGGCTTGTGATTGGTTGCGTCGCCCATGTGGCCGGGACGCAACCAATCACAGCAAGCCGTGACGTAATTTCAGGTCCTTCAGGATTTTAAAATTACGTTCCGGCGTTGTGATTGGTTGCGTCCCGGCCACATGGGCGGCGCGCGACCAATCACAAGCCGGGACTTCGCGTAAGGATGTTAAAGCGCGAATTTTAAGCAAAGAACGCTGCCGGTTCCCTCGGTAAGGTGCAGGCTGCATCGGAGAGGTGAGTATAGCAATATTTTTTATTTTAATTCTTTATTTTACACATTAATGTTGTTTCGATACCGATACCCGATACCACAAAAGTATCGGATCTCGGTATCGGAATTCCGATACAGCAAATATCGGCCGATACCCGATACTTGCGGTATCGGAATGCTCAACACTAGTCACCACAGTAAAAACACAGCCTATTCTGACGTCTGTGTTCTTGCCGTTCAGTTCTGGTCAAAGTTCTATCACATTGCATAAGCTCAGGCCTCTGCTCAGAGGACACCGCCAAATGGTGCACAATTTTGCTCACGCAAACGCCGATCAATTTGGATGGCCAAGGACATTGATTCATTCAGACCAGCAGGCGTGGGGAATCCCACCATAACATCCTTAAGGGCTTCAGAAAGACCCTTTCTAAAAATTGCTGCCAGGGCACACTCATTCCATTGAGTAAGCACAGACCATTTTCTAAACTTCTGACAATATATCTCCGCTTCATCCTGACCCTGACACAAAGCTAGCAAGATTTTCTCTGCCTGATCCACTGAATTCGGTTCGTCATAAAGCAATCCAAGCGCCAGAAAAAACGCATCTACATTAAGCAATGCAGGATCTCCTGGCGCAAGGGAGAACGCCCAGTCTTGAGGGTCGCCACGCAACAAAGAAATAATAATTTTTACTTGCTGAATGGGGTCACCAGAGGAGCGGGGTTTCAAAGCAAGAAACAGTTTACAATTATTTTTGAAATTCAGAAACTTAGATCTATCCCCAGAAAACAAATCATGAATTGGAATTCTAGGCTCTAACATCGGATTCTGAATCACATAATCTTGAATGCTTTGTACTCTTGCAGTGAGATGATCCACACAAGAGGACAGACCTTGAATATCCATATCTACACCTGAGTCCTGAACCACCCAGAGATTAAGGGGAAAAGAGAGACAAAACACACTGCAAAGAAAAAAAATGGGTTCAGAACTTCTCTTATCCCTCTTTTGAGATGCATTAACACTTTGTTGGCCAGCTGTACTGTTATGGACCTGGTGGTTAGGAGCACCCGGAATGACCTGATGAGTAAACTAGTAATCGGAACAAGCTCTGGGAAAGTGGGAACTCTGCTGACCGCAAACCCTACTCCTATCACACACACACTAGAAATAGCCGTGGAGCGTACCTAACTCTCCCTAGACGCCTCTTCACAGCCTAAGAGCTAACTACCCCTAAAGATAGAAATAGAAGCCTAACCTTGCCTCAGAGAAATTCCCCAAAGGTAAAGGCAGCCCCCCACATATATTGACTCTGAGTTAAGAGGAAAGTGACGAACACAGGAATGAAACAGGTTTTAGCAGAGGAGGCCAGACTTCACTAAATAGTCAGAGGATAGAAAAGGGAACTATGCGGTCAGCACAAAAGACTACAAAAAACCACGCAGAGTAAGCAAAAAGACTCCCCACACCGACTCACGGTGTGGAGGTGCCACTCTGCACCCCAGAGCTTCCAGCTAGCAAGGGAATATCATGATAGCAAGCTGGACTAGAAATTGGCAGTACTAAGAAATATATTCAGGAAGCAGTAACAACAAATGAACTAGCAAAGACTTAGCTTCTGCTGGAGTAGACAGGTCCTCAGAGAAGTCCAAGAGAGATCTGAACCAATACTGAAACATTGACAGCTGGCATGAAGTAACGATCTGAGTGGAGATAAATAGGGAAGCCAACATAGCAATAAACGAGAGCAGCTGACAAAGCCAACCTCAGTGACCAGCAGTTCCGCTCAAAGCCACCAGAGGGAGTCCAAGAGCAGAACTAACCAAAGTACCATTCATGACCACAGGAGGGAGTCCGAGAACGGAATTCACAACAGTATTCTAACCGTCCATTAGCCTTCTAGCACAGTTAGCAAACATAAAGTACCATAAGAACACTGGAGTGATAGTTGTTGGAAATGGGCCTCTATACACCTATGAAGTTATTGCATTACAAACCAGATGTTTGCAGCTAGAATAGTCATTTACCACATTAATAATGTGTAGAGTGTATTTCTGAATCATTTAGGCTGTGTGCACACATTGCTGATTTTTTGCGTTTTTTCGCGATAAGGGTTTGTGCACACGTTCAGGTTTTTTCGCTATAAAAATGCTATAAAAACTCATTAAAAATGCATACATTATGCATCCTATCATTTAGAATGCATTCTGCATGTTTTGTGCACATGATGTGTTTTTTTCCGCGAAAAAAACGCATCACGGTAAAAAAAGCAGCATGTTCATTAATTTTGCGGATTTTCCGCATTTTTCCCACTATTCTATGCATTTGGAAAAAAACACACAAAAAACGCACAAAAAACGCATCAAAAACGCATGAAAAACGCGAAAAAAAAATGTCCGGTTTTTGTCAGGAAAATTTCTGCAAGAAATCCTGACGTGTGCACATACCCTTAAAACGCTATAAAACCGCAAAAAAACAGCATACAATATGCATCCCATCATTTAGAATGAATGATGCATGTTTTGTGCACATGATGCATTTTTTCCCACGAAAAAAATGCATCGCGGTAAAAAACGCAGCATGTTCATTAATTTTGCTGGTTTTTTTGCGGATTTCTTGCTATAAAATGCATTGGGAAATGTCTGGAAAAAACGCATCAAAAACGCGGCAAAAAACGCGCAAAAAACGCATGCAGATTTCTTGCAGAAAATTTCAGGTTTTTCTCAGGAATTTTCTGCAAGAAATCCTGAACGTGTGCACATAGCCTTAATGTTAGCTTCATTGGAAAAAAACTGTGCTTTTCTTTAAAAAATAAGGAAATTTCTAAGTGACCCTAAACTTTTGCATGGTGGTGTAGATTCTAATATAGATTATAATGAATCAGCTGACAATGAAAGACTGGTACAGAAAGGAGAGGGCCTTAACCTTGTAGGCCTACAGGATAATGGGGAAGAGACAGTAGGTTGGGGGTTGTGGCAGCTTCAATAGTGGTCAGGTGGCAGCAGCGTCATTGCAAGCTGTTAGTGCAGTTCCCCAGGGTCCTGGTCGTTGCAGTGATATCATTCTCCTGAGTGATGAGTGATGTTGCATTTGAAGGCAATGAAGGAGATCTTTTTATCATTTAACAGAATGCAAACAACATGTTCACACTCCAGACCAGAAGGGGGAGCTCTAAGCCTGTTTAAGGTGAACTCCCCTATAAAACATCCTGATCTGGAGGGAAAGGTGGTTCAGAGTTCAGTTCCTGTCAGAAAGACAGAGGGAAAGGAAGGAGTGGAGTCCTGGAGCCTAAAATGCTGCAGCTCCTGGAAGAAGACACTAAAGTGAACATATGGCAGAGAGTGTGCAAGGAAAACAGAGCACAGGAGAGGAATATTAGAAGGGAATCAGCCAGGAGCAGTCTGCCTCTTTCTGAGGCGCAGGATCCCGGTAGCCGGAACACCGAGGGAGCAACAGTCCTTTATGCCTTGCTCCAGAGACCGGCAGGACAGCTAATTTCAAGTTACTGATCCGCCCTACACCCAGGAGGCATGGTGGCAACAAGTGGGGGCCGGGGCGTGCTAGAGTCCCTATAAAAAGCCTCAGGCCATCAGTCATATGGGTTTGTCCTATCCTTACCATCAGGGGGACAGAGAAAGAGACATAACACCTAGAACATCTACAACAGTTGTGAGGACTTTATGAGAGGCTCAGCAATAAGGTACTACAACACCCAGGCGTTAGAGGAAGGCTACTGATTTCCACCTGAATAAGGGGACTCTGGATTTGCCTTCAGACTGGCCGTACTCTGCCTGCCCTGTGATCTGGTGCTCTGGACTGTGGACGCTGAAGCCTTCAGTAAAAGGGTAAAGAGACTGCAGCCTTGTGTCCTTGTTCTTCACTGTGCCTTTCACCATCCACCATCTACACACTGAGAAGCCCTGGGGATACACTTCCCCTGTGGGATGGTATACCATCTAGCTGCCATAACATCACCCCGGCAGACCCCTTAAAGCAGCGTCGGTCACCCTGACCAAATACCACAGGTGGCGTCACGAACACTTTCCCTTTAAAGACCTTTCCCCCATTTTACAACGGACGTCCCTAGTGCCACGGACCGGGTCAGCCACCATGACATCCCCTTGAGAACCGAAGGGCCCGGTACCGAGTTCCCCGCTGCCCTAGACGGAGCGATCCAACTTTGGCGTCATGAACAGGATCTACGTAAGCCTGAACATCGGGTCATGTGCGCCTAAGAACTGTGCCAGAATTGTGCTTGAACTGTTTTGTGCTAAAAGACTGTGTATTGCCATTTGCCGACAAAATTCCCGCCAAAATCCGCCATTGCCGCGCAGCGTGGAGCTAGCCAAAAAGAGCGCGAAGCAGAAAAGATGGGTGCCGTGCAGCTGCCTGGAGTGCCGGAAGTGAAGACGTCGTACAGCGGAGCCGCAAATGGAGATGCAGACTTCTATCAGGTTAGCGAGGGGGAAGAACAATGTCTAACGTGGGAGGGGAGTTGGCGGCGGACGCAGCCAAGGACCTAATAGCACCCCCAACCTCGCAGCAGATGTGCCCACAAGCTGGCTTCCAGACCGGAGGATGTTCCCTGGCGACGACAGAAGAGGATCCCGCTGACCAGAGGCAGAGATGACGATCACTAACATCAGGACGGACGACCCATCTGCCGCCACTGCAATCAGGCAGGCCACATTGCAAGGTACTGTCATTTAAACGAGCAACCCCTGGGGCAGAGGGCCAATCCCCAGGAGTAGGACAACCAGGCGCACAAAACTGGCGAGCCAAGTACGTTGGAGGACGACCTGTTCTCCCCATTGTGATCGACGGTATCCCCATGAACGCTCTGTTGGACACCGGTTCTCAGGTGACAACTATGCCTTATGTCCTTTATAAACGTTATTGGGCTGACACAGACATTACTCGTGGCCCTGACGATGATTTCACCATAGTAGCCAGTAACGGTCAGCCATTACCACAAGTGGGATACAAAGAGGTCACCATTAAAGTGGGGCGGGTAGAGTTAAAATCCCAAGGGATCGTGATTGTTGATATTGATCGACGTGAATGTTACCCCATGATGACCATTGGCACTAATGTTATTGAAAATTGTCTGTCCGAGGTTATTGTCTTGTTACAACAGGTGGCTGAAACTGCTGGTTCCAGTGAGCAACGTATTTTGCAGAAAGAAATCAGAGCTTTGGTACAGAGAAAGCAGGTAGAACTATCTAGTGGAGAAATTGGCTGTGCCACAGTGAGTGATTCAATCCCCATCACAATACCCCCCATGAGTGAAATGTTAATATGGTGTCGGGCAGCAATAGGCCTCAGAGGTAAAGACTACCAAGCCCTGGTAGAACCTGTGTATTCAGATAGCAGGCCCACAATCCTGACAGCCAGAGGGGTGGTTGAAGTCCGCAAGGGGAGGGTGCCAGTATGTGTCCTTAACTGTGGAGAGAAAGAAGTCCACCTAACCAAATATGCCACGCTTGCCAAACTGTTTACTGTTGATAATAATGTGATACAGGCAACAGAACCCTTGGTCCCGTCCAACCAGGCGGAGGACAATGGCTCTGCAGGACAAATGGAAGATTAATGTCAGAAACTACATGTGGGCACTGACTCTACACCATCACACCAAAAACAAGGGGCTTACAGGGTGGTCCATGAGTATGAGCAGGTATTCAGCAAACACCCCCTAGATTTTGGGCAGGTATCCCCACGGGAAAGCATCCACCCATTAAAGAGAGATACCGTCCTGTACCTCCAGCTCATTATCAGTGTGCCAAAAACATGTTGCGAGAGATGAAGGAGGCTGGGGTAGTAAAGGTACCTTCACACTAAGCAACGCTGCAGCGATACAGACAACGATGCCGATCGCTGCAGCATCGCTGTTTAGTCGTTGTGTGGTCGCTGGAGAGCTGTCACACAGACGGCTCTCCAGCGACCAACGATGCGGAAGTCCCCTGGTAACCAGGGTAAACATCGGGTTACTAAGCGCAGGGCCGCGCTTAGTAACCCGATGTTTACCCTGGTTACCATTGTAAAAGTAAAAAAAAAACCCCACACACTCACATTCCAGTGTCCGGCGTCCGCTTCCCTGCACTCCTCCTGCATCCTGTGTCAGCGCCGAACATCTCCGGCATCTCCCACAGAGCAGAGCGGTGACGTTACCGCTCTGCTTTACGGTCGGCACTTACACAGGATGCAGGAGGAGTGCAGGGAAGCGGACGCCGGGCACCGGAATGTGAGTATGTGTTTTTTTTTTTTACTTTTACAATGGTAACCAGGGTAAACATCGGGTTACTAAGCGTGGCCCTGCGCTTAGTAACCGAATGTTTACCCTGGTTACCAGTGAAGACATCGCTGGATCGGTGTCACACACACCGATTCAGCGATGTCAGCGGGAGATCCAGCGACGAAATAAAGTTCTGGATTTTCAGCAACGACCAGCGATCTCACAGCGGGATCCTGATCGCTGCTGTGTGTCAAACACAACGATATCGCTATCCAGGACGCTGCAACACCACGGATCGCTATCGTTATCGTTGTAAAGTCGCTTAGTGTGAAGGTACCTTAAGAGACGTCTAATCAACATACAGTTATATGAAAAAGTTTGGGCACCCTTATTAATCTTAAGCCTAATGTCTTATAAAAAATTGTTTTTTTTGTCTGTCTGTCTGTCCTGGAAATCCCGCGTCTCTGATTGGTCGAGGCCGCTAGGCCTCGACCAATCAGCGACGGGCACAGCATGGCGACGATGATGTCATAAAGGTTGCCTCGACCAATCAGCGACGGGCACAGTCTGCCGCGAATTCACCTCGACCAATCAGCGACAGGCACAGTATCGACGTAGATGTCATAATGGTTGCCATGGTGACGATGATGTCATAAAGGTTGCCTCGACCAATCAGCGACGGGCACAGTCTGCCGCGAATTCTGGAATCATCATTGTCCATATACTACGGGAACATGCATATTCTAGAATGCCCGATGCATTAGAATTGGGCCAGTCTAGTATCTAATAACTGTTGGACACAGTAATGTTTCTGCCTTGAAATGAGGTTTATTGTACTAACAGAAAATGTGCAATCTGCATTCAAACAAAATTTGTGCATAAGTATGGGCACCCTTATCATTTTCTTGTTTTAAATACTCCTACCTACTTTTTACTGACTTACTAAAGCACTTTTTTTTGGTTTTGCAACCTCACTGAGCTTTGAACTCCATAGCCAGGTGTATGCAATCATGAGAAAAGCTACTTAAAGTGGCCACTTGCAAGTTGTTCTCCTGTTTGAATCTCCTCTGAAGAGTGGCATCATGGGCTCCTCAAAACAACTGTCAAATGATCTGAAAACAAAGATTATTCAACATAGTGGTTCAGGGGAAGGATACAAAAAGCTGTCTCAGGGATTTAACCTGTCAATTTCCACTGTGAGGAACATAGTAAGGACCTGGAAGAAAACAGGTACAGTTCTTGTTAAGGCCAGAAGTGGCAGGCCAAGAAAAACATCAGAAAGGCAGAGAAGAAGAATGGTTAGATCAGTCAAGGACAATCCTCAGACCACCTCCAGAGAGCTGCAGCATCAACTTGCTGCAGATGGTGTCACTGTGCATCGGTCAACTATACAACGCACTTTGCACAAGGAGAAGCTGTATGGGAGAGTGATGCGAAAGAAGCCGTTTCTGCAAGCACGCCACAAACAGTCGGCTGAGGTATGCAAAAGCACATTTGGAGAAGCCAATTTCCTTTTGGAAGAAGGTCCTGTGGACTGATGAAACCAAGATTGAGTTGTTTGGTCATACAAAAAGGCATTATGCATGGTGGCAAAAAAACACAGTGCGTTGTATAGTTGACCGATGCACAGTGACACCATCTGCAGCAAGTTGATGCGCTAGTGTCAATTTATGTACGAGCTCAGCACCAGTGTGGTCATGTTTGTGTGTGTATTCAGGGACCCAGCTGAAATAAGCCCCTAGAATGCTGGCACCTCCGGCGAGGAGCTGCGTGTTTGCATTTGACTGCATAACCACCATCTGCTCTACTAAATAGCTGTGTTCCTTTGTGAGCCAAACAGGGCACAGCGTTACCCTTGCTAACAGACTCTGTGAAGTAACAGAGTCTGTTTATATTACTAAATTGTACCGCCATATCTGGCTACAGGTGCTTTCCTGCACGGTGGATCCCGGGTTGCGAACGCACCAACTTCTTCTAATAAATATATATATATTCGGTGCGTTCCGCCAACCCTAACAGTGTGTCAGCTGGACCGCATGGAACTGCGCATGTCCAGAAGACTCAATGCGCGATAGGGGAATAATCATCCCCTGCAGACGAGGATGTTATCACAGTGCTTCTCATACTAAAGCCGGCATGCATGTCAGCTGAGACTAGCGGAACGGCGCATGTCCCAGAGTGTGAATGGAGCAGTATGCAGTGCCTGAGAAAGCACCCCCTGCTGTTAGAGATACTGTAACGATGCAGCCAGCTCATTTGATTATAAACCTGAGCTTGTGGTTCATAATAAATATACTTATAATAACGCTCCATTTAATGGCTGCACAGTTTAAAAGGCAGCTAGGCACACTACCTAGATGTAACAACAAAGTTTTGTAGATATATAGTTATAAATAAGACCCATCCTTTATTTTATCCAGTAAGGTGCTGATTTATGACCAAGATGTATATACAGATACATATGATGAAAGAGGTCAATATATAAATCAATGCTCAGGATATATATAAAGACATGCATATGGTGAGGAAAGTCAATATGTAAATAAATATAACCAGATAATATCGATAAGCACAGGCAATCCTGTGTTTCTCTTTAATAAGCAGAGAACAGACATGAGGCATGGCTAGCCTTAATATTCAATAATCCGTGCCCGTAATTTTATGAACATCTGTTAAAAAGAATGCCAATCAGTACATCAAAATAGAAATGAAATGAAATTATTACTGTTTTATAAGAAGCATGCATAGGAGACATTTTCATTGAGGCCCATTGGGGATAGACAATCAATCCGATGGATCCATGCACACTCCTTCTGTAGTAGGAGTCTATCAAAGTTTCCCCTTCTGGGGTTAGGTGTGTAGACCTCGATTATGCAGAAGAAAATTTCATTGATATCCCCCCCATGAATCTCATTCATGTGTCTAGCTATCGGAGTGTCACGTTTGTGCTTTATATCCCCTATGTGCTCCCCTACGCGCCTCCTAAATTCTCTCCTGGTTTTGCCGAAATAATCTTTAGAGCAACTGCATGTAGCAATGTATATGAGCCCACTCGTTTTTCAATTGCAAAAATCACGCAAATAGATTTTTTTACCAGTGGAAGAGCTTATAATGAATTTCCCTGGTTTCATATATCGACAGTTTACACACCCTCCACATTTAAAGAAGCCACATGTCCTGCGATCAAGCCAGGTACCTGCCAGAATTGGTCTCTTAAAGTGGCTATGTACCAAGTTGTCCTACAAAGATCGCCCTTTCCTATAGGTAATCAGTGGTCTAGGGCCTATCGAATTGTTCAGATCCGGGTCAGTCGCCAGTATATCCCAGTATTTGGAGAGTACATTTCTAACTCTTTCATTTTGGCAATCAAAAGTGCCTATAATCCTAGTCTGGCCTTGGTTGCTCAGAGATGGTCTATCACGTGACTGTAACAAAGTGCTTCTGTCTTGCGAAAAAGCATGCTGATATGACGCTTCAATGACCCCTTTCGGATAGTCCTTATCCACAAACCTCCTCCTCATATCTCCTGATTGTTCCCTGTAGGTCTCCATGTCAGAGCAGTTCCTTCTCAGCCTCATAAATTGCCCCTTTGGGATACCACGTTTTAAGGCTCTAGGGTGATGGCTATCCCATCTGAGCAAGCTGTTCGTGCTCGTAGGTTTACGATAGATCTGAGTTTTTAGGAAGCCATCATCCCTTTTTTGAATAAGTATATCCAAGAATGACAGGGTTTTGTCATTAATTTCAAATGTAAATGTCATACCAATGTTGTTCTGATTAAGTTCCTGCGCAAAGTCAGTAAATTCTTGCTTGATCCCCTGCCATATGACAAAAATGTCATCTATGAATCTGAACCACACTCCCATGAGTTGATGCCACCATTTGTTATCATCGGTGAAGACTAAGGTTTCCTCCCACCAGCCCAGGAACAGGTTTGCATATGATGGGGCACAGGGACTCCCCATCGCAGTGCCCCTGAGCTGATGGAAGTACTTCCTGTCGAACATAAAGAAGTTTCTGGTGAGTGTGAATTTAAGGAGGTCTACCACAAATTGGCTATGAGCCATAGACTGGACTGCTCTTGATCTCAAAAAATATTCAACGGCCTTTAGGCCCAGATGGTGTGGTATGCTACTATAAAGGGCTTCCACATCTATAGAGGCCAAGAAGGAACCATTGGTCAAGTGAACCCCCTCCAGTTTTAAAATCAAATCACTGGTGTCTCTAATGTATGAGGGAAGGGTAAGCACAAAGGGACTAAGTATTTCATCAATATAAATACCACAATTTTGACTTAATGAGTTCGACCAAGACACAATTGGACAGCCCTTTAATGGCTCGAGTCCCTTATGCACCTTAGGTGTAGCATAAAAGGTAGCTATGAGGGTAAAGGAGGGCAGTAAAAAATCATATTCATCTTTAGAGATCAGCTCCTTGTTAACAGCTGTTTCCAGTAACCCAGCCAATTCAGTTTTATATTGTATAGACGGATCAGATTTGAGGACTTCATAAGTTGTACTATCTGTGAGAATGGCATAGCAGATTTTCAGATAGTTGGTTTCTGTCATAATAACTAAATTGCCCCCTTTGTCAGAGGGCTTGATTATTAACTCATTATTTTTTGTCAATTTCAGTAAGGCCTCATGTTCACCCTTAGTTAGAGTTGAAAGGTCCTGTTGGAATTTTACGCAAATCTCTTTCCACCAGCATGAGAAAGATGTCAATGCTAGAGGTATCACCCTGTGGTGGCATTTTTTTACTTTTGTTTTTCAACTTCGTGAATGGGCCCATACCTTCATTTAATGTATTTTCATCAAGTAAACCAACTAATGCTGAATAACCTTCCAAATCTGCCATGTTCAGCCCCAATCGATCCAATTCAGTTTGATTATTTTGTGCAAAAAAAATGTCTTCCATTTTAGCTTTCTACAAAATAGATTTATATCCTTGATCCAGCCAAAGCAATCATATCTATTGGTGGGAACAAAATTTAAGCCCTTTTTGAGCAGGCTATACTCATCCCCGGATAACACATAGTTTGACAAATTTATAATTTGTCCCTGATTTAGACCGCTTTGGGCCTTAGGTAGTATCCAGTTCGTGCATTCTTTTCTAAAAAAGAGGAAGATGTAGAGGAGGAAGAGGCTGGTGAGGGTGCCCCTGTGGAGGGACCATTTAAAATACTTTGTCCTCTGCCAGCTTGATGTGGCTGTCCATTCCTTTGAAAGCTCCTGTTGTAATGCTTTCCTCTGCCTCTCCATCCTTGCCTAAAGCGTTTACTGCCTCTGTGTGAAGGTCCAGTCTGTGAACGCACAGTATCTGAAGTGACCAGATCTGATGTTGAAATATCAGAGACACTATTATGGGTAAAATTGTAGGCCTGATTTTCACTAAAAGCCTTCAGGTCTCTTTGAAATTGTGACTGTTTCCTCTCTTTAATGAATGACTGATATTTTTCAACAGAGGTTTGTAGGAGCCCCTCATGTCTGTTGAAGTCAGAGTCCCCCTTTAGTTTTAGAATGTTTTCCACTGCCCTATTCAGTTGCTTAGTTGATAAATCAAATAGTTTACGTTCCTCTTCAAGGAGCAACTGCATAAATCTAATAGATGAATCAATTGATTCTTTTAACCATTTATTCAACAATTCAGGGGAAGCAGTCCTAGGGGATGGATTTAAATTAATCCTAAGGCCAGTAGGTATAACCCTATTTTTGATGTAGTTTTCAAAGGCATTGATTTCCCACCAGGATTTAATGTGTTGTTTGTAATCACCATACAGATCACCAAACAATGATTTTAGTGATTGATTTGCTGAGGCTGGACCCGATTGTGTGCAGAAGGCTTGATTAGCATCCTCTACCCAGGCGTCAGTATTTAGTGGACCCGAAAGAAAACTAGCCATGCCACATCAATAATTAATTTTAATTAACATAAGCTGATAAACAGCCAATAAGGTCCAATCATCAAAATAGAAAAGCTCAAAATGTAACCCTATAGATTATAATGTAGTTAGAGACAGTTGTAGCCCATGGGCAGCTCCATTAGTCCTCGTCAGAAAGAAAGACGGCACGATGAGGATGTGTGTAGATTATAGGCAGATAAACCGCATTACACACAAGGATGCATACCCTTTGCCTAGAATAGAAGAATCATTAGCTGCTTTAAAATCTGCTAACTACTCTACCTTGGATCTCACCAGTGGGTACTGGCAGGTTCCTGTAGCAGAGGCGGACAAGGAAAAGACGGCCTTCACCACACCGATGGGTCTCTGTGTATTCAACTACATGCCATTCGGACTGTGCAATGCCCCAGGAATGTTTCAGAGGATGATGGAGTGCTGTCTTGGACACAAGAACTTTGAAACCGTCTTGCTGTATCTGGACGATGTCATTGTCTTCTCCAAGACTTATGAGGACCATCTGGAGCACCTGGCCGAGGTGTTCGAAGCTCTGTCCTACTTTGGCCTAAAGGTAAAACCATCCAAATGCCATCTGTTAAAGCCCAAAGTGCAGTACCTGGACCATGTAGTGAGTGCTGTAGGAGTGGCCCCAGACCCTGACAAGGTCACTGTGATCAGAGACAGGCCGAAGCCCAGCAACCTCCATGAAGTCCGGCAGTTCCTCGGGTTGGTAGGCTATTACAGAAGATTTATCAAAGACTTCACCAAGAAAGCTGCGCCACTACAAGACCTGTTAGTGGGCCAATCCAAGAAAACCAAGGGTAAGACTACCCCATTTGACTGAAACGACGGACTGGAGAGATCCTTTACTGATTTGAAGTTGGCTCTGATGGGAGATGAGGTACTGGCTTACCCTGAATATGACCAACCGTTTGTGCTGTATATGGATGCCAGCAACATGGGACTGGGAGCCGTGTTGTCCCAGATCCAGAAAGGCAAAGAAAGGGTAATCGCTTACGCCAGCAGGAAACTTCATCCCACTGAAAAGAACCCTGAAAACTACAGTTCCTTTAAGCTGGAGTTCCTCGCCATCGTCTGGGAAGTGATGGAGAGATTCAAGCACTACCTGGCCTCAGCAAAATTCACTGTCTTCACAGACAACAATCTACTGACACACTTGGACACAGCAAAACTTGGTGCCTTAGAGCAGCGGTGGATGGCCCGGTTGTCCAATTATGATTTCACTATCAAGTACCGGGCAGGGCACAAGAATGCGAATGCCGATGCATTGTCCAGAATGCCCAACTTGCCAGAGATGGGAGAAGATTCGGAAACACTCGAAGAAACAGAATTGCCAGCTTTCCATCGCCCTAAGGCCACTCAGTACAGTATTCTCATCATGTGAGGAACCGGCACAGGAACAAGCCAGAAGCCACGCTGAATCCCCTGCCTCACCATGGATGGGCAGAGACCCAGGACAGTGACCCCGCGGTCCATCGGGTGAAAGAACTCCTGACGCAGGCAGGTTCACGCCCTGGCCCAGTTGATCCACAAGAGATGCAACAACTGTGGAAGGAGAAAGGCAAACTATTTATCTACGATGGTAAGCTGTGCCAAAGAAACATCGACCCACGCACTCATGAGTGGGTTTGGCAAATAGTGGTCCCAAGACAAGATGTGCCAATGGTTCTGGAAGCATACCACAATGGAGCTGGACACTTCAAATGGAAGAAGTTGGAGAGTCTACTTCGTGGAAGGTTCTACTGGGTTGGCATGAGAAAAACCATCGAAAAGTGGTGCCGAGAGTGTGGCCCATGTAGCCTACGCAGGAAGGATCGTGACAGTCAGAGGGCTCCCCTACAGCCCATAGCTACCAAACAGCCACTTGAACTGGTGGCCTTGGACCACGTGAAGCTAACACCCAGCCGATCCGGCTATGTCTAAGCTCTGACCATTGTAGACCACTACTCCAGGTTACTGGTAGTTGTACCTGTCAAGGATTTGACAGCAAGAACAGCAGCCAAGGCCTTTCAACTGTACTTTTGCAGACCACACGGATACCCAGAGAAGGTCCTTAATGATCAAGGTCCAGCCTTTGAAGCAGAGGTATTCCAATAGTTCTGCAACTTATACGGATGCAAAAAGATCAGAACAGCACCGTATCACCCACAAACTAACTGTACTCCAGCATACCTGATGAGAGGAAGATCCAGCAAACTACCTGTTGATCTAGATATGGGAGTCCTAACCCCAGAAAATCCATCATCTGATGCAGATTGGGATACAGAAAGACAGCAAAAGTACCGTCAAGTACAAGAGTGTGTAGAAAGAAGTCTATCTCAAGCCAGACAAAAACAAGAGAGAGACTACAACCAATGCACTCCTGCAACTCCCTTGTCACCAGGTGAACAAGTGTTAAAGCGTAAAAGAAGAATGAACAAACTTGATGATCAGTGGGAAGTAGAAGCATATACCATCTTACCGTCCAACTTTGACAATACTAAATTCTGTCTTATCAACAAGATGGAGGAGAAACTTCGACGGCAGTGTCCAGAGACCATCTCAAGAAATGCCCTGATAAATTAAGGAACAGAGAACCAAATCCAGGAACATCTCCACCTATGGAAGAGAAGATGATACACACTGTTCTTGGAGATTTTCCCTAATCTTGGACTCAAGTAAATCAGGCCATTGTGATACCTGTCTTGACTTTTCCCCAGCTGGAAATACAAGAGGAAGTAACTCAGAACCATCCTGAACCAGAAGAGATTCTGCACCAACAGGTTCAAGCAGCAAATGTCACCTCAGCAGTGGAAACAGAGACTCCACCCTCTTCTATTGGTGAATCTGTCAGACCTATGGTGAATTTAAGAAGATGCAGACTCTTGCCCACTTTACCTACACAATGCAGGCCTACAGATAGCACACACACCAGTGGGTCCACTACAGTAACAGCGGGCATGCTAGATCAGGAACCAGGCAGGTCTACACGTAGTACCAAAAGCCAAATTCCAGCCAGGTACAAGGATTCAAAATGTTAATAAATTGCTGTTATATGTTTGAATTGCTTGCTTATCTTTGTTACAGGTTTAAAAAATGGACATTGAGGTAATGGACAATGCTTACCCAAAAACTTTCTTTGTAAATAGTTTGGCACCTCCAAGGTGCACCCTGGTTCTGCCCACATTACTGACGTGGGTAGAGCCTTTCCTTGCTTCATCTGACCAAAGACAATACAGATGTACTTTTACAAACTTGTTTTGCAACATCAAGTGCCCTCACCTCCCATAAAGGGAAGCCAAAGTTTTGTAATTGTTTGAATGCTTTTCAAAATATGTATGTCTGTTTGCTAACCTGTAACTGTTGTTTTTCTTTTCCAAGTCCGGGAGTACTGGATTTAACGGGGGGGTGCAGCGCCCCAGGGTCCTGGTCATTGCAGTGATATAATTCTCCTCTAGGGGGGAGTGATGTTGCGTTTGAAGGCAATGAAGGAGATCTGTTTATCGGGTAACACAATGCATGCAACATGTTCACACTCCAGACCAGAAAGGGGAGCTCTAAGCCTGTTTAAGGTGAACTCCCCTATAAAACATCATGATCTGGAGGGAAAGGGGGTTCAGAGTTCAGTTCCTGTCAGGAAGACAGAGGGAAAGGAAGGAGTGGAGTCTTGGAGTCTAAAGTGCTGCAGCTCCTGGAAGAAGACACTAAAGTGAACATATGACAGAGATTGTGCAAGGAAAGCAGAGCACAGGAGAGGAATATCAGAAGGGAATCAGCCAGGAGGAGACTGCCTCCTTCTGAGGCGCAGGATCCCGATAGCCGGAACACCGAGGGAACAACAGTCCTTTATGCCTTGCTCCAGAGACCAGCAGGATTGCTAATTTCAAGTTACTGATCCGCCCTACACCCAGGAGGCACGGTGGCAACTAGTGGGGGCCGGGGTGTGCTAGAGTCCCTGTAAAAAGCCTCAGGCCATCAGTCATACGGGTTTGTCCTATCCTTACCATCAGGGGGACAGAGAAAGAAACATAACACCTAGAGCATCTACAACAGTTGTGAGGACTTTATGAGAGGCTCAGCAATAAGGTACTACAACACCCAGGCGCTAGAGGAAGGTTACTGATTTCTACCTGGATAAGGGGACTCTGGATTTGCCTTCAGACCGGCCGTACTCTGCCTGCCCTGTGATCTTGTGCTCTTTACTGTGGACGCTGAAGCCTTCAGTAAAAAGGTAAAGAGACTGCAGCATTGTGTCCTCGTTGTTCACTGCACCTTTCACCATCCACCATCCACACACTGGGAAGCCCTGGGAATACACTTCACCTGTGGGAAGGTATACCATCTAGCTGCCAAAACATCACCCCAGCGGACCCCTTAAAGCAGCGTCGGTCACCCTGACCGAATACCACAGGTGGCATCACAAACACTTTCCCTTTAAAGACCTTTCCCCCATTTTACAATGGACATCCCTAGGGCCACGGATCGGGTCAGCCACCGTGACATCCCCCTTGAGAACCGAAGGGCCCGGTACCGAGTTCCCCGCTGCTCTAGATGGGACGATCCATTAACTTTCTTGAAGAGATGGCTTTTCA
Source organism: Ranitomeya variabilis (assembly GCF_051348905.1). Classification (NCBI taxonomy): domain Eukaryota; kingdom Metazoa; phylum Chordata; class Amphibia; order Anura; family Dendrobatidae; genus Ranitomeya; species Ranitomeya variabilis. The sequence continues at coordinate 891,555,742 of NC_135233.1, forward strand.
AGTTCTATCTGAAAGTTCTGAATATGGTGGAAAATGGAACGAGTTGAGGCACCGAATTTTAGTGGATGGCAGATACTCTGGAAAAGTCTTGGAGGTGATTGTTAGGAACATATGAGTGTGGAGGAGAGAAAGAAGTCTTTGGAGGACCAGAGATTGCGTGTGGGGAGATATTGGGAAATTAGATTGGAGACATGCAAAAAAGACCGATTATAGATGTCGATCAATGTTAAACTATGTTCTTCTCTGAAATGCCGCACCGTTTTAGGGATATGCAATTATTGCTAAGACCATAGAGCCAGTGCCTAATACATTCTGCCTATGGATCGGGTGGCATATATTAGCTGACAGTTTCCCTCTAATTGAATATGATGAATATATACAATGCTCAACCTATTAGGGGATCACTCAAGCATCACTCAATTTAAACATAAGTTAGGAAGCATCAGTGATTATGAATCAATTTAATCTGTTATGGTGCAAAGTAAAGTGACATCCAATGCACTCAATAGGGAAATACAAGACAAGCCCCCATAATAGAAGGTTTTGCAGGTGGTGGCCACAAACAATTACTCTCGACTTATCCTACGTGATTGATTCTTCTCTACTTTTTTTTTTCTCTACATTTTGCTAATGTAGTTGTCACTATAGACAGTATGAGGTGGTACCTGTAGCCCTTTGACTTTGCACAAGTGCCATTGACTGGCCCTCACTTTTCACAGAACTAAATGGAATTTAGAACCTCTGCAACATTATGTATAATGTATAAGAGCTTCCAATGCTGCCAAGTAGTCCAGGAGCTCAATAATGCCCTGATCCAGGTCTGGAAAGAGATCCACCAGGACCCTGTCTGCCGTCTCATCAGTAGCATGCCCAGACGTTGCCGAGAATGCATGCAGGTATTTAGGGGTCATACACAAACTGAGTCACAGGTTAAGTTGCTGTAATCAAATTCACACAAATTAGATCTTCCTGTGATTTCATTTTTTTTTTACTTTGATTTTACAGGTGATTTGGAATCCAGTCCTCAATTTTGATATGCCATTTTGTTTTCAAATACTACATAATTTATAACAGTGGAGTTTTCCAACTTGAATGATTTGTTAACCCCTTTCTGCCAGCTGACGGAATAGTACGTCAGCTGGCAGATCCCCTGCTTTAAGGTGGGCTCCGGCGGTGAGCCCACCTTAAAGCCGCGACATGTCAGCTGTTCTGTACAGCTGACATGTGCGCGCAATGAGCGCGAGCAGAATCGCGATCCGCCCGCGCCCATTAACTAGTTAAATGCCGCCGTCAAGCACTGACAGCGGCATTTAACTTGCGCTCCCGGCCACGTGGCCGGAAGTGCTCGCACCGCTGACCCCGTCACATGATCGGGGGTCAGCGGTGCATTGCCATAACAACCAGAGGTCTCCTTGAGACCTCTATGGTTGTTGATGGCCGATTGCATTGAGCGTCACCCTGTGGTCGGCGCTCAAAGTACACCTGGATTTCTGCTACATAAAGGTGATCTGTACTTCACCTCTATTTAACAGAGCCGATCGAGTTGTGCATGCTTCTAGCCTCCTATGGAGGCTATTGAAGCATGCCAAAATTAAAAAAAAAAAGTGTTTAAAAATATTAAAAAAATAAAAAATATATAAAAGTTCAAATCACCCCCCTTCAATCAAAATAAAACAATAAAAAAAAAAATTAAATGCAGCGCCCCAGAGTCCTGGTCGTTGCAGTACTGTGGCTCCGCCACTATGGGGAGCCATGGTGCGTTCGATGGCACTGAAGGAGTTCATCTGATCAGGTATCACAGACACCAATACATTTCACCGCAGGGCCTCCGGGGGGAGCTAAGGGTGCTATTCATTAGGCCACTCCCCACCATAGTGGGTAAACCGGGGGTCAGGCAGGAAGTTAGATCAGAAAGCTGACTGGATTGAACGAAGCAACACCTTGTGGCAGAGGGTGTTGTGGAGGAAGAGACAGTAGAGTCTCTGCCAGGGGTGGGATCCTGGCAGAGGCTTGGCATTGGAAAGAACGTAACGGGACCGTGCCTGCTCAGAATAGCGGCGGTGCCCTAAGAAAGGACTAGAAGCGAGATAGATTGTGCTGAGTGAGAAACGAGATCAAGCAATAGGAGAATTCCAGTAGGGGTCGTGCTGTAAGACCGAAGCAACACCCTACTGAGGCGCACTACCGGTGGCCGGAACGCCGAGGGAGTAGAATAACATTCAGCTTCAAGCAATACTCCAAACAGCGGCAGGACAGTCAGTTTAAGGCGGGCTGTCTAACACATATCACCTATGAAGTCTTGGGAGGCAATTGCGGGAGAGGGGCGTCTCTAGGGTCCCGGAAGAACTCCAGGCCTACCCGACAAACGGGTGCCGTTCTAACCGTAACATCAGGGAGGGACGGACGATTAGAAGAACATCATTTAATCGAGTTGTGAGGGAACTTAAGAAACAGACACAACAGTTGTGGGGTACTTTCCGTAAGCACAGCAGGGGAGGACTACAACACATAGCGCTAAGAAGGAAGGCACCGATTTCCACCTGTGAAGAGAACTCTGGAAGTGCCATTGGACCGGCCGGACTTGCGCAGCCTGGTGAATCGTATTCTGGACTGAGGACTCAGAGATCTCCAGTAAAGAGGTAAAGAGACTGCAACCTGGTGTCCTCGTTATTTACCGCGACCTGCACCCCACAACTGCACCGACATCCACACCGATCATTCACTGTGCGCCCCACGGCGGGGTCACGGACCGGGGCCTAGCCGCCATGACAACCCCAGAAGCAGAGACTCAGAATACCCGGTACCGGGTACCCCTCGGCCCTGCGGCAGTGGGGGCGCTACAGACTTGGCGTCACGAACAGGATCTACTTAAGCCTGAAGAATCAGGTCATGTGTGCCTAGAGACTGTGATTTGTTGTGCTTGGACTGTACTTTATTAAGAGGACTGTGTGTTGTGCCATTTGCCGCCAAACTCCGCCGCCATTGTAGCGTTGAGGAGAGCGCAGGAAGAGAAGAGGGGCGTGAAGGGGGCGTAGGCAAGCTGGAGAGCGCGAACAGCAATGGCCGCCCAGTCTAAGTATTTCTGTGTCCTGAGGACGTGCCCGTCAACAGCCGAGGTCCGCCTCCTGATCCTGGTCGGAGGGTGGAGACCATGGGGACGGGGCCGCCCACGAAAGAGACCGCGGGAAGAAGACACCGCAGAAGGAGCAAAGATGGCGACACCAAGAATCCCGCGGGGGACTGATCCGATTCAGCCTGAGGCTGCACCGTCTGACACAGCCTCAGATGCACCAGCGTTGTGGGGACTGACCCTCACAGAGCTACCAATGGGCCGACCCCCCTTGCCACCATCGGAGGAGTGTGTAGCCGCAGCCGAGGCCCGCCAGATAGCGCGCCGCATGGAGGTCGATGCCCGCGTGCTTGCTCGGCTGGGTCGGCCCACGGAAGTCCACCTATCTCCGGTGTCCCCTGCTCCTTCCCACCCGGCCGCGGCTGAAGGTACGCTGCAGGCACCGGGCATGAAGATCCTGCCAGAGGCTGAGCACCTGCGGCGCTTGATGGCTGCATGGCGGAACCGACCACAACCGGCAGCCCAGATCGATTTAACCGCCGTTGCGGAGCCCCCCTTGTCTCATTGGGGTGTGGTGGTCTCTTTCAACCCTCAACATGGACGCGGGGTCATCCAGGAGATTGGGGAGCCGCTGCAAATCCACGTGGAACGGGAAGAAGTGGAGCCCTGCAGCGGAAGATTTCCCCGCGACCTGGAGCCAGGTGATGCGGTGACGTACACCCGATGGAGGAGGGCTACGGGAGAAGCTGGCTGGGTGGCGCGAGGTGTTCAGCGGTGCATCGCCCTTCAGGCTGCTGCTGAAGCACCGGAAGAAGGTGATCCCAAGGGAAAAGCAGCGGAGCCCGGCCCCGCAGAACCACAAGAAACCCGACCCCGCCGTGCCCCGGAGGAACGTGTGCGCCTGCCAGTAAGAAGGGCCTCCCGGCGAGGGATTTTATCACTGCTGGGACCGGAACGGCGTCCTGGCTCACCAGTGCGATCTGTTGGCCTGGTGAGGCCGGATAGGAGACCACCTTCCGCTTCACCACAGTAAGGTTTTACTGTTTCTTTTGAAAATGTAAATAGTTCTCCTTTTAACTGTTTGTTTACCGTTTGCTGCTAAACCTGTCCAGGGTTAACTTTTTTATGGATCCCTTAGTTGACCCGGGATCCTTATTGTTTGTTTTTCTACAAGTTTTACAAACTGAGAAATCATGAACAGTGCATGATCCAAACTTTCTTGTAAATAGTTTGCACCTTATTAAAGGCGCTTCCTACTGGTTTTATTTAAAGACTCTTTGCGAAGATACCGTTCTGGAACCTTTGCTGAACAAAGACTGGTAGGCTGAGAAGACGAGCTACCTCAGAAAGACTTGATCCTCTTTTAAAGGGGATGTCCAACAGCGTACTTACGAGAGATACTGTTTTAAGAACAGTAATGCCATGGTAATGTTGGAATGAGAAAAGTTGTATGTGTTTTAACTAGTTAAATGTGAAGAAATGCTGATGATGATGCTCTGGAAGAAATGTAACTGCTTTGCATATAGGAAAGTTATGTGTGTTCAATTTGTTTAAGATGTGAAACCTAGATAATGTTCTTTAAAAGGAAAGATGCAGAAAGCCCGTAGGGGTAGATTTAGAGTTCTGCTTAAGTGAAAGTAAGAAAGTAATAATGAAGGTGAGGATAGAAGGTAAACCCTGAGTCCCCATAGAAAGTTAGAAATGTGTTACTAAGGACAGAAAGTGGACCCGTAGGGGTTAGTGAGTGAGTCCTAATAGGAGCCAAGTAGAGCCGGCTCCATGTTCTCTAATTGAAAGGAATGTTATGTCTATACCATGTATAGTAGAGAAAGGCAGTAGGCCCTGGCTGAACGGGGCGGTCCTGTAAAAGAAAGGAGAGGCAGTAGGTCTGGTGCCATAGGGACAGGCGGTCCTGCAGATTCAAAGTAGGAGAATGTAAAAGTTAAAATACCTTATAATGTGATTATAGGAAGGTCTTTAGCGGATTAAGAGTGTATATCCTTAAAGGCAAAGTTAAATTATTGGTCAATAATGTTTGCACTTAGTAGAATACCCGGTTGGGTAAGAAAAGCTAATTATAGCATGTTGCTATGATATTTAATTATGTTTGTAACGTTAAAGTGTCCTCACCTCCCATAAAGGGAAGCCTGTTCAAGTATACTTATTGTTTTGCACTCAACAAAATTGTATGTCTTTTTGCTAACTTGTATTGTTGTTTTCTTCCCAGTCCCGGAGTACTGTGTTTAACCAGGGGGGAGTGCAGCGCCCCAGAGTCCTGGTCGTTGCAGTACTGTGGCTCCGCCACTATGGGGAGCCATGGTGCGTTCGATGGCACTGAAGGAGTTCATCTGATCAGGTATCACAGACACCAATACATTTCACCGCAGGGCCTCCGGGGGGAGCTAAGGGTGCTATTCATTAGGCCACTCCCCACCATAGTGGGTAAACCGGGGGTCAGGCAGGAAGTTAGATCAGAAAGCTGACTGGATTGAACGAAGCAACACCTTGTGGCAGAGGGTGTTGTGGAGGAAGAGACAGTAGAGTCTCTGCCAGGGGTGGGATCCTGGCAGAGGCTTGGCATTGGAAAGAACGTAACGGGACCGTGCCTGCTCAGAATAGCGGCGGTGCCCTAAGAAAGGACTAGAAGCGAGATAGATTGTGCTGAGTGAGAAACGAGATCAAGCAATAGGAAAATTCCAGTAGGGGTCGTGCTGTAAGACCGAAGCAACACCCTACTGAGGCGCACTACCGGTGGCCGGAACGCCGAGGGAGTAGAATAACATTCAGCTTCAAGCAATACTCCAAACAGCGGCAGGACAGTCAGTTTAAGGCGGGCTGTCTAACACATATCACCTATGAAGTCTTGGGAGGCAATTGCGGGAGAGGGGCGTCTCTAGGGTCCCGGAAGAACTCCAGGCCTACCCGACAAACGGGTGCCGTTCTAACCGTAACATCAGGGAGGGACGGACGATTAGAAGAACATCATTTAATCGAGTTGTGAGGGAACTTAAGAAACAGACACAACAGTTGTGGGGTACTTTCCGTAAGCACAGCAGGGGAGGACTACAACACGTAGCGCTAAGAAGGAAGGCACCGATTTCCACCTGTGAAGAGAACTCTGGAAGTGCCATTGGACCGGCCGGACTTGCACAGCCTGGTGAACCGTATTCTGGACTGAGGACTCAGAGATCTCCAGTAAAGAGGTAAAGAGACTGCAACCTGGTGTCCTCGTTATTTACCGCGACCTGCACCCCACAACTGCACCGACATCCACACTGATCATTCACTGTGCGCCCCACGGCGGAGTCACGGACCGGGGCCTAGCCGCCGTGACAACCCCAGAAGCAGAGACTCAGAATACCCGGTACCGGGTACCCCTTGGCCCTGCGGCAGTGGGGGCGCTACATAAACATACACATATTTGGTATCGCCGTGTTCAGAATCGCCCGATCTATCAATAAAAACAAAGGATTAACCTGACCGCTAAATGGCGTAGCGAGAAAAAAAATCAAAACGCCAAAATTACGTTTTTTTGGTCGCCACGACATTGCATTAAAATGCAATAACGGGCGATCAAAAGAACGTATCTACACCAAAATGGGATCATTAAAAACGCCAGCTTGGAACTCAAAAAATAAGCCCTCACCTGACCCCAGATCACGAAAATTGGAGACGCTACGGGTATCGGAAAATCACGCAATTTATTTATTTTATTTTTTTTAGCAAACTTTGGAATTTTTTTTCACCACTTAGATAAAACATAACCTAGACATGTTAGGTGTCTATGAACTCACAATGACCTGGAGAATCATAATGGCAGGTTAGTTTTAGCATTTGGTGAACCTAGCAAAAAAGCCAAACAAAAAACAAGTGTGAGATTGCACTTTTTTTGCAATTTCATCACACTTGGAATTTTTTTCCTGTTTTCTGTTACACGGCATGGTAAAACCAATGGTATCGTTCAAAAGTATATCTCGTCCTGCAAAAAATAAGCCCTCACATGGCCATATTGACGGAAAAATAAAAAAGCTATGGCTCTGGGAAGGAGGGGAGCGAAAAACGAAAAGGAAAAAACGGAAAAAGCTCCGGGGGTGAAGGGGTTAATCGAGATCCATGTGTGATTTTAGCATTCCCTTAGATTTTTTTAGAAGTGTATATCAGTTGAGTATCAATCCTTACTGTATATCAATTGAAAAAAGTGTAAATGTCATTTTATTAGTTACTGCTATTTACTATTTTAGTAAAAAAAATCATGTATTTTATTGATTCTTATATTGCTTTATTCATAAATATTACAAGCATTCTGCATATAATACAGTTGTGATCACTAGGCGTGGACACTAACAGAAAGGAATCCCTGGGCAAGAAAATGATCTGGGCTCGTTGCAGTCCAATATCTCATAATGCAAAATTCCATCTTCTTTGGTAGAAGTAGATCCCTTGTTCTCTTGAGATCCTGTGTGGCTGCAAAGGTTAAATGAATGGTACGTCCACCCCTGGAAATCACAATCTACATGCCTGCCTATAAAGTTTGTTTAATTGTCAGATATTATGTACCATAATTACTTTATTTTAATACTGAAGTACTATTGTACACTGCAAATCAATGTTTTTTCTCAGCAAAAGAATTGTTTTCTTGAAATCTACGTCATTAATAGGAAGCTTGATAAGGCAACGCCTGATTCCAATTAGATGTAAACATAATATTAAGCATGAAGTTGGTTTGCCAATTTCATGCATTTTCTGTACATTAATAATGCCTAGATATACTTGATGTTAGACTTGGTATTTATTATTGGCCAACAAACAACTTTGTCAGCAATAACACGATTAGAGGGCATAGATAAAAAATGTGTTCAATTAACAAAAGCCAAATACTCAAACTGTACCACTCAAATCTCTATGTTGAAACTCTAAGCAAACCACTTTAGGCCTCTTTCACACATCCATGTCTCTGGTAGGTATGGTGACAGTTTTCACACGTACCGGAGACACTGCCACAGGTAAGGTACCTTCACACGAAACGACATCGCTAGCGATCCGTGACGTTGCAGCGTCCTCGCTAGCGATATCGTTTAATTTGACACGCAGCAGCGATCAGGATCCTGCTGTGATGTCGCTGGTCGCTGAATAAAGTCCAGAACTTTATTTGGTCGTCCGATCGCTGTGTATCGTTGTGTTTGAAAGCAAAAGCAACGATACCAGCGATGTTTTACACTGGTAACCAGGGTAAACATCGGGTTACCAAGCGCAGGGCCGCGCTTAGTAACCCGATGTTTACCCTGGTTACCAGCGTAAAAGTAAAAAAAAACAAACAGTACATGCTCACCTGCGTGTCCCCCAGCGTCTGCTTCCTGACACTTACTGAGCGCCGGCCCTAAAGTGAAAGTGAAAGCACAGCGGTGACGTCACCGCTGTGCTGTTAGGGCCGGAGCTCAGTCAGTGTCAGGAAGCAGACGCTGGGGGACGCGCAGGTGAGCATGTACTGTTTGTTTTTTTTACTTTTACGCTGGTAACCAGGGTAAACATCGGGTTACTAAGCGCGGCCCTGCGCTTAGCAACCCGATGTTTACCCTAGTTACCCGGGGACCTTGGCATCGTTGGTCGCTGGAGAGCGGTCTGTGTGACAGCTCTCCAGCGATCAAACAGCGACGCTGCAGCGATCGGCATCGTTGTCGCTATCGCTGCAGCGTCGCTTCGTGTGAAGGTACCTGTAGACACATTCGAATGAATGGGTCTGTGCACATGTCAGTGTGTTTCCACGGACCCATTGTTATTGTTATATTAAAGTCAGAACAGTGACAGCAGGTGGGGGCTTTTGGGACTATTATTCCCATCATCAGACACCTGCTGCTGCTAATAACAGTGATAGTAAGTGTGGATGAGTGGGGTATTCCTCACCTGCCGCCTGCAATATAACGAAATAAATGGATAAAAAACCCAGCGTGGGTTCCCCCCTATTTTCTTGAACCAACCAGGTAAAACTCACAGCTGGGGGCTGCAACCCTCAGCTGTCAGCTTCAGCAAGGCTAGTTATCAGGAATAGTGGGATCCCCACGCTGTTTTTTTAATTATTTAAATAAATAATTTTAAAAAACGATGTGGGGTCCCCCCTATTTTTGACAACCAGCCTTGCTGAAGCTCACTGCTGGGGGCTGGTATTCTCCTCCTCCTTCCTCCAGTACTTATTATTGCACACTTGCACTTTGTTATGGCAATGATCTTATTTTTTATCACTTGTTTTATCATATAATTATGCACATTGTGTGATTCTCTATATGGCATATGTACTTTAAATAAGATGATTTTGAAAATGTATGAAAACCAAGCAAATAAGTTATTGGGTAATTCTAAATGTTTCAAACAAGTGACATACAATCCCACTAAATTTCACACTGAAATTGTTGACATTCATTCTGAGGCTTTTGAATAGCACATCATCCCCCAAAAAACTACTTGATCTATACAAAAATTTTCATCCCACATTAGCAGCGTTTTACCTAATTCACAAAATTCACAAAGATGCATTAGACCCACCTTGGTGACCAATAGTCTCTGGGAATGAAAGTCTTTGTGAGATCGCCTGAAATATTATTGATTTTTTTTTTTAAACCATTGGTGTCTGAATTGCCATCGTATATAAAGAATACCAATGCAGAACTTGGATGTCTAGACCAGATACATTTGAATGAAAACATGGTCAATGTAACTGCTGATGTTGTGGCCTTGCATACCTCCATCAAACAATGTGACGGACTAAGGACTGCATGGTGGTTCCAACAATCGAGCAATATTGTGAAACCAATAGCAAAGCTCATTAATACTTTACTGGAATTTGTGTTGACACACAATGTTTTTACATTCAATAAAAAATTTGTTGCAGTTGCAAGGAACGGCTATAGGGTCATCTTGTGCCCCCTTATATGCCAATCTTTTTCTCAGTTTTTGGAAACAAGAAATCTTTAAGAATGACGTGATTTTGGGGACTGACAAAATCCAAAATTGAATTCGCTACATCGATAAAATGCTATTTATATGGGAGGGGCCAGTTCAAGAATTGAAAACAATGATGGATGTACTTAACAACAATAACTACAATGCCAGACTAACATATAAATATGGTAGGTCTGTGGAATTTCTAGATATTTTCAATGTGGCTTGCCTTGATGGACAGTTATCTACATTGGTGTATCAAAAACTAATAGGGACAAATTCATTACTCCATACTGCTTTTTCACACCCTTGTTCTACTATTCAAGGAATTCCAATAGGACAATTCCTGAGGGAAAAAAAATCTACTCCGATGAACATCAGTTTGAACTGTAATGCAGAGAATTATCAGAGCGGTTCAAAGCGAGAGGATATAGCCATAGAAATGTTCAGAGAGGTTACCAAAGAGAAAAATAGATCTAGAGATGCATTACTGTATAAAATTCAGTCAGTATGTAGACAATCGACCGCATATAATCAAGTACGGCTGGTTGCCAGTATTCATAAAAAATGGCATGACTTTAAAGGAATTATCAAAAGACAGTGGAACATTCTTTTTACAGACCCCATATTAAAACAAATTTTGCTGTAGAGTTCATCAATTGTGGCCAAACGTTCACGACATTTACGTGACTACTTAGTACACAGTCAATATGACCAAAAAAGAAGTGACAAGCATGGGAAAAATAACAGATACTATCTTTACTGGCTTTGTAAAGCTTGTGCCAACTTAATCAAAACAAAAACTTTCAAGAATCATGATGGCTCAAAAATCTATGAAATTCAGAAACACATCACTTGCTCCACCAGAGGTCATCTATCAAGCGTAATGAACCTGTAAAAAAAATTATTTTAGTCTTACAAGTCAAGAATTAAAGGTAAGAACTAGAGAACAGTGTCAAGACATTGAAAGGGCCAAAAATATAATAGATGATTCCACCCTAAAAACCATTCCCAAGCATTTTAAAAGAGTCAATAAATGCAATCCACATTTCTTAAAAATCAGGGGAATAGCTTGTAACAGAATGTCACCCCCAGCCTGTAGACATGGACCATACTGTAATCAAGCTTACATTAGCATTGCTTGTCCTGTATCTGGTGGGGGCATGCTTGTCTTTGTTCCCCTCTGCAGGGGGCATCTCCACTACACAAACCTGTAGAGAGACTGCTGACAGGGTTTCTGGAACTTTCTTAATCCTTGGAGCTATGTTTAAGGGGGTGGGTGTTGGGATCAGCCCCTTTGTTGGGCAGAGATAATAACAGTGGTAGGACAACAAGCCACATGTTCTGTTAGTTAACGCGGTGTGCTTTGAAGGACAAGGATATGCAGCTGCAGCTGGATCCCAGTATCATGTATGGAGATTGGAGATCATTTTGCCACATGGAATTGTGATGTCTCACCACGCTACTGGATTTAAGGACTGAATCTGAAGCCTGTTGTTGTGTGGTGACTTGCGAAGGGCTGGGATCTTATGCTGAGGTGAGATTCCAGTGACCGTGTGTATTGTTAGAAACTGCCACGTGGGACTGTGTTGTGTCCCTCATCTGCTGGAGCCATTGAATTCACTCAAGGACTATTTCTATTTCCCTGGCGCCGGATTGCCAGGTGGTGCTCTCTTAGTGTAGACTCATTGTGGGATCTCATTGTGGACTACTTACGGACACCGCAGAATTACTTTCATTTGAGTCGTCTCAGTCCCTTTTCCAATAAATCTTGTTGGTTTGTTTATCGGCCTGGTGTCTCTTCCTGCTCTGTCGCATACCCCGTCACATAGATGTCGCTACAGTGGGTTTTAGAGGAAATGATTTGGTGTAAAATCTTGCCAAACAGGAATGTAAATGGATTTACAGGTTGGGCTCCCTGTTGTGAACTCTATTTTTGGGCTCCCTCTAGTGGTCACAAGCGGTACTGTGTAGTGTTGTCTTTCTGCAGGTTGGCAGCATCAGCTGGTTCGTTATCCTTGGTTGGTTTCCTATTTAACTCACCTGGATACTCAGTTCCTTGCCTGCTATCAATGTATTCAGTGCTCTTCAGATTCCTGGTGTCTACCTTGCTCCCAGTCTCTCCAAGACAAGCTAAGTTTTTGTTGATCATTTTTTGATTATCAGTGTTCATTATGTTTTTAGTCCAGCTCGCTAAAATGTGATTTCCTAGCTTGCTGGTTGCTCTAGGGGACTGAGTTTCTCCCCCCACACCGTTAGTTGGTGCGGGGGTTCTTGAAATCTCAGAGTGGATATTTTGTAAGGGTTTTTTACTGACCGCATAGATTCCCTTTTCTATTTTCTGCTATCTAGTATTAGTGGGCCTCATTTGCTGAATCTGCTTTCACCCCTGTGTATGTGCCTTCCTCTTACCTCACCGTTATTATTTGTCGGGGGCTTCTATATCTTTGGGGATTATTTCTTTGGAGGCAAGAGAGGTCTTTCTTTCTCTCTAGGGGTAGTTAGTTCCTTAGGCTGGCTCGAGACGTCTAGGATTTTTTAGGCACGTTCACCGGCTACTTCTAGTGTGTTTGGATAGGTTCAGATTTGCGGTCAGTCCAGTTTGCCACCTCCCTAGAGCTTGTCCTATGTTTGTTACTTAGCTGGAGTAATTTGTGATCCTCAACCACTAAGGATCATAACAGCTCCCTAGTAGAGATAAGCAAACCTTTCAAGGTCCGGTTCAATTCAATGAATGTTTAGAACGACATTAGATTCAAAGGGAGGCCAAACCAAACATATACACAACACCTTAAGGTGCGACAAAAAACTTCCAGAACAGCTAAAATTAGTGGCAGACACCATGAAAAGTGGCATCAAGTGACACTAGAAATTTACAAATGGCACAGTAACAGTCAGCCATGGGCCTTGCATGTGGTGTCAGGATTTGGCCCAGCATTTACAGCTTGGAATTAAAGTGACAATGAGGACCTGGTGGTTAAGGGAACAGTGTAAGCCTTCTTAGTCTTCTTTGCTGGGATACGTGATACCTAAATGCAACACTTCTAATTTTTTTTTTTTATTCCAGCCACACTCAGATGGCACAAATATCAGTTTCATACAGTACTATTGGTAGAAAATTGTAAGGAAAGTAAAACATGTAGTTGACTGAAAGTAAGTGCAGGCCTGCCTGGGAGCCCCACTTACACAGGCAACCCATCAGATGGAGACCCAACTTGGAGCCTCCACATTTAAAAAATTAATTGTCACACACCACTAAAGTGACATCAATTTCCACAGAGTAGAAACAGTATAAAAGGTCTCTGACACACCTTCTGTAACACTGGTGTCTCTTTATTCCCTTCCCCAGCAGTGACACTGATGCTCTCACCTTCACATGTATTCAAAGAATAAACAATTCACAGCACTTCATAGCAAATAAAGGGTTAACTATTACCCACAAGAGAGGCACATGTCAATTCCAGAGAGTCCTTCCCGGAAAATATCCAAACATTCAAATAGAGAATGAAGACAGCGCCTCATACGTTGGTGAAAAATCGCAGCTCCTTTATTCAGCCTTCTGTGGCGACATTTCGATCTACATGATCTTTTTCAAGCCAAGGCATTCATCATGTCCCATCCATGTGGTGAAGCCCTGGCATGGCTCAATCCTCTTTGAGAGAGAGGGGATCCGGGGGTGTCGAATCTCCAGTCCTTCCTAGAAGCCTTGCGTAAAGTCTTCGACGAACCTGGCCGCGTTTCTTCTAGGGCTGCTACTCTACTCAGGTTAAGCCAGGGTAATCTCTCTGTGGGCCAGTATGCGGTCCATTTCCATACCTTGTCATCTGAACTCATTTGGAATAATGAGGCTCTGGTGGCAACCTTCTGGGAGGGACTTGCCAGGTGAGTCAAAGATGAACTCGCAGGGCGGGAGATACCTACCTCTCTGGATGACCTGGTTTCTTTAGCAACCTGAATAGACATCTGGTTCCAAGAGCGAACCAAGGATGAAAGGAGATCTGTGCACTTGGCTCCAACATTCCAAAAGCTGATCTCCAAGCAAGTTCCTGCAGTAACATCACTCCTGGAACATATGCAGGTTGATCAGGTAAAGCTGACTAAGCATCGCTATGAGGTTCGTCAAGCTGGGGGATTGTGTTTCTATTGTGGCAGCTCTGAGCATCTCATCTGATCCTGTCCCGAGAGACCGGGAAACGCTAGTTCCTAGGGGTTGTTGGAGAGTCTACCTTGGCCAAGACCTCATGCTCTCCATCCTTGACTCTGACTGTCTCAGTTAGCTGTGGTAAAAACTCGTTTATTGAGCTATCGTACCTGGACTCCAGTTCCACTGGTAATTTTGCTCAACAGGCTGTGATCTATCCTCTGTCTCAAGCCAAGATCCATGCTATGTCTGAATATATTGAGAACTTGGCCAGGGGTTTTATCGAGAAGTCGTCCTCCCTGGCTGGGGCCAGATTCTTTTTCGCAAATAAGGACAGCTCTCTCCAACCCTGTATCGATTCAAGGGATTGAATCAGATCACGGTAAAAAATAAATATCCTCTGCCTCTCATCTCTGAGCTGTTCAATCATTTAAAAGGGTCCACAGTATTCACTTAACTCGACCTGTGGGAAACATATAATCTGATCCAACTTTGTCAAAGAGATGGCCACTATGAGTATCGGGTAATGCCGTTTGGTCTCCGAAATGCACCAGCCGTCTTTCATGAACTATTGAATCACATCTTCTGGGATCTTTTCTACACGTGTGTGGTGGTGTCCCTGGACAATATCTTAGTATTTTCCCCGGATTTGGCCTGAAGATGGATCCTGAAAAAGTATCTGCTGTTTTAAAGTGACCTCGGCCTGATGGTTGAAAGGCCATTCAGCGGTTCCTCGGCTTCGCAAACTACTATCGTCAGTTCATACCTCATTACTCCTCCTGGACGGCTCCCATTTCAGCTCTGACCCACAAGGGGGCCAATTCTAATGTATGGTCTCCCGAGGCAGAGAACACCTTTATGTCTTTGAAACAGGCTTTCTCCTCAGCTCCTGGGCTGCATCATCCAGACAGTAACAAACAGTTTTTTTCTTGAGGTGGATGTTTCCTCTTCTGAGTCCAGAGATGTTCTCACCCAGAAGTCTTCTTCTGGCTACATGGTGACCAGCAGCTTCTTCTCCAAGATTTTCTCCACTGCTGAATGCAATTATTTTATTGGAAATTGTGAACTCTTGGCTTTAAAACTGACTTTGGAAGAATGGTGCTTCTTGTTTCAGAGACCAATGCATCCAGTGTTTATATACAGTGACCACAAGACCTTGGCATATCTGCAATCAGCGCAGTGACTTAATCCACAACAAGCCCGGTGGTATATGCTTTTCGCCCGCTTCAACTTTTCTCTCCATGTTCGGCCAGCAGATAGAAATGTCAAGGCAGATGCCCTCTCTAGATCATCCCTGTCTGCTGACCAAGAGGAGGAGCCTCAACACATCACCAAGCCCTCCAAGGTTATTATGGTTGCTCCATTAGATTTGTCCCGACTTTCTTCTGGTAAGGCTTATGTGGCTGATCCCGATAGGAAGCGGGTTCTTCAGTGTTGCCATTCATCTAAGATGGCTGGGCATGCTGGTCAGAAAAAAAAGTCCTCCTAATCTCTCTGCATTATTGGTGGCTGACCCTGTACAAGGATGTTGCGGATTTCATCTCGCCCTGTCCTTCTTGTGCCCAGAACAAGACCCTGAGACAACTTCCTTCCGGTTGTCTGCTTTCCCCTGAGCCAAACCCCTTCCAAACACCTGAGCCAAACCCCTATACTACTGAAGAGGTTCCTTGTAGGCCTGAAAAAGTGGGGGCATAAAGGTACCATCACTGATGCTCTTACCACCACAGCCCTGCACATCCCACTCCACCTCCCGCGTTGTCTCCGAAGCCTCTGAACTCTGCTTCCCTCCCCCAGCAGAGGTTCCAACATACTTACCGCTGTGGTCCTGCACCCTGTCTTCATTCTCCTGTAGCTGCCCGGGGTCTGCACTGCTCGCAGATAACCCAGGCACAGTGCTTAGGGAATGCGTGGTCCTGACTTCTAAAAAGGACAGCGTGTGCCATCCTAAAGTGTCCCCAGCCAATGGCTGGGGAGCACTTATTATTTAAGGTATTTAATGTTGTAAGTTTGTTCCTAAATATCCTTCTCAGTTCCCAGTGCTTATATTTTTGAATGCCAGCCTGTCTATCAGCCATGCCCACCATCCTGTTTAGCAGCTGTGCCCACCAGCCTGTCTATCGGCTGTGTACACCTGCCTGTCTATACACAGACCCAGCCTGCAACTGCCAGTGCCCATATTCTCATCAGCCGGTCCCATCTGCATCTGTGGTACCTGTCATCTCACTCCACCTGTCTGCATCCATTGGACATTCCCTCAGCTGCCATTCCCTTGGCAGCATGTTGGCACAGTGGTTAGCACTGCAGCCTTGCAGCTCTGGAGTCCTGGGTTCTAATTCCACCCAGGACAACATCTGCAAAGAGTTTGTATGTTCTCCCCGTGTTTGCGTGGGTTTAATAATAATAATAATTTTTATTTATATAGCGCCAACATATTCCGCAGCGCTTTACAACTTATAGAGGGGACTTGTACAGACAATAGACATTACAGCATAACAGAAATCACAGTTCAAAACAGATACCAGGAGGAATGAGGGCCCTGCTCGCAAGCTTACAAACTATGAGGAAAAGGGGAGGCACGAGAGGTGGATGGTAACAATTGCTTTAGTTATTTGGACCAGCCATAGTGTAAGGCTCGGGTGTTCATGTAAAGCTGCATGAACCAGTTAACTGCCTAAGTATGTAGTAGTACAGACACAGAGTGCTATTAACTGCATAAAGTGTATGAGAACATGATGCGAGGAACCTGATTATGTTTTTTTTTTTCTTTAATAGGCCACACAGGGATCGTTAGGTTAATGCGTTGAGGCGGTAGGCCAGTCTGAACAAATGAGTTTTTAGGGCACGCTTAAAACTGTGGGGATTGGGGATTAATCGTATTAACCTAGGTAGTGCATTCCAAAGAATCGGCGCAGCACGTGTAAAGTCTTGGAGACGGGAGTGGGAGGTTCTGATTATTGAGGATGCTAACCTGAGGTCATTAGCGGAGCGGAGGGCACGGGTAGGGTGGTAGACTGAGACCAGAGAAGAGATGTAGGGTGGTGCTGAGCCATGGAGTGCTTTGTGGATGAGGGTAGTAGTTTTGTACTGGATTCTGGAGTGGATGGGTAGCCAGTGTAATGACTGGCACAAGGTAGAGGCATCGGTGTAACGGTTGGTGAGGAATATGATCCTGGCAGCAGCATTCAGGACAGATTGGAGCGGGGAGAGTTTGGTAAGAGGGAGGCCGATTAGTAGAGAGTTACAATAGTCCAGACGAGAATGAATAAGTGAGACAGTAAGAGTTTTTGCAGAGTCGAAAGTAAGAAAAGGGCGAATTCTAGAAATATTTTTGAGATGCAGATAAGAAGAGCGAGCCAGTGATCGATGTGGGGGGTGAATGAAAGCTCGGAATCAAGGATGACCCCAAGACAGCGGGCATGTTCCTTTGGAGTAATGGCGGAACCGCACAGGGAGATGGCAATGTCAGGCAAAGGTAGGTTAGTAGAGGGAGAGAACACGAGGAGTTCAGTTTTTGACAGGTTCAGTTTCAGATAGAGGGAGGACATGATGTTAGAGACAGCGGTAAGACAATCACTGGTGTTTTCTAAAAAGGTCAGCGTGATAACAGGAGCAGAAGTGTATAATTGGGTGTCGTCAGCATAGAGATGGTACTGGAAACCAAATCTACTGATTGTTTGACCAATAGCGGCGGTATACAAAGAGAAGAGGAGGGGGCCTAGGACTGATCCTTGAGGAACCCCAACAGTAAGGGGAAGGTGAGAGGAGGAGGAACCAGCAAAACATACAGTGAAGGATTGGTCAGAGAGATAGGAGGAGAACCAAGAGAGAACGGTGTCCTTGAGGCCGATGGAGCGGAGCATAGTGAGGAGGAGCTGATGATCCACAGTATCGAATGCTGCAGAGAGATCCAAGAGAATTAGCATGGAGTAGTGACCATTAGATTTAGCTGTTAATAGGTCATTAGAGACTTTAGTGAGGGCAGTGTCTGTAGAGTGCAAAGAGCGGAAACCAGATTGAAGAGGGTCGAGAAGAGAGTTATCTGAGAGATAGCGGGTTTCCTCCAGGTACTCCGGTTTCCTCCCACATTCTAAGGACATACTGATAGCGAATTTAGATTGTGAGCCCCATCGCGGACAGCAATGATAATGTGTGCAAACTGTAAAGCACTGCGGAATATGTTAGCGCTATATAAAAATAAAGATTATTATTATTATTATTATTACCCAAGGTCAGTTCTGGAATAGCACCTGGACCACCTTTCTAGCCTCTCCTCGAATCTTGGTGTCGTATGCTGCTGTGTATCCGTGGTTATATTGGGTGAGACTCCTAGTCATGCCCCTCCAGATCTTTCTTGGTCTACGTTACAGTGGTTCCACGACCCAGCAAACCTTCTACTACAGGCAAGCCACCAGATGGAGACCCAACTTGGAGTCTCCACATTTCAAAAAATTGTCACACAGCACTAAAGTGGTATCAATTTCCACAGAGTATACTAGGCCTCTGGCACAACTTCTGCTACAGGTAAGCCACCAGATCAAGACCCAACTTGGAGTCTCCACATTTAAAAAAAAAATTGTTTGCAACATCAGCAGCAGTATCAACAGCAGGCACAGAAGACACCACAAGGATCTCACAGACTGCAATAACACGAGTTCAATGCATGACACTATAAAATACACCATCGCCTAGTCTGCCCAGTCTGCAACTGGGGTTCAAAAGTCATTGGAGATCCATGACTTGTTCATTTTGATGAAAGCTAGGCAGTCTACACTTTCAGGGGACAGCCGGATGCACTTATCCGTCAGGACACCACCAGCAGTGCTGAAGACATGTTCTTAGAGAACGCTGGCTGCCGGGCATGACAAAACCTCCAAGGCATGACAGGCAAGCTCAGGCCACACTTCCATGTCCATGAAGACCAATATGCAAAAGAGTCCAAATTCCCCCTGATGGCATTGACATTAAGCTCCAGATACTCCTGCACAATACTCTCCAGTTGATCACAACGTGTCAGACTTGTACTCTGTTCTGCTGGTGAACGGGCTAGTCTAAAAAATTATGTAAAACAACTCACAGAAATTGCTTATGCCACTTACACTGCTGCTAATGTTTTTGCGATGATGCCTTGACGTTCCAGGGGTTGGACAACTAGAACTGGGATGCACACTGTGTGCCTCACTGCTGTCTTGGGAAAACCAACCTTAAAGTTGTCTACAAGTGTGTTTTGAGGCACCAGCCTGTCAGAGGGAGAAGCATCTGGCTAAATGTACTCTTGTACCATGGATTTATCAGAGTGTCAACTCAGTAGTCAGCACTATTTCTAACCCTAAGAATATGGGCATCATGTTGAAAAGACGTGTGGCAAGAAGGTGCTCATGTGTTGGGTGCTTCCATGAGGTCCAAGTTCATGGTGTGTTGGTGGTGGGGTAACACTCAAGGTTGCTTCCTCCGTCCCCTCCCGCCAACCAAGGAGAAGAGAGAGGGGATCATTATTTTCTTCATCTCCTGACTGTTGCATGTCCATTACCTTGTCTTCCTCCATTTGTTTCTTGGCTCCTGCACCTTCACTAACAGTTTATGTGGTACCATGAGCCCCCATTGATCGCTGTAAGCCACCCTCCTATGGCACCCGCCTGTGTGAAATATGAGAAATTGTTATCCCTTCTGCATCCTCCTCTGCTTCCACCTCTTCCTCTGGGATCACTTCACCACCACCTCATGCAGACTATTCAAAGTGTTCTCCAGCACGTAGATGGCCAGAATATTAATGCTGTTGATGGCATCGTCAGCACTAACCATCTAAGTAGTTATTTCAAAACTGTGCAGAAGGGTGCAGAGGTCCTTCATCTGTACCCACTCCGCAAGCATGATTTGAACCACGTACAACACTGGTACTGGTGGCAGGGGGTCTATTGTACTTAAGTAAGATTGCAGTATAAAATCGGATAGGAGTGATATCCCTGCGACCAAGAAGCCAGACCTGAGTGATAATGTGCAGAAAGTCGGAAAAACACAGGAAAATCAAAAGATCAAAAGAACCAACCATGAAGTCCAAAGTATTATAGTAGAGCACTTTATTCACCTGCATATATTTTGCACAATCCTGCTCTTTGTTTTATACTATTATGTATACTATTCTCTGTGCTGTGTATACCTTTTTTTCACCCTTTCACCCAGCTTTATAGTTATTATAGTTCTGGGTGAGCGCCTTGTTGTTTAATTTTCAATTTTTATTGCACTTTATTCATTGTTGTTTTTTCTGTTATTTTTACCTGATTTACTTAATAAATTGACTTCTCTCACTATAATACAGTACTTTGGACTACATGGTCGGCTCTTTTATTTTTCAATTGTTAATTTTGTAGCCCACATGACCCGCAATGTTATGTGTATTGAGGAAAGCATCCATCCCATTTTTAAAAACTGTCATAGTGTCAGCCATTACTGCATCTTGTGGTAGGGCATGCCAAATTCTGACTGCTCTAACTGTAGCTGTCGGAATCATCTTTCTTCCACCCGTAATGAGTGCCCCTTGGTCCTTAGTATGGCCCATGGAAGGAATAAGTCATGTGCCAGTCCTTTGTACTGATCACACAAATATTTATACATATAAATGAGATCTCCTCTGATGCGTCTTTTTTCTAAGCTAAACAAGCCCAACTTTTTCAACCTCTCATCATATGAGACGCCTTTCATCTCCTGTAATAATTTAGTTGCC
Source organism: Ranitomeya variabilis (assembly GCF_051348905.1). Classification (NCBI taxonomy): domain Eukaryota; kingdom Metazoa; phylum Chordata; class Amphibia; order Anura; family Dendrobatidae; genus Ranitomeya; species Ranitomeya variabilis. The sequence continues at coordinate 891,576,604 of NC_135233.1, forward strand.
CTCCTTTGAACTGATTCTAAATTTCTGAAAATCTTTTTAAATGTGGGGCCCAAAACTGGATCCCACATTCTAGATGTGGCCTCACCAGTGATTTATAAATGGGTAATAATACGTTGGGGTCGCAGGATTTTCTCTCCCTGTTTATATACCTAAAATCTTGTTTGTTTTTGCAGCTGCTGCTTGACATTGTTCACAAATAAGTTTAGCAGCAGCACTCAGAGTACCCAAGTCCTTCTCCTGTTCTGTGGTCCCAACTATGGTCCCATTTTATGTATATGCAATTATAGGATTACTCAGTCCTAAGTGCATTACTCATTTTATACATTTATCTACATTAAACCTCATTTGCCAAGTGTTTGCCCATTCTTATCTAGATTGTTTTGAAAAATTGTAATGTCAAGGTCAGATTTTAGTATGTTCAAGTTTTTGAATGTTTGCATGGTTCTTTTTCACAATGGCAGATTTCAGCTCACCCCAAAGATTTTCAATGGGATTGACTCATTGCTGGCCATTTTAAAACAGTCCATTTTTTTCTTTTTCAACTATTCCTGTGTACTTTTGGATGTGGGCTTTAGGTCATTGTTTTGCTGGAGGACCCATGATCTTCGACTCAAACCAAGTTTTTTTCTACACTGGGAAAATTTTGCTCTAAAATTTGTTGCTAATTCTCTGATTTCAAGATTCTTGTGATATGCTCAAGGACTCCAGACGCAGCAAAGCAACCCCACAGCATTATGGATCCTCTACCATGTTTAACTGTTGGTAGGGTGTTCTTTTCTTTATAATTTTTATTGGGCTGTCTGTAAACATACTTGCTTTGCAATGCCAAAAAGCTCTATTTTTGTTTCATCTGTCCACAGAACATTTTCCCTGATGAATTGTGGTTTGTCAAGGTACTCTGCAAAGATCAGTCTTTTTTTAATGTCTCTTCTTCAGCAATGGTTTCTTCCTTGGCTTCCTCCCATAAAGCTCTGCTTGGTTTAGTGTGCCACGTATGGTACTCGTTGAAACCATGACTCCAGACTGTTCCAGGCGGGCCTTCAGGTCTTAGAAAGTTTGATGTGGTGTTGATTCCACCATACACCAACCTTTGAAGACATCTCATAAATTTTCCTCTTTCGCACATGTCCAAGGAGGTTCTTGATGGTTCCTTGCTTGGCAAACATCTTAATAACATTGTGCACTGCTGAAACTGGGATACCAAGGTCTTTGGAAATGGCCTTATACCTTTGAAAGTCTTGTCTTTGCTAATAATAGCAGCTCTGATGCCCTCAGACAGCTGCTTTGTCTTCACCATTGTGACAAAGGAAAATGGCCTACTATGTGGCTTTTTACAACACTGAAGTCATCATTCATTGGCTAATTCAGGTCACTTGAGCCCCAACAATTAATCACAGGTAATTTTTATTTCTGATTTACCACAGTGTTTCCATACTAATTATATGTAAAGGGTGCCAATGTCATAGCAAGCTTTAAGTTTTTCAATTTTAGTCTCCCATCAATTTTTGCTTTAAATTGTTTACAATTTGCGCTTTTCTATTTAACATGTGTGCTCTATACAAAAAAATGGTTTCACTTGCTTCATTTTTTTCAGGAGATATTCCACCTTATTTACTTATACTTTACGGGTGCAAATAAAGATGAGCATGACTGTATATATACTCAACTACTTACACTCCTTGATAAGTAGCAGATCATTTGCCTCTCCGTTTTCACCTTTCACTAGGTAGTCCAGATCAACTTATCAGAATTCCCTAGTGCCTAAACCTTTTCTGGATCTAAATAATACATACAAATATACTAATAAAAATGAAGATACAGCCCCAACCACATTGTGTGGGATTCCATGAAGGAGTTGGTACGTGGACTATATATTAGCAAAATCTGTACTAGGAAAACAAAGACTAGAGAGCTCACTAATAACTTGATACAAGGCCTTATCGAAGCAGAATACAGACTGGAAAAACTTGTCCTTGTGAGAGGGCAAACTGCATTAAAAGAGCAGTTGATGTCTCTAGCTTTTAATAATAATTTTTTGTTAAACTGAAATTCTTCACAGAGGGTAAAAGTGCGGGACACCTTTTAGCTACAATTATCAGGGCTCAGGAGGGCACATCACAAATAGCTAGTTTGATTTTGGATAGTGGGGAGGTGATTAAGGAAAATGAGGAAATCCTAGAATCCCTAGGTAATTATTATGCTAAGCTTTACACTGCAAAATATAACTCTGAGATGGGGGAGATAGTGGAGTTTCTTAAGGTACCTTCACACTAAACGATATCGCTAGCGATCCGTGACGTTGCAGCGTCCTGTCTAGCGATATCGTTTAGTTTGACACACAGCAGCGATCAGGATCCTGCTGTGATATCGCTGGTCGTTGAACAAAGTTCAGAACTTTATTTGGTCGTCAGACCGGCGTGTATCGTCGTGTTTGACACCAAAAGCAACGATACCAGCGATGTTTTACACTGGTAACCAAGGTAAACATCGGGTTACTAAGCGCAGGGCCGCGCTTAGTAACCCGATGTTTACCCTGGTTACCAGTGTAAAATGTAAAAAAAACAAACACTACATACTCACCTTCGCGTCCCCCGGCATCCGCTTCCCTCACTGACTGAGCGTCGTAAAGTGAAAGTGAAAGTACAGCACAGCGGTGACATCACCGCTCTGCTGTTAGGGCCGGTGCTCAGTCAGTGCAGGAAGCGGGTGCCGGGGGACGCGAATGTAAGTATGTAGTGTTTTTTTTTTTACATTTTACGCTGGTAACCAGGGTAAACATCGGGTTATTAAGCGCGGCCCTGCGCTTAGCAACCCGATGTTTACCCTGGTTACCCGGGGACCTCGGCATCGTTGGTCGCTGGAGAGCGGTCTGTGTGACAGCTCTCCAGCGATCAAACAGCGACGCTGCAGCGATCGGCATCGTTGTCGCTATCGCTGCAGCGTCGCTTAATGTGAAGGTACATTAACAAATATTCCCATCTCTAGACTAGCTAATGAAAATAGAGCTCTTAAATAGTGAAATACTTAAATAATGAAATACTATTAGAGGTACTAGAGGAGACTTTAAGCCAAATACAAACTGAAAAGACCACAGGGGCAGTTGGATTGCTGTTTTTTTTAAGATGTATGCTCCCCTGCTGATACCCCGTTTACTGACTGCGATTGAGGACGCAGAGAGACGGGGTTCACTTCCTATGACCATGAGACGGGCCATAATTTTGCTGATTATAAAACCTAGAAAAGGCTTCTCTTCTGGAGTCTTATTGCCCTATCTATCTCATTCCAGTTGATGTCAAATTGTTTGCAAAGGTACTGGCCAATAGGCTGTTCTGAGTGATAAAATCAGTGGTACATGAAGACCAAACAAGAGTTATCCCACATAAATCAACCTTCATAAATATCAGACGATTAAATTTGGGTCTTCAACTTAGTTTGGAGGGATCGGGGGAGGACAATTCTGTCACTGGATGCCTTCAAGGCATTTGACAGCGTGGAATGGAACTATCGGCTGTTTTGCCCAAAATGGGATTTGGCTCTAGATTCATAAGTTGGGTTAAACTTTTATGTCTCTCCAAGAGCAAGAATTTGGGTTAATGGATGCGTTTCTGAGCCCTTTAATCTGGGAAGAGGCACCAGGTATGGTGTCCTGTCTCCACTTTATTATTTGAGATCGATATAGAGCCATTCACAGCCTTTCTTTGATACTCCAGGGAAAATAGAGGATTTAAATGTGGTCAAATTAAACAGATGGTATCTCTCAACGCAGATGACATACTTCTATATTTAGGAAAGGCTCAAGCCTCTAAATTACTGGCCATGAATATTATTGAGGTGTTTGGAAAGTGGACTGGGCTCCTGCTAAATTGGTCAAAATTAGCTCTGATGACCGTAGACCCTCTCACCAGAGTTCATAACTCTACAATTACAGATGCCAGTGGGAGATAAATTTACATATCTGGGGATAATTATTAGTGTGAGACCAATAGAATACCAATCCCTTAACTTGGACCCCCTGTTAGCCCAATTTATCTTCCACTGTCTGTCATTGGCAGAGCTAACCTGATTAAAATTGTGTTTACGCCGCAACTTCTGTATCTATTAAATAATGCTCTGATCTGCATACATAGGCAATTTTTCAATAAAGTTAATACTTTGTTCAGGGAACTTATTTGGAAGAAGCAAAATGCGAGGATTGGATTAGAAATACTTGGATGCACTACATTGTGCACTTTAGAGGTTGGAAGACATAAGAGGCATATGATAGAGGGGGACGGTTGGCAATAGAGGGCACAAGATGGAAAAAACACTGTGGAATCTTTCACAGTAGGAAGTTTACAAATCAACAGAGTGAGACATCCAACGCGTGCTATGATTTTCAAGTTATGGGCTAAAGGTAAAATATTATTGGGTATATCATGATATATGGAATATTGCCCCTTTTGGCATAATACGGGTCTTTTGGAGATACAGAAGCTTACGAGTTTAAAAACATATGAGATGGGAATGTATCTAATATCTCAATTAGTTCAAAATAACAAATGTAAAAGTTTTGATCAACTTTAAACAGAATTCGGAATCTCACATTAGCCTTTTACCAATATCTACAATTGAGATATGCTTGTGGAAAACAAACAAACCTGGTCGATATTAAATTTGAACAAAGTTATCTTCTCAATAATCAAATTAAGTCTGAATCTTCCAGAGATGCAGTAGCATTCAAAATAATATCAGTGTGTTCAAAAACATGAGTTAAAAACTAATATAAAGATTTTGTGATTATTTCCATGCATTAGGAACATTGCACTGTTTTCTAATTCAAAAATGGAGAAATGTATTTTATTAATTACTTTACAGAAAATAAAAAATGATCATTGGGCTGTTATAAATAATAGCAGTGTCTGTATTTGTCTTTACAAACTCACATATGTACTTTTTTTTGTGGATTTAGCCTTTCATGTGAATCAATAAGCTAATATTTAGTTGCATACCCACAGTGTTGGAATGTTTTGTTTTTGACCATCTGCCATCTTGTGGTTTTCTGGCTGCTGGTCTTTTTCCCTGGTACTGGGTTGTCTTAGATCAGCTGATTGTATCACCCTTTATTACCCAGCCCCTGCCTCCCAATCCTTGCTGGACAACAGTGTTAATCCGCTAGAGTTCTGGCTAGGTGCTTTCATAGATTTCTGTGTTGGATTTTATGCAGTTCTGGGACTTCTGGTTCTGCTATCCTTAGTTTCTGCTTTCAGTTGGTTTCTGCAGCCTTCTCTGTGTTTTCTACCAGGAGGTGACCTGCTTTTTATACCCAGTCCTTGGATCTTTTAGGGACCTCCTTCCCCCTATCTATAGGTAATCGCTGAGATTAACCTAGGATCGTCGGTGGGTCTATTCGCAAGGAATGGGTCACCCACTCCATCGTAGGGTATCAGCCTAGTCTCAGTGCAGGGTCAGTTTTCCCCCTTCTTAGTTCTGTGTTGTTGTTCCGTAACAGTTTGTCCAGCGACACATATTAAAAAAAAAAAATCCTCTCCCAGATTCATTCAATATGTGCAGCGTCCAGGAACTTGCTCAATGTTTGCCAGGATTAACTTCGGAAGTAGCCTACCTGCAACAGCACATGAGTGATTACTCTGGAGCACGCTCTGAAGAACCTAAGGTAGGATTACCAGAGCTCAGATGGCTTAAACAGGGTCCTGTTGATGCTGAGAGGTATTGCACCCTGTTTAGATGATGGTCCGCAGAGGTCAGGTGGAATGACCCAGTGCTCAAGAGTCAGTTTTTAGCAGGTTTGAGTGAAAGAGTTAAAGATTTGCTCATTGCATATCCTGCACCTGATACTTTGGAAACTGCTATGCAGTTAGCTATCTGTGTGGATAGAAGATTGAGATATATTGAAGAAAACAGCCGCACTCAGGTTTTGGATTTTTGAATACATAACAAGAGCAAAAGTTTATTCAAGTCACCACAATTTTAAGGCAATTTAGAGAAGGTCTCCGAAGTAGGTTTAAAGTAGGTAGTAGGTTTAAAGCAGGTAACGTTTCGACCCCGTGATGGGTCTTTATCAAACTTCACTAGAAAACAAGTATACACATAATTAGGGACGGAGCAAAAGGAGTGAACAATACAAAAAACAGAGAGATAACTTTGGCAAACAACAGACATGTGAAAAAATACAAGAGAATATATAGTTTGTGGTTGTCGCATATGTACAAAATACATATACAAAAATATATACAAGAACTATATACAAGAGAAAATAAACATAAAAATAAACAAGCCCAAACGGATTTGTTGTAATGACGTAACAGAGTACAGACTATAATATATCCAAATACACTCAGTGTTACGAGAAAGTGAATAGGGAGGCTGGCGAAGGACTTAAATATAAGAACACCATATAATTGGGGATATTTGGATATATTATAGTCTGTACTCTGTTATGTCATTACAACAAATCCGTTTGGGCTTGTTTATTTTTATTTTCTCTTGCATATAGTTCTTGTATATATATTTTTTTATATATATTTTGTACATATGCCACAACCACAAACTATATATTCTCTTGTATTTTTTCACATGTCTGTTGTTTGCCAAAGCTATCTCTAATTTTTGTATTGTTTACTGTAAAAGGAGGTGATTCCCCCCCAAAAAAAAAAAAAAATACTGGAACTTATAGTTACCAAAAGGGGGAAACCTCCTTACACCTCTCTTGAGGTCTGATATCAACTATTAACGCCAAAATTGACTACTAATAATTAATATCCACTTAATACCACAACGTTATCTTTACCTTATACTATACACTAACTGTTATCTATTCCTTACACCATATTCTAACTGAGACAAAGAGACAAAACCGTGTATCAATAAAGGGTATTTATTACACACACATACGCAAGTCTGCAGTCTATAACATACATATATCTTTATACCCAAGCTGGCGACTATAAATATGTATATACACAATATATGGATGTAAGACTCTAATACAGTAATCTCACTACAGTATACAATAATATAACAATATCACACAGTAAAAACCCACCCTGAATTACCTGTCTAAATCACCCAAATCACACATACAATATCAGCCCTCCCACCTATGTCTCAGCTATCCCTGAGGCCTAGTATACTCAGCCATGTGTGTAAGTCCATCCTTGTCCCAGGAATCCAGCAAGGCGAGAGAGAACCATCTCGTTTTGTCCCTTATATGTGACCAACTAAAAGAGGTGTGTCCAGCCCCATGTGTGGGCGATGAGGTCACGGTCTGTTGTCCACTAAGATACATCCCCTCAGTCCTAAATCAAACTTGTTTTTCCAGCTCATGGCAGCTTTGTTTTACAGCAGGCTGGAAGGGGGGCTTTGCTCCATGTGGCATACATGTATATATAAATGTGTATATACATAAAACATGCACTAAACACATCTCTATATAGTGATATACATTTTGGGGCATTTCCCTTCTACATTCCCCCTGTTGTCGAGAACACGACAATGAAATTTGAGGGACGTTTTGTGCTGGGATTTATTTGCTGACTCAACGCCATTTATAACTAGTGACAGTTCAGGATGGAATGGAGCATAATTCTACACTTAGGTACTTAGACATCATCCACACGGCCATCAGCTCTTCCCTGCTGTTCACCGTAACCCACATGTCTATCCACTGAGTACACTGTTATGATCCCAATGGCAGAGGATCTCTGATTTTCCGGCAAGATAGCAAAAATATAAATACTGCTCTAGGGAGGTGGAAACTGGGCTAACCGCATACCTGATCCTGACACAAACAACAAAGTAGCCGGTGAACGTGCCTACGTTGGTTCTAGACGTCTCGAGCCAGCCGGAGAACTGACTACCCTTAGAGGGAAAAAATAAGACCTCGCTTGCCTCCAGAGAAATTGAACCCCAAAGATATAGAAAGCCCCCAACAAATAATAACGGTGAGGCAAGAGGAAAACACAAACGTAGAGATGAACTAGATTCAGCAAAGTGAGGCCCAATAGTCTAGATAGCAGAAAATAGATAGTGGACTATGCGGTTAGCAGAAAACCCTACAAAACATCCACGCTGAACATTCAAGAACCCCCACATCGACTGACGGTGTGGAGGGAGAATATCAGCCCCCTAGAGCTTCCAGCGAGTCAAAAAACAAATGTAAAGCAAGCTGGACAAAAACACTGAATAATGCAAACGATCCAAATTGTACAAAACAGACTTAGCTTTTCTTGCATGAGGCAGACTGAAAGGAATCCGGAGGAGACCAAATAGGTCTGGATACAACGATGCCAGGCAAGAGACTGAGTCCAGAGGAGACTCAAATAGGAAACACCCGCTGCTTAACGACACAGCTGGAGCTCAGGCCTGCAACAAGACATACCTAACACAATACCGTTAGTGACCACCAGAGGGAGCCCAGAAACACAGTTCACAACAGTACCCCCCCTTGAGGAGGGGTCACCGAACCCTCACCAAGACCCCCAGGGCGATCAGGATGAGCAGCGTGAAAGGCATGAACCAAATCAGCCGCATGAACATCAGAGGCGACAACCCAGGAATTATCCTGACCATAGCCTTTCCACTTAACTAAATACTGGAGTTTCCGTCTAGAGATACGAGAATCCAGAATCTTCTCCACCACGTACTCCAACTCGCCCTCAACCAAAACCGGGGCAGGAGGCTCAACAGCAGTAACCATAGGCACCACGTACCGCCGCAACAAGGACCTATGGAACACATTATGAATAGCAAAAGACGCTGGAAGGTCCAAGCGAAAAGACACCGGGTTAAGGATTTCCAAAATCTTATAAGGACCGATAAAGCGAGGCTTGAACTTAGGAGAGGAGACTTTCAAAGGAACATGCCGAGAAGACAACCAAACCAAATCCCCAACACGAAGTCGGGGACCCACACCGCGGCGGCGGTTGGCAAACCGCTGGGCCTTGTCTTGTGACAATTTCAAATTGTCCACCACATGGTTCCAAATCCGCTGCAACCTATCCACCACAGAATCAACCCCAGGACAGTCAGAAGGTTCAACCTGACCCGAGGAGAAACGAGGATGAAAACCAGAGTTGCAGAAAAAGGGTGAAACCAAGGTGGCAGAACTAGCCCGATTATTAAGGGCAAACTCGGCCAGTGGCAAAAAGGTAACCCAGTCGTCCTGATCAGCAGAAACAAAACATCTCAAATAAGTCTCTAACGTCTGATTAGTTCGCTCGGTCTGGCCATTAGTCTGAGGATGAAAAGCCGACAAAAAAGACAAATCAATACCCATCTTAGCACAAAAGGATCGCCAGAATCTGGACACAAATTGGGATCCTCTGTCAGATACAATATTCTCAGGGATGCCATGCAAACGAACCACATTCTGAAAGAACAAAGGAACCAAATCAGAGGAGGAAGGCAACTTAGGCAAGGGCACCAAATGGACCATTTTAGAAAAACGATCGCACACCACCCAGATGACAGACATCTTCCGAGACACCGGAAGATCTGAAATGAAATCCATGGAAATGTGCGTCCAAGGCCTCTTTGGGATAGGCAAGGGCAAAAGCAACCCGCTGGCACGAGAACAGCAAGGCTTAGCCCGAGCACAAATCCCACAGGACTGCACAAAAGAACGCACATCCCGCGACAAGGAAGGCCACCAAAAGGACCTGGCCACCAAATCTCTGGTACCAAAAATCCCAGGATGTCCCGCCAACATCGAAGAATGAACCTCAGAAATAACTCTGTTGGTCCATCCATCAGGGACAAACAATCTCTCTGGTGGACAACGATCAGGCCTATCAGCCTGAAATTTTTGCAGCCCTCGTCGCAAATCTGGGGAAATGGCAGACAAAATTACTCCCTCTCTGAGAATACCAGCCGGCTCAGAGACTCCCGGAGAATCAGGCACAAAACTCCTAGAAAGTGCATCAGCCTTCACGTTCTTCGAACCAGGCAGGTACGAGACCACAAAGTCAAAACGGGAGAAAAACAACGACCAATGGGCCTGTCTAGGATTCAGGCGCTTGGCAGACTCGAGGTAAATCAGATTTTTATGATCAGTCAAGACCACCACACGATGTCTAGCTCCCTCGAGCCAATGTCGCCACTCCTCAAATGCCCACTTCATGGCCAACAACTCCCGATTACCAACATCGTAGTTCCGCTCAGCAGGCGAAAATTTCCTTGAAAAGAAGGCGCATGGCTTCATCACGGAGCCATCAGAACTTTTTTGCGACAAAACAGCCCCTGCACCAATTTCAGAACCTCAACTTCAACCTGGAAGGGAAGAGAGACATCCGGCTGGCACAAGACTGGCGCTGAAGTAAACCGACGCTTCAGCTCCCGAAAGGCCTCCACGGCCGCAGGAGACCAATTCGCAACATCAGAACCCTTCTTGGTCATATCCGTCAAAAATTTAACCATGCTGGAGAAATTAGCGATAAAACGACGGTAAAAATTAGCAAAGCCCAAGAACTTCTGCAGGCTCTTAACAGACGTGGGCTGAGTCCAGTCATGAATGGCACGGACCTTAACTGGGTCCATCTCCACAGTAGAAGGGGAAAAAATAAAACCCAAAAAAGAAACCTTCTGTACCCCAAAGATACATTTTGAGCCCTTCACAAATAGAGCATTCTCCCGCAAAACCTGAAACACCATCCTGACCTGGTTCACATGGGACTCCCAATCATCAGAAAAAACCAAAATATCATCCAGATAAATAATCATAAATTTATCCAGATATTTCCGGAAGATGTCATGCATGAAGGACTGAAACACAGAAGGAGCATTAGATAATCCGAAAGGCATCACCAGGTACTCAAAATGACCCTCAGGCGTATTAAATGCCGTTTTCCATTCATCTCCCTGCTTTATGCGCACAAGGTTATACGCACCACGAAGATCTATCTTGGTGAACCAACTGGATCCCTTAATCCGAGCAAACAAATCAGACAACAATGGCAAAGGATACTGAAATTTAACAGTGATCTTATTCAGAAGACGATAATCAATACAAGGTCTCAGAGACCCGTCTTTCTTGCCCACAAAAAAGAATCCTGCACGAAGAGGGGACGAGGATGGGCGAATATGTCCCTTCTCCAAAGACTCCTTTATATAACTCCGCATCGCGGCATGCTCTGGCACAGATAAATTAAAGAGTCGTCCCTTAGGAAACTTACTACCAGGAATCAAATCTATAGCACAATCACAGTCCCTATGAGGAGGAAGGGCACTGGACCTGGCCTCATTAAATACATCCTGAAAGTCTGACAAAAACTCAGGGATCTCAGAAGGAGTAGAAGAAGCAATAGACACCAATGGAGAATCGCCATGAATCCCCTGACACCCCCAACTAGACACAGTCATAGCTTTCCAATCTAAAACTGGATTATGGGCCTGTAACCATGGCAGACCCAAAACGACAACATCATGCATTTTATGCAGTACCAAAAAACGAATCACCTCCTGATGTACAGGAGTCATGCACATGGTCACCTGCGTCCAATACTGAGGTTTATTCTCTGCCAATGGCGTAGAATCAATTCCTCTAAGAGGAATAGGATTTTCCAAAGGCTCCAGGACAAAACCGCAGCGCTTGGCAAACGACAAATCCATGAGACTTAAAGCAGCACCAGAATCCACAAAAGCCATAACTGAGTAAGAAGATAATGAACAAATTAGTCACAGACAAAATAAACTTAGGCTGAAAAGTACCAATGGCGACAGGATTAACTTTTTTCTTTAAACGTTTAGAGCATGCTGAGATAACATGTGTTGAATCACCACAGTAGAAACACAACCCATTTTGACGTCTATGATTTTGTCGCTCGGCTCTGGTCAGAATTCTGTCACATTGCATAGAATCAGGTGACCGTTCAGATAGCACCGCCAAAGGATTATCAGATTTGCGCTCCCGCAAACGTCGATCAATTTGAATGGCTAGAGCCATTGAATCATTTAGACCTGTAGGGATAGGAAACCCCACCATCACATCTTTAATGGCTTCAGAAAGACCATTTCTGAAATTTGCGGCCAGTGCACATTCATTCCATTGAGTAAGCACGGACCATTTCCGAAATTTTTGGCAATATACCTCAGCTTCGTCCTGACCCTGAGAGATAACCAGCAACATTTTTTCAGCCTGATTTTCAAGATTAGGCTCCTCATAAAGCAAACCAAGTGCCAGAAAAAACGCATCAACATTCACCAATGCAGGATCTCCTGGCGCCAGAGAGAAGGCCCAATCCTGAGGGTCGCCGCGCAAGAAGGAAATAACAATCTTAACCTGCTGAGCGGAATCACCAGAGGAACGAGGTTTCAGAGACAGAAACAATTTACAATTATTCCTAAAATTCAGGAATTTAGATCTATCTCCAAAAAACGGCTCAGGAATAGGTATTTTTGGTTCAGACATAGGGCTATGGATAACAAAATCCTGAATGCTTTGCACCCTAGCAGCAAGCTGATCCACACTAGAAGTCAGAGTCTGGACATTCATATCTGCAGCAGAGTTTCAGCCACTCAAAGAAAAAGGGGATGGAAGAAGCTAGGCAAACTGCAGCAAAAAAAAAAACAAACAAAAAAAAACTCAGAACTTCTTTTTAATCCCGCTTCTGCGATGCATTAAACATTTTCTTTTGGGCCTGGCATTCTGTTATGATCCCAATGGCAGAGGATCTCTGATTTTCCGGCAAGATAGCAAAAATATAAATACTGCTCTAGGGAGGTGGAAACTGGGCTAACCGCATACCTGATCCTGACACAAACAACTAAAAGTAGCCGGTGAACGTGCCTACGTTGGTTCTAGACGTCTCGAGCCAGCCGGAGAACTGACTACCCCTAGAGGGAAAAAATAAGACCTCGCTTGCCTCCAGAGAAATTGAACCCCAAAGATATAGAAAGCCCCCAACAAATAATAATGGTGAGGCAAGAGGAAAACACAAACGTAGAGATGAACTAGATTCAGCAAAGTGAGGCCCAATAGTCTAGATAGCAGAAAATAGATAGTGGACTATGCGGTTAGCAGAAAACCCTACAAAACATCCACGCTGAACATTCAAGAACCCCCACATCGACTGACGGTGTGGAGGGAGAATATCAGCCCCCTAGATCTTCCAGCGAGTCAAAAAACAAATGTAAAGCAAGCTGGACAAAAACACTGAATAATGCAAACGATCCAAATTGTACAAAACAGACTTAGCTTTTCTTGCATGAGGCAGACTGAAAGGAATCCGGAGGAGACCAAATAGGTCTGGATACAACGATGCCAGGCAAGAGACTGAGTCCAGAGGAGACTCAAATAGGATACACCCGCTGCTTAACGACACAGCTAGAGCTCAGGCCTGCAACAAGACATACCTAACACAATACCGTTAGTGACCACCAGAGGGAGCCCAGAAACACAGTTCACAACAGTACACCTTCTTCTTCTTTCTTGGAGTCTTATTGCAGTCTTCAGTCTCTGTTCTGGTCTTTAATTGTCAATCTTCAGGTATCGGCCCATCCGAAAGCCATCTTTCTCCAATTGTGACCGGTCAGACTCTGGAACGGCTTCACCCTCACAGTCCACAGTCAGTCAACATCATCCTGTGTGCACCCGTCACCTTGCCAGACTTCACATTACTCTCCTATAGCTTGATTCAGCAGGATTTTGAGTATGTCTGGCATGATGAGACTGCTGGATGTCACAGGTTTTTATTTTTTTTTCTCTGGGCCTCGCGGACTCAGGCACTGGAAACGACTTGACTCAGGCACTGGAAACGACTTTCATCAGACATGCATCAGACACGACTTCCATCAGGCACTTCTCCTGTAATCTTGATTGAAGATCGTTGATGAGGTTCCTCCATAGATAGATACGCAGATCTTTACTAGGCAGGTCAGAATTTCTGGAGTAGGGAATGATGTCACATTACCTAAGTTGGCTGCGGGAAAAACACCGTCTAATTCTAACCGACATTCAATCCATCCCTTACGAACTTCACCATTGCTAGGGTTAAAGTGGCAAATAACTTAGAATCTGTGGGGACCTGTCCCTAGATAACCTCACTCTTTTTCCCCATTCACACAAAACACATATATTACAATTCCATAATGCATATAGAGACTTAAGCTATAATAGCATGGCTGCTACTGATCCATAATGCACATGAAGATCATTGATCCACGTACAGTTGGAGTTATCTACTGGCTGTAAATGCATGAACACCTTCACATGAACACACTTACTGATTATGTCAATGTACAGGTAGTCCTGGACTTACACCTAAAGTGTCTATACTGTATGTACACATATTGAATTACTACACAGTAACAAGACAATGAATGTAACATTATTATTACATACAATATATATATATATCGGATTCGGGGTAAAGGACTGGATTTTTCTTATGTCATTAACCCCCTTCACCAGCTGAGTTAATGGTGCTCAGCCTGACTTCCATGCAGTTGGGTGTCCAGTCTTTTGGACCTCCTGCAGATCATAAACAGTGCAAGATACTGTATATAAAATAATGACCAGGAGGAAAATGACAGGATGAAGTGGCATTTGGTTTTATTACAGTCTCCTCCTCATGGCTGAAATCTGAGAGATGTTTCAGCTCGGCACCAAACGTAAGAGGGGTGTTCTGGAGTCTTTCAGGGGCATCTGGGCAAAGGTCAAGACTTCTTTTCTGGAGTGATAGGTGCTCTTCTACATAGATACCTAAAATGGGACAAAAGGAACAATACGCTCTGGGAGATCTCCCAGTGCAGTTAATAAACCTCCTTATTTGATGCTTCCCTGTTCCACCAAACTCACTCATTCTTTATACTTTTACTTCAGGGTGACCTTCCCCTGTTGACCTTTCTTGAGCTGCCCAGTAATTAGCTAATGCCTCAACTCTCCTGAACCCCACAAAATGAATGCAATTTTCTTATAGTTTGATCCTAGTCAATTGCCTCTGTTTCCTATACAGACACCCCTACCAGTTTTGCACAATTCAAAAGAGTAACATACAACCCTTGCAGCTACTTAACACCCTAGGAAAACTAAACGTTAAACTATGGTACACTGACTCTAGTTGTATCCTGCATCAGGTCTTAAACAAAACCATGTTATCTGTCCAAACATCAAGGTCAGCACACAGTACAACACGACACTCCCTCATGTACGTCCGTTATCGGTCCATGCTTCTCCGCCTGTCTTAGTTCACGCAACAACACCCTTTATCCAATCTAAGATGCATAGGAAAACAAACAAAGTCAATTTTACAGCTGAACTTCAAGGCTTAAGTGAACACACACCTGCTAACTATCTTAGTTCAAGCAACAAATCAGAGCATCCATGGATGTGACTCTATTGTTAAAGGAACCATAAAAACATTAACACACTTAGGAAAACTAAAAGTAAAACTAAGGTACACCGACTTTAGTTGTATCCTGCATCAGGTCTTAAACAAAACCATGTTATCCATCCAAACTTCAAGGTCTTAGCAGCACACAGTATAACATGACACTCCATCGTGTACATCCGTTATCTGTCCATGCTTCTTCGCCTATCTTAGTTCACGTAACAACAACCTTTATCCAATCTAAGATGCATAGGAAAACAAAGTCAATTTTACAGCTGAGCTTCAAGGCCTAAGTGAACACACACCTCCCTACCTATCTTAGTTCAAGCAACAAATCAGAGCATCCATGGATGTGACTCTATTATCCTGTGATCTGTGTTACTCATAACATTATGAATTCTATGGAAAACTGGAGCTACAAAAAAAAACAAGTACCAGTAAATAAAGCGCATTTACTTCACAGGGGATCTGATAGAAAACAGCAAACAACCAACAACTAAAGGTACCTTCACATTAAGCGACGCTGCAGCGATAGCGACAACGATGCCGATCGCTGCAGCGTCGCTGTTTGATCGCTGGAGAGCTGTCACACAGACCGCTCTCCAGCGACCAACGATGCCGAGGTCCCCGGGTAACCAGGGTAAACATCGGGTTACGAAGCGCAGGGCCGCACTTAGTAACCCGATGTTTACCCTGGTTACCAGCGTAAAATGTAAAAAAAAAAAACAGTACATACTTACATTCGCGTCCCCCGGCGTCCGCTTCCTGCACTGACTGAGCGCCGGCCCTAACAGCAGAGCGGTGACGTCACCGCTGTGCTGTACTTTCACTTTCACTTTACGGCGCTCAGTCAGTGTGGCAAGCGGACGCCGGGGGATGCGAAGGTGAGTATGTACTGTTTGTTTTTTTTACATTTTACGCTGGTAACCAGGGTAAACATCGGGTTACTAAGCGCGGCCCTGCGCTTAGTAACCCGATGTTTACCCTGGTTACCAGTGTAAAACATCGCTGGTATCATTGCTTTTGGTGTCAAACACGACGATACACGCCGGTCTGACGACCAAATAAAGTTCTGAACTTTGTTGAACGACCAGCGATATCACAGCAGGATCCTGATCGCTGCTGCCTGTCAAACTAAACGATATCGCTATCCAGGACGCTGCAATGTCACGGATCGCTAGCGATATCGTTTAGTGTGAAGGTACCTTAACAAATCCTGTTATCATTGCAATCACAATGAACCTCAGATAAGACGCTTCTGCCTCCTGTCTGGTCCTCACTGGTCTAACAATACATTTCAATGACAAAAGTGTAAACTTACCAAATAGAAGAGTAAAAGAAATTAAACAAAACAATCAGAAAGACCAGAGGCCAGACTGAAACTCTGAAAACTGAGTTTACATCAAGGCCTCACTAGCCTCTCTGGTTGTAATCGGCCATTTTGAGGAGTCTGCACATGGCAGAGCACAGACTGAGAGGAAATGCCATTATGTCTGTGAAAATGCCTGTGCTCCTTGAAAATATTGCTAGGCCCTTCACAATTACTTGTGCAGTAACAGTTCCTTGCAATATGTCCAAAGTGACCACATTTAAAACATTTCACAGAATGATATTTCCTCTCCCTCATTGTACCCGGCCATTTGCAGTATCTGGCAATATGGCCGGGGCCAGCACAGGCATAACATCTAACACATGCCATGCCTGATTTAGGGGCCCGGACAGAACATATTTCCTTCTGTTTGGAACTTTTAAACTCTTCCATTACTAAGGATGCACTCTTAACAATGTTACGTTTGCACTTTCTTTGTAATTTAGACAGCACATATCTGTCATTACTTTTCGTTATTGGATCAAAATTTGATAAAATATTTGATCCCTCACCTGTTCCATCACTCCCTCCTTTTTGCCCTGCACAGGGCATAATTGGTCGGGGATTGGACATTGTTTTCAGAGACAAAGAGAAGGCCGGCACCACATTTGAAAAATCATTGATGATATTTTTCAGACTAGTAATCAGTTGGGAACTAATATCCAGCTCCACACTGCACTGATTAATAATGGCATCACTAGCTGCTGCCATTTCCTTCACAGCTTTGATCTCAGCCCCAGACTGAATCAGCTGGGCTTCCATATCAACACAATGATTTTTCATTTTCAGCAGTTGTGATTCAAGGCTAGCAATCTGCTTTTCTCTGTCCACATTATACTGTTAGTAGTGTATAATCGTGTCCATTCGTCAAACTCAATCTGACAGGTGGCCCGTCCCTATCAAGATGTATCAAAAGGGTGTAACCCTCCTCCCTCTGCCCTGTCAGCGGCTGTCCCTCCTTGTCTGGCTGTCAGCTTTTGATACACTTTGATATAGTTTGATACAGCGATTATTATCCCAGTATTTGTTTTATATTAGATTTTGATATTGTTAATTTGATACAGCGATTGCATTCTGTAATCAGGGCACTGTGTTTTATTACCCCCATGGTATGTCGTGTTTCTTTTATAACAACAGCCTCATTATATGGAGCTGCGAGATTAACACAAACAGTTGTTTGTGGCTTCTGTAATATGTATTGTATTAAGTTTACTCTTATTTGCAAGTGCTGCGAGTTTGTTGTGCTTATAACACACCAGGCTGTTTATTTTATATCCTATGAGATTAGTTGTCAATTCCCAACCATGACCGGCTTAAATATAACTCGTCAAACTCAATTGGGCACATTATGTATGTGGCCATATTACAACACCCGCAAGTAAGAAGCGGGTGTGTTTTACACGATTATAAAAAAAACAAAGACACGATATTGTAAAAATGTAAAAAGATTTTATTGTTGTAAAATAAAAACATCTCAAAGACATTTCAATACTATAAAAATTATTACAGAGTATAAAAGCAAAAACATTAAATAGTACAATGATCATACATCAACACAGTTCTTACAAAATAAATAAATACTATCACAAGTACAATGAACATACATCATTACACTTCTTGCTGAAATAAATAATATAGTGTAACAAGCCAAGTACAGCATTTATCCAGTACATTCTTTACATCGTGAGCCACATGGTTTGTAGCATCGGTAGAGGCCTTTTTTTAGGCATTAGAGTTCCCTGTGTGGTGCCTAATGACGGGGAATGTAAAGATTGAATTGTACGTGGCATCGGAGTTAACTTCTGTGGAGTAGATAGTGTGTCTCGCTGCTGGAAATTTTTAATTCATCTAAAAGCTTCCTAGTAGTGGGATTACCCACAACTGTAGACGGTATATTTAGCTCGGCCATAGCCTGCATAAATGAATCCCAACCCAGAGGTAAATTCCGGCCGGTCAGAGCATGACTCTGCATTGTACTACATAACAAATCCAGTAAGTTAGACGGATTCTTTGAAAATAAATTTGGCTTTATTATTCCAGGCTGTAACATTTTTATTCTGCAGTAGCCTGTTTAGTAAAAATTCAGCATTCTTTTTATATCTTTGGTTTATATGACTGACAATTTCAGCGACCTCTTGATTTTTATCAGAGTCGGTATTTGACAATTGTTGCTGACCAGGATCAGGAGTGCTAACGAGATATAAAGCCGTTACTTCTTTTGAGCTGTGCCGCGTATGTACCAAATAGCGCTGTAGCACGGTGCTATACATTTTCATTTTCACATCATCGGGAATGTCACGACGTTGTAACATGGTGCTAATTTCACCATCAAGGTGCCGAATAACACTGTCGCGTATGTTATCTGTAGTACTGGGCCTTAGTTTGTCTAGCTCCTGTTTGGGCACTAGATACGTTTTCTCTGTATGCTCCATTATCTTCCTGCGAGCAGGCTTGTTATTATTGGAATTGCAAAAGCTAAAAGAGGGCCGATAAACCCGCCGGCCTGCTTTAGTAGCCGCTTCTTTTTCTTTATGGGCTGAGATCTGTCGCTCTGGGTTCTTATAGCTTTACGCCACTTCTTTAATATACCTTTTTGATGCTCTTTCAGAGGAATCCTGCCTTTTAAGATGTTTAAAGCAATCTCGCCTATGGCTGTAATTAAATCATTGCTTGCATTGCGCAAAATAGACTTTCTGACAGCGGGGGTTGCTTTCACCAGAGTTTTTAAGAGAGCCCAGTTACGCCGGAGTCTTTTAGACATCTTTACATCACAACGCACACAGCGTAGAATGTCTGATACCGGGTAAAATTCACTTTTTAGAAGGTTTTTTTCTTTTGAACATATACAGCAGGCAACGCTGGTGGAAACAATCCAGTCCTTAAGCGATGATCCTCAGGGGTATTAGCTCTCAAATCTACAAGCAAATGCCCATAAGGCTCCCGCGTGGCATCCTCAAAAGCTTCTAGGAAAAAACGTACTTTTCCAGGATACATCTGCCGAGCTAGAGTTAAAATTTGTAATTTATCTCGGGGGTTTAATAAAAAGCACCATGTACTTTGTGTTTAAATTTATCGTGCGGCTTTTCTTACCCTGACAAAATATGTTTTGTACCAGGTAGAAAATGCTGAGATTTCTGTGGTGCACATACTTGTTGGTAAAGGCTTTTTCTATCTCACAATTTTCACTAGCACTCTCCATGAGATCATCAACAATAGCCAAATTCACCTTCTCCGGTGGGAATAATTCGTCATCTACGAATGTATTCGGCAGACCCTCCACAAATCTGGCGTTGGGAAAAGAGAGAGAGATTTCATCATATAGTTTTTGCCAACACGAATAAAACCAAACAATATTATCAGGTTTCTGAGAAAAATTAGTTTCAATATTATATAGCAGTTGTTTTACAAAATAGCTCTTTCCAGAATTGGACGGCCCTGCTAGAATGCATGAGAATGGGTGTTGCAACCGTGTATCCATCACCACAATATGTTACTAATAGCCAAAAGGCAGGGTGGTAAAGTCGTCAACTAGTCGCCGCTTTGTGTAAACGCACTTTTGGGTTTTGCGTAATGGTCTTGTTTCAATGTCCCAGTACTTTTTATTTCTCACAATGGCCTGCTGCTGTACGACAATACGTTTCTGAGTTTCTGTGGCAGAATTGCGTGGGTAGTCCAGAACTAGATCTTTTAGACTGTTGAAATTAATAGATTGAGAGTTACCAACATTTAGTGTTATCCCCTTAACTTTTAAGACAGTTTTACCGGTGTTGAGTTTGTATCCGTAAGTTTTGGGCCCCCGGATACAAATTCTGTGATGTGTGTACCATCAGGTATTTCACTGGTCAGCTCCCCCAGGTAATCGCCTAAAGGCAGCTGCCACTCAAAATCTCTCTGTACAAAAATAACTGAATCTGTGTCGTGATAAAGGCACCTCTCCTGCAGCCGGTCCAGTAGCGAATAGAGCTCTAGCCGGGCATACGCTGTTGTAAAACACGCTATAAAAATGTTTGTGTTTTTGTTGAGTGTGTGGTGGCGTTTTGCCTATTTCCAGTTAATGGTTGCGGTGTCATCATCAAGGAAATGTAACATCGAAATGTCATAGTAAGGCAGGAACAAATACTTAAAAAGCTCATCTGGATCCCTAACAATGCTGGTACATGATAGATTAGATCTCTGAGCAAACTTTCCCCATAGAGAATTTAAGAAAAGCTTGGAGATCTGTCTCTTAGCAGGATTGACCGCTATATTTTCAGGCCGTAATTGGACACCTTCTTTTTCAAGAAAAGAGTCAATGTACTGCCTTTTCTTGTCGTCATCAGTACACCAGCTAGGGTAACCAGAGGCTTCCTGCTTATCCCTAAGATGTAATTTAATGTAGGGAGCAAACAGTTCATCAGTGGTTTTAGGAAAATGCCATATTTCATAGATGTGTGCGAGCCGATACCCTTTATCTATCGCCATCTCGAGCTCTATAGTGCACCAGGTGCCTGTCAGGGCACGTTCTTCATCACTATGAGCACAAACACCTGCCCGTCTACAGTTGTGGGTAATCCCACTACTAGGAAGCTTTTAGATGAATTAAAAATTTCCAGCAGCGAGACACACGCTGTATCTACTCCACAGAAGTTAACTCCGATGCCACGTACAATTCAATCTTTACATTCCCCGTCATTCGGCACCACACGCGGAACTCTAATGCCTAAAAAAGGCCTCTACCGATGCTACAAACCATGTGGCTCACGATGTAAAGAATGTACTGGATAAATGCTGTACTTGGCTTGTTACACTATATTATTTATTTCAGCAAGAAGTGTAATGATGTATGTTCATTGTACTTGTGATACTATTTATTTATTTTGTAAGAACTGTGTTGATGTATGATCATTGTACTATTTAATGTTTTTGCTTTTATACTCTGTAATAATTTTTATAGTATTGAAACGTCTTTGAGATGTTTTTATTTTACAACAATAAAATCTTTTTACATTTTTACAATATCGTGTCTTTGGTTTTTTTATAATCGTGTAAAACACACCCGCTTCTTACTTGCGGGTGTTGTAATATGGCCACATACATAATGTGCCCAATTGAGTTTGATGAGTTATATGTAAGCCGGTCACGGTTGGGAATTGACAACTAATCTCATAGGATATAAAATAAACAGCCTGGTGTGTTATAAGCACAACAAACTCGCAGCACTTGCAAATAAGAGTAAACTTAATACAATACATATTACAGAAGCCACAAACAACTGTTTGTGTTAATCTTGCAGCTCCATATAATGAGGCTGTTATAAAAGAAACACGACATACCATGGGGGTAATAAAACACAGTGCCCTGATTACAGAATGCAATCGCTGTATCAAATTAACAATATCAAAATCTAATATAAAACAAATACTGGGATAATAATCGCTGTATCAAACTATATCAAAGTGTATCAAAAGCTGACAGCCAGACAAGGAGGGACAGCCGCTGACAGGGCAGAGGGAGGAGGGTTGCACCCTTTTGATACATCTTGATAGGGGCGGGGCACCTGTCAGATTGAGTTTGACGAATGGACCCGATTATACACTACTACTGTTCATTCTCTGCCAGTTGTGTCTGTAACGTTATAATAGATGAATGTGGATACAATCCGCGCTGCTGTGACAAATAATGGATCCAGATATAGTTGTAAGGTGTTCGGGTGGTTTATTCAACGCGTTTCGAAGCTCATAGCTTCTTCTTCAGGAAGTTTCCACACAAAGATACCCTATTTGCGCTTTTTTTGTCTCCTACTTTTCTATACTAGTTGTGTCTGTAAGGCATACACTCCCTGCACATTAGTCACACAACACTGGCAGTGGAAATTTGGGGAATCTGCATTACACAGGGATTCCTCATACACACAGATCAGTTTAGCTAACATTTGTACTCGTTTACTTGATTTATTCAAGACCGACAGTCTCTCTATGCACATGCTGTCATGCCCACATGCTTGTTCCAATAGGGCAGACCACAGCATTTCTGCAGATTTGGGTACAGTGGGGGATACTGGGTGAAATTTACTGTGCTTTGCTAATCTTTTAACCCTGCTGTTCTGTTCGCATTTACTATACACTAGTTCTGGTCGGGTCACTATGACCCAGCTTATTAAACCTTGATTTTAGACACTCTAACTCATTTTTTTTTATAACTTTTTGCTTACTAGACTGTTTGTGAACATGTTTGGTAGTAAAAAAAAGAAAAATGAAACAGAAATTATTTTTTTTTGGGGTTTATTCAGAAAAAAAACAGATCAATGAGAAAAACGAAAATAGAAAACTACACATATTTTGTAAAAAAAAAACAAAAAAAAAAATCAAATCAAACATTTTGTGATAAAAAATTAAAGATAATAAACATTACAATGTGAATATACTTACATATGATCAGATAAATTTACGATTTCTTGCATGCAAGACAATACACATGTTGTTTGCATATAAATGCTTTACAGCTATAACATGTTATACTTGTCTTGTTGTCACAAGATGAAGGGCAATAGCTGCATCTTTTTCTTTTGATGCCAGAAGAGGCCATGGGGGTAGAAGAGCTTGTGGAGGTCATGGCTTCACTGTCCTGGGCATGTTGACGGACGCTTTGTACCAGGGCTGCCGCTGCTTCTGTTCTTGGTGTAACATTTCTGTTCTCAATATAAGGTTGAACCAGTGACTTCCCAAGTTCTTCGATAAATAGTCTTCTTTTATGGAGTTTGTTGGCGTTCCAATTGGGATTTATTTCCCTCCACAAGACAAAAGAATTATAGGCTGACAAATTCTGGATATTGAAAAAGAGAATCATTGGCCACCGATTTGATTTTCTATTGCATGAATATGTTCCAACGAGTTGGTCTAACGTGTCTACACCACTTTAGTTGCATTGTAGTCCAAGATCATATTTGGTTTTCTATCTTCCCGTGTCAGAGAAGATAAGAACCCACCCTTCTGTACACAAGCAGATAAGCCAGGAAGACAGACTTACTTAGCAAAAAAAAATATTTGCAACACTTTACAGCTCAGCTTTACAAAACAAAACATGTTAGACAGCGTGTTCTGAGCAGTCCGTTCTGCGCATAATATACACGTGTAGTGCACACCTAGTGATCTCTCCAGATGCACTCTACATTTTAGAATAGACTGTGCACCAAAAATAATCAATATAAAGCCATTTTTATGGTGCGCAGATCTCAATGCATACCCCCGGTAAAGCGCGTGTACGACCCCATTGAAATAATTTAGGAAATAAATCAATTGATATACAATAGTAGATGCAATAAATAGACCCAACTGAGGTTATAACTCCTTTATTTCACTGAAAATATGGCCTCACAGCTGTAAAAAACGATGCCGGGTCACTATGACCCGAACAGAACTAGTGTAACTTTTTTCGTGTAGCAAAAAGTAAACGAAAAAAAAAATATATATATATACTCATATGTAGGTCCCCCCAAATGAGGAAAAGTCAAGGAGTCTCAAGTTTTAGAGACTTACAGAAAAAAATCTACAGGGCCGCAAAAAGTCTGTTCGGGTCACTATGACCCGAACAGAACAGCAGGGTTTTAAGGGTTGATAAGTTCATACTCACTCTTCCTGAAGCCATCTTGGTCGTCCTCCTTGTCCCTTCTCTGCTGCTTGAAAAGGTCCTTTTACCTCTGGAATGCCTTTTCCTGACCAGCTGGACTTTACCTTGAGAACGACTATGACTCTTTGGAAGATTGGACTGGTAAAGATCACCCCAAACTCTCAAAGATTACCAAGCAAAGGAAAAAGAAAAAAACGTTAAAAATCAGAAGACTAGGTTCTCTGTTATTGATTTTGTTCCATGTATAGCTTGCATTAAAAATCTGCATCACCCGTCTGAACTATCAGCGCTCTGAACACACAGGATTACACAACAGTTCACCCTGTATAAATGTAATCTGTCTACGTCCCTGCGGCCTGATCAGTTCACAGACGATGACCAGAAATTCATACAGCAAAACATGGAAAACAAAATCTAAACAGTGGGCCTGTAGCTCGCCATTGTAAAAGGAGGTGATTTTGCCCCCCAAAAATACTGGAACTTATAGTTACCAAAAGGGGGAAACCTCCTTACACCTCTCGAGGTCCAATATCAACTATTAACCCCTTCCCGACCTGTGACGCCTATGTGGCATCATGGAGGGATCGCGTCCCTGCAGATCGGGTGAAAGGGTTAACTCCAATTTCACCCGATCTGCAGGGACAAGGGGAGTGGTACTTTAGCCCAGGGGGGGTGGCTTTGCCCCCACGTGGCTACGATCGCTCTGATTGGCTGTTGAAAGTGCAACAGCCAATCAGAGCAATTTGTAATATTTCACCTATGAAAAGTGGTGAAATATTACAATCCAGCCATGGCCGATGCTGCAATATCATCGGCCATGGCTGGAAACCCTGATCTGCCCCCCGCCACTGCCACCGATCTCCCAGTCCTCCATTCTGTCCCGCACTCCCCTCCGTCCGCCTGTCCACTCCCCCGTCCTCCTGTCCTCTCCCCCCGTGCTCGGATCCCACCCCCCGTGCTCCGATCCCCCCCCTGTGCTCCTATCCCCTCTCATACTTACCGAGCCTCCCAGTGTCCATCCGTCTGTTCCATGGGCGCCGCCATCTTCCAAAATGGCGGGCGTATGCACAGTGCGCCCACCTCGTTCCATGTACATTTTGATCACTGTGATAAAACCTATCACAGTGATCAAAATAAAAAAAATAGTAAATGAACCCCCCCTTTATCACCCCCATAGGTAGGGACAATAATAAAATGAAGAAAATATATTATACATTTATTTTTTCACTAGGGTTAGAGTTAGAACTAGGGTTAGGGTTAGGCCGGGGACACACTTAACGTATAAAAAAACGGTCCGTTTTTCACGGCCGAGAATCGCACAAATGTTTCAAAAACAGTGATCCGTGTGCAGTGCGAGGATGCGATTTCCTCGCATCAAATGATCCGTGTGACATCCGTGTGACATCCGTATGGCATCCGTATGCCGAGATTTTCTCGCAAGCTTGCAAAACCAACATCTAATGGATTTATGTGCTCAAATGTTCGGGAAAACATATATACAGTATATATATATATATATATCATTGAGACACATATATATATATTCTGTATTTATATTTCATTCAGTGCGATATCTGTGAACAGCCGGTAATTCAATTGCCGGCTTTTCATTTCTCCTGCACAAACCCGACAGGATATGAGACATGGTTTACATACAGTAAACCATCTCATATCCCCATTTTTTTTGCATATTCCACACTACTAATGTTAGTAGTGTGTGTATGCAAAATTTCAGCGCTGTAGCTGCTGAAATAAAGGGTTAAATGGCGGAAAAAATTGGCGTGGGCTCCCGCGCAATTTTCTCCGCCAGAATGGTAAAGCCAGTGACTGAAGGCAGATATTAATAGCCAGGAGAGGGTCCATGGTTATTGGCCCCCCCGTGGCTAAAAACATCTGCCCCCAGCCACCCCAGAAAAGGCACATCTGGAAGATGCGCCTATTCTGGCACTTGGCCACTCTCTTCCCACTCCCTGTAGCGGTGGGCTATGGGGTAATGAAGGGTTAATGCCACCTTGCTATTGGAAGGTGACATTAAGCCAGATTAATAATGGAGAGGCGTCAATTATGACACCTATCCATTATTAATCCAATTGTTGGAAAGGGTTAAAAAACACACACACACATGATTTAAAAGTAGTTTAATGAAATAAACACAGCGGTTGTTGTAATAATTTATTGTTCTCGCAATCCATCAGGACCACCCTCGCTTGGAAAAATAATAAACGCACAAGATACATACCTTCTGGTGAACCGTCTCGTCCCACGAAGTAATCCATCTGAAGGGGTTAACTAATATTACAAGCAGGAGCCCTGCAAATGCAGCTGTGCTCCGTGCCTGTAATCCCCGGCGAATGAATGAAATGTAGGTCATTGACCTACATTTCCTTCAGTCGCGGTGAGGCGCCCTCTGCTGGATGTTCTCATGAACTGCAGCCTGGGAACTTTTTCCCACGCTCCAGGTCATATGAGGACATCCACCAGGGGGCGCCTCACCGCGACTGAAGGAAATGTAGGTCAATGACCTACATTTCATTCATTCGCCGGGGATTACAGGCACGGAGCACAGCTGCATTTGCAGGGCTCCTGCTTGTAATATTAGTTAACCCCTTCAGATGGATTACTTCGTGGGACGAGACGGTTCACCAGAAGGTATGTATCTTGTGCGTTTATTATTTTTCCAAGCGAGGGTGGTCCTGATGGATTGCGAGAATAAATTATTACAACAACCGCTGTGTTTATTTCATTAAACTACTTTTAAATCATGTGTGTGTGTGTTTTTTAACCCTTTCCAACAATAGGATTAATAATGGATAGGTGTCATAATTGACGCCTCTCCATTATTAATCTGGCTTAATGTCACCTTCCAATAGCAAGGTGGCATTAACCCTTCATTACCCCATAGCCCACCGCTACAGGGAGTGGGAAGAGAGTGGCCAAGTGCCAGAATAGGCGCATCTTCCAGATGTGCCTTTTCTGGGGTGGCTGGGGGCAGATGTTTTTAGCCACGGGGGGGCCAATAACCATGGACCCTCTCCTGGCTATTAATATCTGCCCTCAGTCACTGGCTTTACCATTCTGGCGGAGAAAATTGCGCGGGAGCCCACGCCAATTTTTTCCGCCATTTAACCCTTTATTTCAGCAGCTACAGCGCTGAAATTTTGCATACACACACTACTAACATTAGTAGTGTGGAATATGCAAAAAAAATGGGGATATGAGATGGTTTACTGTATGTAAACCATGTCTCATATCCTGTCGGGTTTGTGCAGGAGAAATGCAAAGCCGGCAATTGAATTACCGGCTTTTCTATAGAACACCGCTGCGTATTTCTCGCAATGCACACGCATGGTCCGTGTGTAATCCGATTTTTTCTCGCACCCATAGACTTGCATTGGCGAGTCTCGGCCGAGATACGCTGACAATCGCAGCAGGCTGCGAGTTCCCTCGGATCCGAAATACGGTGGAGAAAATATCGGATGATGGGAGCTGCACCATAGATTAACATTGTGCCGAGTGCTATGCGATTTTTTATCGCATAGCACTCGTCCGTATTACGGTCTAGTGTGACCCCGGCCTTAGGGTAAGGCTATGTGCACACTTGTTCTGGTCCTCTGCGGATTTTTCCGCAGCGGATTTGATAAATCCACAGTGCAAAACCACTGCGGATTTATCGCGGATTAACCGCGGTTTTTCTGCGGATTTCACTGCGGTTTTACAACTGCGGTTTTCTATAGGAGCAGCTGTAAAACCGCTGCGGAATCCGCAGAAAGAAGTGACATGCTGCGGAATGTAAACCGCTGCGTTTCCGCGCAGTTTTTTCCGCATGTGCACAGCGTTTTTTGTTTCCCATAGGTTTACATTGAACTGTAAACTCATGGGAAACTGCTCCGGACCCACAGCTGGGGAAATGCTGCGGATCTGCAGCGTTCTCCGCAGCATGTGCACATGCTCTTAGAATTAAGCTATGTGCACACGGTGCGGATTTAGCTGCGGATCCGCAGCGGATTGGGTGCTGCGGATTCGTAGCAGTTTTCCATCAGGTTTACAGTACCATGTAAACCTATGGAAAACCAAATCCGCTGTGCCCATGGTGCAGAAAATACCACGTGGAAACACTGCGTTGTATTTTCCGCAGCATGTCAATTCTTTGTGCGGATTCCGCAGCATTTTACACCTGTTCCTCAATAGGAATCCACAGGTGAAATCTGCACAAAAAACACTGGAAATCCGCGGTAAATCTGCAGGTAAAACGCAGTGCCTTTTATCTGTGGATTTTTCAAAAATGCTGCGGAAAAATCTCACACGAATCCGCAACGTGGGCACATAGCCTTAGGGTTGGAATTAGAGTTAGGGTTGAATTTAGGGCTAGGGTTGGAAATAGGGTTAAGATTAGGTTTGTGGTTAGGGTTAGGGGTGTGTTGGGGTTAGGGTTGTGGTTAGGGGTGTGTTGGGGTTAGGGTTGTGGTTAGGGGTGTATTGGGGTTAGGGTTGTGGTTAGGGGTGTGTTGGGGTTAGGGTTGTGATTAGGGTTATGGCTAGAGTTGGGATTAGGGTTAGGGGTGTGTTTGGGTTAGTGTTGGAGTTAGAACTGAGGGGTTTCCACTGTTAAGGCACATCAGGGGTCTCCAAACGCAACATGGCGCCACCATTGATTCCAGCCAATCTTGCGTTCAAAAAGTCAAAATGGTGCTCCCTCCCTTCCGAGCCCCGACGTGCACCCAAACAGTGGTTTACCCCCACATATGGGGTACCAGCATACTCAGGACAAACTGGGCAACAACTATTGGGGTCCAATTTCTCCTGTTACCCTTGGAAAAATAAAAAATTGCTTGCTAAAACATCATTTTTGAGGAAAGAAAAGTTATTTTTTATTTTCACGGCTCTGCGTTGTAAACTTCTGTGAAGCACTTGGGGGTTCAAAGTGCTCACCACACATCTAGATAACTTCCTTGGGGGGTCGTTTCCAAAATGGGGTCACTTGTGGGGGGTTTCTACTGTTTAGGCACATCAGGGGCTCTGCAAACGTAACATGATGCCCGCAGACCATTGCATCAAAGTCTGCATTCCAAAATGTCACTACTTCCCATGCGAGCCCCGACGTGTACCCAAACAGTGGTTCGCCCCCACATATGGGGTATCAGCGTACTCAGGACAAACTGGACAACAACTTTTGGGGTCCAATTTCTCCAGTTACCCTTGTGAAAATAAAAAATAGCGGACTAAAAAATCATTTTTGAGGAAAGAAAAATGATTTTTTATTTTCACGGCTCTGCGTTATAATCTTCTGTGAACCACTTGGGGGTTTAAAGTGGTCACCGCACATCTAGATTAGTTCCACGGGAGGTCTAGTTTCCAAAATGGGGTCACAAGTGGGGGAGCTCCAATGTTTAGGCACACAGGGGCTCTCCAAACGCGACATGGTGACCGCTAACAATTGGAGCTAATTTTTACTTTCAAAAAGTAAAAAGGCGCTCCTTCCCTTCCGAGCCCTGCCATGTACCCAAACAGTGGTTTACCCCCACATATGACATATCAGTGTACTCAGGAGAAATTGCCCAATAAATTTTAGGATCCATTTTATCCTGTTGCTCATGTGGAAATGAACAAATTGAGGCTAAAATAATTTTTTTGCGAAAAAAAAAGTACTATTTCATTTTTACGGATCAATTTGTGAAGCACCTGGGGGTTCAAAGTGCTCACTATGCATCTAGATAAGCTCCTTGGGGGGTCTAGTTTCCAAAATGGGGTCACATGTGGGGGAGCTCCAATGTTTAGGCACACAGGGGCTCTCCAAACACGACATGGTGTCCGTTAAAGATTGGAGCCAATTTTTCATTGAAAAAGTCAAATGGCGCTCCTTCCCTTCCAAGCCCTGTCGTGCGCCCAAACAGTGGTTCCTCCCACATATGGGGTATCAGCGTACTCAGGACAAATTGTACAATAACTTTTGGGGTCCAGTTTCTCTTTTTACCCTTGGGAAAATAAAAAAAATTGTTGCTAAAAGATCATTTTTGGGACTAAAAAGTTAAATGTTCATTTTTTCCTTCCATGTTGCTTCTGCTGCTGTGAAGCACCTGAAGGGTTAATAAACTTCTTGAATGTGGTTTTGAGCATCTTGAGGGGTGCAGTTTTTAGAATGGTGTCACTTTTGGATATTTTCAGCCATATAGACCCCTCAAACTGACTTCAAATGTGAGGTGGTCCCTAAAAAAAATGGTTTTGTAAATTTAGTTGTAAAAATGAGAAATCGCTGGTCAAATTTTAACCCTTATAACTTCCTAGTGAAAAAAAAAATTGTTTCCAAAATTGTGCTGATGTAAAGTAGACATGTGGCTAATGTTATTTATTAACTATTTTGTGTCACATAACTCTCGTTTAACAGAATAAAAATTCAAAATTGCAAAATTTTCTAAATTTTTGCCAAATTTCCATTTTCCTCACAAATAAATGCAAAAATTATCGACCTAAATTTACCACTAACGTGAAGCCCAATATGTCATGAAAAAACAGTCTCAGAACCGCTAGGATCCGTTGAAGCGTTCCTGAGTTATTACCTCATAAAGGGACACTGATCAGAATTGCAAAAAACGGCCAGGTCATTAAGGTCAAAATAGGCTGGGTCATGAAGGGGTTAAAGCCAAAATTGACTACTAATAATTAATATCCACTTAATACCACGTTATCTTTACCTTATACTACACAATAACTGTTATCTATTCCTTATACTATATACTGAGACAAAACCGTGTATCAATAAAGGGTATTTATTACACACACACACAAGTCTGCAGTCTATAACATACATATATATTTATACCCAAGCTGGCGACTATAAATATATATTATATATATATATACACACAATGTACGGATGTAAAACTCTAATACAGTAATCTCACTACAGTATACAATAATATAACGATATCACACAGTAAAAACCCACCCTGAATTACCTGTCTAAATCACCCAAATCACACATACAATATCAGCCCTCCCACCTATGTCTCAGCTATCCCTGAGGCCTAGTATACTCAGCCATGTGTGTAAGTCCATCCTTGTCCCAGGAATCCAGCAAGGCAAGAGAGAGAGAACCACCTCGTCTTGTCCCTTATATGTGACCAACTAAAAGAGGTGTGTCCAGCCCCATGTGTGGGGGATGAGGTCACGGTCTATTGTCCACTAAGAAACATCCCCTCAGTCCTAAATGAAACTTGTTTTTCCAGCTCATGGCAGCTTTGTTTTACAGCAGGCTGGAAGGGGGGACTTTGCTCCAGGTGGCATACATGTATATGTAAATGTGTCTATACATAAAACATGCACTAAACACATCTCTATATAGAGATATACATTTTGGGGCATTTCCCTTCTACATTCACTCCTTTTGCTCCGTCCCTAATTATGTGTTTTCTTGCTTTCTAGTGAGGTTTGATAAAGATCCATTACCGGGTCGAAATGTTACCTACTTTAAACCTACTACCTACTTTAAACCTACTAAGGAGACCTTCTCTAAATTGCCTTAATATTGTGGTGACTTGAATAAACTTTTGCTCTTGTTATGCATTCAGAAATCCAAAACCTGAATGCTGCTGTTTTTTTTCAATATATTGAATCACTTCCACGTTCAGCCAGCACCTAACTATTTACTGAGTGCACGCCACTTTTTCTATAGAAGATTGAGAGACAGACGAAATGAAGAGAAGGCTCTTATAATGCTAGACCCAGTCTCTCTGGATAGCGGGGAACTGATGCAACTTGGGGCGATGTCCTCTCATTCCCAGGAGAGGGAGAAGAGGTTTTCTGAAGGGCTATGCTTGTATTGTGGTAAAGCTGACCATTTTATTAAGCAATGTGAGGTTCGCATAAGGAAAGAAAAATAAAGGTCAGTAGGAGTAACACTCCAGTTCGTACTGCGTTTTTACGGAGATTTTTTTCTGGTAATACCACATATCATGGTCATTCCATTGATTTTCAGGTAATGGTGGATTGTGGTTCTGCACTTAATTTGATTGATCAACAATTCCTAGACAAATATAAGTTTGATTCTGAACCATTGTCATCTTTATTTCCTGTTGTGGCTATTGATAACACTCATCTGGAACATAGGTGTATTTCTCGAAAGGTTACCGGGTTCCCACTTATTGTGAATATGAAACATCAGGAGTGTATAGACTTGTTTGTCCTTGCTAAATTACCTTGCCCAGTTGTCCTGGGTTTACCCTGGTTAAAAATGCACAATCCTTTGCTGGACTGGTCGTCTAATACTATAAGGTCCTGGGGTCAGGGGTGTTATGGTAATTGTTGTAATGTTCACATTGCTGCTGTTGTGAAGGAGCTAACTGAAGCCATTCAGGATTTCTGGAGGGTATTTTCGGAGGTTAAGTCGCAAACTCTACCACCCCATAGAGATTACGACTGTGCTATTGAGTTCGTCCCTGTGCTTTTTTTTCTAAAAAATTTTCAGAGACTGAGCTCAACTATGATGTTGGGAACAGAGAGTTGCTGGCTATTAAACTTGCATTTGAGCATTGGCGACATTTTTTGGAGGGGGCTAGACATCCGATACAGGTTTTTACTGATCATAAGAATCTGATATATCTGGATGCTGCTAAACGTTTGAATGCCCGTCAAGCTAGGTGGGCACTGTTTTTTTGCCCAGTTTCATTTCTCCGTAACATATATCCCTGGAACAAAGAATGTTAAAGCGGATGCTATGTCTTGTAGTTTCTCTCCAGCAGTTAATACTGAGAAAGAGGAATGTATTTTGCAGAGAGGGGTGGTGATGGCAGCATTGGGTTCGGAGTTGGAGAGTAGTATCCTAGAGGCCCAGAATGCTGTACCAACTAACACTCCATATGGTAAATTATTTGTGCCTAGAGCCTTGCGGAGAACTTTGTTTGCTGAATGTCATGAGTTTCGGTTGGCGGGTTATCCAGGGATTTCGGAAGCTAGAAAGTCGATCGGTCTAAGTTTCTGGTGGCCAGGGTGGCAAAGAGAAATCATCAAGTGGGTTCGTCAGTGTACTGTGTGCACTAGGTCGAAGGCCTCACATGCCCCAGCTTCAGGGTTGCTGTACACTTTGGAGGTTCCTAGTTCGCCATGGTCACATCTTGCTATGGATTTTATCACCGATCTGCCGGTCTCTGAGGGTTTTTCTGTCATCTGGGTTGTTGTGGACCGGTTTAGTAAGATGTGTCATCTGGTCCCGTTCAATAAATTACCCCTGGCTAAGGCATTTGTAAAAGAGATTGTCAGGCTCCATGGGGATCCCACGGACATTGTTTCCGATAGAGGACCACAGTTTGTGGCTCACTTTTGGTGACAGATTAAAGGTTCATTTGTCATTTTCGTCAGGTTATCATCCGGAGTCCAATGGACAGACCGAAACGAAGAACCAGGATATTGAGCAGTTTTTGAGATGTTTTGTAGGAATCAGGAAATGTGGTCGGAATATCTACCACTAGCTGAGTGTGCTCTAAATAATCATACATCTTCCTCGGCTGGGTGTTCTCCTTTTTTTTTTTGCTGTACTGGGAGGCATCCATCTTTCGGTCCATTTTCTAAGATTGGGGCAGCGGTGCCTGAGGAGGAGAGTTTTTCTGGAAATTTGGACAGGGTTTGGACCAATGCACGCCATAATCTGAAAGAGGGAAATAGGAGGTCAAAGAAATATTTTGACAAGAAAAGAAGGGAGGCGATGTTTGCAGTTGGGGACATGGTCTGGTTGTCCTCTAGGAATCTGCGTTTGAAGATCCCTTCTAAAAACTGGGGCTTAAGTTTGTAGGACCGTGTCAACTCGGCAGCGGTGAGATTAGACATCCCCTCGTCCTGGAGAATTCAGTTTTTCATGTATCTTTACTGAAGAAAGTTGACACACCAGATAAGGAGGCGATGCCGACTGTTCCTCCAGTTGATGAGGACGGCAAGTTTGAGATTCCACGCATTTTAGATTCCAGGTGGCACAGAGGAAGGTTGCAGTATCTCGTGTCCTGGATGGGTTTTGGTCCCGAGGATAATTCCTGGTTGAAAGCTGAGGACGTCTCAGCCTCAAGGCTGATTAAGGCTTTTCACAGATTTCCGAATAAGGCTCGGCCAAGAGGATCCAGAGGATCCTCGTAAAAGGGGAGGTACTGTTAGAATCTGTTTTGTTTTTGACCATCCGCCATCTTGTGGTTTTCTGGCTGCTGGTCTTTTTCCCTGGTGCTGAGTTGTCTTAGGTCAGGTGATTGTATCACCCTTTATTACCCAGCACCTGCCTCCCAATCCTTGCTGGACAACAGTTTAATCTGCTAGACTTCTGGCTAGGTGCTTTGATAGCTTTCTGTGTTGGATTTTATGCAGTTCTGGGACCTCTGGTTCGGCTATCCTTAATTTCTGTTTTCAGTTGGTTTCTGCAGCCTTCTCTCTGTTTTCTATCAGGAGGTGACCTTTTTTATACCCAGTCCTTAGGTCTTTAAGGGACCTCCTTCCCCCTATCTTTAACCCCTTAGTGACGGAGCCAAATTTTTGAAATCTGATCAATGTCACTTTATGTGGTAATAACTCTGGAACGATTCAACATATCCCAGTGATTTTGAGATTGTTTTTTTCATGACACATTATACTTTATGATAATGGTAAATTTAGGTCAATATGTTTTGTGTTTATTTATAAAAAATATCAGAAATTTGAGAAAAATGTTAAAAAATTAGCAATTTTCCAGCTTTGAATGATTATCCCTTTAATCCAGATAGTCATACCATAGAAAAACATTAATAAATAACATTTCCCACATGTCGGCTTTACATCTGCACCGTTTTTAAAGTGTTCTTTTATTTTGTTAGTATTTTAGGAGGTTTAAAAATGCAGCAGTAATTTTTCATTTTTTCAAGGAAATGTACAAAATTTATTTTTTTAGGGACCTATCCATGTTTGAAGTGCCTTTAGGGGTCCCATATACTGGGAAACCCCCCAAAAGTGATACCATTTCAAAAACAGCACCCCCTGACATATTGAAAACTGCTGTCAGGTAGTTTATTAACCCTTCAGGTGCTTTACAGGAATTAATGCAATGTGGCATGACAGAAATGAAAATGTGTATTTTTACCACCTAAATGCCGCTAACTTCTGAACAGATTACTACAGCCGTCAGACTCTAAGGCCGCTATTTGGTCATGAATTGCCATGGCAAACATCAGGACCACACAATCGTGATCCGAGAGCACCAATTTGGATAAAGAGGGAGACCCCACACTCTGTTAACCATTTATAATGATGTAGTCTTTTTTGACAGCAGCATCTAAGGGGTTAAACAGATTTTTACGGTGCAAACACTGATTGTGGCTGATGCAGCAAGTTGTCAG
This sequence comes from Ranitomeya variabilis, assembly GCF_051348905.1. Classification (NCBI taxonomy): domain Eukaryota; kingdom Metazoa; phylum Chordata; class Amphibia; order Anura; family Dendrobatidae; genus Ranitomeya; species Ranitomeya variabilis. The sequence continues at coordinate 891,612,240 of NC_135233.1, forward strand.
CTATAGTGTACAGCCGACAGCTGCTGGACTGTCCCCTGTATGGGGATGCTAGTCCCTTATATCTCAGGTCAGTTAAAAGACGTATTGGCTGTCATTAAGGGGTTAAGTCTTCGCTGAGATTAACCTAGGATTGTTGGTGGGTCTATTCGCATGGAATGGGTGGCCCACTCCATCGTAGGGTATCAGCCTAGTCTCAGTGCAGGATCAGTTTTCCCTCTTCTATCCTAGTTTTCGTTACCACTATACTTACCTCCGCTGGTCCCGGGGCTGTCTCTGCCGGCGCCGTGCTCGCTGCTCCTTCTTCCTCCGCAGTCGTCACTCCGGCGTCCGCTTCTTCCTGGTCTGGTTCCCGGCGTGTCTCTTCGGGCGCGTCGGCGCGCCTCCCCTCTGCAGCCTGTCACGCGCCATGTCTCCTCCCGTCCTCTCCTTAGAGATAAGCTGTACGCACTCCTCTTCCTTATCCTGTGCTGCGACCTGACCCTGCAGTGTTCTTTGGCCAATGGGGGGTTGGCATCTTGTATTTCAGGCCGCCCTCTCCTTGTGGAGGCGCCTGACTGTTGAGTTTTACTCTGAGTTCCTGCTCTGGTTTGGCTCGTCCTTCCAGGCTCATCCTGCTGTCTTTGGTCTGACCTCTGATCGCAGTCTCTTAACCGCTTCTCCAGCGTCTCGTTCCATACACCTCCTTTACCCCTGCATCCTCTGGTTTTTTGGTTCACCGTTCCTTGGTCACTTCTGCCATACGTCCTCCTCTCCGTTTCTTGTCCAGTTCTCCTATCCCGTCCTCATTCCCTCCTTTCCTGAGCCGATCCCTGGTCCTGGCATCCATGGTACTTGAGACCTCCGAGTTTGCTTCCTAACTGTCCCTGTATAGGGGGTGTCTATACTGGTTCACTCACTTGGAGGTTCAGTATCACGGTCCAGTGGGTCCACTCTTTGTCCACCACCGCTTCTGGCATTACAGTCTGTCTCCGGCATAACAGTTCTGTGTTGATGTTCCGTAACACACAGTTTTTAGAACTGCTTCATATCTATATTGCATAGAGTCAACCAACTTCTGGCATCTGCCAACTGTTGTTCCAGCCCAGGATGCTTGGACTACATCCCAGTTTTTTGGCATTTGTTAGCTTTGCCTCAGACACATAATTTTTGATGTCACTCAACAAGTGTTCTATAGGATTAAGGTCCCGGGATTGTGCTGGCCACTCCATAACCTCAATTTTATTGGACTGGAATTAAGATTTTGCTCATTTACTGGTGTATTTAGGGTTGTTGTCTTGTTGAAACACCCATTTCAAGGGTAGATTCTCTTCAGCGTAAGGCAACGTGATCTCTTCAACTATTTAAATATCTGCATACTAGTCCATTATTACTGGTATGCAGTAAATAGGTTCAGCCCCATAGTAAGAGAAACAGGCCCATATCAAGATGATTGCCCCACCATGCTTCACTGTCTTCAGAATGTACTGTGGCTTGAATGCAGAGTTTGGGGATCGTCTGACAAACGGTCTGCGGTCCTTGGACCCAAAAAGAACAATTTTACTTTCATCAGTCTACAAAATGTTTCTCCATTTCTCTTTAGGCCAGTTAATGTGTTCTTTGGTTAACTATATCCGCTTCAGTACACCTTTTTTTGTAACAGTGGGACTTTGCGGGGACTTCTTTCTAAGAGATTAGCTCCACAGGTGTCTTCTGTCACAGTACTCACAGGTAACTTGAGACTGTCTTTGATCATCCTGGAGCTGAGCATGAGCTGAGCCTTTGCCATCCTGGCTATTCTTCCATCTAATCGAATGGTAGTCTTGAGTTTTCTTTCACGTCTCTCTGGTTTGGCTTTCCATTTTAAAGCACTGGAAACCATTTTAGCTGAACAGCCTATCATTGTCTCAACTTCTTTATACATTTTACCCTCTCCGATCAACTTTTTAATCAAAGTATGCTGTTCTTCTGAACAATGTCTCAAACGTCCCATATTTCTCTGGCTTTCAAGGAAAATAGGGATTTTTGTGTACTCACCGTAAAATCCTTTTCTCTGAGCCAATCACTGGGGGACAAAGACCATGGGTGTATGCTGCTGCCACCAGGAGGCTGACACTAAGTATTATAAAGAAAGTTAGCTCCTCCCCTGCAGTATGCACCCTCCTGCTGGCTCCCACAGAACCAGTTCAGTGCAAAAGCAGTAGGAGAGCAATAACAACATATCAGAGTATAACATGTCAAATTACAGAGCAAGCACAAAGCTATTAACAGGGTGGGTGCTGTGTCCCCCAATGATTGGCTCGGAGAAAAGGATTTTACGGTGAGTACACGAAAATCCCTATTTCTCCTTCGCCTCATTCGGGGAAACAGACCATGGGACGTCCCAAAGCAGTCCCTGGGTGGGGACAACATAACAGATCAGTCCCTGCGTAACCGCTACAGCTAAGATTGCGCTACCGCAGCCTGCAGAGTCCGCCTTCCCAGACTCACATCTGCTGAAGTCTGGGTGTGAAAATTATAGTTGTTTCAAGAATGCGTGCAAACTGGATGAAACCACATCCTTGCAGGCGTGCTCTGCCGAAGCCTGGTGCCTAATGGCCCAAGAAACCTCAATCGACCGAGTGGAGTGTGCCCTGATCCCTGCTGGGATAGGCTGACCTATGACGCAGAAGGACTCCTGGATGTTGGAATGAATCCACCTGGCTATCATTCATAGCCGATAAAGCGGCTACACCCATCCTGTAACCTGTTGTGAATTCTGTTCTCGAGCTCCCGCCTGTGGTTGTGAATGGTACTTCGGCGAGTTCTGTTCATGGACTCCCTCTGGTGGCTGTGAGTGGAGCTGCTGGTTCTGAGATTTCTTCTCCAGCAGATCTCATTCAGGCCTTGGCTGGCTGCTCTATTTAACTCCACTCATATCATTACTTGATGCCAGCTGTCAATGTCCTAGTACTGGTTCAGTCCTCTTGGATCTTTCAGATGACCTGTCTACTTCAGCAAAAGCTAAGTCCCTGCTAGCTTTTTTGTTACCACTGTTTTTGTCCAGCTTGCTATCATGATTTTGTCCTGTTAGCTGGAAGCTCTGGGATGCAGAGTGGCACCACCGCGCCGTGAGTCGGTGCGGTGGTTTCTTTTGCACACTCTGCGTGGTTTTTTGTTAGTTTTTATGCTGACCGCAAAGATACCTTTTCTATCCTCAGTCTGTTTAGTTAAGTCTGGCCTCCTATGCTGAAACCTATTTCATTCCTGTGTTTGTGACTTCCATCTTAACTCACAGTCAATATATGTGGGGGCTGCCTATTTCTTTGGGGAATTTCTCTGAGGCAAGGTAGGCTGTATTTTCTGTCTTTTGGGGTAGTTAGCTCTTAGGCTGTGAAGAGGCGTCTAGGCAGAGTCAGGAATGCTCCATGGCTATTTCTAGTTGTTGTTTGATAGTATTAGGGGCTGCGGTCAGCAGAGCTCCCACTTCCCAGAGCTCGTCCTGTATTACTAGTTTGCTCATCTGGTCATTTCTAGTGCTCCTAACCACCAGTTCAATCATAACAGTAACCATCAGAAGGCCCGAATAAAGCGTCCGACCTTCGGGAGGATGCCGTCCTCTATACGCACCTTCTCAGAGCTCTCACCTCATCCAGGGCATGGAAAACCTGTTCCACCTTGTGGACTGGAGCAGAACAAGACGAGCCTCGTAACGGTGGAAGTACGATACCACCTTGGCAACAAGGGACAGGTATGGCCTGAGGACACCCTTCCCTTGATGGAAGTAAGGAAAAGCATCTTAAAGGACAGAGAGACTAGCTCTGAAAAAAAAAAAATCGCCAGAATAACATGACTGCCGTGAAAAAAAGGAGACCTTCCATGACAGTAAAGTCAGCTACATCATGAAGTGGATCAAAAAGGAGTCTCCTGTAAGACCCCCAGGACCAGTTAAGGTCCCAAAGATTTAGCGGTATGCGATAGGGAAGTACCACATGTGAAACTCCCTGTGTGAAGTCCTTAGTTGCCGTTTTGTCGCAATAAAACCGATAAGGCCAAAATCTGGACTTTCAGCGAGCTGAGGGCCCGGCTTGAACCCAGATTGTTTTGAAACTAAAAAGGGGAAGGCGTCCGAGATCCCTGCCTCAAGCAAAATGTATACTGAGGCGGGCTTACAAGCACTAGTCGCTGATGTTGTGAGAGTCCTGCCTGGGTCAGAACCCAGGATTCAACGCCCAAATTGAGAAACATAGGACCTCTGGGATCTGGTGACAAAACGGTCCCTGAAAAGCAGATGTGGACAATCCGACAATCGCCAAAGAACGGCGACAAATTATACTAGCTCCGCAAACAACGCCTGACGTGATCAGTCCTGATCGACCGGGAACACTTGGACCCTTTCCGCTTCTTAAAGACTCTTGGAAATAGTGGAAGAGGGGAACCTGAACTGGCACCACAGAAGAACCAGAGCATGCACTGCGATAGCTTTTGGATCTCGAGACCGAACTGCGAACTTGAGTACTATGGTATTCAATCTGAATGCCATCTGATCTACATCCGGAGTTCCCTAGCGAAGTCAGATCTGTTGGAAGACTTCTGGATGAAGTTCCCACTCGCCAAAGGCAAGACCCTGGCGGCTGAGGAAGTCTGCCACTCAGTTTTCTTGCACCACCGAGTGATTGATCTCTGCCTATTAGAGAACGTGAGCGACTTCGGCCATGGCCGCCCTGCTGCAGGTACCCCCTAGATGATTGATGTACGCTGCGGTCGTGGCACTATCTTGATTGAATTCGGATGGGGTGACCTGCTAGAAGACAGTGGAACTGCTATAGGGCTAGCCGTATCGCTCAAATCTCCAGAAAACATTGATCGGGAGTTCCCGAGTTGACCAGCGGCTTTGAGCAGTGTGGTGACGCTCCCCAGTCCAAAAGACTGGAATCTGTTTTCACTACTAACCGCTAAACCTGAAGAAAGGATCTCCCCTGGTTCAGGGAAGAACTTAGAGTCCATCATCTGAGACCCTGTCTGACCCACAGAGCCAAGAGGAGTGAAGGTGACTGCTTCCATTGCCGCCACCATGTTTCCCAGAACCCTCATAGCAAATCGGATGGAATGAGGGGACGAGTGAAAAATTGCGCAAGCTCCCTGATGGAAGGCCAAGGCCTTGTCTCACCAATCCTCTGGAGGTGTCCAGGATCATCATCATACTTTGCCACCTACTTCAAAAACAAGATCGACCAAATAAGGCAAACCTTTACTGTTCCACCACCTCAATCATTCCATATACCAGACCTCTGCCCTTCCCTAATAACCTCCCTCTCCAACTTCACTGGAGAGATTACTCACCTCCTTTCCAAATCACACCTCACTACCTGTGCACTTGACCCCATCCCTTCCCACCTGCTCCCCAACCTCACTAACACGCTCATTCCAGCCCTAATCTCTTCAAACTATCGCTATCTTCTGGTACCTTCCCCTCTGCCTTCAAACATGCCACCATCACACCTATCCTCAAAAAACTAACCTTGACCCAACTGCTATGCCCAGCTATCGCCCCATATCACTGCTCTCGTTTGCTTCAAAACTCCTCGAGCCACATGTCCATGCTCAACTTTCCTCCCACCTCTCATCTGACTCTCTCCTTGACAACCTCCAATCTGGCTTCCGCCCCCACCACTCCACCGAAACTGCCCTGACAAAAATTACTAATGATTTAGCTACAGCCAAAACTAACAGACAGTTCTCCATCCTCCTCCTTCTCGACCTGTCCTCTGCCTTCGACACAGTCGACCACTGCCTACTGCTACAGATTCTTTCTTCCCTTGGCATCAAAGACCTTGCCCTGTCCTGGATTGCCTACCTTTCCAACTGCACATTTCGCGTTTCCCACTCCCACACTACCTCCTCATCCCGCCCTCTCTCTGTTGGAGTGCCTCAAGGCTCTGTCCTAGGGCCCCTACTTTTTTCCATCTATACCTTGGTCTAGGACAACTGAAAGTCCCATGGCCTCCAGTACTACCTGTATGCGGACGACACTCAGATCTACCTCTCTGGCCCAGATGTCACCTCTCTGCTGTCCAGAATCCCAGAGTGTCTATCAGCCATGTCCTCCTTCTTCACCTCTCACTTTCTAAAACTCAATGTAGAAAAAACCGAACTAATCATCTTTCCCCCATCTCACGTATCCCCCGTACCTGATCTATCTATTATGGTAAACGGCATCACGCTCTCTCCCGCACCTGAAATCCACTGCCTCGGGGTAACTCTCGACTCTGACCTGTCCTTCAAACCGCACATCCAAACCCTTGCCACCTCCTGTCACTCCAACTGAAAAAATATTGCCAGAATCCATCCCTTCCTCAGCCCACAATCTACAAAAACTATTGTGCATGCCCTCATCATCTCCCGCCTCAATTACTGCAACACCCTCCTCTGTGGCCTCTCCGCTAACTCTCTTGCACCGCTCCAGTCTGTCCTCAACTCTGCTGCCCAGCTAATCCACCTCCTCACTACGCTCCTGCTTCTCCCCTCTGCAAATCCCTTCCCTTAATCTACTAAGACTGATCTACAAATCTATCCACAACCTGTCCACTCCCTCTCTCTCTGAACTAATCTCCCAATATCTTCCCTCACGTAATCTTCGATCGTCCCAAGACCTCCAACTCTCCTGCACACATAATTGTTCCTCACACAACCGCCTCCAAGATTTCTCCTGAATATCCCCCATCCTCTGGAATTCCAACATGTCCGATTATCCACCACCCTCGAATCCTTCAGACGGAACCTGAAAACCCATCTCTTCAGGAAAGCCTAAAGCCTGCAATAATCATTCTGCCGCCTCACCACCACCTGAGCTGTCGCCTCACCACCACCCGAGCTGCCGCCTCACCACCCAAGCTGCCACCTCACCACCACCAGAGCTGCCGCACCCCCGGCCTTCTGTCTCTTCCCCATTATCCCATAGAATGTAAGTCTGCAAGTACAGGGTCCTCTCCCCTCTGTACCAGTCATTATAAATTTGTTTACTGTAAATTATATCTATAACTCTGTATGTAACCCCTTTCTCATGTACAGCACCATGGAATTAATGGTGCTATATAAATAAATAATAATAATCATCCTCAAAAAGGATATCTTCTGGGCTGGAAATGGGGAAGACTTGCTAAAGTTCAACAGCCAGCTCAGACGAGAAAGGGTATCGCAAGTGATACAGACGGACTCAGCGCAGTCATGTAAGGATGGTCCCTTGACTAGAAAGTCATCCGGATAGGGCAGGACGACTACACCCCGACAGTGTGTGATGGTCACGATGGCCGCCATGACCCTTGAGAACATTCTGGGAAGGGTAGCAAGGCCTAAAGGCCAAGTCAAGAACACATAATGCAGTTCCTGAATGGCGAAACGCAGGAATTTTTGGCAAGGGAAAAAATCAGAAAGTGGAGGTAAGCAGTCCGAATGTTGGTGGATGCCAGCAACTTCACCTTTTTCCATTGAGGTAATGACCGAACAGAAGGACTCCCTCCAAAAATGGTGGGCATTGACAAACTTTGAGGTCCAGGATTGGTCTGTTTTCCCAACCTTTTATTTGAAACCTAGATCCCTGAGATCTAGCCTGTCTAGGACAACCCTTCCACTGCTGGTTGGGTCGATAGGAAACCTGTGACTCTTGTTCCTGTGTGGGGAATACCCTGATTGGGAAGTAGTGGGCCTGCCTGAATTGGTTCCAACCTCTCACCGAATAACCGACCACTCTGGTAAGAGAGTGATTTAAGACTTTTTTTTGTGGATGCAGAGCCTACTTTCCCTCATCTGAGCCATAATGCCCTTCTAAATGTAATGGCATTTGCTGCTGACAGCGCCGTGCAACTATCCACGTCCAAAGTGGTGTAGATCAGTCTTCCGCTCAAGAGATTTGATTGGCCAGCTGTACTGCCTCCAGGTTACTGTTCTGAATCAAAGTAGTTAATGTCCTCAACCAGGAGCCCATTGCTTTAGGTACCAATGCGGCAGCTAAGGAAGGGTAGAGCGCTGACTTGGAGAAACTGCTGGGTGGTAGAATGCGCAGCTGTATCCAGATCAGGATAAGTCATGTCTTGCTGTCGCTGCCGTTTTTGGACAGTATAGAGTTAGAGTGATGAACCCTCGATCCACCATCCCTTTAACAGGGAAGTGGAGAGGGACCGTCTGCCTCCTTGCATCATTTGCTAAACAGTGGTGATGCAGTGGGAGTTGCTCAGATGCCAAAAGGGGTGTCTGTACATCCCAGAGTTCAGGCCCCTGGGTGGACAGGGCTGGATGTCCGGCATTAGCCCTGGCTGCAGGAGAGGATACATGGAGGCAACACTCCATGTGCTTGTCTGTTAATGATGTGGGGAGATCGGTGCACTTTATGGGTATGTGCACACACTTCGGAACCGCAGCGTTTCCGCAGCTGCGGGTCCGCAGCGGTTTCCCATGAGTTTACAGTATAATGTAAACCCATGGGAAACAAAATCCGCAGTGCACATGCTGCGGAAAAAAACGCACGGAAACGCAGCGGTTTATATTCCGCAGCATGTCAATTCTTTGTGCGGATTCCGCTGCGGGTTTACACCTGCTCCAATAGAAATCTGCAGGTGAAAACCCGCAGAGGAAACCAAGATAAATCCGCAGTAAAAACCGCAGCGGTTTTGCACTGCGGATTTATCAAATGCGCTGCGGAAAATTCCGCAATGGAATCCGCAGCGTGTGCACAAGCCCTAAGGGACCCGTTGCCTCTAAAAATCAGTCCATGCATGGCATCCTATGTAGATAGACAATACCGTTCCTGCATCGCTTATTTGGACACTCCCTATTCAGGTGACTGGCAAATGTTCTATGGGGGAATTTAGTCCTTTTGAAGAACAGTGCATGACCCGGAGTAAAACCGGAGACCACATCAACCTACAGAGTGAGGATGATGGTCTCAATAAATGAATCCACCATTTCCAGAAAAAAACTGGCAAATGCAGGTCTGGGAAACCCAGAGGTTTCTGTCCTGTGAAGCATTCTTTCTGTGCCGCTGAATAATGTCCTGAAATTCAGGATGGTTGGTGAACATCTTATGCGGATATTTAATCCTGTTAAAGGATACCGCGTGACCCGGAACAGAGATTCGTCCACCATCAGGGTTTGGATGACGGCTGCAATGAGATTATCTACCGTCACTTGATTCTCAGACGAGTCCTGATCGTCAGACTCCCACTCCGAGTCCTAGTCGCTGTGAACCCCTGGTGAGGGGGAGCAAAAAAGCAGAGCTTAAGGACGCCGAGGTGCGAGAGGGCCCGGGAGATGTACTATGGGTACGTATTCTAGCCGCCCTAGTATTTTGTGCCTGAGATCGGCCCCTACAGGCCAACAGTTCCCATGTAGAAGAGTAACCTTCTGAAAGGCAGGCGGATGCCCCAACATGTGGAGGGGTCCCGGGAGGGCTCAACCGCCTTAGTGAAGGCCCTGGACTGCGGCAGTGTTGAAGCTCACTCATGGGGACTAGATGTGCTAAGTTCGGTAATGGCAGAGGGCTCCTGATCCTTCGCAGATTACTCTGTCCCCGTTATAGCAAAGACATAGAGTACCCCCGTATGTTCTGGCTCTGCTGAATGCATCCAATGAGAAGGGTAATGCCCAGAATATACTACGGGGAAGGGGTCAAAGGGAAAAAATGCCCAGGATCGCAGCGCAGCTCTTACCCATACTGTGCCGGGAGATAGAATCCTCCAGCTGCTGGAGCCCAGTCTGAGGCTGTGCACACGATGCGGATTTAGTGCGGATCCGCAGAGGATTTTTCTGTGCAGAAACGCTGCAGATCCGCACTGTGATTTACAGTACAATGTAAATCAATGTGAAAAAAAAAAAAAGCTGTGCAGATGGTGCGGAAAAATCCGCGCGGAAACGCTGCGGATTTAAAAGAAGTGCATGTCACTTCTTTTGTGCGGATCTGCACCCTTCCATTATAGAAATCCACAGTGGTAAAAACCGCAGAAAATCCGCATCAATTCCGCATAAAAACTGCACAAAATCCGCGGCAAATCTGCACCTCCGGTTTCTGCCAGGGGATGCGGATTTTGTGCAGAAAATTCTGCACCCCATTCCGCAACGTGTGCACATAGCCTGAGGAGCGTGGCTGGAAGCCTGAGAATGGACGTCAGGAACAGAGATAAAGCACGCTGAGGGAGTGGGCAGAGCTTCCGACATAGCACAGGCCGAAGCCGGGGATAAAAGTTGTGGGCTCCAGGAGCAGGAAGAGGGGGCAGAGCCGGCTGAGCGTGAACAAGAGGGAGGGATGTCCTGCTTGCGGCCTAGTACAGGCCAAAGCCGGGGAGTAAATTTCCGGCGCCATGTCCGCTGGGTAGTTGCGGTGCACCAAGAGCCCTCCTACCGAACTCGACCCGTCACTCACCAATTGGATGTACGGGGAGCCCGCTGTGAGGAGCTGCAGAGCTTGACCGCTCTGTTGCAGGTCAGGTGCCGTCAATTTTTTGACGGTGCAGGAACCCTCCATCTACCTTCCTTTTCATAGGGAGGTGGACTGTCCGCCTCCTTGTACTATCCGCTTTAACAGTGGTGGTTCAGTGGGGGCTGCTCAGACGCCACGAGGTAGGCCTCTGTACATCCAAAGGGTTAATCACTAGTGATGAGCAAATATACTCCTTACTCGAGATTTCCCGAGCATGCTCGGGTGTCCTCCGAGTATTTTTTAGTGCTCGGAGGTTGTTTTCCTTCCAACAGCTGAATGATTTACATCTGTTAGCCAGCTTGATTACATGTGGGGATTCCCTAGCAACCCCCACATTTTATTATGCTGGCTAGTAGCTGTAAATCATTCAGCTGCGGCGATGAAAACTAAATATCAGAGCACTAACAAACACCCGGGAGGACACCCGAGCGTGCTCGGGAAATCTCAAGTAACAAGTATATTCGCTCATCACTATTAACCCCTTCCCGACATGTGACGGTATAGTACGTCACATGTCGGGACCCCGCTTTGATGTGCGCTCCGGCGGTGAGTGCACATCAAAGTCGCGACATGTCAGCTGTTTTTTACAGCTGACATGTGCGCGCAATAGCGGCGGGTGAAATCGCGATCACCCGCCGCTATTAACTAGTTAAATGCCGCTGTCAAACGCAGACAGCGGCATTTAACTACCGCATCCGGCCGTGCGGCCGGATATGAGCGCATCGCCGACCCCCGTCACATGATCGGGGGTCGGCGATGCTTGTACATTGTAACCATAGAGGTCCTGGAGACCTCTATGGTTACTGATCGCCGGTGGCTGTGAGCGCCCCCCCTGTGGTCGGCGCTCACACCTGCATTTTAGCTACATAACAGCGATCTGATGATCGCTGTTATGTAGCAGAGCCGATCGGGTTGTGCCTGCTTCTAGCCTCCCATGGAGGCTATAGAAGCATGGTAAAAGTAAAAAAAAAAAAGTAAAAAAAAAATGTGAAAAAAATAAAAAAAATATAAAAGTTTAAATCACCCCCCTTTCGCCCCAATCAAAATAAATCAATAAAAAAAAACCCCAACCTACACATATTTGGTATCGCCGCGTTCAGAATCGCCCGATCAATAAAAAAAAAGCATTAACCTGATCGCTAAACGGCGTAATGAGAAAAAAATCGAAACGCCAGATTTACGTTTTTTTGGTCGCCACGACATTGCATTAAAATGCAATAACGGGTGATCAAAAGAACGTATCTGCACCAAAATGCTATCATTAAAAATGCCAGCTCGGCACGCAAAAAATAAGCCCTCACCTGACCCCAGATCACGAAAAATGGAGACGCTACGAGTATCGGAAAATGGCGCAATTTTGTTTTGTTTTTTGCAAAGTTTGGAATTTTTTTTCACCACTTAGGTGAAAAATAACCTAGTCATGTTAGGTGTCTATGAACTCGTACTGACCTGGAGAATCATAATGGCAGGTCAGTTTTAGCATTTAGTGAACCTAGCAAAATAGGCAAGCAAAAAACAAGTGTGGGATTGCACTTTTTTTGCAATTTCACTGCACTTGGAATTTTTTTCCCGTTTTCTAGTACACGACATGGTAAAACCAATGATGTCGTTCAAAAGTACAACTCGTCCCGCAAAAAATAAGCCCTCACATGGCCAAATTGACGGAAAAATAAAAAAGTTATGGCTCTGGGAAGGAGGGGAGCGAAAAACGAAAATGGAAAAAGCTCCGGGGGTGAAGGGGTTAATCACCTAGGATGGGACAGGGCTGAATGTCCGGCAATAGGCCTGGCTGCAGAAAATACGTGGAGGCGACACTCCATGTGCTCATCCATTGAAGGTGTAGGGAGATCGGTGCCCTTGAAGGGACCAGTCACCCCTAAGAATCAGCTCAGGCGTGGCAACCCACGTCGCAGGAAAGGATACGGAGAGGCGACACTCTCCGTGCTCGCCTGTTGATGGTTCGGGGAGATCGAAGCCTTGAAAGGATCCGTCGCCCCTTCGTCCGTTGTAAAAAATAAAATCAAGAATGTAAAAAGAAAATAATAGTTTTGGGTCTGAATAGCAGATCCGTCCATGTGCCTCCTACGGACACTAACACTAAGCAAGAACTGGTTCTCTGGGAGCCAGCAGGAGGGTGTATACTGTAGGGAAGGAGCCAACTTTCTTTGTAATACTTAGTGTCAGCCTCCTGGTGGCAGCAACATGCACCCATGGTCTGTGTCCCCCCCAATGAGGCGAAGGAGAAAATGCATGCACATGTTCTGGCTTCACCCTTAAATGAGGGTCACCTGATTCACACCCATTTCTTCACAGAAAGATTGACCTCACTAATTGAACTCCACACTGCTATTACTTTGAACACCCTCTTTCAATTAATTATTCGAATAGACTCAAAAACATGCAGATCATGAAATGAGTCTGTTGGTTTTCTTAGAATCTACTGCACCAACTAGTGAATTGTTTGATATGTGGTAATATAAGTTATACCAAAAACGGAGATTAATCTGGTTAGTCATATTGCACTATTATTTTGAACACTATTGTATCTTATCTATGTTATACAGGAAACTTCTCACATCATATCTGGATAAACTTACTCTGCAGGTTAGGTCCAAGTGGGAAAAAAAATGGGCCCAACAGAGCCAATGGGCAGATGTTCTGGAATAAACCCCCTAGGTTGGCAGTTTCCGAGAGACAGAGGCTTTCCCAGCTTTGTATTTTTCATAGAGTCTATACAACACCTAGTTTGCTGCACAAAATTGGGGTTAGACAAGATGTGATGTATCCGAGATGTGGGTAGGGAGTTGCACATCTTATGCATATGATGTGGGAGTGGGAGTTTTTGTCGTCTGGCATAATCCGGCAAATTTTGAAAAAAAACAGATCCGTCAGAAATTGTGAAAAATTGATGCGGTGGATCTGTTTTTTCCACCGGAACAGAGTTTGTGCGTCTGCCGGCTATTTTGGATTCAAAATAGGGATTTTTGTGTAGTCTCCGAGCCACTCATTGGGGGACACAGGACCATGGGTGTTATGCTGCTGTCTCTAGGAGGCTGACACTAAGTTGAGACAAAAAAAGGTTAGCTCCTCCCCTGCAGTATACACCCTCATGCTGGCTTCCAGAGACCCAGTTCAGTGCAAAAGCAGAAAGATGAATAACAATATAATACATAACATTAGAGTAGAACATGTCAGAGAAAGTCAAGAACCAAAAAGGTAACGAGCCGTAAGGCTAACAGGGTGGGTGCTGTGTCTCCCAATGAGTGGCTCGGAGAAAAGGATTTTACGGTGAGTACACAAAAATCCCTATTTCTCCTTCGCCACATTGGGGGACACAGGACCATGGGACATCCCAAAGCAGTCCCTGGGTGGGGAACAATACAACCAAATAACTCTGTGTACCATCTGACCTATAAATGCACAACGGCCGCCTGCAGAATACGTCTGCCAATGGCCGCATCTGCGGAAGAATGAGTGTGGACGTTGTAGTGCTTTGTGAAAGTATGCAGGCTAGACCATGTTGTGGCCTTGCAAACCTGCTCCGCCGACGCCTGGTGCCGAATGGCCCAGGAAGCCCCAACTGACCGAGTAGAGTGAGCTCTAACCCCCGCCGGGACAGGCCTGCCCCTGACCCGATAAGCTTCTTGGATAGCCAATCGGATCCATCTGGCTATCGTGGCCTTAGATGCGGCTGAACCCTTCCTGTGACCCTCAGGGAGGATAAAGAGGGGATCCGATTTGCGGAAAGGGGCAGTCCTAGAAACGTACCTCCTGAGAGCCCGTACCACGTCCAAAGTGTGAAGGGCCTTTTCGACCCTACGTTTTGGCTGTGGACAAAAGGAGGGAAGAATTATATCTGCATTAAGGTGAAAAGATGACACCACCTTAGGGAGAAAAGCGGGAGATGGGCGTAAGACTACTTTGTCCAGGTGGAAGGAAAGGAAGGGCGCCCGGCAGGAAAGTGCGGCCAACTCCGAGACGCGCCTGATAGACGTTACTGCCACGAGGAAGGCCACCTTCCATGAGAGAATAGATAGTGGGACATCTTGCAGAGGTTCAAATGGAGGTTCCTGAAGGACGCTCAGGACCAAATTGAGATCCCAGGTCCCCAGTGGCATTCTGTAGGGTGGAACCATGTGGGAGACCCCTTGAATAAAGGTCCTGACTTGCGAGTTAGTAGCAATCTTATGCTGGAACAACACCGACAGCGCTAAAATCTGGCCCTTGAGGGAACTGAGGGCCAGGCCGGAATCCAAGCCGGACTGGAGAAATTCCAGAATGAAGGGAATGGAGAAAACGAGAGGGGGGCGACCGCGAAGCCTGCACCATGAGAAGGCTTTCCAGGTGCGGTGGTAGATGCGAGCGGAAGACGTCTTGCGAGCTCTGATTATTGTGGAAATGACCTGCTGGGAGAAACCAGCTTGAGTTAGGATCCAGGTTTCAACAGCCACGCCGTTAAACGTAGGGCCCCTGAGCTCTGATGGTAGATCGGTCCTTGGCGCAGTAGATCTGGGCGGTCTGGCAACCGCAAGGGAACGTCGGATACGAGATGCACTAGTTCCGCATACCATGCGCGACGCGGCCAATCCAGGGCGATAAGGATCACCGGAACCCCCCTCTATCTTGATCTTTCAGATTACCTTCGGCAACAGAGGAAGTGGGGGGAACACGTACGGGAATCCCAAGAACGCGCTATGAAATTGGGGACTTTGGCGTTGAGCCTGGACGCCATCAGATCCACGTCCGGAGTCCCCCAGCGAAGGCAGATTTGATGAAAAACCTCTGGATGGAGCTCCCACTCTCCCGAGGTGAGACCCTGATGGCTGAGAAAGCCCGCCGCCCATTCTTGACACCCGGAATGTGCACCGCGGAAATGGTGGAGTGGTTGTCCTCGGCCCAACGGAGAATGTGTGTGACCTCTTGCATCGCCACCCTGCTGCGGGTGCCTCCTTGATGGTGTATGTACGCCACAGCTGTGACGTTGTCCGACTGTATTCGGACTGGGTGACCCGCGAGCAGAGTGAAAACGTCTCAGGGCAAACCTGATAGCCCGGATCTCCAGAATGTTTATGGGAAGTTTCGACTCCCGAATCAACCAATGCCCCTGGGCATTGTGGTGGAGAAACACTGCTCCCCAACTGAGGAGACTGGCATCGGTAGCCATCGTGGACAACGGAAAGCCAGATGTGACGAAAAAGAAGCAGGCGTCCGCCTGCCTCGGTGGTGTCGACTGGAATTCTCCCCGAGTCATTGTGAAGGAAATCTGGTAGGTCTAGAACCTCTGGTTCTGGGTTGTCTAGGTTTTCCTCGCCAGGACTGGTTCGGTCTGTAAGGCCGAGTCTCTGTCTGTGCGCGTAGATCGTTCTGATCTAGACGATGCTGTGGAGTTGGACCAGAAAGGGCCACCACGAAAGGGGCGAAAACGAAAATGCTGTTGGCGCTGAAAAGCAGCTTTTGGCCTGTGTTGAGGGAGGAACTTGCTTTTTCCCCCTGTAGCATCGGAAATAAGTTGGTCCAATTTTTCTCCAAATAGGCGTCCGCCCTGAAAGGGGAGAGAAAACAGACTTTTTTGAGGAGGAATCCGCACGCCACTCTCTAAGCCAGATAGCTCTCCTGATGGTGACGGCGTTTGAAGCTGCTGTTGCCGCAGTCTGCTGCGTCTAAAGATGCGTACATCACATAATCTGCTGCCATAGCAATTTGTTTGGCGAGGTCCGCCGCTTCAGATGGAAGAGCCTGGTCCTGCATGGAATGTGCAAGAGTATCTGCCCAGAAAACCATTGCTTTGGCGACCCATGCCGCAGCGAAGGAAGGAGATAGGGAGGAACCTGAGGCTTCATACACTGAGCGCGCCAGGGAATCCAACTGGTGTTCTGTGGGATTTTTGATTGATGCCCCGTCAGGTACTGATAACAGCGTTTTGGTAGCCAAACGCGATACTGGAGGATCTACCAGCGGTGGTTCCGTCCAATCCTTAACCAGTTCTGAGGAAAAAGGATAGATTCCAGGGCCTTTTTGCCCGTAAAGCGTTTATCCGGTCGCTCCCTGTGCCTCCGAACTATCTCTAAAAAATCCGGATGAGAGGCGAACACCTTATGGGATCGCTTGTTTCTGGTGAAGGAAACTGCGTGATCCAGAGCTGAATTAGGGTCATCATTAATCTTTAGCGCATGATTGACAGCCTCAATGAGGGAGTCAACAGTTGAGCGGAACTCCGGGGAATCCGGGTCCATGGATGCCTTAGACTCATACTCAGAGTCGTGATCGCTTCTAGCCCCTAGGGAGGGTGAGCGAGAAATGGAACTATTGGAGGCTGAATGGCGTGGTGAATGATAAGGAGAGGTGGTGCAGATCCGTTTTCTGGATGTCCGAACATCCTGTGGGTGAGAGCGGCCCCTGCTGGCCGATGATTCCCGTTACAGAGTGGTCTCTTAACCCAGGGAAACGAACGCCCCGCTCCCCAGAGGGGTCATGAAGGGATTCAATCGCTTTGGCTAGCGAAGCCACGGATTTGGACAGTGACATGGGCCACTCAGGGGGGCTAGGGACACGGGTTGGTAGCAGCGGAGGGCTCCTGGGCAGATTGGGCATCACAGGTTGGGCAGAACAGGGAGCTTTGAGGCCTGGGAAGAGGAGCCTGGCAGGTGGTACAAGCAGAGAAAAAGGTGGCATGAACCTTAGTGACCTTTTTACCCCTTGACTGGGACATGTTGTACCCCAATGTATGATCTAAGGTGCTACGAGGAAGCTGAGGGGTAGCGCTGCATGGAAGCAGATAGTGCCGTCTCCTTACCCGGTCCTGTGCCCCGCAATTGAGTGGAGAAGGAAAAGATCCTCTGTGGGGGAGAAAAAAAAACGGCCGGCGCTGCGTGCTGCAGAGGGAAGATGGCTGCCGAGACTCTGAAGTGTAGTCTCGCAGGGAGCGAGAAGCACGAGAAGCACCAGAAGCGTGGGCGGGGCCGTAGGAATGATGCATGGAGTGGGCGGAGCCTACGGAAGTGCAGCCTAGAAAGGGCCGAAGCCGGGGACTAAATTTCTGGCCTCGACCGGCGCGCACCCACGGGGAAAAGAATCGCGGCGCTATGTAAAGGATCCTGCCGCTAAGGAGCCCCCCAGAAAAGGTGACCACCATAGAAAGAACTGACCCCTATGCCATACCCAGTGGCAGGGGCGCGCTGCACTTACCCCATAAAGGTGCCCGGACTAAATGGGACGGTGCAGGGTTGGGGGAGCCTCCATCCACCATCCCCATGAAAGGGGGGTGGAGAGGGACCGTCCGCCTCCTTCCATCATCTGCTTTTTCAGTGGTGATGCAGTGGGGGCTGCACGGACGCCACAGTGGAATAGTGCCTCTGTACAGCCGAGGGTGAAACCTGGTGGGCAGGGCAGATGTCCGGCAATAAAGGCCTGGCTGCAGAAGAGGATACTGGAGGTAAAACACCAGTGCTCGTCTGTAAATCGGGGGGAGATCGGTGCCCGTGAAGGGGCCCGTCACCCAAAAAGGTCAGCTCAGGCAGTGGCTTCCCACGTCGCAGGAGGATACGGAGAGGTAAACTCCCGTGCTCGCCTGTTGTTGGTTCGGGGGAGATTGGAACATGAAAGAATCCGTCGCCCCCTTCGTCCAGATTAAAAAGGTTTAAATCCAGTGTGCCTCCTACGGACACTAAGCTTGAACTGGGTCTCTGGAAGCCAGCATGAGGGTGAATACTGCAGGGGAGGAGCTAACCTTTTTTTGTCTCAACTTAGTGTCATCCTCCTAGAGACAGCAGCATAACACCCATGGTCCTGTGTCCCGCAATGTGGCAAAGGAGAGATTTTTTCCAGAATGAAAATGCATGGTTTTAAAAAAACGGAATCTGTCGCCAGATTGCATTGTTTGACCTCACGTTTCACCCGTTTTTCGCTAGATCCATCGCTGTCCATTTTTTCGACGGACAGAAAAAACGTTCCTATGTCCGTTTTCTCCGGCCGCCGAAAAACAGATTTTTGACGGATCCGGCAAAAATCGGATGAAACATGAGGCCATCCGTTGCAATCAGGCGCTAATTCAAGTCTATGAGGAAAAAAACTTTTGCCCGATCGGTTTTTTTTTTCAAATTTGCCAGATTGAGCCTGACGGTGAAAACCTGATGTGTGAAAGTAGCCTAAGCCTGGATATTTCAAGTGTAAGTCTAATATATCAAGCTAGGAAATTATTAGGCCATCACTGGCTTGATCCTCCTGCCCCAACTATCAGAGAACTTAAAGGGAACCTGTCACCTGAATTTGGTGGGACCAGTTTTGGGTCATATGGGCGGGGTTTTCGGGTGTTTGATTCACCCTTTCTTTACCCGCTGGCTGCATGCTGGCCGCAATATTGGATTGAAGTTCATTCTCTGTCCTCCGGAGTACACGCCTGCGCAAGGCAATATTGCCTTGCGCTGGCGTGTACTCCGGAGGACAGAGAATTAACTTCAATCCAATATTGCTGCCAGCATGCAGCCAGCGGGTAAAGAAAGGGTGAATCAAACACCCGAAAACCCCGCCCATATGACCAGAAACTGGTCCCGCCAAATTCAGGTGACAGGTTTCCTTTAAGAAAATGAATAACGTAATATTTTTGGAAAGGGGAATATATATTGGAAGAGAAGCACAATACATACGTTTTATGAGATTTGGAAGCAATGGATGTGTCGGGGCTCCCATCACCAGTGTTGCTCCAAGATAGATTGTCTCTCCCTCTTCATAATGTAATGTAGTTTAATTTGATCCAATTCTTGCCGATTTAACTTAATCTCCTTGGACTATAGGTGGTACGTACTAGTCATTCTTGTCCCTTGGATGTTATCAATCAGATAGAATTCATAGGACCTATTAACTGTTAGAATTATCACCACTGTGCTGTAAAATGCACTGGCAATTTATTGTAATATTGAAACCTTTTATTAATAAGATATTCTGATATATGTAAAAGGCAGACATTTTATATTCTGTATTTTGTACATACGGTAACTCACTTTTATTGTTCGAATTGTAACGGTGTTATGTTAAAAATCTTAATGAATCAGATAAAAAAAAAACAAAAACAGATACTTTATAGACCTCTTGAAAATATAGCTGGTGTGGCTAGGACTTACAATAACTCCATATTCTCCTTAAATCTACTTATAAAATCCTACCTGACTGGAGGAAGTTTGAATGAAGCAGTCACAGTGTGGGCTCCACAGGTGGTCATCATGTACAAGTCTGGATACTAGCTGGTGGGATTGAACCACCTGCCCAGCCATGTGTCCTGTTCCAGCTTCACACGCTGAGGAATGATTGTAAACTACCATTAAATCCCCTCATAGCCTTCACAAACACCATAAAAAAAATAAATAAAAAAAAACACAAAAATGGTACAAAATGATGAAAAAGTCATATAGAACAAATGGTATCGCTGAAATAATCTTGTCGTGCAAAGAACGCAGCCAGTCTGGAAAAATTTGAATTTGTGCGCTCCATTTACCCAGCTTAGCTTGAGACCCCTGCTGTCCAGAGTGTTGTAAAATCTTGCTATAAAAATATAACAAAGAATGCAAATTACACAATCCATGTCTGGATAAAAGTTCTAAACCATCTATTGCTCAATGTATTAACAATACAGAATCACCTATTCATGTAATATGCAGCCTAACTTTGGGAAACCATGAAATAATTTTTGATTACGAAACACTGCATATACGCTTTATTCCCTTTATTGCTTTATACATCTACGACTACATTCATAGTTTACATTTTTTACCTTGGGTTTAGAAATACCCACAGTGCACTTTTTAGAGTAAAACATGTTCTGATTTAGACTGAATAGGTAAAGCCTGGATTGGACAGCAAGAATTTAGGCAAGAGAAATGAGTGAGAAAAATGAATAGAAGACAAGATATGCTTGAAAAGTATGTGCTGTAAAGATGTTTATTTCATGGATTTCTGTCCAGTTGAAGAGGGTGGCCTCCATCAGGCTTGAAATTGAGATACTTGATGCCAATCAAGAATATACGTCCAGTACAAAAGGGAATCACACCGCTTGTCAAAGCTTACTTTTTGAGCGTAATCGAGCATTAAAACTGGTCCAATTGTATTTACCACGTTGAACTAAATGTCATGTTGATACACATTAACCTCTTCGGTGCTGGACATGCAAGCAGTGAAGGGGTTAAGAAATAATTGCATTTCCCCATAGGAAACTAGGCTGATAATCAAAAAATGGAAGATCAAAGTTTATTTTTTGTGTTTTTTTTCGTTTTGTTTTTACTACCTGCATACAAAAACATATTGCACATCAAACAACCAAAACAAAAATAAAAATACCATACTAGGACTAACATATGCAGTTTTTATACAGGAGAAACATTCTGGAAATTGATCTTTTCAGTAGTTAGGGTTATGCCTTTGTGGACTACGTTCGATTTAGTGTTTCTAGCAATGTTTGATTTTAAATACTGTACAGTTTAATAAATAAACCAAACAAAGCTCCAATGAAGAACAGTCACTGCCAATAGCTGCAGATGAGATTTGTGTTCCAGTGGTCTGCAGTTTTTCCTCCATCCAGCTTTTTGTTTTTAATTAAAAAAAAAAAAAAAAAAAAAGGAAAATCAAAAGGAAAACAACATGGATTAAAACGACCAGTTTCCAGACCTAACCAATGGAGAGTTACAGTCAGTGCAAAATACTTTTAGACTGCATTTTCTAGTTTTCCTCAGGTGAAGAAGTGGTTGCATATTGTTAAAAATGTAACAAAAGCAGCTAATGCTTTCAGGACAAATATTATGCAGGATTCCCCCCATTCAATGCCATATTTGAAACAAAACATTTCCTATAGCCAGCACTTTTTTTTTTCTTTTTTTTTTTTCTTTAATGTTTCGTATACTATCTCAAGGCACATCTGATGATGTATTTAGAACACAGTAGGTATCAACTTATGTTTAACATGTTTATCAGGATCCCTCCCCTTTCTTTATTCCAAATGGAGGAACTGAAAGTGTGGTGTAAAGACTGGCGATCCTTAATCTATCTTTGGCAAGCTTGTACAAGCACTATTGTAAAATGTAATGTAAAGGAACTGTAAACTAGGACACTCCATTTAGGAAACCCCATTCAGTATGGCTTCTTGTGTGCTCCCATCTTGACAGCTTGCAGTGTTCCTTTCGGGGGCTGCTGACGACGACTTTGAAGTACTGCCACCATTGGAGCCTCGTGGTCCATTTGTGACCTTTTCAGAAGCTCCATGTTCTTCAATGACTTCCTTTACCTGTATAATAAGTAGTTTAGTTAGTATCACGTCATAGTACTTAAAGGGAACCTGTCAATAACACTTATCACTCCACAAGGAGAGATAGTGCAGGATAAGGCAATATAAAATATTACAAAAGATAACAATTAGTGTCATCCACAGGGCTGAAATTCAGCTTTTGTTGATATGCTCACGAGTGCACTTGCAATCCTAAATTTGCATATTAGTGAACTTGCAGTCTATGGATCCTCTTCACTTTGCTGGCAGTCGGAAAGTGGAGGTGGCGCGGAGACAGAAGCTCATATCACCGCAATTCTCCACTTTCAACAGAGTGCAAGAAAGAAGTAAAGTGGAGACAACCTGGTACACTCCACCAGTGAACCTGCAGAACTCATTCGCATATCAATAAAAAGTGAATTTCAGAGCAGCAGCTGGTACTAAAATAAGCATATATCAATGTTTTACAATATCCCCCAATACCTCTGTTTTCATAGAGATTGATAGTTTTGGGCTGAAAGGAGACCGATGGGAAACTCATAAAATGCATGCTTAACAGGCAATAACTGTTGCGCTTACTGCATAGAAATCTGAGTTCAAAGTTTATGTACAGACTTTGATGTGGATTTTTCAGCTTGAAAGATCCACAACTAACCACTCAAAAATCAAGCTTTTTTTCCTGCAGTTTTTGTGCATTGGTTTTTGCTTACTGCTTTTGTAGTCAAAATTATAATTTTTTTTTCCCCCCAAGAAGATACCCCTCAAATTGATATGTTTTGCTTTAACTCGCGCTTACTGGATTTTGTTGCAGAATTGAAATGCGAGCAAAACCCAAGAATCACTATAACGAAAGACCCCATACAATTTTTGACATTACGCTCCCAGTACAAACATGTGGGTAAAAGCGCTACTCCGCAAGTCAATCCCTATTTGACAAGCCATTTCCTACTTACATAAACAGAGAACTCTACATATACTGTAAGGTCAGCAGTGGTGGTGAGGGAAGTGCTATATTAACCACTTCAGGACCATTCCCTTTTTTGTGCTCTTATTTTGTATACCTTCTTCCAAGGGTTAGAATTGTATTAGTTCATGTTGGGGAAATGAATACTGTATATAAATGTGTGTATCTTTTCCCATCCTTCATTTGCTTGACAGCAAAACTTTCCACATGCGATAGGCAGCGAGACACTGCTCACGCGCACCTATACAAGTCTATGGGTGCGAGATGGAGAATTTCTCTGCCTCCTCTGCAGCGGTACTCTAATCCGGTCATACGAGAGAATCGGAGCACAGTAGCAGGACACTCTGCTCCCGCTCGCAGCAGAGCAGGAGCTGAGGGTCATTAGCATATTGTAGCTGATGGTCATTAGCATATAGCAGCAGATACTCTTGCATCGGATGCCATACACTGGTGTGACTCCAGCCTTATTGTTACAAACGGATCCAGCATCACCATCTTACGTGTGTGACTAAACCTGAGTGCAGGGTGTGAAGGGTTTATATAGCATGCTCCTGATTAATGCAAGGTAAGGCAGAGCTGAAGCCAAAGTCCATTTTTTATATGATTGTTGGCTTGATTTTTATTTATTTATTTAAAAAGATTGATACTGTCTGCTTTCAAAGTACATAAGGCGTGAAGTTACTTATATTGTTCATGTTTTATTATTTGACTCCAAGTGTATATGCCTTTAGGACTGATTCTGGGTAATGGAATAGCGAGTATTTTAGAGCATATGTGGGAGAGGTGTTTGTATTCTTACAGGACCTGTCACCTCAAATAACGCTATTAACCAACAGATAAAGGGTTAACAAATAGTGTTAAGATGTTGCATAGCAGCGTACATAAAGTGCAGTACTCAGGAAAAAAAAAAGCAATATTCTTCCCAGGAGCCGCCAGCTTTCAGTCATGCCGGCGTGATAACAGTCATTGCTCACAGTAGTGTGAGCGGCGGCTGTAAACACATCCCATCACTCTGACAGCCAGCTCTGGCGTGCATCAGTGCAGTTCCCTAGCCTGCTCCATACACCTGCCACAACCACTTGCCATAAATTTACATATGGTCATTAATCAGATTAATAAGTGGTAGCACATGATACAAAAAAAAAAAAACTCACCCGTGAACATATAATGAAAACCGTTTGATACACAATGAATATTTTTAGTTTTGCTTTCAGAGATGGCTCAAGTGAAAATGTAGGTAGCTTAGAATAATCATGGACGTTTCAGGTTTCAGCCAAACTGCAGCTCACCTTTTCCTTTTTGCCTTTAGCGAGAGCTTCTTTAGGGAGGCTTCTCTGTCGACTCTGAGACTCAGCCCTTGAGATATAGTCTGCCACTGTCACTGAAAGGATTATGTATGATAAATGTAAGAGAACTAAAATCACCATGTGTAAAGATCAATCCTGCATTTGGCCATGTACAATGAAAACCATTTAAAGGGATATTCATATATTAACCATTCATGGCATCAGTGAGAACTCTGTCCATCATACAACAGCCAGCTGTGGCTGGGATTACAGAAAATACCAAGCAGGCTGTCCTATGAGCGGTGCATGAATGACAGCTCCGGACACACAGCAACCCAACGTTTCATTTGGTATACAGACAGGTTTTCTTATTTCCACCATAAGTGGCTGGGATGGGAATACTTTTCTACAATAACTTTCGGTAAGTATGTTGTGTACACTCAAAACACACACAAATATCCAATAAATCACACTGCATAGGCTCATTTTATTTGTGCATTGTTAAAACATTAGTATTACATCCGAAACATGACAGAGCAGGGTGGTATTCTATGGTAGGCACTTAAACCATCCTACAGGTTTGGATTTAGTAGTTAGAAACCTTTTCATTGATACGCCATAACACGAGTACCTGGAAAGAGAAGCAGTGCAAATCTCATGCAGGTTAGTTCTCAATAACTCAACCCACATCAGTTACCTGGCTGTCTATCTTCTGCCTGACCCCTGAAGCGACGCCTGCGGCTACGATTGCGTCGCTGGGGTTTTTGTTCACTATCATCTGCAACAGTAAAGTGTGTTAAAATCTTAACTACTCTGAGATGACGCACACCCATGTCATTGACCAAGTTTTAATCACACCGGAACAGTTCTCTAATAAATGTGAAATGAGCAGTACTAAAAGAAAAAAAAAAAAAAAAAAAAAAAAAAAAAGAAAAATACCACAGCTGGAGTAGTGCTTTATTTCACCACTGGACTTTGGACTGGGTGGTATCACTAATGTCTGCTCCTGCCCCTAGTAGTAAACTTACGAGTCACATTCTTCTTGACCTACTGGCACTTATCAGAATCCGTTCAGCCATCTTGTTGACTGTAGCTTACCAATTGGCCAGAAGTCAGAGCCAATGGTCACACAAGCTCAACAGAGCATGGACGTTCGTGAAAATCAGTCCATGATCAGATCGCAATGCACGGACTGGCAGAGAGTCTCGCAACCAGAGCATGACAGCTTCAAAGAAATATTTGAAGCTGCCATGCACAGGTTGGGAGACCCACAGCCACTTTGTGCATTAGCGGTCTGATCTCGGACTGATGTGCACGGATGATTGAATGAGCCTTTACTCTGCAAACATTGAGAAGTGGCATCTTGTCTGCCAAGAAACCAATCCAGCTACTCAAAACTAGCAAAACAGGACCGTAGTGGCAGAGAAAACAGAAGATGGCAGCTGGTAAGTATTCAACTACATGCAAGGAATACACGTTATTGATACCAAGCTGGCGGTTAAATAAAAAAAAAAATGCTGGAGTGCCGCTTTAAAGACTGAATGTGTGGGTGGAAAAAAACAATTTTTCACAAATGGCACTTTCAAAATAATATATAAGACCTGGTATTTTTAAGAACCTATGATGTAAATTATCAGATATACCACTGTACATTTCCTAGAGCAGGCATCTAAATACACTGGTAATGGTTACAATATATTTTAGGACGTCCTACAATACATGAAGAGCCGAAGGAGCTGTTACAACGTCAAATATCGCTGGTGGTTTTGAGAAATAATGTAAGAATACTTACCAAATTATTATTTCTGAAAGGCCCTACTAGTGAATCATTCCCAAAATTTAAATTTACAAGGAGATGGTGTCTATAATCAAGATGTAATATATCAGTATCATGCCTATAAAAACATACCCAAGCCATTTTCATTGACCGATGCATTATCAGATTCAGTCATTCCATCCATTAGAGAAGCATCTTCATCAGTCCTCCTCCTCCGTGATCGCCTTCGCCGGTTAGTGCTGTGGTGAGAGTCACTTGCATCTGTATCGACTGTCTGGTCTGATTCCGTGTTATCAAGTAAGCTGTAGGGGTTACTGTCTGGATCCTTCAGCACTAGGAATATAAATCCAAATATGAAGAGTGTTGCCTTGTCACCATTTATTTAGCGATATGCAGTAGTCGTGACAGTGCCTACATGCTTTAGGCTAGTGAGGGTTTAAAAATCAATTTCATGTTTATGTGCCCTCTAGTTGCCTACAGAAGAGGAGCACTACTCCTTCTATAAGCTGTAATATCTCCATCACTATATGCAAGGTTAGCCAACACTAACATCATTAGTCTTCAGAACTACAATTAACATTACAGCATCCATGTTTTAAAGGGAACCTGTCACCCCCAAAATCGAAGGTGAGCTAAGCCCACCGGTATCAGGGGCTTATCCACAGCATTCAGTAATGCTGTAGATAAGCCCCCGATGTATCCTGAAAATTGAGAAAAAGAGGTTAGATTATACTCACCTGGGAAGGGGGGGGGGGGGGGGGCGGTGCGTTCCGATGGGCATCGCGGTCCGGTCCGGGGCCTCATATCTTCTTACGATGACGTCCTCTTCTTGTAGTCACGCTGCGGCTCCGGCGTACTTTGTCTGCCCTATTAAGGGCAGAGCAAAGTACTGCAGTGCGCAGGCGCCGGGAAAGGTCAGAGAGGCCCAGCACCTGCGCACTGCAGTACTTTGCTCTGCCCTCAACAGGGCAGACAAAGTACGCCTGCGCCGGAGTGTGACGACAAGAAGAGGACGTCATGACGCCCATCGGACCAGAACCGCCCCTGGGTGAGTATATTCTAACCTCTTTTTCTTATCTTTCAGGATACATCGGGGGCTAATCTACAGCATTACAGAATGCTTTAGATAAGCCCCTGAAGCTGGTGGGCTTAGCTCACCATCGATTTTGGGGGTGACAGGTTCCCTTTAAGGTTTACAGTTGTCAAGCTAACTACAAATATACGACAGTGATGATTTAAATTGCATAAACACCCAGCACAGCCATACACACAGTCTATGCCCCACCCAAAACAAAAAAAATAAAAAATTTGCGCAGTAAAAAAAAAAGTTTAAACATTTCAGATACATTTAGTATTTAAGCACATATGGTAAAGTTTAACACCAGTGAATCATAGAAGGAGGTATAAAATAAACACACCAGAGCTGATCGAAGATTTGCCACCCCTAGATCCTCCACGTCCTCGTCCTGCAGATCCACTGCGGCCTCTTCCTCCAGGACGTCTTCGGCTGTCTCTCTGTTGGCGATTTTCTCTATCATCCTCTCCAGCTAGGGACCAGTCACTCAATTCATCTTTTCTTTCGGATTCAGTTTCAGAGGGATTGGACAGTTCAGAGTTTGTACCTGAGAGAAAAAAAAAAACAAAAAAACAAAAAAAAACACATTAAATAGAGTGATGCTAAAGGTTAGCAATACTGAAGCGGTTTCATATTTTACGCAGTTCAAGATCTGAAAAAAAATAGCTGAACAGAAAGTTTTAAAGTTTTACTGTGTTCAGTTTTGGTCACCAATGCTCAGGAAGGATATAATGGAACTAGAGCGAGTACAAAGGAGGGCAACAAAATTAATAAAGGGGATGGGGGAACTACAATACCCAGAGAGATTAGCAAAATTAGGATTATTTAGTCTAGAAAAAAGACGACTGAGTGGCGATCTAATAACCATGTAAGAGTATATAAGGGGACAATACAAATATCTCTCCGAGGATCTGCTTATACCAAGGAATGTGATGGTCACAAGGGGGCATTCTCTGCGTCTGGAGGAGAGAAGGTTTTTCCACCAACATAGAAGAGGATTCTTTACGGTCATGGCAGTGAGAATCTGGAATTCCTTGCCTGAGGAGGTGGTGATGGCGAACTCAGTCAAGGCGTTCAAGAGAAGCCTGGATGTCTTCCTGAAGCGTAACAATATTGTATGTTACAATTATTAGGTTCTTTAGAAGGACGTAGATCTGTGGATTGATTCTGACGGCACATAGGATGAACTGGATAGACAAATGTCTTTTTTCGGCCTTGCTAACTATGTTACTGAAGCAAGGACCTAAAAAGAATTATAGACGGAAAGAGGAGATAATGGACAATGATCATATAGTCTGGATACAGAAAATTCTGCACAATCTGTTCCCTTTTCAGCTTGTGAATGGATAAGGAACAATGAGGGCAGAGTAAAAGGGGACCCATTATGTCATTTTACCCTACTAAACTGCCTCCAATGCCCTAGAGGTCATGTAATGCACACTCGTAACAGGTGTCAAAGTTATTTTTAGTTATCTTCTATGTAAATCTCTGGCTTACAATCAAGTCGGTGGTGCTGGATATTGGGTTAACTCACGCTCCACTAGCCTCTAGTCACACCGACGGCAACATGAATGACGGGCTGATGTAAGACTGTAAAGGCACGGATGATTGGCCTCGGGGAGACCAAAACATCCAACACCGCGGAGACACCATCACGTGTTTCTCAACGCAGTGATCCAGAACACTGCCCCCATCCCTTATGGGAAATATGCAAATGCATGTAAAGTAGCTGCGGAGACACCATCACGTGTTTCTCAACACAAGCAGTGAATAGCCAGGCCTTTCCCCGGGAAGGAACAACCACGGAAAGGGCAGCATCCAATAAAGGAAAACATCCAATAAAGGAAAACCACCTATGCCAAGCATGGTATCCATCCACAGACCGCTGTTTCGGGGTGGTTTTCCTTTATTGGATGTTTTCCTTTATTGGATGCTGCCCTTCCCGTGGTTGTTCCTTCCCGGGGAAAGGCCTGGCTATTCACTGCTTGCGTTGAGAAACACGTGATGGTGTCTCCGCAGCTACTTTACATGCATTTGCATATTTCCCATAAGGGATGGGGGCAGTGTTCTGGATCACTGCGTTGAGAAACACGTGATGGTGTCTCCGCGGTGTTGGATGTTTTGGTCTCACCGAGGCCAATCACTCGTGCCTTTACAGCCTTTTTACTAGGCACTGCTCCTAATAGCCAGTTTCCTAATCCACACTGATGAGGGGCAAAAACCCCGAAACAGCTGTCTGTGGATGGATACCATGCTTGGCATAGGTGGTTTTCCTTTATTGGATGCTGCCCTTCCTGTGGTTGTTCTTTCCCGGGGAAAGGCCTGGCTATTCACTGCTTGCGTTGAGAAACACGTGATGGTGTCTCCGCAGCTACTTTACATGCATGGGCTGATGTAAGAGTCCTCACTGAGGAAATCCTTCCACTGTGTACGCTTCAAAAATGAAGTTGGAGAAGTACAACTAGCTGCCATGAGCATGTCCGAGGAGCTAGCTGTCAACACCCAGGTTTGGGATTTCACTAGGGTGGGCTGTGACATCAAAGCAGTTGAGTCCATAAGTCAAACCGCGATGGGCCTGACTACTGGCTGGGAGAGCATGAATGAACGATTTAGAGTCCATCTCACATGCCTGGAAGCCAGGGATCTTACATAAAAAGGAAGCTAAAGATTAAAAGCATTTTTTTTCCTTCTACAGCTTTACAGACATGTCACAGATGCACATTACACAGCCTATACAGCAAAGTGACATGAGACATTTCCTATAATTATTGTGTCCTACTGCTGACATTGCAGAGGGGAGAGGCTCCTGCTGCAGCCAGCCACAGGCGCAAAAATAGAAAGGAAGAGTTGCACAGAAATTTCTTCTTTATATATATATAGTAACATTTTTATATGACAAAATGAAAGGACCAGAATAGGTGAATTGCTAAAAATTTTGTTTTGTTTAGCCTTCTGTAGGATACAAGAAATCCTGGACCGTCTTTACCACATAAAAACTTTCTTCAGCAGACTACATGGTATACGTGCATCTTGGGCTTGCCAATTACCACTTAATTCAGATATTACAACAAAAGATAAGAAAATAAAGAAAGTTTTCTAACAACATCATTACAAACAGAATAATTTTTCATTTGATGCCATATCAACTTGCAAATTTTAGAACACTGTAGGGGGCACCAAAATGCGGCCTAACTCCTGGATAAAAAAAAAAAAAAAGTTTTTTTTTTTTTCATTTTTACGAGTGACTAAACTTGGACTGACTCACGCTTAATCCTTTCAATATATCATATACAGTGCCTACAAGTAGTATTCAACCCCCTGCAGATTTAGCAGGTTTAATAAGATGCAAATAAGTTAGAGCCTTCAAACTTCAAACAAGAGCAGGATTTATTAACAGATGCATAAATCTTACAAACCAAAAAGTTTTGTTGCTCAGTTAAATTTTTATAAATTTTAAACATAAAAGTGTGGGTCAATTATTATTCAACCCCTAGGTTTAATATTTTGTGGAATAACCTTTGTTTGCAATTACAGCTAATAATCGTCTTTTCTAAGACCTGATCAGGCCGGCACAGGTCTCTGGAGTTATCTTGGCCCACTCCTCCATGCAGATCTTCTCCAAGTTATCTAGGTTCTTTGGGTGTCTCATGTGGACTTTAATCTTGAGCTCCTTCCACAAGTTTTCAATTGGGTTAAGGTCAGGAGACTGACTAGGCCACTGCAACACCTTGATTTTTTGCCTCTTGAACCAGGCCTTGGTTTTCTTGGCTGTGTGCTTTGGGTCGTTGTCTTGTTGGAAGATGAAATGACAACCCATCTTAAGATCCTTGATGGAGGAGCGGAGGTTCTTGGCCAAAATCTCCAGGTAGGCCGTGCTATCCATCTTCCCATGGATGCGGACCAGATGGCCAGGCTCCTTGGCTGAGAAACAGCCCCACAGCATGATGCTGCCACCACCATGCTTGACTGTAGGGATGGTATTCTTGGGGTCGTATGCAGTGCCATCCAGTCTCCAAACGTCACGTGTGTGGTTGGCACCAAAGATCTCGATCTTGGTCTCATCAGACCAGAGAACCTTGAACCAATCAGTCTCAGAGTCCTCCAAGTGATCATGAGCAAACTGTAGACGAGCCTTGACATGACGCTTTGAAAGTAAAGGTACCTTACGGGCTCGTCTGGAACGGAGACCATTGCGGTGGAGTACGTTACTTATGGTATTGACTGAAACCAATGTCCCCACTGCCATGAGATCTTCCCGGAGCTCCTTCCTTGTTGTCCTTGGGTTAGCCTTGACTCTTCGGACAAGCCTGGCCTCGGCACGGGAGGAAACTTTCAAAGGCTGTCCAGGCCGTGGAAGGCTAACAGTAGTT
The DNA here is from genome assembly GCF_051348905.1 of Ranitomeya variabilis. Lineage (NCBI taxonomy): Eukaryota > Metazoa > Chordata > Amphibia > Anura > Dendrobatidae > Ranitomeya > Ranitomeya variabilis. The sequence goes on from NC_135233.1 coordinate 891,643,383, forward strand.
CCATAAGCCTTCCACTTCCGGATGATGCTCCCAACAGTGGAGACAGGTAGGCCCAACTCCTTGGAAAGGGTTTTGTACCCCTTGCCAGCCTTGTGACCCTCCACGATCTTGTCTCTGATGGCCTTGGAATGCTCCTTTGTCTTTCCCATGTTGACCATGTATGAGTGCTGTTCACAAGTTTGGGGAGGGTCTTAAATAGTCAGAAAAGGCTGGAAAAAGAGATAATTAATCCAAACATGTGAAGCTCATTGTTCTTTGTGCCTGAACTACTTCTTAATACTTTAGGGGAACCAAACAGAATTCTGGTGGGTTGAGGGGTTGAATACTAAATGACCCTCTGAAAAGACTTTTCCCAATTTAAAAAAAAAATAAACAAAGAAATAACATTCTTTTTTGCTGCAGTGCATTTAACACTTCCAGGCTGATCTACAGTCCAAATGTCACAATGCCAAGTTAATTCCAAATGTGTAAACCTGCTAAATCTGCAGGGGGTTGAATACTACATGTAGGCACTGTAGGTGACCAATCAGGTTGAAATTGGGACTATGCACAGTTCCATTTTTTTTTTGTCAAACTTTTGCTCAATCACTGTGTATTATAGGTCTTCAAACAAGAACATGCATAAGAGTTGAATATCATTTTTGGATGACGCCATGTCACTTGTCAGTTACCGTACTTTTATACATACTTAACCAAATCTTTTCTGTGAACCTTTATTACAAAAGTGAGGTTGCCATATGGAAAAATAGAAGGACGAAAGCTTCCCCTCCTCCCCTAAATATGTAAACTACTCCATAAAACGCTACCGTAAAATTGAGCAGTCCATCAAAATTATATATATATATATACACACACACACACACACACACACTCACCGGCCACTTTGTTAGGTACACCATGCTAGTAACGGGTTGGGCCCCTTTTGCCTTCAGAACTGCCTCAATTCTTCGTGGCATAGATTCAACAAGGTGCTGGAAGCATTCCTCAGAGATTTTGGTCCATATTGACATGATGGCATCACACAGTTGCCGCAGATTTGTCGGCTGCACATCCCAAAGATGCTCCATACAAGGCAGGATGGATCCATGCTTTCATGTTGTTTACGCCAAATTCTGACCCTACCATCCGAATGTCGCAGCAGAAATCGAGACTCATCAGACCAAGCAACGTTTTTCCAATCTTCTACTGTCCAATTTCGATGAGCTTGTACAAATTGTAGCCTCAGTTTCCTGTTCTTAGCTGAAAGGAGTGGTACCCGGTGTGGTCTTCTGCTGCTGTAGCCCATCTGCCTCAAAGTTCGACGCACTGTGCGTTCAGAGATGCTCTTAGGCCTACCTTGGTTGTAACGGGTGGCGATTTGAGTCACTGTTGCCTTTCTATCAGCTCGAACCAGTCTGCCCATTCTCCTCTGACCTCTGGCATCAACAAGGCATTTCCGCCCACAGAACTGCCGCTCACTGGATTTTTTTTCTTTTTCGGGCCATTCTCTGTAAACCCTAGAGATGGTTGTGCGTGAAAATCCCAGTAGATCAGCAGTTTCTGAAATACTCAGACCAGCCCTTCTGGCACCAACAACCATGCCACGTTCAAAGGCACTCAAATCACCTTTCTTCCCCATACTGATGCTCGGTTTGAACTGCAGGAGATTGTCTTGACCATGTCTACATGCCTAAATGCAGTGAGTTGCCGCCATGTGATTGGCTGATTAGAAATTAAGTGTTAACAAGAAGTTGGACAGGTGTACCTAATAAAGTGGCCGGTGAGTGTGTATGTATATATATATATATATATATATATATATATATATATATATATATATATATATATATATATATATATATATATATATATATATATATATATATATATATACACACACATACATACACATTATATAGGGGGTGGTTAAAACGAGAGAGAGAGAGAGAGAGAGAGATTAGATATATATAGACATATAGATAGATCGATAGATTAGATATATATATCTATATATCTCTATCTATCTATCTCTATATATCTCTATCTCTATATATCTATCTATCTATCTATCTCTCTATCTATCTCTCTCTATCTCTCTCTCTCTATCTATCTATCTCTATATATATATATCTCTATATACATCTATATATATATCTATATATATATCTATATATCTAATCTATCGATCTATCTATATATCTATCTCTATATATCTGTATATCTATATCTATCTATCTATCTATATATATATATATATATATAGAGAGAGAGAGATAGATATATAGATATATAGATAGATCGATAGATTAGATATATAGATATATATATATATATATACACACTCACTGGCCACTTTATTAGGTACACCTGTCCAACTTCTTGTTAACACTTAATTTCTAATCAGCCAATCACATGGCGGCAACTCAGTGCATTTAGGCATGTAGACATGGTCAAGACAATCTCCTGCAGTTCAAACCGAGCATCAGTATGGGGAAGAAAGGTGATTTGAGTGCCTTTGAACGTGGCATGGTTGTTGGTGCCAGAAGGGCTGGTCTGAGTATTTCAGAAACTGCTGATCTACTGGGATTTTCACGCACAACCATCTCTAGGGTTTACAGAGAATGGCCCGAAAAAGAAAAAAAATCCAGTGAGCGGCAGTTCTGTGGGCGGAAATGCCTTGTTGATGCCAGAGGTCAGAGGAGAATGGGCAGACTGGTTCGAGCTGATAGAAAGGCAACAGTGACTCAAATCGCCACCCGTTACAACCAAGGTAGGCCTAAGAGCATCTCTGAATGCACAGTGCGTCGAACTTTGAGGCAGATGGGCTACAGCAGCAGAAGACCACACCGGGTACCACTCCTTTCAGCTAAGAACAGGAAACTGAGGCTACAATTTGCACAAGCTCATCGAAATTGGACAGTAGAAGATTGGAAAAACGTTGCTTGGTCTGATGAGTCTCGATTTCTGCTGCGACATTCAGATGGTAGGGTCAGAATTTGGCGTAAACAACATGAAAGCATGGATCCATCCTGCCTTGTATGGAGCATCTTTGGGATGTGCAGCCGACAAATCTGCGGCAACTGTGTGATACCATCATGTCAATATGGACCAAAATCTCTGAGGAATGCTTCCAGCACCTTGTTGAATCTATGCCACGAAGAATTGAGGCAGTTCTGAAGGCAAAAGGGGTCCAACATTAAATGAACATTTAACTTTTTTTTGCAAACATTTTACTTCAGAACCATTTTTTTTAATTTTTACAAGTGTAAAAACAGAAATTTAACCACAAATTTTGTTGTGCAATTTTTCCGGAGTATGCCGATACCCCATATGTGGAGGTAAACCACTGTTTGGGCGCACCGCAGAGCTTGGAAGTGAAGGAGCACCGTTTGACTTTTTCAATGCAGAATTGGCTGGAATTGAGATCGGACGCCATGTCACGTTTGGAGAGCCGCTGATGTGCCTAAACAGTAGAGACCCCCCACATATGACACCATTTTGGAAACTAGACCCCTTAAGGAACTTATCTAGATGTGTGGTGAGCACTTTAAACCCCCAGGTGCTTCACAGAAGTTTATAACGTAGAGCCGTGAAAATAAAAAAAATCACATTTTTTCTACAAAAATGATCTTTTTGCCTCCAAATTTTTATTTTACCAGGGGTAACAGGAGAAAATGGACCCCCGAAGCTGTTGTACAATTTGTCTTGAGTACGCCGACACCCCATATGTGGGGGTAAACCACTGTTTGGGCGCATGGCTGAGCTCGGAAGCAAAGGAGCGCCATTTGACTTTTCAATGCAAAATTGACTGAAATTGAGATCGGACGCCATGTCGCGTTTGGAGAGCCCCTGATGTGCCTAAACAGTAGAAACCCCCCAAAAGTGACCCCATTTTGGAAACTAGACCCCCCATGGAACTTATCTAGATGTGTAGTGAGAACTTTGAATGCCCAAGTGCATCACAGAAGTTTATAATGCAGAGTCGTGAAAATAAAAAATATATATTTTTTAACAATAAAGATTTTTTAGCCCCCAAGTTTTTATTTTCACAAGGGTAACAAGAGAAATTGGACCCCAAAAGTTGTTGTCCAATTTGTCCTGAGTATGCTGGTACCCCATATGTGGGGGTAAACCACTGTTTGGGCGCACGGCAGAGCTCGGAAGGGAAGGAGCGCCATTTTGGAATGCAGACTTTGATAGAATTGTCTGCGGGCGTTATGTTGCGTTTGCAGACCCCTAATGTACCTAAACAGTAGAAACCCCCACAAGTGACCAAATTTTGGAAACTAGACCCCCTAAGGAACTTATCTAGATATGTGGTGAGAACTTTGAAAGCTCAAGTGCTTCACAGAAGTTTATAATGCAGAGTAGTGAAAATAAAAAAATATTTTTTTTTCCAACAAAAAAGATTTTTAGCCCCCAAGTTTTTATTTTCACAAGGGTAACAGGAGAAATTGGACCCCAAAAGTTGTTGTCCAATTTATCCCGAGTACGCTGATGCCCCATATGTGGGGGTAAACCACTGTTTGGGCGCACGGCAGAGCTCAGAAGGGAGGGAGTACCATTTGACTTTTTTAGCGCAAAATTGGCTGTCGTGTTTGGAGACCCCCTGATGTACCTAAACAGTGGAAACCCCCCAATTCTAACTCCAACCCTAACCCCAACACACCCCTAACCCTAATCTCAACCCAATTCATAATCCTAATCACAACCCTAACGATAATCACAACCCTAACCCCAAAAAAGCCCTAATCTCAACCCTAACCATAACCCTAATCAAAACCCTAAATCCAACACACCCCTAACCCTAATCCCAACCCTAACCCTAATCCCAACCCTAATCCCAAACGTAACACTAATCCCAACCCTACGACGTACCGACGCTAGCGTTGTAAGCGCCGCACAACGGGTGCAGCGGATGCTGTTTTTTCAACGCATCCGCTGCCCCATTGTGAGGTACGGGGAGGCGGGGGCGGAGTTCCGGCCACGCATGCGCGGTCGGAAATGGCGGACACGTCGCACAAAAAAGTTACATGTAGTTTTTTTTGTGTTGACGGTCCGCCAAAGCACGACGCATCCGTCGCATGACGGATGCGACATGTGGCAATCCGTCGCAATGCGTCGCTAATGCAAGCCAATGGAGAAAAAAACGCATCCTGCAAGCACTTTTGCAGGATGCGTTTTTTCTCCAACGACGCATTGCGACGGAAGCCAAAAAACGCTAGTGTGAAAGTAGCCTAACCCTAAATTTAGCCCCAACCCCAACCCTAACCCCAACTCTAACCCCAACCCTAACCCCAACTCTAACCCCAACTCTAACCCCAACTCTAACCCCAACTCTAACCCCAACTCTAACCCCAACTCTAACCCCAACTCTAACCCCAACTCTAACCCCAACTCTAACCCCAACTCTAACCCCAACTCTAACCCCAACTCTAACCCCAACTCTAACTTTAGCCTTAACTTGTCTTCTCCTGCCGGCCGGCAGATGGCAGCAGATGGCGGGCGCACTGCGCATGCGCCCGCCATGATGAAAAAGCCGGCTGGCAGGAGAAGACAGAAGAGGACCCAGGGACACCGGGTGAGTATGTTAGGGTCCCCGAATCCCCCTATTTCTCTGTCCTCTGATGTGCGATCACATCAGAGGACAGAGAAATAACTGATCGGTTTTTTTTTTTCTTTGTGGTCGCCGGTAAACTGTTAATTACCGGCGATCGCAAAGCAGGGGTCGGTGCAAACCGACCCCGATCATGTTCTTTGGGGTTTCGGCTACCCCCGGCAGCCGAGACCCCAAAGATCTTCCGGGTGCCGGAAAAAAGATGGCGGCGCCCATGGGGAGACACGAGGAGCACCGGGGGAGGTAGGTGAGTATTTGGGGGCTATTGGGGGCCATCGGGGACCACATTTCTCTGTCCTCCGATGTGCGATCACATCGGAGGACAGAGAAATTAAACGGCAAATCGCGTTTTTTTTTTTTTTGTTGCGACCGCCGGTAAACGGTTAATTACCGGCGATCGCAACTCGGGGGTCGGTAAAAACCCCCCGAATCATGTTCTCTGGGGTCTCGGCTACCCTCGGCAACCGAGACCCCAGAGAAAATCCGACTCTGGGGGGCGCTATTCACTTTTTCCACAGCGCCGTTAATTAACGGCGCTGTGGATTAAGTACCCTTAGCGGCCGCCGTTAAAAGGCGTATCGGCGGTCGTTAAGGGGTTAATATAGATAGATATACACACACACATGCATAATTTACACTTGTCAAACCAATTTTTTTTTTATCCCAAACTGCAAAATGATGGAGCATGATTATTACAGAAAAGTTGTTTCTAATGCTGCAATGACTGGACATCAGTGCAGCTCATTAGCCGATACTCAATGATCTCCATCTTATATATGACCAATATCATGAGCCAGTGATACATCAGAAGCAGTTGTTTTGGGAATGGATTGTTGCAAGTTTCAATACTAATGCTTGCATGAGTGCAGGAAATTCTTCATCCAATTAGCATGGCTAAAATGGAGGAACATTTTAAGCCCTTTTTTTTTTTTTTTTGTTAAATACAGAACTGTTAAAAGTCTAAAACGGTTAGCACCCACATACCATAACCAGATGTATAATTGGGTCCTCTACGACCTCTGCCCCTTCCACTGTAGGACCTGCTTCCACGGACAGATGAGGCAGTACTTTCATCAGTTGCATAACCCTTTTCTTTCTCTGTGCCTCGGCTTGAAGATGGTCGGAAACCCATACCAATTTGACGAAGTTGTTCATCGATTTGAAGTCTTTCTAGCCGTAACTGCTCTACCTCCTAAAAATTAAGACAAGGTTGTAACAGGTCACCCCAAGAGGCTCCCACAGGGTTTTATGAAACGTTTACAAATAATTGAAAATACACACTTACTTTTAGGTACGCAATATGATATTCTAGGAGAACCTGCACATTTCCAATGCTTTCCTTCGTTCCAACAAAAACAAAAGGAACCATACCCTGCACAAATGAGACGGACACTTATGTACGAAAGAAAAAAAAATACCAAGCACCTCATCATAGGGAAAAAAAAAATGGAAATGGAGGGGAAAAAAAACAAAAATAAAGAGAAATTGAATTTTAAATTATGCATCAGTGTTAACTTACATCTTCACGGGGTAACTTTGTTTCATTATCTCCTTCAATCCTCACTCTTACAACTCCAGATTTATCCACAATCTCCTGAATGACTTTTCCATTTTTTCCAATAACTTTACCTGAGAACAAATAAGTCAAGAACTTTAAAGGGCCCAAGATAATATAGTTTAATACCTTTTAAAACTCCTTAACCTCACTTGATTCTTATACGTTTCACGCTGCGTCGGTCCTAAGCATTCGTTATTGCTCGTTATTGCCTGTAACCCTGTGCACACTGCAATCTTTCTGACTGATGAACGTCATTGTATGACCGAAACATCATTATTTTTGGAGTGCCTGTTCACAATAAAATTATCTTCTTATAACAGTTACCTGAAAGCCAAGTTTTCTACAAGACTGAAGAAAAGCCCAGCAACTAAGAATGTCATATTTTGTGCTCCAAAAGCAATAAATGTGCATATCTCTGCAATGCGGCGACACAGTGTCAACGATACCATATCAAAATTTTGAGAGCTCAGCAAAAAAAAAAAACCCACAGGTTTTGTAAGTAAATCTTACCGACAAGATTTCTGGGCACCTGGATAAAATCTTCCACGAATTCCAAGAAACTGCGAGCTTTCTTGACCGCTTCAGCACTCTAAAATCAAAGCACAGTTTTAAATATTTGAGTATATTTGAGTCATACAGACGTTAAACTGAAAGACAGTAAAAAATTCTAGGACAACACATACAAAATGTATTTTTCATATGATCCAGCATAGCTTTTTAATGGTGTAACCACACGCACTATGTAAATAAGACTACCGCAAATCTACAGCATGTAGAGCAGGATGCACACTAAACCAAAATAGCAGAAAGATCCCAAGAAAAATCATCCATCTGCCAGATGTTTCAGGAAATGATCAACTAATTCCTGCTGCGGCTTTCACATTAAAAGGCGGTGTCTGTAATTAGGAAGTGGTCATTTAAATTTAAAAAAAATTACTCTAGTAGAAACATTTTAGGTGGCTCATTCAGCATTGTTCCAAGATTTTCCATCTGGATCAGAGGGTGGAAAAAAAAACAACGCTGTTGTGTCCTACAGAACAGATTGACCATCACCAAAACGGAGGCCAAAAAAAAAAAAAATGATGTGAACATGAAATTAGAAACTACTAAAATATACCTGGACCGATTATTAGTAAAATAAAAAGATGCAACAAACCTCTCCATAAATTCGAAATGTTCCACTTTCTTCTTCCAATTCTATAGCGGTAATACCTGGAACTTTCCTGGCTAGCTGGATGTTATTTCCATGTGTACCTATTGCGAGCCCCATTAGATCTTCTCTAACAACAAATTCTTCATGAAATGCTGCGGCAAGCTGTTTTGTACACTAGAAAAAAAAAAATAAAAATTGCAAATGGAATAATCTTACTGCTTACTGCTCATCATTGACAAAGGTAATAACAGCACACAGATAATTTTTTCTACATTTCCAGAACAGAAACAGTACAAAAGGTAAATATGTAATGTGCTATATTCTTCCTTGTAACCATATGTACCGTATTTTCCGGCGTATAAGACGACTTTTTAACCCCCGAAAATCTTCTTAAAAGTCGGGGGTCGTCTTATACGCCGGGAATCGACTTGTACGCCGGTGTATATGGTGGGTGGGGAGGGGGAGTGATCCTGATGACGAGGGGGCGTCTCACAGGAAAGTGAGTAATCCCCATTACCTTATCCTAGCGGTGCAGCGTGGGGGTGTCAGTGCTGGGAGCGGCGGCAGCTGCTGTGTTCTGGTGCGGCGGCTCCTCTTCTGTGTGGGGCCTCTGTGCTGTGAGGTGGCGGCGGCAGCGGCGTATCTTTATCCAGTTGGGGCTCCTCCGGCATCTCCTTAGCCCTGGAGGCCCCGCCGCAACTCCATCGGTGCAATGTGGTGGCCTCCGGGAAAATGGCCGCTGCTCAGATTCAGATCTCGTGTCCCGAGATTTCGGGACGAGATCTGAATCTGAGCAGCGGCCATTTTCCCGGAGGCCACCGCATCGCACCTATTGAGCTGCCTCCGGGAAAATGGCCGCTGCATTGCACTCATGGAGTTGCGGCGGGGCCTCCAGGGCTAAGGAGATGCCGGAGGAGCCCCAACTGGATAAAGATATGCCGCCGCCACCGCCACCGCACAGCACAGAGGCCCCACACAGAAGAGGAGCCGCCGCACCAGAGCACAGCAGCCGCCGCACCAGAGCACAGCAGCCGCCGCCGCCACTCCCAGCACTGAGACCCCCACGCTGCACCGCTACGATAAGGTAATGGGGGATACTCACTTTCCTGTGAGACGCCCCCTCGTCATCAGGATCACTCCCCCCCCCCCCAAAAGGCACATATTCACCGACCCTATAAGACGACATAGGGTGTATAAGAAGACCCCCGACTTTTAAGAAGATTTTATATTTTAACTGGTAAAGTTGGGGGGTCGTCTTATACGCCCAGTCGTCTTATACGCCGGAAAATACGGTACTTTCTTAACTTCTACACAGATTACTTGGTTTCAAGTTTGGGGCATTTGACCAATAGCAGATTCCTGGTCAAAACAAGGGACAATAAGTAGGCAATCTTGGAGAAGGGAGGTTTCTAGATGCTTTTGAGATGCGAAAACTTTAATTGCAAATTCAACTGAAAGCAAGCCAGAGATGGAGCCTACAAGTGATTTTAACCAATACAGAAAGGCGTGGTTTATATGAAAAACATTAAGAACATACTTCTAAATGTTTGGTGGCTTCTTCATTCCTTGACATCAGCATCAGCTTAGTGCGAATACTTCGTAAGTGCATGTCACTCAGGATATTTACCCGCTTCACTGTTGATTCACTTGCAGACTACAAATAGGAAACAGATAGTAGCAATGCAAAATCCAACATACAGTTTTCTGAATGTACTCCTCCTCGTAAAAATTTACAGATACATGAAGGCCAAGGCTTCCTGTATTTTTTATTATGACAGTTAAGAGCATAACAGTTTATAAAGTCTAAAGCTGACTATATTAGAGATCTGCCCAAAATTGGCATTTTAGATCACCACCTTTTCATGAGAGATGCCAACAACTATCTGTTAATAAATTGATCTGCCATGCTGGATGTTTTTACTTTTTCTCAGGGGAGAGAAAAGTTATTTATACCTCAAAAATAGATCGGCACCAAAGTACGTTTATTACAGGCCATTGCAGAGATCAATTGGTTGTTTTGTCTAGATTTCAGTTTCGATCCACAGACCTTCACAGACTAACTATGAAAACACAATTATTCCCAAAACAGCTATCTGAAATTCCCAACATACGTCCAGCTTATGGCAGAAAGCTGCATGCAGTCCACGTGTGATCATTAGAAATCTGCATTTGACATTGTATTCATAGAAGCAATCCTTCCAGGCGAGAAGATCTCCGTAACACATTTGAAAGAATCATATCTAATGCTGCCATCAGGTCATTTCTGCAGCTTCAAGTCTAAACTCCATGCTATTTTTTTCATGGTCATCATGGTTGACATCAAAAACTTCTCACACTTAACGCACACATAGGAGCATGTAAAAGTTTTCCTCTAGCACATCCGATTTTAGAAACCTGATTGCCGTTTTGAGCAAATAATTTGAGTACCAAGTTAAAAACGAATAAAAATTACAAAAATCTTATCTTATGCCTCTGCTTAACTTTCATGAGCACATTCTTTCTTACCAGGATAATTAATTGATTAGTCTCTGAGCTAAAGTACACTCTACAGGCGCCGACGGCTTTCTTGAATTCTTTATGCACAGCTTCACTGGCACACCTGCAAAAACATGACAGCTGTATTAATAAAAATGCCCCTTCACGACCACACAGTGGTAATCGTTGAAAGTCGTGAAGTGCAAACTATTAACAAACACTATAGTCACCCCTGCAATGGCCTTGTTGTCATTGAACTGGGAAAGCACGGACACAAATGTGAGATCTATTATAATTCATATCTGTCTCGTAGTTAAACAAATTATAGCCTTCCATTGGAAAAATCCGATCTTACCGGCCTTTACCGAAATTATAGACCAAATTAACCTACATAAAACATATGAAGAAAACTTCGCAATAGCAAACAATTATTATAAGAAATATGATAGGAAATGGAAGAAGTGGGTTGAGGTAGACTCCAACTTATCGCATTAAAAGGAAAGATGGTGGTTACCGCATACCTGTGAGGATAAAATATGTTAATCTGTTAAAATTGTTAATAACTATCAAATTCTGTTATGTCTGGACAGCGTGTCCACAAAGTTGTACTTACCTTTTCCCAGTCCCATTTCCCTTACCTCCCTCCCTCTCCTTACCCTTATTCCCTTGAGAGCTGATTATATGACTATCTTTGCATGTTAATACTAAATTTCAAAAGATACAATAAAAATATTTGAAAAGAAAGTCGTGAAGTGCTTTACAAGGCCGGCATTATGAAGGAATCCTGGCAATTACTAAAATCCAAACTTAAAACTAATGGAGCTGCTAAAGAATTGTGCAGTTAACCTCTTAATGGTCTATAACGTGCAGTGTCCGTCATAAGGCACCTACCCCTCTTTGGTGTGGGTTCCTGATCATGACAGCTGAGCTAATTAGCTGACATGTGCCTCTAACAGCCGCAGGTGGAATAGCGATCCATCCACAGCTATTAACTAGTTAAATGCCGCTGTCAATCTCTGAAAGTGGCATTTAAGTTGTGCAAACCGGATGCCTGTCTTTGCTCCGCTCACCGGTGCCCGTGTCACATGACAAGCTGGGATCTGCAGGAGACCACTGATTGTCATTACCAAACTACTATGAGCATTTTAGGTACACATAGCAGGGCTCCAGCCCTTTGTGTAGCATGTTTGCTTGGATTATCACAGCCTCTAGTCTCCCATAGAGACTATTGAAGCAAAAAAAAAAAAATTATATGTAATCACCCCCCTGTTGCCCAATTAAAAAAAAAATCAAAAAAAAAAAATCAAGGATTAAGGGTTTTTTTGGTCACTCGCTGCAATGTCGGCCTATCAAAACATACTATCAATCCCAAAATGGTATCAATAAAAACGTTAGCTCGGCGCGCAAAAAAAATAAGCATGCATCCAGCCCTAAATCCCGGAAAATAGAGACACTACGGGTCTCTGAAAATGGCACCATTTTTTTAAAGGTAAGGTACCACGTTTGTAGATCATTCATTAATCAATGTAATGTAGCATAACATGCTGCTATAACCAAGATTTGAATGCATGTAAAACAGATTTCGTGTGTTATACCAGTAGAAAGAAGGAGCTGGGGGCTGACATCTTGGTTTCACAGCAGTAGCACGACACTAGCAGTGTCATATTACAGCACCCCATGGACATAGGAGATAATAGACCGCCGCGGACCCCATCTATAACATTGAAGAGGCGTTAGCAGTGAGCTGGGCACGCCTCTGTGGGCTGCACAACTCACTGCTGTAGGTGTGACTAGCAGCCATTTTACTATAGCCCAGTGCTATCTGCCGACCTCCACTTGCTCTCTATCGCTGCAGGAGAGAAGCGCTGACTGGAGCCAGGAGAGTGGAGAGTGCGGGTGATTTACCTCCCTGCTCCTCTGTCTGTACTCCAGGCACTGCACGTTCTGAGCAGACATCCTCTGCTCTCACACGCTGCCCTCCCTGGGTGCTTCTCCTGCTATGTCTCCGCCTCCCCACTTGCACACAGTCCCGGAGATCTCCGGTAAGCTGCACCTTCCCCCATTGTCGCTCTCCCTCTCTGTGCGGCGTGGGGGGGGGGGGGGGGGGTCTCTATGCGTGTGTGCAAGCATCGTCCGATGGGACTACAAGTCCCATCAGACGATACCTGCTACACTGACAGCGATTGACACAGTAGCCAATGATGGGACAGTAATAGTCCCATCATCCGGCTAATGTGTTGAAGAAAAAAAAAAAAAAAAGAAAAAAAGCTGCATACATACGTGCTGCATACATACGTGCTGCATACATACGTGCTGCATACATACGTGCTGCATACATACGTGCTGCATACATACGTGCTGCATACATACGTGCTGCATACATACGTGCTACATACAGTACATTCATACATTACATACATATAGACATACAGTACATTAAACATAGATTACATACATACTACATACAATACATTCATACATTACATACAATACAGACATACAGTACATTAAACATAGATTACATACTCACCATTACTTGTCATTTTGTTCCCCGAAGCCAGTGTCATCTGTAAAAAATATGAAAAAAAACAAACAACCAATATACTCCCTGTCCGCAGAAATCCACGAGTGTCCCACGACGATCTCCCGTGGAGAGCAGCAGCATGAGATAATGCGACTGCTCTCCAGGGGCTCCAGGAACACAATGACGGCAGGAAGGTATCCTTCCACCACTGTATTCCTCCGCCGCTGTAAAAAAAAAAAGTCCCTAGTCTCACTTTCTGCCATTGCTGTATGATAAATTTTCCCAGGCAGCAATTGGCATAAAGTGAGCCTTTGTCCTAAGGTAACCTCTCAGTGATGCACTGAAGAAGCCATTGTCTCCTGTCAGTGTGTCACTGAGGGTCCTATAGAGCAGTGACATCACCCGATGTCACTGTTCTATAGGGGAGATCGTCGTGGGACACTCGTTATTAATTGGACTACGGCGGATAGGTAGTATACGGTTTATTATTTTACGTTTTTTGCAGGCGCTGAAGTATGGTAAGTATGGTGAAATGAAGAATATTAAAATACTTTTTCCTAATGTGTGCGTGTTTTATTAACCCTTTCTTACTATTGGATTAATAACGGATAGGCGTCTTATTGACACCTTACAATAGTAAGGTGACATTAACCCCTTATTACCCCATATCCCACCGCTACACGGGAGTGGGAAGAGAGGGGCTAAGTGCCGGATTTGGCGCATCTAACAGATGCGCCATTTCCGGGGTGGCTGCGGACTGGTATTTGTAGCCGGGGGGGCAATATCCATGGCCCCTCTCTAGGCTATGAATATCAGCCCGCAGCTGTCTGCGTAGCCTTTCTGGCTATAAAATATAGGGTGACCCCACGTCATTTTTTTTTTGCGGTCCCCCTATTTTAATAGCCAGTAAAGGCTACGCAGACAGCTGCGGGCTGATATTCATAGCAGGCTACAGATATTGGCCCCCGGCCGTCGGCTTTCCCCCTCTGGTGCAGAAAATTGCACGGGAGCCCACGCCGTTTTTTTCTTTTTCTTTTTTTTAATTCAACGCTATGCGTCGGGCCGACGTACCGACGCACGTTGTGAAATTTGTACCCGAAGTGGGGAGCGGATGCAGTTTTTCAACACATACGCTGCCCATTCTGAAGTCTGGAAGGAGGGAGCGGAGTTTTGGCAGCGCATGCTGGTTTTTTTCCGCCAGATCCGTTTCTTTTTCCACCGGATGTTTTTTTCCCGCCGGATCCGTTTTTTCCCCGCCGGATCCAGTTTTTTCCACCGGATCTGTTTTTTTCCCGCCAGATCCGTTTTTTCCACCGGATCCGTTTTTCCACCGGATCCGTTTTTCCACCGGATCCGTTTTTCCACCGGATCCGTTTTTCTCCCGCCTGTTCCGTTTTTTCCTCCGGATCCGTTTTTCCACCGGATGCGTTTTTTTCCCGCCGGATCTGTTTTTTTCCCGCCGGATCTGTTTTTTTCCTGCCGGATGTTTTTTTCCTGCCGGATCCATTTTTTTCCCCGCCGGATCCGTTTTTTGTCGCCGGATCCGTTTTTTGTCGCCGGATCCGTTTTTTTTCGTCAGATCCGTTTTTGTCGCCGGATCCGTTTTTTTTCGCCGGATCAGTTTTTTTATCTGATGCTGCTGCTCTCCACGGGAGATCGTCGTGGGACACTCGTGGATTTCTGCGGACAGGGAGTATATTGGTTGTTTGTTTTTTTTCATATTTTTTACAGATGACACTGGCTTCGGGGAACAAAGTGACAAGTAATGGTGAGTAAATACTCTATGTTATATGTACTGTATGTCTATATGTATGTCATGTATGAATGTACTGTATGCATGTAGTATGTATGTAGTATGTATGTATTGAGTATGAATGTAATGTATGTATGTAGTATGTATGTAGCATGTATGTAGCATGTATGTAGCATGTATGTAGCATGTATGTAGCATGTATGTAGCATGTATGTAGCATGTATGGAGTATGTATGGGGTATTTTTTTTTTATATATTCAACACATTAGCCGGATGATGGGACTACTACTGTCCCATCATTGGCTAATGTGTCAATCACTGTCAGTGTAGCAGGCATCGTCCGATGGGACTTGTAGTCCCATCGGACGATGCCTGCACAGACACAAAGACCCCCGTGCAGGCCGTACAGACCCCGGAGACGCCGTACAGACCCCCCGGCAGGCCGTACAGACCACCCACGGTCCCGCACTGACCCCTTGAGAGGCCGCACAGACAGCCACGACCAATCAACGACCGGCACAGTCCGGCGGAAAAATGGCCGCTCCTTCCTCCCCGCAGTCAGTGCCCGCTTCATACTCCCCTCCAGTCAGCGCTCACACAGGGTTAATGCCGGTGGTAATGGACCGCGTTATGCCGTGTTTAACGCACTCCGTAACCGCTGCTATTAACCCTGTGTGTCCCCAACTTTTTTACTATTGATGCTGCCTATGCGACATCAATAGTAAAAAAAATGTAATGTTAAAAATAATAAAAAAAAACTGCTATGCTTACCCTCCGTCGTCGCGTCCTCTGCTCGGCAGTGCAAGCGGCAGGCTCCAGTGCCAAGGATGGTATGCGAGAAGGACCTTCCATGACGTCACGGTCATGTGACCGCGACGTCATCACAGGTCCTGCGCGCAGTCAACCCTGGGACAGGAAGCTGCCGCGTGCACCGCACACAGGCGACAGGACTACAAGGGCTCCCTCGGAAGGTGAGTATATGTTTATTTTTTATTTTAACTCTTTTTTATCCTGTTACATACGTGTCTGGGCAATATACTACGTGGCTGGGCAATATACTATGTGGGCTGTGCAATATACTACGTCGCTGGGCAATATACTACGTGGCTGGGCAATATACTACGTGGCTGGGCAATATACTACGTGGCTGGGCAATATACTACGTGACTGGGCAATATACTACGTGACTGGGCAATATACTACGTGACTGGGCAATATACTACGTGACTGGGCAATATACTACGTGGACATGCATATTCTAGAATACCCAATGCGTTAGAATCGGGCCACCATCTAGTACCATATATGTATATATGCCATGGATGAGGCCACAGTAAAGTGTATCTTTATTTGGGACAAAAGGTAACTCACAGGTCATTGCAGATGATGATGAACATACAATTTGTCATTCCTCCTACACAGTCACATACCAGGGAGGAAGCCACTCCAGCCAGTGTAATATTGCCCCTTTATTTGGGTCACATGGTAACACATGTATTTATTTCCAGTCCACAGACTCCACTCCACCTCTCTGCTGTCTGCTCCTCCCACATGAGTCACAGTCACACTTCACTGGCTGAATCTAAGAAGCTGCCAGGCCCAGACAAGAAAGAAAAAGACTCGGTTCACTCACGCTGCAGAGCCGACTCCTTTCATTCACAGCAGGGAGCCGGCTCTTTGTATCGGCTCGTTCACAAACGACACATTACTAACACACACCACTTCAGTCTTCCTCCAGTCCACCATGCTGCTGCTGAGCCCACTGTGTTCTGCTCCTCTGTAAACAAGCTGTGCTTCTGATGCAGTAACTGCTGGTGATAGCAGATCACAGAGCAGTCACACACAAAATGGCTCTGCCCTGTGATGCTGCTCTTCATTCTGCCCCAGGGATATTAGACCACCCAAAAGGGGAGGGAAATGCTGATGTCAGCAGTTACTTCCCCAATTTTCCAGCTAACAGTAAAGCTGGTAAGTCTTACTATAGCTGCTTGAGGTCTAAAACGGAAAATGCTCCCCCTAGTGGTAAATATATATATTTGTAAGAAAATATATAATATTTTTCATATAGAAATGTTTGCAAACATTGCATTAGTACATTTTATTTACTATTTTAAGCTTAATTTCACAAAAAAAAAATACAAGAAAACTGGTGGCACCTTCCCTTTAAAAAGAAAAAACTTTGAATTTTTTTCACCACTTAAATTAAAAAAAACCCTATACAGTGACAGAAATAATAATATGATCCCTTTCCGATTTTGAAAGTTTGCCCACTGACAAAGACATGATCAGTCTATAATTTTAAGGGTAGGTTAATTTTTTAACATTTAGAGTTAGAAAATCAAAAATAAAATCCAGAAAATCACATTGTATAAATTATTTAAATTTGCATTTTGCAGTGAGAAGTAAGTATTTGATCTCCTGCAAACCATTAAGAGTTCTGGCTCCTACAGACCAGTTAGACGCTCTTAATCAACTCGATACCTGCATTAAAAACAGCTGTCTTACATCGTCACCTTTATAAAAGACTCCTGTCCACAAACTCAATCAGTCAGACTCTAACCTCGAGAACTTGGGTAAGACCAAAGAAATTTAAGGATATCAGGGACCTGATCATAGACCTGTGCAAAGCTGGAATGGGCTACAAAACCATAAGTAATACGCTGGGTGAGGAGACAACTGTTGGTGCAATAATAAGAAAATGGAAGACAGACAAGGACTGCCAATCGACATCGATCTGGGGCACCATGCAACAATCTCACCTCGTGAGGTATCCTTGATCACGAGGAACGTGAGAGATCAGCCTAAAACTACACGGGGGAACTTGTTAATGATCTCAAAGCAGCTGGGACCACAGTCACCAAGAAAACCATTGGTAACACATTATGCCGTAAAGGTTTAAAATCCTGCAGTGCCCGCAAAGTCCCCGTGCTCAAGGAGGCACATATGCAGGCCCGTCTGAAGTTTGCCAGTGAACACCTCAATGATTCTGTGACTGATTGGGAGAAGGTGCTGTGGTCAGATGAGACAAAGATTGAGCTCTTTGGCATTAACTCGCCGTGTTTGGAGGAAGAAAAATACTGCTTATGACCCAAAGAACACCGACCCCACTGTCAAGCATGGAGGTGGAAACATTATGTTTTGGGGGTGTTTTTCTGCTAAGGGCACAGGACTACTTCACCGCATCAATGGGAGAATGGATGGAGCCATGTACCGTAAAATCCTGGAGTGACAACCACCTTTCCCTCAGCCAGGACAATAAAAATGGGTTATGGCTGGGTCTTCCAGCAAGACAACAACCCAAAACATACAGACAAGGCAACAAAGGAGTGGCTCAAAAAGAAGTACATTAAGATCATGGAGTGGCCTAACCAGTCGCCAGACCTTAATCCCATAGAAAATATATGGAGGGAGTTGAAGCTCCAAGTTGCCAAGCGACAGCCTCAAAATCTTAATGATTTAGAGATGATCTGCAAAGAGGAGTGGACCAAAAATCCTCCTGACATGTGCGCAAACCTCATCATCAGCTACAAAAAACATCTAACTGCTGTGCTTGCCAACAAGGGTTTTGCCACCAAGTATTAGGTCTTGTTTGCCAGAGGGATCAAAAACTTATTTCTCACTGCAAAATGCAAATAAATTTATAAAATTTATACAGTAATTTCTGGATTTTATTTTTTATATTCTCTCAATGTTAAAAATTAACATACCCATAAAATTATACACTGTTCATGTCTTTGTCAGTGGGCAAACTTACAAAATCAGCAAGGGATCAAATAATTATTTTCTTACATTGCAATGACCTGTAGAATCATGGCAGGTCCGTTTTAGCATTTAGTGAACATGGCAAAAAAAAATAAAAATGTGGAATTGCATTATTTTTGCAATGTCACCGCACTTAGAATTTTTCTCCCATTTTCCAGTACAGAGTGGAGAGGAAGAAAGGAAGAAAAGAAGAAAAAAAAAAAAGCATGCCATGCATCAGTATAACTTAATTTTTACGGACATATTACAATTTTGTAATTAAATTTTAGGAAACCAAACGGTCCTGTAAAAGTTTAAAAGATGGATAAATAGTGGGCAGAAAAATGGATTGTATACAGACAGCTCATGGATGACAAGTAAAAAAGGAAAATTGTCCCTCTTCTGGATGACAATGGACCAAATATTTATACGCAAGTGCGAGTGAACAATCAAGAGATTACCAAACCCTCATTTCACAATTATCTTGCCATGTAAACAAGCTATTGATCACCTTACAAACAAGTAAAACTGTTCATCGGGTGAAAATATCTTTTGCGCAGAGCAAAAGATCATTGCTCGCACTGGTGTATCGTCTTGGGTAACAGGACTCGCAGTAATGGAATCTATGGCAGCCAATGGCCACTCAGCGATTTATTACATTTTAGGCTATTAACAGTCGATCAGTAAAGATTTACTGGCGGTGTGAACAGAACTTTATGCTAGCATTTAAAGGGAACCTATCACCCCGTTTTTTTCGGTATGAGATAAAAATACTGTTAAATATGGCCTGAGCTGTGCATTACAATAGTGTAGTTTGTGGACCCCGATTCCCCACCTATGCTGCCGAAATACGTTACCAAAGTAGTCATTTTCGCCTGTCAATCAGGCTGGTCAGGTCGGATGGGCGTGGCTTCTTCCCCCAGATATTGCGTAGTTTTCCGTTGGTGGCGTAGTGGTGTGCGCATGTCCAACGTCCCCAATCCTGCACGGGGGGGTGAAAATAGCAGCGATGTCCGTTATTCCATTGGTGGTCGGTGGGCGCGGCCATCTTCCTTTGGCCGCGCGTGCGCAGAAGCGGCGCTCTGCTGGCCGCGGCTTCAGGAAAATGGCCGCGGGATCTCCATCTGCGCACGCGCGGCATCCCGCGGCCATTTTCCTGAAGCCGCGGCCAGCAGAGCGCCGCTTCTGCGCACGCGCGGCCAAAGGAAGATGGCCGCGCCCACCGACCACCAATGGAATAACGGACATCGCTGCTATTTTCACCCCCCCGTGCAGGATTGGGGACCTTGGACATGCGCACACCACTACGCCACCAACGGAAAACTACGCAATATCTGGGGGAAGAAGCCACGCCCATCCGACCTGACCAGCCTGATTGACAGGCGAAAATGACTACTTTGGTAACGTATTTCGGCAGCATAGGTGGGGAATCGGGGTCCACAAACTACACTATTGTAATGCACAGCTCTGGCCCTATTTAACAGTATTTTTATCTCATACCGAAAAAAACGGGGTGATAGGTTCCCTTTAAGTATTTTAAAATCCTAAAAAGCGTTCACATGGAGCATTTTGAAGTGGACAGTCCCATCCAGTTTCTCAAGTGAAGTGATATCAGGAATTATTTTTGGTCTTTTTAAGCGTTTTTTCCCCTGAACCATTTTTTCAGCCTTTTGATTTGACAATCCTAGTGGCAAGCAACTTTTTTTTGTCCACGTGGCATTTTTCAACAGGTGTTCAGAACCATTTGAGTGTTTATTTTTTTTTTTTATATGCACACTTCCCATAAGAATGACCAGAAAAATGTTTCTATACTTTTAAAATTGCTGTATCTGAACACAGCCTGATACAGCTATAACCTCACTGTCCTTAAACAAGGTATTAAAAAAAGCAAATAGATTCAGAGAACAAGTATTTCTGCTTCCCCAGAATTACCCATGGAAAAACGGCTTCTCATACGGAAAATCCACATCAATTTAAATAAATAAATCCCACTACAGGATGTTGATAATGATGGTGGTGGTTTAGATCCAATTACATTAAAGGGAAGTCCATATAACCTTTCTGGTAAAGGGTCTCTCACTGCTACTAACCAATTTCAACCATAAACTACATTTTAGATTTTAAAACCAGTATTATAAATGCAAACCCCACAAAGTACAAGCTTATTTTATACTCCATTAAGGCAACTTACGCTTCTCTCAAGTCTTCTGGAACATCCACCATGCATTTAAAGAAAGAGTTCTTTGTCACAGGCTTGTTCTGATTGACAGGTCGAAGCCGCTCAAATGTCACAATTTCATTGTAGGTAGCATCGCATGCAGCATATTCAATAACGTAGAACTTGAAAAACAAACAAAAAAAAAAAATCACATTTTTAGATTCTATAAATGATTACAGCCTTCCAGAATTTCAAATAGTTTGTGAACATATTGAAATACGAATTGGTCAAATTGTTGCAGTCACATTATAGAATTGCAATGAAATCTGCCGGTTCGGATGACATTCATCCAATGTTTTATGGGCACCTTTACAGCTAGGCTGTACTTTAAACCCCTTAGTGACAGAGCCAATTTTTACAATTCTGACCACTGTCACTTTATGAGGTTATAACTCTGGAACGCTTCAACGGATCCCGCTGATTCTGAGATTGTTTTTTCGTGACATATTGTACTTCATGTTAGTGGTAACATTTCTTCGATATTACTTGCGGTTATTTATGAAAAAAAAAATGGAAATATGGCAAAAAAAATTGCAATTTTGCAATTTTCAAACTTTGTATTTTTATGCCCTTAAAATCAGAGAGATATGTCACACAAAAAAGTTAATAAATAACATTTCCCACATGTCTACAGGGTTAAAAGTTGACCAGCAATTTCTCATTTTTACAACACCATTTTTTTTTTAGGGACCACATCCCATTTGAAGTCATTTTGAGGGGTCTATATGATAGAAAATAACCAAGTGTGACACCATTCTAAAAACTGCACCCCTCAAGGTGCTCAAAACCACATTCAAGAAGTTTAACACCCTTTACGTGCTTCACAGGAACTGAAACAATGTGGAAGGAAAAAATGAACATTTAACTTTTTTTTGCAAACATTTTACTTCAGAACCATTTTTTTTTTTATTTTCACAAGTGTAAAAACAGAAATTTAACCATAAATTCTGTTGTGCAATTTCTCCTGAATACGCCGATACCCCATATGTGAGGGTAAACCACTGTTTGGGCGCACCGCAGAGCTTGGAAGAGAAGGAGCGCCGTTTGACTTTTTCAATGCAGAATGGCTGGAATTGAGATCGGACGCCATGTCACGTTTAGAGAGCCCCTGATGTGCCTAAATAGTGGAAACCCCCCACAAGTGACACAATTTTGGAAACTAGACCCCTTAAGGAACTTATCTAGATGTGTGGTGAGCACTTTGAGCCCCCAAGTGCTTCACAGAAGTTTATAAAGTAGAGCCGTGAAAATAAAAAATCGCATTTGTTTACACAAAAATGATCTTTTTGCCCCCAAATTTTTATTTTGAAAAGGGTAACAGGAGAAATTAGACCAAAAAAGTTGTTGTGCAATTTCTCCTGAGTACGTCGATACTCCATATGTGGGGGTAAACCACTGTTTGGGCGCACTGCAGAGCTTGGAAGAGAAGGAGTGCCGTTTTACTTTTTCAGTGTAGAATTGGCTGGAATTGAGACAGGACACCATGTCGCGTTTGGAGAGCCCCTGATGTGCCTAAACAGTAGAAACCCCCCACAAGTGACCCCATTTTGGAAACTAGACCCCTTAAGGAACTTATCTAGATGTGTGGTGAGCACTTTAAACCCCCAAGTGCTTCACAGAAATTTATAACGTAGAGCCGTGAAAATAAAAAATCCTATTTTTTCCTCAAAAATGATTTTTTAGCCTGCAATTTTTTATTTTCTCAAGGGTAACAGGAGACATTGGACCCCAAAATCTGTTGACCAGTTTGTCCTGAGTACGCCGATACCCCATAAGTGGGGGGCACTGTTTGGGCACCCATCGGGGCTCGGAAGGGAAGGAGCGCCGCTTGGAATGCAGACTTTGATGGGATAGTCTGAGGGCGTCATGTTGCATTTGAAGAGCTCGTGATGTACCTAAACAGTATAAACCCCCACAAGTGACCCCATTTTGGAAACTAGACCCCCCAGATGTGTGGTGAGAACTTTGAATGCCCAAGTGCTTCACAGAAGTTTATAATGCAGAGTCGTGAAAATAAAAAAAAAAAATTTTTCCACAAAAGAGATATTTTAGCCCCCAAGTTTTTATTTTCACAAGGGTAAAAAGAAATTGGACCCCAAAAGTTGTTTTCCAATTTATCCCGAGTACGCTGATGCCCCATATGTGGGGGTAAACCACTGTTTGGGCGCACGGCAGAGCTCAGAAGGGAGGGAGCGCCATTTGACTTTTTGAGCGCAAAATTGGCTGTGGCGTTTAGAGACCCCCTGATGTACCTAAACAGTGGAAAGCCCCAATTCTAACTCCAACCCTAACCCCAACACACCCCTAACCCTAATCCCAACCCGATCCATAATCCTAATCACAACCCTAACGATAATCACAACCCTAACCCCAAAACAACCATAACCCTAATCAGAACCTAAATCCAACACACCCCTAATCCTAATCTCAACCCTAACCTCAAACATAACCCTAATCCCAATACACCCCTAACCCTAATCCCAACCCTAACCTTAACCCTAATCCCAAACCTAACCCTAATCCCAAACCTAACCCTAATCCCAAACCTAACCCTAATGCCAAACCTAACCCTAATGCCAACCCTAATCCAAACCCTAATCCCAACTCTAACCCTAACTTTAGCCCCAACCCTAGCCCTTAACTTTAGCCCCAACCCGAACCCTAAATTTAGCCCCAACCCTAACTTTAGCCCCAACCCTAACTTTAGCCCCAACCCTAAATTTAGCCCCAACCCTAAATTTAGCCCCAACCCTAAATTTAGCCCCAACCCCAACCCTAAATTTAGCCCCAACCCCAACCCTAAATTTAGCCCCAACCCTAACCCTAAATTTAGCCCCAACCCTAACCCTAAATTTAGCCCCAACCCTAACCCTAAATTTAGCCACAACCCTAACCCTAAGTTTTAGCCCCAACCCTAACCCTAAATTTAGCCTCAACTCCTCTAGCTGCTGGCCGGCAGATCATGGCGGGCGCACTGCGCATGCGCCCGCCATTTTCTTACCGGAGGAAGAAGCCGGCGGCCAGGAGGGGACACAGGAGGACCCAGGGACACCGGTAAGTATAACAGGGTCCCCGAATCCCCCTATTTCTCTGCTCTGTCCTCTGATGTGCGATCACATCAGAGGACAGAATTACACACCGCTTTTTTTTTTTGCGGTCGCCGGTAAACAGTTAATTACCGGCGATCGCAAAGCAGGGGTCGGTAAAAAAAACCCGAATCGTGTTCTCTGGGGTCTCGGCTACCCCGGTAACCGAGACCCCAGAGAAAATCCGACTCTGGGGGGCGCTATTCACTTTTTCCACAGCGCCGTTAATTAACGGCGCTGTGGTTTAAGTACCCTTAACTGCTGCAGCTAAAAGGCGTATCGGCGGTCGTTAAGGGGTTACTGTAGATTTAACCCCTTTACGACTGCCGACTGTAAATAAACGTTGGCGCTTGCTGAGCTTTGTGCAGCACTCAGGGCTTCCGGAGTCCTGCAAGCGCTGGCAGAGTAATAATTCTGAGTGGCAACATCGGGACCCGATTTGTCTCAGGTCCCGATGATGTTAACCATCTATATACACTCACTGGCCACTTTATTAGGTACACCATGCTAGTAACGGGTTGGACCCCCTTTTGCCTTCAGAACTGCCTCAATTCTTCGTGGCATAGATTCAACAAGGTGCTGGAAGCATTCCTCAGAGATTTTGGTCCATATTGACATGATGGCATCACACAGTTGCCGCAGATTTGTCGGCTGCACATCCCAAAGATGCTCCATACAAGGCAGGATGGATCCATGCTTTCATGTTGTTTACGCCAAATTCTGACCCTACCATCCGAATGTCGCAGCAGAAATCGAGACTCATCAGACCAAGCAACGTTTTTCCAATCTTCTACTGTTCAATTTCGATGAGCTTGTACAAATTGTAGCCTCAGTTTCCTGTTCTTAGCTGAAAGGAGTGGTACCCGGTGTGGTCTTCTGCTGCTGTAGCCCATCTGCCTCAAAGTTCGACGCACTGTGCATTCAGAGATGCTCTTAGGCCTACCTTGGTTGTAACGGGTGGCGATTTGAGTCACTGTTGCCTTTCTATCAGCTCGAACCAGTCTGCCCATTCTCCTCTGACCTCTGGCATCAACAAGGCATTTCCGCCCACAGAACTGCCGCTCACTGGATTTTTTTTCTTTTTCGGACCATTCTCTGTAAACCCTAGAGATGGTTGTGCGTGAAAATCCCAGTAGATCAGCAGTTTCTGAAATACTCAGACCAGCCCTTCTGGCACCAACAACCATGCCACGTTCAAAGGCACTCAAATCACCTTTCTTCCCCATACTGATGCTCGGTTTGAACTGCAGGAGATTGTCTTGACCATGTCTACATGCCTAAATGCACCGAGTTGCCGCCATGTGATTGGCTGATTAGAAATGAAGTGTTAACAAGAAGTTGGACAGGTGTACCTAATAAAGTGGCCGGTGAGTGTATATAACCTTCTAATTCTGTTTGTTTGTCTGTAACGGAAATCGCGAGTCGCTGATTGGTCGCGCCAGGCGCCCGCGACCAATCAGACAGGCGTAGTCCGGCCGCAAATTGGCGCGGGATTTGAACCACGCTTCGCTGATTGGTCGCGCCCGGCCGGGTGCGACCAATCAGCGATATTGGTGCGCAATTTAAACCCCACTTCTAGAATACCCGATGCGTTCGAATCGGGCCACCATCTAGTGTGTTATATTACAGATGCTGTGATCGCGGCCCTTACACTTTTGTGAAAGGGAGGGGTCTCCTTCACTCACCCCTCCGGCATCCGTGTGATCACAAACCTAAGGCTCTCATGGCAGTCGGAGGTCAAATTATGACCTCTGAGTATGCCAACTACTTAGGCCTGTTAGAATCAGCCAGCAGCAGGGTCTAATAGGTGATCTGACAATGTAACACTGACAGTTCTAATGCATTGCAAAACACATGTATGCAATGCATGAGTCCATCGATCAGAGAAATAAAAGTTGATCTCCCATAAAAGGGACTTTGTAAAATAGTAAGGGAGAAGAAAAAAAAAAAAAAAGTTAAATTTCAAAAAAATAAATAAATTCATAGATTTATGCAAAAACAACAATAAACTAAAAAAAAGTACACATATCCATAATTACCCTATCGATAAAAAGGGTCACACTAGATAACCCCTTCAGTGAACACAGTAAAAAAAATAAAAAAAAAAAAAAGTCCAAAAACTGCTTTTTCAACATACCAAACAAAAAGTTAAATAAAGCGCAATCAAAAAGACTAAATGTAAATGAAAACTATGGTATCGCTGAAAACGTCACCTGGTCCCGCAAGAAACAAGGCGCCATACGGCTCAGCAAATAAAAAAAACCCTTAGGCTATGTGCACACTTTTTTGAAGGGCAAAATGATGGAAGGACAATGTCTTCGTTGATGTGGAAAGCCGAGACCACCTTGGGAAGGAATTCAGGAACCGGTCGAAGAACTACCTTATCCTGATGAATAATCAGGAAAGGGGAACGACATGACAGGGCTGCCAACTCGGAGACCCTCCTGATGGATGTAATGGCAATGAGGAAGGCGACCTTCCAAGAGAGAAGGGAAAAGGGCACATCATGAAGAGGCTCAAAGGGAGCAGCCTGAAGAGCGCCAAGGACAGGTTAAGGTTCCAAGGTTCCAAGGGAGGGCGGAAAGGAGGGGCGATATGCGCAACTCCCTGTAGAAAAGTCCGATCCTGGTGAATGGAGGAAAGGTCACTCTGGAAGAGAATCGACAGAGCGGACACTTGTCCCTCGAGTGTGCTGAGGGATAAGCCCGAATCGAGACCAGACTGGAGGAAACCGAGAAGATCTGGAAGAGAAAAGGACATTGGAAAAACTTCATTGGTTTCGCACCAGAGAAAGAACGCTTTCCAGTACCTATGGTAGATACGGGAAGAAGCCGGTTTTCTGGCTCTGATCATGGTCTGTATGACCTGGGAAGAGAGACCAGAGTTTTTCAAGACTGCGGCCTCAATGGCCATGCCATTAAACTCAGCGACTGAGAACTCTGGTGGTAGAGAGGTCCCTGAGAGAGGAGATCTGGGCGATCCGGGAGTCTCCAAGGAGTGTCCGTGAGCATGTTTACGAGCTCGGCGTACCACGGCCGCCTTGGCCAGTCCGGCGCTATCAGTATGACTGGAATCCCTTCCAACTTGATCTTCTTTACCACCCTTGGAATCAAGGGGAGGGGTGGGAACAGGTAGGGAAACTGAAACTGGGACCATGGAATTACCAGGGCGTCGTGGCCGACGGCAAGAGGATACCGGGACCTGGTGACAAACTGAGGGACCTTGTGGTTCATCCGGGACGCCATAAGATCGACATCTGGCGTACCCCAGCGGAGGCAAATTTGACTGAAGACTGCGGGGTGGAGAGACCACTCGCCCGCTGCTAGGCCCTGGCGACTGAGAAAGTCGGCTGCCCAGTTTTCGACCCCGGGGATATGAACGGCTGATATGGCCGGAACGTGGCGTTCCGCCCACCGAAGAATCTTTGCCACTTCTGTCATTACTTGGCCGCTGCGAGTCCCGCCCTGGTGGTTTAAGTACGCCACGGCCATGGCGTTGTCCGACTGGATGCGGACGGGAAGATTCGACAGAAGAGACTGCCAGCGGATTAACGCAAGGAAGATTGCCCTGATCTCCAGAAGGTTGATGGGAAGGAGAGCTTCCTGGGTGGTCCAACGGCCCTGAGCCGTGTGTTGTCGGTAGACTGCTCCCCACCCGAGAAGGCTGGCATCGGTGGTGATGACCTGCCACTGAAGGGGAAGAAATGATCTTCCTCTCAGGAGAGGAGGACAGCATCCACCAGGTTAGGGACTGACGGACCTGGAGAGGAAGGTGGACGGGACGGTCCAGGGAGTCCAAGGACCTGTTCCAGGTGGATAGGAGGAATAGTTGGAGGAGGCGGGTGTGGAACTGGGCGAAAGGAACAGCCTCCATGGAGGCCACCATCTTTCCCAGGACTCCCATGCAGAAACGAAGTGACTGAGGGGCTGGGCGTTTGAGAAGGCGGACCGCCTTGAGGAGTACTGAGAACTTTTCCTCTGGGAGGAAGACCCGAGCTAAGTTCGTGTCGAACACCATGCCCAGGAAGGACAGTCATTGGGATGGAATCAGAGAGGACTTGGTCCGGTTGATAATCCAGCCGAGACTGGCCAGGATGTCCAGGGAGACCTGGAGACTGTGGGCACAGTCTAGACGAGAGGACCCCTTGATCAACAGATCGTCCAGGTAGGGGATAACGAGGATCCCCCTGGAACGAAGGAGGGCCATGACCGCCGCCATGATTTTGGTGAAGACCCTGGGGGCAGACGCTAAACCAAAGGGGAGAGCCGTGAACTGGTAGTGATTGTCCCCGACAGCAAACCGAAGGAATCTGATGCCGTACGCAGATGGGGACATGAAGGTATGCATCTTGGATGTCGACCGAGCAGAGGAACTCCCCGGGTTCCATGGCGGCGATCACTGACCGCAGGGATTCCATTCTGAAGTGGTGAGGTCGGACGTGGCGGTTCAGAAGCTTCAAATCCAGGATAGGGCGAAGAGACCCGTCCTTCTTTGGGACTACAAAAAGGTTTGAGTAGAACCCGTAAAAACGGTCTTCGGAAGGAACGGGAATTACGACTCCGGCGGCGACCAGAGACGTTACGGCTTGAAGCAAGCCAGGTAAATGGGACAGCTGCTTTGGGGGGCGAGAGAGAAAGAAGCGATTTTCCGGGGGGGGGTAGAAAATTCGGACGGACGAAAGGGGCGAAATGTTCGAGGAGCCTTTGGGTTAAAGAAGCGTTTTGGCTTGGACAGGGGGAGAGAGGTACTCTTGCCCCCAGTCGCGTCTGAGATAATTTGATCCAGACGAGTGGCAAAAAGCCTGGAACCTTGAAACGCCAAGTTGGTGAGAGACTTTTTGGAAGTAGCATCTGCATTCCATGCTTTGAGCCAAAGAATGCGGCGCATAGCGACAATGTTGCTGCTTGCCCTGGCTGAACAGGCTGCTGCATCTAAGGAGGCAGTGAGAAGGTATTTCCCTGCGTGGTTAATCTGGTCGGCGAGGTCAGCCAGCTCGGTAGGGGAGGCCGAAGCCAAAATGCCTCGGCGGAGAATCTTGGCCCAGGCAGATATGGCCTTAGCCACCCATGTGGAAGCAAAGCTGGGGCAGAGGGAAGCACCCGTTGCCTCAAAAGCCGATTTGGCCAGCGCCTCAATTTGTCTGTCCGATGCGTCCTTAAGCGACGCGCCGTCCGGTAAGGAGAGAACAGTCTTGGAGGAAAGACGGGAGATCGGTGGATCGACCTTGAGAGATTCAGCCCACTTGGAGAGAAGATCGGCGCTAAAGGGATAGAGCACGTCCAGATGTTTTCTACCCGAAAAACGTTTTTCAGAATGTTCCCAGTGTTTAGACAGGGTAGACTCAAACTCCTCATGGGTAGGAAAGGAGCGAGAGGGACGCTTCACCCGCTTAAAGGAGACAGAGGAATCCTGGGGGGAACTCTCATCTTGTTTTAGTTTGAGGGTTAGCGATATAGCCAAAATAAGACTATCTACGACAGCCTGCATGCTAGAAGCCTGGTCTTAATCGGAGTCAGAACCGGACTGGGAATCCACATCAGACCCAATGTCCTCCTCCGAAGAGGGGAATTGGGAGGAGGAGAGCAGCTTGAGCGCTGCGGAGGGACCTGGAGAACCAGACGAAGAGCCAGACAGAGTCCTCTTTCTAGAGCGGCTGGCTGATTTGTCTCCCTGTGGTTCAGGGTCAGGTGCGGCCAACTCGCCATGGAAGACGGTCGGAGCGCTGGTGGCTGAAGGAGGCTGTGGAAGACGTTCAAGCGCCTGGACCAGGGACAGAGATACCTTAGTCAAATCAGAGACCGACTGAGAGATAGCAACGGCCCACTCAGGGGGAGGGGGAGCGCCCCCATCCCGAGAGTCAGAAGCTTCCTGCGGGGCAGACATGGCAGGAGGACTGCAGGACTGGCAGAGAGGCGACGATTGGCCTACAGACCACTTTATCTTACAACGAGCACAGGCGTAGTGAGTTATGGTAGGTTTGGTAAGGCAGGCTCCAGAAGAGTTGGACATAAGGATATTCTGCAGCACTATACTACAGAAAAGGCTAAAGGGCCTACAGTGGTATGGATAATACCAGGGAGGGGCCAATATAGCGTCACAATCCTACCGCACCGCAGAGCAGAGTTGTCCGTGTCCCCCAACACACGATGTCTCCTGTGCACGGGGCTGCTGAAGCAGGAAGTGCCAGCAGAGAAGAAGGGGCGGTGCTGTACGGAGAGGAATAAGACAAGGCTCCTGATAGGGCCGCACCGAAAGGGAAGGGTGTGCCCGGGATGTAAAAACCCCTCTGAGTGGAGGAGGAAAAGAGTGCCGAAAAAGGAGGGGGCGTGGCCTATCGCAAGGGTGTGGCCTATCGTAAGGGGCGTGGCCGGCCGCAGCGGTGAAAGTGAAAGTAAAAAACGGCCGTGACTGTGTGAAAGCACAGTACATTTAGACAGGGAAATACTGCTGCGGGGGAGCGGCTGCTGAAGCGCTGGTACCTGCATGTTCCAGTTCCACAGGTAGAGGGAGAGGATCGACCAGGGGCCCGATGAGAGAGGGGTCGCTGGAAATAGAATCCTTCGTCCAGAAGACGGCCTCGACCCCAAAACAAGGGGGAGGGTCACCGCTGGTGACCACTGTCTTCCTCTCAGCCCTCTCCGAGGAGAGGGGTGAGGGGGACTGTTTGGCAAGGACCGCCACCATAAAGACCCTGGAGCACCTGGGAGGGTGACAGGGTATAATGTCCTGCCGGCGGTCTGAGAGCTGCGATGCAGACGACACCACACTGCTCGCTCAGCCGCCCTCCTGGGGAGGCAGGGTGAAAGATTGCACCCTGAATCCCTGAATGCTGTATCTGAAAAAGAAAAGCCAAAATGTTAATAAAAACAACAAAACCTGTAAAGGAATCAAGATTAGCAGCGGATCTGAAGATCCAGGTCCGCCTCCTACAGACACTAAGCACAAACTGAGGTGCTTGGTGCCTGTCGGTGGGTGTATACTGCCGGGGAGGAGCTACACCTTTTTCCTTTTTTGCATAGTGTCAGCCTCCTAGCAGCAGCAGCATACACCCATGGTTGTCCTGTGTCCCCCAATGAAGCGATAAAGAAATAGAAAATTATAGCTCTCAGAATGTGGCAAATGTAAAAACTTTTTTTTCCTACAAAAAGTGTTTTAAATATGTGACAACAGGCAAAAAAAATAAAATATTATACATACCGTATATACTCGAGTATAAGCCGACCCGAGTATAAGCCGACCCGAGTATAAGCCGACCCGAGTATAAGCCGAGACCCCTAATTATGCCACAAAACTGGGAAAACTTAATGACTCGAGTATAAGCCTAGGGTGGAAAATGCAGAAGCTACCGGTAAATGTCAATAAAAATAGATACCAATAAAAGTAAAATTAATTGAGACATCAGTAGGTTAAGTGTTTTTGAATATCCATATTGAATCAGGAGCCCCATATAATGCTCCATACAGTTCATGATAGGCTCCATGAGATGCTCCATATTAAAATATGCCCCATATAATGCTGTACAAATGCTGATTATGGCTCCATAAGATGCTCCATAGAGATATTTGCCCCATATAATGCTGCACATGGCCCCATAAGATGCTCCATAGAGATATTTGCCCCCATATAACGCTGCACATGGCCCCATAAGATGCTCCATAGATATTATGCCCCATATGCTGTTGCTGCAATTAAAAAAAAACAAAAAAAAAACACTAACTTACCTCCCGTCGCTCACTATATTCACCTGTCCTCCGTTCCACCGACAAGCGTCGTTGTGTCTTCCGCACTGACGCTCAGGCAGAGGGCTGAGCGTCACTGCAGAGGAAGCAGAAGACAGCGGCGCCGACGGTGGAACGAGGAACAGGCGAATATAGTGCACTGCCCCCCGCCATACTCACCTGCTCCCGGCGCAGTCCCTGGTTCTCCGGGCGCTGGCAGATTCTTCCTGTATTGAGCGGTCACATGGTACTGCTCATTACAGTAATGAATATGCGGCTCCACCCCTATGGGAGTGGAGTCGGGTCCATATTCATTACTGCAATGAGCGGTACCATGTGACCGCTCAATACAAGAAGAAGCTGTCAGCGCCCGGAGAACGAGGGACGTCCAGGGACCGCGCCGGGAGCAGGTGAGTATGATTAAATGATTAGACAGCTGCCACTCCTCCTCCCCTGCCGACCCTGGGAATGACTTGAGTATAAGCCGAGAGGGGCAATTTCAGCCTAAAAAAAAAAATGGGCTGAAATTCTCGGCTTATACTCGATTATATACGGTACATACATATATACACACAGATGAGCGTGCAACTAATATATATCTTTTTTTTTTCTTCCTACTATTGCAAGGAGCCTTCTGAGATTGCTGGCTGGGGATGCGTTCACTTTGTTAAGGTACTGTGTTTGGTGCTGTTCCCATTTTTAACCTATATACACACATATATATACCGTATTTTTCCGACCATAAGACACTTTTTTCCTCCAAATTTGGGAGGAAAGTGTGGGTGTGTCTTATGGTAGTGGGGAGGGGCAGCGGCCAGTGGGATCGCACTGGGATCCCACTTGCAGGCGGCAGAAAAATGTCCCCACTGCCAGTGCTGGGGAAACCACATGGTCCCGATGATTAAGTGCAGTGAATATTCATTAGCCGCTTCCCCGCCCACCTGTTAGCTGAGCAGTGAGCGGGGAGCAGCAAATGAACAGGGATACACATGGTTTCCCCAGCGCTGGATTCCTGCAACAGCTTGGGAGATCTGTGTGTGGAGTGGAGGAGACAGCTGCATACCTGCCTGGCTGTGCTTGTCTGGATACTGAGTGCTGGGCATAAGGACCTGTGTGATGTCATGAAGTGGGCGGGCTGGAGAATCACATGGCAGCACAGAGCCCTCTCTTTTCTGATGTCATCACAGGTCCTTCAGACACTGCACTAGAATCTGCTGGCTTCCTCTTATAACCTGTGCTGTGGAGAGGCAACAAGAGGGAGGGCTGTGCGGTCATGGGATGCTCCAGCTTTTCACCTCACCACAGTGTGGCTGGCTGCCACAATTAAGAGGTTAGTCTTTACAACACACAATAAAGCACTCTGCCACTCCTTTGGTGAACTATAACTCCCAGCATGCCATAGGATCTGCAGGACATGCTGGGAGTTATAGTTCTCCCATGGGATTTTAAAGCAGCACTCCAGTGTTATTTTTCAGTGCTGGAGTGGTGCTTTAAATATAAGCCCTGTGCCCCCATTCTTAGACTCACCCTCCAGCGTCTTCACATAGTACTTTACAGACACCATACTGGGCCTGCAGCACCATCTTCTACCCGTAGCTTCCAGCATAATAACATACTATTATATATAATAACACCACATATAATAGTATGTTATTTATGTTATTACATTTTACCTCATTTGTTTGCTTCAAACTTTTTTTTCCTATTTTCCACCTCTAAAACCTGGGTGCGTCTTATAGTCCGAAAAATACAGTACATCCAACTATATCTATCTATCTATCTACACACACACACAGAGTATTCTAGAATATGTATGCGTAGTGTATAGCGCAGCCCACGCTGTACATTGCGCAGCCCACGCTGTACATTGCGCAGCCCACGCAGTACATTGCGCAGCCCACGCAGTACATTGCGCAGCCCACGCAGTACATTGCGCAGCCACTTCTATAGCACAGCCCATGAAGTATATTGCCCAGCCCACGCAGTATATTGCACAGCCCACGTATTATATAGCAATGTGGGCATCATATCCCTGTTAAAAAAAAGAAATAAAATAAAAAATAGTTATATACTCACCTTCCGGAGCCCCCGGATCCAAGCGAAGCGGTTACCGACGCTGCTCGTGCGCTCCGGTCTCAAGAGTGCATTGCGGTCTCGCGAGATGACGTAGCGGTCTCGCGAGACCGCTACGTCATCATCTCGCGAGATCGCAGCATGGACCGGTTACCGGAGCGTCGCGAGCGGGAAAGGCCTGTTGTCGATCCGGGGCCGACGGACGGTGAGTACATAACAATTTTTTTTTATTTATTTTTTTTAACATTAGATCGTTTTACTATTCATGCTGCATAGGCAGCATGAATAGTAAAAAGTTGGTCACACAGGGTTAATAGCAGCGGTAAAGGAGTGCATTACACCGTGGCATAACGCGGTCCGTTACCGCTGCCATTAACCCTGTGTGAGGGCAGACTGAAGGGGAGTACGGAGCGGCCATTTTGCCGCCGGACTATGACCGTCGCTGACTGGTCGTGGCAAAACAGCCACGAACAATCAGCGACTTGGATTCCATGACAGACAGAGGCCGCGACCAATGAATATCCCTGACAGAAAGAAAGACAGAAGGACAGACAGAAAGACGGAAGTGACCCTTAGACAATTATAGTAGACATAGATTCTCTCTCCATCTCTCTCTCTCCCCCCCTCTATCTCTCTCTATATCTATCTATCTATATATATACACACCAAGTAGCAAAAAAAGAAGGCAGCACTCCAAGGATTCAAAGTGAAAAAACGTGTGAAGTTTAATCGACCCACATCACTGCGCGACGTTTCGGCTCACACAGCCTTTTTCAAGCTTGAAAAAGGCTCAGTGTGAGCCGAAACGTCGCGCAGTGATGTGGGTCGATTAAACTTCACACGTTTTTTCACTTTGAATCCTTGGAGTGCTGCCTTCTTTTTTTGCTACTTGGTGTACATGTTGGATAGATGAGTGGACCATTCTATCCAGGGGGCCAGGCACCCACCATCGGTGAGCATTGTGCTGTTCCAGTATATATATTATATATATATATATATATATATATATATATATACACATATATACACATACATACATACACATACACTAGATGGTGGCCCGATTCTAACGCATCGGGTATTCTAGAATATGCATGTCCACGTAGTATATTGCCCAGTTACGTAGTATATTGCCCAGTCACGTAGTATACAGCACAGAGCCACGTAGTATACAGCACAGAGCCACGTAGTATACAGCACAGAGCCACGTAGTATACAGCACAGAGCCACGTAGTATATTGCCCAGTTACATAGTATACAGCGCAGAGCCACGTAGTATACAGCAGAGCCACGTAGTATACAGCAGAGCCACGTAGTATACAGCAGAGCCACGTAGTATACAGCAGAGCCACGTAGTATACAGCAGAGCCACGTAGTATATTGCCCAGCCACGTATGTCACAGGTTAAAAAATAAAAAAATAAACATACTCACCTTCAGAGGGTACCCTTGTAGTTCTGTCGCCTGTGTGCGGTGCAGGCGGCAGCTTCCGGTCCCAGGGTGTGATGACGTCACGATCACATGACCGTGACGTCACGGCAGGTCCTTCTCGCGCAGGACCTGTGATGACGTCGTGGTCACATGACCGTGACGTCATGGCAGGTCCTTGTCGCATACCATCCTTAGCACCGGAACCTGCCGCTTGCATGGATCGGTCACCGGAGCGTCGCGAGGAGCGGGAAAGGCGGCGGAAGGTGAATATATAATGATTTTTTATTTTTTTTAAATTTTTAACATTAGATGTTTTTACTATTGAGGCTGCATAGGCAGCATCAATAGTAAAAACTTGGTCACACAGGGTTAATAGCGGCGGTAACGGAGTGAGTTACCCGCGGCATAACGCGGTCCGTTACCGCTGGAATTAACCCTGCGTGAGCCGTGACTGCGGGGAGTATGGAGTGGGCGCCGGGCACTGACTGCAGGGGAGTAGGGAGGGACTACTCGATTCTCTAGAACCTTTGTACTACCAGTACCGTGGAAGCCCCCTATGTTTCCGTTAACAGATGACAGACGTTAGTGGGGACTTGCTGTTTTGTGGATGAATTTGGAGCTTTTGTTATGTAAAATGCTCATAACATTTATCCTGCGCTCTCTGTTGAACACTTAACATCAGGTTTTCCATGTAAATCTCCGAATGATGTGATTCAGATGAAACCCCTAAAGGGTGAAATTCCCAAAATGGGGTCACTTGAGGAGGGTATTCTAGTCTTCTAGCACTTAGGGGCTCTTTAAATGGTATCTGCAAACTATTCTATAGAAATTTGTTCTCCAAGAGTCAAATAGCGCTCCGTCGCTCCCAAGTCTCGCCATATGGCTAAGCAGAACTTTACACACATATTGCCACGTTCCGCAGAAATTGTGTGCCATTTTTACCCATTTTCCCCTTGTTAAAACGTAATCTTTGCAGGCTAAAAAAATTTGTGGTAAAAATCAGGGCTGTGGAGTCGGAGTTAGTTTTGGTTGGAGTCAGAGTCAGTAGAAATGTACCAACTCCAGCTTTTTAAAAAATGTATTAATATTTCATAATTGAACTTTCATATGAATTTTATAAATGTTACTCAAATATACATATGTTCTATCAAACTCTGAACAGTGATAAGCAGTTCTGCTGGAGATAGACATTTCTTACAATGTATGAAACTGAAAATGTGTTGCAAATTCTTAGTAG
Organism: Ranitomeya variabilis; assembly: GCF_051348905.1. Taxonomy (NCBI): domain Eukaryota; kingdom Metazoa; phylum Chordata; class Amphibia; order Anura; family Dendrobatidae; genus Ranitomeya; species Ranitomeya variabilis. The sequence goes on from NC_135233.1 coordinate 891,679,945, forward strand.
TAAAGCTCCTCCTCTAGACTAGATGTTTACTAGGTGTGCGTCTTCCAAGCATCTCACAGCTGCTACTCAGAAGAGGAAGACTGTAAGAAGTATTATCCTTTCAACAAACTTTGCATCAGATAACTAAGTACATGAGGAATAACAGTATTACTGACCACTATATCAGTTGTACAACCTGGCAATAATTTTGTACAATTGTTTTTAGGAAAAACAATTGTCATTTGGATTGTGAATGCAGAATTAAAAACCTGAGAATGTCAAAGAAGCGTCACATTAAATCAGCTGTATTTGAACATTTCACCATCACTCAAGATAGAAAACATTATGACTGTCAGTGTATGACAAATTATCCAGATGAAAACAAATGCTGTGAAGCCAAGATCAGTGCATATTCAGGCAAAGATAAAAATGCTCCTACCAGAGCTTCTAATCTAAAGAGACATTTACAGCGCTTTCATCCAGAAGTACTGAAAGCAGTGGATGAGAAAGACTGCATCCAAACCAATGAACCCGTGCCCAGCTCTTCCAGCCAAACAAAGGAGCAGAGAACTTTGCAGCCATCAGTTGCAAGATATTATGTCAGTGACAAAGTTACTGTGACAATGACAGTAGATACATTTAAAAAACAGATCATAGAGCTTGTTGTAAAGGATAGTGTGCTTATTTCATTATTTTCACGACCAGCTTTTATGTGTTTCAATGGGGAAATGGCCCGCAAGCTTGGCGTTTCTCTGGAGAGAGTATTAGAAAATTAGTAATCGAAGAAGCTTTTAAACAAAAGGAAGAACTTAAAAAAACTCTCAAGGGACTCTTTCTGTTTCTTAAAATGGATGCCTGCACACGTCACAGAGTGAACTATTTTGCCATCAATGTCCGATTTGTTTGTGACAAAAATGAAATAGTTACCAAGACATTGGCAGTAAAAGACACCAAAGCTCATCACACCAGTGAGTTTCTCCTGGTCTTGGTGGAAAAGGTTCTGCAAGACTATGAACTTAATAAAAGAGCAAGTTCTTTCTGTCGTAACTGACAATGCTTCAAATATGATAAGTACTATTAAGCTAATGAATGAGAGTAATGATGGTGACCAGCAGCTAGAAGAACATTCTGGGTCCACAGACACAGAAATGTTTGAAATAGAGGAACACAGTATTGTAACTGAGGAGCAAACTGAAGTTGCTTCAGATGAACAGCAACATGATAGTTTAGAAGATCTTGTTGAAACGGTCAATACGTTCTTTCATTCATCACATGCGCTGTGTTGTGCATATGCTACAGCTGGCTATAAGACAGTCTGCAAGAAGGACATACTGCTGCACTGATTGGCAAGGTGAGAAAATTGGCTACTGTTGCCAGAACCCCTAAAGTTGACTCAATTTTGAAGAGACGTGCTGGAAAAGGGGCAATTATTGATCAAGCCACACGATGGGGCAGTACTTACTTAATGATTCAGCGCTTGGTTGAACTGAAAACCTTTCTTGTAGACATGGCTAACCCTCAACTGACGCTAAATGAAAGTCAGTGGAATCAGGTGACTGAGCTGGAAAAATTGCTAGAGCACCCATTTACAGTGACTAAAAATTTACAAGCAGAGGACTTAACTCCAGGTATTTTCTTAAAGGAGTGGAAGAACCTGATGTTTCGCCTGTCCCAAAGAGGAGGGTTAATTGCAAGTGGCATTGCTGCATCAATGAAACGGAGAGAGGAGCTACTATTACAAAATAACATTCTTTTGGCAGCTGTTTATGTAGACCCAATGCATCGGATTCTTCTAGATGATCAACAGCTAACTAAAGGAAAAGAAGCTCTGTTTGTTCTGCAACCCTTTCATCCTTACTGCTATTTCAGTCAGGAGGAACAAGAAGAATTTGGTCATCCTGCCACATCTACACCCTCATCAACTGATGAAGAATTTAATTTCGAAAAATATTTGGATCACAAGGACCGTGCATAGCGTTCCCGCATAGAAGAAGAGTCATCCCCAAAGAACACAGCCAGTACAGTCATGGACAAAAATTTTGAGAATGAGACAAACATTAATTTTTCCAAAGTCTACTGCTTCATTTTTTCTAATGGCAATTTGCATATACTCCTGAATGTCAGAGTGATCAGCTTAACAGCAATTACTGTACTTGCAAAGTCAATATTTGCCCAGAAAATGAACTTTAACCCCCAAAACATATTTCAACATCATTGCAGTCCTGCCTTAAAAGGAGCAGCTAACATCGTTTTAGTGATTGATCCATTAACACAGGTGTGGGTGTTGATGAGGACAGGGCTGGCGATCAATCAGTCATGATAAAGTAAGAATGACATCACTGGACACTTTAAAAGGAGGCTGGTGCTTGGTATCATGGTTAACTGAAGAGAAACAATGGTTATCTCTAAAGAAACACGTGCAGCCATCATTGCACTGCACAAAAATGGCCTAACAGGGAAGAGTATCGCAGCTACAAAGATTGCACCTCAGTCAACAATCTATCGCATCATCAAGAACTTCAAGGAGAGAGCTTCCTTTGTTGTCAAAAAGGCTCCAGGGCGCCCAAGAAAGACCAGCAAGCGCCAGGACCGTATCTTAAAACTGTTTCAGCTGCGGGATCGGACTACCAACAGTGCCGAGCTTGCTCAGGAATGACAGCAGGCTGGTGTGAGTGCTTCTGCATGCACTGTGAGGCGGAGGCACTTTGAGCAAGGCCTGGTTTCAAGGAGGGCAGCAAAGAAGCCACTTCTCTCCAGAAAAAACATCAGGGACCGACTGATATTCTGCACCAGGTACAGGGAGTGGACTGCTGAGGACTGGGGCAAAGTCATTTTCTCTGATGAATCCCCTTTTCGATTGTTTGGGACATCTGGAAAACAGCTTATTCGGAGAAGAGGTGAGCGCTACCACCAGTCTTGTCTCAGGTCAACTGTAAAGCATCCTGAAACCATTCATGTGTGAGGTTGCTTCTCAGCCATGGGAATCGGCTCACTCACAGTCTTGCCTAAAAACACAGCCATGAATAAAGAATGGTACCAGAATGTCCTCCAAGAGCAACTTCTCCCAACCGTCCAAGAGCAGTTTGGCGCCCAACAATGCCTTTTCCAGCATGATGGAGCACCTTGCCATAAAGCAAAGGTGATAACTAAATGGCTCATGGAACAAAACATAGAGATTTTGGGTCCATGGCCTGGAAGCTCCCCACATCTTAAGCCCATTGAGAACTTGTGGACAATCATCAAGAGACGGGTGGACAAACAAAAACCAACAAATTCTGGCAAAATGCAAGCATTAATTATGCAAGAATGGACTGCTATCAGTCAGGATTTGGTCCAGAAGTTGATTGAGAGCATGCCAGGGAGAATTGCAGAGGTCTTGAAGAAGGGTCAACACTGCAAATATTGACTTGCTGCATTAACTCATTCTAACTGTCAATATAACCTATTGGTACTCATAATATGATTGCAATTATATTTCTGTATGTGATATAAACATCAGACAAACACTAATAAAAACCAGAGGGCAGCAGATCATGTGAAAAACGGTAATTAGTCTTACCGGTAATAGTATTTCCAGGAATCCATCCTGACAGCACCATGGAGGTTGTCTTCTTATACACAGTGGGACAGGAAACCACGAGCATAAAAGGACCCTCCCCTTACCAATCATCAGTGATTTTTAAAGTACCACATCTGGATGGATGCCAAAAAGAATATTTTATTTAAACACAAACAAGATACAAATGTTTACGTCACATCAGTTCTTAGTAAATCAGCATGGGAAGGGAAACTAGCAGTGCTGTCAGGATGGATTCCTGGAAATACTATTACCGGTAAGACTAATTACCGTTTTCCAGGTCATCCACCTGACAGCACCATGGAGAAGTACCAAAGCAGACTACTTCCTAGGGTGGGAATACTGCCTGGAGTACCCTCCTGCCAAAACTTAATTGCGTTGACATCACGTCTAGTTTGTAATGTTTGGAGAATGTACTAAGATTCGACCAGGAAGCGGCGTTACAAATTTGATCTGCTGAAGCCCCCCCTTTTTCTGCCCACGAGGCTGCCATTGACCTAGACAAATGTGCTCTGATATATCCCGGCGGATCCTTCCCCCGGGCTTTATAAGCCGAAATTATTGTAGATCTAATCCATCTCGCGATTGTGGATTTAGACACCTTTCTACCCTTAATTGGGCCTCTAAACTGAACAAAAAGATTATTATCTACCCTCCAGGGTGCTGTAACCTCTAGGTATTTAAGAACCGATTCTCTAACGTCCAGGCTATGGTAAAGAGACTCCTTTTGATTTCTGGGTGACTGAAAAAAGGAAGGAAGTATGACCTCCTGATTAATATTTGACTCGGAGACCACTTTCGGGAGGAAAGCTGGGTCCAGTCTCAGAACCAATCTGTCATGAAAGACCTGTAAATATGGATCCTGAATAGAGAGGGCCTGAAGCTCTCCTAGTCTCTTTGCTGAAGTAATGGCTACAAGAAAGGCTGTTTTTAGGGACAATTTACCTATGTCTGGATTATCCCCCAAATCAAACTGAATTTTACACAATTCATTAAGGACCAAATTTAAGTCCCATGGTGGAATAGTTTTCCTTATTAATGGTTTTAGTCTTGCAACCGCCCTGGAGAATCGACTTATCCATGGGTGAGCTGATAAAGTACAATCATAAAAAACACTAAGGGCCGCTACTTGTACCCATAAAGTACTGGGTCTAAGACCTGCTTTAAACCCTGCCTGTAAAAAGTCAAGGATCTTAGGTACATTAGGCCGGTCAGTATCGACTGTAGTTTCTCCACAGTAGCTGCAGAATTTTTTCCAAATTTTGGAATAGATTGAAGAGGTTACTGGCTTTCTGCTTGCTTTTAATGTAGAAATCACCTCATCTGATAAACCCTTTGCTCTTAGGACTTGCCGCTCAGAATCCAGGCCGATAGACGAAGGGTTTCTGGATTCCGGTGGAGAATGGGACCTTGAAAGAGGAGATCTGTTCTTTGTGGAAGAATAACTGGTTTCTCCTTTGACATTTTTTTTAGTAAGGCAAACCAACTCCTCTTCGGCCAGTACGGTACTACGAGCAGGACCTTGGCTCTGTCTTCTGCAATTTTTCTGAGAGTTCTTGGTATTAGTGCAAGCGGAGGGAACGCATACAACAGACCTCTTTCCCATGATTGGGAGAAGGCATCGACTCCCGCCGGGTTTTCCTGAGGGTTCAGCGAATAGAAGACGTTGACCTTTGCATTCTGTCTGGTTGCAAAGAGGTCTATCTTCGGGTTCCCCCAATGATGACAAGTCTTTGAAAACTTCGTTGTTTAGCTCCCATTCTGTTGATAGAACTGTCCTCCTGCTCAGGAAGTCCGCCACTTGGTTGCTGGAACCTTCCAAGTGAACTGCAGAGATCGAGAGTACCGTCACTTCTGCCCACCTGAAGATTCGTTCCGCCAACTGTTGTAGAGCCCTGTGCCTCGGACCACCCTGATGTCGAAGGAAAGCAACTGCTGTTGTGTTGTCCGAGAGTACTTTTACGTGTTTGTTCTTCACCAAGGCTTGTGCTGAAGATAGAACCTTCCAGACTGCGAGCAGTTCTCTGAAATTTGAGGACCGCGTGCTGTTTTCCCGAGTCCACTGACCCTGGTAATACCTTCCCTGGATGTGACCTCCCCAGCCTTGTTGACTTGCTTCCGTGGTAATTATCACTTCGGGAACATGATTCCAGGCCACTCCTTGCCTGAGATTCTTGGGATCTGTCCACCAACGTAACGAGGTCTTCACTTGGTTTGGCAGCTGTATCACTTTGTCTAAGGATCCCTGTCTTCTGTCCCAGGATGAGAGAATCGCCTGTTGAAGCCGTCGCGGGTGAAATTGACTCCAATTTACACAAGGTATGCAAGCCGTCATCAGCCCCAGGATTTTCATGGCATCTCTGATGGAAACTCTGCTCTCTGTGAAAAGATGAATCTTATCTATTATGCCTCGCAGTTTTTCTTCTGGCAGAAAGGACATTCTCACGCTTGAGTCTAGTATGACTCCGAGGAATTTTATCCTCCGTTTGGGTACTAGATCGGATTTTGCCCAGTTTATGATCCACCCCAAATTCTGCAGAGTGGAGATTACAAACTGACAGTTGGTCCTGAGTTGACTCACCGTGTCTGCAACCACTAAAAAGTCGTCCAGATACGGAACGACTATGATATCTCGATTTCTTAGGTAGGCTACTACCTCTATCTAATCTTCGTAAAAACCCTTGGGGCCGAAGCTAGACCAAACGGAAGACAGCGAAACTGGTAATGAAGGACTTTTCCTTCTTTTTCTACTGCGAACCTCAGATATTTTTGGTGGTTTAGGCAGATAGGAACGTGGTAATATGCACTCTTTAAATCTAGGGTGCACATCACCACCCCCCTGTCCATGAGAGGAACCGTAGATTTTAGTGACTCCATCTTGAATCGTTTGTACACTACCCAAGAATTTAGGTGTTTGAGGTTTATAATGGTTCTCCACTCCCCCGAGGGCTTTATTATGGAAAACAGGCTTGAATAAAACCCTTGTCCTATTTCTTGGGGAGGTACTGGGACAATCGCGGCTGTTTTCAGCAGATCCTGAATATCTACCCACATGGGAGATGACGAGGCGAGATGGGAGCTGGAGATCAGGAATTTCTGTGGGGGAGGGGAAGAGAATTCTATTCTGTAACCCTGAGCCACTAGTTGTAACACCCATGGGCTTGTAGTGATTTTTTGCCAGCCCTCCAAAAAACTGGTTAAACTCCCCCCCCACTCTGGTGGCGTCATTTTCTGTGGTAACCCGATGTTGAACCTGAAAAGGTGGATTCTTTACTTTTAGTTCTAGCTTCTCCACCCTTTGGGTAACTCCACCTTCCTTGTTTCCCTTTCCCCCTATAGTCAGTTCTCTGATTAAAACGTGACCTCCGAAAGGGCTGAAAGTTTTTGCGTTTGTCCTCTGGGAACCCCTTTTTATCATCTGACGCTTTCTCTAAGATGTCGTCTAGTACCGGCCCGAATACCCTTCCGCCTGAAAATGGGATGGCGCAAAGCTTATTTTTGGAATGTACGTCCCCTGACCAATTTTTAAGCCAGATCGCTTTTCTGGCTGCATTTGATAGGGATTGATTTCTGGCCGTAAATCTTACTGATTCTGCCGATGCGTCTGCTAGAAAATCTGTTCCCATTTTAAGAAGGGGAAGGGATTTTATTATAGTTTCTCTAGGGGTTTTAGAGGAAAGTTGATCCGCTAGGTCATCTACCCATAAGTGCATAGACCGTGCTACTGATGTCGCCGCTATGTTTGCACGCATTACAGCTGCTGAGCTCTCCCAGGCTCTTTTTAAGAGACTGTCTGCTTTCCTATCCATAGCCTCCTTCAAGTTAGATGAGTCCTCAAAGGGTATTGCAGTTCTCTTGGAGACTCTAGCTAGAGGAATGTCTATTTTGGGGACATCCTCCCAGTCTTTGACTTCCGCTGGATCAAAAGGGAGGCGTAGTTTAAAGTCTTTTGGGATAATCAGGCGTTTTTCCGCCTCCTCCCACTCTTCCAGAATCATCCCGCGAATATGAGCATTAACGGGAAAGACTTTTGAAGTCTGAGCTCGTAACCCGCCGAACATCTCATCTTGTATTGAACGAGAGGTTGGCGGTTCTTCAATTTGCATGGTGTGCCTCACAGCACCTAGCAGCTCATCCGTGTCTATTGAAGAGAATAAGTACTTTTTTCCCTTCTCAGGAGGGTCTCTAAACTCGTCTTCCTCCAGATCTGAATTGGACAACGCTCCTTCAGACGTAGAGTCCGAATCCCTCGTTCTCTTCCTATTATCCGGCTGTGAGGGTTGAGGAGTCATTAAGCCAGAGACTGACGCCTGTACCTCCTCCCTGATAATAGCCCGCATGTTAGACATGAGAGAGGCCTGTTCTTCACCCAGGATGCGATTAGTGCAGGGTTCACACAGGGGGCTACCTATAACAATAGAAGCAGCACCGTTTTAGAAGGATGTGCATATAACCGGGAGGAAAGCATTAGTGGTTGCCCTCTTTAGGGGACTTACGTGTGCCTGATTCTCTCCCTCTATCCTGGCGGTATCCTCCATTTCGGATAATGTGCAGGATAGATTCCTACCTACTCCTTTTACCTTTATACTTGTCTCCTGGCGTTGGAGCGTTCGCGCTCGCCGGCATGCCCCGGAAGTGCTCCGTCTCCACCATAGAGAGAGACGGGGATGCCGACCCCGCCCCCCGCCGGTGACCCGGAAGAGGCTAGCGTGCGGCGCTCCGGTGAAGCGGTGCTGCGGTGAGCCACCAGGCCGCCTGCCTGTTCACAGGGGCGGACCCGGGAACGCTCGCGCGGCGTGCACGGTCAAGAGCCCCCCGGGAGGAAACGACCGGCGATCCCAGGAGCAGCGCTGCACTGGGTAAGCTGAGGGACCCTGTGTCGGGTTTCAGCGTACGGGGTCTTGAAGTGGGAAGGGTAATAAGGGCCTAAACCCCCCGATCCACACTCCCCAAACGGAGCTTGCCGGAGTCTCGTAGTTCCTATCCAAAGTGGGACAGGAAAAACACTGATGATTGGTAAGGGGAGGGTCCTTTTATGCTCGTGGTTTCCGGTCCCACTGTGGATAAGAAGGGTATGGCTCCACGGTCCGGAGGGGCGGCGGTATCGCCGCAGCGGCGAAGCCACTCGGCGCTAAGCCCCGCCCCCTTTCTGGGATGCGATGGTGCCGGATGTGTACAGTACACATCCGGGATCATCGCACCCCTCGCCATAGGGCCCTGTGATATGCCTTGCGGGGACGCTGCGTCCCCGCAAGGTGTACGGACATGCTGCGATCTGAAAAGACGCGCAGCATGTCCGGAGTCGCAGGGCCGCCGCGTGCGGGTTTCCACGCATAGTGGAGACGGGATTTCATAAAATCCCCTCCACTATGCTGGAACATCTGGACGCTGCTTGTTTGACGCTGCAGCGTCAAACAAGCAGCGTTTACTTACCGTGGAAACATACCCGAAGACAGCCTCCATGGTGCTGTCAGGTGGATGACCTGGAAATATAATTTTGGTGTCATTCTCAAAACTTTTGGTCATGACTGTACATTTCAGCAGAATTTTTCATGTGCCCTAAAAGAAATTGAGAAATTTGACTGTTCATCAAAAATAACAGTGCAACAAGCGATTCCTCTGTATCCTGACATTGTCAGAGATGTTGCCCGAGTGGTTACTGCTTTGCCACCAACCCAAGTTAGTGTAGAGAGGTTGTTCTCTGCTCTCAAAATAATTAGATCAGATTTGAGGGCATCCATGGAGGAGGATCTGACAGAGGCAATACTTTTTCTGAGGACAAATTTATAGATTTCTTCTTATTAACTGCATAACAGTGTTTATTGCATATTTACTTACAAGAGTTTAGAAAAGTTTATAAAAGTTATTTGCTATATTCTAATTGTATTCTAATAAATATAGTTTTTGCTCTAAGTGGTCTGATTACTTATATGATTGTGAGAAACTGAATAAGCACGATGTTAATATTTTACAACAGTAAATTTATTGTTACGAATTGGCCATTTATGAAGGAGTCGGAGCTGGAGTTGGAGCCGGAACCTGATAAAATCCAGGAGTCGGAGTCGCAACTGTGGCTTACTGACTCCACAGCCCTGGTAAAAATGTAATTTTTTAATTATTTAATTACCGTATTTTCCGGCGTATAAGAGGACTTTTTAACCCCTAAAAATTGTCCCAAAAGTCGGGGGTCGTCTTATACGCCGGGTACGGGTGCACAGAGCGATCCTGGATGGTTCCCAGGGTCTGAAGGAGAGGAGACTCTCCTTCAGGCCCTGGGATCCATATTCATGTAAAAAATAAAGAATAAAAATAAAAAATATGCATATACTCACCCCTCCAACGGACCCTGGCTCTCACCGGTGCAAGCGTCTGCCTCCGTTCCTAAAAATGCAGTGAGTGAAGGACCTTCGATGAAGTCGCGGTCACATGAGCGGTCGCGTGACCGCGACGTCATCGCAGGTCCTTCACTCACTGCATTCTTAGGAACGGAGGCAGACGCTTGCACCGCTGAGGTCCAGGGTCCGTCGGAGGGGTGAGTATATCCATATTTTTTATTTTTATTCTTTATTTTTTACATGAATATGGATCCCAGGGCCTGAAGGAGAGTCTCCTTCTCCTCCAGACCCTGGGAACCACACGCCGTATAAGATGACTTAGCGTATAAGATGACCCCCGTCTTATACGGCGGGTATATCCCAAATTCCATATTTTGTATGGAAAAGTTGGGGGTCGTCTTATACGCCCAGTCGTCTTCTACACCAGAAAATACGGTATATAATTCTGTGAAACACCTGTGGCACTGGTGTCAATATAATCACTGCACTCCTAGTTGAATTGAGAAGTGTAGTTTGTAAAATGGGGTCACTTATTGGGGGGGTTCCGCTGTTCTGGCACCTCAGTGGCTCTGCCAATGTGACATTGCACCCTCAAACCATTCCAGCAAAATCTGCACTATAATTGCTCATAGCACTTCAATAATTCTGCTACATAGCGGCGATCTGAGCATCGCCTCTACGTAGCAGAGCCGATCAAGTTGTGGGAGCTTCTAGTCTCCCATGGAGGATATTGAAGCATGCCAAAATTTAAAAAAATGTTTTTAAAAATATGAAAAAAATAAAAAAGAAAAACTATAAAAGTTTAAATCACCCCCCTTCCGCCCCATTGAAAATAAAACAATAATAAAAAAATAAAAAAATCAAACCTACACATATTTGGTATTGCCGCGTTCAGAATCGTCCGGTCTATCAATAAAAAAAAAAAAAATTAACCTGATCGCTAAATGGTGTAGCGATAAAAAAAAAAAAAAAAAAAAGGCAAAATGCCAGAATTATGTTGTTTTGGTCGCCATGACATTGCATTAAAATGCAATAACGGGAGATCAAAAAAATGTATCTGCACCAAAATGGGATCATTAAAAATGTCAGATCAGCATGCAAAAATTAAGTGCTCACCTAACCCCAGATCACGAAAAATGGAGACGCTACCGTTATCGGAAAATGGAGCCATTTTTTTTAAGCAAAATTTTGAATTTGTTTTCACCACTTAGATAAAAAGGAACCTAGACATGTTAGGTGTCTATGAACTCGTAATGACCTGGAGAATCATAATGGCAGGTCAGTTCTAGCATTTAGTGAACCAAGCAAAAAAGCCAAACAAAAAACAAGTGCAAGATTGCACTTTTCTGCAATTTCACCGCCCTTGGAATTTTTTCCCGTTTTCAAGTACATGACATGGTAAAACCAATGGTGTCATTCAAAAGTACAACTCGTCCCGCAAAAACTAAGCCCTCACATGGCCATTGACGGAAAAACAAAAAATTACTGTTTCAAAAATAAAGCTGATGTGAAGTAGAGATGCAGTAAATGCCTCTTATTATTTTGTGTGTGGACATAACTATCCGGTTTAAGGGCATAAAAATTGAAAGCTTTAACATTGTGAAATTCTCTACATTTTTGCCAAAATTCCAATATTTTCACAAAGGAACACAAAAAATATTGACCTAAACTTACCACTCAACCTCACAATCACTGGGACACGTTGAAGCGTTCCAGAGTTATTACTTCATAATGTGACACTGGTCAGAATTGAAAATATTGGCCTGATCAGGAAGGCGAGAACAGGCTATGGCGTGAGTGGTTTTAATAAAAAAAAAAAAAAAAAAAAATCAATAAACATGAATACCCATAGTGACTGTAAAAGAAAAAAAAAAAAAAAAAACAACCAAATACACATGCAGCGATAGAAACCTACATCTCCTTTCATCATTCGGACTTTCGCAAGCCACCATCCACAAGGCTCTTGGTCATTTGCTCTGGAGTAAACCTATAAAAAAAAGTATGCAGATTACAATGCAAAGCAAACAATACGTCATTCTACATTTATGGTAACTATACAAGTTGGGTGTATTCAAAAAGTGTATGAGATCCACAGAGTAAATTTTTTTTTTTCACTTAAAGTGAAGAAAAAAAAAAATAGATATTAATATACAGTGGTTTGGGAAAGCATTCATCCCCTTGGCATGTTTCGTGTGTTGCTACCTTACAACCTGGAATTTTCCCTTATTTTATTTTATTATTTTTAAGCGTTTCCATGAATTCATGTAAAAAACATGCCTACAACTGTGAACATTAGATTTTTTTTTGTGAAGCAAACTATAAATATGAATACTGAAGTTTTTATTCTAAGGCTGCTTTCACACATCAGTTTTTTTCCCCCCATCAGTCACAATCCATCGAATGTTGAAAAAAACGGATCTGTCGCAGATTGTGAAAAACTGATGCGACGCATCCGACTAGCTGATCCAGCTAATTGGATCTTTAAAAAAAATAAATAAATCGGAGCATGCTCAGTTAAAAAAACACAAACAGAATCCGTCGCTGGCGTCCATCATTTGATGGATCCAGCGCCATAGGGTTCCATTCTAGCAAACGACAGACGGCGACGGTTCCGCTGCTGTCCCGTTTTTTCGACGTACACAAAAAACGTTACTATGTCAGTTTTCTCCGGCCGCCGGAAAAACAATTTTCCAGCGAAAAACGGATGAAACGTAAGGCCATCCGTCGCCAATACAAGTCTATGAGAAAAAAACGATTCCGGCGGCAAATTTTGCCGCATCAGTTTTTTAAAAATTCGCCGGATTAAGACTGATGGCAAAAAACTGATGTGTGAAAGCAGCCTAACTATTCATCCCTGAAAGTCAGTGTGATGGTGTAATATGCTATGTGGGTATCATTTTTCTGTATATTTCTATTTTACTGGTTATCATGGTGTTACTGTATCTCATAGGATGAGTTATTTGCCATCTGATATTCTCCCCACAGTTCTGTATTGTATGCTAATGACATGTTGACCTAGCTTGTTGAAACAATGACCCCCTGTAGTGCCTTAAACCACCAGGCACCTTTACCAGGTGTGGGAGGCCTAAAAACCGCCCCAACCTGTCTGACTACTTCTGGACATAAGGAGAGGACAGGAGCTGGGGGGAATTGAGATCCTGTGTGGACCCATGATGTGAAGACAGTACATCAGAGAGAGAAAGAAGGGAATATGGACTGTTATCCTCTGTGCTGGATTGTTGGACTTTTATCCTGTTACTGAAATGCATTCGTTTTCTGGAATATTTAATCCTTTGTGTGATGGATCGTATATATGGAACTTTCGTGTTTTGCCTAAATAAAGGTCTTGGAATTGTTCACTATTCTCTTGCTCTGTTGATTGTGTGATACCGGAGAAGGAACCTGTGACAACTAGTGGCAAGCAGCGGGATCAACAGAGCGTAACCTAATGGAGAACCACACACACACAGAGAGTACAGAAATTGGACTGTATCCAGTTTACAGGAGAGAGCCAGAGACCTGGGCCTGAACTACCAGGGACTGACTAAAGAGGCCTTAATCGATCTACTGGTGGGTGCTAGCCAGACCACCTACTCCCATATGTCTGAAGGACGAGCACTGGAGACGAGGACCCCCACCCCAAAAAGCCAGTGGGTGGTGTGGTACGAAGAAGAGATGGCGGTTCTGGGCCCAGCCGTCTCTCAGGAGCACAAGGAAGAGGCTGCCCGCCGGGCACAGTGGAGACAAGAAGCAATGGAGCTTGAAAGAGGGAGTAACGCAATGTGGAATGTAAACCCAACGATCCGGGAGCCTGTACGGATCACCCGGACAGAGTTTAAGCCATTTGATGAGGCTTCTGGAGATATGGAGGGGTTCTTCAAGGACTTTGAGCAGCAGTGTGCTGTTTTGGAGGTGCCCCACTCTGGCTGTATGCGTTTGTTAGTGGGACTCCTGAACGGTAGCCTGGCGGAGGCTTACCGAACCATTGACTCACAGCGGAATCGGGATTATAACATTGTAAAGCAGACTATCCTGGATTACCATGCTATCACCCCAGACTCATATAGGGCCAAGTTCCGAGACCTCCCATGCACTACGGGGGGGATCGTTTAGGATGTATGCACATAAGATGTCCCAGGCATGTCGGAGATGGCTGGAAGCAGAAAATGCCTTTACTGTGGAAGATGTTATACAGGCGTTCCTTATAGAACAATTTCTTGCCAAGTGCCCCGCAGGGGTACGGGAATGGGTGCGGGAGCGCACGCCGTGCACCGTGGATAGAGCTGCAGCCATGGCCGATGAAGTCCTAACTATCCGACCACAATGGAGGAGGCTTCTGGACAATGAACCATGGCCTTCTACCGCGCCCCGTCCCCCTCCGATTATATCTGCCCCTCCACCCAGCCGCAGGCCGATGACAATCACAGCTCACAATCCTGGGCCCCAACAGTTCCGAGCACGACCTGGGGGTATCACAGAGAGATGTTACGGGTGTGGGCAACCTGGACATTTGCAGTCTGGCTGTCCCTCAAGGATTCGGAGGGAGCCCCACCTCCTCCAGTGCGTCCTGTACACTCCATCCCACCTGAGGAAGAGGAATCTCCACCCCCACCAGAGTGGACCACTGACCACGGCACCATAGATACCCCCTCCTGGAGTGTACGGACTCCGGCCTTTGTCCATCAGAAATACACAGCAACGGCATTGCCACCTGCAGGATGTCTTAATTGATGGATACAAAGTGTCGGGATTTAGAGACACAGGGGCATTCCTGACTATCGCTGACCCCCATGTGGTTCGACCCGAGGCAATTCACCAGGGCCCGGGAATTCCCATTGCGGACACCCCCCGCCAGGACAAATATATAGAGAGCTTTGGTACGTTTGGATTTCGGTTTTGGAGAAAAACTCTGTTGGATTGGCGTTATGGGAGGACTTCCTGCAGATATCCTCCTTGGAAATGACATTGGGAAGTTGCAAAGTCATTTTGTGGGAGCAGAAGGTCCGTGGGCCTCTCCTTCTGATAGAACAATTGGAGGGAGATATCGCAGATACCTTAACGCCCATCATTCCATACGTTCTAGAATTCAGAGACTGCCTCGCCCGTACTTGGTTTTACGGTGTTTGGTTAGTGGGGCCTCTTGCTTAATGGTGTTGCAGCCTCTGTGGTCTTTCAGAAAAAGTAAAGTGTGTATACTAACAGATCATGTGACTTATATTGCACACAGGTGGTCTTCCTTTCACCAAGCATGAGACCAGAAATTTTAAGGGGCTTAATGGCAAGAGAGGTGAATACATATATACATGCCAATATGCCAATATTTAGTTACTTTATCCCTTAAATTAAATTTTTGACTATATTTTCTCACATCAGCAACTTAAGACTATTTAGTGCTGATGCATGACACAAATCGTATGACAAATATATTTAAATACAGGTTGCAGGACAGAGGAGGACGGGGGGGGGGACGGAGGAGGACGGGGGGAGGACGGAGGAGGACGGGGGGAGGACGGAGGAGGACGGAGGAGGACGGGGGGAGGACGGAGGAGGACGGGGGGGAGGACAGGGGGGAGGACAGAGGAGGACGGGGGGGAGGACAGAGGAGGACGGGGGGGAGGACAGAGGAGGACGGGGGGGGGGGGGAGGACAGAGGAGGACGGGGGGGGGGGGGGGAGGACAGAGGAGGACGGGGGGAGGACAGAGGAGGACGGGGGGGAGGACAGAGGAGGACGGGGGGGGGAGGACAGAGGAGGATGGGGGGGGAGGACAGAGGAGGACGGGGTGGGGGAGGACAGAGGAGGACGGGGGGAGGACAGAGGAGGACGGGGGGAGGACAGAGGAGGACGGGGGGAGGACAGAGGAGGACGGGGGGAGGACAGAGGAGGACGGGGGGAGGACAGAGGAAGGACAGGGGGAAGGACAGGGGGAAGGACAGAGGAGCCCAGCCATGCACACAAGATGAGACCGGGGGAGCCATGCATACAACAGGGGGAGCCACACACAGCAGGATAGGATGGGGGGGGAACCACACATACCGGGATAGGAATGAGGGGACAATACATACCCGACTTAGGCTATGTGCACACGTCCAGAATTGCCGCTGAAATTTCCACGGCAATTCCGCAACTGTGCCGCGGGTAAAATGCATGCGGAATTGATATGCGTTTTCCTGCTAAACACAAGCGATCTGTAGCATCGCTTGGAAAACTGATTGACAGGTAGGTCACACTTGTCAAACATAGTGTTTGACAAGTGTAACCAACGTTTTACTATTGATGCTGCCTATGCAAACACAAAAAACGCAACATGTGCACAAAAATTGGGGATTGCATTCTAATAGGATGCTTAACCCCTTCACCCCCAAGGGTGGTTTGCACGTTAATGACCGGGCCAATTTTTGTAATTCTGACTACTGTCTCTTTATGAGGTTATAACTCTGGAACGCTTCAACGGATCTTGGCGATTCTGACATTGTTTTCTCGTGACATATTGTACTTCATGATATAGTAAAATTTCTTCAATATAACTTGCGTTTATTTGTGAAAAAAACGAATATTTGGCGAAAATTTTGAAAATTTCGCAATTTTCCAACTTTGAATTTTTATGCCCTTAAATCACAGACATATGTCACGCAAAATACTTAATAAGTAACATTTCCTACATGTCTACTTTACATCAGCACAATTTTGGAACCAAAATTTTTTTTTTGTGACGGAGTTATAAGGGTTAAAAGTTGACCAGCAATTTCTCATTTTTACAACACCATTTTTTTTTAGGGACCACATCTCATTTTAAGTCATTTTGAGGGGTCTATATGATAGAAAATAACCAAGTGTGACACCATTCTAAAAACTGCACCCCTCAAGGTACTCAAAACCACTTTCAAGAAGTTTATTAACCCTTCAGGTGTTTCACAGGAATTTTTGGAATGTTTAAATAAAAATGAACATTTAACTTTTTTTCACACAAAATTTATTTCAGCTCCAATTTGTTTTATTTTACCAAGGGTAACAGGAGAAAATAGACCCCAAAATTTGACCCAAAAGCCATTTGACTTTTCAATGCAAAATTGACTGGAATTGAGATGGGACGCCATGTTGCATTTGGAGAGCCCCTGATGTGCCTAAACATTGAACCCCCCCCACAAGTGACACCATTTTGGAAAGTAGACCCCCTAAGGATCTTATCTAGATGTGTGGTGAGCACTTTGACCTAACAAGTGCTTCACAGAAGTTTATAATGCAGAGCCGTAAAAATAAAAAATCATATTTTTTCACAAAAATGATCTTTTCGCCCCCAATTTTTTATTTTCCCAAGGGTAAGAGAAGAAATTGGACCTCTAAAATTGTTGTGCAATTTGTCCTGAGTACGCTGATACACCATATGTGGGTGTAAACCATGGGCGTTTGCGTTTGGGCGCATAGCAGAGCTCGGAAGGGAAGGAGCGCTATTTTACTTTTCAATGCAAAATTGACTGGAATTAAGATGGGATGCCATGTTGCGTTTGGAGAGCCCCTGATGTGCCTAAACATTAAAAAACCCCACAAGTGACACCATTTTGGAAAGTAGACCCCCTAAGGAACTTATCTAGATGTGTTTTGAGAGCTTTGAACCCCCAAGTGTTTCACTACAGTTTATAACGCAGAGCCGTGAAAATAAAAATTCTTTTTTTTTTTTTTTTTCACAAAAATGATTTTTTAACCCCCAGTTTTGTATTTTCACAAGGGTATCAGGATAAATTGGACCCCAAAAGTTGTTGTCCAATTTGTCCTGAGTACGCTGATACCCCATATGTGGGGGGGAACCACTGTTTGGGCGCATGACAGAGCTCGGAAGGGAAGGAGCGCCATTTGGAATGCAGACTTAAATGGATTGGTCTGCAGGCGTCACGTTGCATTTGCAGAGCCCCTGATGTACCCAAACAGTACAAACCCCCCACAAGTGACCCCATATCGGAAACTAGACCCCCCAAGGAACTTATCTAGATGTGTTGTGAGAACTTTGAACCCCCAAGTGTCTCACTACAGTTTACAACGCAGAGCCGTGAAAATAAAAAAATCTTTTTTTTCCCACAAAACTTATTTTTTGGCCCCCAGTTTTGTATTTTCCCAAGGGTAGCAGGAGAAATTGGACCCCAACAGATGATGTCCAATTTGTCCTGAGTACGCCGATACCCCATATGTGGGGGGGAACCACTGTTTGGGCACACGGGAGAGCTCTGAAGGGAAGGAGCACTGTTTTCCTTTTTCAACGCAGAATTGGCTGGAATTCAGATCGGATGTCATGTCCCGTTTGGAGAGCCCCTGATGTGCCTAAACAGTGGAAACCCCCCAATTATAACTGAAACCCTAATCCAAACACACCCCTTACCCTAATCCCAACAGTAACCCTAACCACTCCTCTAACCCAGACACACCCAACCCTATTCCCAACCGTAAATGTAATCCAAACCCTAACCCTATCTTTAGCCCCAACCCTAACTGTAGCCCCAACCCTAGCCCCAACCCTAGCCCTAACCCTAGCAATAACACTAGCCGTAACCCTAGCCCTAACCCTAGCCCTAACCCTAGCCCTAAACCCTAGCCCTAAACCCTAGCCCTAAACCCTAGCCCTAAACCCTAGCCCTAAACCCTAGCCCTAAACCCTAGCCCTAAACCCTAGCCCTAAACCCTAGCCCTAAACCCTAGCCCTAAACCCTAGCCCTAGCCCTAATGGGAAAATGGAAATAAATACATTTTTTTATTTTTTTATTTTTCCCTAACTAAGGGGGTGATGAAGGGGGGTTTGATTTACCTTTATAGCGAGTTTTTTAGCGGATTTTTAGGATTGGCAGCCGTCACACACTGAAAGACGCTTTTCATTGCAAAAAATATTTTTTGCGTTACCACATTTTGAGAGCTGTAATTTTTCCATATTTGAGTCCACAGAGTCATGTGAGATCTTGTTTTTTGCGGGACGAGTTGACATTTTTATTGGTTACATTTTCGGACACGTGACACTTTTTGATCGCTTTTTATTCCGATTTTTGTGAGGCAGAGTGATCAAAAACCAGCTACTCATGAATTTCTTTTGGGGGAAGCGTTTATACCGTTCCGCGTTTGGTAAAATTGATAAAGCAGTTTTATTCGTCGGGTCAGTACGATTACAGCGATATCTCATTTATATCATTTTTTTTTTATGTTTTGGCGCTTTTATACGATAAAAACTATTTTAGAGAAAAAATAATTATTTTGGTATCGCTTTATTCTCAGGACTATAACTTTTTTATTTTTTTGCTGATGATGCTGTATGGCGGCTCGTTTTTTGCGGGACAAGATGACGTTTTCAGAGGTACCATGGTTATTTATATCAGTCTTTTTGATCGCATGTTATTCCACTTTTTGTTCGGCGGTATGATAATAAAGCGTTTTTTGCCTCTTTTTTTTTTTTTTTTTCTTACGGTGTTTCCTGAAGGGGTTAACTAGTGGGGCAGTTTTATAGGTTGGGTCGTTACGGACGCGGCGATACTAAATGTGTACTTTTATTGTTTTTTTTATTTTATTTAGCTAAAGAAATGTATTTATGGGAATAATATATATATTTTTTTCTTTATTTAGGATATTTTTTTTATTATTTTTTTTTTACACACATGGGGAATTTTTTTTTTACTTTTTTACTTTGTCCCAGGGGGGGACATTACAGATCATTGATCTGACAGTGTGCACAGCACTCTGTCAGATCGACGATCTGCTGTGCAGGGCTGCAGGCTTACCAGCGCCTGCTCTGATCCCTCCCTGCAGGACCCGGATGCCGCGGCCATCTTGGATCCGGGACCTGCGGCGAGGAGGGAGGTAGGAGACCCTCGGAGCAACGCGATCACATCGCGTTGCTCCGGGGGTCTCAGGGAAGCCCGCAGGGAGCCCCCTCCCTGCGCGATGCTTCCCTATACCGCCGGTACACCGCGATCATGTTTGATCGCGGTGTGCCGGGGGTTAATGTGCCGGGGGCGGTCCGTGACCGCTCCTGGCACATAGTGCCGGATGTCAGCTGCGATATGCAGCTGACACCCGGCCGATCGGCCGCGCTCCCCCCGTGAGCGCCGCTGATCGGTGATGACGTACTATCCCGTCGGTGGTCATACGGGCCCACCCCACCTCGACGGGATAGTACGTCAGATGTCAGAAAGGGGTTAATGTATGCGTCTTTTTCACGGTTTTATAGCGAAAAACCATGAAAAATCCTGAACGTGTGCACATAGCCTTTTACTCGAGTCAATAAGCTTACCCAGTTTTCCGTGGCAAAATTAGGTGCCTCTGCTTATACTCGGGTGAGCTTATACTTGAGTATATACGGTATATATATTTTTGTAGAACAGTATATATTAACCCCTTCATGGCCTTGGGATTTTCCGTTTTTTCCGTGTTCGTTTTTTGCTCCCCTCCTTACCAGAGCCATAACTTTTTTTTACTTTTCCGTCAATATGGCCATGTGAGGGCTTATTTTTTTGCGAAACAAGTTGTACTTTTGAATGACATCATTGGTTTTAGCATGTTGT
This sequence comes from Ranitomeya variabilis, assembly GCF_051348905.1. Classification (NCBI taxonomy): domain Eukaryota; kingdom Metazoa; phylum Chordata; class Amphibia; order Anura; family Dendrobatidae; genus Ranitomeya; species Ranitomeya variabilis. The sequence continues at coordinate 891,700,370 of NC_135233.1, forward strand.
GTACTGGAAAACGGGAAAAAAATTCCAAGTGCGGTAAAATTGCAAACAAAGTGCAGTCCCACACTTGTTTTCTGTTTGGCTTTTTTGCTAGGTTCACTAAATGCCAAAACTGACCTGCCATTATGATTCTCCAGGTCATTACGAGTTCATAGACACCTAACATGTCTAGGTAATTTTTTATCGAAGTGGTGAAAAAAAAAATTCCAAGCTTTCCTTAAAAAAAAAAAAAAAACATTGCGCCATTTTCTGATACCCGTAGAGTCTCCGTTTTTCATGATCTAGGGTCGGTTGAGGGCTTATTTTTTGCGTGCCGAGCTGGCGTTTTTAATGATACCATTTCAGTGCAGATACGTTCTTTTGATCGCCCGTTATTGCATTTTAATGCAATGTCGCTGCGACCAAAAAACGTAATTCTGGCGTTCCGAATTTTTTTCTCGCTATGCTGTTTAGCAATCAGGTTAATGCTTATTGATAGATCGGGCGATTCTGAACGTGGCGATACCAAATATGTGTAGGTTTGATTTTCTTTTTATTGATTTATTTTGAATGGGGCAAAAGGGGGGTGATTTTATTTAATTTTTTTTTTTTAGTTTTTATTTTTGCCATGCTTTAGTAGCCTCCATAGGAGTCTATCAGCTGGCACAACTCGATCGCCTCTGCTACATAGCAGCGATCATCAGATCACTGCTATGCAGCAGAAATGCAGGTGTGCTATGAGCGGCGACCACAGGGTGGCGCTCACAGCTACCGGGGATCAGTAACCATAGAGGTCTCAAGGACCTCTATAGTTAATATAGAGAAGCATTGCTGACCCCCGATCATGTGACGGGGGTCAGCGATGCGCTCATTTCCGGCAGCCTGGCCGGTTAAATGCCGCTGCCTGCGTTTGACAGCGGCATATAATTAGTTAATAGCGGCGGGTGAATCGCGATTTCACCCGCCGCTATTGCGGGCACATGTCAGCTGTTCAAAACAGCTGACATGTCCCGGCTTTGATGCGGGCTCACTGCCGGAGCCCGCATTAAAGCGGGGGTTCTGACCTCGGACGTACTATTCCGTCCGAGGTCAGAAATGGGTTAATCATTTTGTACAAAATAAGCTACAATCATCATGCAAAAGACAACAAAAGAGGAATTGAGAGGAGTGACTTAAATGAGAGTAATTAGGAGTAACAAGGCACAGGAAAGTATAGTCTAGGGGTAAGGAGTGAAGAGAATTAGGGAGACGAAGCATGTCAATGAAATCCACACAAGGCTGCTAAGTTTTCAGAATAAGCTCTATCAAGTCTGTACAACACCTTGGACCAATGAGCACAGTCCAGTTCTTTTTCTCCTTGGCTCAGGTAAGACGCTTCTGGCGTTGTCTATTGGTCATGAGTGGCTTCACACAAGGAATGCGATACTTGTAGCCCATGTCCTGGATATGTCTGTGTGTTGTGGCTCTTGAATCAATGATTCCAGCTGCAGTCCACTCCTTATGAATCTCCCCAAATTTTTTAATGGCTGTTTCTTAATCCTTTTTAGGCTGCAGTTATCCAGATTGCTTGTGCACAGTTTTCTACTACCCTTTTTCCTTCCACTCAACTCTCCATTAATATTCTTGGATATAGCACTCTGAACAGCCAGCTTCTTTAGTAATGACCATTTGTGATTTACCCTCCTTGTGGAGTGTCAATGACTGCCTTCTGGACATCTGTCAAGTCAGCAGTCTTCCCATGATTGTGGAGCCTACTTCCTAAGCGTATAGGAAGCCTTTGCAGGTGTTTTCTGTTAATTATTCTAATTTATTGACATAATGACTTTTGGGTTTTCATTGGCTGTAAGCCATAATCATCAACATTAACAGAAATAAACACTTGAAATGGATCACTCTGTTAATAATGACTCCATAAAATATCTGAGTTTCACTTTTTTGTATTGAAATTTAAATAAATTAACTTTTTGATATTTTAATTTTGTGAGAAGCACCTGTATGTCTGGGTTCCGAAACCAAAGATATTCGATTCCAGTAAGTATGTGCTGTGGAGCCAAGATCTTAGAATCTCCCTGAAGTAAAGTGATGATAATCCTGGGAAGAAGTGGAGGACCCTTGTATAAAACTAGTAGGTCCTATATAGTATGTTGATGGAATATTCAACCAAGGTGACTGATACTGATTGCTGCCAATGCTCACATGGCATTTAAGGTCTAAATCAGACTTTCAATAGCAGCATGTACCGTAGAATAGTACCAGTTGGTTCATAGCTACATTTGTTGGAAATGTGGCCTGGGCTAATTGGTAGTAAAAAGATATTTTGGCATCTGCCATAATCTCTACATGCTCACAGTTCTTCAGAATGTACAAAGCTACATGCCAAACTGAAGTCTAATCTACAAGATTACATAAATCCACGTTCCCACATTAAGAACTCTAAAAGGAATTAAAAGTGAATTTTGCAGGTACAGAATCTGTTGATGTTCAACCGATAACACATGCTCAATTTAGAACATACGAACAAGAAAAAAAAAAATGAACAAGGAATGAAGAATATTTAATATTGCCCCAGATTCCTCATAGAAAAGCCACACATTATCCCAACTGCACAACAATGAGGCTAACCCACATGAAGATCAGTTGCCAGAAGTTAAAGACTTTGTCTGACTTCAATTGCATATTCTTTGAAAATCACTGAAGTGACTGCTTTTTCATACAATCCATACAAATGTATTCTACTGTGAATTTCCAGTTTGCAACCATTCTAAGGGTACTGTCACACAGTGGCACTTTTGTCGCTACGACGGTACGATCCGTGACGTTCCAGCGATATCCATACGATATCGCTGTGTCTGACACGCAGCAGCGATCAGGGACCCTGCTGAGAATCGTACATCGTAGCAGATCGTTTGGAACTTTCTTTCGTCGCTGGATCTCCCGCTGTCATCGTTGGATCAGTGTGTGTGACACCGATCCAACGATGCGTTCGCTTGTAACCAGGGTAAACATCGGGTTACTAAGCGCAGGGCCGCGCTTAGTAACCCGATGTTTACCCTGGTTACCATCGTAAAAGTTAAAAAAAACAAACAGTACATACTCACATTCCGGTGTCCGTCAGGTCCCTTGCAGTCTGCTTCCCGCTCTGACTGCCGGCCGGAATGTAAGAGCAGAGCACAGCGGTGACGTCACCGCTGTGATCTGCTTTCACTTTACGGCGGCACTCAGTCAGAGCGGGAAGCAGACTGCAAGGGACCTGACGGACACCGGAATGTGAGTATGTACTGTTTGTTTTTTTTAACTTTTACGATGGTAACTAGGGTAAACATCGGGTTACTAAGCGCGACCCTGTGCTTAGTAACCCGATGTTTACCCTGGTTACCCGGGGCCTTCGGCATCGTTGGTCGCTGGAGAGCGGTCTGTGTGACAGCTCTCCAGCGACCACACAACGACTTACCAACGATCACGGCCAGGTCGTATCGCTGGTCGTGATCGTTGGAAAGTTGCAGAGTGTGACAGTACCTTAACAGAAATCAATGTGGCCTAAATGTATATGTATTGTCTGTAAGTATTGTAAAAAAAAAACTTACCTTTGATGGCAAACATCAAAAGAGAAATTTGACACTTACTTCAACCTCATCCCCTTCGGTTATTTCCTTCTTGATGTCAGGTAGGGGTGGCATCCGAACTTCATGGAACGGAACCTGACGTTCCGGCTGCCAGCTGAGAATAAGCAGGTGACAGCAGATTGGAACAGAGCAAGTGAGCATACAGCCAATGGTCACATGGAAAATATAAAAACGGCCTACTTACTTGTTTTCGAAAACAACTGTGAGCGAATCTTCATGGACATCTTTGATGAATCCCTGAAAGCAGAAAACAAAAATGGTTTAAAAATGCATACAAAAGTGAATAAAAAAAAGAATTATAATTTACTTTATAATGTGTTATATGCGGTGTTTAATTCAATCTCAGTCTATCAATTTACTCGAATCTACATAGAAAAAAACCCCCACAAATCGGTCTTTAGTTTTTCCTTACGAGTCGATAGCTTTTACTGGAATATCATTAGACTAGATGGCAGCCCGATTCTAAAGAATCGGGAGTCTAGAATCCATATATACTTTATTTATTCAAATGTAAGAATAATGTGGTGGGCGGGGCCCCTCGGCCTCCGATGTGGTGGGCGGGGCCCCTCGGCCTCCGATGTGGTGGGCGGGGCCCCTCGGCCTCCGATGTGGTGGGCGGGGCCCCTCGGCCTCCGATGTGGTGGGCGGGGCCCCTCGGCCTCCGATGTGGTGGGCGGGGCCCCTCGGCCTCCGATGTGGTGGGCGGGGCCCCTCGGCCTCCGATGTGGTGGGCGGGGCCCCTCGGCCTCCGATGTGGTGGGCGGGGCCCCTCGGCCTCCGATGTGGTGGGCGGGGCCCCTCGGCCTCCGATGTGGTGGGCGGGGCCCCTCGGCCTCCGATGTGGTGGGCGGGGCCCCTCGGCCTCCGATGTGGTGGGCGGGGCCCCTCGGCCTCCGATGTGGTGGGCGGGGCCCCTCGGCCTCCGATGTGGTGGGCGGGGCCCCTCGGCCTCCGATGTGGTGGGCGGGGCCCCTCGGCCTCCGATGTGGTGGGCGGGGCCCCTCGGCCTCCGATGTGGTGGGCGGGGCCCCTCGGCCTCCGATGTGGTGGGCGGGGCCCCTCGGCCTCCGATGTGGTGGGCGGGGCCCCTCGGCCTCCGATGTGGTGGGCGGGGCCCCTCGGCCTCCGATGTGGTGGGCGGGGCCCCTCGGCCTCCGATGTGGTGGGCGGGGCCCCTCGGCCTCCGATGTGGTGGGCGGGGCCCCTCGGCCTCCGATGTGGTGGGCGGGGCCCCTCGGCCTCCGATGTGGTGGGCGGGGCCCCTCGGCCTCCGATTTGGTGTGTGCTCTGCCTGGGGCCACTGTGCTCTGCCTGGGGCCCCATATGCTGCCTGGGGCCCCTGTGCTCTGCCTGGGGCCCCGTGTTCTGCCTGGGGCCACGTGCTCTGCCTGGGGCCACGTGCTCTGCCTGGGGCCCCTGTGCTCTGCCTGGGGCCCCTGTGCTCTGCCTGGGGCCCCTGTGCTCTGCCTGGGGCCCCTGTGCTCTGCCTGGGGCCCCTGTGCTCTGCCTGGGGCCCCTGTGCTCTGCCTGGGGCCCCTGTGCTCTGCCTGGGGCCCCATATGCTCTGCCTGGGGCCCCATATGCTGCCTGGGGCCCCATATGCTGCCTGGGGCCCCTGTGCTCTTCCTGGGGCCCCATATGCTGCCTGGGGCCCCTGTGCTCTGCCTGGGGCCCCATATGCTGCCTGGGGCCCCTGTGCTCTTCCTGGGGCCCCATATGCTGCCTGGGGCCCCTGTGCTCTGCCTGGGGCCCCATATGCTGCCTGGGGCCCCTGTGCTCTGCCTGGGGCCCCAGTGCTCTGCCTGGGGCCCCAGTGCTCTGCCTGGGGCCCCAGTGCTCTGCCTGGGGCCCCAGTGCTCTGCCTGGGGCCCCAGTGCTCTGCCTGGGTGTAGGACACTGGTGACGTCACTTAGCTCCGGACATTAGCTCCGGACATTAGCTCCGGACATTAGCTCCGGACATTAGCTCCGGACATTAGCTCCGGACATTAGCTCCGGACATTAGCTCCGGACATTAGCTCCGGACATTAGCTCCGGACATTAGCTCCGGACATTAGCTCCGGACATTAGCTCCGGACATTAGCTCCGGACATTAGCTCCGGACATTAGCTCCGGACAAAGCCACGGAAGTTGGCACAAATTGCAGGAAGTAGTATTCTAGGCAATTATATATTAGATGGGGAATGTTAAAGGAGCTGTCTATTAGGAGGACAACCCCTTCTAACACCCCAAGCTTTGCCCTGATAAAATAAAGCCTATAGTTCTCACGGTGTAGGCACTCGCGTTCCATGGGCTCTTGTGCGGCTGTATGACATGTGACCCCGACACCCAATCAGTGCTGGCGTCACTGTCCCCGTCTTTGGACAAATTGGACACGAAGAGGAAGTTAGAGAGCAGCGGCAAACCGGACTTCCTCTTAATGTTCAATTTGTCCAAAGGAGGGACAGTGACTCCAGCACTGATTGGGAGCCCTGGGGAGAGCGAGTGCCGTCACTGCAGGAACAGCACTGGCATGTTAGAGGAGTTTAAGTTTTTTTATTATATCAGGGTCAAGCGAGGGTTATGAGAATGGGTTGTCCAAGTAGTGGACAACTTCTTTAACCTTTTTGCTTCCAGGCTTTCTGAACATTTTACGCTTCAGGTAGAAAGGAAAATTTTTGCTCTTTTGAAGTGTACTAATTAAACAAAATTAAGAACATGTATAGATATTGGGTTGGGTTAAGTATCAATTTATTTTTCAAAGTAAACACCTGGCACACATTGTCAGAATACCACGCTGCACTTCATATAAACAAGCACGGTCATATATTCTGAGCCAAAATAAAAAATTTTTGTACAAAATTCCTTAAAAATTAATAATGGCTAAAAAGTGTGAACCAAACAGAAATTGGATACACCACACCTCCTTAACCTCTTCATGACTGAGCCAACTGAGCTTAAGGGTATGTGCACATGTTGCGAATTTCTTGCAGAAATTTCCTGAAGAAAACCGGAAATTTTCTGCAAGAAATCCACATTTTTTTTTTTGCGTTTTTTTTCTGTTTTTTTCGCGTTTTTTTTAGCATTCTGCAAGCGTAATTAGCTTGCAGAATGCTAAAGTTTTCCAAGCGATCTGTAGCATCGCTTGGAAAACTGACTGACAGGTTGGTCACACTTGTCAAACATACTGTTTGACAAGTGTGACCAACTTTTTACTATAGATGCAGCCTATGCAGCATCTATAGTAAAAGATAGAATGTTTAAAAATAATAAAAAAAATAAAAAAATGCTTATACTCACCCAGACATCTCCTCACCGGCGTCCGTTCCTCTTCCTATAGCTGGTCTGTGCGCACAGGACCTTCCGTGACGTCACGGTCACATGAGCGGTCACATGACCGCTCACGACCAATCACAGGACAGTGACGTCATCGGCAGGTCTTTCACCGCACACCAGCTACAGGAACCGAAGCGACAGCGTGCAGTGGAGGCGGGAAGACATCGAGGGTGAGTATAGGACTATTTTTTATTTTAATTCTTATTTTTTGACCAATTATATGGTGCCCAGTGCGTGGAGGAGAGTCTCCTCTCCTCCACCCTGGGTACCAACCGCACATAATCTGCTTACTTCCCGCATCGTGGGCACATCCCCGTGCGGGAAGTAAGCAGATCAATGGACCCCTAGGTGTGCGGAATCCCCTGCAATTCCGCATTTTAATGAACATGTTGCTTTTTTTTCCGCGATGCGATTTTTTCGCGGAAAAAAAGGCTACATTTGCACAAAAAATGCGGAATACACTTAAAATAATAGGAGGCATATGTAAGCGTTTTTTTCGCGTTTTTATCACGTTTTTATAGCGAAAAAACGTGAAAAAAACGTGAAAAATACTTAACGTGTGCACATGGCCTAAAGGGACTCTGTCACCCCAAACATCGTATCTGAGCTAAGCTCACCGGCATCAGGGGCTTATCTACAGCATTCTGTAATGCTGTAGATAAGCCCCCGATGTAACCTGAGAGATGAGAAATAAAGGTTAGAGTATACTCACCCAGGGGCGGTCCCGTCCGATGGGCGTCGCGGTCCGGGGCCTCCCATCTTCATAGGAGGACGTCCTCTTCTTGTCTTCTTGCCGCGGCACAGGCGTACTTTATGTGCCCTGTGGAGGGCAGAGCAAAGTACTGCAGTGCGCAGGCGCTGGGCCTCTCTGACCTTTCCCGGCGCCTGCGTACTGCGCTCGGCCCTCAACATGCACAAAGTACGCCTGCGCCGGAGCATGAAGACAAGAAGAGGACGTGATCGAATGAAGATGGGAGGCCCCGGACCCAGATCACGACACCCATCGGACCGGACCGGGACCGCCCCTGGGTAAGTATAATCTAACCTTCATTTCTCATCTTTCAGGTTACATCAGGGGCTTATCTACAGCATTCCAGAATGCTGTAGATAAGCCCCTGATGCCGGTGGGATTAGCTCAGATACGATTTTTGGGGTGACAGAGTCCCTTTAAGCTCAGCTGGCTCAGTCATGAAGAGGTTAAGGAGGTGTGGTGTATCCAATTTCTGTTTGGTTCACACTTTTTAGCCATTATTAATTTTTAAGGACTTTTGTAGAAACATTTTTTACTTTGGCTCAGAATAGTGACCAAGCCTCATTCTTTAAATCTGACGAGTGTCACTTTATTTTACTCACTCAAATACTGCCATTAGTTGCACAGTGCCTTACAAATATTATCTTTTGCAGTAATAACTTTGATAGTGTTCGGGCAGACAATTTTTGGTCCGAATGTGATCCGACAAAGCATCGGATCGCACTCGACCAATATTATTCTATCGGGCCATGCATATATCCAATTTTATCCTTGAACAGACTGAGGGAGGAGAGTGTAAAAGAAACACACACACACACACTGGGGAAGTCCACCTACAAAGAATTAAGAAGTCTAATTTTTATGGTAGATACACTGCAACCGAGAGATAGAATCTAAAAAAAAACAGAAAATCACATAGTATGATTTTTAAATACCTAAATTGCATTTTATTGCATGAAAGTATTTCATCACCTACCAACCAGCAATAATTCTGGCTCTGACAGACCTGTTAATTATTCTTTAACCCCTTAACGAGCAGAGGTATTTTTGGTTTTGCATTTTAATTTTTTGCCCCCCTTCTTCCCAGAGCCATATTTTTTTTTTGGTCAAAGTGACAATGTCTGAGGGCTTGCTTTTTTGCAAGACGAGTTGTACTTTTGAACGACACCATTGGCTTTTCCATGTCATGTACTCGAAAATTGAAAACAAATTCCAGGTGCTGTGAAATTGCAAAAAAAAAAAAAGTACAATCCTACAGTTTTGTTTTGTTTAGTTTGTTTTTTTACCAAGTTCACTAAATGCTTAAATTGACCTGTCATTATGAATCTCCAGGTCATTACGAGTTCATAGACAACAAACATGCCTAGGTTCGTTTTTCAGTAAAAAATTGCAAAGTTTTTGTTAAAAAAAATAAAAAAAATTGCTCCATTTTCGGGTACCCGTAATGTCTCCATTTTTCGTGATCTCTGGTTGGGTGAGGGCTTATTTTTTGCGCGCCAAGCTGAAGTTTTTAATGAAACCATTTTGGTGTAGTCACTTTTGATTGCCCAATATTGCATTTTAATGCAATGTTGCGGCGACCAAACAAAAAATTCAGTTCTGGCATTTTGACTTTCTCATTACGCCGTTTAGCGATCGGGTTAATTTTTTTTATATTGATAGATCGGGTGATTCTGAACGAGGCAATAGCAAATGTGTGTACGTTTTATTTTTTAGTTATTCTTTTATTTTGAATGGGGCTAATTTGAACTTTTTTTTATTTAAATTTTATTTTTTTTACTTTTTGCCTGCTTCACCAGTCTCCATGGGAGGCTAGTAGCTGCCATAATCCGAACGGCTGTGCTACATACAGGCAATCAGATCGCCTGCATGTTTGTAGATTGTGAGACCTCGCTGGTAGGGTCCTCTCTCGTCCTGCACCAGTCGTGAAATGTATTATTTAACCCCTTAACGACTTCCGATACGCCTTTTAACGGCAGCAGTTAAGGGTATTTAAACCACAGCGCAGCTTTTTTATGTAAAATAGGGGGCAGGTCACTGAGGGATCAGTGAACTGTCATAAGCCATCAGTATGAATAGCTTAAAAGCAGAGCACCACATAAAGACCCCCCCCCCACACCCCGAAGCACGAGCATATCATTAAAGGTACCGTCACACTAAACGACTTTATAACGATATCGCTAGCGATCCGTGACGTTGCAGCGTCCTCGCTAGCGATATCGTTTAGTTTGACACGCAGCAGCGATCAGGATCCTGCTGTGATGTCGCTGGTCGCTGAATAAAGTCCAGAACTTTATTTGGTCGTTTGATCGCTGTGTATCGTTGTGTTTGACACCAAATGCAACGATACCAGCGATATTTTACACTGGTAACCAGGGTAAACATCGGGTAACTAAGCGCGGGGCCGCGCTTAGTAACCCGATGTTTACCCTGGTTACCAGCGTAAAATGTAAAAAAAACAAACAGCACATACTCACATTGCGTCCCCTGCAGTCTGCTTCCTCCTCTGACTCAGCGCCGCAAAGTGAAAGTGAAAGCAGCACAGCGGTGACGTCACCGCTCTGCTCTCACTGTACGGCGCTCAGTCAGTCAGGAAGTGGACGCAGGGGGACGTGAATGTAAGTATGTGCTGTTTGTTTTTTTTACATTTTACGCTGGTAACCAGGGTAAACATCGGGTTACTAAGCGCGGCCCTGCGCTTAGTTACCCGATGTTTACCCTGGTTACCAGGGGACCTCGGCATCGTTGATCGCTGGAGAGCGGTCTGTGTGACAGCTCTCCAGCGATCAAACAGCGACGCTGCAGCGATCGGCATCGTTGTCGTTATCGCTGCAGCGTCGCTTAATGTGACGGTACCTTAACTGAAAAAGATTAAACAACAACCACCACAGGATGGATTTCATCAACCAAGGTGAATAAGGTTTAGTGTAATAGCGCCAACATGACACTGTCTGTAGGTTACTCAGCACAATCCTGCTGACAGGTGATGAGAATGATGAGAGGTATACTCAAGTCAGAACAATGACAGTAGGTGGGGGCATTTTGGACTATTACTCCCATCATCTGTCACCTGCTGCCGCTAATAACAGTGACAGCAAGAGCAGATGATCGGGGTATTTCTCACCCGCCGCCTGCGATATAACTAAATAAATGAAAAACCCGGTATGGGTTCCCCCTGCATTTTCTGTAACCAGCCAGGCTAAACTCTCAGCTGGGGGCTGCAACCCTCAGCTATCAGCTTCAGCAAGCCTGGTTATGAAGAATAGAGGGGTCCTCACACCTCATTTTTAATTATTTAAATAATAATAACCCCAAAAAAATAATTAACACGGTGTGGGGTCCCCTCCATTTTTGACAACCAGCTTTGCTAAAGCTCACAGCTGGGGGCTGGTATTCTCAGGTAAGGGGCCATGGATATTGACCCCCCCAGCCTAAAAATAGTGGCCGCCCCAGAAAAGGTACATCTATTAGAGGCGACAACTCTGGCGCTTTGCTCGGCTCTTCCCACTTGCCCTGTAGCGGTGGCAAGTGGGGTTTCTGTCAGCTTTGTATTGTCCAGTGACATCAAGCCCACAGCTTAGTAATGGAGAGGAGTCTATAAGACACCTATCCATTACTAATCCTATAGTTATATGATACATAAACAAACAGCCAGAATAAAGTTCTTTAATAATCTTAAAGGGAACCTGTCACCTCCCAAAATCAAAGGTGAGCTAAGCCTACCAGCATCAGGGGCTAATCTACAGTATTCTGTAATGCTGTAGATAAGCCCCTGATGTATCCTGAAAAAAGAGAAAAAGAGGTTAGATTATACTCACCCAGGGGCAGTCCCGGTCGAATTCTGGGCCTCCCATCTTCTTACGATGACATCCTCTTCTTGTATTTACGCTGCGGCTCCGGCACAGGTGTACTTTGTCTGACCTGTTGAGGGCAAAGCAAAGTGCGCAGGCCTCTCTGACCTTTCCCAGCACCTGCGCACTGCAGTACTTTGCTCTGCCCTCAACAGAAAAGACAAAGTACGCCTGTGCCGGAGCCGCAGCGTGAATACAAGAAGAGGACGCCATCGTAAGAAGATGGGAGGTCCCGGACCGGACCGCGACGCCCATCGGACCAGAACCGTACCGGGACCGCCCCTGGGTGAGTATAATCTCTCTCTTTTTCTCATCTTTCAGGATACATCGGGGGCTTATCTACAGCATAAAAAAGCAGCAGAACTGCAGTGTGAACTTAGCCTTATGGATACATTTTTACCATATTGCATCAAAATCATAAGGATATCTTCACATGCAGATATATTTTTGATGAAATGTACATGGCTGTATTATGTACCAGAATATCATGCGCATGTTGCAGAACCATCTCTTCACATTTATAGAATAGAGTTTCCAGACGGATGGCATCACTCTTCTGCCACTTAATTTAAAAATGGACACTATTAACTTAAGTGCTATCAAATCCAACAGACACCTGAGAAAGGAGAAATCCAGTCCATGTCAAAATGCGCCCATATGCATTTGAGAGAAGACGCTCAATCAACTCATTTCAGCAGATCTGGCTGACGATTTAAATATATGGGCCTTCCCAAAAGACCAACCATCCTCAGACTTGATGAGGAGTGGGCATGCTAAAATAACACCCCATTTATTATGTTATTCTCAGGAAGAGAATAGGCCAGCAGTGGTTTCGGCACACTCAAGAGCCAAACTAGTATGTGTGTGGCGACAAGAAGTATAGCTGTCAGCCTATTAAGAGCGTGCAATAATGGCACTCAGGCTGCCTGTGCGAGGGGAAGCCGCAACCAATCAAGCGGCCGCTGCAACGAAAATGTGATATTACATGGTGACTTATACCATGTCATGTCCTCAGGCAAGCTCAAGTTCAGCTCAGCACATAGAAGACAGACAGGAGTCTAATAGGTTGCATGGACTGGTGGTTTCTTAATGAGACTGTGCCGTTAACAAATTTCGTTATTGTTCAATTTGTACAGAAAAATAGAGCATCAGTAATGTAAGCATAGTTGTAAGCCTTATTCATAGGAACCCACTGTACTTGTGTGTAAAAGGACCCGTCACCAGGTCAAAAAAGTGTCCAGTTTTTGTTCATTTAGACTATGTGCCCACGATCTGGAACTAGCAGCATTTTAGATGCTGTATTTTCTCTTTGTCCAAAACGCAGCGTTCTATTGAACAAAGGTAAATCCACGTGTTCACTGAACCATTTACCGCATTAAATACATTGTTTTCATTAAATTTTTGTTGCGGAGATTAGCGTCTCTGCAAGAGAAATTGGCATACAGCGGTCCTGAAAGACGTGCCACGTGTCAGTTTCTATGGGTGATCAACAGGCGCACATACACAAGTAGTGGAATGGGATTTCTAAAAATCCCATCCACTATGCTGTAACATCTGGCTGCAGTGGTTTTGATGCTGCAATAATATGCAGGTAAAAATCGTAGCAATTCCTGATCGTGGGCACATACCGTAATATACCTGCTGCTCCCTATAAATGTCCTCAAAACGTTCAGGAGATATGGACTTTATTTGGTGATAATTTTTATGCCGTTAATGAAAGGAGTGGTTGTCACAGGGAAATTTTGCAGAAAAACCCAAGGACACTCCCAGACAATCCTGTGAGCAGTGCAATGGTAATGGCCATAAAAAGTAGAGCTAAATGTTTTATCTGCTGCAGATCTACCGGTTCGGTTCGCTGAGTATAACCCCATCCACACCACTGATTAGCAGCATCCTGTGTACACAGTGCATAGGCAGAGAGCTACCAATAAGTCGTGGGGTGTTGTTGGGACTATAAACATACCCCTACTAGAAAACCAAAGTCCTGCCCCTGTTCTGTAGTCCCGAGTATACTCCCATTTAATGTATATGCAGCAATAGGATTACTCCTTCCCAGGTGCATTACTCTACATTTACCGTATTTTTCGGACCATAAGACGCACTTTTTTTCCTCCAAATATGGGAGGAAAGTGTGGGTGCGTCTTATAGTCCGGATGTAACATGTGGGAAGGGGGCAGCCACAAGTGGGATCCACTGTGATCCCACTCATAAGAGGCTGCCTGACTGCAGTGCTGGGGAAACCACATGGTCCCGATGATTAAAGTGCAGTGAATATTCATTAGCCGCTTCCCCGCCCAACTGTCGCTGAGCAGTGAGTGGGGAGCAGCACATGAATACTCCTTCACTGAAACACACATGGTTTCCCCGGCCCTGGATTCCTGCAGCAGCTGGGGAGATCTGTGTGTCTGGTGGAGGGGGGGGGCAGCAGCAGGGGCCGGAGGAGACAAGATCGCTGCATACCTGCCTGGCTGTGCTGGATGCTGAGTGCTGCGGCAAAAGGACCTGTGTGATGTCATTAAGTGGGCGGGCTGGAGCATCACATGGCAGCACAGAGCCCTCCCTCTTCTGATGTCATCACAGGTCCTTCAGACATGGCACTAGAATCTGCAAGCTTCCACTTATTACCTATGGAGAGGCAACAAGAGGGGGGGCTCTGTGTGTGCAGTCATGGGATGCTCCAGCTTTTTACCTCACCACAGTAGCTGGCTGGCTGCAGGACCTGCACAACTAAGAATTACGGTAAAAGGTTAGTCTTTACAACACACAATAATTTTTCACCTCTAAAACCTGGGTGCGTCTTATAGTCCGGTGCGTCTTAGGCTACTTTCACACTGGCGTTAACTGCATTACGTCGCAATGCGTCATTTTGCCGAAAAAACGCATCCTGCAAAAGTGCTTGCAGGATGCGTTTTTTCTGCATTGACTAACATTAGCGACGCAATGACACACGTCGCAACCGTCGTGCGACGGTTGCGCCGTGCTGTGGCGGACCGTCGGGAGCAAAAAGCGTTACATGTAACGTTTTTTAGCTCCCGACGGTCCGCTTTTTCCGACCGCGCATGCGCGGCCGGAACTCCGCCCCCACCTCCCCGCACCTCACAATGGGGCAGCGGATGCCCTGGAAAAATGCATCCGCTGCCCTCGTTGTGCGGCGGAGACAACGCTAGCGTCGGGAACCTCAGCCCGACGCTAGTGTGAAAGTAGCCTTATAGTCCAAAAAATACGGTATCTACATTAAACCTCATTTGAGAAGTGTTTGCCCATTCAGACATCTTATCCAGATTACATTGCAGTTTTGCAAAACAAAGATCAGATTTTAGTATCCTATATAGTTTGGTGTGGTTAGCAAAAACTAACACTTTACTCTCAATCTCATCCACAAGGTCATTAATAAAGAGGTTAACATGACAAACATTTTATCAGGCAAACAGAAGGGATGCTGCTCGTGTGCATATTGCCCACCGTTTGCGCGCAGTCAGATGGCCGTATAAATCGTAACGAGATTGTGTTTCTATACAGCTGTCACGCTGAGGCTGGGAAAGATGCCGGTCAGTCCATGCACTGCATTCCGACTTACACGGTCGTCGGACTGTGCCCTTAGACCGATTGGGGAACATCATACTTGGCTTGGCAAATCCCATTTATCTGTCCATATTCTGGACAATCTGCAATACAGGGCGACAAGCCCAAACACACTGTTCCATTGAACTTCAAGCACAATGCATAGATTGCAATGTGGAAACCATATGCTGACGTACATACATTCATCACAGAACAAATGATACGCTAAGAGCACATTTTGCTAATTGTAAAAATAAAAATGTAATGGAGAATGCAGGATTTTTCTTTTTATGTACATTCCTTCATAACATATTACATTGTTCTTTAGTATCAGTGATATGGAAGCCAAATACAGCCATATGCATTGAATTGTGAAACCCCCTACAACACTAAACATTAGATTTTCATTTTGATGCAACTAGAGCCTCTTTCTCTCCTGATAAGTAAAAGCAACTTTCAACGATCTTTTCTTATAACTAGGCATTGTGCCATTCATCTTATTATTTCAAGATATATGCAAATTAACTTAACCCCTTCCCGACCCATGACGCCTATGTGGCGTCATGGAATGATCGCGTCCCTGCAGATCGGGTGAAGGGGTTAACTCCTATTTTACCCGATCTGCAGGGAGAGGGGGAGTGGTACTTCAGCCCAGGGGGGGTGGCTTCACCCCCCCCCCCCCCGTGGCTACGATCGCTCTGATTGGCTGTTGAAAGTGAAACTGCCAATCAGAGCGATTTGTAATATTTCACCTAAAAAACTGGTGAAATATTACAATCCAGCCATGGCCGATGCTGCAATACCATCGGCCATGGCTGGAAAACCTGAAGTGACCCCCCCCCACCCCACCGATCGCCCCCCCAGTGCTCCGTTATGGGGTCCGGTCCCCTCCGTCCTGTGCTCCGCTCCCCCGTCCTCCTGCCTGCTCCCCCCCCTGCTCCTATGTCACCCCCCGGTGCTCCGACGCCCCCCCGTGCCCCGATCTCCCCCCCTTATACTTACCGAGGCTCCCGGTGTCGGTCCGTCTCCTCGCTGGGCGCCGCCATCTTCCAAAATGGCGGGCGCATGCCCAGTGCGCCCGCCGAATCTGCCGGCCGGCAGATTCATTACAAGTACATTTTGATCGCTGTGGTAGGTTCTATCACAGCAATCAAAATAAAAAAATAATAAATAAACCCCCCCCTTTATCACCCCCATAGGTAGGGACAATAATAAAATAAAGAAAATATTTTTTTTTCTTTTTCCACTAGGGTTAGGGTTAGAACTAGGGTTAGAACTAGGGGTAGGGTTAGGGGTAGGGTTAGGGTTACGGGTAGGGTTAGGGGTAGGGTTATGGCATGTGCACACAGAGCGGATCGGCCGCGGATCCGCAGCGGATCGGCCGCGGATTTCCGTGCAGAAACACTGCATTGTATTTTCCGCAGCATGTCAATTCTTTGTGCGGATTCCGCAGCGTTTTACACCTGTTCCTCAATAGGAATCCGCAGGTGAATTCCGCACAAAAAAACACTGGAAATCTGCTGTAAATCCGCAGGTAAAACGCAGTGCCTTTTACCTGCAGATTTTTCAAAAATCGTGCGGAAAAATCTCACACGAATCCGCAACGTGGGCACATAGCCTTAGGGTTAGGGTTGGAATTAGAGTTAGGGTTGGAATTAGGGCTAGGGTTTGAAATAGGGTTAAGATTAGGCTTGTGGTTAGGGTTACGGATAGGGTTAGGGGTGTGTTGGGGTTACAGTTGTGGTTAGGGTTGGGATTAGGGTAAAGGTTGGGATTAGGGTTAGGATTAGGGTTGGAATTAGGGTTACGGGTGTGTTGCGGTTAGGGTTGTGGTTAGGGGTGTGTTGGGGTTAGGGTTGTGATTAGGGTTATGGCTACAGTTGGGATTAAGATTAGGGGTGTGTTGGGGTTAGTGTTGAAGTTAGAATTGAGGGGTTTCCACTGTTTAGGCACATCAGGGGTCTCCAAACGCAACATGGCGCCACCATTGATTCCAGCCAATCTTGCGTTCAAAAAGTCAAATGGTGCTCCCGCCCTTCCAAGCCCCGACGTGCGCCCAAACAGTGGTTTACCCCCACATTTGGGGTACCAGCGTACTCAGGACAAACTGGGCAACAACTGTTGGGGTCCAATTTCTCCTGTTACCTTTGCAAAAATAAAAAATTACTTGCTAAAACATAATTTTTGAGGAAAGAACAATTATTTTTTATTTTCACGGCTCTGCGTTATAAACTTCTGTGAAGCACTTGGGGGTTGAAAGTGCTCACTACACATCTAGATAAGTTCCCTTGGGGGTCTAGTTTCCAAAATGGAGTCAATTGTGGGGAGTTCCTACTGTTTAGGCCCATCAGGGGCTCTGCAAACGCAACCTGACGCCCGCAGAGCATTCCATCAAAGTCTGCATTTCAAAACGTCACTACTTCCCTTCCGAACCCCGACGTGTGCCAAAACAGTGGTTTACCCCCACATATGGGGTATCAGCGTACTCAGGAGAAACTGGACAACAACTTTTGGCGTCCAATTTCTCCTGTTACCCTTGGGAAAATAAAAAATTGTGGGCTAAAAAATCTTTTTTGAGAAAAAAATTATTTTTTATTTTCATGGCTCTGCGTTATAAACTTCTGTGAAGCACTTGGGGGTTATAAGTGCTCACTATGCATCTAGATAAGTTCCTTGGGGGGTCTAGTTTCCAAAATGGGGTCACTTGTAGGGGAGCTCCAATGTTTAGGCACACAGGGGCTCTCCAAACGCGACATGGTGTCCGCTAACGATTGGAGCCAATTTTCCATTCAAAAAGTCAAATGGCACGCCTCCCCTTCCGAGCCTTGCCGTGCACCCAAACAGTGGTTTACCCCCACATATGAGGTATCGGCATACTCAGGAGAAATTGCCCAACAAATTTTAGGATCCATTTTATCCTGTTGCCCATGTGAAAATGAAAGAATTGAGGCTAAAAGAAATTTTGTGTGAAAAAAAAAGTACTTTTTCATTTTTGCGGATCAATTTGTGAAGCACCTGGGGGTTTAAAGTGCTCACTATGCCTCTAGATGAGTTCCTTGGGGGGTCTAGTTTCCAAAATGGGGTCACTTGTGGAGGAGCTCCAATGTTTAGGCACACGGGGGCTCTCCAAACGCGACATGGTGTCCGCTAAAGATTGGAGCCAATTTTTCATTCAAAAAGTCAAATGGCGCTCCTTCCCTTCCGAGCCCTGCCGTGCGCCCAAACAGTGGTTTACCCCCACATATGAGGTATCAGCGTACTCAGCACAAATTGGATAACAACGTCCGTGGTCCAGTTTCTCCTTTTACCATTGGGAAAATAAAAAATTGTTGCTAAAAAATCATTTTTGTGACTAAAAAGTTAAATGTTCATTTTTTCCTTCCATGTTGCTTCTGCTGCTGTGAAACACCTGAAGGGTTAATAAACTTCTTGAATGTGGTTTTGAGCACCTTGAGGGGTGCAGTTTTTAGAATGGTGTCACTTTTGGGTATTTTCAGCCATATAGAACCCTCAAACTAACTTCAAATGTGAGGTGGTCCCTAAAAAAAATGGTTTTGTAAATTTTGTTGTAAAAATGAGAAATCACTGGTCAACTTTTAACCCTTATAACTTCCTAGCAAAAAAAAAAATGTGTTTCCAAAATTGTGCTGATGTAAAGTAGACATGTGGGAAATGTTATTTATTAACTATTTTGTGTCACATAACTCTCTGGTTTAACAGAATAAAAATTCAAAATGTGAAAATTGCGAAATTTTCAAAATTTTTGCCAAATTTCCGTTTTTTTCACAAATAAACTCAGAAATTATCGACCTAAATTTACCACTAACATGAAGCCCAATATGTCACGAAAAAACAATCTCATAATCGCTAGGATCTGTTGAAGCGTTCCTGAGTTATTACCTCATAAAGGGACACTGGTCAGAATTGCAAAAAACGGCAAGGTCATGAAGGGGTTAAAAAAAGACCAACAATGGCTTCAGGGGTTGCCATGTGCCTTAGCCTATTAGTTTTGGCCAGAGGCTGGGTCTTGTAGTGTATAGGCTCATACAAATGAGTGTATAATACCGACATGTGGTGTGAGGGGGAAAATAATAAATAAAAAATATAGAACAGCACATTGACCAATAGGGGTCTTCAGATGACCGGTTTCTCACAATGATGGGGGGTTAAAAAAAGACCAACAATGGCTTCAGGGGTTGCCATGTGCCTTAGCCTATTAGTTTTGGCCAGAGGCTGGGTCTTGTAGTGTATAGGCTCATACAAATGAGTGTATAATACCGACATGTGGTGTGAGGGGGAAAATAATAAATAAAAAATATAGAACAGCACATTGACCAATAGGGGTCTTCAGATGACCGGTTTCTCACAATGATGGAGTATTCGTATAAACAAAAAATAAATAAAATTGCAGTATGCTCTATTTCTTTTCAGAGTTTCAGTTGAGACTAGCCTGTTCAAGTTTATGGTTGCCCCCCAAAAAATAGAAATTGGAATCCACACTGAACATCCGTGTGACATCCGATTTTTGAAGTGAATGTGTCAACAAGTTTTTGCTACCTCATCTGAGAGTAGCATGAAATAGGCAAAGAGAAGCTGAATCCATCAGTTTACTGGGTGCAGCAGTTGTGACACAATCAGTTTTTAGATGTAAGAAAGTTCAGAAAGTGGCCCATGCCCACACCACAGCTTTCTATGTACATTGTCAATTGACAACAAGCTACTTATTGGAAGAGGCGTGGTCGGACCAGGGCTCATGTGCACTGTGGTCCAGGCAGTGATCTCCTGGTGTTAAAACATTAATTGAATTGAAACAGCAGCACACAGCCTAATAAATGACACATCACTGAAATATGTGTTTCAGCCCCTACCTAATGCGGTCATCAGATTACACCACAAAAACCTGCTGACAGATGCACTTTAAAAAGGAGGTAATTTATTGCGTTTTACAAAACACATGCTTTTTTATGGGTTTAAGATGTCATATATACACAAGCAAAAATACATATTTCAAGGGGGGTGCTCAATTGTAGTGAAACCTTTTATGAACAGCTTTTAGATGGAGACAAAAGCCTGGGTCTCATATGAATAAACCCTAAAGGCTTATTTTTTTGGCCCAACTGTGAATATAGTCACTGGAACTAATTGAATTATTGGTCCTTATGATGCTGGTCTTTTGGGTTAGAAGACCCTCAATAAAGCAAGAGCTTTCAGCCATAATACTACATGAGAATGAATGAGAAAAAAAAATAGTGTATTCAAAAAAGTGAATTATAGTGATATTTGTCTCAAATATGCCACATTAAAATCATCCTTTGTATCTGATCCAAGAGCAGAACAAAAAACAAACAAACAAAAAACCCCACAAATCATCACATGTAAACAGCTTCATATAATTTGGCTTCAAAGAATATTTATCAAATATAAGAATTAACAACTCTCCAGCACAAATAGAACAATTCTACCAAATGCCAAAGGTTTTTTTTCTTTTTAAATACGCAAGCAAGGACAGGGAGATATAACCATATGTATCAGGTTTTCCACAATTTACAGCATGTAATCGTTACCTTATGTGTACAAAAATGCCACCACAGCGTTAAGCTAGCGGGTTCTTCTGCAACGTCATTACGTTACAGACTCAGTAAGCGGCAAAAGTGCCCAGTATGCCGGCAATCTTGTGAACAGTGCACTGGTGCCAGTAGTCCATGAGCCAAGAACCAAATTTGACGATATCGGTACCAAGCGGAGTGACTAATTCTCTTTGGTATTTTTAGGTAGATGCATGTCTGTAGTTTATTTTTTGATATGATAGCCCTTACATATACGTAGCTTATTAACCCCTTCAGCCCTAGGCCTATTTGTACCCAAGTGCCTAAGCCAATCTGACCTGTGCCACTTCATGGGCTAATAACTTTGGAACGCTTTCACCTATCCAAGCCATTCTGAGATTGTTTTCTCGTGACATATTGTACTTCACGTCAGTGCTAAATGGGAGTCAATATATTTTACCTTTCTATATAAAAAAATGCTAAATATTCGGAAATTTTGGAAAAATCGGCAATTTTTTAACTTTGAAATTCTCTGCTTTTTACAAAAATACTGATACCCCCCATAATAGTTATTAATTTACACTCCCCACATGTTTACTTCATATTGGCATCATTTTGAAAATGAAACCTTATTGTTTTACGACGTAATAGGGCTTATAGTTTTATGCGCAATTTTTCACATTTACAGCAAAACCCACTTTTCAAAGGACCAAGTCACTTCTGAAGTCACTTTAAGGGGCTTACATAACAGAAACCACCCATAAATTACCCCATTTTGCAAACTACACCCCTCAAGCTGTTCAAAACTCATTTTTAAAAACTGTTAACCCTTTAGGTGTTCCACAGGAATTTTAGCATGAGCCAAGAACCAAATATGACGATATCGGTACCACCCGGAGTGACTAGATGTAGTATTTGTAACAAAATTTAATCCAAGTTATGTAAATACACACTGAACATGTCATGTGCATATATATATATATATATATATATATATATATATATATATATATATATATATATATATATATATATATATATATATATATATATATATATATATATATATGTTACTCCATAATATCTTCAACATCGGACTCTGAATCTGACTGTTGTTCTACTGGCTCGTCTTCAGTACCCTTGTTCTGGCATGTCTGTAATCTGCACATGTCTGTGCACTTCAGGCCATTGCTGAGGCAAGTACACTGAGGAAGTTCACATGACCGCACACACTTGCAGGACAGTAGCTGTATAATAGCTTCTGGTGCTGGTGCCCCTTGCATCCACTTGACAACAAGCTTTCCGTCGTTATCTATCATCCAACCGCAGTCTGTTGGGTTTGCAACCCATGGCTGGCTCTGCAGACTTCTCCTCCAGATCGCAGCCTGGTAGTTTGCACGCAGTGCATGCATGAAAAGGCAGTCCTGGCAAGGAGGGAGTTGACTTGACTCTACCACTCCACGTCTGGCACAGAACAGCTGATAACGGAGCCTGTTTACCTCAGTTGTTTGGGTAGTTGGCAGGTACATGTGGCAGGTGATTTCCTGTAACTTCTCAAAAAGTTCGGTAGACACTTCCCATGAACGACCAACTTCCTGAAAGGCATCCTGGTATGTCTTGTTCATCTTCAACTGCTTGAGTGTCGTCATCTTCCCACGGCCAGCGAATGCACTGACGGTGTCACAGCCTGTAAATGCATGCATACCAATCAATGAATCACATACGCTGCCTCCCAATGTTCGGCTCAGAGTGGTGATATCCAGGAATCTTGTCCGGTTCTGTGTACCGCATTTCTGGAACAGGTGGGATGGGATTTTGTGGCACATGCCCAGACACAGGACCATGACATCAGTATCCTCCGAAGTGATGATGACCGACTTGTAACCAGATTCTGCTGCATGAAGAGCATGGAGAAGGAGGCGTGTGTCTGCTTCTTCTTGATTTGACTTAAGGTCAGCAGCCTCTTCCCACTGTTCTTTGGTGATCTTAAAGCAGAGCTGCTCACATGTGACATACAGCTCCTTCTCCTCAAGCTTCTCCCTGTGGTGTTTCGCCTTCCATTCTTCTACCAGAAACTTTATGAGACTTGCCTTGTTGGAGGAACTACTTAGAAGCTTTTTCCACTGCTGGATGTTGTGCCCATGTTGAATGTTCTTGAAATGGATCCCTGTGCCTTCATATCTGTTGACTCTTTCTGTATCTTTGATGGATGTCTCCTTGTAGACGTCAAAGACAATATCAATGCGCTTGCTCTTAGCACCCTCATGGATAGCGCGACTCATTGCTGTGCCTGCTAGCTGGCCAAATGTTGCATTGTTTCCCTTCAGTTTCTGAACCAGGCTCATCCCATCAATGATGGTTGCAGAGGGCTCGGGGATCACTTCTGCAGGACGAGCATTCCTCTCCAACTCCCTTGCGAGGGCAGCCTTGTTGGTCTTGCGGATAGACCCATCACCATTGGCAAGTGCCCATGGCAATGGACCCAGGGGATGAGTCAAGACATCACTCATTTGTAGCTTTCTGTTCTCAGCTACAAGTATCATCTGGCCAAATAGGTTTCTGTCAGCCTTCAAAATTACCTCCTTGCCAAGACCTTGTCTGCGTGTCTTCATTTGGATGTTAGAGAACGTTTTAAGTTTGTTCTTCGTCATCTTGTCATGAAACAATGTAGTTGGCTTATCGGTACCCAAACGCTCATCCTTGAATGTTTGATATGCATCCTCTCCTATACTGTATGCCCCTTGAAGGTCTTTGGCTACATCTGGTGGTGCTACAGTCGCTGTTGACAAACTGATAAGTTCACCATTATGCTCTTTGTTGAAGGGGTTCACCCAACCTGTCTCCAGCAGTTGAACGAAAGATTGGACATCGGCTTCATCTCTTCTAATCCTAGACACCTGTAGGTCTGAATGGCTGAAGTCAGTATATTGTTGGCCTACCAGGGCCCTCAGCTGCCTCAAGTACATACTGCGGTACTCTGATGTCAGGTAGAACCTGGAAACAGCTCCAACTTTGAGGCTGAAGCCTTTTGTGCCCCCTGGTGTCTGGGTGTCTTTGTTGATTGTCTCTTCAATGGTCTGGTCCACAGGAATTCGTCCAAAAGGATTCTTGCTACCGATCTGGACCGAAAAGCCACCTTGCATGAAGTATTCATGGACCTCTGGGTGTTCTATGGGCAGCCGAGACATTGTGGCATAGTAATAGGTTAGGTATCGGGCATAGTTGACCTTGTCATAGGCAAAACACCATGGTATCATCTGTCGGATTGCTCCTAGGTGAAGCATCCAGTTGCCTTCTCTTGAAGCTCGAACCAGGGCCAGCATGGTCTCGACCATGTCCAAGTATGACATCCAGAATGCTGAGAGTTGTTCATTTCTGAGGGTCTCAAGATAAACTTGAAAGAGCTTCAGGGTAAGTGTGCAAGATTCATTATCCAAGAGCTTTTCGAAGGATCCCTGCGACACACTGATGCGAAAGTTTGTGATGTTCTTCAGTGTTTCATCCAGATGGTGAAGGTCCCTTGCATGGTTTTCTTCTAGCCATGGAAGGAAGTTTTTCCATGCAAGCCTCATAAGTGCTTCATAGACCAGCTTGTGTAGTCTCACTGCTCTGTTGTACCTCCGGCCGTCCATCACTCCAGACACTGATCCTTCAGCGATTACACCGGATTCAACACACAGATCTCTAAGGCCTGCATCCTGAAATAGGTGTCAGCCTCTACAGAGGGAGATAGGAGCTCTGCAGAGAAGACCGGAGAGTCCTGTTCAGCACAGAACGTGTATGTGTCAGTGTGTGTGCGTGTGTTGGGGCACCTCAGGGTGTCTTCAAATGTGACATAGCCCCCTAGATTTCTTCCAGTAAAATTTGCACTCCAAAAGTCATTTGGCGCTCCTTCCCTTCCGAGGCCTGCCGTTCCCCAATACTGCAGTGTACGACAACATATCGGGTGTTGTTGTGTTCGGGAGAGATTGGTGAACAAATAGTGGGGTGCATTTTTTGCTGGTACACCTCTTAAAAATAAAAAAATGAGCCTAAAATGACACCTTCATGTAAAAAATGCACTTTTTCCATTTTCTCAACCAAGTGTTTCCAACTACTGTGAAACACTGGTTGGGTCAAAGTGGTCACTATACCCCCTAAAAGATTCCTTGGGGGTGTAGTTTCCAAAATAGGGTCACTTTTTGGGGTTTCCACTGTGGGGGTACCTCAGGCAGCCTTCAAATGTGACATGGCCCCCTAGATTTCTTCCAGTGAATCCGCCACCCAAAAACCACATAGCGCTCCTTCCGTGTTGAGCTGTGCTGTGTGCCCATACTTTAGTTTACGAGTACATGTGGGGTGTTTCTATAAACTGCAGAATTAGGGTAACCAAGTTTGGGTTTGCCGTTAACCCTTGCTAGGTTGCAGGTAAAATTGGATTACAATGTAATATCTGGAAAAAAAATGAAATTTTGAAATTTCGCCTTCATTCTGCTAAAATTCCTGTGGAACACCTAAAGGGTTAACAGTTTTTAAAAATGAGTTTTGAACAGCTTGAGGGGTGTAGTTTGCAAAATGGGGTAATTTATGGGTGGTTTCTGTTATGTAAGCCCCTTAAAGTGACTTCAGAAGTGACTTGGTCCTTTGAAAAGTGGGTTTTGCTGTAAATGTGAAAAATTGCGCATAAAACTATAAGCCCTATTACGTCGTAAAACAATAAGGTTTCATTTTCAAAATGATGCCAATATGAAGTAAACATGTGGGGAGTGTAAATTAATAACTATTATGGGGGGTATCAGTATTTTTGTAAAAAGCAGAGAATTTCAAAGTTAAAAAATTGCCGATTTTTCCAAAATTTCCGAATATTTAGCATTTTTTTATATAGAAAGGTAAAATATATTGACTCCCATTTAGCACTGACGTGAAGTACAATATGTCACGAGAAAACAATCTCAGAATGGCTTGGATAGGTGAAAGCGTTCCAAAGTTATTAGCCCATGAAGTGGCACAGGTCAGATTGGCTTAGGCACTTGGGTACAAATAGGCCTAGGGCTGAAGGGGTTAATAAGCTACGTATATGTAAGGGCTATCATATCAAAAAATAAACTACAGACATGCATCTACCTAAAAATACCAAAGAAAATTAGTCACTCCGGGTGGTACCGATATCTGGCCCGGCTCATGGACTACAGGCTGCCACATAAGAGCAAACTAGATCCCAGAGGAGCGAAGTTAGAATATTTGCTAAATTCTGATACACTGATGAAAAACTGATACAACACACATCTTGAAAATTGGTTCCATTTTTATGCCTATAAGAAATAACTGACACCTAAATGAGGGCTAAGGGTACTTTCACACTGGCGTTTTTTGTCCTCCGTCGCAATGCGTCGTTTTGGTCAAAAAACGCATCCTGCAAAAGTGCTTGCAGGATGCGTTTTTTCTCCATAGACTAACATTGGCGACGCGTTGACACACGTCGCAACCGTCGTGCGACCCATAGGGGTGGAGCAGCATATTCATCACTGTAATGAGCAGCACCACGTGACCGCTCATACAGGACAAGCTGTGGCTCTGAGAGGAAGCATCGAGGGAGCTGGGTATTTTTTTTTCCAGCGGGCGGGCGCACAGGGGGTGGGAGGGGGGTGGTAACAAGGATCTTTATTTTAACCACAAAAAAAATAAAAAAACAATGATTTTTCATTCCTTCTCTCCAGCGAACGCTGCTGGAGAGAAGAAATGAATGGCGGCTTCAGCACAAGCTGGGGGGACAGCGCTTACTGTAGCGCTGTCTCCTGCACGGCACACGGACAGCATCCGTGTGCGGTACGTGTTTTACACGGACCCATTGACTTTAATGGGTCCGTGTGTTCCGTGCGCTCCCACGAACACTGACATGTCTCCGTGTTTTTCAAACGGACACACGGTCCGTGAAAACACGCTGACATGTGCAGAGACACATTGATTTTAATGTGTCTACGTGAGTCAGTGTCTCCGGTACGTGATAAAACTGTCACCACACAGAGGAGCCACTGACGTGTGAAACCGGCCTTACATGTCAAAAAGTTATGCTTGCAAAATGGAGAAAGCAGTAAGTCTAATAATGGGTCTTGACAGAAGACATATCAGATGCACTATTCGTTGGATGAATTATCTAGACATTCCAGAAAACGCCTGTTTTAACAGCTGTAGCTAAATATCTGGTCAAGTGTGCCTGCACCTGTGTCTGTTCATCCAGGGCTCACTATCCTATGCCATATATATATACCACTTACACTCAGACTTAATGCTTAGTTACAAGATCTGTTTACATCCAAAGTCACATCCTTAAGATAGCCTTATAGTCAGGTTTCTCATTGACTATGGTCACACACTGTGTTTTTGCTGCGTTTTACATAACCAGTAAAAGCTATGAGATTTCTGAAATCTGATAAGCACACTGGTGTTTTTTCCTGAACTGGAAAACTGCAGCATGTCACTTCTTGCAGTGATTTTTCACCCATGGGCCATGTTCAAAAGTTGCATTTTTGCTGCATTTTATTCGATAGGCAAAACCTGCTCTCTTGGCAGTGAAGAAGCTGCTTTACCAAAAGAAGGTTTTGCTGCGCTTTCTGCTGTGTTTTTCAGGATCCCAAAGTGTAGCTTCGCTTCCATCACAGAAGCATGAACATTGGTCACCAACGCAAGACATATGTGAAACCATAAAATGATTTTTTTGGGGGAAAAAAAAAAAAAAAAAAACAATTTGAATTTTAGGTCTGAAAAAAAAGGGATTATTCTGAACAAAAGTTCAAGAGTTCATGGAAAAAAAAAAACACAATTATAAATGTGACAGTGGGGGAAAGTGAATGGGTCATAGTTTACAGACCTTGGCAAAGCATTAAGTTTGCAGGACATTGCTTACTTTCACACTTTGGAGGGCCCTGGAGTGGATAAGGTATTGTTCAGTTTCACACCATGGTCAGCCAAAAAAGAAGCAGCGTCAAAAACGCAGGTGTCGGTGCATTTTTTGCAGCTTTTTTTTTTTTTTAGGATGCAATAGTTCAGCTTTACTTCCAGCACAGAAGCATGAACACTGGTCACGAATGCAAGACATGTTTATGAAAAAAATACACATACAAATGTAACAGCTAGAGAAGGTGAATTAGTCTGGGATAATCCAACTAAAGGTACCGTCACACTCAGGGACGCTGCAGCGATATAGACAACGAGCCGACCTAAACTAGATAGCTGGAGCGTCGCTGTTTAGGTCGCTGTAGAGACGTCAAACAGCAACTCCAGAACGATGCAGGAGCGATCCAGTGACGTAACGGCGACTCACTTCTCGTTCTCCCTGGTTGTTAGCTCCATGTCAAACAGCCGGAGTGTACCGACTGGCTAGAAGGAGACGCTGCGACGCCCCCTATGCTCGTTGCTGGCGTTGTTGCTTTTGATGTCAAACATGACGATACACGCCGACCTGGCGACGAAATAAAGTTCTGGACTTCTAGCTTCGACCAGCGATGGCACAGCGGGATCCAGATCGCTGCTGCGTGTCAAACACAACGAGATCGCTATCCAGGACGGTGCAACGTCACGGATTGTTGTCGTTCTCTTTGCAAAGTTGCTGAGTGTGACGGTACCTTTAGGGCTCTTTCAGACATCCTGATACTTCCGATAATGGAAAAAACAATACCAGAGATATCAGTGTCCATGTGTTTAATACTTGTGGCATCCATGTGCTGCATTAGTACCACCCATACTGGCACCAGGGAATCAGCGGTAC
Organism: Ranitomeya variabilis; assembly: GCF_051348905.1. Taxonomy (NCBI): domain Eukaryota; kingdom Metazoa; phylum Chordata; class Amphibia; order Anura; family Dendrobatidae; genus Ranitomeya; species Ranitomeya variabilis. The sequence continues at coordinate 891,728,736 of NC_135233.1, forward strand.
TGTTCGTGCTGTAACTAGTCACTGAAGACAGCTCGCACCATTGCTCCCTCCTCGAGCTGCGATCAAAGCTAGCAGGGAAGAATGTTGAATTTTATTCAACTGATAACAGCGAGAGAAGGCGGTGGCTAATTAGAGTATTCATCAGCCACCACCTCCGCTATAAAAAAAAAAAAAAAAACCGTGGGGTTCCCATGCATTTTTGATAATAGCTAGGCAAAACTGACATATGTGAGCTGCAGTTTGTCTTGAGTACGCTGATACCCCATATGTAGGGGGTAAACCACTGTTTGGGTGCATGGCAGAGCTCGGAAGGGACGGAGCGCCGTTTGACTTTTCAATGCAAAATTAGCTGGAATTAAGAAGGGACGCAATGTTGCATTTGGAGAGCCCCTGATGTGCCTAAACATTGAAACCCCCCACAAGTGACACCATTTCGGAAAGTAGACCCCCTAAGGATCTTATCTAGATGTGTTGTGAGAGCTTTGAACCCCTAAGTGTTTCACTACAATTTATGACGCAGAGCCGTGAAAATAAAAATTCTTTTTTTTTTTTCCACAAAAATTATTTTTTAGCCCCCAGTTTTGTATTTTCCCAAAGGTAACAGGAGAAATTGGTCCCCAAAAGTTGTTGTCCAATTTGTCCTGAGTACGCATATACCCCATATGGGGGGGAACCACCGTTTGGGAGCATGGCAGAGCTCGGAAGGGAAGGAGCGCCACTTGGAATGCAGACTTAGATGGATTGGTCTGCAGGCGTCACGTTGCATTTGCAGAGCCCCCTGATGTACCTAAACAGTAGAACCCCCCTCCCCACAAGTGACCCCATATTAGAAACTAGACCCCCCCAAGGAACTTATCTAGATGTGTTGTGAGAACTTTGAACCCCCAAGTGTTTCACTACAGTTAATAACGCAGAGCTGTGAAAATAAAAAAATCATTTTTTTCCTACAAAAATGGTTTTTAGCCCCCAAATTTTTATTTTCCCAAGGGTAACAAGAGAAATTGCAACCTAGAAGTTGTCCAATTTGTCCTGAGTACGCTGATAACCCATATGTTGGGGTAAACCCCTGTTTGGGCGCACAGGAGAAAGGGGGGGGTCGGCGGGTGAGGGGGAGCGACGCCTGTCAAATTCTCACCTGCTCCCGGCGCGGTCCCAGCATGTCCCACGTCTCCGGGAGCGGCAGCTTCTTCCCCTGTTCAGTGGTCACTGGTACCGCTCATTAAAGTTATGAATATGGACTCCACTCCCATAGGGGTGGAGCCGCATATTCATTACTGTAATGAGCAGTGCCACGTGACCGCTCACTACAGGGTCAGGAAGAAGCTGCCGCTGGCCCGGAGACGTGGGACATGCGGGGTCCGCGTCAGGAGCGCCGGGAGCAGGTGAGTATGTCATATTCACCTTTCTGCGTTCCACCGCCACCTCGTCTTCCGCGTCCTCCGCAGTGACTGTTCAGGTCAGAGGGCGCGATGACGTATATGGTGCACGCCGCCCTCTGCCTGAACAGTCAATGCGGAGAGACGGGACGCTGAGGAGCAGCGGGCAGTGACGAGAGGTGACTGTTTTTTTTTTTTTTAGTGCAGCAGCAGCAGCATTACATGTGGCACAATGCTATATGGAGCGTCTATGGGGCCATAAAGAACTGCATGGAGCATTATATGGGGCATCTATGGGGCCATAACTGCATGGAGCATTATATGGGGCATCTATGGGGCCATAACTGCATGGAGCATTATATGGGGCATCTATGGGGACATAACTGCATGGAGCATTATATGGGGCATCTATGGGGCCATAAAAAACTGCATGGAGCATTATATGGAGCATCTTATGGGGCCATAATGAACAGTATGGAGCATTATATGGGGCTCCTGATTCAATTGGATATTCAAAAACACTTAAGCTACTGATGTCTCAATTAATTTTACTTTTATTGGTATCTATTTTCATTTTTGACATTTACCGGTAGCTGCTGCATTTTCCACCCTAGGCTTATACTCGAGTCAATAAGTTTTCCCAGTTTTTTGTTGCAAAATTTGGGAATATATATATATATATATATATATATATATATATATATATATATATATATATATATATATATATATATATATATATATATATATATATATATATATATATATATATATATATATTTTAATTTTTTTTCTACACATGTAAATATTTTTTTTTTCTTTTGTTTTTACTTTGCCCCAGGGGGGGACATCACAGTAAAGTGACAGATCGCTGATCTGACACTTTTTTGTGCACTGTGTCAGATCAGCGATCACACAGGTACAGCAGGGAGGCTTCCTAGCGCCTGCTCTGAGCAGGCGCTTGTAAGCCACCTCCCTGCAGGACCCGGATGCAGCCCCGCGGCCATTGTGGATCCGGGGCCTGCAGGGAGGAGACGCTCGGTACAAGGTGAGCACATCGCTTTGTACCGAGGGTCTCAGGGAAGCCCGCAGGGAGCCCCCTCCCTGCGCGATGCTTCCCTATGCCCCTGAAACGCTGCAATCATGTTTGATCGCAATGTGCCGGGGATTAATGTGCCGGGGGCGGTCCGTGACCGCTCCTGGCACATAGTGCCGGATATCAGCTGTGATGGTCAGCTGACACCCGGCCACGCTCCCCCCGTGAGCGCGGCCGATCGCTATGACGTACTACCCCGTCCCTGGGAATTAAGTCCCAGGTCACCTTGACGGGATAGTACGTCAAATGGGATTAAGGGGTTAAATAGAAAGCAGCAACATGCATTGAAAATAAAAAAAATAATATCTGTATGCAGTTTGCAGTTTTCACAAACCCATACACATGTATTTGTGAACTTTGAGCCATGAATCTGGACAAACGGCCCTTGAGAATACACAGACACGCCTTTATAACGCTTCAGCAATGGCAAGTATAAATAAAACTTAACTTTTAATGACTAAATAAAATACAAAGCATCATATACTAAAATTAATCATATACTACAAAGCATCATATGCTACAATTAAACCCTAAAGAGACTGTAATGGGTAGATGTTCTGTGAAGAGCCTCATTCAGATGTCAGCTTTTCTCATGCTATCAGTAACCGTATTTTTCACAGAAAGTCTATGGAGTAGGTCACATGCCTGATTTTGCCCTTGGGCCCTGCAAAATTGCTGAGACTTGTCAGAAATATCAGACCAAACTCAACAATAAATCCATTAAATTTAAAAAAACAAAAAAAAAAAAAACAGCACTTTGCTGTCCGTTTTTCACATTGAATATTCGGAGAAGTTGGAGAAACTTTTTCCACAGCAAGAGAAAAACTGATGATAGTGGAGATGTGGTCATCAAGTCTTAAATAGCCCCCGGCCTGAGGTTCCCCAACTCTGCTTTAAAATAACAGCGACCAACACCAAAATTAAAAGGTCCATGAACAGGATGAGAACTTGAATTCACTTTTAGGCCGGCCTCACACTTGGCGTAAGACAATACGCCACGTATTATACGTCCGTACTACGGCCGTAATACGGAGAAATGTTCCCAAAATATTGATCCGTAGTCAGGGTGTGTCAGCGTATTTTGCGCATGGCATCCTCCGTATGTAATCCGTATGGCATCCGTACTGCGAGATTTTCGCGCAGGCTTGCAAAACCGACATCTAATGGATTTATGTGCTCAAATGTTCGGGAAAACATATATACAGTATATATATATATATATATATATATATATATATATATATATATATATATATATATATATATATATATATATATATATATATATATATATATATCATTGAGACACATATATATATATTCTGTATTTAGATTTCATTCAGCGCGATATCTGTGAAAAGTCGGTAATTCAATTGCCAGCTTTTCATTTCTCCTGCACAAACCCGACAGGATATGAGACATGGTTTACATACAGTAAACCATCTCATATCCCCCTTTTTTTGCATATTCCACACTACTAATGTTAGTAGTGTGTATGTGCAAAATTTCAGCGCTGTAGCTGCTGAAATAAAGGGTTAAATGGCGGAAAAAATTGGCGTGGGCTCCCGCGCAATTTTCTCCGCCAGAATGGTAAAGCCAGTGACTGAGGGCAGATATTAATAGCCTAGAGAGGGTCCATGGTTATTGGCCCCCCCGTGGCTAAAAACATCTGCCCCCAGCCACCCCAGACAAGGCACATCTGGAAGATGCGCCTATTCTGGCACTTGGCCACTCTCTTCCCACTCCCTGTAGCGGTGGGCTATGGGGTAATGAAGGGTTAATGCCACCTTGCTATTGGAAGGTGACATTAAGCCAGATTAATAATGGAGAGGCATCAATTATGACACCTATCCATTATTAATCCAATTGTTGGAAAGGGTTAAAAAACACACACACACACACACACGATTTAAAAGTAGTTTAATGAAATAAACACAGCGGTTGTTGTAATAATTTATTGTTCTCTCAATCCATCAGGAACACCCTCGCTTGGAAAAATAATAAACGCACAAGATACATACCTTCTGGTGAACCGTCTCGTCCCACGAAGTAATCCATCTGAAGGGGTTAACTAATATTACAGGCAGGAGCCTTGCTAAATGCAGCTGTGCTCCGTGCCTGTAATTCCCCGGCGAATGAATGAAATGTAGGTCATTGACCTACATTTCCTTCAGTCGCGGTGATGCGCCCCCTGGTGGATGTCCTCATATGACCTGGAGCGTGGGAAAAAGTTCCCAGGCTGCAGTTCATGAGAACATCCACCAGAGGGCGCCTCACCGCGACTCAATGTAAGTACAGATCCTGCTTTCCTTTCAGCACCCGGGGATTACAGGCACGAGCGAGTGGTTTATCGCAGCTCGTGCCTGTAATATTAGTTAACCCCTTCAGATGGATTACTTCGTGGGACGAGACGGTTCACCAGAAGGTATGTATCTTGTGCGTTTATTATTTTTCCAAGCAAGGGTGTTCCTGATGGATTGAGAGAACAATAAATTATTACAACAAGCGCTGTGTTTATTTCATTAAACTACTTTTAAATCATGTGTGTGTGTGTGTGTGTGTTTTTTAACCCTTTCCAACAATTGGATTAATAATGGATAGGTGTCATAATTGACGCCTCTCCATTATTAATCTGGCTTAATGTCACCTTCCAATAGCAAGGTGGCATTAACCCTTCATTACCCCATAGCCCACCGCTACAGGGAGTGGGAAGAGAGTGGCCAAGTGCCAGAATAGGCGCATCTTCCAGATGTGCCTTTTCTGGGGTGGCTGGGGGCAGATGTTTGTAGCCACGGGGGGGCCAATAACCATGGACCCTCTCCTGGCTATTAATATCTGCCCTCAGTCACTGGCTTTACCATTCTGGCGGAGAAAACTGCGCGGGAGCCCACGCCAATTTTTTCCGCCGTTTAACCCTTTATTTCAGCAGCTACAGCGCTGAAATTTTGCACATACACACTACTAACATTAGTAGTGTGGAATATGCAAAAAAAAAGGGGATATGAGATGGTTTACTGTATGAAAACCATGTCTCATATCCTGTCGGGTTTGTGCAGGAGAAATGAAAAGCCGGCAATTGAATTACCGACTTTTCACTAACACCGCTGCGTATTTCTCGCAAGTCACACTGCAGGTCCGTGTGGAATCCGTATTTTTCTCGCCCCCATAGACTTTCATTAGCGATTTTTTTGCGCAATACGCTGACAAACGCAGCATGCTGCGATTTTGTACGGCCGTAGAAAGCCGTATAATACTGAACCGTAATATACGGCTAATAGGAGCATCCCCATTGAGAATAATTGTGCCGTTTATTTTGCGAGTTTTACGGACGTAATTTCTGCGCTCTTACGTCCGTAAAACTCGCTAGTGTGAGGCCGGCCTTAAGCCATTTTTATAAATTGGCTTCTTTCTCCTCCTGGATTGATCTTTTGATTATGAATATTTTCAATTCACTGGCAAAATATTTTCAATAAACACAGACTTTCCCATTACAGGGATAGGTTATAAGGGTATGTGCACACATTCAGGATTTCTTGCAGAAATTTCCTGACAAAAACCGGACATTTCTGCCAGAAATCCGCATGCGTTTTTTTTCACGTTTTTTGCTCGTTTTTTCCCCAATGCATTAAATAGCGGGAAAAACGCGAAAAATCCGCAAAATTAATGAACATGCTGCTTTTTTTAACCGCAATGCGTTTTTTTCGCGGAAAAAAAACGCATCATGTGCACAAAAATTGCAGAATGCATTCTAAATGATAGGATGCATATGTATGCGCTTTTTATCGCGAAAAAACACGAAAAAATAGTTGTTTCTAATAGTTGTATGAAGATGGAAGGTGGGAGATGAAGAGAAGAAGAGACTCTGCTGCAAGTGCTCCTGAAATGACTTATCTACTATATAATTGTCTAAGGGTCACTTCCGTCATTCTGTCTGTCACGGATATTCATTGGTCGCGGCCTCTGTCTGTCATGGAAATCCAAGTCGCTGATTGGTCGCGGCAAAACGTCCACGGCGAAATGGCCGCTCCTTACTCCCCGAAATCAGTGCCCAGCGCCCGCTCCATACTCCCCTCCAGTCAGCGCTCACACAGGGTTAATGGCAGCGTTAAAGGGCCGCGTTATGCGTTAACCCTGTGTGACCAACTTTTTACTATTGATGCTGCCTATGCGGCATCAATAGTAAAAAGATCTAATGTTAAAAATAATTTAAAAAATAAAAAATAGTTATATACTCACCGTCCGTCGCCCCCTCGGATCCAGAACCGGCCTTTCCCGCTCCTCGCGACGCTCCGGTGACCGCTCCATGCATTGCGGTCTCGCGAGATGATGACGTAGCGGTCTTGCGAGACCGCTACGTCATCATCTCGCGAGACCGCAATGCACTCTTGGGACCGGAGCGCGCAAGGAGCATCGGTAAATGCTTCGCCTGGATCCAGGGCCAACGGAAGGTGAGTATATAACTATTTTTTATTTTAATTCTTTTTTTTTTTTTTTTCTTTTTTTTTTTTTTTTAACAGGGATATGATGCCCACATTGCTATATACTACGCGGCCTGTGCTATACACGTGCGTGGTATGTTATAAACTACGTGGCTGTGCTATATACTCCGTGGGCTGTGCTATATACTACGTGGCCGTGCTATATACTACGTGGCTGTGCTATATACTACGTGGCCGGCCGTGAACAATCAGCGACAGGCGCAGTCCGGCCGCGAATTGGCGCGGGATTTGAACCATGCTTCGCTAATTGGTCGCAGCCAGCCGAATCCTGTGTATTCAATGTATTATTCTAAAATCTTCATAAATAAGCTACATACATATTCTAGAATACCCGATGTGTTAGAATCGGGCTACCATATAGTTACAATATAATATGCTGCCGTGTACATGGGTTCTTGACTTTTTTTTAACCATTATATTATTGTGAAATTGCTTAATAATGCTGCGCTGTCAAAAATTAGATTTAACAATCAAAGAAAGGTTCTTCTGTTAAAGTGCTGTAACCACAAGTACAATCATTTATCCACCTATCCTACATTGGTTAGTGTGCTGATTTGAACTCTCTAGGGTTATCATATGTTGAGAGGGCGCCATTTTGCAAATAGGGTGCCAGCCTCTGTGGATAGGTAGGAAGAGGGTGGGGATTATCAGGGAATTTTAACCACCCCACCCTATGTTCTAATTTGATTATTGCTTTTGCTGAACCTTATGGTTTCTATTTAAATATACAGATACAACTCTATAATTGTCCCTTCCTCAGCCTTCAACCTACTAAAACTCTTGTGCATGCCCTCATCTCCCGCTTCGATTACTCCAACACCCTCCTCTGCGGCCTCCCCGCTAACTCTCTTGCACCACTCCAGTCCTCAACTCTGCTGACCGACTAATCCACCTCTCTCGTTGCTACTCCCCTGTGTCTCCACTCTGCAAATCCCTCCACTGGCTCCCAATTCCCCAACGAATCCAGTTCGAACTACAACCCCTGGCAAAAATTATGGAATGACCGGCCTTGGAGGATGTTCATTCAGTTATTTAGTTTTGTAGAAAAAAAAGCAGATCACAGACATGGCACAAAACTAAAGTAATTTCAAATGGCAACTTTCTGGCTTTAAGAAACACTAAAAAAAATCAAGAACAAAAAATGTGGTAGTCAGTAATGGTTACTTTTTTTAACTAAGCATAGGCAAAAATTATGAAATCACAATTCTGAGGAAAAAATTATGGAATCATGAAAAAACAAACAAACAAAAAAAAAACACTCCAAAACATCACTAGTATTTTGTTGCACCACCTCTGGCTTTTATAACAGCTTGCAGTCTCTGAGGCATGGACTTAATAAGTGCCAAACAGTACTCTTCATCAATCTGGCTCCAACTTTCTCTGATTGCTGTTGCCAGATCAGCTTTGCAGGTTGGAGCCTTGTCATGGACCATTTTCTTCAACTTCCACCAAAGATTTTCAATTGGATTGAGATCCGGACTATTTGCAGGCCATGACATTGACCTTATGTCTTTTTTCAAGGAATGTTTTCAGTTATTGCTCTATGGCAGGATGCATCATCATCTTGAAAAATTATTTCATCAGCCCCAAACATCCTTTCAATTGATGGGATAAGAAAAGTGTCCAAAATATCAACATAAACTTGTGCATTTATTGAAGATGTAATGACAGCCATCTCCCCAGTGCCTTTACCTGATATGCTGCCCCATATCATCAATGACTGTGGAAATTTGCATGTTCTCTTCAGGCAGTCATCTTTATAAATCTCATTGGAGCGGCACCAAAGAAAAGTTCCAGCATCATCACCTTGCCCAATGCAGATTCGTGATTCATCACTGAATATGACTTTCATCCAGTCATCCACAGTCCACCATTGCTTTTCCTTTTGCCCATTGTAACCTTGTTTCTTCTGTTTAGGTGTTAATGATGGCTTTTGTTCAGCTTTTCTGTATGTAAATCCCATTATCTTTAGGTGGCTTCTTACAGTTCGGTCACAGACATTGACTCCAGTTTCCACCCATTCGTTCCTCATTTGTTTTGTTGTGCATTTCCTGTTTTGGAGACATATTGCTTTAAGTTTTCGGTCTTGATGCTTTGATGTCTTCCTTGGTCTACCAGTATGTTTGCCTTTAACAACCTTCCCGTGTTTGTTTTTGGTTCAGATTTTAGATACAGCTGACTGTGAACAACCAACATCTTTTGCAACATGGCGTGATGATTTACTCTCTTAAGAGTTTGATAATCCTCTCCTTTGTTTCAATTGACATCTCTCGTGTTGGAGCCATGATTCATGTCAGTCCACTTGGTGCAACAGCTCTCCAAGGTGTGATCACTCCTTTTTAGATGCAGACTAACGAGCAGATCGAATTTGATGCAGGTGTTATTTTGGGGTATGAAAATTTACAGGGTGATTCCATAATGTTTTCCTCAGAATTGAGTGATTCCATAATTTTTCCTCTATGCTTTGTTAAAAAAGTAACCATTACGGACTACCACATTTTTTGTTCTTGATTTCTTTTAGTATTTCTTAAAGCCAGAAAGTTGCCATTTGAAATGACTTTAGTTTTGTACCATGTCTGTGATCTGCTTTTTTTCTACAAAATTAAAACAACTGAATGAACATCCTCCAAGGCCAGTGATTCCATAATTTTTGACAGGGGTTGTACTAACACTGACCTACAAAGCCATCCACAACCTGTCCCCTTCCTATAGCTCTGAATTAATCTCCCAATATCTTCCCTCACGTAATCTTCGATCCTCACAAGACATCCTACTTTCCTCCACACTTATTCAACCGCCTCCAAGATTTCTCCCGAACATCCTCCATCCTCTGGAATTCTGGGCCTCAACACGTCCGATTATCCACCACCCTCGAATCCTTCAGACGGAACCTGAAAACTAGTGATGACAGAGTGTTCTAGTTGCTCGGGATTTCCCCAGCATGCTCGGGTGGTCTCTGAGTATTTATGACTGCTCGGAGATTTCGTTTTCATCGCTGCAGCTAAAAGATTTACAGCTACTAGACAGCTTGATTAAACGTGGGGATTCCCTAGCAACCAGGCAACCCCCACATGTACTCAGGCTGGCTACTAGCTGAAAATCATGCTGCTAAGGCGATGAAAATTTAATCTCCGAGCAGTTACAAATACTCTGAGACCACCTGAGCGTGCTCGGGAAAACCCGAGCAACAAGTACACTCACTCATCACTACCGAAAACCCATCTCTTCAGGAAAGCCTACAATAACCATTCTGCCGCCTCACCACCACCAGAGCTGCCTCCTCATCAACATCGGAGCTGCTGCACCCCCGACCTTCTAGCTCTTCCCCATTATCCCGTAGAATGTACTTCCGCAAGGACAGGGTCCTCTCCCCTCTGTACCAGTCTGTCATCGTAAATTTGTTTACTGTAAAAGATATCTATAACTTTGGCTGTAACCCGCTTCTCATGTACAGCACCATGGAATCAATGGTGCTATATAAATAAACAATAATATAATGATTTTCGACTTTCTGGGGGAGTTTTTAACCCCTTCATGACCCAGCCTATTTTGGCCTTAATGACCTTGCCGTTTTTTGCAATGCTGACCAGTGTCCCTTTATGAGGTAATAACTCAGGAACGCTTCAACGGATCCTAGCGATTCTGAGATTGTTTTTTCGTGACATATTGGGCTTCATGTTAGTGGTAAATTTAGGTCGATAATTTCTGAGTTTATTTGTGAAAAAAACGGAAATTTGGCAAAAAATTTGAAAATTTCGCAATTTTCACATTTTGAATTTTTATTCTGTTAAACCAGAGAGTTATGTGACACAAAATAGTTAATAAATAACGTTTCCCACATGTCTACTTTACATCAGCACAATTTTGGAAACAATTTTTTTTTTTGCTAGGAAGTTATAAGGGTTAAAATTTGACCAGTGATTTCTCATTTTTACAACAAAATTTACAAAACCATTTTTTTTTAGGGACCACCTCACATTTGAAGTCATTTTGAGGGTTCTATATGGCTGAAAATACCCAAAAGTGACACCATTCTAAAAACTGCACCCCTCAAGGTGCTCAAAACCACATTCAAGAAGTTTATTAACCCTTCAGGTGTTTCACAGCAGCAGAAGCAACATGGAAGTAAAAAATGAACATTTAACTTTTTAGTCACAAAAATGATCTTTTAGCAACAATTTTTTTATTTTCCCAGCGGTAAAAGGAGAAACTGGACCACGGACGTTGTTGTCCAATTTGTCCTGAGTACGCTGATACCTCATATGTGGGGGTAAACCACTGTTTGGGCGCACGGCAGGGCTCGGAAGGGAAGGAGCGCCATTTGACTTTTTGAATGAAAAATTGGCTCCAATCTTTAGCGGACACCATGTCACGTTTGGAGAGCCCCCGTGTGCCTAAACATTGGAGCTCCCCCACAAGTGACCCCATTTTGGAAACTAGACCCCCCAAAGGAACTTATCTAGAAGCATAGTGAGCACTTTAAACCCCCAGGTGCTTCACAAATTGATCCGTAAAAATGAAAAAGTACTTTTTTTTCACAAAAAAATTATTTTAGTCTCAATTTTTTCATTTTCACATGGGCAACAGGATAAAATGGATCCTAAATTTTGTTGGGCAATTTCTCCTGAGTACACCAATACCTCACATGTGGGGGTAAACCACTGTTTGGGCACATGGTAAGGCTCGGAAGGGAAGGAGCGCCATTTGACTTTTTGAATGGAAAATTAGCTCCAATCGTTAGCGGACACCATGTCGCGTTTGGAGAGCCCCTGTGTGCCTAAACATTGGAGCTCCCCTACAAGTGACCCCATTTTGGAAACTAGACCCCCCAAGGAACTAATCTAGATGCATAGTGAGCACTTATAACCCCCAGGTGCTTCACAGAAGTTTATAACGCAGAGCCGTGAAAATAAAAAAATAATTTTTCTTTCCTCAAAAATGATTTTTAGCCCAGAATTTTTTATTTTCCCAAGAGTAATAGGAGAAATTGGACCCCAAATTTTGTTGTCCAGTTTGTCCTGAGTACGGTGATACCCCATATGTGGGGGTAAACCACTGTTTGGGCGCACGGCAGGGCTCGGAAGGGAAGGCACGCCATTTGGCTTTTTGAATGGAAAATTAGCTCCAATCATTAGCGGACACCATGTCGCGTTTGGAGAGCCCCTGTGTGCCTAAACATTGGAGCTCCCGCACAAGTGACCCCATTTTGGAAACTAGACCTCCCAAGGAACTAATCTAGATGTGTGGTGAGCACTTTGAACCCCCAAGTGCTTCACAGAAGTTTATAACGCAGAGCCGTGAAAATAAAAAATGTGTTTCCTTTCCTCAAAAATATTTTTTAGCCCAGAATTTTTTTATTTTTGCAAGAGTAACAGGAGAAATTGGACCCCAAAAGTTGTTGTCCAGTTTCTCCTGAGTACGCTGATACCCCATATGTGGGGGTAAACCACTGTTTGGGCGCACGTCAGGGCTCGGAAGGGAAGTAGTGACATTTGAAATGCAGACTTTGATGGAATGGTCTGCGGGCGTCACATTGCATTTGCAGAGCCCCTGATGTGCCTAAACAGTAGAAACACCCCACAAGTGACCCCATTTTGGAAACTAGACCCCCGAAGGAACTTATCTAGATGTGTGGTGAGCACTTTCAACCCCCAAGTGCTTCACAGAAGTTTATAACGCAGAGCCGTGAAAATAAAAAATAATTGTTCTTTCCTCAAAAATTATGTTTTAGCAAGTAATTTTTTATTTTTGCAAGGGTAACAGGAGAAATTGGACCCCAACAGTTGTTGCCCAGTTTGTCCTGAGTACGCTGGTACCCCAAATGTGGGGGTAAACCACTGTTTGGGCGCACGTCGGGGCTTGGAAGGGAGGGAGCACCATTTGACTTTTTGAATGCAAGATTGGCTGGAATCAATGGTGGCGCCATGTTGCGTTTGGAGACCCCTGATGTGCCTAAACAGTGGAAACCCCTCAATTCTAACTTCAACACTAACCCCAACACACCCCTAATCCTAATCCCATCTGTAGCCATAACCCTAATCACAACCCTAACCACAACACACCCCTAACCACAACCCTAACTGCAACACACCCGTAACCCTAATTCCAACCCTAATCCTAACCCTAATCCCAACCGTTAGCCCTAATCCCAACCCTAACCACAACTGTAACCCCAACACACCCCTAACCCTATCCGTAACCCTAACCACAAGCCTAATCTTAACCCTATTTCAAACCCTAGCCCTAATTCCAACCCTAACTCTAATTCCAACCCTAACCCTAAGGCTATGTGCCCACGTTGCGGATTCGTGTGAGATTTTTCCGCACGATTTTTGAAAAATCTGCAGGTAAAAGGCACTGTGTTTTACCTGCGGATTTACAGCAGATTTCCAGTGTTTTTTTGTGCGGATTTCACCTGCGGATTCCTATTGAGGAACAGGTGTAAAACGCTGCGGAATCCGCACAAAGAATTGACATGCTGCGGAAAATACAACGCAGCGTTTCTGCACGGAATTTTCCGCACCATGGGCACAGCGGATTTGGTTTTCCTTAGGTGTACATGGTACTGTAAACCTGATGGAAAACTGCTTCGAATTCGCAGCGGCCAATCCGCTGCGGATCCGCGGCGGATCCGCTGTCAATCCGCTGCGGATCCGCGGCCGATCCGCTGCGGATCCGCTGCGGATCCGCTGCGGTTCCGCTACCGATCCGCGGCCGATCCGCTGCCGATCCGCTGCCAATCCGCTGTCAATCCGCTGTCAATCCGCTGTCGATCCGCTGTCGATCCGCTGTCGATCCGCTGTCGATCCGCGGCCGATCCGCGGCCGATCCGCGGCCGATCCGCGGCCGATCCGCGGCCGATCCGCGGCCGATCCGCGGCCGATCCGCGGCCGATCCGCTGCCGATCCGCGGCCAATCCGCGGCCAATCCGCTGCCGATCCGCGGCCAATCCGCGGCCGATCCGCGGCCGATCCGCGGCCGATCCGCTGCCGATCCGCGGCCGATCCGCTGCCGATCCGCGGCCAATCCGCTGCCGATCCGCGGCCAATCCGCTGCCGATCCGCGGCCAATCCGCTGCCGATCCGCGGCCAATCCGCTGCCGATCCGCGGCCAATCCGCTGCCGATCCGCGGCCAATCCGCTGCCAATCCGCTGCCGATCCGCGGCCGATCCGCTGCGGATCCGCTGCCAATCCGCTGCCGATCCGCTGCCGATCCGCGGCCGATCCGCTGCGGATCCGCGGCCGATCCGCTGCGGATCCGCGGCCGATCCGCGGCCGATCCGCTGCGGATCCACGGCCGATCCGCTCTGTGTGCACATGCCATAACCCTACCCCTAACCCTACCCATAACCCTAACCCTACCCCTAGTTCTAACCCTAGTTCTAACCCTAACCCTAGTGGAAAAAAAAAAAAAAAAAAATTCTTTATTTTATTATTGTCCCTATGGGGGTGATAAAGGGGGGGGGGGGGGGGTTATTTATTTATTTATTTTTTTTATTTTGATCGCTGTGATAGAACCTACCACAGCGATCAAAATGTACCTGTAAGGAATCTGCCGACTGGCAGATTCGGCGGGCGCACTGAGCATGCGCCCGCCATTTTCCAAGATGGCGGCGCCCAGCGAGGAGACGGCCGGACACCGGGAGGATCGGTAAGTATGAAGGGGTGGTGGGGGGGTGGATCGGAGCACGGGGGGGGGGGGGGAACGGAGCACAGGGGGGGTGGGTCTGAGAAAGGAGGGAGCGGACAGGAGGACGGGGGAGCCGGCAGGCGGACGGAGGGGACCGGACCCCATAACGGAGGACGGGGGGGGCGATCGGTGGGCGTGGGGGGGGGCACTTCAGTATTTCCAGCCATGGCCGATGATATTGCAGCATCGGCCATGGCTGGATTGTAATATTTCACCAGTTTTTTAGGTGAAATATTACAAATCGCTCTGATTGGCTGTTGAAAGTGAAACTGCCAATCAGAGCGATCGTAGCCACGGGGGGGTGAAGCCACCCCCCCTGGGCTGAAGTACCACTCCCCCTCTCCCTGCAGATCGGGTAAAATAGGAGTTAACCCCTTCACCCGATCTGCAGGGACGCGATCATTCCATGACGCCACATAGGCGTCATGGGTCGGATTGGCACGGGTTTTCATGACGCCTACGTGGCGTCATGGGTCGGGAAGGGGTTAAGATGATATTTCCCATGGATTAACATTTAAGATTTTTTCATATAATGTATGGGCAAAACTGTTACAAAAAAAAAAAAAAAAAAGAATCTGTCACATCGTCAAACATAAAAAACTGCTAGAATACCTGAATTGCTTCCCAATTCCTGATGCTTGCCTCCGCTACCATCCTCACTGTTTTTGGTACCCAATTAGTAAACTAAAAGGGTTTTTCAATCATACAATAGTATACTGTTTGATATCTATGATTAGTGAGGGTTCTACATGTATGATAACCAACATTTCTGAGACTGAAGTGGACACGTAGCTAATTTAGCTGTTCCCCACCCAAAACTAAGAAACCACTAAAACTGATTGGAAAATTGTAATTTTATGTTCTGAAACTTGGTTTACACATTGTTGCTGCATCATGGGTGCCCGAATGGAGATCATCATGGTTTTCTGACTAGGTAAAGGTTTAATTGTTAATTCACTGTTCTTCCTGATCATAAAGTGGAGGCCTAGCTGGTTTGTCCTCTCTCCTGGGCAATGGTGCTTCTGGCCACTTGCTACACAGAACAGTAGCAGCAAGTGAACAAACATCTCGTTTGTTCTCAAAATTGTGGGGGCCCCAACTTGTCTAGTCTAAAACTAAAGGTACCTTCACACTAAGCGACTTTGCAGCGAGAACGACGACGATCCGTGACGTTGCAGCGTCCTGGATAGCGATCTCGTTGTGTTTGACACGCAGCAGCGATCTGGATCCCGCTGTGATATCGCTGGTCGGAGCTAGAAGTCCAGAACTTTATTTCGTCGCTGATCACCCGCTGTCATCGCTGGATCGGTGTGTGTGACGCCGATCCAGCGATGTGTTCACTTGTAACCAGGGTAAATATCGGGTTACTAAGCGCGGCCCTGCACTTAGTAACCCGATGTTTACCCTGGTTACCCGGGTGCTGCAGGGGGACTTCGGCATCGTTTAAGACAGTTTCAACGATGCCAAAGTCTTTCCCCTGATCGTTGGTCGCTGGAGAGAGCTGTCTGTGTGACAGCTCCCCAGCGACCACACAACGACTTACCAACGATCATGGCCAGGTCGTATCGCTGGTCGTGATCGTTGGTAAGTCGTTTAGTGTAACGGTACCTTAATTGTGTGACTGCAGACTTGTGAATCCTCACACTGCGTGCTGTGAGGATTATCTGGTGTCAGAACCGAAAATGGCAGTCATGTGACCGCAAACATGTGATATGCCTGTTACCGGCAAAAACACAACTAGACTGTTTCCGGCCTCCACACCGATCTAGTCGGATTGTAGCTAGGAGTATGCATATCGCATTTTTTGCGGACACATGATCGCAGCTACCGAGGCTGACACCGTAGATTCCTCACAGCATGATGTGTGCCCACTGTGAGGATTCACAAGTCTGTAGTCACAGAGTGACACTGCCACTGTCCATAGCAGATTTCTGCAATAACCAATAGAGACGTGTTCTGAAAGGGCTGTGGAGTCGGTATAAAATGACTGTTTGGTACAGTAGTTCACTGCAGTATGTGCTGTGTTTTCCTAAAAACTTGGGAAATTTATGAAGTGATCTATAAATGTCTGTTCTGTTCCTGATCTAAGGATCTCGGTTGTTAGGCTTCTTTCAGACTTCCGTCGGTATGCGGCCGTCGCATGGCGTCGGCGTGACGTCCCGACGGACATTGGAGTTTTTTTTAGCACAACGTGGGCAGCGGACGCAGTGTTTCAACGCATCCGCTGCCCACAGTAAAGTCCCAGGGAGGAGTTACGGCCGGGCATGCGCAGTAAAAAATGCAGAACACGACGTACGAAAAAACGTTTCCTTGAATGTTTTTTTCGCTACGACGGTCCGCCAAATACCGACGCATACAGTGCACATCCATATGTCGCAATCCGTCAGTAATACAAGTCTATGTGAAAAAAAAAGCATCCTGCGGGCAACTTTGCAGGATGCGTTTTTTCACAGAACGATGCATTGCGACGTGTTCAAAAAAACGTAACTGTGAAAGTAGCCTAAGTTGAGATGAATCTGTGCTGCACTTTATGTACATGCTCAGTAGTGAGGCAGTGCTGTGGAGTCGGAGTCAAGAAAATTGAGGAGTCCGGTGGTTTGGCTTACCACCTCCACAACCCTGTCCTAAACAGTGGACCCAACTCCTTGCTCCAGTGAGGAATATTAATGGTACTGCTCAAAGCAAGAGTCATTTTTAATAAAATAAAATAATTGCAACATTAAGTCAACAGAAATGTCAGAAACACATCCAATAATGTAAAACCACACACTGAGGGAAGCCGGCTTATAAATAGAAAGGCCAACACATTTCAAAGAGCTGACAATGTGCCTCAGGATGGGAGAGCGACAGGGACAGCTGAAATACTTTGTACTGAAACGCTCACCTCCCTGGTAACATACTTTAGGCTTCTGTCTTGTTCCATAGACGCAGTGACGCGTTACAAATTATTGTACAGATTCATATCTGTGCGAGTTAGAAGATTATCACGAGGAATAAATTAAAGTAAGGACCTGTTCACATTTCATCACCAACTCCATCCCCTCCAAGAGTGGGAAACAATGAGCATATTCCTTGCCTATTTCTCCAAAAGTATGTCACGATAGGTACGGTATATCTTTCATATGTTGATTAATAAACCTTATTGTAAAAAATATTTGTTTTTTTCTTACTCTATGCAGGAAAGTGTAGCAGATATACTGTCCTATTAAGTAAAATAGGACAATAGAGCATATACTTGTGCCCAATGTATGCCAAAAGGACACTCTTAGGAGTGCGACGATGTGGGCACTGGACCTTAAGGATTCATTTGACATGAAAATCAGGAGCCTTTTCTTTCGTATTTGCAAAACGTGATGATGAATCAAAATGTGAAAAGACAGCAAAAATACAACAGTAGACTCGCAATGTTGAAAATGGTTTCTGATCTACAGGTGGGATGTAAGGCTACTTTCACACTAGCGTCGTGCACTGCACGTCGCAATGCGTCGTTGTGGATAAAAAAAAGCATCCTGCAAAATTGCTTGCAGGATGCGTTTTTTCTCCATAGACTAACATTAGCGACGCATTGCCACACGTCGCAACCGTCGTGCGACGGTTGCGTTGTGTTGCGTCGGACTGTCGTCACCAAAAACGTTGCATGTAACGTTTTTTGGTGCGTCGTGTCCGCCATTTCCGACC
Source organism: Ranitomeya variabilis (assembly GCF_051348905.1). NCBI lineage: Eukaryota > Metazoa > Chordata > Amphibia > Anura > Dendrobatidae > Ranitomeya > Ranitomeya variabilis. Next base: position 891,747,075 of record NC_135233.1, read on the forward strand.
GCGCATGCACGGCCGGAACTCCGCCCCCTCCTCCCCGCACCTCACAATGGGGCAGCGGATGCGTTGGAAAACAGCATCCGCTGCCCCCGTTGTGCGGCGCTTTCACTGCTTGCGTCGGTACGTCGCAACGACGCAATTCGTCGTACGACGCTAGTGTGAAAGTAGCCTTATAGAACAGGAGGAGATGATCAAACTGGTATATATATTTTTGTACATTTCAGTAAAATCTGTATGTTAGCCATTGAAGTCTCTGGTGTTTGTAGGCATGAGTCCAGTGGGCGGTCCTAGTAGTGATTGACAGTCTTCCCCCTATGGCTATGATTGCAAATATAGCTGTCACTCACTAGTAGGACAGCCTACTAGGCTCATATGCTTACAATCACCAGGGATTTCTATGAATAAAATACAAAATCTTTTCACAAACCTACATAATATGCTCAGCTTCTCCTTCTCTATACTGTGCTGCCGACTGATCGGACAGCATGTACGCGACAGGTTCCTTTTCAAGCAGCTTTAGATTATGTTTTGAGTTGTAGGATATACCTATATGTACATCGGTGATGAAAGGTGGACAAAAACTTTAAGGGCCCATTCTCACATGCGAGAAACTCAGATGAGCCTCACACGTCAATACCCGGCACTCAGGAGCAGAGCGTGCGGCCGCATGTATTGCTACGCGGCCACACACTCCGATGCGAGTGCAGGGTATTGACGTGCGAGACTCATCCGAGTTTCTCACATGTGAATGAGCCCTAAAAAGGGACATTTCAGAGAAAAGTGGAAATTCTTTAAAAAAAAAAAAAAAACACATTCCTTGGGTCGGAATGAACTCTAGGAGTCATACAAGAAACTTTCAAAGACATCAATAAGAAATAGTTCTGATAGACTGTGGTCTTGGGCCGCTGTGGTTTGTTACCATTTCCCTGCACAATCACTTCATCTCACAGACAAACAACCATTTCCTTGCAAGGTGAGTGGGAAGACAGCGGAGGCAATAGGCTACTGTAGTTATCAGCTGTAGGTTGAACTCCAATTTAAACAGGTCCAGCTGCCAAAAGTGGATGACACTGGATTTCTAAAACATCTGGTGTTATCAGCTGTCATACAGCAGGGCTGGTATGTACGGGTCCTTCAGGTGAAAATGGCTGCTAGTGTGGACTACAGGGGATAAAGAAACCATGATATAGTATACCAATGTCTCAAACGTTGACAGCACTCACAGTAAAGCCACGTTCAGCATTATACAGCAGTATTTGTAGCCAAAACCAGAACGGGAACAATCAAATGAAAAAGTATAACAAACATGTCACCACTTCTGTATTTATCACCCACTCCTGGTGTTGGCTTATAAATACTGATGTCAAATAGTCACGTAACTGATCAGGAAACTTGTATTACTGGAGAATGGCCGATGAGCTACTCATGGTAATGCTACTCTAATAGTAATTGGTATTGTGAAAGGAAATGGGTAAAAGTTGATGCTTACAAATGCCTTATGGTTTCCTAGCAAAAGCTGCATCAACTAACAAATCCCAAACTAAAAGTGCACAAGATATGAAAAGTGAAAGCCAGGTAACCCAGCATGAGAATGAACAAGGAGGCGGACGACGACCTCTCCTGTTACTAGGGGATGTCTGTAGTTACTGTATGTACAGACTCCTGACTACACCTGGTCAGCAGTGCCCTGACAGTACAACTATTACCAGGAGCAGGCAATAATAATAATGGGGCAGATCAGACAGTCCGGGGGGGGGGGCGATCCCTCGGGGCAGATCAGACAGTCGGGGGGGGGGGGGGGGGGGAATCCCTCGGGGCAGATCAGACACAGTCCAGGGGGAAGGGGGGAATCCCTCGGGGCAGATCAGACACAGTCCAGGGGGGGGGGGGAGGGGGAACCCTCGGGGCAGACCAGACACAGTCTCGGGGTGGGGGGATCCCTCGGGGCAGACCAGACACAGTCTCGGGGTGGGGGGATCCCTCGGGGCAGATCAGACACAGTCCGGGGGAGGGGGGGGGGGGGGGGGGAGGATCCCTCGGGGCAGATCAGACACAGTCCGGGGGAGGAGGGGGGGGGGGGGAGGAGGAGAGGATCCCTCGGGGCAGATCAGACACGGTCCGGGGGAGGGGGGGATCCCTCAGGGCAGATCAGACAGTCCGGGGGGGAGGGGGATCCCTCGGGGTAGAGCAGACACGGTCCGGGGGAGGGGGGGGGAATCCCTCGGGGCAGATCAGACACAGTCCGGGGGGGGGGAATCCCTCAGGGCAGATCAGACACAGTCCGGGGGGGAATCCCTCGGGGCAGATCAGACACAGTCCAGGGAGGGAATCCCTCGGGGCAGATCACACACAGTCCAGGGAGGGAATCCCTCGGGGCAGATCACACACAGTCCAGGGAGGGAATCCCTCGGGGCAGATCACACACAGTCCAGGGAGGGAATCCCTCGGGGCAGATCACACACAGTCCAGGGAGGGAATCCCTCGGGGCAGATCACACACAGTCCAGGGAGGGAATCCCTCGGGGCAGATCACACACAGTCCAGGGAGGGAATCCCTCGGGGCAGATCACACACAGTCCAGGGAGGGAATCCCTCGGGGCAGATCACACACAGTCCAGGGAGGGAATCCCTCGGGGCAGATCACACACAGTCCGGGAGGGGAATCCCTCGGGGCAGATCAGACACAGTCCAGGGGGATCCCTCATGATAACCGACTGTTATATATAGTAAGATCCCATTGGGTCCGATCCAGTGTACACAGGCCCTGATTGGAGCCTCACACTAGGGCCAGTAGTAAATGCGGCCCAGCACAGGTCCTTGCACCCAGCACAGGTGCAGTGGACGAGGTGGCCAGGGCGCGGGCAGTGGTACCCATGATGCTTCCCCAGCCGTCGGCCGATAGCCCAACATATCGCTCACTATCTGCCGCTCACCAGGCCCAATCCCGACCTATAGGGGAGCTAGTGCCCCCCGTAGAACAGCCCCCGCCCCACAGTGCCCCCTGCACACCACAGAGCAGCCGCCGCGGCCTCCTCCTGCCGCCCTCGGAGCCCAGAGATCCCAGCGCGCCACCGGCTCCGTCCCGTGCTGCGGTGTGCCCGGCCTGTGCCCGCGCCATTCCAGCCACCGGCCTGTGTATTCCCGTTACCTTGTAGAAAGCTCCGTTAGAGCCGCGCACTTCCACCGTCAGGTCCTCCATGTTGGAAACGCAAAGGGCGATGGGAAGGATTTCTAGAAAGTTTCTGCGTCACCCAAGGAGGGAGGGAGAAATTCTGGGGGAGGGAAGAGGGAGAGGAAGGGGAGGAGACCCCGAGTACAGGGAGGCAGTAGGTGGGAGGCAGCAGTAGAGGTGGTCGCCGTGTGCTGAGGAGCGGGCAGGTGGGCGTTATTATAATGGCGGGAACTAGTGAGGTGTCTGCGCGTCCATGTGGCCGGGCTGGAGGAGGGGGGCTTGTGTTTCCTGCCCACCATGGACTACGGAGGCGGGAACCGTGTCCCACACTGTCCTGCATGTGTGACTGCCTAAATATAGCCCCGGCCCTAAATAGCCGGTAGTGTCACGTATCCCGGGAGCCTCCGGGTCACACATGGCTGAGGTAATGGCTTTCCTCATGGCTTGTTAATGGCCACTTATGGGGTGTGGAGCGGCCATCGTTACGATATCGTACTCCCACCTTATCTGACCCGCTGTGTGAGAAGACATTTTTCAAAGGCGCAATATAGAAAACGCCTGTAACTAAATAGATGCAAACTGCTATGGAAGGGACTCGGTGACTATAGTGGCGACCGTCAGATTTCTGCTTTAGCTTCTGCATGGTGCATTTTTTTTCCCTGTTCAGTCAGTGGACTTAAAGGGAACTTTTTGCGTCCAGAAATGCTGTTTATCTCCTGATATGGGAGTAATTGTGTAAATAGCACGTATGCCAGGTTATAGCGTTTTTAACGCGAAAAATCAGCATCGCGTGCACACAGCCAGCGGCTGCAGGGAGAAAATGAACTTGCATCCTCCCTGCAGCTGCTGCTTCCAGTCATCAGGGCGGTGCTGTCTCAGGCTGTCCCTCACAGCGGCTGGGTGAGATCACACTTACAGTGTGACCAATGTGTAGGAAGACTGGAAGCATCTGCCGCAGGGATGATGGGACTTAATTTTCTCCTTGCAGTTGCAGCACCAATGAGGCACTTGGTATTAAAACGCTCCCTACCTCCAGAATATCTATCCCTATATCTGCAGGTAACTGGCGTTACTGAATGGGACAGATTACCTTTTAAGTGTACCTGAGGAGAACGTGTGGCAGGCTAGTTCCTTCCTCCAACCCGGTCCATAGTATTTTATGAGTCATGACGGTAATCTATGACAGTAAAGGCACAGATGATTGGCCTCGGGGAGACCAAAACATCCAACACCGCGGAGACACCATCACGTGTTTCTCAACGCAGTGATCCAGAACACTGCCCCCATCCCTTATGGGAAATATGCAAATGCATGGAGGATAGCTGCGGAGACACCATCACGTGTTTCTCAACGCAAGCAGTGAATAGCCAGGCCTTTCCCCGGGAGGGAACAACCACGGGAAGGGCAGCATCCAATAAAGGAAAACATCCAATACAGGAAAAATGATAATTACAGGTAATTTGATTTTCCAGAACCATGACAGCACCGCACGTGAGAGATGGCATCCGCCCCCAGGAACAGGAAACCTGTAGCAGAGATAAAAGAATGGGGCGGCCACTCTCTCCTCAGTTTGTTTCAGAGTATGGAAGATGACCGCTTTGTTAGTACACATTCATATATCATATTTACATTGTATAGCTGTATATTAGCTCTTATCTATATGTCAAGAGTATGTATATATGTACACTATCTATTTATTTATTTATATATATATATATATATATATATATATATATATATATATATTTATTATTATTTTTTTTTTTTGTGAATCACACAACCATCACCAAGATAGGGCGGGAATTAATGCGTTGCTGTCATGGTTCTGGAAAATCAAATTACCCGTCAGTAATTATCATTTTTTCCCTTCACCATGACAGCACCGCACGTGAGAGGAAGAAATAGAAGACTCCTTAGGGTGGGACAACAGCAGATAACACCTTTCTCCCGAAAGCCAAGTTTGAAAGACCTAAGTCTAGCCTATAATGTCGGAAGAAGGTAGAGGGTGAGGACCATACTGCCGCCCTACAAATCTGCTCCACCGAAGCGTTTGCCCTTTCCGCCCAGGATGTGGCAATAGCACGCGTAGAGTGGGCCGTAACACCCTGTGGGGGAATTTGGCCAGAAGAAGAGTACGAAAGCGATAGCTGTACGCAACCACCGTGCAATAGTCGCCTTTGAGGCCTTTTTTCCCCTGGAAGGTGACAAAAAGGGCTGATGACTGACGCCAAGATTTTGTGGCTTCTATGTATTGAAGCAGGCAGCGTCTGACATCAAGACAATGGAAGGTTTGCTCTCCCTGGGATTTTGGTTGAGGACAAAATGAGGGTAAGATAATTTCCTGGTCCCTATGAAATTTGGAATTGACCTTTGGTAGGAAGGCCGGGTCAGTTTTGATGATTACTCTGTCATCCTGGAAGGTAGTATAAGGGGGGTTCACTGAAATAGCCTGCAGCTCGCAAGTACGGCGGGCTGAAGTTAGAGCAACCAGGAGGACAGTTTTTAGTGTCAAAGATTTTATTGAAATAGAATCAAGAGGCTCAAAGGGGGAAACAGTTAGAGCATTTAAAACTAAATTTAGATCCCAGGGAGCCACCTTGGGAGATAATTTTGAGGGTCTAGATGTAAAAGCGGCTCGGATGAACCTATAGACCCAAGGGTGGTCAGCAAGTTTGAGATCAAACAGCGCACCCAGGGCAGAGACATGCACCTTCAGGGTGCTAGTAGATAGCCCTCTCTCCAGACCTTTTTGGAGAAACTCTAAAATTTCTTTTACCGGGACTTCTTGGCCGGTCTGGGACAATTGTCGCCCCGAAAATTCCAGGAATTTCTGCCAAATTTTCTGATATTTTTCTGAGGTGACTTTTTTCCTGCTAGCGAGCAACGTGGTTACTAAAGGGTTTGAGAATCCCTTTGCTAGTAGCAGTCCCCTCTCAAGTTCCAGGCGGTGAGATGTAGCCCGTGTACTTGAGGGTGTTGAACTGGTCCCTGATGTAGGAGATCCGATGTATCTGGAAGGATCCACGGGTCCGAGATAGACATGCGTCTGAGCCACGTGAACCATGCTCTTCTCGGCCAAAAGGGAGCTATGAGTATTACTCGTGCTTTGTCTTCCCGAATTTTCCTGAGGACTGTCGGGATTAACGGTATTGGGGGGGAAAAGCGTATGCCAGATGAAAGTTCCACTGGTATAGAAACGCGTCTACTCCTTCCGGTTGTTCTCTTGGGTTTAGAGAATAGAACTTGTTCACTTTCCGATTTTGTTTTGTGGCGAACAAGTCTACTTCCGGAATGCCCCAGTTGGCACATATTTTCCAAAAGACTCCCTGGCTCAGGGCCCACTCCCCTTGATGTAATGGGTGACGGCTTAGGAAGTCGGCTACTTGATTTTCTGCTCCTCTTAGGTATGTCCCAGTTAGAGAGAGAAGGTTTTTTTCGGCCCACAAGAAAAGTTCTTTGGCTTCTGTCATCAGGGATGGTGATCTTGTGCCCCCTTGGCGATTTATATAAGCTATTGTTGTGGTGTTGTTGGATAACACCACTACATGCCTTCCTTGTATTTTTTCTTCTATTTGAAGAAACGCTTGTCTCACCGCTGACAGTTCCTTCAGATTGGAAGACGCTTCTGTCATTGAGGGCTCCCATTGACCTTGTAGGACTTGATCCCCCATATGCGCTCCCCATCCCCATGGGCTCGCATCGGTGGTGAGGATTACTGGATTTTGCAATGACCATGGTACCGCTTTGCTTAGATTTTCTGGTTTTAACCACCATTTTAGCGAGTCTTGGACCCTTGGAGATAGGAGAATCTTCCGATTCAGATTGTAAGGGTTTCTAGCTTGCTCGGCTAGTACCTGCCATTGCAACTCTCTCGTGTGGCTTTGGGCCCACCGTTTTGCTGGAATTGTCGCCGTTAGAACTCCCAGGAGCGACATTGCATTCTGTAGAGAGATAGATTGTTGCTGCTGAAGAAGTTGCACCTTCTGTTGGATAGACTGAATCTTCCTCTGTGGGAGGATACACTCCTGCTTGATGGAATTTAGTAGGATCCCGAGGAACTCTTGAGACTGTGTTGGGACAAGTCTTGATTTCTTCAGATTTATCATCCACCCCAATCTTAACACGTTTATAACTGTTGTGACTGCTTTTTCGCAATCTTCTTTGCTGTTTGCTACTACCAAGAAATCGTCCAAATAAGGCACCAGTAATATGTCTTGTTTTCTGATGTAGGACACCACTTCGGAAATAATTTTGGTAAACACGCGGGGTGCTATGGCTACCCCGAATGGAAGACATTGATACTGTAGGTGGGTGGGAGTTTTTTCGAGGTTTACTAGCCGTCTGAGATATTGCTGATGTTGGCTTGCGATTGGCACATGGTAGTAAGCGTCTGTAAGATCGATTACTGCCATATAACAGCTTGGGTTGAGTACTTTTATCGCCGTCCTTAGAGTTTCCATTTTGAACTTCTCTATTTGAATGTGCTGATTTAAGGCCCTCAAATTGAATATTACTCTTAACGAGCCGTCTGGTTTTGGTGTTAGGAATAGGGTGCTGTAGAACCCCTTCCCTATTTCCTGATGAGGAACTCTCACTAATACTTTTTTTTGTATGAGGAGATAAACTTCTCTTTCCAGTGTGGCCTGATTTTTTTTTTCCCGCCACCTGGGTCATTTTCAAACGATTTGGTGGGAGGCTGGAGAATTTGAGTTTCAAACCTTCCGATAATAGGTTGGTTATCCACTGAGAAGCCGGCAGTGCCGCCCAGTGGTGGACGAATCACCGGAGTCTTCCCCCCCCCACCGGAATCCTGGCGTCATTGGTGTTTTGGGTCAGATTTAGGGGGAGGCTTGCTGAAAAGGAATCCTTTCTGTTTCTGATCTCTCCAAGGTCTGCCTCGGCCAGACCTGTCATCTGAACGGCCGCGGGCCCCCCTGTATCCAGATCCCCGAAAGGACGAACGGGAAGTCTCCCATCGGCGCCTAGGAAAGGAAGGAGGTGGAAACCGCTTCTTTTTGTCAGATGCTTTTTCAAGAATCTCGTCCAGAGCTTTACCGAAAAGATATTGCCCTTCACAGGGTACTCCGCAGAGTTTGACCTTTGACTGGAAATCAGCTGCCCAATTCTTTAGCCATAATGTTCTACGCCCCGAGTTGGATAAAGCACAAGCACGTGCGGCCCCCCTGACCGAATCAATTGATGCATCCGCCAGAAGTTTTGCGGCACCTTGTAGGGAGGGCAATGCCTCCAGTAGTTTATCTCGCGGGCATTTATTCTTGATTTGGTCACTTAACTCTTCCAGCCACTTGACCATAGCACGAGCCGTGCAAGTGGCCACAACCCCGGGCCTAAACGACCATGTTGATGCCTCCCAAGCCGACTTTAGAAAGGCATCCGCCTTTTTGTCAAGAGGGTCTTTTAGGGCTCCCATATCCTCAAAAGGCAATGCTACCCCTTTAGAGGTGCTGGCTATGGCGTTGTCTAATTTAGGAGCCTTTTCCCATCCTTCACATACCGCTTCATCAAAGGGGTACTTTCGCTTTAAGGCTTGAGGAATGGAGATCTTTTTATTTGGCTTTTTCCACTCTTTCTTAATTAAATTAAGTATACTATCATGGAAGGGAAAGACCTTTCGCTTCTTCCCCTCCAAGTTACTGAACATGCTATCCTGTACTGAATGCGGCTCCTTTGGGGTTTCCACCCCCATAGTTGCTCTAACGAGTTTGAGCAGTTTTCCAATGTCTTCTGACTGGAAATACGGGTGGCCATACTCCTCATCCGAGGAGTCTAAGTCTGAGGCGTCAGAGGGGGTTAACACTCCCGGTTCATCCCCTGAATTAATGTCCGACCCCTGCTCACTTGCTGGGGGAGGGGGGTTTTCTTTAGCCGCCTGATGTTTCAGCTGCTCTTTGACTGTAGATTTGACCTCTTCCCGTATTATTGACCTGATGTTCTGTAATAAGGAAGGTGATTCTTTTGCGATTGTTTTATCTATGCAGGCTCGGCAGATTCTTTTGGTATATAGTTTGGGGAGTGTCGCCTTACATAGTGGACAAGCCCTATTCTTTTGTTTGGAGGTGGCTTTCCTTCCCTAAAAAGACACAGTATAGTGTATCAGTGTGTGTGTGATTTTGCCTTACAAAGGCACTCACGCCTCCAGGACCCTGGATACCGCGGTAGCTTGCGTCTCCTCAGACATCCCGGGTACAGGCATCTCCGGATCCATCGCTGGTTCGGTCATGCTAGCAGGCAACTGCGTGCTGTAGAGGACCAGCGTCTAATCCGTTTGCCCCAATATATAGAAGGAGCGGTGCGCGCGCCTCTGGAACAGCTTCCACCCGGAAGTGTCCAGCACACCGGCTCCTTCGGCGTGTGACGTCACTTCCGGCGCGACCGGAAGTTGTCATCCTTCACTTCGGCGGCCGGCGTCAGTGAAGGACACGCCCCCTGCCCCGGACCTGCCTCCTGCCCAGAGCGGTCGCCGGGGAGTCCAGCGAGGGAAAAGGCGCGGTACAGCAGCCCCTTTCACCCCGGACAGCACCGCACGCAGTGCCGCCAAGCATGGCTGGTCACCCCCGCGGACCTCGGCCTCCGGACCGGAATCATCAGAGGGTATCCCTCCGGAGGTAGGAACTCTGCAACAGGCGTCCACCTGCAGGAACAGGAAACCAAACTGAGGAGAGAGTGGCCGCCCCATTCTTTTATCTCTGCTACAGGTTTCCTGTTCCTGGGGGCGGATGCCATCTCTCACGTGCGGTGCTGTCATGGTGAAGGGAAAAACCACCTATGCCAAGCATGGTATCCATCCACAGACAGCTGTTTCGGGGTGTTTGCCCCTCATCAGTGTGGAGTAGGAATCTGGCTATTAGGAGCAGTGCCTAGTAAAAGGCTGTAAAGGCACAGATGATTGGCCTCGGGGAGACCAAAACATCCAACACCGCGGAGACACCATCACGTGTTTCTCAACGCAGTGATCCAGAACACTGCCCCCATCCCTTATGGGAAATATGCAAATGCATGGAGGATAGCTGCGGAGACACCATCACGTGTTTCTCAATGCAAGCAGTGAATAGCCAGGCCTTTCCCCGGGAGGGAACAACCACGGGAAGGGCAGCATCCAATAAAGGAAAACATCCAATACAGGAAAACCACCTATGCCAAGCATGGTATCCATCCACAGACAGCTGTTTCGGGGTGTTTGCCCCTCACCAGTGTGGAGTAGGAATCTGGCTATTAGGAGCAGTGCCTAGTAAAAGGCTGTAAAGGCACAGATGAGAGGTAATCTATGACAGGCTATGTGCCCACGTTGCGTTGTTTAAGCATTTCAGTAAAACTCATCCCATTAATTGAATTCCGTAATAGCTGTACCCATGCTGCGTATTTTTACGCAGCGGAATCACATCGCGGAAAAATATTCAGCACGTTCATTAACTTTGCAGAATCGCACCGATGCCGCCGCCATTGACTTATATTGGGAAAAACGAGTCAAACGCATCAAAAATAGGTCAAAATCCGCATGCGTTTTCCTTGGCAAGTGTGTGCGATTTTGATGAGGAAAAATCTGCTTCTATTCTGCAACGTGGGCACATAGCCTTAGGGAAAATCACTAACTATAGATTTTACAACTTCTACCCTTGAATTAAGATTGAAAGATCAGAACTGGAGGAGAAAGAAGCTGATTTTTCTAAGAAGTTACATGACAAGTTACTTATTCATATGTAATAATTTATGAAATAAAAAAGGATTTCTTTAACCCCTTCCCGACCTTTGACGCAGTGTATGCATCATGAAATCCTGTGCCAATCCGACCTGTGACGCAGCATATGCGTCATGGTCGGATCACGCTCCTGCAGATCGGGTGAAAGGGTTAACTAATTTCACCCGATCTGCAGGGACAGGGGGAGTGGAACTTGAGCCCAGGGGGAGTGGAACTTGAGCCCAGGGGGGGTGGCTTCGACGACCCCCCCCCCCCCCCCCCCCCCCCCCCCCCCCCCCCGTGGCTTCGATTGGCTGTTGAAAGTGACGTTTCACTTTCAATCAGCGATAGTGGCCGATTACCCCCCCTCATACTTACCGACCTCCGGTGTCCGTCCGTCTGCTCCATGGGCGCCGCCATCTTCCAAAATGGCGGGCGCATGCACAGTGCAGATTCGTTCCAGGTACATTTTGATCGCTGTGATCTAGGTTCTATCACAGCGATCAAAATAAAAAAAATTATAAATAAACCCCCCCCTTTATCACCCCCATAGGTAGGGACAATAATAAAATAAAGAAAAAACATTTACTTTTATTTTTCCACTATGGTTCGGGTTAGAGCTAGGGTTAGGGTTATTGTTAGAACTAGGCTTAGGGCTAGGGTTATTGTTAGAACTAGGCTTAGGGCTAGGGTTATTGTTAGAACTAGGGTTATTGTTAGAACTAGGGTTTTTGTTAGAACTAGGGTTAGGCTGCTTTCACACTAGCATTGTGTGACGGCCGTCGCAATGCGTCGTTTTGGAGAAAAAAACGCATCCTGCAAAGTTGCCCGCAGGATGCATTTTTTTCTCCATAGAATTGCATTTGCGACAGTGCCACACGTCGCAACCGTCGTGTTTTGGCGGACCCTTGGCACAAAAAAAGTTACATTACATAGTTACATAGTTATTAAGGTTGAAGGAAGACTTTAAGTCCATCTAGTTCAACCCATAGCCTAACATGCCTTAACATGTTGATCCAGGGGAAGGCAAAAAAAAACCATGTGGTAAGAGTAAGCTCCACCATGGGGAAAAAAATTCCTTCCCAACCCCACATACGGCAATCAGACTAGTTCCCTGGATCAACGCCCTATCAAAGAATCTAATATATATACCCTGTGACATTGTACTTTTCCAGGAAGGTATCCAGTCCCCTCTTAAATTTAAAGGGCCACTGTCACCCCCCCCCCCAGCCGTTATAAACTAAAAGAGCCACCTTGTGCAGCAGTAATGCTGCAGTCTAACAAGGTGGCTCTTTTAGTTTTTGATTCATTTATTACCTCAAAAAAGCGTTTTAAAAATTGGCCACACATACCAGATATTGTACCAGGAGGCGGTCCGAATCGTCCTGTGTGAAGCTCCCAACTGCCGTCACTCTTCTCTTCAGGGGCGACGGTACCCGCCCCCTGAGCGCTGTTATCTTCTGAAATCCGGCGCCTGCGCTGTGCGTGCCTGCCTGGGGCCTGCGCAGTGTTCATTGTCAGTGCGGCCACACTGTTGCTGAATCCCTCGCCCCGCACTGTTATTCATTATGCACAGTGCGGGGCTGGGGTTCCTGGGCATGCGCACTGCGCTGTTTAGACGCTCCCCAGCTCCGACGCTCCCCCGCCTTCCCAGGAACCCCAGCCCCGCACTGTGCATAATGAATAACAGTGCGGGGCGGGGGATTCAGCAACAGTGTGGCCGCACTGACAAAGAACACTGCGCAGGCCCCAGGCAGGCACGCACAGCGCAGGCGCCGGATTTCAGAAGATAACAGCGCTCAGGGGGCGGGTACCATCGCCCCTGAAGAGAAGAGTGACGGCAGTTGGGAGCTTCATAGAGGACGATTCGGACCACCTCCAGGTACAATATCTGGTATGTGTGGCCAATTTTTAAAACGCTTTTTTGAGGTAATAAATGAATCAAAAACTAAAAGAGCCACCTTGTTAGACTGCAGCATTACTGCTGCACAAGGTGGCTCTTTTAGTTTATAACGGCTGGGGGGGGTGACAGTGGCCCTTTAAGTAATGACTCACTCATTACAACATCATACGGCAGAGAGTTCCATAGTCTCACTGCTCTTACAGTAAAGAATCCGCGTCTGTTATTATGCTTAAACCTTTTTTCCTCCAGACGTAGAGGATGCCCCCTTGTCCCTGTCACCGGTCTATGATTAAAAAGATCATCAGAAAGGTCTTTGTACTGTCCCCTCATATATTTATACATTAACATAAGATCACCCCTTAGCCTTCGTTTTTCCAAACTAAATAGCCCCAAGTGTAATAACCTATCTTGGTATTGCAGACCCCCCAGTCCTCTAATAACCTTGGTCGCTCTTCTCTGCACCCGCTCCAGTTCAGCTACGTCTTTCTTATACACCGGAGACCAGAACTGTGCACAGTATTCTAAGTGTGGTCGAACTAGTGACTTGTATAGAGGTAAAATTATGTTCTCCTCATGAGCATCTATTCCTCTTTTAATGCATCCCATTATTTTATTTGCCTTTGTAGCAGCTGCCTGACACTGGCCACTGAATATGAGTTTGTCATCCACCCATACACCCAGGTCTTTTTCATTGATGGTTTTGCCCAGAGTTTTAGAATTAAGCACATAGTTATACATCTTATTCCTTCTACCCAAGTGCATGACCTTACATTTATCCCCATTAAAGCTCATTTGCCATTTATCAGCCCAAGCTTCTAGTTTACATAAATCATCCTGTAATATAAAATTGTCCTCCTCTGTATTGATTACCCTGCAGAGTTTAGTGTCATCTGCAAATATTGAAATTCTACTCTGAATGCCCCCTACAAGGTCATTAATAAATATGTTAAAAAGAAGAGGGCCTAATACTGACCCCTGTGGTACCCCACTGCTAACCACGACCCAGTCCGAATGTGCTCCATTAATAACCACCCTTTGTTTCCTATCCCTGAGCCAGCTCTCAATCCACTTACACATATTTTCCCCTATCCCCATTATTCTCATTTTATGTAACAACCTTTTGTGTGGCACCGTATCAAAAGCTTTTGAAAAGTCCACATACACTACATCCACTGGGCTCCCTTGGTCCAGTCCGGAACTTACCTCTTCATAGAAGCTGATCAAATTAGTCTGACATGAACGGTCCCTAGTAAACCCATGCTGATACTGGGTCATGAGGTTATTCCTCTTCAGATACTCCAGTATAGCATCCCTTAGAATGCCCTCCAGGATTTTACCCACAGTAGAGGTTAAACTTACTGGCCTATAATTTCCGAGTTCAGTTTTTGTCCCCTTTTTGAATATTGGCACCACATTTGCTATACGCCAGTCCTGTGGTACAGACCCTGTTATTATGGACTCTTTAAAGATTAAAAATAATGGTCTATCAATGACTGTACTTAATTCCTGCAGTACTCGGGGGTGTATCCCATCCGGGCCCGGAGATTTGTCAATTTTAGTGATTTTTAGACGCCGCCGTACTTCCTGCTGGGTTAAACAGGTAACCTTTAATTGGGAATTTTTATCACTAGTCATATTGGCTGCCATGGGATTTTCTTTTGTAAATACTGATGAAAAAAAGTCATTTAGCATATTGGCTTTTTCCTCATCCTCATCCACCATTTCACCCAGACTATTTTTAAGGGGGCCAACACTATCATTTTTTAGTTTCTTACTATTTATGTAGTTAAAGAATATTTTGGGATTATTTTTGCTCTCTCTGGCAATGAGTCTCTCTGTCTCAATCTTTGCTGCCTTGATTTGCTTTTTACAGAATTTATTTAATTTTCTGTATTTATTTAATGCCTCCTCACTACCTACTTCCTTTAATTCTCTAAATGCTTTCTTTTTGTCACTTATTGTGCCCTTTACAGCTCTATTTAGCCATATTGGTTTCCTCCTATTTCTAGTATGTTTATTCCCATACGGTATATACTGTGCACAGGTCCTATCCATGATGCTAATAAACGTCTCCCATTTTCTTTGTGTATTTTTATGCCTCAGGATATCGTCCCAGTTAATTGCACCAAGATCCTCTCTCATCCGTTGTAAATTTGCCCTCCTGAAGTTTAGTGTCCTTGTCACCCCTCTACTACACATCTTATTAAAGGAGACATGAAAACTTATTATTTTGTGATCACTATTCCCCAAGTGACCCCCAACCCTTATATTTGATATGCGGTCTGGCCTGTTGGTTAATATTAGGTCTAGCAGTGCCCCCCTCCTTGTTGGGTCCTGAACCAGTTGTGAAAGGTAATTGTCTCTCATAGTTGTCAAAAACCGATTGCCTTTACTGGAACTGCAGGTTTCTGTTCCCCAATCTATTTCTGGGTAGTTGAAGTCCCCCATAATAATGACTTCTCCTTGAGTCGCAGCTTCATCTATTTGCTTTACGAGGATATTCTCCATTGCTTCCATTATTTTTGGAGATTTATAACAAACCCTTATCAGTAATTTATTATGTTTTCCCCCTCCCCTTATCTCCACCCACAGGGACTCTACATTTTCATTAGATTCACCTATATTATCACGCAGGATGGGTTTTAAGGTCGATTTTACATACAGACACACCCCACCACCCCCTCGCTTATCTGTACGGTCATTTCTGAAAAGGCTATAGCCCTGCAAGTTAACAGCCCAGTCATGGCTCTCATCCAGCCATGTTTCAGATATCCCCACCATGTCATAATTATGCTCCAACAACATTAATTCTAATTCATCCATTTTGTTGGCGAGGCTTCTGGCATTAGTATACATGCACTTGATGTTCCTCTCTGTACCTCTATTCTTTCTTAAATTACTAACTGTTCTAACCCCACCCCCCCATGCCACCGCCACCCCCAACTTCCTTATTTGTGCCCAGGTCTCTATCTGCACTATCTTCCCCTCCTATAAAATGGAATACCCTCCCCCCCAATCCCTAGTTTAAACACTCCTCCAACCTTCTAGCCATTTTCTCCCCCAGCACAGCTGCACCTTCCCCATTGAGGTGCAGCCCGTCCCTAGCGTAGAGCCTGTAGCCAACTGAGAAGTCGGCCCAGTTCTGCAGGAACCCAAACCCCTCCTTCCTACACCAATTCTTGAGCCACTTATTAACCTCCCTAATCTCCCGTTGCCTCTCTGGCGTGGCACGTGGTACAGGCAGTATTTCGGAAAATACCAAGTTGGAGGTCCTTGCTTTCAGCTTGCAGCCTAATTCCCTGAAATCATCTTTAACCCCTTCCCGACCTTTGACGCCACGTAGGCGTCATGAAAACCCGTGCCAATCCGACCCATGACGCCTATGTGGCATCATGGAATGATCGCGTCGCTGCAGAGCGGGTGAAAGGGTTAACTCCGATTTCACCCGTTCTGCAGGGACAGGGGGAGTGGTACTTCAGCCCAGGGGGGGTGGCTTCACCCCCCCGTGGCTACGATCGCTCTGATTGGCTGTTGAAAGTGAAACTGCCAATCAGCGATTTTGTAATATTTCACCTAAAAAACTGGTGAAATATTACAATCCAGCCATGGCCGATGCTGCAATATCATCGGCCATGGCTGGAAATACTGAAGTGACCCCCCCACCCCACCGATCACCCCCCCCAAGCCACCGATCTGTCCCGTAGTCCCCTCCGTCCTGTGCTCCGCTCCCCCATCCTCCTGTCCGTCCCCCCCCCCCCCTTATACTTACCGAGGCTCCCGGTGCCCGTCCGCCTCCATGGGCGCCGCCATCTTCCAAAATGGCGGGCGCATGCTCAGTGCGCCCGCCGAATCGGCCGGCAGATTCATTACAAAGTACATTTTGATCGCTGTGGTAGGTTCTATCACAGCGATCAAAATAAAAAAAATAATAAATAAACCCCCCCCTTTATCACCCCCATAGGTAGGGACAATAATAAAATAAAGAAAATATATATATTTTTTTTTTCCACTAGGGTTAGGGTTAGAACTAGGGTTAGAACTAGGGTTAGAACTAGGGGTAGGGTTAGGGTTAGGGTAAGGGTTACGGGTAGGGTTAGGGGTAGGGTTAGGGTTATGGCATGTGCACACAGTGCGGATTTGGCTGCGGATCCGCAGCGGATTGGCCGCGGATCCGCAGCGGATTGGCCGCTGCGAATTCGTACCAGTTTTCCATCAGGTTTACAGTACCATGTACACCTATGGAAAACCAAATCCGCTGTGCCCATGGTGCGAAAAATTCCGTGCAGAAACGCTGCGTTGTATTTTCCGCAGCATGTCAATTCTTTGTGCGGATTCCGCAGCATTTTACACCTGTTCCTCAATAGGAATCCGCAGGTGAAATCCGCACAAAAAAACACTGGAAATCTGCTGTAAATCCGCAGGTAAAACGCAGTGCCTTTTACCTGCAGATTTTTCAAAAATTGTGCGGAAAAATCTCACACGAATCCGCAACGTGGGCACATAGCCTTAGGGTTAGGGTTGGAATTAGAGTTAGGGTTGGAATTAGGGCTAGGGTTGGAAATAGGGTTAAGATTAGGCTTGTGGTTAGGGTTACGGATAGGGTTAGGGGTGCGTTGGGGTTACAGTTGTGGTTAGGGTTGGGATTAGGGTTAGGGTTGGGATTGGGGTTAGGATTAGGGTTGGAATTAGGGTTACGGGTGTGTTGCGGTTAGGGTTGTGGTTAGGGGTGTGTTGGGGTTAGGGTTGTGATTAGGGTTATGGCTACAGTTGGGATTAGGATTAGGGGTGTGTTGGGGTTAGTGTTGAAGTTAGAATTGAGGGGTTTCCACTGTTTAGGCACATCAGGGGTCTCCAAACGCAACATGGCGCCACCATTGATTCCAGCCAATCTTGCGTTCAAAAAGTCAAATGGTGCTCCCTCCCTTCCAAGCCCCGACGTGCGCCCAAACAGTGGTTTACCCCCACATTTGGGGTACCAGCATACTCAGGACAAACTGGGCAACAACTATTGGGGTCCAATTTCTCCTGTTACCCTTGGGAAAATAAAAAATTGTGGGCTAAAAAATCATTTTTGAGAAAAGAAAAATTATTTTTTATTTTCACGGCTCTGCGTTATAAACTTCTGTGAAGCACCTGGGGGTTATAAGTGCTCACTATGCATCTAGATAAGTTCCTTGGGGGGTCTAGTTTCCAAAATGGGGTCACTTGTAGGGGAGCTCCAATGTTTAGGCACACAGGGGCTCTCCAAACGCGACATGGTGTCCGCTAACGATTGGAGATAATTTTTCATTCAAAAAGTCAAATGGCGCTCCTTCCCTTCCGAGCCTTACCATGTGCCCAAACAGTGGTTTACCCCCACATGTGAGGTATCGGTGTACTCAAGAGAAATTGCCCAACAAAATTTAGGATCCATTTTATCCTGTTGCCCATGTGAAAATGAAAAAATTGAGGCTAAAATAATTTTTTGGGGAAAAAAAAAGTACTTTTTCATTTTTACGGATCAATTTGTGAAGCACCTGGGGGTTTAAAGTGCTCACTATGCATCTAGATAAGTTCCTTTGGGGGTCTAGTTTCCAAAATGGGGTCACTTGTGGGGGAGCTCCAATGTTTAGGCACACGGGGGCTCTCCAAACGCGACATGGTGTCCGCTAAAGATTGGAGCCAATTTTTCATTCAAAAAGTCAAATGGCGCTCCTTCCCTTCCGAGCCCTGCCGTGCGCCCAAACAGTGGTTTACCCCCACATATGAGGTATCAGCGTACTCAGGACAAATTGGACAACAACGTCCGTGGTCTAGTTTCTCCTTTTACCCTTGGGAAAATAAAAAAATTGTTGCTAAAAGATCATTTTTGTGACTAAAAAGTTAAATGTTCATTTTTTACTTCCATGTTGCTTCTGCTGCTGTGAATCACCTGAAGGGTTAATAAACTTCTTGAATGTGGTTTTGAGCACCTTGAGGGGTGCAGTTTTTAGAATGGTGTCACTTTGGGGTATTTTCAGCCATATAGAACCCTCAAAATGACTTCAAATGTGAGGTGGTCCCTAAAAAAAATGGTTTTGTAAATTTTGTTGTAAAAATGAGAAATCACTGGTCAAATTTTAACCCTTATAACTTCCTAGCAAAAAAAAAATTTGTTTCCAAAATTGTGCTGATGTAAAGTAGACATGTGGGAAACATTATTTATTAACTATTTTGTGTCACATAACTCTCTGGTTTAACAGAATAAAAATTCAAAATGTGAAAATTGCGAAATTTTCAAAATTTTTGCCAAATTTCCGTTTTTTTCACAAATAAACTCAGAAATTATCGACCTAAATTTACCACTAACATGAAGCCCAATATGTCACGAAAAAACAATCTCATAATCGCTAGGATCTGTTGAAGCGTTCCTGAGTTATTACCTCATAAAGGGACACTGGTCAGAATTGCAAAAAACGGCAAGGTCATGAAGGCCAAAATAAGCTGGGTCATGAAGGGGTTAAGGACCTTCCACCTACCTCTAACTTTGTCATTTGTGCCAATGTGCACCATGACCGCTGGGTCCTCACCAGACCCTCCCAATAACCTGTCAACCCGATCAGCGATGTGTCGGACTCGAGCGCCAGGTAGGCAGCACACCGTCCGACGATCCCTGTCTTTGTGACAGATTGCCCTATCTGTTCCCCTGATAATTGAGTCCCCCACTACCAGCACCTGTCTGGCCTGCCCTGCTCTCCTATTTCCCTCCTTACTGGAGCAGTCACTCCTCCGGCTTTCAGAGGACATGCCTGGCTGCAGCAGTGCTACCCCTGTACTGGCACCCCCCTCATCTGCCAACTTAGCAAACTTATTGGGGTGTGCCAGATCAGGACTAGCCTCCCTGGCACTCTTCCCTCTACCCCGCCTTCTATCTGTCACCCAGCTAACTGCCTCACTGTCCTGCAGCTCCATCCTACCATCCCCCCCCTCATCTATCCCATTGAGCGTCTGCTCTGTGAAGCAGAAGACTCCTCTCCATATTGTCTATGGATCTCAGTGTTGCCAGCTGCACATTTAGATCCAGAATCTGGGCTTCCAAATGCACAATGTGCTCACATCTTGCACAGCAGTATGCACCCTCGACCGGCTGATCAAGGACTGCATACATGTGGCAAGATGTGCACTGGATGGCATTAACAATAGTGGAGCACATTTCCTAATGGGGATTGCACCACACAAACGTTACTTAAAAATAAATACAAAGTATTAAAAAAAAAAAAAAAAAAAAACAGACAGCAATTCCTCCCTTGGAAACTCCCTGATTCCAAAGTCACTGAATCACAAGTCACACTTACCGCCGTCCACACTTACACTCAGGTCACACTCAGCTCGCTCACACTCGCTATGCTGAAGATTTATAGATTTTTTTTTTCTCTCTATTTCCCTTCAACAACAAGCCACCTTGCTGTTCAAATGCACTTTCAAAAAGGACTTGAGCCCCAAACAGCTGCCCCTTATAAACCCTTGATTATGACCGCCCACCCTAAGTTAACCCCTTGTGAATATAGCTACTCCCAATTCAGCAACTCACACAAATTCACACAGGTATTTGTTAAAGGCCTTCCAAATACCTCCTCACTGAATCACAAGTCACACTTACCGCCGTCCACACTTACGCTCAGGTCACACTCAGCTCGCTCACACTCGCTATGCTGAAGATTTATAGATTTTTTTTTTCTCTCTATTTCCCTTCAACAACAAGCCACCTTGCTGTTCAAATGCACAATGTAACTTTTTTTGCGCATCGTGTCTGCCCCCTCCTCCCCGGACATTACAATGGGGCAGCGGATGCGTTGAAAAACTGCATCCGCTGCCCCCGTTGTGCATTTATTTCACAACGTGCGTTGGTACGTCGGGCCGACGCATGGCGACGGCCCCGTACCGACGCTAGTGTGAAAGTAGCCTTAGGGATAGAATTAGGGTTAGAATTAGGCTATGTGCACACTGTGCGGATTTGGCTGCAGATCCGCCGCTGCGGATTCGTAGCAGTTTTCCATAACGTTTACAGTACCATGTAAACCTATGGAAAACCAAATCCGCTGTGCCCATGGTGCGGAAAATACCACACGGAAACGCTACGTTGTATTTTCTCACTCAATTCTTTGTGCGGATTCCGCAGCGTTTTACACCTGTTCCTCAATAGGAATCCGCAGGTGAAATCCGCACAAAAAACACTGGAAATCCGTGGTAAATCCGCAGGTAAAACGCAGTGCGCTTTACCTGCGGATTTTTCAAAAACTGCGGAAAAATCCTCACACAAATCCGCAACGTGGGCACATAGCCTTAGGATTAGGGTTGGAATTAGGGTTAAGATTAGGGTTCGGGGTGTGTTGGGGTTAGGGTTGGAGTTAGAATTGAGGGGTTTCCACTGTTTAGGCACATCAAGGCTCTCCAAACGCGACATAGCGCCACCATTGATTTTCAGCCAATCTCGCGTTCAAAAAGTCAAATGGTGCTCCCTCCCTTCCGAGCCCCAACGTGCACCCAAACAGTGGTTTACCCAAACATATGGGTTATCGCCGTACTCAGGAAAAATTGCACAACAACTTTGGCAGTCTAATTTCTCCTGTTACCCTTGGGAAAATGGGCTAAAACTTATTTTTGTGGGAAAAAAAAAAGATTTTATTTTCACGGCTCTGCGTTATACATTTCTGTGAAGCACTTGGGGGATCAAAGTGCTCACC
Organism: Ranitomeya variabilis; assembly: GCF_051348905.1. NCBI lineage: Eukaryota > Metazoa > Chordata > Amphibia > Anura > Dendrobatidae > Ranitomeya > Ranitomeya variabilis. Next base: position 891,768,544 of record NC_135233.1, read on the forward strand.
ACACATCTAGATAAGTTCTTTGGGGGGTCTAGTTTCCAAAATGGGGTCACTTGTGGGGGTTTCTACTGTTAAGGCACATCAGGGGCTATGCAAACGCAACGTGACGCCCGCAGACCATTCCATCAAAGTCTGCATTCCAAAATGTCACTACTTCCCTTCCGAGCCCTGACGTGTGCCCAAACAGTTGTTTACCCCCACATGTGGGGTATCAGCGTACTCAGGACAAACTGGACAATAACTTATGGGGTCCAATTTCTCCTGTTACTCTTGAGAAAATAAAAAACTGGTAAAAAATAACTTGAGGAAAGAAAAATGATTTTTTTATTTGCTTGGCTTTGCGTTATATACTTCTGTGACGAACTTGGGGGTTCAAAGTGCTCACCACACATCTAGATTAGTTCCATGGGAGGTCAAGTTTCAAAAATGAGGTCACTTGTGGGGGAGCTTCAATGTTTAGGCACACGGGCTCTCCAAACGCGACATGGTGTCCTCTAACAATTGGAGCTAATTTTTCATTCAAAAATTCAAATGGCGCTCCTTCCCTTCCGAGCCCTGCCGTGTGCCCAAACAGTGGTTTACCCCCACATGTGAGGTATCAGTGTACTCTGGAGAAATTGCCCAATAAAGTTTAGGATCCCTTTTATTCTGTTGCCCATGTGGAAATGAATAAATTGAGGCTAAAAGAAATTTTTTGTGAAAAAAAAAAAGTACTTTTTCATTTTTACGGATCAATTTGTGAAGCACCTGGGGGTTCAAAGTGCTCACTATGCATCTAGATAAGCTCCTTGGGGGGTCTAGTTTCTAAAATGGGGTTACTTGTGAGGGATCTCCATTGTTTAGGCACTCAGGGGCTCTCCAAACGCGACATGGTGTCCGCTAACGATTGGAGCTAATTTTTCATTCAAAAGTCAAATGGCGCTCCTTCCCTTCCGAGCCTTGCCTTGTGCACAAACAGTGGTTTGTGATCACATATGCGGTATCGGTGTACTCAGAATAAATTGCCCAACACATTTTAGGATCCATTTTATCCTGTTGCCCATGTGGAAATGAACAAACTGAGGCTAAAAGAAATTTTTTGTGAAAAAAAAGTACTTTTTTATTTTTACGGATCAATTTGTGAAGCACCTGGGGGTTCAAAGTGCTCACTATGCATCTAGATAAGCTCCTTGGAGGGTTTAGTTTCCAAAATGGTGTCACTTGTGGGGGAGCTCCAATGTTTAGGAACACAGGGGTTGGATTTGAGCCAATTTTTCATTGAAAAATTCAAATGGCGCTCTTTCCCTTCCGAGCCCTGTCGTGCGCCCAAACAGTGGTTCCCCCCACATATGGGGTATCGGCGTACACAGGACAAATTGTACAATAACTTTTGGGGTCCAGTTTCTCCTTTTACCCTTGGAAAAATAAAAAAATTGTTGCTAAACGATCATTTTTGTGACTAAAAAGTTAAATGTTCATTTTTTCCTTCCATGTTGCTTCTGCTGCTGTGAAGCACCTGAAGGGTTAATAAACTTCTTGAATGTGGTTTTGAGCACCTTGAGGGGTGCAGTTTTTAGAATGGTGTCACTTTTGGGTATTTTCAGCCATATAGACCCCTCAAACTGACTTCAAATGTGAGGTGGTCCCTAAAAAAAAAAGGTTTTGTAAATTTTGTTGTAAAAATGAGAAATCGCTGGTCAAATTTTAACCCTTATAATTCCTAGCAAAAATAAATTTTGTTTCCAAAATTGTGCTGATGTAAAGTAAACATGTGGGAAATGTTTTTTATTAACTATTTTGTGTCACATAACTCTCGTTTAACAGAATAAAAATTCAAAATTTGAAAATTGTGAAATTTTCAAAATTTTCGCCAAATTTCCATTTTTTTCACAAATAAACGCAAAAATTATCGACCTAAATTTACCACTAACATGAAGCCCAATATGTCACGAAAAAAACAATCTCAGAATCGCTAGGATCCGTTGAAGCGTTCCAGAGTTATTACCTCATAAAGAGACACTGGTCAGAATTGCAAAAAACGGGCAGGCCATGAAGGTCAAAATAGGCTGGGTCATGAAGGGGTTAAAAAGGACCCTCAAGCAATTTTTTGATGTTCAACTGGACATAGGATGTAACAGTAGCTGCAGAGCAGAATAGCACTTTTTCAATTTTTTTTTAATTTTGCAGAGATATTAGCAAGTAAAGTATTTGGCATCTTGAGCTTTAACTTTTGTGAAGTCCAAGTGGGTGTTATCAGATAGTTGTCAATGGGCACGTGTACTTCTCCCTGTATGGGTTGCCCAATTATATGCATTTAGCAACACACAGGAGAAAAAGAAAATGGCCCACCATAGCTTAGAATTCTCAGTGTGTTTGATGTAAGGATACAGCTCTGAGCTCTATAATTCATGCTGGCAGTAGAGCACAGACTAAGGCTATGTGCCCACGTTGCAGAATAGAAGCAGATTTTTCCTCATCAAAACTGCACACCCTTGCCAGGGAAAATGCCTGCAGATTTTGATGCGTTTTTGACGTGTGTTTCATGTGTTTTTTTTCTAAGCGTTTTTGAGGACAAATAAAGTTGGGACCAAAAAAAAGGCTCCTATGAGGTCATTTCCTGGTCCAACCCATCTTCTCTATTTTATGTTCTTGTTGGATTCAAGATGCCACAAGTGCAGCCCCCATAATACTGCCACACAGTGCCCCCATAATACTTCGAGACACAGCGCCCCCATAATGCTGCCAGCCTCAGTGCTTGAATCTTATTTATTAAATTGACCATATATGTTTCCGTATAAATTTCCAATGTGCCATTCTAAGCTTGGCTTATGTCTTTTATTTTTTGCGCTTTTATAATTTTTTTCTTTCTTTCAGAGAAGATCTGACGCCTAACCACAAGCGATCAAGGCCTGTTTTTCTTGCACATTTATTGAAGCAAAAAAAAGGACTTTGTTTTAAATTTTAAATCTTAAATCTTGTCTCTTTGAGTTATTGACTATTTTTGACAGACACTTTTTCTGATCACATTTTCCATTGACAGTACCCAAACTCTAGATAAGCATATACTCACATTATTTTATTTTTTTTTGTTCAAATGACCACAGACACAGTTTTCCAAATAAAGGGTTTTTTCATACAGATTATATATGTAACAAACATATATCAAAACAGTTGGACAAACATTGTCCAAACTTTTTGTCCTTAAAAAATGGACAGGATAACGACCTATCAACAGGACAGAGGAGGTGAAGGGTAGGGTGGGGTGGGGGGGTTGGGATGGCTGGGATGGCTGGGCTGGTTGGTGGAGGAATAATATCTTTAAAACTGTTGGTACTCCGGCTGGTACCCATACCCCGGGAACATGTCTTGGGAGGACACGCTTGTATTTGGAAGAAAAGAATCTGGCACTCAACTTAATGCTTGTGAATATTTAATCGTAGTAGCCAAAAAACGTTTCGGTCCTTTATCCGGACCTTCATCAGTTACGTACTAGTAATAGAATAGTTGATTAATGTGACAACAGTGTCATGCAGGGCACAGCTTGATCTGCGTCTGGTGCTGCGCAGATAGTGTATAGGCACAATATGTGGACTTAAAACGCTGACATGTACTGTGCTGAAGTCCTGACGCGGAGTCCTCTGGTCAGGACTTCAGCACAGTACATGTCAGCGTTTTAAGTCCACATATTGTGCCTATACACTATCTGCGCAGCACCAGACGCAGATCAAGCTGTGCCCTGCATGATACTGTTGTCACGTTAATCAACCATTCTATTACTAGTACGTAACTGATGAAGGTCCGGATAAAGGACCAAAACGTTTTTTGGCTACTACGATTAAATATTCACAAGCATTAAGTTGAGGGCCAGGTTCTTTTCTTTGAAGTGTCACATGGTGTGGGAACCTACCTGGGCACCATCAATAGTAGTGCACACGCCTCTATCTTTCACGCTTGTATTTGGAGACATTGAGTGATGGCCAGTTGGAGGGGCTGTATGCTGTCGCCTGCCCAAAACGCTGCAATGCAGCTGCTGGTGGTGGTGGAGGCACACTTTCCGGATTAAATAAATTCATAATCCCCGTGATTATGGCTGGTGACGGAGGTATAGGGGATGGGACATCAACAGCCATGAGCAGAACGTTGGCTGCTGACATATATATGTTCTGCCTGTCCCGCGGCATGGACCTTAGGCGGCCGGCTAACAATGAGCCGAATTTGTCCAGCTCATCTTGTTGAGAAGAATTATCAATCAGATTGAGGGTTCGACTAGTGAGTGTCTCAATCACACTAGACGAAGCCTCATTCTTTTTTCCCTTCTTGGGTGCAGCCCTTTTCATTGTCATGGGACGGGCAGTACCATCCCAGTGGGCCTTGACACGCCACCAGCAGAGCTAGAGGCAGGAGCAGCCTCAGAAGACCCTGAAACCACGTCCACAGCAGACGACGAACTTCCATCCGCACAGGAGGATGCCGAACCAGCTTCAGACATTGCGGAAGAAGGCCTGGCCTCCAGAGGATTTGGCGAGGAACACAAAGAGAAGTCCTCGAACTCTTCGCCTAGACCATGCTCTGGGCTTTTGCCATCATGGGTCCTTGGAGTTTGGTTCCTTATATTGCCTTCAGTCCTGTAGAAAGAATCAAAAGCCATATTATTAAATTACTATTGGAAAAATTGGAGATTACAAAAACAATATATATATTTTACCTCCGCAAATTCCTGCTTGTCAAAATAAACTGAAGCTGGTCTGCGTAGGGCATCCTCCTCTTGGATGGCGAGGTGCCGCTTGTAGTCCTCAGGGACTTGACCAGCCGGTCAGTCACAGGATGCCACCTCTTCTTTACGTCATCCATTTAAATGAAACAAAAAAATGAGGAATTCAAAAATTACACATTCATTCAAATTAATAAATTCTTACAAAGCATTTTTTGTCCCGCTTTTGGTAGCTGAGGCCACAAGGGGTATATTTCGATCACTATGGCCGGCCAGGCATCACGTTTGGTATGTGAGGCCTTGTCGTCTTCACTAGCGCTGTCCCACACCTCCGGATGTTTCTTGATCTACAATGTTTAAAGGGACTCTGTCACCCCAAAAATCGTATCTGAGCTAAGCCCACTGGCATCAGGGGCTTATCTACAGCATCCTGTAATGCTGTAGATAAGCCCCTGATGTAACCTGAAAGATGAGAACTAAAGGTTAGATTATACTCACCCAGGGGAGGTCTCGGTCCGATGGGCGTCGCGGTCCGGGTCCAGCGCCTCCTATCGTCATTCAATGACGTCCTCTTGTCTTCTTGCAGTGGCTGCGGCGCAGGCGTACTTTATGTGCCTTGTTGAGGGCAGATCAAAATACTGCAGTGCGCAGGCGCCGGGAAAGGTCAGAGAGCCCCGGCGCCTGCGCACTGCAGTACTTTGCCCTCAACAGGGCAGACAAATTGCGCCAGAGCCCGCTGCAAGGAGACAAGAAGAGGATGTCATCGAATGAAGATAGGATGCGCTGGACCCAGATTGCGACGCCCATCAGACCGACCCGCAGCAGGACTGCCCCTGGGTGAGTATAATCTAACCTTTATTTCTCATCTTTCAGGTTACATCGGGGGCCTATCTACAGCATTACAGAATGCTGTAGATAAGCCCCTGATGCCGGTGGGCTTAGCTCAGATATGATTTTTGGGGTGACAGAGTCTCTTTAAGATTACAAGTCAATAAATTTATTTAAAAAAAATTGTGTATTCAAAAAAACAAAATATATATATACATTTGCACACATATATACAGTTGTGGCCAAAAGTATTGACACCCCTGCAATTCTATCAATTCCTAATCACCAGGAAAATAACTGGTGAAATACCGAGGCTAAGACAAGAATAAATAAAATAGATATCTTTATTGACACAAAAAACATAAAATTTCATATAAAACAAGACAAGGAAATTTCCAAAAGGTACGAAATAACTGATGGTCACATATTTACAAGATTCCAATAGTCATGGAAGTAAATAGGTTCAAAATGGGATATACAGGTAAATCATCTCTTGCCCATTTAAATACAGTACATCTCAAAAATAAATTATCATTTCACATGGGGCAAAACAAACCACCTTTCCTAGCTATAACAAGGTTCACCTATATAGACATATTAAATTTATATATATATACAAAAATATGAAGTGCATAATCCTGTGCAGATATGCTCCTCACTGCAAAACATATTCAATCTAATATATATATATATATATATATATATATATATATATATATATACATACTCAATATATCCTAGCCCAATGTAAATTGCAAAGTTCTGTGCAACTATGCTTCAATAATTATATCCTATAGCAACAATACTAACCGGCACTATATAAAAGTGCTCTGTGCTGTGCAAAGGAATGCATAATATGAACAGACCAGCATGGCAGGAGGGAAATAGAATATAAAGTGCAGTGCAGCAAAGAAAGGACCTGTACCCCAGCCTGTAGATCTTTATTACTTACATATGACAGACCATCAGAGGGGTCTCTGATGGTCTGTCATATGTAAGTAATAAAGATCTACAGGCTGGGGTACAGGTCCTTTCTTTGCTGCACTGCACTTTATATTCTATTTCCCTCCTGCCATGCTGGTCTGTTCATATTATGCATTCCTTTGCACAGCACAGAGCACTTTTATATAGTGCCGGTTAGTATTGTTGCTATAGGATATAATTATTGAAGCATATTTGCACAGAACTTTGCACTTTACATTGGGCTAGGATATATTGAGTATGCCTATATATATATATATATATATATATATATATATATATATATATATATATATATATATATATATATATATATATAGATTGAATATGTTTTGCAGTGAGGAGCATATCTGCACAGGATTATGCACTTCATATTTTTGTATATATATATAAATTTAATATGTCTATATAGGTGAACCTTGTTATAGCTAGGAAAGGTGGTTTGTTTTGCCCCATGTGAAATGATAATAATTTATTTTTGAGATGTACTGTATTTAAATGGGCAAGAGATGATTTACCTGTATATCCCATTTTGAACCTATTTACTTCCATGACTATTGGAATCTTGTAAATATGTGACCATCAGTTATTTCGTACCTTTTGGAAATTTCCTTGTCTTGTTTTATATGAAATTTTATGTTTTTTGTGTCAATAAAGATATCTATTTTATTTATTCTTGTCTTAGCCTCGGTATTTCACCAGTTATTTTCCTGGTGATTAGGAATTGATTATATTGATTGGAGGTGGCTGTTTTACTACTGGAACCCCCCCCCCCTTTTTGGTAATGTACCCCTGCAATTCTGTCAGATAATACTAAGTTTCTTCCTGAAAATGATTGCAAACACAAATTCTTTGGGTATTATTATCTTCATTTAATTTGTCTTAAATGAAAAAACAAAAAGAATTGTCCTAAAGCCAAATTGGATATAATTCCACACCAAACATAAAAAAGGGGTGGACAAAAGTATTGGCAATGTTCGAAAAATCGTGATGCGTCTCTAATTTGTGTAATTAACGGCACCTGTAACTTACCTGTGGCACCTAACAGGTGTTGGCAATAACTAAATCACACTTGCAGCCAGTTGACATGGATTAAAGTTGACTCAACCTGTGTCCTTGTGTGTACCACATTGAGCATGGAGAAAAGAAAGAAGACCAAAGAACTGTCTGAGGACTTGAGAAACCAAATTGTGAGGAAGCATGAGCAATCTCAAGGCTACAAGTCCATCTCCAAAGACCTTAATGTTCCTGTGTCTACCGTGCGCAGTGTCATCAAGAAGTTTAAAGCCCATGGCACTGTGGCTAATCTCCCTAGATGTGGACGGAAAAGAAAAATTGACAAGAGATTTCAACGCAAGATTGTGCGGATGTTGGATAAAGAACCTCGACTAACATCCAAACAAGTTCAAGCTGCCCTGCAGTCCGAGGGTTCAACAGTGTCAACCCGTACTATCCGTCGGCGTCTGAATGAAAAGGGACTGTATGGTAGGAGACCCAGGAAGACCCCACTTTTTCCCCCCGAGACATAAAAAAGCCAGGCTGGAGCTTGCCAAAACTTACCTGAAAAAGCCTAAAACGTTTTGGAAGAATGTTCTCTGGTCAGATGAGACAAAAGTAGAGCTTTTTGGGTAGATCTTTTTGGGCAAAGGCATCAACATAGAGTTTACAGGAGAAAAAAGGAGGCATTCAAATAAAAGAATACGGTCCCTACAGTCAAACATGGCGGAGGTTCCCTGATGTTTTGGGGTTGCCTTGCTGCCTCTGGCACTGGACTGCTTGTGTGCTTGGCATTATGAAGTCTGAAGACTACCAACAAATTTTGCAACATAATGTAGGGCCCAGTGTGAGAAAGCTGGGTCTCCCTCAGAGGTCATGGGTCTTCCAGCAGGACAATGACCCAAAACACACTTCAAAAAGCACTAGAAAATGGTTTGAGAGAAAGCACTGGAGACTTCTTAGCAGGGCTGTGGAGTCGGTTTTGGTTGGAGTCGGAGTCGGTAGAAATATACCGACTCCGACTCCAGCTTTAAAAAAAATGTATTAATATTTCATAATTGAACTTTCATATGAATTTTATAAATGTTACTCAAATATATATGTTCTATCAAACTATGAACAACAGTGATAAGCAGTTCTGCTGGAGATAGAGACATTTCTTCTTGTGTGTCACTGTTCTCCACTGCCCTTCTCTAATCTTATACTTGGCTAACCTAATGCTGCCCCAACCCCCCTACTTACAACGTATGAAACTGAAAGTGAAAATGTGTTGCAAATTCTTAGTAGAAAAGCTCCTCCTCTAGACTAGATGTTTACTAGGTGTGCGTCTTCCAAGCATCTCACAGCTGCTACTCAGAAGAGGAAGACTGTAAGAAGTATTATCCTTTCAACAAACTTTGCATCAGTTAACTGTGAGTACATGAGGAATAACAGTATTACTGACCACTATATCAGTTGTACGACCTGGCAATAATTTTCTACAATTGTTTTTAGGAAAAACAATTGTCATTTGGATTGTGAATGCAGAATTAAAAACCTGAAAATTTCAAAGAAGCGTCACATTAAATCAGCTGTATTTGAACATTTCACCATCACTCAAGATAGAAAACATTATGTCTGTCAGTGTATGACAAATTATCCAGATGAAAACAAATGCTGTGAAGCCAAGATCAGTGCATATTCAGGCAAAGATAAAAATGCTCCTACCAGAGCTTCTAATCTAAAGAGACATTTACAGTGCTTTCATCCAGAAGTACTGAAAGCAGTGGATGAGAAAGACTGCATCCAAACCAATGAACCCGTGCCCAGCTCTTCCAGCCAAACAAAGGAGCAGAGAACTTTGCAGCCATCAGTTGCAAGATATTTGGTCAGTGACAAAGCTACTGTGACAATGACAGTAGATACATTTAAAAAAACAGATCATAAAGCTTGTTGTAAAGGATAGTGTGCTTATTTCATTATTTTCACGACCAGCTTTTATGTGTTTGAATGGGGAAATGGCCCGCAAGCTTGGTGTTTCTCTGGAGAGAGAGAGTATTAGAAAATTAGTAATCAAAGAAGCTTTTAAACAAAAGGAAGAACTTAAAAAACTCTCAAGGGTCTCTTTCTGTTTCTTAAAATGGATGCCTGCACACGTCACAGAGTGAACTATTTTGCCATCAATGTCCGATTTGTTTGTGACAAAAATGAAATAGTTACCAAGACATTGGCAGTAAAAGACACCAAAGCTCATCACACCAGTGAGTTTCTCCTGGTCTTGGTGGAAAAGGTTCTGCAAGACTATGAACTTAAAAAAGAGCAAGTTCTTTCTGTTGTAACTGACAATGCTTCAAATATGATAAGTACTATTAAGCTAATGAATGAGTGTAATGATGGTGACCAGCAGCTAGAAGAACATTCTGGGTCCACAGACACAGAAATGTTTGAAATAGAGGAACACAGTATTGTAACTGAGGAGCAAACTGAAGTTGCTTCAAATGAACAGCAACATGATAGTTTAGATGATCTTGTTGAAACTGTCAATATGTTCTTTCATTCATCACATGCGCTGTGTTGTGCATATGCTACAGCTGGCTATAAGAGACAGTCTGCAAGAAGGACATGCTGCTGCACTGATTGGCAAGGTGAGAAAATTGGCTACTGTTGCCAGAACCCCTAAAGTTGATTCAATTTTGAAGAGACGTGCTGGAAAACGGGCAATTATTGATCAAGCCACACGATGGGGCAGTACTTACTTAATGATTCAGCTCTTGGTTGAACTGAAAACCTTTCTTGTAGACATGGCTAACCCTCAACTGACGCTAAATGAAAGTCAGTGGAATCAGGTGACTGAGCTGGAAAAATTGCTAGAGCACCCATTTACAGTGACTAAAAAATTACAAGCAGAGGACTTAACTCCAGGTATTTTCTTAAAGGAGTGGAAGAACCTGATGTTTCGCCTGTCCCAAAGAGGAGGGTTAATTGCAAGTGGCATTGCTACATCAATGAAACGGAGAGAGGAGCTACTATTACAAAATAACATTCTTTTGGCAGCTGTTTATATAGACCCAATGCATCAGATTCTTCTAGATGATCAACAGCTAACTAAAGGAAAAGAATCTCTGTTTGAAATAGCAGTAAGGATGAAAGGGTTGCAGAACAGTCAGGAGGAACAAGAAGAATTTGGTCATCCTGCCACATCTTCACCCTCATCAACTGATGAAGAATTTAATTTCGAAAAATATTTGGATCACAAGGACTGTGCAAAGCGTTCCCGCATAGAAGAAGAGTCATCCCCATCAAAGAACACAGCCAGTACAATTCAGTAGAATTTTTCATGTGCACTAAAAGAAATTGAGAAATTTGACCGTTCATCAATAATAACAGTGCAACAAGCGATTCCTCTGTATCCTGACATTGTCAGAGATGTTGCCCGAGTGGTTACTGCTTTGCCACCAACCCAAGTTAGTGTAGAGAGGTTGTTCTCTGATCTCAAAATAATTAGATCAGATTTGAGGGCATCCATGAAGGAGGAATTGACAGAGGAAATACTTTTTCTGAGGACAAATTTATAGATTTCTTATTAACTGCATAACAGTGTTTATTGCATATTTACTTACAAGAGTTTAGAAAAGTTTATAAAAGTTATTTGCTATATTCTAATTGTATTCTAATAAATATAGTTTTTGCTCTAAGTGGTCTGATTACTTATATGATGTGAGAAACTGAATAAGCACGATGTTAATATTTAAAAACAGTAAATTTATTGTTACGAATTGGCCATTTATGAAGGAGTCGGAGTCGGAACCTGATAATATCCAGGAGTCGGAGTCGCAACTGTGGCTTGCCGACCACAGCCCTGCTTCTAAGGTGGCCAGCAAAGAGTCCAGACCTGAATCCCATAGAACACCTGTGGAGAGATCTAAAAATGGCAGTTTGGAGAAGGCACCCTTCAAATATCAGGGACCTGGAGCAGTTTGCCAAAGAAGAATGGTCTAAAATTCCAGCAGAGCATTGTAAGAAACTCATTGATGGTTACTGGAAGCGTTTGGTCGCAGTTATTTTGGCTAAAGGTTGTGCAACCAAGTATTAGGCTGAGGGTGCCAATACTTTTTTCTGGCCCATTTTTGGAGTTTTGTGTGAAATGATCAATGTTTTGCTTCATTCTCTTTTGTGTTTTTTCATTTAAGACAAATTAAATGAAGATAATAATACCAAAGAATTTGTGATTGCAATCATTTTCAGGAAGAAACTGAGTATTATCTGACAGAATTGCAGGGGTGTCAATACTTTTGGCCACAACTGTGTCCACACTGAAACACCCACGCAAAACCGATGTAGATATGTATGAATCTGTGTAAACACGTGTGCATGCACACACACACAATCCCCCCCCTACACAGCTCTTTCAAAAGAATCTCTGGTACGAGTCGTGATGACATTTTCGACACATACCGGAGACACTGAAAAGCACATAAGCAACACATAACGGCCGGACACGACGCGCAAAGCAACATTTTTTTTTTGTGCGGTGAGAAATGATCTTTTTGAACCCAATTTTTTTTTATTTTCCCAAGGGTAACAGGAAATTAGACCCCATAAGTTGTGGTGCAATTGTCCTGAGTACGCTGATGTCCCATATGTGGGGGTAAATCACTGGGCGCATGGCAGTGCTTGGAAGGGAAGGAGCACCGTTTGACTTTTTCAACGCAGAATTGGCTGGAATTTAGATCAGACAGCATGTCGCGTTTGCAGAGCCCCTTGGTGTGCCTGAACAGTGGAAACCCCCCAATTCTAACTCCAAACCTAACCCCAACACACCCCTAACCCAAACCCTAAATGTAGCCCTAACCCTAGCCCAAAAATCATTACAAAACCCGACGTGATATGACACATGGTTTACATACAGTAAACCATATCATATCAAAACTAATTAAAAAGTGTAGAATAAATGTAGTAGCTTGTGTTAGGAAGAATTTGGAACTCTAGGTGTTAAAATAAAGGCTATAATCTTGGAAAAAAATTGCCTGGGCTCCCACGCAGTTTTCTAAGCCAGTGAGTGAAGGCAGATATTAATAGCCTAGAGAGGGACCTCCCCCAGCCACCCCAGAAAAGGCGCATCTATAAAAATGCACCTTTTCTGGCACTTAGCCTCTCATCCCACTGCCGTGTAGCGGTGGCATATGGAGTAATAAGGGGTTAATGTCACCTTGCTATTGAAGGGTGACATTAAGCCGGATTAATAATGGAGAGGTGTCAATAAGACACCTATCCATTATTAACACTAGAATATTAAAGGGTTAAAAAAACAATTAAAAAATCTTTTAATGAAATAATGACAAGTTTTTGACCAAATTTATTTGTCTGCTAACCCTAAAAAAAAAACTTGTTCTGTAAATATATATATATATATATATATATATATATATATATATATATATATATATCCATACCTCTCCGCAGTACAGTCAGGTCCCACGCCGTAAATCCATCACAAATGGTTAACTATTTTACAACGGGGATGGGGATAATGCTACCGGCCCGCTGTAAGACGCTGCAGAATGAATTAAATCATATCTGCGCATTAAGGGGCCAAGGAAAAATGAACTTTGCAAATTGGTAAGTCTTACCCCTCAAATTTGTTCCTTTTGGCATAAGGATTCACCATGTAAAATATGTTGACATTAAATTTAGATTTACCACTTGCTCAAGGTATATATATATATATATATATTACAGACCAAAAGTTTGGACACACCTCATTTAAAGATTGTTCTGTATTTTCATGACTATGAAAATTGTACATTCACACTGAAGGGATCAAAACTATGAATTGACACATGTGGAATTATATACTTAAAGGGGTTGTCCACTACTTCCAGTTAACCCCCCAATGTATCCCCCCGAGGCCCCTAATGAATTTTATAAATACCTTCTGTTGCCGTTTTCGCCTGTGAGCGGCGCTATGGTGGCGGCTGAGTCCGGGTCACGTGACCCCCAGGCTGCAGTCGCCGCTAATTTCCGCCGACGTCATGTCAATTTCCAGACTCTGGAAATTGATGTGACGTCAGCAACAGGCTTGTCCCAGCCGCACAGTCAGCAGTCACTCAAGAGTGACTGGGCTGTGGGTGGGGCTGTGCTGGGATCTGCTGCGTTCGTTGCGGCGGCCGGTGCGGCTGCCGGTGCCGTGGCGGTTTGCCGGTTCGGCGGCCGGTGCGGTGGCGGCGTTCGTTGCGGCGACCGGTGCGGCTGCCGGTGCCGTGGCGGCGGCCGATGCAGTGGTGGTGGCCTGTGCGACGGCGGGGGTCTGCGCGGTTAAACCGAAGGTGCTGGAGTGTGGCTGTGCGGTGGTGGTGGCGTCGTCTCTGTGTGCAGGCATCGTCCGATGGGACTACATGTCCCATCGGGCTCTCCCTGCTACAGTGACAGTCAGTGACACATTAGCCAATGATGGGACAGTAGTAGTCCCATCATCCGGCTAATGTGTTGAATGTAAAAAAAAAAAAAAAACACACATACAGTGCATACATACATAGAACACACATACAGGACATGCGATGACATGCACCATGCGGCGCCATGTGATGACATGCACCATGCGACAACATGCAGCATGCGACATGCAGCATGTGACAACATGCGACGATGCGACCACATGCAGCATGTGACAACATGCGCCATGCAACGACATGCGCCATGCGCCATGCAACAGCATGCAGCATGCGACATGTGACAACATGCGACGACATGCAGCAAGTGACATGTGACAACATGCGCCATGCGATGACATGCGCCATGCAACGACATGTGCCATGCAGCATGCGACATGAGACAACATGCGCCATGCGACGAAATGCGCCATGCGACGAAATGCGACATCATGCAGCATGCAACATGTGGCGGCATGCGACGACATGCGCCATGCGATGACATGCGACTTGTGACAACATGCGCCATGCGCCGACATGCAGCATGAGACGACATGTGACGAAATGCGCCATGCACCGAAATGCGTCATGCGACGAATTGCGCCAGGTTTTTGCATTTCTTCTTGAATGTTTGATTGAAAATTGCTTTGAAACTTACCATATTATGGTCACTGCATCCCAAATGCTCCCTGACCTGCCAGTGATTCGGCAAATCGGATCACACGCACCGATAAACATCTATAGATGTGTGTAAAACATTGGAATGCACTCAGATGTCATTCGAGTGCAGTCCAATTTACTCAGACATGGAGAAGATGGAGAAATTCAGTTCTCCATCTTCTCCGCACCTGTGATAGAGAATCAGATCATAGGCAACTGACACTCGACTCAAACTTGGATCAGAGTGTGACATGCACCATGTGACAACATGCGACGACATGCAGCATGCGACGACATGCGCCAAGTGACGACATGCAGCATGCGACATGTGACAGCATGCGACATGTGACAACATGCGCCATGCGACGCCATGCGACATGTGACAACATGCGACGACATGCAGCATGTGACATGTGACATCATGCCACATGCCACATACAGTACATACATACAGTACATACATACAACATACATATAGACATACAGTACATGTAACATAGAGTACATATTCACCATCACTTGTCACTTTGTTCCCCGAAGCCAGTGTCATCTGTAAAAAAAATATTAAAATAATAAACAAACACTATACTCCCTGATCCACAGAAATCCAATTAAAACGAGTGTCCCTCGACGATCTCCCATGGAGAGCAGGAGCATCAGCTGATGCGACCGCTCTCCAGGGGCTCCAGGAACACAATGAGGGGAGGAAGGTATCCTTCCACAATGTATTACCCACAATGTATTCCTACGCCCCTGTGAAAAAATAGTCCCTAGTCTCACTTTATGGCATTGCTGTGTGAGAAAGTTCCCACGCAGCTTTTTGCCATAAAGTGAGACCAGTGAACTATAGTAACCTCAGTGATGCACTGCAGGAGCCATTGTCTCCTGTCAGTGTGTCACTGAGGGTCCTATAGAGCAGTGACATCACCCGATGTCACTGCTCTATAGGGGAGATCGTCGTGGGACACTCGTTATTAATTGTACTACGGCAGACAGGTAGTATACGGTTTATTATTTTACGTTTTTTGCAGGCGCTGAAGTATGGTAAGTATGGTGAAATGAAGAATATTAAAATACTTTTTTCTAATGTGTGTGTGTTTTATTAACCCTTTATTACTATTGGATTAATAACGGATAGGTGTCTTATTGACGCCACTCCGTTATTAACCCGGCTTAATGTCACCTTACAATAGCAAGGTGACATTAACCCCTTATTACCCCATATCCCACCGCTACACAGGAGTGGGAAGAGAGGGGCTAAGTGCCGGAATTGGCGCATCTTACAGATGCGCCATTTCTGGGGCGGCTGCGGCCTGGTATTTGTAGCCGGGAGGGACCAATATCCATGGCCCCTCTCTAGGCTATGAATATCAGCCCACAGCTGTCTGCGTAGCCTTTCTGGCTATAAAATATAGGGGGACCCCACGTCATTTTTTGGGGGGATCCCCCTATTTTAATAGCCAGTAAAGGCTACGCAGACAGCTGTGGGCTGATATTCATAGCAGGCTACAAATATTGGCCCCCGGCCGTCGGCTTTCCCCCTCCGGCGCCGAAAATTTTGCGGGAGCCCACGCAATTTTTTTTTTCTTTTTTTTTTTTTTTAACAAACATTGTTCATTAACCCCTTTCTGCCAGCTGACGGAATAGTACGTCAGCTGGCAGTATCCCCCGTTTTGAGGTGGGCTTCGTGGTGAGCCCACTTCAAAGCCGCAACATGTCAGCTGTTTTCAATACAAAAAAAAATGTACATGATCGCTAAACGGCATAGCGAGAAAAAAAAATCAAAAGACAAAATTACGTTTTTTTGGTCGCCACGACACTGCATTAAAATGCAATAATGGGCAATCAAAAGAACGTATCTGCACAAAAGTGGTATAATTAAAAACGTCAGCTCGGTGCGCAAAAAATTAGCCCTCACCCGACCCGATATCTCAGAACATATAGACGCTACGAGTATCTGAAAATGGGTCAATTATTTTATTTTTTTTTAGCAAACTTTTGAATTTTTTTTCACCACTTAGATAAAAAATAACCTAGACGTGTTTGGTGTCTATGAACTCGTAATGACCTAGAGAATCATAATGGCAGGTCAGTTTTAGGCTGTGTGCACACGTTGCAGATTTGGGTGCAGAATTTTCTGCACAAAATCTGCATCTCCTTGCAGAAAACGCCGCTGCGTTTTGGATGCATTTTTTTCACGTTTTTTTTTCATATTTTTTGATCGGTTTTGATGCGGGTTTTTTTGTGTGGTTTTGATGCAGTTCTTGGTGCGGTTTTTGCGTGTTTTTTGTGCATTTTTGTATGCATTTTTGAAAGCTAAATAAAGATGTATTATTGAACAAAAAAAAAAGATTTGTGATGTCATTATTGTACAACCCACACTCAATTACACACAGATAGATAGATGAAATGGATAGACAGATCTACATATAGATAGATATAGGAATAGGTAGATGTATGCATCTATAGATCTATCTATAGATATATCTGGATAGATATATCTATTGATAGATGTATGGATAGTTTAGTGTTGTGAATTCTGTTCTTGGGCTCCCTCCGGTGGTTATAAGTGGTAGCGCTGCTGTCTGTCCTTCACAGCAGTTATCAGGTGTGTCCACTCTGGACTGGGCTATTTAGTCTGGCCTCACCCTTTAGTCAGTGCCAGTTGTCCATTGTATTCTGGAGGATTCACATCCCTTCATGGTTTCTCCTGCTTCCTGGTCTTTTCACCAAGATAAGTTCTGCTTGTTTTGCAGCCCACATGTTGTGGGTCTCATTGTTCAGTGCATTTCATGTTTTTTCTTGTCCAGCTTAATCTGTGTAAGGATTTATGCAGTCAAGCTGGAATCTCTGGAGAGGCAGATATACCCTCCATATCTTTAGTTAGATGTGGAGTTTTTTGTATTTTCTGTGGTGGATATTTCCTAGTATTTTAATACTGACCGCATAGTTCTCTGTCCTATCTTTCCTATTTAGCTAGATTGGCCTCCTTTGCTAAATCCTGTTTTCAGCCTGTGTATGTTTTTTCCTCTCCTCTCACAGTCAATATTTGTGGGGGGCTGCCTATCCTTTGGGAATTTTCTCTGAGGCGAGATAGTTTTCCCTTTTCTATCTATACGGTTAATTAGTCCTCCGGCTGTGTCGAGGTGTCTAGGATCAGTAGGTACATCCCACGGCTACTTCTAGTTGCGGTGTTAAGTTCAGGGTCCGCGGTCAGTATAGATACCACCTTCTCCAGAGTACGTCCAATGCTACTCCTGGGCCACCAGATCATAACAGTACAACTGGCCAACAATGAGTTAACCGCATCTCAGAAGAAGGGAAAGAAAGTGCTGAGCCATTTTTTTTCTGTACTCTGTTGTGGTTTTTTTTCTCTCTTTACCTCTGGGTGGTTCAGGAGTTTGGCGCTGACATGGATGTTCAGGGACTTGCTTCTCGTGTGGATCAACTTGCTGCTAGAGTACAGGGTATTTCTGATTATATCTTTCAGACTCCAGCTTTGGAGCCTAGAATTCCAACTCCTGATCTGTTTTTTGGGGACAGGTCTAAATTTCTGAGCTTTAAAAATAACTATAAAATGTTTTTTGCTCTGAAGCCCCGTTCCTCTGGTGATCCCATCCAGCAGGTTAAAATTGTCATATCTCTGTTGCGTGGCGACCCCCACACTGGAGAAGTTGACAATGAAACGGCGATAAAAATTAGCAAAGCCCAAAAATTTCTGAAGGCTCTTCACGGATGTGGGCTGGATCCAATCATGAATGGCCTGAACCTTAACCGGATCCATTTCTATAGATGAGGGAGAAAAAATTAAGCCCAAAAAAGAAACCTTCTGTACTCCAAAGAGGCACTTAGACCCCTTCACAAACAAGGCATTATCACGAAGGATCTGAAATACCATCCTGACTTGTTTCACATGAGACTCCCAATAATCCGAAAAAATCAAAATATCATCCAAATATACAATCATGAATTTATCAAGATAATTCCGAAATATATCATGCATGAAGGACTGAAACACAGATGGAGCATTAGAGAGTCCGAATGGCATCACAAGATATTCAAAATGGCCCTCGGGCGTATTGAACGCAGTTTTCCATTCGTCGCCCTGCTTAATACGAACAAGATTATATGCCCCTCGAAGGTCAATCTTAGTAAACCAACTAGCACCCTTAATCCTGGCAAACAAATCAGAGAGCAAAGGGAAAGGGTATTGGAATTTGACCGTGATCTTATTCAAGAGGCGATAATCAATACAGGGTCTCAAGGAGCCATCCTTCTTAGCAACAAAAAAGAAACCTGCTCCCAATGGAGAAGAAGATGGCTGAATATGCCTCTTCTCCAAAGACCCCTTAACATAACTCCACATGGTAGCATGTTCTGGCACAGACAGGTTGAAAAGTCGGCCCTTAGGGAAGTTACAGCCTGGAATCAAGTCAATAGCACAATCACAGTCCCTATGCGGTGGAAGGGAACTGGACTTGGGCTCATCAAAAACATCCTGGAAATCTGACAAAAACTCAGGAACTTCAGAAGAGGGGGAGGAGGAAATTGACATCAAAGAAACGTCATCATGAACCCCCTGACAACCCCAACTAGTCACAGACATAGATTTCCAATCCAACACCGGATTATGCACCTGTAACCATGGAAACCCCAGCACAATAACATCATGCAGATTATGCAACGCCAGAAAACGACAATCTTCCTGATGGGCTGGCGCCATGCACATGTGGCATTGTGGCGTTGAATGATGGCGGCGAGAGGGATAAGAAGCGGTGTCTGGTAAGACATGTGCAGCCCATCATTGCAAGCGGTCATTCCGAGACGCGGCTTATTACAGCTGCCTCGGACTGTGAGAAGCCCCACTCCTTCCCCTGACAAACCCTGGTGTATTGTCCTAGGGGGAAATGCGTCGGGATGGGCGGCAGTATATGGATGGGCGGCAGTATATGGATGAGTACATCCTTTTTTTCTTGACCACTTTTAAGATGTTAAATTGCCATTAATGTCTGTATGAAATGCTGGAGGTGCACGTGTATGGCAGCGTAATGATATTATGCTGATGCATTGGTATTCTGTATTATCCGATTGAATACCATATTACTCTGCTTGCGCATTTATACATTATTACTTTCCTAAATACCATTTTGTGTATATAATTAAGGTGTTTGAGTATCCTTTGGGTGTCATATATGTCCTGGTATTATAGGCAAGATTATTGTTGCTGAACATCGCAAATACTTAAAAATTATTTTGTCTCTGTTAGGGTACCGTCACACATTGAAATTTCCATCGCTACGACGTTACGATTCGTGACGTTCTAGCGATATCGTTACGATATCGCAGTGTCTGACACGCAGCAGCGATCAGGGATCCTGCTGAGAATCGTACGTCGTAGCAGATCGTATGGAACTTTCTTTCGTCGCTTGATCACCCGCTGACATCGCTGGATCGTTGTGTGTGACAGCGATCCAGCGATGTCTTCGCTTGTAACCAGGGTAAACATCGGGTAACTAAGCGCAGGGCCGCGCTTAGTAACCCGATGTTTACCCTGGTTACAAGCGTAAACGTAAAAAAACAAACCGTACATGCTCACCCGTCGGTGTCCTTCAGGTCCCTTGCCGTCTGCTTCCTGCTCTGAGTGCCGGCCGGAAAGTGAGAGCAGATCACAGCGGTGCTGCGCTCTGCGCCTCTCACTGTACGGCTGCACTCAGAGCAGGAAGCAGACGGCAAGGGACCTGAAGGACACCGACGGGTGAGTATGTACGGTTTGTTTTTTTACGTTTACGCTTTTAACCAGGGTAAACATCGGGTTACTAAGCGCGGCCCTGCGCTTAGTTACCCGATGTTTACCCCGGTTACCCGGGGACTTCGGCATCGCTCCAGCGCCGTGATTGCAACGTGTGACCGCAGTCTACGACGCTGGAGCGATATTCATACGATCGCTGCGACGTCACGGATCGTGCCGTCGCAGCGATGAAAATTTCAATGTGTGACGGTACCCTTACTAGACACCTATTGCACCTCCCATATATTATACGTGTATAAGGGTAAATATCTCTTAGACCCTTTTGTTGTGGAAAACTGATCCACATAAGATTTCAACAGCTTTTATATTGCACCTTATAAGCTCTATTGCACTTTAGATAAGGTTTTGGTGTGGTGGTAGTTTCATTTGTTAAGTTTCTGTAGGGTCTCAAGGGAGAGCCATCGATGAGTGGGGGCGCCATGTCGAACTTAGGGTGCCAACCTCCGCTGTGAGGTAGGGTGAGTAAGGGAAAGATCACACCCCCCCCACCACCACCATTTTAGTCTCTATCCTTTCTTATCAATGTTAAGGTATTATTGTCTCCTGACCCTTTTATATGGGTTATTTTTACTCTAAATATTAAAAGTTATATTTTAAGGGTTTTTCTGTACTCCTTTTTGATTATACCTATATCTCTATATAATAATACACTTGGTAGTTTGGTTAATGAATGATGAGATGCTGCTTTTTTCTGTACAGAGTGAATCAAGTGAATTATGCCAAGTACTGCCCATACAATGGGGTTGGGGGGCCAGATCTGCACAGGGGCCCATCGGGGGAATCCCCTGTTACCCTATGGGCCAGTCCGAGCCTGTGTATATAACTTGTATGTATTTTCTGTATATGAGTTCTAATATTACATAGTTACATAGTTATTAAGGTTGGAGGAAGACTTTAAGTCCATCTAGTTCAACCCATAGCCTAACCTAACATGCCCTAACATGTTGATCCAGGGGAAGGCAAAAAAAAACCCATGTGGCAAACAGTAAGCTCCACCATGGGGAAAAAAATTCCTTCCCGACCCCACATACGGCAATCAGACTAGTTCCCTGGATCAACGCCTTATCAAGGAATCTAATATATATACCCTGTAACATTATACTTTTCCAGAAACTTATCCAGTCCCCTCTTAAATTTAAGTAATGAATCACTCATTACAACATCATACGGCAGAGAGTTCCATAGTCTCACTGCTCTTACAGTAAAGAATCCGCGTCTGTTATTATGCTTAAACCTTCTTTCCTCCAGACGTAGAGGATGCCCCCTTGTCCCTGTCACCGGTCTATGATTAAAAAGATCATCAGAAAGGTCTTTGTACTGTCCCCTCATATATTTATACATTAACATAAGATCACCCCTTAGCCTTCGTTTTTCCAAACTAAATAGCCCCAAGTGTAATAACCTATCTTGGTATTGCAGACCCCCCAGTCCTCTAATAACCTTGGTTGCTCTTCTCTGCACCCGCTCTAGTTCAGCTATGTCTTTCTTATACACTGGAGACCAGAACTGTGCACAGTATTCTAAGTGTGGTCGAACTAGTGACTTGTATAGAGGTAGAATTATG
Organism: Ranitomeya variabilis; assembly: GCF_051348905.1. Lineage (NCBI taxonomy): Eukaryota > Metazoa > Chordata > Amphibia > Anura > Dendrobatidae > Ranitomeya > Ranitomeya variabilis. The sequence continues at coordinate 891,790,476 of NC_135233.1, forward strand.
TTCTCCTCATGAGCATCTATGCCTCTTTTAATGCATCCCATTATTTTATTTGCCTTAGAAGCAGCTGCCTGACACTGGCCACTGAATATGAGTTTGTCATCCACCCATACACCCAGGTCTTTTTCATTGACGGTTTTGCCCAGAATTTTAGAATTAAACACATAGTTATACATCATATTACTTCTACCCAAGTGCATGACCTTACAGTTGTAGCGCCCCCACTGCCGCAGGGACGAGGGGTACCCGGTACCGGGCCTCTGAGTCTCTGTTCTGGGGTTGTCACGGTGGCTAGACCCGGTCTGTGACCCTGCTGAGGGGCATACAATGATAGGTGTGCGTGATGGTGATGATGTTGTGGTGGTAAGGTGCAGGTTAAATAACGAGGACACCAGGTTGCAGTCTCTTTACCTCTTTACTGAAGGCTTCGAGTTAGCCAATCCAGAGCACTGTTAACCGGGCTGTCTGAGACCGGCCGGTCCATAGGCACATTAGGAGTTCCCCTTGATAGGTGAGAATCAGCGTCTACCTGCTAGCGCCTATGTGTTGTAGTCCTTCCCTGCTGAGCACCCCGGGATAGTCCTCACAACTTATTCTGTCTGTTTCTGATGTTCGTTCTCTCTCTGTCCCCCAGATGGTATGGCTAGGACGCACCCGTATGACGGGGTAGGCCTGGAGTTCTTCCGGGACTCTAGAGTCTCCCCTCTCCCACAGCTGCCTCCGTTGTCTGCTTAGGTGTTTAAGTGAGACAGCCAACCTATAATTGGCTATCTGTTGTGAAATTGGATTTTGGGCTCCCCCGGTGGCCACTGGTGGAATTGAACTGGTGTGCATCATCCCCTCTGTTCACCTGTTTCCATCAGGATGTGGGAGTCGCTATTTAACCTTGCTCCTCTGTCACTTCCATGCCGGTCAACATTGTAATCAGAAGCCTTTCTGTGCATGTTCCTGCTGCTAGACAACTCCCAGCTAAGTTGGACTTTAGTCCTCGTTTGTTTTTGCATTTTGTTCCAGTTCACTGCTGTAGTTTCGTTTCTGTGTCTGGAAAGCTCTTGTGATCTGAAATTGCCACTCTGATGTTATGAGTTAATACTAGAGTCTTAAAGTAATTTCAGGATGGTATTTTGATAGGGCACTTTCATGGTCAGCTGAAAACCCTTTCTGTCTTCCTGCTATCTAGTAAGCGGACCTCAATTTTGCTAAACCTATTTTCATACTACGTTTGTCATTTCTTCTAAAATCACCGCCAATATATGTGGGGGCCTCTGTCTGCCTATCGGGGAAACTTCTCTAGAGGTGAGCCAGGACTATATTTTCCTCTGCCAGGATTAGTTAGTCCTCCGGCCGGCGCTGGGCGTCTAGGGATAAAAAACGTAGGCAACGCTACCCGGCTACTGTTAGTTGTGCGGCAGGTTTAGTTCATGGTCAGTTTAGTTTCCATCCTTCCAAGAGCTAGTACTTATGTTTGCTGGGCTATGTTCTCTTGCCATTGAGAACCATAATAGTTTGACCGGCCATAAAAAAAAGGGTTAAATTAATTGACAGAGAAAGGAGAGAAAAGAGAAGTCTGCTGAAGATTTTTTTTTTTTTTTTTTCCCCTTCCCTTCAGTTCTGAGTGTGCTTGTAATTGAATCTCTTGCAAGTCTGCCTATATTGCAGCCTTTCTCTCTCTCTCTCTCCTTCTAATCCTGGAATGGCTCTGTGTTCACCTGTTTAAAATGGATATTCAGAGTTTAGCTGCAGGTTTGAATAATCTCACCACGAAAGTTCAAAATTTACAAGATTTTGTTGTTCATGTTCCTATATCTGAACCTAGAATTCCTTTGCCTGAATTTTTCTCGGGGAATAGATCTTGCTTTCAAAATTTCAAAAATAATTGCAAGTTGTTTTTGTCCCTGAAATCTCGCTCTGCTGGAGATCCTGCTCAGCAGGTCAGGATTGTGATTTCCTTGCTCCGGGGCGACCCTCAGGATTGGGCTTTTGCATTGGCTCCAGGGGATCCTGCGTTGCTCAATGTGGATGCGTTTTTTCTGGCCTTGGGGTTGCTTTATGAGGAACCTCAGTTAGAGCTTCAGGCGGAAAAGGCCTTGATGTCCCTATCTCAGGGGCAAGACGAAGCTGAAATATACTGCCAGAAATTCCGTAAATGGGCTGTGCTTACTCAGTGGAATGAGTGCGCCCTGGCGGCGAATTTCAGAGAGGGTCTCTCTGATGCCATTAAGGATGTTATGGTGGGGTTCCCTGTGCCTGCGGGTCTGAATGAGTCCATGACAATGGCTATCCAGATCGATAGGCGTCTGCGGGAGCGCAAACCTGTGCACCATTTGGCGGTGTCTACTGAGAAGACGCCAGAGAATATGCAATGTGATAGAATTCTGTCCAGAAGTGAACGGCAGAATCTAAGACGAAAAAATGGGTTGTGCTTCTATTGCGGTGATTCAACTCATGTTATATCAGCATGCTCTAAGCGTACTAAGAAGCTTGATAAGTCTGTTTCAATTGGCACTTTACAGTCTAAGTTTATTCTATCTGTGACCCTGATTTGTTCTTTATCATCTATTACCGCGGATGCCTATGTCGACTCTGGCGCCGCTTTGAGTCTTATGGATTGGTCCTTTGCCAAACGCTGTGGGTATGATTTGGAGCCTCTTGAAACTCCTATACCCCTGAAGGGGATTGACTCCACCCCATTGGCTAGTAATAAACCACAATACTGGACACAAGTAACTATGCGGATTAATCCGGATCATCAGGAGATTATTCGCTTTCTTGTGCTGTATAACCTACATGATGTGTTGGTGCTTGGATTGCCATGGCTGCAATCTCATAACCCAGTCCTTGACTGGAAAGCTATGTCTGTGTTAAGCTGGGGATGTAAGGGGAAGCATGGGGACGTACCTGTGGTTTCCATTTCATCATCTATTCCCTCTGAGATTCCTGAATTCTTGGCTGAATATCGTGACGTTTTTGAAGAACCTAAGCTTGGTTCATTACCTCCGCACCGGGAGTGCGATTGTGCCATAGATTTGATTCCGGGTAGTAAATACCCTAAGGGTCGTTTATTTAATCTGTCTGTGCCTGAACATGCTGCTATGCGAGAATATATAAAGGAGTCCTTGGAAAAGGGACATATTCGTCCTTCGTCATCTCCCTTAGGAGCCGGTTTTTTCTTTGTGGCTAAGAAAGATGGCTCTTTGAGACCGTGTATTGATTATCGGCTTTTGAATAAAATCACGGTTAAATATCAATATCCGTTGCCACTGCTGACTGATTTGTTTGCTCGCATAAAGGGGGCCAAGTGGTTCTCTAAGATAGATCTCCGTGGGGCGTATAATTTGGTGCGAATTAAGCAGGGGGATGAGTGGAAGACCGCATTTAATACGCCCGAGGGCCACTTTGAGTATTTGGTGATGCCTTTTGGTCTTTCAAATGCCCCTTCAGTCTTTCAGTCCTTTATGCATGACATTTTCCGTGATTATTTGGATAAATTTATGATTGTGTATCTGGATGATATTTTGATTTTTTCGGATGACTGGGACTCTCATGTCCAGCAGGTCAGGAGGGTTTTTCAGGTTTTGCGGTCTAATTCCTTGTGTGTGAAGGGTTCTAAGTGCGTTTTTGGGGTTCAAAAGATTTCCTTTTTGGGATATATTTTTTCCCCCTCTTCCATCGAGATGGATCCTGTCAAGGTTCAGGCTATTTGTGATTGGACGCAACCCTCTTCTCTTAAGAGTCTTCAGAAATTTTTGGGCTTTGCTAACTTTTATCGTCGATTTATTGCTGGTTTTTCTGATGTTGTTAAACCATTGACTGATTTGACTAAGAAGGGTGCTGATGTTGCTGATTGGTCCCCTGCTGCTGTGGAGGCCTTTCGGGAGCTTAAGCGCCGCTTTTCTTCCGCCCCTGTGTTGCGTCAGCCTGATGTTGCTCTTCCTTTTCAGGTTGAGGTCGACGCTTCTGAAATCGGAGCTGGGGCAGTTTTGTCGCAGAGAAGTTCCGATTGTTCCGTGATGAGACCTTGTGCCTTTTTCTCGCGTAAATTTTCGCCCGCCGAGCGGAATTATGATGTTGGGAATCGGGAGCTTTTGGCCATGAAGTGGGCTTTTGAGGAGTGGCGTCATTGGCTTGAGGGGGCTAGACATCAGGTGGTGGTATTGACTGACCACAAAAATCTAATTTATCTTGAGTCCGCCAGACGCCTGAATCCTAGACAGGCGCGCTGGTCGTTGTTTTTCTCTCGGTTTAATTTTGTGGTGTCCTACCTGCCGGGTTCTAAGAATGTTAAGGCGGATGCTCTTTCTAGGAGTTTTGAGCCTGACTCCCCTGGTAACTCTGAACCTACAGGTATCCTTAAGGATGGAGTGATATTGTCTGCCGTTTCTCCAGACCTGCGGCGGGCCTTGCAGGAGTTTCAGGCGGATAGACCTGATCGTTGCCCACCTGGTAGACTGTTTGTTCCTGATGATTGGACCAGTAAAGTCATTTCTGAGGTTCATTCTTCTGCGTTGACAGGTCATCCTGGAATCTTTGGTACCAGGGATTTGGTGGCAAGGTCCTTCTGGTGGCCTTCCCTGTCTCGAGATGTGCGAGGCTTTGTGCAGTCTTGTGACGTTTGTGCTCGGGCCAAGCCTTGTTGTTCTCGGGCTAGTGGATTGTTGTTGCCCTTGCCTATCCCGAAGAGGCCCTGGACGCACATCTCGATGGATTTTATTTCGGATCTTCCTGTTTCTCAGAAGATGTCTGTCATCTGGGTGGTGTGTGACCGTTTCTCTAAGATGGTCCATTTGGTTCCCCTGCCTAAGTTGCCTTCTTCTTCCGAGTTGGTTCCTCTGTTTTTTCAAAATGTGGTCCGTTTGCATGGTATTCCGGAGAATATCGTTTCTGACAGAGGAACCCAATTCGTGTCTAGATTTTGGCGAGCATTCTGTGCTAGGATGGGCATAGATTTGTCTTTCTCGTCTGCTTTCCATCCTCAGACTAATGGCCAGACCGAGCGGACGAATCAGACCTTGGAGACATATTTGAGGTGTTTTGTGTCTGCAGATCAGGATGATTGGGTTGCTTTTTTGCCTTTAGCGGAGTTTGCCCTCAATAATCGGGCCAGCTCTGCCACCTTGGTGTCTCCTTTTTTCTGTAATTCGGGGTTTCATCCTCGATTTTCTTCTGGTCAGGTGGAATCTTCGGATTGTCCTGGAGTGGATGCTGTGGTGGAGAGGTTGCATCAGATTTGGGGGCAGGTAGTGGACAATTTGAAGTTGTCCCAGGAGAAGACTCAGCTTTTTGCCAACCGCCGGCGTCGGGTTGGTCCTCGGCTTTGTGTTGGGGACTTGGTGTGGTTGTCTTCTCGTTTTGTCCCTATGAGGGTTTCTTCTCCTAAGTTTAAGCCTCGGTTCATCGGCCCGTACAAGATATTGGAGATTCTTAACCCTGTGTCCTTCCGTTTGGACCTCCCTGCATCTTTTTCTATTCATAATGTTTTTCATCGGTCATTGTTGCGCAGGTATGAGGTACCGGTTGTGCCTTCCGTTGAGCCTCCTGCTCCGGTGTTGGTTGAGGGCGAGTTGGAGTACGTTGTGGAAAAAATCTTGGACTCCCGTGTTTCCAGACGGAAACTCCAGTATCTGGTCAAATGGAAGGGATACGGTCAGGAGGATAATTCTTGGGTGACTGCCTCTGATGTTCATGCCTCCGATCTGGTCCGTGCCTTTCATAGGGCTCATCCTGATCGCCCTGGTGGTTCTGGTGAGGGTTCGGTGCCCCCTCCTTGAGGGGGGGGTACTGTTGTGAAATTGGATTTTGGGCTCCCCCGGTGGCCACTGGTGGAATTGAACTGGTGTGCATCATCCCCTCTGTTCACCTGTTTCCATCAGGATGTGGGAGTCGCTATTTAACCTTGCTCCTCTGTCACTTCCATGCCGGTCAACATTGTAATCAGAAGCCTTTCTGTGCATGTTCCTGCTGCTAGACAACTCCCAGCTAAGTTGGACTTTAGTCCTCGTTTGTTTTTGCATTTTGTTCCAGTTCACTGCTGTAGTTTCGTTTCTGTGTCTGGAAAGCTCTTGTGATCTGAAATTGCCACTCTGATGTTATGAGTTAATTCTTAAAGTAATTTCAGGATGGTATTTTGATAGGGTTTTCAGCTGACCATGAAAGTGCCCTTTCTGTCTTCCTGCTATCTAGTAAGCGGACCTCAATTTTGCTAAACCTATTTTCATACTACGTTTGTCATTTCTTCTAAAATCACCGCCAATATATGTGGGGGCCTCTGTCTGCCTATCGGGGAAACTTCTCTAGAGGTGAGCCAGGACTATATTTTCCTCTGCCAGGATTAGTTAGTCCTCCGGCCGGCGCTGGGCGTCTAGGGATAAAACGCAGGCTACGCTACCCGGCTACTGTTAGTTGTGCGGCAGGTTTAGTTCATGGTCAGTTTAGTTTCCATCCTTCCAAGAGCTAGTACCTATGTTTGCTGGGCTATGTTCTCTTGCCATTGAGAACCATAACAAAAGACATACTGATAGGGAATTTAGATTGTGAGCCCCATCCGGGACAGCGATGATAATGTGTACAAACTGTAAAAGCGCTGCGTAATATGTTAGCGCTATATAAAAATAAAGATTATTATTATTCATGTTAGTTGTAAAATTTCCTTGCCATTACTTGAGTTTATTTGTGAAAAAAAATGGAAATTTGGCAAAAATTTTGCAATTTTTCCACTTTGAATTTTCATAGAGATATGTCACACAAAATACCTAATAAGTAACATTTCCCACATGTCTACTTTAGATCAGCACAATTTTGGAACCACATTTTTTTTTTTGTTAGGGAGTTATAAGGGTTAAAAGATGACCAGCAATTTCTCATTTTTACAACACCATTTTTTCTTTAGGGACCACATCACATTTGAAGTCACTTTGAGGGGTCTATATGATAGAAAATACCCAAGTGTGACACCACTCTATAAACGGCACCCCTCAAGGTGCTCAAAACCACATTGAAGAAGTTTATTAACCCTTCAGGTGTTTCACAGGAATTTTTTGAATGTTTAAAAAAAAATTAACATTTAACTTTTTTTCACAAAAAATTTACTTCTGATCCAATTTGTTTTATTTTACCAAGGGTAACAGGAGAAATTGGACCCCAAAAGTTGTTGTACAATTTGTCCTGAGTATGCCAATATGTGGGGGTAAACCACTGTTTGGGCGCATGGCAGAGCTCGGAAGGGAAGGAGCGCCATTTGACTTTTCAATGCAAAATTAGCTGGAATTGAGATGGGATGCCATGTCGAGTTTGGAGAGCCCCTGATGTGCCTAAGCAGTGGAAACCCCCGAAAAGTGACACCATTTTGGAAAGTAGACCCCCCAAGGAACTTATCTAGATGTGTGGTGAGCACTTTGAACCCCCAAGTGCTTCACAGAGGTTTATAATGTAGGGCCGTGAAAATTAAAAAATCCTTTTTTTTTTCCTCAAAAATGATCTTTTAGCCCCCAATTTTGTACTTTCCCAAGGGTATCTGGAGAAATTGGACCTCAAAAGTTGTGCAATTTGTCCTGAGTACGCTGATACCCCCATATGTGGGAGAAAACTACTGTTTGGGTGCATGGCAGAGCTCGGAAGGGAAGAAGTGGCGTTTTGGAATGCAGACTGATGGAATGGTCTGCGGGCGTCACGTTGCGTTTGCAGACCCCTTGATGTACCTAAACAGTAGAAACCCCCCACTAGTGACCCCATTTTGGAAACTAGACCCCGCCAAGGAACTTATCTAGATGTGTTGTGAGCATTTTGAACCCCCAAGTGTTTCACTAAAGTTTATAACGCAGAGCCGTGAAAATAACAAAAAAAAAAATTCCACGAAAATGATTTTTTAGCCCCCAGTTTTTTATTTTCCCAAGGGTAACAGGAGAAATTGAACACCGAAAGTTGTTGTCCAATTTGTCCTGAGTACGCAGATACCCCATATGTGGGAGTAAACCACTGTTTGGGTGCACGGCAGAGCTCGGAAGGGAAGAAGTGGCGTTTTGGAATGCAGACTTTGATGGAATGGTCTGCGGTTGTCACGTTGCGTTTCCAGAGCCCATGATGTACCTAAACAGTAGAAACCCCCCACAAGTGACCCCATTTTGGAAATTAGACTCCCCAAGGAACTTATCTAGATGTGTGGTGAGCACTTTGAACCCCCAAGTGTTTCACTAAAGTTTATAACGCAGTGCCGTGAAAATAAAAAATCCTTTTTTTTCCACAAAAATTATATTTTAGCCCCCAGTTTTGTATTTTCCCATGGGTAACAAGAGAAATTGGACCCCAAAAGTTATTGTCCAATTTGTCCTGAGTACGCTGATACCCCATATGTGGGAGTAAACCACTGTTTGAGCGCACGGCAGAGCTCGGAAGGGAAGGAGCACCGTTTTACTTTTTCAACGCAGAATTGTATGAATTGAGATCGGACGTCATGTTGCGTTTGCAGAGCTCCTGGTGTGCCTAAACAGTGGAAATCTCCCAATTCTAACTCCAACACACCACTAAGCCTAATCCCAACCCTAACCACACCCCTAACCCCAACACACCCCTAACCCCAACCCAACCCTACCCTAACCCCAACACACTCCTAACCCTAATCCCAACCCTAACCACACCCCTAACCCAACCATAAACGTAATCCTAACCCTAACTTTAGCCCCAACTCTAACTTTAGCCCCAACACTAACTAAATAGATTTTTTTATTTTATTATTTTTCCCTAACAGGCGGTGATAAAGGGGGGTTTGATTTACTATTTATAGCAGGTTTTTATAGCGGGTTTATATGTTTGGCAGCTGTCACACACTGAAAGACGCTTTTTATTGCAAAAAATATTTTTTGCGTTACCACATTCTGAGAGCTATGTTTTTTCCATATTTTGGTCCACAGAGTCATGTGAGGTCTTGTTTTTTGCGGGACGAGTAGACGTTTTTATTGGTACCATTTTCGGGCACATGACGTTTTTTGATTGCTTTTTATTCCGATTTTTGTTAGGCAGAATGAACAAAAACCATCAATTCGTGAATTTCTTTTGGGGGGGGGCGTTTATACCGTTCCGCGTTTGGTAAAATTGATAAAGCAGTTTTATTCTTCAGATCAGTACAATTACAGCGATACCTCTTTTATATCATTTTTTTATGTTTATGTTTTGGCGCTTTTATACAATAAAAACTATTTTATAGAAAAAATAATTATTTTTGCAAAGCTTTATTCTGAGGGCTATAACTTCTTTATTTTTTCGCTGATGATGCTGTATGGCAGCTCGTTTTTTGCGGTACAAGATGACGTTTTCGGCGGTACAATGTTTATTTATATGCGTCTTTTTGATCGCGTGTTATTCCACTTTTTGTTCGGTGGTATGATGATAAAGCATTGTTTTTTGCCTAGTTTTTTTTTTTTACGGTGTTCACTGAAGGGGTTAACTAGTGGGACAGCTTTATAGGTCGGGTCATTACGGACGCAGCGATACTAAATATGTGTACTTTTATTGTTTTTTTTATTTACATAAAGAAATGTATTTATTGGAACAATATATATATTTTTTTTATTTAGGATTTTTTTTGTTTGTTTTTTTTTTTCCACATGTAAAAAAATTTTTTTTCCCTTTTTTACTTTGTCCCAGGGTGGGACATCATGTTATAATGTCAGATCGCTGACCCGCAAGGAGCCCCGCTGCCATTTTGGATCAGGGGCTTGCAGGGAGGAGGGCGGAGGAGACACTCGGAGCAACCTGATCACATCGTGTTACTCAGAGAGTCTCAGGGAAGCCCCCAGGGAGCCCCCCTCCCTGCGCGATGCTTCCCTATACTGCCGGAACGTTGCGATCATGTTTGATTGCAGTGTTCCGGGGATTAATGTGCCAGGAGCGGTCCGTGACCACTCCTGGCATATAGTGCCGGATGTCAGCTGTGATAGTCAGCTGACACCCGGCCGAGCTCGGCCGCGCTCCCCCCGTGAGCGCGGCTGATCGCGTTAGACGTACTATCCTGTCTGTGGTCATACGAGCCCATACCACCTCAACGGGATAGTACGTCTAATGTCAGAAAGGAGTTAAAAATGGATAGGCCTAGGGGTTCAGTCAGGAGACCATATTTGCTAAACCAAATTGTTTGGAATAAAACTGTGTTGCAGTCAGGAATCAGAAAGCCACATTTCCTGTTGTGATTTTGCTTTTTGCTCCCTCTAGTGGTCATTAGTGATTTGACTCTGGAGCTTCTGTCTTTTTTCCTATATCCTCACCTGGGCCGTTAGTTCAGGGGCGTTGCTATATAAGCTCCCTGGACCTTCAGTTCAATGCCTGGCATCGTTGAAATCAGAGCTAATCTGTTGTGCTCTTGTCCTATGATCCTGGTTCCTGTATTTCAAGCTAAGTCTACTTCTTCGCTTTTTGCTTTTGTTTTGTTTGGTATTTTTGTCCAGCTTGTTCCAATCTGTATCCTGACCTTTGCTGGAAGCTCTAGGGGGCTGGTGTTCTCCCCCCAGACCGTTAGACGGTTCGGGGGTTCTTGAATCTCCAGCGTGGATTTTTATAGGGTTTTTGTTGACCAGATAAGTTATCTTGCTATATTCTGCTATTAGTAAGCTGGCCTCTCTTTGCTGAACCTGGTTCATTTCTGTGTTTTTCATTTCCTCTTACCTCACCGTTATTATTTGTGGGGGGCTTGTATCTTGCTTTGGGGTCCCTTTCTCTGGAGGCAAGAGAGGTCTTGTTTTCTTCTCCTAGGGGTAGTTAGATTCTCCGGCTGGCGCGAGTCATCTAGCGATCACCGTAGGCATGATCCCCGGCTACTTCTAGTGTTGGCGTTAGGAGTAGCTATTTGGTCAACCCAGTTACCACAGCCCTATGAGCTGGATTTTTGAATCTCGCAGACTTACACGTTCCTCTGAGACCCTGTCCACTGGGGTCATAACAGTATGCCAGGCCAGTATTAAATGTTTAATGCATTGCAGAAGTGGGATTATAAGAAAGAAAATTTTGAGTTTTTTTTTTCCCTCTCTCATTTTTTTTTTTTTTTTTTTTTCTTTTCCCCTTTACCTCAGAGTGGCTTAAGCTTGCTGCAGACATGAATGTCCAGACCTTGATTACAAGTGTGGACCAGCTTGCCGCTCGTGTGCAGGGTATACAAGATTATGTTACCAGAAATCCTAGGTCTGAACCCAAGATTCCGATTCCTGAACTGTTTTCAGGAGACCGATTTAAGTTTAGGAATTTCAGGAATAATTGTAAATTGTTTTTGTCCCTGAAACCTTGTTCGTCTGGAGACTCTGCTCAACAAGTAAAAATTGTTATTTCATTCTTACGGGGTGACCCTCAAGATTGGGCTTTTTTGTTGGCGCCAGGAGATCCGGCATTGGCTGATATTGATGCGTTTTTTCTGGCGCTCGGTTTACTTTATGAGGAACCCAATCTTGAGATTCAGGCAGAGAAAGCCTTGCTGGCTATGTCTCAGGGCCAGGACGAGGCTGAGGTGTATTGCCAAAAATTTCGGAAATGGTCCGTGCTGACACATTGGAACGAGTGTGCACTGGCCGCTAATTTTAGAAATGGCCTTTCTGAGGCTTTTAAGAATGTTATGGTGGGTTTTCCCATTCCCACAGGTCTGAATGATACCATGTCCCTGGCTATTCAAATTGACCGGCGGTTGCGGGAGCGCAAAACCGCAAATTCCCTCATGTTGTTGTCTGAACAGACACCTGATGTGATGCAATGTGATAGAAAAACCGCAAATTCCCTCATGGTGTTGTCTGAACGGACACCTGATTTGATGCAATGTGATAGAATCCTGACTAGAAATGAGAGGAAAATTCATAGACGCCGGAATGGCTTGTGCTACTACTGTGGTGATTCTACACATGTTATCTCAGCATGCTCTAAACGTATATCTAAGGTTGTTAGTCCTGTCACCGTCGGTAATTTGCATCCTAAGTTTATTCTATCTGTAACTTTGATTTGCTCACTGTCATCTTATCCTGTCATGGCGTTTGTAGATTCAGGTGCTGCCCTGAGTCTTATGGATCTCTAATTTGCTAAGCGCTGTGGTTTTATTCTTGAACCATTAGAAAATCCTATCCCTCTTAGGGGTATTGATGCTACGCCATTAGCAGAAAATAAACCGCAGTATTGGACACAGGTTACCATGTGCATGACTCCTGAACACCGCGAGGTGATACGTTTTCTCGTTCTACATAAAATGCATGATTTGGTTGTTTTGGGGCTGCCATGGTTACAGACCCATAATCCAGTCCTTGACTGGAAGGCTATGTCAGTGTCTAGTTGGGGCTGTCGTGGTATTCATGAGGATTCCCTGCCTGTGTCTATTGCTTCTTCTACGCCTTCGGAAGTTCCGGAGTATTTGTCTGATTATCAGGATGTCTTTAGCGAGTCCAGGTCCAGTGCATTGCCTCCTCATAGGGAATGTGACTGTGCAATAGATTTGATTCCAGGCAGTAAATTTCCTAAGGGAAGACTGTTTAATCTGTCGATACCTGAACATACCGCTATGCGTTCATATATCAAGGAGTCTCTGGAGAAAGGACACATCCGTCCGTCTTCTTCCCCTCTTGGTGCGGGATTCTTTTTTGTGGCTAAAAAGGACGGATCTTTGAGGCCTTGTATTGACTATCGGCTTTTAAATAAGATCACTGTCAAATTTCAGTATCCTTTGCCGCTGTTGTCTGACTTGTTTGCCCGGATTAAAGGTGCCAAGTGGTTTACCAAGATAGACCTTCGTGGTGCGTACAACCTTGTGCGCATTAAGCAAGGGGATGAATGGAAAACCGCATTCAATACGCCCGAAGGTCATTTTGAGTACTTGGTGATGCCTTTTGGGCTCTCTAATGCCCCTTCAGTTTTTCAGTCCTTTATGCATGACATTTTCCGGAACTATCTGGATAAATTTTTGATCGTTTATCTGGATGATATTCTGTTTTTTTCTGATAATTGGGACTCGCATGTGGAGCAGGTCAGGATGGTCTTTAAAATTTTGCGTGAAAATTCTTTGTTTGTCAAGGGCTCAAAGTGTCTTTTTGGTGTACAGAAGGTTCCCTTTTTGGGGTTCATTTTTTCCCCTTCTGCTGTGGAGATGGACCCAGTCAAGGTCCGAGCTATTCTTGATTGGACTCAGCCCTCGTCAGTTAAGAGTCTTCAGAAGTTCTTGGGTTTCGCTAACTTCTACCGTCGTTTTATCGCTAACTTTTCTAGCATTGTGAAACCTTTGACGGATATGACCAAGAAGGGCTCCGATGTGGTTAATTGGGCTCCTGCTGCCGTGGAGGCTTTCCAGGAGTTGAAACGTCGGTTTACTTCGGCGCCTGTTTTGTGCCAGCCTGATGTCTCGCTTCCCTTTCAGGTTGAGGTGGATGCTTCAGAGATTGGAGCAGGGGCCGTTTTGTCGCAGAGAGGCCCTGGTTGCTCTGTTATGAGACCTTGCGCCTTTTTCTCTAGGAAGTTTTCGCCTGCGGAGCGAAATTATGATGTGGGCAATCGGGAGTTGTTGGCCATGAAATGGGCATTTGAGGAGTGGCGTCATTGGCTCGAGGGTGCTAAGCATCGTGTGGTGGTCTTGACTGATCACAAAAATCTGATGTATCTCGAGTCTGCTAAACGCCTGAATCCTAGACAGGCCCGCTGGTCATTGTTTTTCTCCCGTTTTGACTTTGTTGTCTCGTATTTACCAGGTTCAAAAAATGTGAAGGCCGATGCTCTTTCCAGGAGCTTTGTGCCTGATGCTCCTGGAGTCGCTGAACCTGTTGGTATTCTTAAGGATGGTATTATCTTGTCAGCTATTTCTCCAGATCTGCGACGTGTGTTGCAGAGATTTCAGGCTGATAGGCCTGATTCTTGTCCACCTGACAGACTGTTTGTGCCTGATAAGTGGACCAGCAGAGTCATTTCCGAGGTTCATTCCTCGGTGTTGGCAGGTCACCCAGGAATTTTTGGCACCAGAGATCTGGTGGCCAGATCCTTTTGGTGGCCTTCCTTGTCTAGGGATGTGCGGTCATTTGTACAGTCCTGTGGGACTTGTGCTCGAGCTAAGCCTTGCTGTTCTCGTGCCAGCGGGTTGCTCTTGCCCTTGCCTGTCCCTAAGAGACCTTGGACACATATCTCCATGGATTTCATTTCTGATCTTCCGGTGTCTCAAGGCATGTCTGTTATCTGGGTGATATGTGATCGCTTCTCCAAGATGGTCCATTTGGTTCCTTTGCCTAAGCTGCCTTCCTCTTCCGATCTGGTTCCTGTGTTTTTCCAGAATGTGGTTCGTTTGCACGGCATCCCTGAGAATATTGTGTCAGACAGAGGATCCCAGTTCGTTTCCAGATTCTGGCGATCCTTTTGTAGTAGGATGGGCATTGACTTGTCGTTTTCGTCTGCTTTCCATCCTCAGACTAATGGACAGACGGAGCGAACTAATCAGACTTTGGAGGCTTATTTGAGGTGTTTTGTCTCTGCTGATCAGGACGATTGGGTGACCTTCTTGCCGTTGGCTGAGTTTGCCCTTAATAATCGGGCTAGTTCCGCCACCTTGGTTTCGCCGTTTTTCTGCAACTCTGGTTTCCACCCTCGTTTTTCTTCGGGTCATGTGGAACCTTCTGACTGCCCTGGGGTGGATTCTGTGGTGGATAGGTTGCAGCGGATCTGGAATCTTGTGGTGGACAACTTGAAGTTGTCACAGGAGAGGGCTCAGCGCTTTGCCAACCGCCGCCGTGGTGTGGGTCCCCGACTACGTGTTGGGGATTTGGTGTGGCTTTCTTCCCGCTTTGTTCCTATGAAGGTTTCCTCTCCCAAATTTAAACCTCGTTTTATTGGTCCTTACAAGATATTGGAAATCCTTAATCCTGTATCCTTTCGCCTGGATCTTCCTGTGTCGTTTGCTATCCACAACGTGTTTCAAAGGTCCTTGTTGCGGCGGTACGTTGTGCCTGTGGTTCCTTCTGCTGAGCCTCCTGCTCCGGTGTTGGTTGAGGGCGAGTTGGAGTACGTGGTGGAGAAGATCTTGGATTCTCATCTCTCCAGGCGGAGGCTTAAGTACCTGGTCAAGTGGAAGGGCTATGGTCAGGAAGATAATTCCTGGGTGGTCGCCTCTGATGTTCATGCGGCCGATTTAGTTTGTGCCTTTCACGCCGCTCGTCCTGATCGCCCTGGTGGTCGTGGTGAGGGTTCGGTGACCCCTCACTAAGGGGGGGGTACTGTTGTGATTTTGCTTTTTGCTCCCTCTAGTGGTCATTAGTGATTTGACTCTGGAGCTTCTGTCTTTTTTCCTATATCCTCACCTGGGCCGTTAGTTCAGGGGCGTTGCTATATAAGCTCCCTGGACCTTCAGTTCAATGCCTGGCATCGTTGAAATCAGAGCTAATCTGTTGTGCTCTTGTCCTATGATCCTGGTTCCTGTATTTCAAGCTAAGTCTACTTCTTCGCTTTTTGCTTTTGTTTTGTTTGGTATTTTTGTCCAGCTTGTTCCAATCTGTATCCTGACCTTTGCTGGAAGCTCTAGGGGGCTGGTGTTCTCCCCCCGGACCGTTAGACGGTTCGGGGGTTCTTGAATCTCCAGCGTGGATTTTTATAGGGTTTTTGTTGACCAGATAAGTTATCTTGCTATATTCTGCTATTAGTAAGCTGGCCTCTCTTTGCTGAACCTGGTTCATTTCTGTGTTTGTCATTTCCTCTTACCTCACCGTTATTATTTGTGGGGGGCTTGTATCTTGCTTTGGGGTCCCTTTCTCTGGAGGCAAGAGAGGTCTTGTTTTCTTCTCCTAGGGGTAGTTAGATTCTCCGGCTGGCGCGAGTCATCTAGCGATCACCGTAGGCATGATCCCCGGCTACTTCTAGTGTTGGCGTTAGGAGTAGCTATTTGGTCAACCCAGTTACCACAGCCCTATGAGCTGGATTTTTGAATCTCGCAGACTTACACGTTCCTCTGAGACCCTGTCCACTGGGGTCATAACAATTTCCTGTGTGGGTGGCTGCATTATACTGTGTGGGGGGGCTACATTTTACTGTGTGGGGGGACTGCATTATACCGTGTGTGGGGGTGCTGCACTATACTGTGTGTGTTTGCAGAGGGCTGAATTATAATGTGTGTTTGTAAGGAGCTGCATTATATTGCATATGTGGGGCTGCATTATACTCTGAGGGAGCTGTTTTATACTCTGAGGGGGCTGATTTATACTCTTGGGAAGCTGCATTATACTGAGTTTGTGGGGGGCTGCATTATACTCTTCAGAGGCAGCATTATATTCTGAGGGCGCTGCATTATACCGTGTGTGTGAGGGGGTGCACTATACTGTGTGTTTGTGGGGGGGCTGAATTATACTGTGTCCCCACATTACTGCTGCATTACTCTGAGGGGGCTACACTATACTCTGAGGGGGCTGCATTATACTCTGAGGGGGCTGCACTTTACTGTGTGGGGGCTGCATTATACTGTGTGTGGGGGTGCACTATACTGTGTGTGGCTGAATTATACTGTGTGTGCGGGGGGCTGCATTTTACTGAGTGTGTGGGGCTGCTTTATACTCTGCTGGGCTGCATTATACTGAGTGTGTGTGAGAGGCTGCATTATACTCTGAAGGGGCTGCATGATACTGTGAGTGTGTGAGAGGGCTGTACTCTACTGTATTTGTTGTGGGGGCTGAATTATACTGTGTGGGGGGCTGCATTATATTCTGAGGGGCTACATTATATTCTGAAGGGGTTGCATTATACTATGAGAGGGCTGCATTATACTCTTAAGGGGCTGTATTATACTCCATTAGGGGGCTGCAGAATACTCTCTGTGGGGAGCTGCAGTATACTCTGAGGGGGTATCAAGGACCATGGAGAGTGTATTTTACTATATGGGACCTGCATTATACTGTATTGAGGACTATACCAATCATTCTTCCTCAGCCGGAGTAAGGGTAGGTGCACCTGGTCAGTAAACAATGCAGGTTAGACACTGCATACTTGTGCAGTGTCCAGATGTTACAGCATAGTGGATGGGATTTCAATAAATCCCATGCCCACTATGCGTGAACAGATGCCCGCAGCTCATCCGCGGAGGCGGACATGCGGCGCATCTCTCCAGACTGCAGCATGTCTATTTTTCTTGCGGAGACGCGAGCCTCCGCAAGATAAATTTCACCCTTAAGATGTATTGGATGCAGTGAATCTGCATGGTTCAATGAACACATGCGGATTCACCTGCATTCAATAGCCGGCAGCGCTTTGGACGCAATAGACATGTGCTGCGTCCAAAGCACTGCAAATTACTGAATGTGTTCACCTACCCTAAATGGCCTGGAAACAAGCGTAGAACGACTTCAATATTGTCGATCGAGCTTGTTTAGCGGCCTGAACTTAGCACTTGTAAATACAACAGAAATGTTTCTGTGTGATGGTGCAATATGTGAGTATTTGGGGTCCCACTTTAAACGTTTGCCCAGGGCCTCACTTTGTCTAAAACCAGCCGTGGAAATCATAAGGACATATTTCCCCTTAAAAATCGTGAGGCCTAATACAAGTGTTCAGCCAGGGGGCCATATTTGCTAACCCAAATCATTTGTGATAAAACTGTGTTGCAGTGAGGAATCAGGAGGCCACATGTCCTCTTAAAAATTGGTAGGCCTAATATAGGGGTTCAGCCAGGAGGCCCTGTTTTCTAATGGAGCGCCCTACCAGGGCAGTGGGGTACTCGGCACCAGGTCCTGTCTCTCTTAAAGGGGATGTCACTGTGGCTGCGACCCGGTGCGTGGCCCTGGGCATCCAATAAAAGGTAACGATCTTTAAAGGGATATTGTGAATGAGTCTGTCGTTACGCCACCTGTGGTGTTCGGTCAATAGTGGAACCGACGCTGCTTTAAAGGGGTCATCTGGGGGATGTTGTTGCAGCAAAGATGGTATCGCTTCCCACAGGTGAAGTGGGGTCCCCAGGGGTCTTATAGTGTATGGCGATGATGGTGTACGCCAGGCAATGAGTAAAGGACACAAGTTGTAAAGTCTTTACCTGGTTTACTGTAGTTGGCAGGCCACAGTCCAGGGTACCAGGCACGGTGATGTGGCCCGGCCGGCTCAGAGGCAATGGAAGAATCCCTTTTCCAGTAGAGGTCAGTGAGCCTTTCCAACTAGCGCCGTTCTATGTGAGGTCGCTGCTGCCTGAAACTTACTGGCAAAGTCCTCTTTTCCCTTGTCCTAGGACAGGTACCTGCATGACGAGCAGCTATGGCCGTTTTACAGGCACTCTGTCATGCCTCGGGCTCCTCAGGTGCTACTGCGTCTCAGGTGTTTTGCGCTTCGTTCACTTAAAAATCTGAATCCTCTGATTTTGCTAGGTGTCCTACAGTTCCACTATAGCCTCAGGCTCCCGGTACCCGGTACTGCGCTTTGGCTCTAAGGGTGCCCGGTCACAGTTCCCCTCTGAGCCCTGTTCCTCTCCTTTGCTCCTTTCCTCTGAAGCTCCACCACATACAACCCTTCGGGTCTTTCTCCTTCCAGAGGCTGCAGCTCCCACATGGCTGCTAGGCCTCTCTGTCTGCTCTCTCAGACTTCCTTCTCCTTCTGTGTCTCTCTCAGACTGGCTAACTCCTCCTCCAGACCAGGACATATCCATATTTGAGGGAAGCTCCCTTGAATCCGGGTCCTGAGCTCCCCCTCCTGGTCTGAATTTGGAATATGTTGCATATGAGTGCCTTACCTGATAAAGAGAATTCCATTGCCTCTGAGCATGATATTACCCTCCCCGAAAGGAAGGTAACATCACTGCAACAACTGGTAACCTGGGGTGTTGCACTAATCCAAATCGTTTGGGATAAAACTGTCTTGCACTGAGGAATCGAAAGGACGCATTTCCTCTTAAAAATCGTTAGGTTTAATATTAGTGTTCAGCCAGGAGGCTGAATTTGCTAATCCAAATTGTTTGTGATAAAACTGTGTTGCAGTGAGGAATTAGAAGGCCACATTTTCTCTTAAAAATCATTAGGCCTAATATTGGGGTTCAGCCGAGAGCCCTATTTGCTAATCCCAATCGTTTGGGATAAACTGTGTTGCAGTGAGGAATCAAAAGGCCACATTTCCTCTTAAAAATCATTAGGCCTAATATTGTGGTTAAGCCAGGAGGTCGTATTTGCTAATCCAAATCGTTTGTGATAAAACTGTGTTCCACTGAGGTATCAGGACACATTTCCTCTTAAAAATCATTAGGCCTAATATTGGGGTTCAGTCAGGAGGCCCTATTTGCTAATCCATATCATTTGGGATAAAACTGTGTTGCACTGAGGAATCAGAAGGCCATATTCCCTCTTAAGAATCATTAGGCCTAATATGAGAGTACAGTCAAGAGGCCGTATTTGCTAATCCAAATCGTTTGTGATAAAACTTTGTTGCAGTGAGGAATCATTAGGACACATTTCCTCTTAAAAATCGTTATGAGGTATAATAAAATTTTGTTCAGGCACACTAAGAAAATAAATAGTGATTGTTCATTTTGTGAGAGGTGACTTACAGGTGTGGACCTAAGGTTGTGAAACAGCAGGTTACAAGAGGGGAAGGGTACATACAACATGAGTGGGAAAAGCAAGGTCGTGTTGGGAGAGGGAATAGGCTTGTTTTTCGACATGTACGTGGGTTAGATGTTAATGTTAATGGAAGCTCAACTGAACAAACAGCGTCTCGTCATATCCAAAGACCACTGACATAATCTGTTACTGGACATGCTACTCAACCCATTTTCTTTGGCAACCGCACAGTAGTACACATTGTAGATAAGAGCATGTGGTCCAGTGGATGGCAAGCACTGCATAAAGCGTTCTCTCCTCCTCTTCCTCCACCTTAACATTGCACATAGTACAATCTTCAGAGGTGGCACCCCAATCACCCTTGTTTCCACCCACATCACAAATTTCTAAATGCCCAACTGACTGTGGGGAACCACATATGAGGCATTCTGTAGAGCTGATCACACATTCTATTCCATGGGCGTCAGGGGTCTACTCCAAAGATTCACAGAATCCAGAGGAGGAAAGCATTTGCACCAAAGCTCAACATTTTTTCATGTTGGATCCGGGGCTGGACGAAGTAGGGTTCGAGCAGAATCCAGAATCTCACCAGACGTTACCCACCGGGGGTGGAAGTGATCCTGATGAGACTCAGATACCAGCGGTGCACACGGACTGTACTGTGGTGTCAGGTCAGGAAGATGATGAGGGTGACTCTCAGGGTGAGGAGTGTGAGAACAGAGAGGATGATGATGAGGCTGTAGATCCCACTTGGTGTGAACCCAGAGGTGTGCAGCTGAGTAGCTCAGCAGAGGAGATGGAGGAGAAGGAAGACAAGGTTATGTTGTGTCCCGCACAGACACGAAGTGATGCAACCACAACAAGCACTGCTTCCTCAGCCACAACTCTGGCTGTGGCCAACACCAGTCGCAAGTCTGCAGTTCACAGAAGCAGCAAGGATTGTCTAGCTTGGTCTTTTTTTGAGACCGCAAACGATGACCCAACTCACGTTATCTGCCGAATTTGCAAAAAAACCTCAGTAGAGGCAAAAATTGAAATAATTTGACAACTGCATGCATGAACCACCACATGCGTGATCATGCCTTAGTCTTGGAATCTCTGCGCTAAAATGTGGACTAGCATGCCTCCTTAACCACGGACTGTCTCATCAACCACATCTGCTGCTTCTCCTTCCTCCATCACCATGCCATGTGTTCACACACAGGTCCACTTGTTTACCCCCTACAGTTGAGGTGAGTGAGAGCCGGACAGTCGTTACGGAAGTGGATGTGCCTGTTGTTTTGTGTCACCTAATGTAAAACAACTTTTTCAATCCACCATAACATCTCCGCCTGCACCTCATTCACAGTCTAGCAGTTTGTCCTGTTCACCCTACTCCACCCTCTCTCAGCAGAGCAGCAAGCCTTTGGACCCACAGTTGTGGTCATGTAAAAGAATGTTTCCCCTAAACGTGTCAAAGCTAAGAGCTTGTACATCACTAGCTCCAATCTGTTAGCAATGGAAATGCTGTCTTTACGCCTGGTGGATACAGATGGTTTCCGAAAGTTGATGGCTGTAGCAGTCCCCCAGTACCAGTTGTCCAGTCACTATTAGTGTTGAGCGATACCTTCCGATACTTGAAAGTATCGGTATCGGATAGTATCGGCCGATATCCGAAAAATATCGGATATCGCCGATACCGATACCCGATACCAATACAAGTCAATGGGACACAAGTATCGGAAGCTATCCTGGATGGTTCCCAGGGTCTGAAGGAGAGGAAACTCTCCTTCAGGCCCTGGGATCCATATTCATGTAAAAAATAAAGAATTAAAATAAAAAAATATGGATATACTCACCCCTCCGGCGGCCCCTGGACCTTACTGATGTAACCGGCAGCCTCCGTTCCTAAGAATGAGGAGTTTAGGACCTTCGATGACGTCGCGGCTTGTGATTGGTCGCGTGACCGCTCATGTGACCGCTCACGGGACTAATCACAAGCCGCGACATCATCGCAGGTCCTAAACTCCTTATTCTTAGGAACGGAGGCTGCCGGTTACATCGGTAAGGTCCAGGGGCCGCCGGACGGGTGAGTATATCCATATTTTTTATTTTAATTCTTTATTTTTTACATGAATATGGATCCCAGGGCCTGAAGGAGAGTCTCCTCTCCTCCAGACCCTGGGAACCATACACTGGGAACTGTTATGACCCCAATGGCGAGGGTCTCAGAGGAACGTGGAAGTCTGCAGAATACAAAAATCCAGCTCATAGGGCAGTGGTAACTGGGTTGACCATATATCTACTCCTAACGCCAACACTAGAAGTAGCCGGGGATCATTCCTACGTTGATTCTAGATGACACGCGCCAGCCGGAGAATCTAGCTACCCCTAGTAGAGGAAAACAAAGACCTTTCTTGCCTCCAGAGAAGGGGACCCCAAAGCTGGATAGAAGCCCCCCACAAATAATGACGGTGAGGTAAGAGGAAATGACAAACACAGAAATGAACCAGGTTTAGCACAGAGAGGCCCGCTTACTGATAGCAGAATAAAGAAAGGTAACTTATATGGTCAACAAAAACCCTATCAAAATCCACACTGGAAATTCAAGAACCCCCGAACCGTCTAACGGTCCGGGGGGAGAACACCAGCCCCCTAGAGCTTCCAGCAAAGGTCAGGATGTAGATATGGAACAAGCTGGACAAAAATACAAAACCAAAACAAATAGCAAAAAGCAAAAGGCAGACTTAGCTGATATAACTGGAACCAGGATCAGTAGACAAGAGCACAGCAGACTAGCTCTGATAACTACGTTGCCAGGCATTGAACTGAAGGTCCAGGGAGCTTATATAGCAACACCCCTAACTAACGACCCAGGTGCGGATAAAAGGAATGACAGAAAAACCAGAGTCAAAAAACTAGTAACCACTAGAGGGAGCAAAAAGCAAATTCACAACAGTACCCCCCCCTTAGTGAGGGGTCACCGAACCCTCACCACGACCACCAGGGCGATCAGGATGAGCGGCATGAAAGGCACGAACTAAATCGGCCGCATGAACATCAGAGGCGACCACCCAGGAATTATCCTCCTGACCATAGCCCTTCCACTTGACCAGGTACTGAAGCCTCCGCCTGGAGAGGCGAGAATCCAAGATCTTCTCCACCACGTACTCCAACTCGCCCTCAACCAACACCGGAGCAGGAGGCTCAGCAGAAGGAACTACAGGCACAATGTACCGCCGCAACAAGGACCTATGAAATACATTGTGAATAGCAAACGACACAGGAAGATCCAGACGAAAAGATACAGGATTAAGGATTTCCAATATCTTGTAAGGCCCAATAAAACGAGGTTTAAATTTGGGAGAGGAGACCTTCATAGGAACAAAGCGGGAAGAAAGCCATACCAAATCCCCAACGCGTAGTCGGGGACCCACACCGCGGCGGCGGTTGGCAAAGCGCTGAGCCTTCTCCTGTGACAACTTCAAGTTGTCCACCACATGATTCCAGATCTGCTGCAACCTATCCACCACAGAATCCACCCCAGGACAGTCAGAAGGCTCCACATGACCCGAAGAAAAGCGAGGATGGAAACCAGAGTTGCAGAAAAAAGGCGAAACCAAGGTGGCGGAACTAGCCCGATTATTAAGGGCAAACTCAGCCAACGGCAAGAATGTCACCCAATCGTCCTGATCAGCAGAGACAAAACACCTCAAATAAGCCTCCAAAGTCTGATTGGTTCGCTCCGTCTGTCCATTAGTCTGAGGATGGAAAGCAGACGAAAACGACAAATCAATGCCCATCCTACTACAAAAGGATCGCCAGAACCTGGAAACGAACTGGGATCCTCTGTCTGACACAATATTCTCAGGGATGCCGTGCAAACGAACCACGTTCTGGAAAAACACAGGAACCAGATCGGAAGAGGAAGGCAGCTTAGGCAAAGGAACCAAATGGACCATCTTGGAGAAGCGATCACATATCACCCAGATAACGGACATGCCCTGAGATAGCGGAAGATCAGAAATGAAATCCATGGAGATATGAGTCCAAGGTCTCTTCGGGACAGTCAAGGGCAAGAGCAAACCGCTGGCACGAGAACAGCAAGGCTTAGCTCGAGCACAAGTCCCACAGGACTGCACAAATGACCGCACATCCCTTGACAAGGAAGGCCACCAAAAGGACCTGGCCACCAGATCTCTGGTGCCAAAAATTCCCGGGTGACCTGCCAACACCGAGGAATGAACCTCGGAAATGACTCTGCTGGTCCACTTATCCGGGACAAACAGTCTGTCAGGTGGACAAGACTCAGGCCTATCAGCCTGAAATCTCTGCAACACACGTCGCAGATCCGGAGAAATAGCTGACAAGATAACTCCATCTTTAAGAATACCAACAGGATCAGCGACTCCAGGAGCATCAGGCACAAAGCTCCTAGAAAGAGCATCGGCCTTCACATTCTTTGAACCTGGTAAATACGAGACAACAAAATCAAAGCGGGAGAAAAACAATGACCAGCGGGCCTGTCTCGGATTAAGGCGTTTAGCAGACTCGAGATACATCAGATTTTTGTGATCAGTCAAGACCACCACACGATGCTTAGCACCCTCAAGCCAATGACGCCACTCCTCAAATGCCCATTTCATGGCCAACAACTCCCGATTGCCCACATCATAATTTCGCTCGGCAGGCGAAAACTTCCTAGAGAAAAAGGCACAAGGTTTCATAACAGAGCAACCAGGGCCTCTCTGCGACAAAACGGCCCCTGCCCCAATCTCCGAAGCATCCACCTCAACCTGAAAGGGAAGTGAGACGTCAGGCTGGCACAAAACAGGCGCCGAAGTAAACCGGCGTTTCAACTCCTGGAAAGCCTCCACGGCAGCAGGAGCCCAGTTAGCTACATCGGAGCCCTTCTTGGTCATATCCGTCAAAGGTTTCACAATGCTAGAAAAATTAGCGATAAAACGACGGTAGAAGTTAGCGAAGCCCAAGAACTTCTGAAGACTCTTAACTGACGAGGGCTGAGTCCAATCAAGAATAGCTCGGACCTTGACTGGGTCCATCTCCACAGCAGAAGGGGAAAAAATGAACCCCAAAAAGGGAACCTTCTGTACACCAAAGAGACACTTTGAGCCCTTGACAAACAAAGAATTTTCACGCAAAATTTTAAAGACCAACCTGACCTGCTCCACATGCGAATCCCAATTATCAGAAAAAACCAAAATATCATCCAGATAAACAATCAAAAATTTATCCAGATACTTCCGGAAAATGTCATGCATAAAGGACTGAAAAACTGAAGGCGCATTGGAGAGCCCAAAAGGCATCACCAAGTACTCAAAATGACCTTCGGGCGTATTGAATGCGGTTTTCCATTCATCACCTTGCTTAATGCGCACAAGGTTGTACGCACCACGAAGGTCTATCTTGGTGAACCACTTGGCACCCTTAATCCGGGCAAACAAGTCAGACAACAGCGGTAAAGGATACTGAAATTTGACAGTGATCTTATTTAAAAGCCGATAATCAATACAAGGTCTCAAAGATCCGTCCTTTTTTGCCACAAAAAAGAATCCCGCACCAAGAGGGGAAGAAGACGGACGAATATGTCCTTTCTCCAGAGACTCCTTGATATATGAACGCATAGCGGTATGTTCAGGTACCGACAGATTAAACAGTCTTCCCTTAGGAAATTTACTGCCTGGGATCAAATCTATAGCACAGTCACAGTCCCTATGAGGAGGCAGTGCACTGGACTCAGACTCACTGAAGACATCCTGATAATCAGACAAATACTCCGGAACTTCCGAAGGCGTAGAAGAAGCAATAGACACAGGCAGGGAATCCCCATGAATACCACGACAGCCCCAACTTGAGACTGACATAGCCTTCCAGTCCAGGACTGGATTATGGGTCTGTAACCATGGCAGCCCTAAAACAACCAAATCATGCATTTTATGTAAAACCAGGAAACGTATCACCTCGCGGTGTTCAGGAGTCATGCACATGGTAACCTGTGTCCAATACTGCGGTTTATTTGCTGCCAATGGTGTAGCATCAATACCCCTAAGAGGAATAGGATTTTCTAATGGTTCAAGAGTAAAACCACAGCGCTTAGCAAATGAGAGATCCATGAGACTCAGGGCAGCACCTGAATCTACAAACGCCATGACAGGATAAGATGACAGTGAGCAAATCAAAGTTACAGACAGAATAAATTTAGGTTGCAAATTACCAACGGTGACAGGACTAACAACCTTAGCTATACGTTTAGAGCATGCTGAGATAACATGTGTAGAATCACCACAGTAGTAGCACAAGCCATTCCGGCGTCTATGAATTTTCCGCTCATTTCTAGTCAGGATTCTATCACATTGCATTAAATCAGGTGTCTGTTCAGACAACACCATGAGGGAATTTGCGGTTTTGCGCTCCCGCAACCGCCGGTCAATTTGAATAGCCAGTGCCATAGTATCATTCAGACCTGTGGGAATGGGAAAACCCACCATAACATTCTTAATGGCTTCAGAAAGACCATTTCTAAAGTTAGCGGCCAGTGCACACTCGTTCCAATGTGTCAGCACGGACCATTTCCGAAATTTTTGGCAATACACTTCAGCCTCGTCCTGCCCCTGAGACATAGCCAGCAAGGCCTTTTCTGCCTGAATCTCAAGATTGGGTTCCTCATAAAGTAAACCGAGCGCCAGAAAAAACGCATCAAGATCAGCCAATGCCGGATCTCCTGGTGCCAGCGAAAAAGCCCAATCCTGAGGGTCGCCCCGTAAGAACGAAATAACAATTTTTACTTGCTGAGCAGAATCTCCAGATGAACAGGGTCTCAGGGACAAAAACAATTTACAATTATTCACGAAATTCCTAAACTTAAACCTGTCTCCGGAAAACAGTTCAGGAATCGGTATTTTAGGTTCTGACATAGGATTTCTGATAACATAGTCTTGTATGCCCTGCACACGAGTAGCCAGCTGGTCCACACTTGTAATCAAGGTCTGGACATTCATGTCTGCAGCAAGCATAGCCACTCTGAGGTAAAGGGGAAGAAGAAAAAAAAAAAAAAACTCAGAATCTTCTTTCTTATAATCCCTCTTCTGCAATGCATTAAACATTTAATACTGGCCTGGCAAACTGTTATGACCCCAATGGCGAGGGTCTCAGAGGAACGTGGAAGTCTGCAGAATACAAAAATCCAGCTCATAGGGCAGTGGTAACTGGGTTGACCATATATCTACTCCTAACGCCAACACTAGAAGTAGCCGGGGATCATTCCTACGTTGATTCTAGATGACACGCGCCAGCCGGAGAATCTAGCTACCCCTAGTAGAGGAAAACAAAGACCTTTCTTGCCTCCAGAGAAGGGGACCCCAAAGCTGGATAGAAGCCCCCCACAAATAATGACGGTGAGGTAAGAGGAAATGACAAACACAGAAATGAACCAGGTTTAGCACAGAGAGGCCCGCTTACTGATAGCAGAATAAAGAAAGGTAACTTATATGGTCAACAAAAACCCTATCAAAATCCACACTGGAAATTCAAGAACCCCCGAACCGTCTAACGGTCCGGGGGGAGAACACCAGCCCCCTAGAGCTTCCAGCAAAGGTCAGGATGTAGATATGGAACAAGCTGGACAAAAATACAAAACCAAAACAAATAGCAAAAAGCAAAAGGCAGACTTAGCTGATATAACTGGAACCACGATCAGTAGACAAGAGCACAGCAGACTAGCTCTGATAACTACGTTGCCAGGCATTGAACTGAAGGTCCAGGGAGCTTATATAGCAACACCCCTAACTAACGACCCAGGTGCGGATAAAAGGAATGACAGAAAAACCAGAGTCAAAAAACTAGTAACCACTAGAGGGAGCAAAAAGCAAATTCACAACAGGGAACTTCCGATTCCGATTTCCGATATCACAAAAATATCGGAACTCGGTATCGGAATTCCGATACAGAAAATATCGGCCGATACCCGATACTTGCGGTATCGGAATGCTCAACACTAGTCACTATTACTTCACTAAGAAAGCTGTGCCTGTGCTACACTAGCATGTCACAGACAACATCAATTGTTCACTGAAAAAATGTATGTCTGCCAGGGTGCATTTCACCACTGACACCTAGATGAGCAAACATGGGTAGGGGCGTTACATCTCACTGACTGGGCACTGGGTGACTCTGGTGGCTGTGGGAGCAGGCGGTCAAAGGGCTGATCCACAAGTCTTTGAATTCCCATGGCTTGTGAGACAAACCTCTGTATCTAACACTTCTTCCACTGCTTCTGGCTCCTCTGCCTCTTCTAGGGCCTCCACCAGTCATCTCAACTCCTCCCTCAATCAGACACATGTCCCAACAATACAGAGAGAATCCTCCCACCTCCGTACTGTGCAGCCAGGCTTACCACAATCAGGCAGTGTTAAAATTAATATGCCTTGAAGATTGCAGTCACACAGCCAAAGCGTTGTGGACAGCAATCCAATCCGAAATACAGCAATGACTGTCTTCACTTAACCTGGAGCCTAGGAATGCCTTACGCCGTGGCAACCTCACACACGTGCCTTGCATGGCTCACGTCCTCAACCTGGTGGTACAGAAATTTCTCAGCCACTATCCTGGCCTGGATGTACTGCTGCAGAAAGCACGGTCACTGTGTGCTCACTTCTGACTATCGCACCCCACATGTCATCGACTTGCATTGCTACAGAGGTGTTTTGTCCTACCGGTTCACAGTTTGATTTGCAATGTTCCGATATGGTGGAATTCCAGTCTGCACATCTTGCAGCGACTGTGAAAGCAGTGACAAGCCCTGTTGTAGTATGTACTTTTGCATAGCCTGGGCCAATGCAGTACAGACATGGTGCAAATCACACTTGCGGAGTGGGCACCGATGGACCTCTGCACCCTTCTACACAGTTTTGAAATGGCTACTGAGATGGTTAGTGCTGACAATGCCATTGTCATGCCGTTCTGTCTGTATCTGATTTTCTGCGTGACAATACATATATCTTTGCTTTAACCCTTTACTCCTTTCCCCTAATTGAGCTGGGATTCTGTTGGCTGTTATGTATATGGAACCTGCTTAGTTCCCTCCTCTGCTGCGTAGTCGTACATGGGTGGTTAGGTCTTTGCTCTGCTGCATGACCATCCGCATGTGCAGTCCCTGGTTTCTGCTGTGGAAGCTGTCCGCGGGTTGTGAGCTCATTTGCAGCTGGTGCATGACTTTCCATGTGTGTCTGGGCATGCAGTCACTGCCAGGTGCCCTGAGCCTCAGTTCCTGCACTGTTTGTGCTGTAATGGTTTCTGTTTGTGCTAAGGGCGTGCGCTGCCACACCTCCCCTGCTTTTATCAGGGTTGTGTGTGTACTGGAAATACTGTCCCCAGCCAATTGCTGAGTGGCAGCTCATTTATAAAGTTCCCCTGCCCTATGGGTGGGGCCTGAGCTACTCACAAAGCTCCTGAACTTTGCTATGTGTGCCTCGGTCATCCGTTGGTGCCTTGGGGTCCACTGGGTGGTACCCTTTTGGGAGGTGTAAAATCGGGAGCCTGGCATACTCATTTTTGGTTTATGTACTGTGTGACTTTACTTTAGTAAACTTTCTCTATACCTGAAGTTGTGCGGTGTAATGAAGTCCTACATGTCTCTTGTTCACATGCTCAGCCGCCACAGAACCCCGGTCTCTGACCTCCCCTAGTTCGGGTAGGTCCGGATCCCCCTCTGCGGTATAAAGAGTCCGTATTGCCATCGTGGTCGGTCGGCGTGGGGGCGTCTGTGGGCTGGGCCGCATCAGTGGATGCAGGTTATCGTGACAGCCATCATCAGCATCACTATTTCGGTCATCTGCATGCTGGAGCACACTTTGAATAGTCTGCGTGAGAAGGTGGTGGTCCCAGAGTAAGAGGTGGAAGCAGAGGAGAATGCGGAAGGAATAACAATATCCATAAGTTCCCAACTATCGTCGCACAGGCAGGTGCCCTGGGAGGATGGATTACAGTGATAGAAGGGGGCTTATGTACCAGTCAAACTGTTAGTGAAGGTGCAGTAGCCAAGGAACAACTTGAGGTTGAAGAGGAAGAGGTGTTGGATGCACAACAGTCAGGAGATGAAGCGGATAATGATTCCCTCTCTGCTGTTCATGGTTTGTGGGAGGGAAATGAGGAAGCAACTTTGACTGTTACCCTGCCACCAACACACCATGGAATCACCCGACACATGAGCGCCTTCTTGCTGCACTATTTTCAACATGATACCCATATTCTTAAGGTTAAAAATAGTGCTGACTACTGACCACGGTACAAGAGTAAATTTTGCCAGATGCATCCCCCTCTGGACTTCCCCTGACGAAGCCGTCTGCTCATACGGCGAAATGCGTGGGGATTGGTCGGTCCTCTCATGCTCCCTAGCCTGGACGGGTCACAGGTTTTTCTCACTTACCTATTGGCCGTATTACGGGGCTTATTTGTGTGAGGTCTTTTCCAGGTACGGGTCCAGCCCCCAGAACTAGACGTGCTCTTTACCTGCTACTGTGGTGGTATTTTATGGAGGATATTGTATTTAGTGGTGGCATTATATCACCACATTTTTTGTATTTATTCATGGCTGATCTTATGACATTGTCTTTACAATTCTTTTTTCCTCTCTGCTCATCACATGCATGTTAGGGATGTGGCAGTACCTTGGTTGTCTCACATAATTGATCATGTAACTACCACGATTGTAGTGCTGGTTATCTTTACTCTATAATTCATGTATATATTAGGGATATCCAATCTCTTTGCTTATGAATTTTGTTTTCATTGTATGGATTGTTCATAAAATGAGGGGGATCCACATGTTTTACCTGTTTTAAGTTGTATATTTTGTGTTAATAAAGTTTTTCTTCATTATTTAATTATACCGGTTGTGTACATATCATGCAGTGGTGCTTTTTGCTCTCTTTTTTCTGGTCACAATATTGTTTGCGACTGATACTGCACCTCCATATTGGATATTTTTATTAGTGGTGCGCCTTGTTTTCTTCATTATTACTTCCCCTCTGGAAGGGACGTGCGCATGCTGGAGTATCGAAACACGCTTGCAGACAATCTTAAGAGTAGTTTTCCCCAAGACAGCAGTGACGCACACAGTGTGCATCACAATTCTAGACTTCCAACCCCAGGAACGTCAAGGAGTCACCGCAAAAAAATTAGCAGCAGTGTAAGTAAGCAATTTATGCTAGTCATTTCACACACTTTTTAGATCAGCCCGTGTACCAGCAGAAAAGAGTACAAGTCTGACACGTTGAACGACTGAAGAGGATGGCGAAGGAGTATCTCAAGCCCAATATCAATGCCATTAGGGGGAATTTTGACCCTTTTTCATTTTGGTCTTCAAAAATGGAAGAATGGTGTGAGCTTGCCTGTCACGCCTTGGAGGTTTTGTCATGCCTGGTAGCCAGCGTTCTCTCAGAATGTGTGTTCTGCACTGCTGATGGTGTCCTGATGTCAGGGCCGGCTCCAGGTTTTTGAGGGCCCCGGGTGAATGAGTCTCAGTGGGCCCCCCCTTTTTACACATACCACGATTCATTATGCATAGATAGAGCAGAGAAATATAGGTATAGTACAATGCCAGATTTCACTTCTTACATGAGTGATAGCTATTGTAAATTCTACAATACCATACAGCTGAGGGGCTTTATATAAGTCAACCCCTTATATGCCAATTTTTGTGACCTACTCCCTCTGCCTCAGTTACCAGTAGGCATTTTATTGTTAGCTGAACTTGCTGCAAAGAAAAAACTGCATACATTGAATATGACAATTTTTAATGGAAAACTTTTTAACATAAACATTAGAAAGTATTAACATAGAACATTTGTAAAAGTGCAAAATGGGTAGCATATAGCACAGCCACTTAGTATATAGCACAGCCACGTAGCATATAACAGCCCACGTAGTATATAGCACAGCCACGTAGTATATAACAGCCCACATAGTATATAACACAGCCCACATAGCATATAACACAGCACACATAGTATATAGCACAGCCACCTAGCACATAACACAGCCACATAGTATATAGCACAGCCCATGTAGTATATAGCACAGCCACGTAGAATATAACACAGCCCATATAACATATAGCACAGCCATGTAGTATATAGCACAGCCACGTAGTATGTAACACAGCAAGGTAGTATATAACACAGCCCACGTAGTATATAGCACAGCCATGTAGTATATAACAGCCCACGTAGCATATAACACAGCCATGTATATAGCACAGCCCGTGTTTCTCTCCCCCCGAGAATGGCCCCACAGTCCAGTACTCACTTATAGTAAAAAAAAAAAAAAAACACACTCCTCTCCTCGTTCCCGCGCTGCGCTGCTCCCTGTTCCTGTCTCAGCGGCTGCACTGCCTGGTACACAGTGAGTGCGCGATGATGTCATCGCGCACCCGCAGTGTAAGAGGCAGAGTGGGGAATGATGGGAGAGGGAGCGTCAGCTGACGTTCTCTCCTCCATCATTGCTTTGAACTGTATTGGCAGACGCCGGTATAGTTCAATGCGGTGGTGGGGGAGTCGGCGCTGGTGGCAGGCGGGCCCCCCTGCCTCACAGGGGCCCCATAGCGGCCGCTAGCTGAGGGCCCCTGGGGGAGCGGGGGCCCTAGGCAGCTGCCTGCCCCTCGGAGCCTCAATGTACTGTACCGTGAATGGGCCCCCCCATCTCGCCAGGGACCCGGCACTTGCCCAGGTGCACTGGGTACTGACGCCATCCCTGCCTGACAGTTAAGCGCATTCGGCTGTCGCCGGAAAGGGTTAACTTTCTTCAAAATGGATCTTCATGGATCTCCAATGACTTTTGCACCCCAGTTGCAGACTGGGTTGACTATGCGATGGTTTAGTTTTTAGTGTCATGCATTGATCTCGCATTATTGCAATCTGTTCCACATTGTCGTGGCTTCTGTGTCTGCTGTTGCTACTACTACTAATGTAGCAAACAATTTTTTGCAATGTGGAGACTCGAAGTTGGGTCTTCATCTGGTGGGTTGCCTGTAGTGGAAGGTGTGTCTTAGGCCTATTATACTGTAAATTGATGTCACTTTTGTGGTGTGTGACAATAATTTTTTTAAATGTTGAGACTCAATTTGGGTCTCCATCTGGTGGGTTTCCTTTAGTGTAAGGTGTGTCAGAGGCATATTATACTGTTTCTACTCTGTGGAAATTGATGCCACTTTTGTGGTGTGTGACTATAATTTTTTAAAATGTGGAGAATTCAATTTGGGTCTCCTTCATGTGTGCTGTCTGTAGAAGTAGGGCTCCTGGCAGGCCCGCACTTGCTCTCTGATTTCTTCTTGCTCTGTTAGCACACACACACAGTGTTCACTACTGAACACTGAAGGGTATTCAATGAAAGATTACGTCCTGACGCCAGAGTCAGGATGTACTTTGTGGGCAGAGTTTGTATGGCCCCCGAAGGAAGGTATAAATATCCAAATGGCCCTTAGTAGAAAAAAGATTCCCCACCCCTGCCTTAAGGTGTTGTGTACACATTTGGTTTGGCCTCCCATTGAATTTAATGGAGAACCCTATATTGCTTAAGGGAATAGTTAATAACGGTGTTGGTGGTGGGAGCTATCAGATAGTAATGATTAATGAGCGTTGTCCACCTTAATTATACTAATTAGCTACTTTTTGGAATGAGAACGATAATTTGCCATATGAGAATATGTTTTTTAGCCAATCAATAGTTTGTACACCACATTGATGTGAACGCCCTAAGGTGAAAGGGTATATAATATCAGCTATGGAATAAAGGAGTTATGATTGTTTTCTATGCAGATACAATTTGTCTCTGTGTGAATTCATCATCCGCTCGAGCGTCCTCATAATAATATTTGGAAACCATCCAATATACTCTGGTCCGCTTGAGACCACCCTAACAAAATAGATATATTCTGGTCTGGAGAGAAAGTTAGTGCCAGATAGCAGACTGGAGCAGTCTGAGGCAGAGAGACGTATGAAGGGCCATGCAGCTAGAGGAGCTACAGCTCCAGGATTGAGAGAATACAGAAGGAAGAACAGATTTGTAGTGAGCGTACAGAAGAGCGAAGCACAGAAGAGTGACAACTGTGGAGAATAGCTGCAACTGGACTACCTCCATACAGAGCGCAGATTCTGGTAGCTGGAAAACCGAGGTTGTGTCGGACTCTAGGAGGCACAGCAGAAACCGGCAGGACAGCTGGATTACATGTAACCTGTCTGCCCTAATACCCAGGAGACACAATGGCACATAGAGCCCGGGTCGTGATAAAGACCCTGTAAAAAGGCTCGAGCCATCTGTCATACGGGTTAGTGTCCCACCTTTATGGAGGACAGAGAAAACTGTGAGGACCTTCATAGAAGCCACAGGCAGCAAGGGACTACACCAAAGCGCTGGTAGGAAGGCTTTCATCTCCACCTGGTAAAGGAGACACTGAACTTGCTTCCAAGCTGGCCGGAACCTGCCTGCAGGGCTGGCGTCAGCACCTGGCTTTCCCGGGCAAGTGCCAGAGCCCTGGCGAGATGGGGGGCCCATTCATGGTACATTACACTGAGGCACTGGGGGGCCCTGCAGGCAGGGCCGACGTTAGGGGAAGGCAGCTTCCTAGGGCCCCCACTCCCCCAGAGGCCCTCAGCTAGCGGCACATCACACAGCCACTATGGGCCCCCGTGAGGCACCACAGAGACCCTAACGCCCCGGACCCGCAGCTCTCACTGGAACCGTGTCCCCTCCTCATGCCTCATCGGATTCTTGCACATAGTACTAATAGCGAGGTTTGATAAAGACCCACTGCGGGGTCGAAACGTTACCTCGACACTCTTACGCTACTGTGGTGAACGCAATAAATTTCACTCATGTTTTGCATTTGAAAATTTATACCTTGAGTGCGGCTGTTTTTTGCAACCCCACCTTTATGGAGGACAGAGAGAACTGTAAGGACCTTGATTGAAGCCACAGGCAGCAAGGGACTACACCAAAGCGCTGGTAGGAAGGCTTTCATCTCCACCTGGTAAAGGGGACTCTGAACTTACTTCCAAGCTGGCCGGACCCTCCCTGTACCTGTGATCTGGTGCCCTGGACTGTGGATTCCTGAAGTCTCCAGAAAACCAAGTAAAGAGTCTGCAAACCTGTATCCTCCATTCTTTACTGCACCACTCACCATCCTCATCTACACACCAGGAGCTCTGGGGA
This sequence comes from Ranitomeya variabilis, assembly GCF_051348905.1. NCBI lineage: Eukaryota > Metazoa > Chordata > Amphibia > Anura > Dendrobatidae > Ranitomeya > Ranitomeya variabilis. The sequence continues at coordinate 891,825,179 of NC_135233.1, forward strand.
CCTACTTCACCTGAGGGAAGTTATACCATCTTAGCTGCCATAACATCACCCCAGAGGACCCCCTTTAAGCAGCGTCAGTCCCCACTGACCGAATACCACAGGTAGCGTCACGAACACAAACTTTATTTCAAACCCCTTTAAAGACATTCCCTTTAACATGGGCATCTAGGGTCACGGACCAGGTCGCCGCCACCATGACATCCCCCTTTAGGTACCAGACCCGGTACCGAGTAACCCACGGCCCTGGCGGGCAAGTCACTACTATCCAACTCTTTGTCACTCCAGTCGATTGAAGGATTTTTCAGGGCTCTTGGCATCGTTTGTGAAAACCTGGACCGAATCTCCCCTGTGGAATCTAAACTACATAAGATCCAGCAGGGACACTGACCGGCAGAGGAATTTTGTTCAGAATTCCATAGATGGGCCACTGACACCCAGTGTAATGACCCTGCCCTTAGGAGTCAGTTTTGTCAGGACCTGTCTGAATAGTTAAAAGACGTATTGGAGCTGTACAAAATTCGTGTTGTTGGAGGCTGCCATGGCTCTTGCCATACATATAGACAGACGCTTCCGGGATAGACCAGTAGAGAACCTATCCCCTGTTGTACTTTGTAGGATTGAAGATCTACCCATGTGCTCTGAAGAACCTATGCAGTTGCAGGGATTCTCCTAGTTATGGGTCTTTTGAGGTTCGCCGCAAGATGGGGGGTGTGCTTTTACTGTGGCAAAAGGGTAATTTTAGTGGGGTTTGTCCATCTATACCTAAACACCAGAAATCGTAAAAAAAAACTTCTGTCCCCAGGTTGTATGGAGGATTATAACCTTGACGTATATATCTGCTCCACAGGTGTGTCTCAGTTTATCCTACCTGCAGAAGTGGTTATAGGTACAGAAACTGAGACCATATCTGTTCTACTGGATAGTGGGGCAGGAGCCACTATGGTGGATGCGCAGTTCGCTCACGTCCATGGTCTCACCTGTAGTAAGCTGGCAAAGTCTATCCCCTTATTTGCTATAGACTCTGCATCTCTTGATCAGGCAAGGTTTACGCAAATAGTGCATAAAGTGAATCTTCGGGTAGGTGATCTTCATGGGGAGCTCCTTTGTTACCTTTAAGGCCTTCCTACTCCTATTGTGTTGGGTCTTTCCTGGTTGACTAAGCATAGTTCAGAGATGCTTCCAGAGGTCTTCCCCATGCTGTTCCCATGCCATTTCAGCACTGTGTCCATTATTTTAACCAATTTTTAGACCCCTCCAGACCTCTGGGGGGTCACCGGAAAAATGCTTGAGTTTCTCTTTGACATCCATCATATCATACTCATTACTCAGGTCAAACACCCAACCATTACAATTTGCTTGACTCGAGTAATGAGCACATGACCATTTTATTGCTTGCTCATCAGTAGTAGACAACAAAATATAAGGAAAAAAATATTTTCATGCTAATTAAAACTATCCTAGTGATGCAAATAAGTGATGGGATTGGAGGTTTAGGGTTGTGCCTCATTTCTAGTTGCTCTAGAGCAGTGTTACCCAAACTCCAGTCCTCCCGGACCCCAACAGGTCATGTTTTCAGGATTTCCTTAGTATTGCACAGGTGATGGAAGTTCTCCTACTTGTGCAGCACCATGGAAATCCTGAAAACATGACCTGTTGGGAGCCATGAGGACTGCATTTTGGGAAATACTGCTCTAGTAGAGGGTAGAAGAGGATGGTAATGTTTTATGTCAAAGTGGTAAAATAAGTAGGGATACATACCTGTGATATAGTGTACAGCATGTTATGGGGTTGGAGCAAAAAAAAAAATAAAGGGCTTTGTATAATGCCTCCAACAGTGACATGACAAGTCACAATTAGTGATGAGCGAATATACTCGTTACTCGAGATTTCCCGAGCACGCTCAGGTGTCCTCCGAGTATTTTTTAGTGCTTGGAGATTTAGTTTTCATTGCCGCAGCTGAATGATTTACATCTGTTAGCCAGCATAAGTACATGTGGGGGCTGCCTGGTTGCTAGGGAATCCCCACTTGTAATCAAGCTGGCTAAGAGATATAAATCATTCAGCTGAGGTGAGGAAAAACTAATTCTCTGAGCACTAAAAAATACTCGGAGGACATCCGAGCGTGCTCGGGAAATCTCGAGTAACGAGTATATTCGCTCATCACTAGTCACAATACATTTTACTTTGATTGTCCTGTACAGAAGTTCACAGAAAGCACCAGTGGAATCAATATGCTTGGAGTTTTCATTTATGCCACTTAGACCAATTATATCCATTTTTGCCAGCTGTACACTTTAGTAGAGGCTTCTCCATCTCCCACACTATATGGGATGGCTGAAACATAATTTATATCAAGCAGTGGTGTTGTACATTGATTAATTGTGCACTTCATGATCATCCTTAAATCTAAACAACAAAAGACAAAATCATGTGTATCTAATACAGTGCTCAGACTGAGCAGCATGTGAAAATGCAGAAGACTGGTTCTCGTCTTGGAGATGGAGACTCTCCTACTGTCACAACTCTGTTGTCGGGTATCCTGGAACCAGGGGCTCCTTTCCTTCCCTGTCCCTAACATTAGGAGCGCCCTAGCTTGTCCTGTTACCCGGATTCATTCTGATGGTGGAGATGCTGGGGCCACGTACCTTGCTTTAGTTGCTGAATCTGCCCTTATTCTGTACCCCTAACCCACCCAGGGAAGGGTGGAGTAGTATTGTACCGTAATACACCAACCAGACTAACAAGGTAATCCAAACAGGGATAAAGGTAAATACCAATCATACAAATATACATACACAAACAACAGAGGTCAACACTGGGGAGTGGAGGATGGAATAAAAACAAAGTAGGAGAAGAAGGGGATTAGCAAACACCCAAAACCTTGCTACAGTCTAAGATAAATCCATTAAACGCCTTCTCAAACACCAACCACCATCTCCAACCATGCAGCATAAATTATCTCTGGTAATGAGTGCTTCCCAGTGTCCAGATTATATAGGAGATGGGAGTGGCTAACAGTGATCAGCTGATAGCCTTAATGCAGGAAAGCTTCCAAGAGCTCTCAGCTGAGCAGATTAACCCCTGGACTGCTAAAAGAAACCTGCACCATTTAATATGAAGGTGTAGTGCTTCTAATCAGTGAAGGAGTAGGAAAAATAAGACGCTGCAGTCTTCTGGCTCCTCTGTCATGGTAAAATCGTGACACCTACTAAGTGTAAACCAACCTTTTATTATATTTATTTTTTATTTTACTTGCTTATATAGCACCATTAATTCCACAGCGCTTTACAGGCATGATCATCAGAGTCACCATTGCAGCTCATCTTATCAGTATGTCTTTGGCGTGTGGTAGGAAACTCACACAAACATGGGAAGAACATACAAACTCCTTGGTAGGTGTTGTAAGCAAGCTAAAATATTAAGTCCAAATGAAAAAATAAAACAAATGCAAATTAGATAACGTGTCTAATGTTACTTACTGCTAATGCATTTTTGTCAAACTAGAAAATGGTGATGAAGTTCTGCCAAACTTCAGTACTGACCATTGAACCACCATACTGCCCTGCCTTTTAAGGGGTTGTCTGGCTAAAACTGATAAGTCTGCAGTCACTCAGAGCACGCACAGTGTGCTGTGGGGATTCACCATTTTCAGACCCGGGAACATAAGGTATGTATAAGTTATACATACCCCCGACCAGTGCCCATGGCCTCGCTCCAGACACTTGTATTGAGCCAAGGCCAGGACCTGTGATGCTGATGACCAGTGTGCATGGCCGACTAGAAGGTGCGCGACCTCAATCCTTAAAAGTGTGTGGAGAGCAAGGTCGTGCACACTGGCCGGGAGTATGTATAACTCATACATACCCTCTGTTCCTGGGTCTTAAACCTGCGCATGTACTGGGGGAATTCGTAAGTTTGCAGTCACACAGAGTAACTGCAGATTAATCGGTTTTGACCGGACAACCAGTTTAAATAAGGCTTGAAGTTCTGATATCATTCTATGAGGCTAGCTGCTAATTCCTCAGAATTCAGTAGCCTTCACAAGAGAGGAGAAAGCATTCAAGTGCTAAAGACCTGGGCATGGATTTCAAGAGAAGCCACAGCAATGGTCTGAAATTTACAGAAGATACTGGATGAGGTTAATGAAATGAAAGCCTGATAAGAGCTGCAATATGGCTGTGATCAACATTTGGGTGTGAACATTTCGAACTGAGCGAAATTTTAAGATAATACCGCTTACATATATTTACAGTCAACAAAAAAATGTGAAGAGGCTCACCTTTGGAAGCCATTGGATATTGTATATTCAGTGATATGCACTATGTAGTTCCCATTACTGTAACACCCTTATGGGCAACTATTGTGGCTTTTCACAACTTAGGCTGGGTTCACATTACGTTACACCCTTCCGTTAGACGGACTACGTTGCACTGCGGCATAACGCGGTGTAACGTAGTCTGTTTAACGCCGCCATTGACTCCAATGTCGGACGCATCACTAGCGCACGTCCACAATGGGCGTGCGCTAGGGATGTGCCGTCATTGAGTGACGGACCCTGAGACGCGGGCTGCAGCGTTTCCGGGTCCGTCACTGCTAGCGCAGATAGAGCTAGCAGATGCTCTATCTGCGCTAGCGTGCTGCCATACCGGCACTTACGTTTACAGCAGCCCGTTACCGTATGTGTTGAACGGGCTGCTGTAAACGTAATGTGAACCCAGCCTAATTAAGAATTATTAGGCCATCTTTAAAATTTGGGAATATTCAGAGATTGGCTGACAACAAGTACAAATTGTGCTGCGGGAAGCAGTTTAATGAATTCTAATGACTTGCAGCAACATATATTGTCTCTGTGCGCTTTATTCTAATTTGTAGAATACTGTTTTAACATATACTGGCATGTGAATAATATATTGAAAGCAAAAAATAATAATTCCAAATGCAAAAATAAAAAACAAATTCTTCTTAGATAACATCCATCTATATACTACTAATGCATTTTTGTCAAACAAGAAAATAGTTTATAGGCCATCAGGCAAAACAGAGTGAAAATGTGTCAGCAGAATCATTAAATATTATTATAGTATCTCTCTATTCAGTAGTAGGACAGTGATTGACATGATAAATAGTTAAATAGCACAAGGAAGACAGATGGATGAATTACAAACCACTCATTGCTCAGCAGGGGAACCGTGAAATAAATAAATATCTAGATAAATAATTTGAAAGGCACTTAAGAATACATGAAAATGTAAATTAGAAATTCAGGCAAGATGTAACTGTGAAACGAACACATTTCCCCGGATAATCCTTTTTTTCTGCCTCCTCTGCTTTAAAATCAAAGACCCCTTAGTTTTTGGTTAAGAATTTCCAATTTAAGCTTCTTGTTTCTTCAATGAAAATTTTTCCAAAGTGTTGGAACAAAATGTAAAATCGATTTCATTACCTTTTATTCTTTTAAAAGTTTCTGAACTGGCAGCCCTATGTGATGTTCTTGGAACCGCAATCTTTTCTAGCTTGCAAAAGAAGATATATTTATGGTTCTAAAAGGTGTGTTTTAATAAAATAATATAAAACATACATGAAAAAATATCTTTTTTTATTGATGCTTATTTCAATGAAAGACTAGTGCATCGGATATTCAAACATTTCTCTTTTATAGGTGGAATTTTTTTTGTCTTTGTATTAGAGTTAAATTGAAACTTTCAGGGTCATTTGCCCAGCATGCTACTGAGATTTCCTGCCCAATACAATCCAATTAGGATAGACTCTTCCAGGTTTAATGCCACCGATGATGTTGAATTATTCTGTACATTTCTTCTAACCTGTGCTCTACATGTGCATGCACCTTCTGAGACAAAAGCCTCCACGAGAGACACTTTCATTATTATTTAACACAGAAGTCTGCAGGAGATAAAAAAAAAAAATCACAAGAGTAAAAGTAACACTTGAAAGAACAATGCGTCTCCTTTATGGTCTTCAATGTCAGCTACAGAAGTGGATTGTATGTGTATGCCAGTATGTCAAACCCTCATTTTAAAACATGGCCAATATTAATATTAGCCACCTAGTCCCCGACTAGCAAGGTTCTCATTACTTCAGACATTTGTATATAAAGGTTAATTGTAATGTTATCTTAACCACTTAAATCTTTAAATCTTTCATGTGAGAAATAAAACAAGTATATTTAGAATTAATTTACAAGCAGCTCTCATTTTTATTATATTATAACAATCGATTTCCATTTATGACTTTTTTAAAATTCATAGGCTCCCATTGGCTGAAAATTAAAAACAGAGCTTCACTTACCCTCCCCTGCTCCAGTATCAACTCTTCACCAATGCCTCCAGTCTTTGTTGACAGGCTGGAGCAGTGAGCAATCTCCTTCTCTAAAAACCCTTTTAAGCTCTACTATTATTAGTAGTAGTAATATTAGTATTCTCATTAATTATTGTATCCTGTGGACATGTTTTATCAGGGGATAAGATTAAGTAATAATATAATTGTTGAAAAACCATAGCCTACTATTACAGGGGTTGGACAAAATAATGGAAACACCTGGAAACATCAACATTAGTGTTGAGCGATACCGTCCGATACTTGAAAGTATCGGTATCGGAAAGTATAGGCCGATACCGGCAAAGTATCGGATCCAATCCGATACCGATACCAATACAAGTCAATGGGACTCAAGTATAGGACGGTATTCCTGATGGTTCTCAGGATCTGAAGGAGAGGAAACTCTCCTTCAGGCCCTGGGATCCATATTAATGTGTAAAAGAAAGAATTAAAATAAAAAATATTGCTATACTCACCTCTCCGACGCAGCCTGCACCTTACCGAGGGAAGCGGCAGCGTTCTTTGTTTAAAATTCGCGCTTTTCTTTCCTTACGTGAAGTCCCGGCTTGTGATTGGTCGCATGCCGCCCATGTGGCGGCGACGCAACCAATCACAGCAAGCCGTGACGTAATTTCAGGTCCTTAAGGATTTTAAACTTACGTCCCGGCTTTGTGATTGGTTGCGTCGCAGTCACATGGGCGCCGCAACCAATCACAAGCCGTGACATCACGGGAGGCTGGACACGCGCGCATTTTAAAATGGGCGCGTGTCCAGCCTCCCGTGACGTCCCGGCTTGTGATTGGTTGCGGCGCGGTCAACCAATCACAAGCCGGGAGGCTGGACACGCGCGCATTTTAAAATGGGCGCGTGTCCAGCCTCCCGTGAAGTCCCGGCTTGTGATTGGTTGCGGCGCGGTCAACCAATCACAAGCCGGGAGGCTGGACACGCGCGCATTTTAAAATGGGCGTGTGTCCAGCCTCCCGTGACGTCCCGGCTTGTGATTGGTTGCGGCGCGGTCAACCAATCACAAGCCGGGAGGCTGGACACGCGCGCATTTTAAAAATTTTAAAAATTGCTTTAACGATTCTATGAATTGGTGCATTATCCTGAACGATGGCGTTCCCCTCCGGGAACAGTGCTTGAACCATTGGATGCACTTGGTCGCCCAAAATGCCTAAATAATCTCGGCTGTTAATTCTTCCATGAAGGGATATCATTGGCCCGGCGGATCTCCACGAAATAGCACCCCAGATCATCACAGAACCTCCACCATGTTTTATGGTTGGGAGAAGTCAGTCTGGATGGAATGCTTCTTTCGGCTGTCTCCAAAGGTACACTCGGCCGGAGGTCGGAAATAGGGTAAACGATGATTCGTCTGAGAATATCACATATTTCCACACTCGAGGGACCAATTCTGGAGGTTTCTATACTACTCTAAACGCTTGGAAACATTTGTCATTGAGAGCAGCGGTTTTCTAATTGCAGCTCTTCCGTGCAATCCAGATTTGTGCAGCTCCCGACGAACAGTTTTCATGGAAACTGGGTTCTGTAGGTGTTCATTGAGCTCAGCAGTGATTTTCGGAGCCGTGGTCTTGCAATCCTCTCTCACAATTCGCTTTAGAGTCCGACGGTCTCTCTTAGTCAACTTTGACTTTCGGCCGGACCTGTGCTTTGCTGCGGACGTTTTTCCTTCTCTTTCGAATGCAGTCATTACTTTGGAGACAGTACCTCTTGATACACCAAGCATTCGGGCACTTTCTGTTACACTAGCGCCTGCCATACGAGCACCAACAATTTGGCCTCTTTGAAAATCCGAGAGGTCTGCCATTGGTATCAGGTTCTCATCAATGTTCTTATAATTATGCAAAACAAACAGTTAATTTACATACACATATAACATAACACAAATAATCAACTACAAAACATTACCATATGTCACGGTTTGCATGTTTATCACATGTTCGAAGATTATGATGCCAAAACGTTAGGTGTTTCCATTATTTTGTCCAACCCCTGTATGTTTAATGTAATAAAGTATGTTATGTAGTAAGTTATGTTGGTATATAAAGTATCATATTACATTTCTAGAATATGCCACAAATGGCATTTTTGGCAGCCAATCAACTCGCCTGTATTTTCTATGAAAAGTGCAAAATTATTTAAATTAACAATGCAAATTTGGTTCAGCTAAGGAAAAACACCAGATTTTCGTTTTTACTTGAGAAATAGGTTATTGGTGCTGCAACGTTCGTCTTCCCAATGGTTAGTTGTACCTTTGTTTACTTTTATGGATGATTGTGTCTATCTTTGGACATTCAGATTGAAGAAATGCCATCTTTTATGTTGCCAGATTCTTTAAGAGTATGTGATCCACCATTCAGCTTGCGCCACTCAGCACACTGCAGGCATGATGACATCACTACATTGCGTCTGCTGTGTAGAGCCTCGGTCCTCACACTTCACAGACCTGAGCAGTCTGCCACAGGAATGAAAGAAGATAAGTAGTGTTTTTTAATGTCAGTACATGTAGGGACCATCATAACAAGTGAGGGGCTTGTTTGTAGGGGATATCATGCTATGTAAGGGGCTGTGGGGTCCATCATACTGAGTGAGGAGTTGTGGGAGCCATCATGCTGAGTAAAAGGCTGTGGAAGCCATCCTGAATGGGGGGTGGGCTACACAAGCCATTAATACTGAGTGAGGGGCTGTGGGACCATCAAACTGTGGCTGGAGCGGATATCATACAGAGTAAGGGAATGTGGGGGCTATCATACTGAGTGAGGGACGGACTGTAGGTGAAAATATACTGAGTGGGGAACTGTTGGGGCCATAGTACGGAGTCAGAAACTGTGGGGTCATCAAATTGAGTGGGTGACTAGTGGCGATCATACTGGGAGATTTTGAGGGCCTTCATATTCAGTGGAGCACTGTGGGTGCCATTATACTATATGCAGTGTTGTGGGGGTATGATTCTGAGTGGGGGTATTATTCTGAGTGGGAGCCATCATGCTGACAGGTCATCATACTATGTGGGAGCCATAATACTGTATGTGAGGGAACTATTGGAACATCATACTGTGAGGGAGGGGTCTGTGTTGAGGGCACTGTGGAGTCATCATGCTGAACGTTAGGGAAGGCTATGGGCTGAAATTGTATAGTAGATGGACACCTGTGTGAACAACCAATGCATAAGCTCAATTAATTGTCAAGACGGATTAAAAGTGTATTTGAATGCCATTTTGAACATGTGTGATATACACTTAAACAACATCTAGGAGTATGTCAGCAATTTGCAAAGTGTGAATCTTATAGATGAGGATGTAGCTGCTTGTAAAGGGTGAATCACAATGGTCTCTCAGTATATAGACCAGGCCTGCACAACATACGGTCATCTGGCCTCATGAGGTCTGCCAAGGGATGTTGTGCAGCCCTGGGAGCTGTCCAGGGAACACTGCCTCCTTCATACATTTGAAGAATTTGAAGCCGGGACTGGGGCAGAGGAACACTTGTCAGTCCCGGCCCCAATGTGCTGTGGTGTGATGAGATCAACACATTCATTACGTCATCACACTGCTGCTGGCACCGAAGCACCACAGAGAAGAAATTGTGTGGGCAACAGTAAGCGCTCCATGTTTTATCATTGTAGATGGTGGGAAGGGGGATAATGGTCCTGTGAGGGCACATAATGGAGGAACAATTGGGTCATTCTACATCAAGTGGACCAGTTTTAAAAATCATCCCCACTCGACCTCCGATTTTGCTGAAAATTTATAAGGATGTACATGTATGTTTGAAAAGAGGTTCTGTACATTTTTAGGGCCAGATCTCAAATACATTGGGCACTGTTGACCTTTCACTGGAGGTTCCACCAAGCCTGCCGCTTCAGCTAAGAGGATTTTGCAAACTTTGGCACATAGCCATTAGAGTTCTATACTGGCTATGATGCTGAAATTTGGCATACTAGCTCAACTTTTGCTGCTAAACACGATAAAATTATTACCGGCTATGATAAAACAATATTTCGGCCGCAATTTTGTGTCAAAGTAGCTTGAAAAACGCGTTGCATAAAATTTATGCCAAACTTTGCCCATATATAACTCAAGACCAAAAACCAATTGTAACTGGTGCTTTGCCCTGTACACCAAACATCTACATGACTTTGCATTGCTGCAATATCACGGTCAAAGCATATGTATTTGTGGAAATATTCACACCCACATATGATGAAAAACTTAAAAAAAATGAATTTTACCTATTTTTAGGTCAAATTTCTCAAAAAGGGTACCCCTAAAATATATTAATTCTGATATCATTAGAAAGAGCACATTTTTCTCTACAAGGATCATTGTTTTCTTTTTTGGATTCTCTCAGTTTAAGAAATGAAAAATGCCACTGAACATGGTGTTATTTATTAATACGCAATGAATGGTAACTGCACTATTCAAACCCTTGCGTTGGTCCATGGTGGTTATACCACAACCAATTCCCTAAGAATTGGTATTATGATCCTATTAAGAATTGTAATAATGCTGTCTTTCGAGAATTGGCAGCCCCATCGCCTAGGAGCCATGGCCGATAGCCATGCAAGGCGAGCCTCGGGCGGTCTCTTTATCGCAGGTTCCAAAGCCTGAGGGTGGGTGTCTTTGCCTAGGATCCCAAGCCTAATATTGGGTATATTTTGTTGGTTCCCAAGCCATAATGCTCAGTCTAAGTGGTCTGGAATTGTTGCTGAATTTGCAACATAATCGGTTCAGAGAAGCTGTATTGTCGGCCCATTGCTGTTGCAGCTGGTGCTGGAATTATTGCAATGATTGACTGCTCGGGAATCCAGCATGTATCATTTCTCACAGGCCAGTGAAAGAAGCTAGCTGGTCCATGAGGATGCATAAAATTTATTAATGCATCATGCTCGTCGACTGAAATTTCAGAAATATTTCCAATCCACCAGTTCCTATCGTAAATGCAGGCAATGTATTGCCCTGGCTGGAGGTTTACAATTGGCACAAAAGGCATTTCTGATCTGACAGATCTATCTACATGAGCAATGAAAGATGATGGGTCATTTGACACCCTTGAAATGCGAATCTTTTTGTCATCAATTGGCACAAACTGTTGATTTTCTCTTGTTCCAGCAATTGTATGTCCATCTTTGAACCTTTCCTCTTGAACTACCCGTATTTCGTTAATTTTTTTTTCTTTTGGAATAAAAAAAAAAACTTGATTCCATGCAGTTGCTCGTTGCAAAAGTTGAATAAATCCACCGGGGTCAGTATTTGGTTTTCAGTTAGGCGTTGAAGGCTGGCACGAGCTGCCAACCTCTTTGCTGTCCCTCCAATCCCATCACAGGGCGACTTTCCATGACTGGTACCAAAAACATTCCATTCAGCGCTGATATTGAAATCAGCATTGTGGTGGCACAAGTTGAGAAAATTTTTGAAATTTTTGTACTGGGCTGCAGATCCATCGCTGAAGTAGTGGATATGACGAATCCCATAGATGAGTCTTGAGATACTCCACAATTACTGTTAAGAAAGTGTGGACTGCAACTGTGTCATGTCGTGAGCAATCACTGATTATGCACAAGCTGATGTTCTGCGCAGCTTCACCATTTAACTCCTTGAAGTAAATTACAAATGGGTGTACTGTAGCTTGACTATTTTCCCAGTGGAAACCTTGAATGGCATCTTGAACAATAAATGAGTTATGTTCAGCAAAGTCCATAAGGATCACAAGCTCTCCAGGTCTCAGATTTTCCTTCAACAATTCCAGATAGCAACTTTGATGCTTGGCGATGCAGTGATGGCTACAAAGTTTAGAAATTTTCAAAACCAATTCTTCAATGAAATCTTCTATAGTCAGTTTGGTATCAAGCTTGTCTCGATCAGTGTGAATCCATTGTTGGAACTCAATAATATCTTCAGGGTCACTGTTGACAAACACATTGACTAGAAATTCTTTTAAAACTTCAGGACCCGGGCATTTATCACAACGGCCAAGCATACAGTCCTTGGATTCAATTCCACAGACCATTTTGCATATGAGCTCTTTGTAGTCATCATTGATTGGGCATGCTGCAAGCATTAGTTTACATTTTGGTGAATGGTACACACATAAACGGAATGTGTTCTAGCAGATCCAACGGTTACGCACCACTTTGGCCGAAGCTCACAAAACTTGGAAAATCCAATTTCAGGGCCATTCCGATCCCGATAGGCAACAAACATTTCCCTCATATTGCTCAGTAATAGTCGCTTTTGCATCTGCTTTTTTTCTCCTGCTATTCGCACTGATACATAGTCTTTTTACCAGGGCACATTCGACTGAATTTATCATCCTCAAAAAAATGCCTGCACCTTTTTCTTCACTTCCTCAGAAACTTTCTTGCCACACTTGATTCTAGGGTAGATGGACATACAATTGCTGGAACAAGAGAAAATCACCAGTTTGTGCCAATTGATGACAAAAAGATTCACATTTCAAGGGTGTCAAATGACCCATCATCTTTCATTGCCCATGTAGATAGATCTGTCAGATCAGAAATGTGCTTTTGTGCCAATTACAAACCTCCAGCCAGGGCAATACATTGCCTGCATTTACGATAGGAACTGGTGGATTGGAAATATTTCTGAAATTTCAGTCGACGAGCATGATGCATTAATAAATTTTATGCATCCTCATGGACCAGCTAGCTTCTTTCACTGGCCTGGGAGAAATGATACATGCTGGATTCCCGAGCAGTCAATCATTGCAATAATTCCAGCACCAGCTGCAACAGCAATGGGCCGACAATATAGCTTCTCTGAACCGATTATGTTGCAAATTCAGCAACAATTCCAGACCACTTAGACTGAGCATTATGGCTTGGGAACCAACAAAAGATACCCAATATTAGGCTTGGGATCCTAGGCAAAGACACCCACCCTCAGGCTTCGGAACCTGCGATAAAGAGACCGCCCGAGGATCGCCTTGCACGGCTATCGGCGATGTCTTCTAGGCGATGGGGCTGCCAATTCTCGAAAGACAGCATTATTACAATTCTTAATAGGATTATAATACCAATTCTTAGGGAATTGGTTGTGGTATAACCACCATGGACCAACGCAAGGGTTTGAATAGTGCAGTTACCATTCATTGCGTATTAATAAATAACACCATGTTCAGTGGCATTTTTCATTTCTTAAACTGAGAGACTCCAAAAAAAAAAAAGCAATGATCCTTGTAGAGAAAAATGTGCTCTTTCTAATGATATCAGAATTAATATATTTTAGGGGTACCCTTTTTGAGAAATTTGACCTAAAAATAGGTAAAATTCGTTTTTTTTAAGTTTTTCATCATATGTGGGTGTGAATATTTCCACAAATACATATGCTTTGACCGTGATATTGCAGCAATGCAAAGTCATGTAGATGTTTGGTGTACAGGGCAAAGCACCAGTTACTATTGGTTTTTGGTCTTGAGTTATATATGGGCAAAGTTTGGCATAAATTTTATGCAACGCGTTTTTCAAGCTACTTTGACACAAAATTGCAGCCGAAATATTGTTTTGTCATAGCCGGTAATAATTTTGTCGTGTTTAGCAGCAAAAGTTGAGCTAGTATGCCAAATTTCAGCATCATAGCCAGTATAGAACTCTAATGGCTATGTGCCAAAGTTTGCAAAATCCTCTTAGCTGAAGTGGCAGGCTTGGTGGAACCTCCAGTGAAAGGTCAACAGTGCCCAATGTATTTGAGATCTGGCCCTAAAAATTTACAGAACCTCTTTTCAAACATACATGTACATCCTTATAAATTTTCAGCAAAATCGGAGAAGGTCGAGTGGGGACCACTGGTCCACTTGACATGGAATGACCCAACTGTGAAAGGGGGCACAGTTTTGCCGGAAGCAGTGGTGGGGGGTTACTTTATTCAGAGGTGCAATGGGGAGATATATTTTGCAGAGGGGCAGTGTGTTTGTGTGTGGGGAGGTATATTGCAGGGGGGCAGTGTGGGGAGGATATTTTGCAGAGGGGCAGCACGCAGGGGATATTTTTCAGAGGGTCAACATGTGGGGGATATTTTGCAGAGGAGCAGCACATGGGGGAGATATTTTACAGAGGGGTAGCGTGCGGGGGAATATTTTGCAGAAGATTGATATGTGGTGGGATATTTTGCAGAGGGGCAGTGAGCGTGGGGGATATTTTGGAGAATAGCAGTTGGGGAATATTTTGTGCACGAAGCAGTGAGGGGCAGTTATTTATTCATGGGCATGGGAATTTATTTTTATTCATAGGGCAGTAGAATAATATTTTTATTATTAAGGGCATGGTGTCGGAAAGTGCTGCAGAAGGCTCGACGAGGGAAGTCTGCAGAGACGAGCTCTGGGCATGAAATCTCATCATGGTGTCTGTACTACATAAAGACAAAAAGGATGGGAAAGACCTCAATCAAAGAAGGTTTCAAATATAAGGTACCTGGAGGTAAATGTTTATTTATGATCTTGACTACATCTTATTAGTGCTGTGGTTCTTGTATGGTCCGCAGTCTGATTATGACTGTTAACTACTTCCAGTATCTTCTTATTGTTAAATACATACTGGGAGTTGTAGGCTCATGTGGCAGACTGGACATTGCATTTGATCGCTGTATTAAGCATGGTAATTTGTTCATGTACTGATGGTGTTTCTGACACTGCATTCATGTACTAACTGTGGTTCTCACACTGTATACATGTACTGAATGTGGTTCTGGAGCTGCATTCATGTGCTGATGGTGGTTCTGGCACTGCATTTGCCTCCTGACATAGTTCTGGGGCTGCATTCATGTACTGACTGATGGTGGCTTTGGTGCTGCATTGAAGTACTGACAGTGGTTCTGGAACTGCATTCACATTCTGACGGTTATTATGACGCATTAACGTATTGATGGTGATTCTAGTACTGTTTTCACGTACTGACATTGGTTCTGGCACAGCATTCATCTACTTTTGGTGATTCTGACGCTGCATTCTTGTGCTGACAGTGGTTTTGGTGCTGCATTCACATACCCACAGTGGTTCTGATGCTGCTTTCATGTGCTGACATTGGCTTTGTTGCTGCTTTCACGTACTGATGATCCTTCTGTCGCTGCATTCATGTGCTGATGTTGGTTCTGATCTTGTACACATATAGCAATCCAAAATCTATTTCATGGCTAAGTTAAAACTTAAAAATCTTCAAAACTTGTGAGGTTATGAGGAGGATTTGGCCAGATTCTGCTCAGTCTGAGGCAAAAACATTATGCAAGTTAGCGTATGTTCACACGTATTTTTTGGATCAGAAACTGAGCAGAATCTCTCAATCCTCAAATACTCAAAACTTGTTGTGATGAAGTATTATTAATGTACTGATTGTGGTTCTGGTAATGTATTCATGTTAGTGCCCCTTTAATTTTTTGTGGCTCTTGTGATTGGTTCAGTATGGCATTGCCAGCCCTTGAACTAAAAAATGTTGTGCACCCCTGACATAGACACAAACACAGGATACTAAGGATATATGCAAATAATTTTGAGTAGCTATTTTAGCTCAAAATGTCTGAAAAAACTGTTATTCATTTCTGTTGTAAAACCACTTTGCTTTTCATATGTTCAGTTTTTTCGGTGTTTTTTTTAAATCTTTTTTAGGTTTTGAAAAATGGCTGGTGGAGGAAAAGAAAGTGCATGTCACTTTTTTGAAGTGACTCCTGATGTAATTCACTCCAAAAAATGTATTATCCAATAAAAAAGACTGCAAAAAATCCTTAAGGATAAAAAAATACCTCTTCCAAAACGATTCAAAAACTCTTGAAAACCATTCAGAAAATGATCTAGAAAAAAAAAAAAACATCAAAAACTCCTCTAAAAAGAATTGTTTGCTGTGCTGAAGAGGTTTACACTAGAAAACTTTTTTTTTTATCCCCTTCAAAAAACTCATTGTACACATACCATTAGGAGAAACTGTGACAGCATTAGCCTTTAATATTGCAGCTTCTAGTGCCCCCATATGGTGATCTAAACTACACATGAATCCATCTTACGTATAATCTTATATATAGTACCTTGCAAAAGTATTCGGCTCCCTGGAACTTTTCAACCTTTTCCCCACATACAGTTACGTCCATATATATTTGGACAGAGACAACATTTTTCTAATTTTGGTTATAGAGATTACCACAATGAATTTTAAACAAAGCAATTCAGATGCAGTTGAAGTTCAGACTTTCAGCTTTCATTTGAGGGTATCCACATTAAAATTGGATGAAGGGTTTAGGAGTTTCAACTCCTTAACATGTGCCACCCTGTTTTTAAAGGGACCAAAAGTAATTGGACAGATTAAATAATTTTAAATAAAATGTTCATTTCTAGTACTTGGTTGAAAACCCTTTGTTGGCAATGACTGCCTGAAGTCTTGAACTCATGGACATCACCAGACGCTGTGTTTCCTCCTTTTTGATGCTCTGCCAGGCCTTCACTGCGGTGGTTTTCAGTTGCTGTTTGCTTGTGGACCTTTCTGTCTGAAGTTTAGTCTTTAACAAGTGAAATGCATGCTCAATTGGGTTGAGATCAGGTGAATGACTTGGCTATTCAAGAATATTCCACTTCTTTGCTTTAATAAACTCCTGGGTTGCTTTAGCTTTATGTTTTGGGTCATTGTCCATCTGTATTATGAAACGACGACCAATCAGTTTGGCTGCATTTGGCTGGATCTGAGCACACAGTATGGCTCTGAATACCTCAGAATTCATTCGGCTGCTTCTGTCCTGTGTCACATCATCAATAAACACTAGTGACCCAGTGCCACTGGCAGCCATGCATGCCCAAGCCATCACACTGCCTCCGCCGTGTTTTACAGATGATGTGGCATGCTTTGGATCATGAGCTGTACCACGCCTTCGCCATACTTACTCTTTCCATCATTCTGGTAGAGGTTGATCTTGGTTTCATCTGTTCAAAGAATGTTCTTCCAGAACTGTGCTGGCTTTTTTAGATTTTTTTAGTAAAGTCCAGTCTAGCCTTTTTATTCTTGATGCTTATGAGTGGCTTGCACTGTGCAGTGAACCCTCTGTATTTACTTTCATGCAGTCTTCTCTTTATGGTAGATTTGGATATTGATACGCCTACCTCCTGGAGAGTATTGTTCACTTGGTTGGCTGTTGTGAAGGGGTTACTCTTCACCATGGAGATTAGTCTGCGATCATCCACCACTGTTATCTTCCGTGGGTGCTTAGGTCATTTTGCATTGATGAGTTCACCAGTGCTTTCTTTCTTTCTCAGGATGTACCAAACTGTAGATTTTGCCACTCCTAATATTGTAGCAATTTCTCGGATGGGTTTTTTCTGTTTTCGCAGCTTATGGATGGCTTGTTTCACCTGCATGGAGAGAACCTTTGACCGCATGTTTACTTCACAGCAAAACCTTCAAAATGCAAGCACCACATCTCAAATCAACTCCAGGCCTTTTATCTGCTTAATTGAGAATGACATAACGAAGGGATTGCCCACACCTGTCCATGAAATAGCCTTTGAGTCAATTGTCCAATTCCTTTTGGTCCCTTTAAAAACAGGGTGGCACATGTTAAGGAGCTGAAACTCCTAAACCCTTCATCCAATTTTAATGTGGATACCCTCAAATGAAAGCTGAAAGTCTGAACTTCAACATCTGAATTGTTTTGTTTAAAATTCATTGTGGTAATGTCTATAACCAAAATTAGAAAAATGTCGTCTCTGTCCAAATATATATGGACTTAACTGTATCATTCTTCAAACATAAAGATACCAAATGTAAATTTTTGGTGAAGAATCGGCAACAAGTGGAACACAATTGTGAAGTTGAACAAAATTCATTGGTCATTTAAAATTTTTGTGGAAATTTAAAAACTGAAAAATGGGGCGTGCAATATTATTCGGCCCCTTTAACTTAATACTTTGTTGCGCCACCTTTTGCTGCAAATCGCTTGGGGTATGTCTCTACCAGTTTTGTACATCGAGAGACTGAAATTCTTGCCCATTCTTTCTTGGCAAACAGCTCGAGCTCAGTGAGGTTTGATGGAGAATGTTTGTGAACAGCAGTTTTCAGCCATTTCCACAGATTCTCGATTGGATTGAGGTCTGGACTTTGACTTGGCGATTCTAACACCTGAATACGTTTATTTTGTGAACCATTCCATTGTAGATTTTGCTTTATGTTTGGGATCATTGTCTTGTTGGAAGACAAATCTCCATCCCAGTCTCAGGTCTTTTGCAGACTCCAGCAGGTTTTCTTCAAGAATGGTCCTGTATTTGGCTCCATCCATCTTCCCATCAATTTTAACCATCTCCCCTGTCACAGCTGAAGAAAAGCAGGCCCAAACCATGATGCTGCCACCACCATGTTTGACAGTGGGGATGGTGTGCTCAGGGTGATGAGCTGTGTTGCCTTTATGCCAAACATATCGTTTGGCATTGTTAACAAAAAGTTTGATTTTGGTTTCATCTGACCAGAGCACCTTCTTCCACATGTTTGGTGTGTCTCCCAGGTGGCTTGTTGCAAACTTTAAACAACACTTTTTATGGATATCTTTGAGAGATGGCTTTCTTCTTGCCACTCTTCCATAAAGGCCAGATTTGTGCAGTGTACGACTGATTGTTGTCCTATGGACAGACTGTCCCACCTCAGCTGTAGACCTCTGCATTGAGTGATCATGGGCCTCTTGGCTGCATCTCTGATCAGTCTTCTCCTTGTTTGAGATGAAAGTTTAGAGGGACGGTCGGGTCTTGGTAGATTTGCAGTGGTATGATACTCCTTCCATTTCAATATGATTGCTTGCACAGTGCTCCTTGAGAAGTTTAAAGTTTTGGAAATCATTTTGTAACCAAATCCGGCTTTAAATTTCTCCACAACAGTATCACGGACCTGCCTGTTGTGTTCCTTGGTCTTCATGATGCTCTCTGTGCTTCAAACAAAACCCTAAGACTACCACAGAGCAGGAGCATTTATACGGAGACTTGATTACACACAGGTGGATTATATTAATCATCATTAGGCATTTAGAACAACATTGAATCATTCAGAGATCCACAATGAACTTCTGGAGTGAGTTTGCTGTCCTGAAAGTAAAGGGGCGGAATAATATTGCACGCCCCATTTTTCAGTTTTTGAATTTCCACAAAAATTTAAAATAACCAATACATTTCATTCAACTTCACAATTATGTTCCACTTGTTGTTGATTCTTCACCAAAAATTGACATTTGGTATCTTTATGTTTGAAGGATGATATGTGGGAAAAGGTTGAAAAGTTCCAGGAAGCCGAATACTTTCGCAAGGCACTGTAAATATAGCCATAAAGAAATAAGAAATATAACAACACAGATCTCCATGCTGCAAACCCTCATTCTCCCCCAAATCAATGGTAGCTCCCAGCACAGATGAAGGAAGTCTCAACAGCTATCAAAATAGTGAGACAATGGCTAGCCAACTTTATTTTCCATTTCACTAAGTTTGACAGGATTTGTTTTAGTTTCCCTAATTACATACTGTATATTTGAAAAATATGTGATACTTTGAACTCCATTTACTTCATGAAGATGGAGATAGTTCTATAACATCCTGTTCATACTGCGTTTTCTGCAATGCATTATGGGGTTCACCTGAATCCCCCTGTAAATGGGATTCCATAGACGGCAATGAGACCAATTCACAAGGAGTGGACTGCTGCTGGAGTCATTGCTTCAAGAGCCACCACACACAGAGGTATCCAGGACATGGGCTACACGTGTCACATTCCTTGTGTCAAGCCACTCATGACTAATAGACAATGCCGTAAGTGTCTTACCTGGGCCAAGGCGAAAAAGAACTGAATTGTTGCACAGTGGTCAAATGTGTTGTTTTCAGATTAAAGTAAATTTTGCATTTCATTTTTAAATCAAGGTCCCAGAGTCTGGAGGAAGAGTGGAGAGGCCACAATCCAAGCTGCGTGAGGTCTAGTGTGATGGTTTGGGGAGCCATATCATCTGTGTTTTATCAAGACCAAAGTCAGCGCAGCCGTCTACCAGAAAATTTTAGATCACTTCATGTTTCTCTCTGCCGACAAGCTTTTTGGAGATGGACATTTAATTCTTCAGCAGGACATGGCACCTGTCCACACTGCCAAAAGTACCAATACCTGGTTTAAAAACAACAGTATCACTGTGCTTGATTAGCCAGGAAACTCATCTGACCTTAACCCCATAGAGAATCTATGGGGTATTGTCAAGAGGAAGATGAGATACACCAAACCCAACAATGCAGACGAGCTGAAGGCTGCTATCAAAGCAACCTGGGCTTCCATAACACCTCAGCAGTGCCACAGGCTGATCTCCTCCATGCCACGCCTCATTTATGCAGTAAATAATACCAGTAAGCTGGTGTTATAAAGTATTCTAATTTACTGAGATAATGACTTTTGGGTTCTCATTGGCTGAAAGCCATAATCATCAACATTAACAGAAATAAACACTTGAAATAGATCACTCTGTTTGTAATGACTCTATATAATATGTGAGTTTCGCTTTTTGTATTTAAGAGCTGAAATAAATTAACTTTTTGATGATATTCTATTTTTTGTGAGAAGCACCTGTAAATGTACTCTATCTATCTGTCTGTCTATCCATCCATAGATCCAATACATGTTATACCTTTAGGCTTACATTGTTTTGCTTTTTTGCTCTCTATTCCTTGTGTAAGATAAAATGTATAGCTGGATAAAGGATCCCGAGCAGCAGGTATAGGCAGCTTTTCATTATACCGTACATAGGCAGAGGAAAACTGCTGATGTGCAGAGCCGTATTCTACTTCTTTTCATTTCTTTGCCAACACTAATTAATTGAGACCCTACTTTATTTTCTGCCAATGATCTTATTTGCTCTAAAGAGCTGGAGGAGTGAAAGACACAAAAGCATTAGGGAGTTATAATAATACAGATCGCCAATGACAGTCGCATGTAATATTTTGTAAGAGAAATACTTAAGGAAAAAAAGCTAGTACGATGCTTGCAGACAAAAATATTTGGAAGAATATAGGGAAATGCATATTTCCACAAAAAAGACAGATACATTAGAAATCTTATAATCCCAGTTTGACACAAGTAAATTTCCATATGAATTTAGTTTACCGTACTCACTTATGTAGTGCCATTAGTTCTGCAGCACTTTACAGACATCGGCATCCCTGTCCCCATTGGGGCTCACAATCTAATTTCCCTATCCGTATGTCTTTGCATATAACAGCCGCAACACTTATGGTATTATTAGTATTTTTTTAACCTTACTTTGTTCGCATCTTGATTTACACTTACTCCACAGCGGTAGCTCAGGAGTTTTCCACAACATATACCATATTTTGCAGACTATAAGATGCACTGGGCCATAAGACGCACCCCAAATTTTGGGGGTGTAAATAGGAAAAAAAAGTTTTATAAAATGGGGGTCTATCTTATAGATCAGATTTACAGTAGCTTACCGGGGGAACGCATGTGCAGATTGAGATCTCATCTCGTCAGTGAGCCAAGATATCAATCTGCATATGCGCCACCTCTCGTGACTATTTTCCTGAAGCCCAATGCTTGGAAATAATTGAACTGCTCTCCTGCCTCGGACATTTTTTTTAAGTCCACACCTCTGGAACACCCCCTTCTTTCAGCGCATGGCCCGCAGCATCACCCCACTCCTGCTGCTGCCGGCTTCCTGCAGCAGCGACCCTGCCTCCTGTGGCCCCCGCTTCACCACAACCCCTCTCCTGGTAAACTACATTCAGTTATAAGACGCACCCTCATTTTCCTGCCAAACTTGGGGGAAAAAAAATGCTTCTTATAATCCAAAAAATACGGTACTTCCAGTGGAAGCCTCTGATGGATGCATTTATCTGTGCAATTGAAGAGTTGGATCATGGCATCAGTACACATAATTATAAATCCCATTCAGGGAAAGTGGATCCCCTGTATCAGAGCTTCAGCAGCTAATTGAATGGTATACGGTGCTCAGCAAATAAATTTGCAATTTTCATAGTATTGAAAAGAAGTTATGCGGCACTCACCATTGCGAACAATTGTGCAAGTCCTTTATTCCATCTTGTGGTGTTTGCACAAAGTCAGTGACATGCAGGTTACAGAGGCAGCGGGGAAAGAGAGAGTGGACGATGCATATATCTCCCAATGACTAAAAGAAAATATTACGATATTCTGTGTAGTATACAATTTTTTACTACCTTCCTCCCTATAGGAAAATTAAACAAAGCTTTCAAGTATCACATCCTATAAAGTGAAAAAAAATGTGCTGGGCCATCTTATAGTATATTATGTGCTTGGGTGGTTATGGATAAACTTAAGTGCCCCCAGATATTTCTTGGTGCATTTGCCAAATGTAAAGATAGAATGAAATGTGAACAGAGACTGAAGGCCCTTTACACAAGGCGTTTATTGCCTGAACAAACGTTCATACCCAATTATTGCCCAGAGTAAACCTACCCAGTAATGAAAGTACAGATGAGAAAACGATTGTTGGTCAGCTGATCACATCATTTATTTGGACAGAAAAAATATTGTTAGTTGGCATCACATCCCCTAGTCTTAAGGGGAAACTAATGATCATACACAGTGGGGGAAAAAAGTATTTAATCCCTTGCTGATTTTGTAAGTTTGCCCACTGACAAAGACATGAACAGTATAATTTTAAGGGTAGGTTAATTTTAACAGTGAGAGATAGAATATCAAAAATAAAATCCAGAAAATCACATTGTATAAATTATATACATTTATTTGCATTTTGCAGTGAAAAATAAGTATTTGATCCCCTACCAACCATTAAGAGTTCTGGCTCCTACAGACCAGTTAGACGCTCCTAATCAACTCATTACTTGGGTTAAAAACTGCTGTCTCACATAGTCACCTTTATAAAAGACTCCTGTCCACAGACTCAATGAATAAAAAACTACTATTCCCACATAATTACATGTAGAGAAACAGAAGCGATCCCATGTGTAGGCAATAAAAACAATTTTTATTATAAATATAGTAAAAACAACAACAATATAAACAAATCAAAAAGCAAAAGATGCCGTAGGGGACACCACTAATATCAGAATAATGAGACAGCCCTCTATGGAAAATAGGACCAAGGACTATAGCTAATTTGAATGCTGAAACAGCACATGCTGATGTATCCAAAGGATAGAAAAACATACAAGAGTATATTGATCAAAACACTTCAATTTTCATTGTTCTCAAGAGATATCTCTGTGTACAAAATCTGATCATAAATATAAACTCTTATTGATATCCTAAACAGCCTTTGATCCACATGAATCAAACATACATATCATGCTGTCAATGCAAACCATAGACCATAGGGCTTGACCCATTATCCACCACAGCCATGATCCACCCAAAATATAATCAATATAATTCTGTCAGTGCAGGAAGTAAGAGCGTAATAAGGCTAATACCTTCAATGGGTTCCGTGCTGGGATGCCCCCGGAAGAAGCAGGCGGTGAAACGCGTGTCGGGGTGAGAGGATGCCACGAGCACCGGTCCCAGCACGGATCCCTTTGGATACATCAGCATGTGCTGTTTCAGCATTCAAATTAGCTATAGTCCTTGGTCCTATTTTCCATAGAGGGCTGTCTCATTATTCTGATATTAGTGGTGTCCCCTATGGCATCTTTTGCTTTTTGATTTGTGTATATTGTTGTTGTTTTTACTATATTTATAATAAAAATTGTTTTTATTGCCTACTCATGGGGTCGCTTCTGTTTCTCTACATGTAATTATGTGGGAATAGTAGTTTTTGATATTTGAAGTGCCCTACATTAGGACAAATTTGGTATTCAGACTCAATCAGTCAGACTCTAACCTCTACAACATGGGTAAGACCAAAGAGCTTTATAAGGATGTCAGGAGCAAGATCATAGATCTGCACAAAGCTGGAATCAGCTACAAAACCATACATAAGACACTGGGTGAGAAGGAGACAACTGTTGGTGCAATAGTAAGAAAATGAAAGAAATACAAAATGACTGTCAATCGACATCAATCTGGGCAGAGGCGTAGCTAGGGTTTTGGTTGGGGGGGGGGGGGGGGCGGAGCTTCTAACTGGGCCCCTAACCAGGTAACATTGATTACAATTCAGTGACGCTCCCTAATAGTGGAGGAGAACCTCAGCAGATGACCGTTCTGTTACTGAAGATAATCTCTATATAACGACCAACATGGATATTACCGCCATATGGTCAGTGGTAGATACCAGCCCTACAGAACATATAAAAGATCACAGCACAGTTACAGATAATGACTTACTGCTAACGTTCTTTATGATGGAATCGTCACTTTTCATGTCTTTTCCATCTGGCCCAGACTGACACAACTTTTTCCAGCCAGGACTCGGCTGCAGAGAATACAACAAAGACACATTTTACTTCTCATATTCCAGCCCTATCACCATCTATCCCCAACCTGCACAAACTCCTCATCCTGCTGATACCCCAATACTGAGCCTCTGCTGCCATGTGTCCCTATTACTACACCTGATACCCCAATACTGAGCTGCTGCTGCCAATTACTGCACCTGATACCCCAACACTGAGCCACTGCTGCCATATGTGTCCCTATTACTGCCCCTGATACCCCAATACTGAGCTGCTGTTGCCGTATGTGTCCCTATTGCTGCACCTGATACCCCAATACTGAGCTGCTGCTGCCGTATGTGTCCCTATTACTGCCCCTGATACCCCAATACTGAGCCGCTGCTGCTGTATGTGTCCCTATTACTGCCCCTGATACCCCAATACTGAGCCGCTGCTGCCAATTACTGCACCTGATACCCCAATACTGAGCCGCTGCTGCCGTATGTGTCCCTATTACTGCACCTGATACCCCAATACTGAGCCACTGCTGCCATATGTGTCCCTATTACTACACCTGATACCCCAATACTGAGCCTCTGCTGCCATGTGTCCCTATTACTACACCTGATACCCCAATACTAAGCTGCGGCTGCCATGTGTCCCTATTACTGCCCCTGATACCCCAATACTGAGCTGCTGCTGCCATATGTGTCCCTATTACTGCCCCTGATACCCCAATACTGAGCCGCTGTTGCCGTATGTGTCCCTATTACTGCACCTGATACCCCAATACTGAGCCGCTGCTGCCATATGTGTCCCTATTACTGCACATGATACTCCAATACTGAGCCGCTGCTGCCATATGTGTCCCTATTACTGCCCCTGATACCCCAATACTGAGCCGCTGCTGCCGATTACTGCACTTGATACCCCAATACTGAGCCGCTGCTGCCATATGTGTCCCTATTACTGCACTTGATACCCCACTACTGAGCCGCTGCTGCCATGTGTGACCGTATTACTGCACCTGCTGTGTGGTTATCTGTGCCCTCTAAATTCTAAAGCAACCCTCTATAATATAGTAATGCCAGGTGCAAGTGCCCTAGAAAACAGTGCCCATATTTTGCCCCCTAGAAAGTAATATTGCCCTGTGTGCCCCTTTGATAGTCACAGTAACCTGAGTTCCCCTATAACATTATAAGTGCCCACTTTACATTTAATAATAATCACTGTAGTCCCCACACTGTACGATGGCCTCCATATAGTATAAAACACCAGATAGTCCTCAACATAGTATAATGCACTCCCCATGGGCCTACTCTGTTGTATAATGCACCACCATAGGCAGACTCTATAGCACAAGGCAGCACCCATAGGCAGACTCTGTAGTATAAGGCAGCCCCCATAGGCAGACCCTGTAGTATAAGGCAGCGCCCCTATAGGCAGAACCTGTAGTATAAGACAGTACCCCTATAGGCAGATCCTGTAGTATAAGACAGTACCCCTATAGGCAGACCCTGTAAGTATAAGACAGTACCCCTATAGGCAGACCCTGCACTATAAGGCAGCACCCCCTATAGGCAGACCCTGTAGTATAAGGCAGCACCCTTATAGGCAGACCCTGTAGTATAAAACAGTACCACCCCTATAGGCAGACCCTGTAGTATAAGACAGTACCCCTATAGGCTGACCCTGCAGTTTAATACTGAGCTGCTGCTGCCATATGTGTCCCTATTACTGCCCCTGATACCCCAATACTGAGCCACTGTTGCCGTATGTGTCCCTATTACTGCACCTGATACCCCAATACTGAGCCGCTGCTGCCATATGTGTCCCTATTACTGCACCTGATACCCCAATACTGAGCCGCTGCTGCCGTATGTGTCCCTATTACTGCCCCTGATACCCCAATACTGAGCCGCTGCTGCCGATTACTGCACCTGATACCCCAATACTGAGCCGCTGCTGCCGTATGTGTCCCTATTACTGCACTTGATACCCCACTACTGAGCCGCTGCTGCCATGTGTGACCGTATTACTGCACCTGCTGTGTGGTTATCTGTGCCCTCTAAATTCTAAAGCAATCCTCTATAATATAGTAATGCCAGGTGCAAGTGCCCTAGAAAACAATGCCCATATTTTGCCCCCTAGAAAGTAATATTACCCTGTGTGCCCCTCTGATAGTGACAGTAGCCTGAGTTCCCCTATAACATTATAAGTGCCCACTTTACATTTAATAATAATCACTGTAGTCCCCACACTGTACGATGGCCTCCATATAGTATAAAACACCAGATAGTCCTCAACATAGTATAATGCACTCCCCATGGGCCTGCTCTGTTGTATAATGCACCACCATAGGCAGACTCTATAGCACAAGGCAGCACCCATAGGCAGACTCTGTAGTATAAGGCAGTGCCCCTATAGGAAGACCCTGTAGTATAAGACAGTACCCCTATAGGCAGATCCTGTAGTATAAGACAGTACCCCTATAGGCAGACCCTGTAAGTATAAGACAGTACCCCTATAGGCAGACCCTGTAAGTATTAGACAGTACCCCTATAGGCAGACCCTGTACTATAAAGCAGCACCCCTATAGGCAGACCCTGTAGTATAATGCAGCACCCCTATAGGCAGACCCTGTAGTATAAAACTGTACCACCCCTATAGGCAGACCCTGTAGTATAAGACAGTACCCCTATAGGCTGACCCTGCAGTTTAAGACAGTACCACCCCTATAGGCAGACCCTGTAGTATAAGACAGACCTCCCATAGGCATATCCTGTAGTATAAGATAGCACCCCCATAGGCAGACCCTGTAGTATAAGGCAGAACCCCCATAGTCAGACCCTGTAGTGTAAGACAGCACCCCCATAGACAGATCCTGTAGTATAAGACAGCACCCCCCATAGGCAGATCCTGTAGTGTAAGACAGCACCTACTATAGGCAGATCCTGTAGTATAAGACAGCACCCCACCATAGGCAGACCCTGTAGTATAAGGCAGAACCCCTATAGGCAGACACTGTAGTATAAGACAGCACCCCCCATAGGCAGACCCTGTAGTATAAGACAGCACCCCTATAGGCAGACCCTGTAGTATAAGACAGTACCCCTATAGGCAGACCCTGTAGTATTAGACAGTACCCCCATAGGCAGATCCTGTAGTATAAGACAGCACCCCCCATATGCAGACCCTGTAGTATAAAGCACACTTCCATAGGCAGATCCTGTAGTATAAGACAGCACCCCCCATAGGCAGACCCTGTAGTATAAGGCAGAACCCTCATAGTCAGACCCTGTAGTGTAAGACAGCACCCCCCATAGGCAGATCCTGTAGTATAAGTCAGCACCCCCATAGGCAGATCCTGTAGTGTAAGACAGCACCCCCAAAGGCAGATCCTGTAGTATAATACAGCACCCCCCATAGGCAGACCCTGTAGTGTAAGACAGCACCCCCCCAATAGGCAGACCCTGTAGTATAATGCAGCACCCCATAAAAAATAAATACCTCTCTTCTTGGTTCCTGCGCTGCTCTGAGCGCCCGCTCATCTGCTGACAGCGAGCGCCGGGCAGTGATGTCATCGTGCCCGCTGTCAGCGTTGGCAATGTCAGACGCTGACAGGGGGATGATGGGGGAAGAAGAGTAGCGCAGCGCTCCTTCCCTCATCATTGCAGTCAGCTGTATCAGCTAAATGCCGGTACAGCTGACCTTGCGATGACAGGCGGGGGGCCCACTGCTGGCACTGCTCCCCCCCTCCGCCTGCTCAGGGGCCCCAGAGCGGCCTGACTCTCCCTGCATGTGTCAAAATTTGACATGTGTCAAAATCTTAATGATTTAGAGATGATCTGCAAAGAGGAGTGGACCAAAAATTCCTCCTGACGTGCGCAATCCTCATCATCAACTACAAAATGTGTCTGACTGCAGTGCTTGTCTTGTTTGCCAGAGGGATCAAAAACTTATTTCTCACTGCAAAATGCAAATAAATGTATATAATTTATACAATGTGATTTTCTGGATTTTATTTTTGATATTCTGTGTCTCACTGTTAAAATTAACCTACCCTTAAAATTATAGACTGTTTTTGTCTTTGTCAGTGGGCAAACTTACAAAATCAGCAAGGGATCAAATACTTATTTCCCCCACTGTAAATGATTATTTGCATGAACCTTCTTACTATTATTAGAACATGAAAAGAAAAGGAAACAAGCTCCAACCTATATGCTTTATAGTTGTGAGCTATGGCCATGCTCCTTATGGGCTCTGTGTCAGCTAGTGTAAAAGGACCCTTATATAATGCATATGGAGCAATAAGATAAGTGTTTGCTGTGACAATAATTAGCAATCATTAACATCATTCCTTCACATAAACCCTGTAAATAATTAACAGTTTACATCAATTGAAGAAGACATCCATCAGAAACGTTCAGGATTTGATCCACTGCTGCCACCTGGAGTCATAACACAACACCCATGTAAGAGTTTACAGCGGAAATCATTTTGACAATTTAATGCAGACTGTAACTATCTCAGTACAAGTGGTGTGAGCATTTTATGCAGACTCAGGGAATCCATTTAAAGTATGTTCTCCTGCATTATGCAAAAATAATTGAATAAATAATTGCCACAGACGCTTGCCAGATAGTTCAGTGAGAAAATCTCTGCAACAAATACAATGACCCGTGATTTGTATGCACAAGTTCGTTTTAATGATGGTATTTGCTTAACCATCAGCAAACTAGTTTCTGAAATATCTATAACGAATTTATATGTACTGTACTTCCTAAAATATCGGAAAATATACAATTACACATATGCATATAGCATATATATATAATAACCTTTTATTTTTTTATATAGCCCTAACATATTCCGCAGCGCTTTACACACATTTTCATCACACACACACATATATATATATACTGTATATAACATATCCAATGAGTCATTTTGTTAGTGCAAAACTATCACAGGATACAGTAGAATGTATAGAAATATTATGGTAATTTTGACAATAATTATAACTTTAAAATTACTTGCCTTTGTAATCTGAAATATTGCCCTCAAAGAAGAAAGAGCAATTTCAACCCCTTCCCGACATGTGACGGTATAGTACGTCACATGTCGGGACCCCCGCTTTGATGTGCGCTCCGGCGGTGAGCGCACATCAAAGTCGCGACATGTCAGCTGTTTTTTACAGCTGACATGTGCGCGCAATAGCGGCGGGTGAAATCGCGATCACCCGCCGCTATTAACTAGTTAAATGCCGCTGTCAAACGCAGACAGCGGCATTTAACTACTGCATCCGGCCGTGCGGCCGGATATGAGCGCATCGCCGACCCCCGTCACATGATCGGGGGTCGGCGATGCTTGTACATTGTAACCATAGAGGTCCTGGAGACCTCTATGGTTACTGATCGCCGGTGGCTGTGAGCTCCACCCTGTGGTCGGCGCTCACAGCACACCTGTAATTCTGCTGTGTAGCAGCGATCTTATGATCGCTGCTGCATAGCAGAGCCGATCGGGCTGTGCCTGCTTCTAGCCTCCCATGGAGGCTATAGAAGCATGGCAAAAGTAAAAAAAAAAAGTAAAAAAAATGTGAAAAAAATAAAAAAAATATAAAAGTTTAAATCACCCCCCTTTCGCCCCAATCAAAATAAATCAATTAAAAAAAACCCCAACCTACACATATTTGGTATCGCCGCGTTCAGAATCGCCCGATCTATCAATAAAAAAAGCATTAACCTGATCGCTAAACGGCGTAGTGAGAAAAAAAATCGAAACGCCAGATTTACGTTTTTTTGGTCGCCACGACATTGCATTAAAATGCAATAACGGGCGATCAAAAGAACGTATCTGCACCAAAATGCTATCATTAAAAATGCCAGCTCGGCACGCAAAAAATAAGCCCTCACCTGACCCCAGATCACGAAAAATGGAGACGCTACGAGTATCGGAAAATGGCGCAATTTTGTTTTGTTTTGTTTTTTGCAAAGTTTGGAATTTTTTTTCACCACTTAGGTGAAAAATAACCTAGTCATGTTAGGTGTCTATGAACTCGTACTGACCTGGAGAATCATAATGGCAGGTCAGTTTTAGCATTTAGTGAACCTAGCAAAATAGGCAAGCAAAAAACAAGTGTGGGATTGCACTTTTTTTGCAATTTCACTGCACTTGGAATTTTTTTCCCGTTTTCTAGTACACGACATGGTAAAACCAATGATGTCGTTCAAAAGTACAACTCGTCCCGCAAAAAATAAGCCCTCACATGGCCAAATTGACGGAAAAATAAAAAAGTTATGGCTCTGGGAAGGAGGGGAGCGAAAAACGAAAACGGAAAAAGCTCCGGGGGTGAAGGGGTTAAATATTCGATTTTGCTGCAGAGTGCCTAATTATCTACAGACGAGACTATTTTTAGCCTTCAATGCACCTTTAATGAGTGCTGATTGACTATGTACAAGTCATTTGCAGCTTGCTTACTGACAACAATGAAGTGGGCGATCATTCTATCCATCATTTATTGACTGTATTAATTGCATATTTTAATAGATCGGACTCTTATGAACATGGTGATACCAAATATGTTTGACTTTTTTATTTTTAATGAGGGAAAATGGGTGTGATTTGAAGATTAATCTATCTTTTAAATGTTTTAAAATGTTTTTCTTTACTTTCTTACACTGTTTTTTAGTCCCCTTCAAGGAATTGAACCTGCGATTAGTTGAAAATTTATATTACCATGTATACTGCAATTCCATAGTATTATATTGATGACTCCTCTTTGCAATAGATCATGAATATTAAATTGGTGCGTGTCCAACACGGCAAGCCTACTGATCAGCTGTTTTCAGCTTTAGCACAGGATTGACGGAAACCTTTAATAAAGCTGAAACAGCATCTCTCCATTTTCTGCCTAGTGGCCATTGTCAAGAATTGCAACTCAGTTCCTATCCAGCAATGTTTGTGGCAATGGCCACTACACAGTGAATGGAACCATGTTTTAGCTGAGCTGCAGTTTTGCACTGTGAATGGAGTCAGAGTCGGGACAAGGGGTAGGCAGGGTTCCACCTCCTGCATACTCAAGGGGGGCATACTTTGAAAGAAAATAGCTGAATGCCTGCGGCTGCCTGACACCTTCCTCCGGCCGCAGACATTCAGCACAGTTACGGCCAGGGAGCAGGCATGGAGGTGAGCGATGTCAGTCACTGACATGACTCACTCCTCTCTCTCTTGCACCCCGGCCACCACTCCCTCCCTGCACTCAATTATATTCGCGGCTGTCAGATGCAAATACAATTACTATGTGTGCTGCCCGGGAATGACGCAGAAGAGCTGTAATTATCCCTGCTCAGTTGGGATATCCAGCAAGACGCAGGCCGGAAAAGCTACGCTCTGTTAGAGACAGAGCACGCAGTGGACATTGGATGGCGCGATGGAGTGATGTCACCGTGCCATCCACCATTCACTGTAGTACTTCACAGAAGAGGAGACGGTGGATGGTGAGCCAAGATTTGGTGAGTATAAGCTTCTTTTTTTTTAAATGATTATATTACTGTGCAGTGGGGTGTAAAAAGGGGCTGTGCAGAGGAGGTAGAATAGAATGAGGGGATGGGCTGTGCAGTGGGGGAATAAAATGAGGGGCTGTGCTGATGAAGGGGTAAAATGAGGGGAGTGGAAGGGTGGTGCTGATGGAGGGAATAAAATGAGGGGTTGTGCAGTTGGATAAGTAAAGTGAGAAGCTGTGCAGATGGGGGAATAAAATGAAGGGCTGTGCACATGGTAATAAAATGATGGGGAGGGGCTGTGCTGAAGGGGGAATAACATGAGGCTCTGTGAAGGTGGGGGAATAAACTGATGGGCTGTGCAGGGGGCATAAAATGTGGGACTGTGCAGATGAGGCATAAAATATGAGGCTGTGCAGATAGGGGAACAAAATGAGGGGTTGTGCAGCTGAGGGGAACAAAATGATGGGCTGTGAAGATGGGGGAATAAAATGAGGGGCTGTACAGAAGGGAGGAATAAAATGAGGGGCTGTACAGATGGGGAATAAACTGAGAGGTTGTGCAGATGGGGGAATAAACTGAGGGGCTGTGCAAAAGGGGATAAAATAAGGGGACGTAAAGATAGGGGAATAAACTGAGGGGCTGTGCAGAGGAGGAGGGAATAAAATGAGGGGCAGTGCAGGGGGGCATAAAATGAGGGGGCTGTGTGGGGGGTATGAAATGAGAGGCAGTGTGGGAGGCCATGAAATTAGGGACTGTGCGGGTGCCAAGAAATGAGGGGGGACAGCAATGTATATGAGGAGCTATGGTGACCATACTGGATAGGGGGTTGTGGTGAATATCAAACTGTGTTGGGTGATGTTTTGGGGCTATAATACTGTATAGAATGATGTGTGGGCCATCATAGTATACATGGGGTCTGATTTGGATATCATACAATTTTTATGGGGGATCTGTTGTGGACATCATACTATATATGTTGGGCTGTGGTCGTGATCATACTATATATTGATGGCTTGTTGTGGATATCGTACCGTAATAGTGGCTGTGATGACCATCATATTGAGTAGGAGGACAGTGTGAGAAGTGGTAACAGTTTGAAGAGGGCAGTGTGGTGGGCAGTATGAGGACACAGTGTGAAGAGGGGGCACAGAATGGATATGGAGAGAGGACAGCGTGAAATGGAGGCACAATAAGGTAAGGGGTTAGCATGGTGGGAGGACAGTGTGGAGATATAGAAAGTGTAATGGAAAATTAAAGAGGGACATACATGGTAAAAGCTGTGGTTCATAAGGGTGGATGGTGTGACAGTTATAGCTGATAATGGTAGACAGTGTGGAGGTCATATACCATAGGAGGCTTATTTAGGTCATATTATTAACATATTTTTATGCAGAGGGCATTTTAATAACCCTTTTTTAAGGGGCACTGTGTGGGGATGTACAAAAAAGATCGAAGAACAGGGAGGTGTGCAGAGACTAGCTGTGGATGAGAAAAGTCATCGAGACAAGATGGAGATGAAAAATAAGAAATGACTCCAGAGAAGATGTAATCTATGAGGTACCTGGATAGGTTTATTTCTGATACTGAATAATTCTTATCAGTATTGTGGTTCCTGTAAGGTCTGCAGTCTGATGATGTGTCACGGAGTTACCGCGACACTGTGGAGCCAGAAGACTGCAGCGTCTGATTGCTCCTACTCCCTCGCTGAGAAGAAGCACTTCTTAATTTGAAATGTTTATTTCTTCTGGAAGAACAGGGGTTAATTGGCTATGTTGGAAATCCCTGTGCTCACAGCTGAGGTTGGTTAGCCACTCCTTTCCGGTTTATAATCTGTTATAAAATCCTTGTCAGAGCAAGCATTTGCTGCATGGCTAACAGAGGGAGAGGAGTTCATATGAGGAGAGTTGGAGAAGCTATCTATGACTGTTGTATGGTTTGTATGTGTGATAATTCCCTATCCTTTTCTATTTTGGTTTATTTCCCTACCTCCACACACCAGTGCATTCCTTTGTTATATGTGAGTGATTTTGTATGCCTGGAGTTTTCTGTTATCCCTTGTTTGTGTGGTTGGTGTACTATGGTGCACAGTAGCGCCCCCTCTTCCCTGGGTGCAGAAAGAGAACAGATGGAGGGCTAACTCAGAAGATAAGGCAAGGGCAGAGGCCCCGGCATCTTCGCCATCTGAAGTATCCTGAGCTAGGATGCCTCCTAGTGTTAGAGACAGGGAAGGAGCCCCTGGTCCCAGGTCACTAGGCATCTGTGTCGAGACATGATGTGTCACGGGTTTACCACGACAGAGAGGAGCCAGAAGACCACAGCTTCTTATTTCACATACTACTGCACTGATTAGAAGCACCTCTCCTTCATATTAAATGGTGTAAGTTTTTGTCTGGTGTGGAGTGGAGGTGTTGGTTGTGTGTAGAGGCATTTGGAGTGTTGAACTGTGACTGTTTATGGTGTTTCATTCATGTGTGCAAAATCCTCATCCTCTCCTATTTGGTTTTCCTTCCTTATCTCCCCATTGTTCCTCTCTGTAGCCTTTGAATGCATATTTGTATGTTTGGTATTTTCATTTATCCTTGTATGTCCTCCCTTGTTAGTCTGGTTTGTATATATACATACACTATTACTCTCCGCTTCCTTGGGTGAGGGAGGGGGACAGATATAGGGATGACTCAGGAGTTCAGCAAGGTACGTTGCCCCAGCATCTTAACCATCAGAAGTAATCCAGGAAGCAGGAATAAGAATAGCTAGGGTGCCCCTAAAGTTAGAGACAGGGATAGAGCCCCTAGCTCAGGGTATTCCGACAACAGAGTTGTGACAAATGACTGTTAAGAACAACCCCCAGTATAACCAGCAATGCTGTTGAAAGCTCATGAGGAGCTGAAACGCTCAAACAGGTTCTCAATAAAAGAATCAAGGTTCATGTTGTTTGTGAGTGTCGGGAGTTCTTCACCTATTTTAAACTAGAGTGTCCTCATGGGGTGCACTTATATAGTGCTTGGCAACGCACCTAATCTAATAGTATGGATGTCACAAATAGACTGTAAGCCAGACACTGTGCACTACATGTGTGTGATTATCGCCCATCATGCTTATATTATGTGCAATTTTAATACATGGCAATCACCCCCTCCATGAATTGGTACCTTGTGAGTAGTTGTCATAGTTTGAACTTGTGTTGCTCCATCCTTATTGAGTTTTCTGCATCCTGATAGTGCTTTAGTTTTTGAGACCTGGTGAGGTAAATACTGTTGCCATTTTTTGCTGTGTTAATTCTTCAATTTTGGGGGAATTATAGTTTTGCATTTAAGTTTAGTAATTAGCTGTAGTTTTTATTGGTACCATTTTGGAATTCATACAACTTTTTGATCATTTTTTTAAGCAAGGATTAACAAAATTGTCAATTATGGTATAGTGTTTCATATACAGCTCTGGCAAAAATTAAGAGACCACCACATCAAAACCCTGTCATGGGCAACCCAATCTCCAGATCTGAACCCCATTGAAAACCTCTGGAATGTAATCAAGAGGATGATGGATAGTCACAAGTCATCAAACAAAGAAGAACTGCTTAAATTTTTGTACCAGAAGCAGTGTGAAAGGCTGGTGGAAAGCATGCCAAGACGCATGAAAGCTGTGATTAAAAATCATGGTTATTCCACAAAATATTAATTTCTGAACTCTTCCTGAGTTAAAACATTAGTATTGTTGTTTCTAAATGATTATGAACTTCTTTTCTTTGCATTATTTGAGGTCTGAAAGCACAGTTTGTTTTTAATTTTGACCATTTCTCTTTTTCAGAAAAAATTTATTGCTTGGAAATTCGGAGACATGTTGTCAGAAGTTTATAGAATAAAAGAACAATTTACATTTTGCTCAAAAATATACCTATGAAGAGAAAAAACAGACAATCTGAACATTTTGCAGTGGTCTCTTAATTTTTGCCAGAGCTGTACTTTTTTAAACCCCTTTCTGACCTCGGACGGGATAGTACGTCCGAGGTCAGAACCCCAGCTTTGATGCTGGCTCCGGCGGTGAGCCCACATCAAAGCCGGGACATGTCAGCTGTTTTTGTACAGCTGACATGTGCCGCAATAATGGCGGGTGGAATCGCAATCCACCCGCCGCTATTAACTAGTTAAATGCCACTGTCAAACGCTGACAGCGGC
This sequence comes from Ranitomeya variabilis, assembly GCF_051348905.1. NCBI lineage: Eukaryota > Metazoa > Chordata > Amphibia > Anura > Dendrobatidae > Ranitomeya > Ranitomeya variabilis. Next base: position 891,861,537 of record NC_135233.1, read on the forward strand.
ATTTAACTAGCGCTTCCGTCCATCGGGCCAGAAATGCGCTCATCGCTGACCCCTATCACATGATCGGGGGTCAGCCATGCATCGGCAAGACAACCAGAGGTCTATTGAAGACCTCTATGGTTGTTGATGTCGGATTGCTGTGAGCGCCACTCTGTGGTCGGCACTCATAGCAATGCAGCAATTCTACTACATGGGAGCGATCTGAGCATCGACTCTATGTAGCAGAGCTGATCAGGCTATGCCAGCTTCTAGCCTCCCATGGAGACTATTGAAGCATGGCAAGAGTAAAAAAAAAATGTTTTAAAAAATATGAAAAAAAAAAAATTAAAAGTCTAAATCACCCTCTTTCACCCCATTCAAAATAAAACAATAAAAAAATCAAATATACACATATTTGGTATCGCTGAGTTCAGAATCGCCCAATCTATCAATGAAATAAGGATTAACCTGATCGCTAAATGGTGTAGCGAGAAAAATTTTTTAAACACCAGAATTACAATTCTAAAATGCAATAACGGGCAATCAAAAGAATGTATCTGCACCAAAAAGGTATCATTAAAAATGTCAGCTCGGCTCGGAAAAATTAAGCCCTCACCCAACCCCAGATCACCAAAAATGGAGACACTACGGGTATCGGAAAATTACGCAATTTTGTTTTTTTTTAGCAAAGTTTGGAATTTATTTTTACCACTTAGATAAAAAAAATATAGACATATTTGGTGTCCATGAACTCGTAATGACCTGGACAATCAAAATGACAAGTCAGTTTTAGCATTTAGTAATCCTAGCAAAAAAGCAAAACAAAAAACAAGTGTGGGATTGCACTTTTTTTGCAATTTCCCTGTACTTGGAATTTATTTCCCGTTTTCTGGTACACGACATGGTAAAACGAATGATGTCGTTTAAAAGTACAGCTTGTCCCGCAAAAGCCCTCACATGGCCATATTGACAGAAAAATAAAACAGTTATGGCTCTGGGAATGAGGGGAGCACAAAACGAAAATGTAAAGCCGAAAAAAGCTGGGGTCATGAAGGGGTTAATCGCATTGATCACTGATATAAAAAATGATATAGTTTTATAACATGGGTCATTAAGAATGTGGATACAAATATACGTTTTTTGAGGGGGGTTATTTATTAACAAACTATTTTTACATTCTTAAAACTGTTTTAGGTTTTTTACACTTAAAAATAATTTTGTCCTATCTGTGGAGGTTGGCACCCTAGTTCAGCACGACAGTGGCGCATCCACTATCGAGTCGTCGAGTTGCCCTGAGTGTCCCTATACCCACTAGTTGAGTGGAAACACCTATGGTCAAATGTGAAACTATAGGTAAGCAAGTATTATGAGTATTTCTTTAGAGAATGTAGGTATCTCAGTTGGACCATAAAATACATATAGGATATGATACTTCAAAACTTGGTCATCAAATATACATGGAGATAAGCAGGATGATGAAAGACACAAAAGGCACTGTATATCACACCCAAAACGCCATACCATCATTGAAGTTTGGAGGTGGGAACGTGGGTAAACTTGATATAATTGAAGGAAGGATGAATGGACAAATGTATCGAGACATTCTTGCTAAAAATCTGCTGCCATCTACTAGGATGATCAAAATGAAACAAGGGTGGATATTTCATCAAGAAAACGGTCTCAATCACACAGCCAAGGAATCTCTCAATTGGTTTCAAAGAAATAAAAGAAAGCTGCCAAAAAGGCCTAGCCAATCACCTCAGCTGATTCCAATATCATTTATGGAAGGAACTAAAGCTCAGAATTTATAGAAGGAGCCTACGGTACCTTCAGGGTTTGATAAGTTTTTGTGTGGAAGAATGGGACAAAATCACACCTGGGCAATGCAAGAAACTACTTTCTCCATCATGGAGGCATCTTCAAGCTGTCGTCACCAATAGAGATGAGCAAAACTTTTTTTTCTTATTTGACCCATCAATCGTGCTATAAGGCTATGTGCACACGTTGCGGATTTGGCTGCGGATCTGCAGCGGATTGTCCGCTGCGGATTTGCAGCTGTTTTCGATACGGTTTACAGTACCATGTACATCTATGGAAAACCAAAACCACAGTGCACATGCTGTGGAAAATACCGCGCTGAAACGCTGCGTTGAATTTTCCGCAGCATGTCAATTCTTCGTGCGAATTCCGCAGCGGTTTACATCTGCTCCGCAATAAGAATCCGCAGGTGTAAAACCGCAGGTGTAATCCGCACAGAAACCACAGGAAATCCGCGGTAAATCGGCAGGTAAATACCTGCGGATTTTGCAAAAACAGTGCGGAAAAATACGCACACTAATCCGCAACGTGGGCACATAGCCTAAATAAATAATTTTTAAAAAAATTGACGTGGGTTCCCCTATATTTTTGATAACTAGCCAGGCAAAGCTGACAGCTGAGGGCTGCAACTCTCAGCTGTCAGCCTCAGCAAGGCTGGTTATTGAGAATACCACAACAGGAGGAAAAAAAGGAGGAAAAAACCCTCCACTATTCTAGAGAAAACACCACAGAAAAAACAGGCAAAGGTGCTTACCTGTCCAGGCCTCAAATCAAATGCACTATCATGGTGCAGCGGGACCAAGTAAAGATGGCAACTGCACAGGTGCGGTAATACCAAATAAGACAGCCAGCCTACAATCAGGGATTGGCCGCTTGGCACACCAGTGTAAAAAAATTATCTTCAGCAGTGTTCACACAGAGTATGCAAAGCATCTGGATCATAGCCTATTTGTGATGCCCTGTGGCGGGCTGCCCAGTGCTAACTGTAATGTGTCCCGTGTGAACAGAGGCCACAACTTATAAAGCCATCAGGGCCCAACTGCACCTCAAAAAGAAAAAAGAAAAAAAAATGCACAAGAACATATCAAAATATGTAAGGTATTAGTTAATAATATGGCCACAATACATAAGCTGACAACCCACATCACGGGTCCTCATGCTTGCCAGTCCTACTCTAACAGCAAAAACCACAACAGGAGGAATAAAAGGAAGAAAAAACCCTCCACTATTCTAGAGAAAACACCACAGAAAAAACAGGCAAAGAAATAAAATAAAGCTGCCAGAAAGGCCCAGCCAATCACCTCTGCCAATTCCAATAGCATTTATGTAAGGAACTAAGGCTCAGAATTTATAGAAGGAGCCTACGGTACCTTCAGGATTTGAAGAGTTTTTGTGTGGAAGAATGGGACAAAATCACATCTGAGCAATGCAAGAAAATACTTTCTCCGTCATGGAGGCGTCTTCAAGCTGTCGTCACCAATGAGCGAAACTTTTTTCTTAATTGACCCATCAGTTGTGCATTTATAAATAAATCATTTTAAAAAAAATTGACATGGGTTCCCTTGTACTTTTGATAACCAGCCAGGCAAAGCTGACAGCTGAGGGCTGCAACTCTCAGCTGTCAGCCTCAGCAGGGCTGGTTATTGAGAATAGATGGCCATATTTTTTCATTACTTAAATAAATAATTTAGAAAAATGGTGTGGTGTCCCCCTCATTTTTTAAATGCAGCCAATCTAAATCTATTCTCAGGCTGGTAAGGGGGGGTGGAAATTTTGCCCACCCAGCCTAAAAATAGCAGCCCATAGCCAACCCAGAAAAGGTGTATCTATTAGATGCAGCAATTCTGGAGCTTTGTCTGACTCTTCCCACTTGCCTGTGGTGGTGGCATGTGGGGTTCATATTTGTAGGGTTGTTGTCTTCTTTGCATTGTCCGATGATATCAAGCCCACGGCTTAGCAAAGAAGAGGCTATAAGACAATGTAATCCATGTCTGGGGATCAACAGTTTTCAAACTGGACATGAAGTCACTGAGTTTGAACTACGGTGAACTTACTTTCTTGCCCCAGCTATCTGCTTTAGCTTGGCTGGTTGTCAAAAATGGGGGAACACACATAGTTTTTAAAAAATATTTAAATAATTAAAAATATGGCTTGGGGAACCTTCTATTCTTGATAACCAGCCTTGCTGAAGCTGACAGCTGAGGGTTGCAGCTCGAAACTTTCACTTTTGCCTGGCTGGTTATCAAAAATACAGGGGAACTCCTCATAATTTTATTTATTAATTTATAGCACAGGTGGCAGCTGATGAATATTACCATCAGCCACCACCTGCTCTTGCTGTTAACAGTTGAATACAACTCTCAACATTGTCCCCTGCTAGCGCTGATTGAAGCATTTCAGCCCCCGGCACTGGGGAACAGCGTGAACAGTACCGCTGATTCCCAGGCGCCGGTACGTGTCACACTGATGACACACGGATATCATCCATGTGTCATCAGTGTGCACGTGTGCGGGACGTTTTGCGGCCTGTGCTGCCACCAGAAACATTAACGTCTGAAAGAGCCCTTAGTGAACTTGATCATTTACCAAACTTTGGCCTACTTTTGCCGATTTTTAGGGAAAAAGCTCAGGAATCTGAACACGAATCCAAATGTGCAACATTCATGCTGAATTTGAGATTGGTGAATGTTTTCTGGATAAGTTCACTCATCTCTAGTCAGCAAAGGCTTTTGTATTAAATAAATTTCAGTAATAGTTATCAATACTTTTCCCTGTGTCTTCTCTCATTATTAAACATGACTTAATTTATAGACATGTATGGTTTGATTTCTTTGCCTGTGTGGATTGGATGGGTTGTTACTGACATTTGGTGGGAATTTCATGTCAACAGCACCTTTAGAAATATATTTACTTAGAAAATTGGTGATGTGTTCAATACTTAAGGTATTTCATCGATGTATGTGCACTAATTGATTGCACATTGATGGTTAAGTGCAGCATGTTTTAAATATAAATTGTAAGCATGAGCAGCACTGCCTGCATATCTGTGTGTTAGTAACCATTGCAGACAATTGTGGGCACTGCCTTTGCATTGAAGGCATTATTCTGGTCCTTAAAACAGACCAAGGTAGTTGATGGTACAATTTTTTTCCACATAAACCACAAGGAAAATCGGCCATGTGCAGTGGTGCACTGGCTTTGATGGGTGTGTGTGCTCTCTGGAGAGCACACAATTGCGATTATATGCTCGTCTGAATGAACACTTATATAACCATTATAGGAAAGTATAAAATTATAGCAGACAGAAGATGAAAAACTAACAGTATAGGGCCGATTCATCAAAAATTGCACCAGTCTTACTGGAGTACAAGATGCCAAATTCATTAAGAATAGCAATCCACTTAATGAATTTGGGACATCTTCTGAGTAGCATGCGCCTTCATGCGCTGCTCTTAAAATGCTAATCCAAACAGTAACAGGAGTAGCATTTTTAGCATACGAAACGATGGCACTTTTGATGAATTGGACAGGCGGGTGAGGCCACGCCACTTCCCATCCCGCCTCCTCCCCAGTTCTGCCCATTCTGGCGGAGCTGATTCAAACTGCTGTGAAAATGCTGAAAATACATATTGCATGAAAAAATTGTGACTTATTGTAACGAAAAAATTGTGACTTTTCAAATCTTACATTTTCCTGGAGCAAAAGTTTTTATGTGTTCCAGCCAAAAGATGACGAGTTGAGGAGTCGCAAAGTGTTGTTTTTTTGTGTTCCAACTTCACGCAGCTAAACCCTTGGTTGCATGGAAGCAGATGGCTATACAGCTGTCCACACTGCCTACACATCATCAAAACTCTACTTTTGCACCCGTTTTCTCAAGTTGCTTTTTGATAGCCTCTCACATGGCGGGTCCAGTCATTTAAATACAGTATGTCACTTGTGTCATTTCCATCTATCTCCACCCTTCTCTGCTCTGTGAATCCAGAGTTGTCAATCAAAGAAGGGGGGTGGAGACTGGAGGAAAACAAGCAGGTGGGAAGGTGTAATTAAATGACTGGCCCCGCCTTGATGCACCCAGTGACTCTACTTAGTTTAAACAGTCATTCTGTGAGGACAGAGTCCCTTTAAGACAGAGATTCCCAATCTTACTGTTTCCATTCCTAAAGGACCTCTATTCACCCACCTCAAAATAGCTTTCTCAGAAATGTATATTCTGCCCAAACTTTTAGTCTGCTCCAACACCATATATCTTTGGACAACTCTGTTGTAAAAGTGACAAATCTTTCTGCTGCCTACGATGGGGTGCCATGGCACTTTGGGGAGGGAAACACTTATCTGAAGAAATACAATTTTTCATATTTCGTTGCACCAGTGTACAGTCACTCTGCCCAAGTAATCATTTTATTATATATTGTAAAGGTGACATTATAGAGTCTAATCATTTACGCTCTTCTATTGGATTGAGCTTCTTTCTGCTCCTCATTATAAATTGTCTTGTATCTGGATGGATTTTTGTTCCTTATCCGAATATTTTATCACAGGCTGTTTGATAAGTGCTCCTATTAATATCTGAAAATAATATTGTTCCTAATCAGCTGCAATGACCCAATTAGGATGGGTAATGGGTCCTCCCTTTGGTGCTTGCCACTGGCATCGTAGACTGGCAGCTCCTCACCAAGGAGGACCTCTACATAGACCAGTCACTTGTGGCAGGTAGCATGAAAATTTCAATAAAGTAAACTCTCAGCATTATCAAAATCATACGTTTTTGGCTGTTAGCGTGGCCTAGAAAAAGATGAGGACAGGCTCATCTCATTAAAAGAGAAGAAATAGTGGAATTAGCTTGAATCTAATTACAAACCACACTATCTAATGTAAAAACATGACTGTTTTTTTCACTCCCATTCATTTTGACTAGTAATTAGTTTTGGCCTCTAAAATGCCACCCTTTAATCATCCAAACACAGATGTGATTTGCCATGCAATTTAATCTTGCTTTAATGAAGAACTAATGGACGCATCGCAAATTACTTTCCCTGTTGGAGAAAAATTCTATTTCCTGCTTTTCAAAAGATCAAGAGTATCTTGTGATAATAGCCGGAGCAGTCCTGGCAGCCTGGCTGTACAGAGCAAACAAGCTCTTTTACTCAACTCCCAATTCAATGGAGAAAAAGAGGCTACAATTAGCAACAAAGCAGGGGAAGCGCAGTATTGCAGCCGAATCACTTTCTGTAGCTCAACCCCCAGCAACCACTGCCTTGTTAGAGCCAGGGCTAAAGTGTCAGGAGCGAACAATGTGCCATGATAAATTACTCTCTTCAAACAGCTGCACTGCTAATTTTCAATTATACTCACAAATGGCTCTCAGATTGGAAGAAAATGGAGTGCATGGGGAGAACAGTAGCAGATTCTCATGTTTGTTTGGTGCGGAGTTTGGAGGTGTGAGAATGACATATTGGAGAGGAAGCTGCGTTATGTGGAGCGAGGGATTTATCCCATGTAGTGCTCACCCCAAACTTCTCCAGCCTTGCTGGGCTTACATTAGCCGCAGACTGTCAGGATTCCTATCTGCTACATTACAAGGCGGAATGACCTAATAATGCATCTTCTTATAGTAAGCTCCATCTTAGACCATTTATATCACTCCGGATACCTTTCATGGTTTTATACATTATTGTTTTATACATTATTGTTACACTGGAAGAAAGAAAAATAAAATAAAAATCCATAGCACAAACATTAACTGTCACCTGGGTTTTGCTACCCCATCTGAGAGCAGTAAGATGTAGAAGCAGAAACCCTGATTCCAGTGTTGTATTACTTACTGGTCTGCTTGCTGCAGTTCTATTAAAGGGAATGTCAGCAGGTTTGTGCTACCTTATCTGAGAACAGCATTATGCAGGCAAAGAGATGGTGAATCCAATGATGTATCACTTATCATTTACTGGGTGCAGCTGTTTTGACACAGAGTTTTTAGATTTAGCAGTGAAGCAGAGCTGAGGAAGCTAACCCCGCCCACCCCAGGCTCTGTATATAACGTCCGTAGACAGTGAGGTGCCTATCACAGGAGGGGACTAGCATGCTGTGTCCCAGTAATGACAAGCTCCTGGTACTAAAACAATCATTGCAAGCAACAAAACAACAGAGCTTGATAAGAGGCAACACTGAAATTTGTGTTTTAACCCCTACATCATGCTGTCTTCAGTTTACATAGCAAAAACCTGCTGACAAATTCCCTTTAATAACTGTTTAATCTGCTACAGATCTACCAGTTCTGGGAATGCTGAGATCTGTGTAACCCCACCCACACCACTGACAGCTTTCTGTGTACACTGTGTATAGGCAGAAAACTGCCAATCAGTGGTGGGGGTGTGGTTGGACTATTTGGGGACAGGTCAAGTAGTCCTTTCGTGATAATCTCCTGCTGATAAAACACTGATTTCATAAAAACTGCACTAAGCAGCCAAGTAAGTGACACACTGCTGGAATCAGGGTATATGCCCCTAAATCATGCAGCTCTCACATTAGGTAGCAGTTTTGTGTTTTGTTTAATTTCAGCAGCTTTTGTTTAATTTCAGCAGCTTACTAAAAATTGATCAAGTCTTTGCAATTGTCTTACCATAGGCATAACTATAGGGGTGCAGAGGTTGCAATAGTTCCTGGCACCTCGGGCCTGAGAGCACCCAGTAGTCACCCTGACACATAAGAGAAAATAGTATCACTGTAATTATCTGTGTACTGTGACATAAGAGTGTGCAGCTTTTAGTTTTATCACTATTTTTAATTTCCCATTACTGTGCTTATTATCCCTGCACTGTAAAATCACTTTACTTTCATACCGCGGCACTGCTGTGTATCTTATTCTGTGATATATACAGTTATATGAAAAAGTTCGGGCACCCCTATTAATCTTAAGCTTAATGTTTTATAAAAATTGTTTTTTTTGCAACAGCTATTTCAGTTTCATATATCTAATAACTGTTGGACACAGTGATGTTTCTGCCTTGAAATGAGGTTTATTGTACTAACAGAAAATGTGCAATCTGCATTCAAACAAAATTTGACAGGTGCATAAGTATGGGCACCCTTATTTTCTTGTTTTAAATACTCCTACCTACTTTTTACTGACTTACTAAAGCACTTTTTTTGGTTTTGTAACCTCATTGAGCTTTGAACTTCATAGCCAGGTGTATGCAATCATGAGAAAAGCTACTTAAAGTGGCCACTTGCAAGTTGTTCTCCTGTTTGAATCTCCTCTGAAGAGTGGCATCATGGGCTCCTCAAAACAACTGTCAAATGATCTGAAAACAAAGATTATTCAACATAGTTGTTCAGGGGAAGGATACAAAAAGCTGTCTCAGAGATTTAATCTGTCAATTTCCAATGTGAGGAACATAGTAAGGAAATGGAAGAATGCAGGTACAGTTCTTGTTAAGGCCAGAAGTGGCAGGCCAAGAAAAACATCAGAAAGGCAGAGAAGAAGAATGGTGAGATCAGTCAAGGACAATCCTCAGACCACCTCCAGAGAGCTGCAGCATCAACTTGCTGCAGATGGTGTCACTTTCTTTCTGTCGCGGATATTCATTGGTCGTGACCAGCCAGTGGGCGTAGACAAAAGGGCAGGGGAGGCTAGGAAGTATGCAGAGCGAGTCCCCACCCACTCTGAACAGGCCTGGCCAGAAGCGCTGCAAAGGGGGCGGAGTCGCCATAAGGAGCGCGGAGCCGGCCGGGACCATGGGCGCTGTTGGGCCTTCCATGGCCAAAAGCCGGGGACTAAATTAGCGACCGCGGGTCAGGGCCAGCCAGTCAGCGGAGACAAAAGGGCAGGGGAGGCCAGGAAGTATGCGGAGCGAGTCCTCGCCCACTCCATATAGGCCCGGCCAGAAGCGCTGTAAAGGGGGCGGAGTCGCCGTATGTTGTCTATTCCATTTGCGCAACAGCATGTGAAATTGATTGTCAAACAGTGTTGCTTCCTAAGTGGACAGTTTGATTTCACAGAAGTTTGATTTACTTGAAGTTATATTCTGTTGTTTAAGTGCTCCCTTTATTTTTTTGAGCAGTGTATTTTACTAGCTATTGAACTCTTGGGTAGCGAGTCTGTCTATCTCTCTCTCTCTGCATCTCTCTCTGTATCTCTCTCTCTATCTCTGTCTCTATCTCTGTCTGTCTCTAGCTCTCTGTCTCTCTCTGTCTCCATCTTTGTATCTTTCTCTCTGTCTGTCTCTCTCTCTTTCTATCTTTTTCTCTGTATCTCTCTCTGTCACTATCTCTCTATATAGTGGGTACGGAAAGTATTCAGACCCCTCTAAATTTTTCATTCATTGTTTTATTGCAGCCATTTGGTAAATTCAAAAAAGTTCATTTTTTCACAGCTGCCCTCCCAATAAAGGAGTAGAACCATCTCAAGGACTATCACAAGGAAATGGACAGCATGTGACTTAAATATGAGTGTCTGAGCAAAGGGTCTGAATACTTATGACCATGTGATATTTCAGTTTTTCTTTTTTAAGAGAAAAATGAACTTTTTTGAATTTACCAAATGGCTGCAATGAAACTAAGAGTGAAAAATTTAAAGGGGTCTGACTACTTTCCGCACCCACTGTTTCGCTCTCTCTCTGTATCTCCCCAGGTGAAGCTGGTGCTGCTTCATCCGACGTCCTGCCATGTGCTGACTCCTGCACATGCTCCGGAGGCTTCGGAGAAGGACACATCTACGGTTATATTATAGATGTTCCCATACTGTACAATCACTGTGCTTGAAAACCCATTTATTATTTATGTACTGTGACACCACTGTGTTTGTTTGTATTTGTCCACTACTAAGACAACCCCTTCAAAAATACTATATTCCCTAATGTAAAATGGAAATATTTTATACTCTACTCCCATACTGATGCTGTTCCAGCGATGTCAGCAACGGGCCTCCCACGGCTCTCGTGACTTTGTTATGGCATGTAAACCCTGCAGTGAACAAGCTGCCTCTAAGAGGCAGCAGTGCTCACATATTCCCCCAGACATTTGAGGTTCATGCAAAGGAAGTGTGAACACGGCAGGTCAATAGCCATCGCTGATTGGCTGCAGGACTCAGATACACACGCCACTCCACCACTGATGCGCGTTTTGTGTGAGCTTTATCAAGGAGCACCTTGATAAAGCTCATGCGAAACGCGCCTCGGTGGTGGAGTGGTGCGTGTTCCTGCCTGAAGGGAAGCATGGGTAAGCACTTTTGGGAGAGGGGATAGTATTTGGAAGTATGATACATATATGGATCAACAGGACGAGCTGTCTTATACATTGATGTCCACCTCCTTTACTCTCATGTGGGATTTATAGGCACTAGCACTTTATATTATGCCCTTGCCTGGTCTAGCCAGGACACATTATCCATCATCTACATCAAGTACCTGATCCTTTGCTGTTATGTCTCTTTTGACTTATTTTTGAATACTATGTCTACTTTTTGATGAAATGTCTGTGTATTTATCAAGTATGTAATTAAAATTATACCTTTCTATGTATATAAGCACACTGCACATACAGTACATATCAGCCTGACTTTTCTTCAGTTCCCCTAGATTTCTGCAGATGAAGAACTTTTGGTTACATCATGGTCACATGACTGTGACATCCCCAAAGGACCTTAAGTAGTTTTACCCTCATAATAGAAATGTTAGGGGCCTCGAAGAGAGAAGGGGCCCTGAGAAATTGCCCATTTTACCCACTTCTCCCTAATGTTGGCCTGTCTTATCTCCAGTTCCTTTATACTCCTGCCGCTCAAACTCTATGGTGACATTGTGGCGCCCCTAGGGGTATTTTCCACAAAAATAGTTATTGACACAAAATACAAATATTAAAATAGCAAGACTGCACTACCATCTCCGGCCAGAAGGGGGAGCTCCAGAGACTCCCCTTGATCTATTCTGGTCTGAGAAAAAGATTGGCAGTTGGGTTGAGGAGCTGAAAATGAGAGGTCGTATAACTGAACTCCTAACAGCCCTATGACGGATTATAGGCCCGTAATACCCATAGTAGGAAAAGAGGAATAGAGAAAAAGGACATTGTGAGAACCGGGTAGCAATAACCTCTACCCAGAATAGGCACAGAGACGGATACCGGATCCGTGGCTATATTTATTATATATAATACAGCAACCGGAAGGAAGTGAGGTGATATCAGCTTCACCAGGGTAAGACGCAGCAACAGACACAGAGTTCAGCGGTACTCCCAGAGGGGGCAAACCGACAAAAAGGACTCGGGTTGTCCGTCGAACCAGAGCACAGAAGAGACAGATTGGGTCGGCAGCCAGTTCACAAACAGCAGCAGGGCCGTACAGAAACTGCGCATAATAAGAGGTGGAAATCCTGACAGGGTCAAAGTAATTCAGGGTTCGTATACAGACTCCGGTGACAGTATTGGTGGCAAATCCCTTTTTGTTGAAGTAAATTGGTTAAACGTTTCAGCGCCTCAGTCTTTCATTTGGACAATAACCATCGACCCAGGATTGGGGTCATCACAGCTGAGAGGACCTGCTGCTGACCAAGTAAGTGTCTGTTCCTTCATGATATCCCTTACACTGTGCATCGCCTGAGGCCACAGCACCGGGTCAAGCCACTAGTGACATCCCCCTTAAGAGATGGACCTCATTGATCTGGTGCTGGGTACCTCGGTCTCCCGGGCGTCACAACTGGCGTCACGAACAGGATGGGGCCAGCCCGTACACCGGGTATTGTGTGCCGTAATTGGAGTCTGAAACTGTGAAAATTTGGATGAAAAGTCTTGGAAATTGACTTTGTTAAAGAAAATCCCGTTCCCCTTTGAAAACTATTGAAAGTGACTTTTCTCCATTGGTTATAATGGGGTAAAAATGGCCGCCATCCCCTGATGTAATCATCTCATAACCGTCAGGCACAAAACTGTTAATCGAGCTACGTCATTACCCAAGCCCCAGTTTAACTGAAAAACTTCAAAATCCACCATCACAGAGCGTGCGGCAGTTAGAGGCAGCAGGGGGCGTGTCATTGTCATCCTGCTGCACAGAGGAACGAATCTACATTATCTAGACGGAAGCTGGGACCGGAGGGGTCTGGATTAACTAAGGGGGTACAGTATGTCGCAGCACGGAGACGCCGCAGCACCCGGCGACGCTAATGCAGCTGAAAGACAGAGTGTCGATAGAGAGCCTGGCAGCGCAGCAGTACAAGGAGTGGCGCCCATCATGCCGGTGTTAATGCCATTTACCCCGGGTGGCCCGTGGCTTCCAATGTATGAAGGTGAACCTAATACCCTTGACTGTTTCAGGGAAAAGATGCTGGCTCATTTTAATGTGTTCCCTGTGGGTGAAGCTCAGCGTGTTAGTCTCCTGATGATGCAGTTAAGTGGCCATGCTAAGCGAGAAGTCACGGCATGGGCAACTGATCTAAAAGGTACTGTTGAACGCATACTTGCTGGATTAAAAGCTACATTTGAAACCACTGCCAGCAGCAAAGCTAAAGTACGATTCTTTAATTGCAAACAAAAAGCTAATGAGGGCGTGAGAGATTTTGCCTTAAACCTGCAGGAAGCCCTTAAATCACTTACACTGGCTGAACCCATTTTTAACACAGGAGCTGATAAACTGCTAAGAGATCAATTTATTGAGGGACTCTACACCCCTTCTCACCGGGGGCATGTGAGCATGCTTGTTTTTAAGGACCCTGAATTGACATTTGCCCAATTAAAGGAGAGCGCTATACCTCTCCAGCTGGCAGAGGCACCTCGGGATCAGGATCTCACAGAACCCATGGCAGATGCACTTCAGCAACGGGGAATGCCAGTGACATCAGCTACGTCCGGTGCCAGTGCTAAGTCCCTGGGGCCCATTACTAATGAGGCTCTTCAGCAAAAGCTTGACTCTTTAACTGATGTTGTTGCTTCAATGGCTAAAACCATGCAGGAGATGAGAGAACCCAAGATGGAGTTGGCAAACCGTAGAGAGGATGTTCCATGGATGAGGTCCCGGAGATACCCGACATGGAGAGGACGACCCCGTGACCGCTACCAACCAGATGGACAGCCGCTTCGCAGGAATTAATTTTCAAGGCCCAACACCCTGGCACGACAGGTACATCGGAGGACGACCCATCATCCCTATCGTGCTGGATGGAATTCCCCTCAACGCTTTGCTGGATACAGGTTCCCAGATTTCATCTATACCATATATCCTTTATAAGAGGTACTGGGCTGAGGTAGATATTGATAAAGGACCCTCTGATGTTGAACTAGATATATGGGCCAGTAATGGTAAGTTGGTACCGAAACTAGGATTCAGGGAGATGACCATAAAGATTGGTAAAGCAGAATTGAAGAAACAGGGTATAATTGTCGTTGATGTTGACCGACAGAACTGTGAACCAACTGTATTGATAGGAATGAATGTGTTAGAGAACTGCTTTTCCGAAGTAATTTCTGTCTTACAACAAATTGCTGAAACCGCCCGATCCTGCCAGCAGAGAGTTCTCCAGAGGGAAATAAAAGTATTAATGTTAAGGCAACAGATAGAAGTTGCAGGTGGAGAAATCGGCAGTGTGAGGGTGAGTGATCCAACGTCTATTGTAATCCCACCAAAAACAGAAATGCTGGTATGGTGTAAAGCGGCCATTGGTACTAAAGGACGAGACTATCAAGCCTTAATAGAACCAGCGTACACCGACAGCAGACCCACTATACTCACGGCACGTGGGGTGGTCGAGGTACACCGGGGACGGGTGCCGGTATGACTTTTGAACTGTGGAGAGGAAGAGGTCACTTTGCCAAGGTACGCTACAGTGGCAAAGTTATATACTGTTGACAACAATGCCATCACAACCGTTGAGCCCTTAGAATCGACCTGTCAGGTGGAAAATAACGGCTCAGATGGAGAATCGGAGGATTGGTGCCAACAGCTAGACGTGGGTATAGATTCAACACCTACCCATCAAAGACAAGGGGTATATAGATTAGTGACGGAATATGAACAGGTCTTCAGTAAACACCCATTGGACTTCGGACGGATAGAAGGGGTGGAACATACAATCCCCACCGGTGACCATCCCCCAATAAAAGATAGATATAGACCCATACCGCCCGCTCACTATCAATGCGCGAAGGACATGCTGAGAGGGATGAAACAGGCCGGGGTAATAAGAGATAGTTGTAGCCCTTGGGCGGCCCCTCTGGTGATTGTCAAAAAAAGGACGGAACCATGAGAATGTGCGTAGACTACCGGCGGATTAATAACATCACCCATAAAGACGCCTATCCCTTGCCTAGGATAGAAGAGTCCTTGACTGCTTTGAAATCTGCTAATTATTTTTCCACCTTAGACTTAACAAGCGGGTATTGGCAAGTCCCTGTGGCTGAGAGAGATAAAGAAAAAACGGCATTCACCACACTAATGGGTCTAAGCGAATTTAATCGCATGCCGTTCGGACTCTGCAACGCATCCGGTACTTTCCAGCGACTGATGGAATGTTGCCTCGGACACAAGAACTTCGAGACCGTCCTCCTGTACCTAGATGATGTGATCGTCTACTCAAAGACTTACGAACAGCACTTAACAGACCTGGCAGAGGTGTTCGAAGCCTTATCCAAGTATGGTATGAAAATCAAACCATCCAAATGTCACCTTCTCAAGTCCAAGGTACAATACTTAGGGCACATCGTGAGTTTGGAGGGAGTAGCACCGGATCCCGAGAAAATAACTGCCATAAGGGATTGGCCAAGACCTACCAACGCAAAAGAAGTGAGGCAATTCTTGGGATTAGTGGGTTACTATCGTAGATTTATAAAAGGATTTACCAAATTGGCAGCGCCCTTGCAAGACACTTTGATAGGGCAGACGAAGAAACCTTCAAACCGAAACCCTCCTTTTCAGTGGAACGACGAAAGAGAAGACTCCTTTGAACAACTAAAGAAGGCACTAACTGGAGAAGAAGTTCTGGAGTACCCGGATTACCATCAACCTTTCATCCTCTACACCGATGCCAGTAATGTGGGATTGGGAGCGGTGCTGTCACAAAAGCAAGAAGGTCGGGAGAAAGTCATCGCCTTTGCAAGTAGAAAACTCCGGCCTACTGAAAGAAATTTTGAAAATTATAGTTCCTTCAAATTGGAGCTACTGGCAGTAGTTTGGGCTGTGACTGAACGTTTCAAACACTATTTGACCGGTGCAGAATTTATTGTCTATACTGACAACAATCCATTGACCCACCTAGACACGGCTAAATTAGGTGCATTAGAACAGCGATGGATAGCCCGGTTATCTAATTACAACTTCGTGATCAAGTATCGAGCAGGTCGCAAGAATGGAAATGCCGATGCCCTATCCCGGATGCCACACTTGAGAGATGTAGAAGAAGAAACGGGGGAGCTTGAAGAAATTGAACTACCAGCCTTTCATCAGCCCAAGGCAAAACATCGTCAGTCAAATACCTATCAGAAACAACAAGAAGTGAATTTTAATCCGTTAGCACACCATAGATGGGCTGACACCCAAGATAGCATTCCGGCTGTGAAGATAGTGAAGGAACTATTGACTGAGCAATGTGCATATCCCGATGAGGATGCCCCAGAAGAGACGCATCAACTCTGGAAAGAGAGAGGCAAAATGTTCCTGTATCAAGGGAAACTCTGTAGAAGATACACCAATCCGAAAACACATGAATTGGTTTGGCAGATTATCGTGCCTAAACAAGATGTGAGGATGGTCCTCGAGGCTTACCACAATGGTGCTGGTCACTTTGGTTGGAAAAAGCTAGAAGTACTTCTCAGAGAAAGATTTTATTGGGTCGGGATGAGAAAATCAATCGAACAGTGGTGTAGAAACTGTGGCCCGTGCAACCTCAGAAGGAACGATCAAAAGAGCCAAAGAGCACCACTGCAGCCCATAATCACCAAACAACCACTTGAACTGGTAGCCATGGACCACGTGAAGTTGACACCGAGCCAGTCCGGTTACGTCTATGCCTTGACCATCGTGGACCATTATTCTCGCTTCTTGGTAGTAGTACCTGTAAAAGATCTGACTGCAAAAACAGCAGCCAAAGCGTTCCAAACGTACTTTTGTAGACCCCATGGATATCCAGAACAGGTTTTCACTGACCAGGGTACAGCCTTTGAATCAGAGATCTTCAGAGAATTCTGTAATATGTATGGTTGCAAAAAGATCCGGACGACGGCCTATCATCCGCAAACAAACGGCTTATGTGAGAAGATGAACCATATTGTGATAGACCTACTAAAGACTTTACCTGAAACGGAAAGGAATCAATGGCCAGAGAAATTGCCTGACTTGGTGGATCTGTATAATCATGTCCCGGTGAGCTCTACCAACTGCACCCCAGCTTATCTTATGCGTGCAAGACCCGGCCAATTGCCAATAGATCTAGAAATGGGAATTCTGAGACCAGACGCAGAAGTTCAAGACTCCAATTGGGATGTCGTACGGCAAAAGCAGTATCGCCAAGTGCAAGAGAGTGTGGAAAGAAGCCTCAAGCAAACCAGAGAAAGACAAGAGCGAACTTTCAACCAGAATGCTCTAGCAACTCCATTAAGACCGGGTGACCAAGTACTCAAGAGGAATCGTCGAACCAATAAACTGGATAATCAATGGGAAGCCGTACCCTACACAGTTTTACCAACAAGAATGGATAATCCTAAAATGTGTCTCATTAGCAAAAACGGAGGTTTAACATCTGTACTAGTGTCAAGAGACAATCTTAAATTATGTCTGGAAACGTTGAAAGAGCCAGAAGTTGTCCAGCCAGAATCAGAAGTTATTCAACCTATACAGGTTCAACCAGTAAAGGAAAAAGAGGAGGAAATGTATCACACCTGTATAGGAGACTTTCCCAAAACCCTACTAACATACCATGGTGCAGTAGTGGTTCCCATGGTGGCCTTTTATCCAACACCGAACCCAATATTAGAAGTCCCAAGACAGGAAGAGGCTGACCCCCTACTACAAGAGGTTCCAGGTCAGGAAGAACAGATTCCTGATCAGAGTGATCCCATTCACGGTGGACTTGCCAACCCCATAGTGATGGAATTATCTTTAGCAGAGAGGTCAGATACTATATCCGCAGCAGACAGTAGTACACCACATAAAGAGACACCGCTATTACGTAGATCCCAGCGTAGTACCCAGTGTCAATTACCGGCCAGGTATGCGGATTACCAACTATAAGACTATAGTCATTGTTATCGTTCTGTAACGTTTAAGCCCAGTACCTACAGAGACTTACCTGTATGAACTTCTTGCATATTCTTGAACTTTTTATCAGCCCGGAAACACTAAATCAAAGCTCCGGAAAGACTGCTTTGTGAACTTTGCTTCCTAGTACCTTCAAGGATAGAACTGTATTAATGGACGCTATTTGAAGTGACTTTTTACAGAATTCCATTTTTTTTTTGTTTCTTTGAGTGGTTTTTGTAACTTTTCATTTTTAAGACTCTGTATATATCAATTGTTATTTCAAAATCTTATCGTCCCACAGTCCCGGAGTACTGTTCTTAACTAAGGGCGAACAGGATTCGAACCTGTGCGGTGAAACCCCATTGGATTTCGAATCCTGTTCATGACGCCAGTTGTGACGCCCGGGAGACCGAGGTACCCAGCACCAGGTCAATGAGGTCCGTCTCTTGAGGGGGATGTCACTAGTGGCTTGACCCGGTGCTGTGGCCTCAGGCGATGCACAGTATAAGGGGTATCATGAAGGAACAGACACTTACTTGATCAGCAGCAGGTCCTCTCAGCTGTGATGACCCCGATCCTGGATTGATGGCTATTGTCCAAATGAAAGACTTTCTTTCATATCTTTGGTATGTATGTTTTTCACCATCATAATTAAGCTCTGATATATGTGCCCTTTAAGGTATATTTGCTTATGCGCCTAGTACACATGGAATGTTATCGGATGCCATGTTCATTCCACTTCCTATGGACTTAAGAGCTCGGCTGTCCTGTTGATACCTGGATATGCTGTGCTTGGGATATGTAAGCATGGGGAATGTTTTGCTCACGATCAGAACATATAAGATAACTGGTTGATTAGTAATATTCTTTACTTGGCGCATGCGCTTTTGATGCATCTCAGATTTCAAGGCGTCCATATTCCCATGGTAATTTCCGCGCCTGCGCAGACTTGCTGCGGGTATACTTAGTATAATCATTTAGTTTGTATCAAAATATCATGTAACCGTTATGTTCTGCGACCTTGCCAGTATCAATGGCCCCTTACTCTTGTGGGGGGAATTAAAATATAAATGCCTTCATCATTTTTTGAGTAGCGCATGCGCCCTTTGTCTACGAAACGATATTCGGATGTCATGCATTATTTTTAGCTGCCTTGCTTGCGCCTGGACATGCTGTCCTTTGGGCATGCGGGTGCAGTGAATACCTTCCTATTGTTGTAACATGAAAAACAACCGATTTACCAGCACTGCTTCTTTAAACACATGCGCAATCGGTGCGTCCTAGACCACTAGGCGTCCATATTTCCATGGTAATCCCCACGCTTGCGCACTGACTCGCTGTGGGTCCATCTGGTATCATTGTGCGCAGCCGCACATTCTGTAGTCATGTGGGCGCATATCCGGAAGTCCACATGGCTTCTCGCATGGTGGACTGATTGCACACGCCACGGCCTCCTTACAGGTGATTCTTATTTGATTTATGATTTATGTATATATAAGGGACACACTTTGGACATATCGCTTACAACCTTCCCCTGATGAAGACGCTCTAGCAGCGTCGATACGCATGGGGCCTTGGTTCCCCCTTATGGACTCCTTTTGGTAATTTCCAAATGCACTTTAGCCTTGCTATTTGCACAATTCATACATCTTTTTGGCTACGCTGATAAACATCCCCTTTTGGGTTGGGATTAGGGTAACCTCTGTTATTATATACTATAATTTGTTTAGTGCATTAGTATTGAGGCAGGTCTCAGACATATTATATATTATGGGATTATTGACGTCTATTTTTGATATTTGGTCTGCTCCTGCTAACTTTGATGGTTTATTACTATTTATACAGACTGGTAGTTTATCGCTGAGGTCAGCTGGCAGCATAGGATGGTGATTATTTGCAATTTATGTGCCGTCTAGCTTAATCACATATATACACTCACCGGCCACTTTATTAGGTACACCTGTCCAACTTCTTGTTAACACTTAATCTCTAATCAGCCAATCACATGGCGGCAACTCAGTGCATTTAGGCATGTAGACATGGTCAAGACAATCTCCTGCAGTTCAAACCGAGCATTAGTATGGGGAAGAAAGGTGATTTGAGTGCCTTTGAACGTGGCATGGTTGTTGGTGCCAGAAGGGCTGGTCTGAGTATTTCAGAAACTGCTGATCTACTGGGATTTTCACGCACAACCATATCTAGGGTTTACAGAGAATGGTCCGAAAAAGAAAAAAAATCCAGTGAGCGGCAGTTCTGTGGGCGGAAATGCCTTGTTGATGCCAGAGGTCAGAGGAGAATGGGCAGACTGGTTCGAGCTGATAGAAAGGCAACAGTGACTCAAATCGCCACCCGTTACAACCAAGGTAGGCCTAAGAGCATCTCTGAACGCACAGTGCGTCGAACTTTGAGACAGATGGGCTACAGCAGCAGAAGACCACACCGGGTACCACTCCTTTCAGCTAAGAACAGGAAACTGAGGCTACAATTTGTACAAGCTCATCGAAATTGGACAGTAGAAGATTGGAAAAACGTTGCTTGGTCTGATGAGTCTCGATTTCTGCTGCGACATTCGGATGGTAGGGTCAGAATTTGGCGTAAACAACATGAAAGCATGGATCCATCCTGCCTTGTATGGAGCATCTTTGGGATGTGCAGCCGACAAATCTGCGGCAACTGTGTGATGCCATCATGTCAATATGGACCAAAATCTCTGAGGAATGCTTCCAGCACCTTGTTGAATCTATGCCACGAAGAATTGAGGCAGTTCTGAAGGCAAAAGGGGGTCCAACCCGTTACTAGCATGGTGTACCTAATAATGTGGCCGGTGAGTGTATATTCTTTTGTATATGCGGTATCTGTATTATCCTTGCATATTCTCATACTGGTCTGTTGTTTTCACATCTAAACTTGTCCTGGGGGGACCTAGGTTGGTCTTTTTTGACTTTTAAATGTTTTTATATTATGTGTTTTTGTTGTTGCCCTTTGTAATTAAGTGTTTAATAAAATATATTATAGTTGGTTGATCCCACTAGTGTGCATATCTTTTTTCTTTGCTTATTTTCTCCACATGACCATGATGTCATCAAAGGTCCTTAAGCAGTCTTAACCTCGAACCAGAAATGCTGGGAGTCCCTAAGAGAGTGGGAACCCTGGACAATTGACAAGATTGTACCCCCCCCACCCTAACGCTGGCTCTGACTGTAATTAGGGCAAATTTTTTGAGTAGGGTTTGTATTTCAAGCATACTCCAAAAATCCTGTAAAATCATACTTGCGCTTATTTTTGGGGAAATATGGTATTATTCCTTTAATGTTACCCCACTTTGATCATTTCACATATGTTTTTGTCAGATAATCTCAAGACAACAGTGTAGAGACCTTGATTCCATCGATATGTCACTTACTGGGCTGCTTAGCGTAGTTTTGGCAAAATCACGGGTTTATTAGCAGGAGATTATCATTAGAAGACTAGTAAACTTGGTACCAGGTAGTCCTCCATATTCATGAATTCAGTATATCCTCGCCCTCTCTATTGATTGGCAGCTTTTTGTGTATACTGTGAATGGGCAGAAAGCCACCAATCAGTGGTGTTGGGTTGGTGTGATTATATACTATACTGTATATAATCACACCAACCCAACACCACTGATGTGCATTTTCCATGGTTTGTGACTCTGGTTCTGTCCACTTTATGTGTGCTAACTGCACTCAGTGTTTTTACTGCATGTTTATACAGTTGTATACCGTATTTTTTGGACCATAAGATGCACTTTTTTCCCAAAAAATTTTGGGGGAAAATGGGGGTGCGTCTTATGGTCGCAATATACTTACAAATCCTGGTGGCGGTCCCAGTGGCGGAGGTCCCGATGCAGCTGGTGCTTCTGTAGCTGTGCTCTGTGGTGCGGTGGTGTTGGGGCTCTGTGGTGTGGCAGCAGCGAGGCTCTGTGCTATGGGGGGGCTCTGCCGGCATTTTATCAAAGCCCGGAAGGCCCCGCAGCTCCGTTGCTACAACACAGTGGCCTCCGGAAAGATGACCGCCGGGGTGGCGCATGCTCAGATTCAAATCTCGGCAACAATATCTCGTCTCGTTGCCAAGATCTGAATCTGAGCATGCGCCACCCCCGGCGGCCATCTTTCCAGAGGCCACCTTCAGCCATCTTTCCTAAGGCCTCCGCGTCGCAGCAATGGAGCTGCAGAGGCTTCTGGGCTTTGTCGAAATGCAGGCGGAGCCCCCTACGCAGCAAAGAGAGCCACTGATGCCCCAGCACAGAGCCCCGACACCACCACCCCATAGATCCCCACCACCCCCACAGAGCCCCGCAGCCCCACAGAGCAGCAGCACCACCGCACCAGCCTGGGATAGGATTTCCCAGAGGCCACCGCACCAGCCTGGACCACCAAACAACCTCTGTGACTACTCCTCAATCAGTGCCAAAACCCCTCCCTGGTAAGCTGAATTCAGACTGTAAGACGGACCCCCATTTGACACATTTTTTTTTTCCCTTATTTTCCTTCTGAAAATTTGGAATGCATCTTATGGTTCGATGCATCTTATAGTCCAAAAAATACGGTACTTTTTGTGGTATCCTGTTAATGTAGAAACAAAAAGAAATCGGGATATGTATCAGTCAAATACGTCAGGGGCTATTGAAACATACAGATTACCTTTCTAATGTATACGCTTAGTTTGGACAGCAAAAACAGTCAGTCGTAAAATTTGCTAAGACTACTGCCTCAATTCATCATTTGCGTTCATTTTGAGTGACTCCCATTTGTCTTGTAGTATTAGTTGCATTTTTTGGTGCCAAATTCATAAAAATGATGCACCTGTGTCTCCGATTTGGCATAAAGTAAAAATAATAAAACATTTCTTGTCTTGAATTGGTTTTGTGACTTCTTCCGGCAAAAGTCACAAAAATTGCACCAAAGTTCTGACGTACTAAAAACTACAGCATGGGGGACAGGAGTGATGTTGCCCTAAATTTTGTGACTTTTTAAAAAGTTTGAATTGATGAATCAGGCGAAAACATCTGGAACTGATAAACTTCACCAACAAAGGAGCAAACAAAACACTGGCAAGCACATATAAAATAGACTAAAAAGAAGTGCAAGTAGAATAATGAATTGGGTTCAAAAAACAAAAAAAGGTGCAAAATACACAAACCTAGGAAAAAACAGGTGCAAAAGCAATGATGAATGGGGGCTAAATGTCTAAGTATTATTGGCATAGTTGTTGAAGCACTCTTTATACAAACCAAACTGCAAGATTAAGGCTATGTGCCCATGTTTAGGATTTTTCATGTTTTTTTCGTGTTTTTTCAGCAGTTTTCCGCTGCAAAAACGCTTAAAAAGCGCTTACATTAAGCATCCCATCATTTTAATGCATTTTGCAATTTTTGTGCCCATCTGCTTTTTTTTTGCGAAAAATCCGTGAAAAAAAATGCGATAAAAACGCAAAAAAAATGCGAGCGGATATGTTGCGAAAGGAGTCCGGATTTGCTCAGGAAAATTCTGCATACATTCCTGAACATGGGCACATAGCCTTAAAAACAAATGATCACTTTACGAAATTGATAGTAGGACCTACAGAAAAAAAAGAAAGAAAAGAAAATATGCAGTAAATGAGATGTTTTCAGAAGATGGCGATAGAAGCAGTGCGAGTGACAGGGGACATCCTTAGGTGTTCAGAGCACAGGAAACGCTGTGTCAAGGTGTGGAGCAATAAAAAACAAGAGAAATCCAGCTCAATGAACTTGTGAACAAACTTCTTTCTTTATTCACCAAAAGTATTCAGCAGAGGGTAAAACAGCATCAGCGCTGACAGTTATATGATATGCGACATCGACGCTTTTCAGGTGGCTACGCACCCTTAATCATAATGTATTTGGTCAGTATGTTACATCAGTATTAACCAAAATCAGGAGTGAAGCAATCAGATGAAAAGTATAATAGAAACATATGCACCACTTCTGTATTATCACCCACTCCTGGTTTTGGCTTACGAATACTGTGATGTAGAATACTGACCAAGTACTGAACATGTGAACGTGACTTCAATCTGCATTCCAACCACATAGGCTTGAAGACTGACTACGACGTTCTCTGTAAAGTTTGCTATTTGTTATCACCTTTTCAAATAGCCATTAAAAAATTATCCACTTTCGAGGACTCTCAATTTTGATAATTTTTTTAGGACTTTCTCAGAAGTCTACCTTCGTAACTCCTATCACTTTATAGCAATGTTCTCTTTCAGTACAAAGAATGTACATGGCAGTGCACAATGACTTTCAGAATCACCTATGTAGAAGATGTAATTAATATTACCATTTGTTTTTTTAGGACCTTGTTTAACTGTAAGGATTCATTAATTCCACCCTCAGTCCTAACCATAAACCTGAAGTTAAATTTGATTTCAGATTTTGATATTAGTTTATTTACTGTTTTATCCAAAGCATTTTCATCTTTGAATGAAGCTGTTGTCAAATATATTTTCGGCTCCCATAAATCAGGTGAGATATGGTGCAGCTGAGAATGAGACTTGCTTTACTTCCTTTAAATTGTAAGTACTAGTTTATGTCCATGTTTTAGGCAGTTCCATATTATCTAATCAGATGATACATAGCGACGTTTTTTCCTATTTATTTTTGATACAACAATTTTACCTTTTGTTTGCCAGTTGCATCTCATTGGGTAATGCAGGGTTAAGAACACAGCTGCCGAATTTAATGTGGGCTTGTAAAGTGAGGCACTTTACTATTTTGCTGAAGTGGGATTTCTCTTCCTCCGCTTCATAATTGTTGCAGAAATTTAAACCTCAACCCATTTCAGTGCTAGCTTATGCTAAGCTTGTTAGTGGCGTCTGATGGTCCACGTGATAGAACCGCGGCATTACCATAAATCAGCAGAATTAACGATGATCTTCAGAAACATGCCTGAAAGTGGCTGACAGAAGTCTGCAATTTGGATGCTCTGAATATTATGATAACACTCTATATTAAATGTTTATAATCTACTTAAAGCTCAGCTTAGAGTATATTTTATATTTGTGCCAAACCCATTATAATGAATTCCATGCTATTTATGGTTTGCCTGGAACAACTATCCTGAAAATGAAGAACTGATTTGAAGAAGTTTGCAGATGGATTTTCATTCCGTCCTTTCCTTTATTGCAGCACCTTCTACTGTTCACCGATAAGACTGGTTTGCCAGCTGCTAACACTCACTTTAGTCTATTTGCTGGAAAACTAGAACTTTAGTAGGTAAACCGTATCAAATTAAGCCCAGGTCAGTCGAAATTGGATATTCAGTCTTAATAAACCATGTCTTTATATTGAGTTTTTAAAATAATTTATTAAGATCCAAAGTGATGATAAATGCCTATATAATAGCTTATGATACGTAATCATAATCTATGCACTCAACATATTAAATACATGCAGTACACATGTGAAATAATTTTAAAATATATTTTTGTTTATTTTATCTTTGGAAAATAAGGAAACCTACATTTTAATATGTCTTTGGACCGAAAGCTGTTATCAGTAACTATTTTTGTCTGATAACATTAAAATCAAATAAAGATCCATTTACACAAAGCAATTATCCTTTATATGGCAACAATCATAGGCTGATGTTACTATAATTGCCTTTTGTAAATGAGATTATAATTAAATGAGATGACACTTAAATAAAATGTTAATTACTGAGTTAATGGATTGTACATGCAGAATAATATGTACAATCACTGGTCAGTATAGTAAAGTTATTATCATACTCTAAATATTTAAAGAGACCTATTTTCATTAAATATTGATATTATTATATATTGTAATGGGGCTTTAAAAGGGTTGTCATTTTTTTAATGTTTTTTATTTCCTTTTAAAGGGCTCATAAGTAGACTAAACGAAAGCATTAAAGAGTAACCGTTGTTTTATTTTTTAATTTAATAAATCAATAGTACACGTGAAAATAAGCAACTTTGTAACATATGTTATCAGATAACTTTGCCTCTATCTCCTCTAGGACTGATAATTCATTTTCAAAACTTTCATATCACAGTTAAAATCTGTCTTCAGTGAAGACAGATTGTTACATTACTGAGATAGGAGATGGCAGCTGCTACTGATAAGATTCTATATTGAGAGGAGGGGAGGAGCTCTGCCTCTAGCTCCTCCCTCCTCCTTCCACCCATGTTCTACATACAATCTTATCAGTAATAACGATCATCTCCTGTCTCAGTAATGTAACAATCTGTCTTCACTGAATACAGATTTTACCCAGAAATTGAGAATTTTGAAAATGATCAATCCTTGTAGAAGCGGATTTGTCTGATAAGATATATTAGAAAGTTTCATATTGTCACATGTACTATTGATTTATGAATTGAAAATTAAAATGACAGCTACTCTTTCCATAAGCAATATTCATCGCATTGATCCTCGGCTGCTTCCCTTCCAACACTGCCGATCCTTTACCTTTATTTATTCTTTGCTACAGTAATTCCACAATAAGAACATTTGACCATTGCAGCCATTCATTGGTTGAGGCCGGTTACTTCTACAGTCAGCGATTGATTGAGCAGTGATATTCTGTGTTGAGAGAGAACAGTAAAGTGAGTATCTATATTTTTTAACTTTTTTAATTAATTTAATTTGTTTAACCCCTCATGACCTATGATGTATAGGTACGTCATAGGTCGTGTCCCCGTACTAATTGCAGGCTTCAGCGTTGAGCCCGCATGTTTTGCAGCACAACGGCTGATTTCATAAGCTGACATGTGCCTCTAACAGCCCCCAGTGGAATCGCAATCCACCCACAGTATTAACATGTTAAATGCCACTGTCAATCTCTGACAGCGGCATTTAACATGCTGGCGCCGAAAGCACATCACAAACCCTACCTATCGATGCCGTGTCACATGACCGCGGGTCGCCGATGGGTTGGCATGACAACCCAGGGTCTGCTGGACACCCCTGTGGTTGTCATTGCTGGACTGAAATAAGCGCCACCCTGTGGCTGGCGCTCATAGCAGATGATCATTTTAGTTACACATAGCAGCAAATTATCGCAGCTTCTAGTCTCCCATAAAGACTATTGAAGCCAGTGAAAAGTAAAAAAAAAATAAATAAATAAAAAAGTACAAAAGTTCAAATCACCCAGCATTCGCCCCATTAAAAAAACAAACAAAGAGAAAATACACATTTTGCGGTATTGCTGCCATCAGAAATGCTTGATGCCTGAATTAATCCGAATGGCATAATGAAAAAAAATTGAAAGGCCAGAATTACGTATTTTTGGTTGCCGCTACATTGCAAAGACATGCAAAAACAGGTGATCAAAACATTGCATCTACACAAAAATGGTGTCAATAAAAACTCCAGATCCTGAAAAATTGAGACGCAACGGGTCTCAAAAAATTTCCCCATTTTTATTTTTTTTTTTGCAAACTTTGGATTTTTTTTTCACCAATTAAATAAAACACAATCTATACATGTTTGGTATCTGTGAACTCGTAATGACCTGGAAAATCATAATGGCAGGTCAGTTTTAGCATTTAGTGAATACGGTAAAAAACAACAACAACAAAAAAAACAATTAATAAGATGTGTAGTAGAGGGGTGACAAGGACACTAAACTTCAGGAGGGCAAATTTCCAACGGATGAGAGAGGATCTTGGTGCAATTAACTGGGACGATATCCTGAGACATAAAAGTACACAAAGAAAATGGGAGACATTTATTAGCATCCTGGATAGGACCTGTGCACAGTATATACCGTATGGGAATAAACATACTAGAAATAGGAGGAAACCAATATGGCTAAATAAAGCTGACAAAAAGAAAGCATTTAGAGAATTAAAGGAAGTAGGTAGTGAGGAGGCATTAAATAAATACAAAAAATTAAATAAATTATGTAAAAAGCAAATCAAGGCAGCAAAGATTGAGACAGAGAGACTCATTGCTAGAGAGAGCAAAAATAACCCCAAAATATTCTTTAACTACATAAATAGTAAGAAACTAAAAAATGATAGTGTTGGCCCCCTTAAAAATAGTCTGGGTGAAATGGTGGATGAGGATGAGGAAAAAGCCAATATGCTAAATGACTTTTTTTCATCAGTATTTACAAAAGAAAATCCCATGGCAGCCAATATGACTAGTGATAATAATTCCCAATTTAATGTTACCTGCTTAACCCAGCAGGAAGTATGGAGGCGTCTAAAAATCACAAAAATTGACAAATCTCCGGGCCCGGATGGGATACACCCCCGAGTACTGCAAGAATTAAGTACAGTCATTGATAGACCATTATTTTTAATCTTTAAAGAGTCCATAATAACAGGGTCTGTACCACAGGACTGGCGTATAGCAAATGTGGTGCCAATATTCAAAAAGGGGACAAAAACTGAACTCGGAAATTATAGGCCAGTAAGTTTAACCTCTACTGTGGGTAAAATCCTGGAGGGCATTCTAAGGGATGCTATACTGGAGTATCTGAAGAGGAATAACCTCATGACCCAGTATCAGCACGGGTTTACTAGGGACCGATCATGTCAGACTAATTTGATCAGCTTCTATGAAGAGGTAAGTTCTGGTCTGGACCAAGGGAACCCAGTAGATGTAGTGTATATGGACTTTTCAAAAGCTTTTGATACGGTGCCACACAAAAGGTTGATACATAAAATGAGAATAATGGGGATAGGGGAAAATATGTGCAAGTGGGTTGAGAGTTGACTCAGGGATAGGAAACAAAGGGTGGTTATTAATGGAGCACACTCGGACTGGGTCACGGTTAGTAGTGGGGTACCACAGGGGTCAGTATTGGGCCCTCTTCTTTTTAACATATTTATTAATGACCTTGTAGGGGGCATTCAGAGTAGAATTTCAATATTTGCAGATGACACTAAACTCTGCAGGGTAATCAATACAGGGGAGGACAATTTTATATTACAGGCTGATTTATGTAAGCTAGAAGCTTGGGCTGATAAATGGCAAATGAGCTTTAATGGGGATAAATGTAAGGTCATGCACTTGGGTAGAAGTAATAAGATGTATAACTATGTGCTTAATTCTAAAACTCTGGGCAAAACCGTCAATGAAAAAGACCTAGGTGTATGGGTGGATGACAAACTCATATTCAGTGGCCAGTGTCAGGCAGCTGCTACAAAGGCAAATAAAATAATGGGATGCATTAAAAGAGGCATAGATGCTCATGAGGAGAACATAATTTTACCTCTACACAAGTCACTAGTGCGACCACACTTAGAATACTGTGCACAGTTCTGGTCTCCGGTGTATAAGACAGACATAGCTGAACTGGAGCGGGTGCAGAGAAGAGCAACCAAGGTTATTAGAGGACTGGGGGGTCTGCAATACCAAGATAGGTTATTACACTTGGGGCTATTTAGTTTGGAAAAACGACGGCTAAGGGGTGATCTTATGTTAATGTATAAATATATGAGGGGACAGTACAAAGACCTTTCTGCTGATCTTTTTAATCATAGACCGGTGACAGGGACAAGGGGGCATCCTCTACGTCTGGAGGAAAAAAGGTTTAAGCATAATAACAGATGCGGGTTCTTTACTGTAAGAGCAGTGAGACTATGGAACTCTCTGCCGTATGATGTTGTAATGAGTGACTCATTGCTTCAATTTAAGAGGGGACTGGATACCTTTCTGGAAAAATATAATATTACAGGGTATATATATTAGATTCCTTGATAAGGCGTTGATCCAGGGAACTAGTCTGATTGCCGTATGTGGGGTCGGGAAGTTATTTTTTTTCCCCATGATGGAGCTTACTCTTACCACATGGGTTTTTTTTGCCTTCCTCTGGATCAACATGTTAGGGCATGTTAGGCTATGGGTTGAACTAGATGGACTTAAAGTCTTCCTTCAACCTTAATAACTATGTAACTATGTAATTGTGGAATAGCACTTATTTGCAATTTCACCGCGCTTTGAATTTTTTCCAGTTTTCCAGTACATGATATGGTAAAACCAATGGTGTAGTTCAAAAGTATAACTCATCCTGCAAAAAACAAGCCCTCATACAGCCATATTGAACAAAAAATAAAAATGTTGTGGCTGTGGGAAGACAGGGAGCAAAAAGCGAAAATGCAAAAACAGAAAACCTGAAGGTCGAAAAGGGGTTAAGATGCCATTCTGGGTATTTTAAAAAATGTCAAAATGGATAACCCCTTTAAAGTTGCTAATAAAAAAAATGCTCAGATATCTCATTACCGACTTACTTAAAAAGTTGTATTGCACATGTAATGTTAACTCATCATCAATATTTTGGTTGTGCAATTAGTTTCATTCCAGCTGCTTCTTTCATACAATACAATGTTTTATTATTGGAAGCTATGTGAATGTGATCTTTGGTCTGAACACCAGCCTAGTGCATGCTTTCCTATGTAGACAGTAGGTCAGTCTCTAACTTTCAGTGATCTACAGGATGACACCATCAGCTATCATTTCTCTCCTGGCAACTATCAGTCACCTCCTCTACCCTCCAAGCTCCAACTTCCTTGTTCTCTTGTATGTCTCACATGCAGCTGCAGATATTATTTCTGCTTTATATAAGAGAGAAGTGAGTCCATACAATGATTCTTTTCTGTTATAAAATTCTACTCTTTCACACTGACTATAATATCTGTTCACAATGTATTGAAAAACTCCCTTGCATTTTATGAGATGTAACTTCAGTCTTCCTGGCACCTGCTTGCAAGAGCAGACAGGTTTTTATTTAATCGTATGAACATATATTTAATGCCTTCCCGACCTCCGCCGTACTATTACTGCGGAGGTCGGGTCCCCTGCTTTGATGTGGGCTCCGGCGGTGAGCCCACCTCAAAGCCGGGACATGTCAGCTGTTTTGAACAGCTGACATGTGCCCGCAATAGCGGCGGGTGAAATCGTGATTCACACGCCGCTATTAACCAGTTGAATGCCACTGTCAAACGCTGACAGCGGCATTTAACCGGCGCTTCCGGCCGCGTGGCCGGAAATGATCGCATCGCCCACTCCCATCACATGATCGGGGGTCGGCGATGCGTCAGGATGGTAACCATAGAGGTCCTTGAGACCTCTATGGTTACTGATGTCAGCCTGCTGTGAGCGCCACCCTGTAGTCGGCGCTCATAGCAAACCGGCAATTCAGCTATATAGCAGCGATCTGATGATCGCTGCTATGTAGCAGAGCCGATCGTGTTGTGCCAGCTTCTAGCCACCCATGGAGGCTATTAAAGCATGGCAAAAGTTTAAAAAATGTTTTAAAAATTATGAACAAAATAAAAAAAAATATAAAAGTTTAAATCATCCCTATTTCGCCCCATTCAAAATAAAACAATAAAAAAAATAAAACCTACACATATTTGGTATCGCCGCATTCAGAATCGCCCGATCTACCAATAAAAAAAAGGATTAAATTACAAAAAGAAAAAGAAAAAAGAGAGCCGCACAGCTGCAGAGTCCTGAGAAACGTTCAGCTGAGACTTTCAATCAAAGATAAATCCGACACATAGCAGGAGGTACTCAGCGTGAGAAAAAAAGAGGATCAAACGCTAGTAAGTCATAAAGTAACACGCGATAGCACTCACCAGTCCTGGAGTCAAAGATTCCTTTATTCAATATGCATGTAAATCTTCACGGCACGGGGGAGCAGGGCAGTGAAAGGAGTGTGCAGGAGGAGACGACGGCTGTTTCGCGCTTCACACAGCGCTTCTACGGGTCCATGTGAACGCATTATGCGTCAATATGAAATTGAGGCTACCACAGACAAAATCAATATAGGCAGAGCTCCTATCCACAGTTTCCAGGATCCGTCTGATTGTTTCCACTCCTAAAGTTTGTGGGATGTTGGTATACAGACTCACCACATCGATGGATGCCAGGGAGAACCCCGGCTGCCACACAAAAGTCTGAACGTGGTCCAAAAACGAGTTGGTGTCCTTAATGTAAGAAGGGAGTGGAAACAATCAGACGGATCCTGGAGACTGTGGATAGGAGCTCCGCCTATATTGATTTTGTCTGTGGGAGCCTCAATTTCATATTGACGCATAATGCGTTCACCTTTCTTGATGTTTGGTACAGACAGACCACGGGGACTGCCATGGGGACCCCGGCTGCATGTACTTTTGCTAATTTATTTTTGGCTGTTTTTGAGGAAGATTACGTATACTCAGCAAAAAATATTTTTTTGAAACATATAAAATTATATCTCAGATATGTGGACGATATTTTTGTTATTTGGGACGGTACTGAAGACGATTTTAGAGCTTTTGTGGGTTTTTTGAATAAGGTCAACAATATGGGAATGTCATTTACCCATAATTTTGGGGGCACTAAATTGGAGTTCTTAGACGTATCAGTGGATATTCAGGAGGACAGAATGCATACTTCTGTTTTTCGCAAGCCCACCGCTGTGAATTCAGTATTACATTTCAATAGCTTCCATCCCAAAGATACAAAAAAATCAGTACCCTTTAGCCAGCTACTGAGAACCCGTAGGGTTAACAACACACAGAGGGGTTTCGAGCAGCAATCAAAAGAGCTATGTCAGAGGCTGTATGAAAGAGGGTACCCCAACGAGTTATTGCAGTCTACCCTCGAACGTGTCAATCATCATTCTAGGGGGGCTAGAAAACCGGACCACGATTTGGCAGATCGACGGTTTACTTTCTGTTTCCAATATGGTCCTATGGATCAGGAAATCAGATCCATTATCAGAAAGCACTGGCACGTCTTAGAGAGGGATAAAGATCTGATGGGTAGAGTAGCTGGGGGACCTCTGATCTCCAATAGACACGGCACTTGGATTAGAGATGTGTTGGTCCAGAATCGTGTCAAGAGACAAAAAGAGAGAATTACTTGGTTGGACCAAGCTGCTCCCAGGGGTAATTTTCGGTGTGGCCATTGCCCGTTTTGTCAATCTCATATCCCTGGACAAATTCTGAATTTTGGACCAACAACATACACGGTACAGCAATTCATTTCTTGTAAAACCGATTTCGTGGTTTATGTAATTTTCTGCCCCTGTAAGAGATTTTACATCGGAAAAACCATCCGTAAAATGTATGTCCGTTTTAGAGAACATTGCAGGTCTGTTCTCTCAGGAAAAGGGGCACCAAGACTGATTGCACATGTCAGGGAATCCCATGGGGGTGACCAGGCGGTCCTGACATTTGCAGGTATTGAAAGAGTTAAATTACCAATACAAGGGGGTGATTTACATAAACTACTATTGAAAAAAGAGGCCAATTGGATTATGCGTGCGTGCGCTACAGGCCCTGCTGGCCTTAATGACAGAATAGATATGTCAGTCTTCCTATAGAGTGTTTTTTCTTGCTGGTTAAGAGCTGACATACATATGTCCTCCTTTTTGTCTGTGTTCAGACCCTGAGTTCCTAATTGCTAACTCTTAATCTTTGTGAGTTCTAATATTGATAGTGATCTCCTTATTTATACCTTGGAGGTAATAGTAGTTCACCACACTATTTAAATATGCTTCGATAACTTGCTCTCCTTTGTTGTCCACGGACTCATACATCATATGTGAGATACGGTGAGTCCGCCTCTCTATAGTTGGCACTTGACGCATATAGCGTTGTTACGCAGAAAGAATATGGGAGCAAGAGTCTCATAATAATAGATGCGGCTCACTATACTGTTTTGTTTGTATTACCGTTACCTTATGTGAATTGTGCTTATTGTTTTTAAATGTTTTTATTTTCACATTATGCACCTTTTTCATGTCTGATTGGTTTGTGACAAAGGTGGAGTTTGTATACTCACCTATTTCTTCCAGCGTCACTTCCTCCAGACATGGACCCGTAGAAGCGCTGTGTTAAGCGCGAAACGGCCGTCGTCTCCTCCTGCACACTCCTTTCACTGCCCTGCTCCCCCGTGCCGTGAAGATTTACATGCATATTGAGTAAAGGAATCTTTGACTCCAGGACTGGTGAGTGCTATCGCGTGTTATTTTATGACTTACTAGCGAAAAAAAAAGGATTAACCTGATCGCTAAACGGCGTAGCGAGAAAAAAATGTGAAACCCCAGATTTACATTTTTTTTGGTCGCTGCGACATTGCATTAAAGTATAATAACGGGTGATCAAAAGAACATATCTGCACAAAAGTGGTATCATTAAAAACACCAGCTCGGCACGCAAAAAATAAGCCATCAACCAACCCCAAATCACGAAAAATGGAGACGTGAAGTTTGGAATTATTTTTACCACTTAGATAAAACGTAACCTAGACATGTTTGGTGTCTGTGAACTCGTACTGACCGGGAGAATCATAATGGCAGGTCAGTTTTAGCATTTAGTGAACCTAGCAAAAAAGCCAAACAAAAAACAAGTATGGGATTGCACTTTTTTTGCAATTTCACCGCACTTGGAATTTTTTCCCCATTTTCTAGTACACGACATGCTAAAACCAATGATGTCGTTGAAAAGTGCAACTTGTCCCGCAAAAAACAAGCCCTCACATGGCGATATTGACGAAAAATAAAAAAGTTATGGCTCTCGGAAGGAGGGGAGTGAAAAACGAGAACGCAAAAATGGAAAAGGGCAAGGTCGTGAAGGGGTTAAACATCATATAAGAATAAATAAACGAAAAACAGTGATTGAAAAGAACAAAGGAACAGAAAGCAGACAGGTAGAAATCTGTCACAAGCAGGACACAGGGAAATAGGCTGAAACTGCATTGCATACAGACACAATGAGTCTCTGCAGTCTGCAGTTTCACTTTTGCCCCTTAAAGGGGTTGTCCACTACTTTCAATTATCCCCCCAATGTATCCCCCCGGGGCCCCTGACAAATTGTGTAAATACCTTGCGTTGCCTTTTTCACCTGTGAGCGGCGCTATGCTGGTGGCTGAGTCCGGGTCACGTGACCCCCAGGCTGCAGCCACCACTAATTTCCGCTGACGTCACGTCAATTTCCAGACTCTGGTGCGTCGGCGTCCGGTGCCGTGGCGGCAGCTGGTGCTGTGGTGGCGGCCGGTGCGTCAGCGGCTGGTCCCGCGGCAGCAGCCGGTGCCGTGGCGTCGGCGGCCAGTGCGTTGGCGGCCGGTCCCGCGGCGGCGGCCGGTGCCGTGGCGGCGGCGGCCGATGCGACGGCGGGGATCTGCGTGGTGCTGAAGGTGGCTGTGCGGTGGTGGTAGCGGCGGCGTTGTCTCTGTGTGCAGGCATGTCTGATGGGACTACAAGTCCCATCGGGCTCTGCCTGCTACGGTGACAGTGAGTGACACATTAGCCAATGATGGGACAGTAGTAGTCCCATCATCCGACTAATGTGTTGAATGTAAAAAAAAACAAAGAAAAAAAAAACATATACAGTACATACATACATAGAACACATACAGAACATGCGGCATGTGACGACATGCGGCATGCGACGACATGCGGCATGCGACGGCATGCGACGACATGCGGCATGCGCCATGCAACGACATGCGCCATGCGGCGACATGCGGCATGCGACAACATGCGGCATGTGACGGCATGCGACGA
This sequence comes from Ranitomeya variabilis, assembly GCF_051348905.1. NCBI lineage: Eukaryota > Metazoa > Chordata > Amphibia > Anura > Dendrobatidae > Ranitomeya > Ranitomeya variabilis. The sequence goes on from NC_135233.1 coordinate 891,897,054, forward strand.
CATGCGACGACATGCGCCATGCGGCGACATGCAGCATGCGACGACATGCGCCATGCGACGGCATGCGGCGACATGCGGCGACATGCGACGACATGCGACGACATGCTGCATGCGATGACATGCGGCATGCAACGGCATGCAACGACATGCGGCATGCGACGACATGCGGCATGCGACGACATGCGCCATGCGACGACATGCGGCGACATGCGGCATGCGACGGCATGCGACAACATGCGCCATGCGATGACATGCGCCATGCGACGACATGCGGCATGCGGCGACATGCGGCGACATGCGCCATGCGACGACATGCGCCATGCGACGACATGCGCCATGCGACGACATGCGCCGACATGCGGCATGCCGCATACAGTACATACATACAGTACATACATACATACAGACATACAGTGCATACATACAACATACATATAGACACACAGTACATATAACAGAGTATATACTCACCAACACTTGTCACTTTGATCCCCAAAGCCATTGTCATCTGTAAAAAATATTAAAATAATAAACAACCAATATACTACCTGATCCGCAGAAATCCAATTAAAACGAGTGTCCCTCGATGATCTCCCGTGGAGAGCAGGAGCATCTGCTGATGCGACCACTCTCCAGGGGCTCCAGGAACACAATGAGGGGAGGAAGGTATCCTTCCACAATGTATTCCCCACAATGTATTCCTACGCCCCTGTGAGAAAATAGTCCCTAGTCTCACTTTATGGCATTGCTGTATGAGAAAGTTCCCACGCAGCTTTTTGCCATAAAGTGAGACCAGTGAACTTTAGTAACCTCAGTGATGCACTGCAGGAGCCATTGTCTCCTGTCAGTGTGTCACTGAGGGTCCTATAGAGCAGTGACATCACCCAATGTCACTGTTCTATAGGGGAGATCGTCGTGGGACACTCGTTATTAATTGGACTACGGCGGACAGGTAGTATGCGGTTTATTATTTTACGTTTTTTGCAGGGGCTGAAGTATGATAAGTATGGTTAAATGAAGAATATTAAAATACTTTTTCCTAATGTGTGCGTGTTTTATTAACCCTTTTTTAGTATTGGATTAATAACGGATAGGTGTCTTATTGACGCCTCTCCGTTATTAACCCGGCTTAATGTCACCTTACAATAGCAAGGTGACATTAACCCCTTATTACCCCATATCCCACCGCTACATGGGAGTGGGAAGAGAGGGGCTAAGTGCCGGAATTGGCGCATCTTACAGATGCGCCATTTCTGGGGCGGCTGTGGACTGGTATTTGTAGCTGGGGGGGGACCAATATCCATGGCCCCTCTCTAGGCTATGAATATCAGCCCGCAGCTGTCTGCATAGCCTTTCTGGCTATAAAATATAGGGGGACCCCACGTCATTTTTTTTGGGGGGTCCCCCTATTTTAATAGCCAGTAAAGGCTACACAGACAGCTGTGGGCTGATATTCATAGCAGGCTACAAATATTGGCCCCCGGCCGTCGGCTTTCCCCCTCTGGCGCTGAAAACGTCGTTTTTTTCCGGTTTTTTATTAAACGCTCATTAAGGCCTGTTTCACACTTGCGTCGGTACGGGTCCATCGCTATGCGTCGGGCCGACGTACCGACGCACGTTGTGAAATTTGTGCACGTTGTGGGCAGCGGATGAAGTTTTTCAACGCATCCGCTGCCCATTCTGAAGTTCGGGGAGGAGGGGGCGAAGTTTTGGCCGCGCATGCGCGGTAGAAAATGGCAGACGCGACGGATGTGCCAACGGTCCGCCAAAACACGACGCATCCGTTGCACGATGGGCGCGACGTGTGGCCATCCGTCGCGATCCTACACTAATACACATCTATGGGTAAAAAACGCATCCTGCGAGCACATTTGCAGGATCCGTTTTTTTCCCAAAAAGACGGATTGCTAAAAACGCAAGTGTGAAAGTAGCCGAAACATCGGCCTTTCTATTATATCTATTTAGATTGTGAGTCCCAACGGGGACAGTGACGATAATGTGTGCAAACTGTAAAGCGCTGCAGAATATGTTAGCGCTATATAAAAATAAAGATTATTATTATTATGGATATATCTATCCATAGATATATTTATAGATAGATATATCTATAGATACATAGATGTATCTATCCATATATTTGGCTGCTTTCACACATCAGGTTTTTGCCATGAGGCACAATCCGGCGAGTTTTGAAAAAAACGGATCCATTTTTTTCCGCAGGATCCGTTTTTTTCTCATAGAGTTGTATTAGCGCCTGATGGCCACACGTTTCATCCGTTTTTTGCTGGATCCGTCAAAAAAGCTGTTTCCGCCGGATGGAAAACACATACAGAGGAACGTTTTTCCTGTCCGGCGAAAAAAACGCACAGCGACGGATCCGGCAAAAAAACGTATGAAACTGAGCTGTGAAATGATGAATCCGGCCTTGGAATCCGTTTTTTTCATGCATGTTTTTATTCAAATCATGCACATTTTCCGTTTATTTACTTATTTCCAAAAACGGCATTAAAACCGCACATAAACCGCACCAAAAAAAGCATCAAAACTGCACCAAAAACTGCATCAAAACCTGGTGCAGTTTTGCAGTTTTGGTGCGGTTTTGATGCAGTTTTTGGTGCGGTTTTGATGCAGTTCTTGGTGTGGTTTTGGTGCAGCTTTTTCCGCAGCATGTGCACAACAAGTCTGCGGCTCCCATAGACTTACATTGGTTGTGCACTACACTGCGGATTTGATGCAATTCAGTGCGGCAAAAAACGCTGCGGATCTGCAATCAGATCTGCAACGTGTGCACACAGCCTTAGCATTTAGTGAACCTAGCAAAAAAGCCAAGCAAAAAACAAGTGTGGGATTGCACTTTTTTTGCCATTTCATTGCACTTTGAATTTTTTTCACATTTTCTGTTACACGACATGGTAAAACCAATGAAGTCATTCAAAAGTAGAACTTGTCCCGCAAAAGATAAGCCCTCACATGGCTATATTGACAGAAAAAATATGGCTCTGGAAAGAAGGGGAGCGATAAACGAAAACAAAAAAGCTCCAGGGGTGAAGGGGTTTAGAAACATGGATATGGACATATCTATGGAAATAGACATAGATATATCTGTATCTATCTATCTATCTATCTATCTATCTGTTATCTATCTATCTATCTGTGTAATGGAGTGTGGGTTGGACAAATGTAAAAGAGGAGGTTGGACAGAAATGACATCACAAATCTTTTTGAAGCTAGAGGGGGGAGAGGAGGGAGGGGTTGGGGTGTGTTTTGGAGTGGCTGTGGTAGGTTCGTGCTTAGTAGCAGTGCAAAGCATCATGGAACTTGTTGTATTAGAGCACAATAACTCAGGAGAAAGGAAGTTGTCGATTAACCCCATGAGAGCTGAATCCAGCACTAAAGATGTGCTGCTACAGCATGATAAAAGGTAATATTGCTAAAATAAACACAGTAGATGTTTTCAGTGGCCCATAATAGCAAGATTTATGAAAAAAAAAAAAAAGGTTATAGTAGTGGACAACTTCTTTAAATATGAGCACAGCAAATGAAATGTGATGAGAATCCATCCCCTCTACAAAGACAAAGGCGTCATGGTAAATGTAGTTTTCATTTGTTGAAACATAGTTGTATCAAAATTGCAGACAACCAATAAATAGGCATGTGAATTACAGCAGATATACAACACATAGATCCTCACTATTATTATTTATTAATAGCCTATGATGCAGTATATACCGTATGCAAAATAAGTTCTGGATTGCTGCTTTAAAAATAATTCAAAAAGCATAATAGTCATAGTTTTCAACTCTCCCTGAGCATCCCAGGCAGAAGAAGAACAGATGAAACCTCCTGGACTATTAGAAGAGATAATTAATATTCGAGGAATCACCAAAGCCTTAAAAAACATTTGGAAAATCTATATTTATAGACATATTTTAGTATGTGACCCCGTGAAACTCTGTTACTAGTCAATACCTAAGAATCCACACACACATTCTGGGAGCAAGGAAGAGATTTGGAGGGCCATGGCCGGGAAAAGCTCTGTGGATGTTAAGAAAAATTTCTGGTGGCACGGTTTGCATACTAAAATCACTGTCCATTGTCACTTTCTCCATAAGGAGAAACATTACCCCTTGGATCCCAGTTAGAAGCCTCTCACCCATCCAAACCAGATCTCATACTTTGCATTCATGAGGGGCAGCACCCCCAAACACTGTCTGCAAATTGAGATTCTGGTTTGGCTTTTATCCTAAGCCATGTGATAAGACTCGTTAAAGGGTCAAAATCGACTTTTAGGATTACTATTTCCAATAAGTAGGACCTCTAGTCCTCTTCCTCTCTGAAGAGGCAATTTGCATATGTGATCAAATTGAAAATTCATTGTTTCATCTATGATCGCAAGCCGTCCTAGCCCAGATACAGCAATATAGTCCCAAACCATGGTACCACCACAATGTTTCACAGATGGTATGAGGATTTTATGCTGTAATGCAGTGTTTTTTTTACGTCCATCATAATACTTCTCATGGAAACCTAAAAAAGGTCTATTTTGTTCTCTTCCTCCCACAAAACATCATTCTACTTGTCTTCTAGCTTGTCCATGTGATCTTTATCAACTGTACATGGCAGACCCAAGCATACTAACATTTGCTAATGTGAAAGAGGCCTTTAGTTGTTTAGAGGTTAGATTGGGTTCCTTTATGACTTTGCAGACTATTGTGCATCTTGGTCTTGGTCTGATTAAAAACCTAATCCATAAATCTAGCCTAATGTAGTGACTTATGCGGCTTTTCATTGGCTGTAATAAGGGAACATTTTAGAGTTTGCGTTATGGTTGCGATATACAGACGTTCTGAGGTTCTACTGAACTGAACTTAGATTCCATAGGATCCTCTGGTCAAGTAAATCTGTTTCAGCAGGACAACAGGATCTCTAAATATTATGCCTTTGCTACAGGTGCTACAAAGCTCCCTTATTATACCATTTGGGCAGGAAGGTAACTAAGATGCATGTAGACATAATACAGTTGTAGATAACTTACTCTTTGGTATAAATGCCCTCACTAATAATTCTAACACTTGTTTTCTCTTTTTAGCATTTGATACCTAAGTAGGATATTGGACACACTTATAATAAGTGGCTTACGGTCAACTTGTGATTTATTCTGTTTAGAAAATCTAAAAAATATATTTAAATGTAGTTTTAAAAATCTTAAATGGGGGAGGATAGAAAAAAGGCAACAACTTGAGATTAAGATCCTTTAAAATGAAGACCATTTGCATGGCCAGGCTGCCTTAATAAACGGCTCAGCTTCTTCTTGGGCTGCTCCGTTCTCTAATGATATTACAGGAGGCTTCCCATCTCATCTAATCTGTTAGTAAAATCCTAAAGTCACTTATGTCAGTCTCCAATGCCAAATGAGTCTTCCCGTAATAAGAAGATTCAGAGAATTAGTTTTCGTTTTGCAGAAAATTGCCATTGGGGCTGGCACTTTTATCTAAAAATTTCACTCGTGCATAAGCAAAAAACTCATATTATTTGGTTACATTCCATCAGTATGAGAAATAACATTGTGGAAATTCTATGCATGTTAATGATATATAGAAATCCACCTGCTTTCAGATAAAAATGAGTTTAATTTTCTGTTGCCCACTGCCTGGTTGGCCTTTCATAAATTACTTATGCACAGCTATTATTAAAATAGAGGGAAAGCAAATTAGAAAAACCTCCTATCTTTCCACTGGATTTAGCCAAAGCACGGCTGTGACAGTCAGAGTCAGCATTTTGTACAAATTCAGCTCTCTCGAAAAAATTTTGCATCTCTATACATTTCTATACCACTGTTGTAAACGCTCTGACCTGCCTTCTTACCAAATTAATCTAAATCCTTTCTAGTTTTCGACTTTAATGGAATACTCGAGAGTCCTGCTGATATATATTAATATATATTTATTGGTTCATTTGAATTCTAATATTTTGTACCATGTTTCCAATTCTACTATTCAGCTTTAAAGTGCTAGCCTCGCACAATTATAAGATTAGCAAGGAAAAAAAAAGTACACATTTCCCTTCGGACGTGACTATATGTTTGCATATTTTAGCAGCCCATGAAGCAGCAAATACTAAAGACTGTTTAAGCATTACCGCTAGCAGGAAATATTTAATTGGATTTGACACTTCATTTTAGGGTCGTTACGGTGCTCTAAGTAACTACCTGACCTCTTGGTTTTACATCTGGGGATTATGTTATTCCCGAGGTCTCAAGTCCTTGCTGCCTATAAATGTAGTCTATTGTTGGGGGAATTGTGGTCAGTTTAAGATTAAGTTTCTTTTGATGTATCAGACGACAAAGAAAATCCTATTACTTGAGTGATTAAAGATCAATTAGAAAAATGCCTTTATTCATGTTATTGATACACAATAAATCAGTGGACACATACTCGTAATCATATTATAGGGCTGAACTGTGGTGCGTGTTTCAGGCAGTCATTTCTGGGGTAATTTAGAAACAAGCTACTTTTGACGTCGATATTTCGAAACCAGTTTATGGAAAAATCATACGAGGTAACATATACTACGGTTCATTGCTATTATTTAGACTAATTTAGTCCTTATAATAATGGTATACCAGGAAACCTGAAGGAGAAGAAATGATCCACCTTCTGGTCCAAATACATTAAAATGTAGGTCTCTATTTTCCAGAGATAAAATAAACAAAAATGGAAAAACAATCACTTATTCCAATTCTCATCCCAATTATTACTGAATTTAAAGAGAATTTGTCAGAACAATCCATCCTCCCTTAAAAAAAAATATTTATGTGGTTATGTTGCTCTCTAAGAGATAATGTCCATTGCTCGCTGAATTAAAGATCACTGTTTAAATTCATATGTAAATTAGACTTAAGTGCTCTGGGAGTCTCAAAGCACTTTCCAAGCCTCTGCCTCCCTTTCGCATTCAGCATCACTTTCCTCTGCTCAACTCACAGTTCACTGAATGTGTAGTCAAGCCACTGAGTTGTCAGGTAAGCAGAAGAAGGTGCTGAACAAGGAGTAGAGCCAGGGAGGCAAAGGCTTGGGAGAGTTTTGACACTCCCAGAGCACTTAAAGGGGTATTCTTAAGTTTGGAAGTTATCTCCTATCTATCCCCTATCATTGTCGGGACCTTCACCGATCCTGAAAACTGGGGCAATGAAGAGACTTGTGTGAATGGAGTGGTTGCTAATCATGGAAACTGCAGCTCCATTCATTCTCATTGGGTTGGCCAGAGATAACGAGTACTGCACTCGTATGCTCATTGGCACTCCCATTCATACAAAGTTCTTAGGATTGGTAAGGTATCCCCTATACCATGGATAGAGGATAACTTCCAAACTTAAGAATATATCTTTAAGCCTCTTTTGCATTTTTAGGTCATGTAGAGATAGACTACATACAGGGCCGGTGTTTGGCACAGGCAGACGCCTGGGGCCCCCACCTACAAAGGGGGACCCCTACATCTGCAACCCCTGTATGAAGTGCCCAGAGGGTGTACAGCAGTGAAGCAGCAGTCCCAGAGCGTCTCTCCCAAACCCCCCTTGAGTCCCCCTCAGTGCAGTGATTTAGTCATGTGGTCCAGGAGCTCTGTGCTGTTTGCTGTAGGATCAGGCTTCACAGTCACATACAGCAGCCATCAGCATAGGCTCTGACCACAGTCACTGCTTGTAATCTGACAGGGCAACCTGCTGTCACTACTGTCTGGATGACACAAGGCAGGAATATTGTCTGCTGAATCAGGGCATTTATTATATAGAAATAAATGAATTCCCACGTGAAACAATAAGGGTAAACTATACACATATATAGTACAGGTGTGCATAGGAATCAGCGTTTTTGGTGCATTTTTTTTGCAGCCAAAGCCTGCTCTCTTGGCAGTAAAAACACTGCTTTCAAAACACCCATTTTTTAGGGTATGTGCAGAGGATCCAGAAATGGCAGCACCTTGGACGCAGTGGACATGTGCTGCGTCCAAAGTGCTGCCATGTTTTGAACACAGGTGATTCCGCGTGTGTTCATTGAACTGTGTGGAATTACCACGTCCTATACATTGCACAAGAGAGATTTCTCTTGCGGAGACTCGCATCTACACCAGATAAGTTGGCATGCTGAGGTCTGGAGAGACGCGCCGCATGTCCGTCTCCGCAGGTGAGGTGCGGGTGTCAGTGCACGCATAGTAGAGATAAAATTTCTTGAAATCCCATCCACTATACTGTAACATCTGGCCGCTGCGGGTTGGACGCAGCACAAGTACACAGCAGCCGACCTGCAGCGTTTTCTGATTGTGGGCACACACCCTTAGAGCTTTTGCTGTTTGTTTTTTACAGTTTGCATTTTGTCTACAGTACATGTTTAATAAAGTTGTTTTATTCACAAAAAACGCAGCGAAAAACAACGTTGCAACATTTGCAGCATTTTTTACTTTTTCATTGCTTTCTATGGGTGAAAAAAAATGCTGAAAGCTACACGCTTTAAAAAATGCTTTAAAAAGATTTAAAAAAGGCTGCAGTTGTGAAATTCAGTCAGGAGAAAATAAAAGGGTGTGCAGGAGATTTCTGAAAATCTCAGTTTTTGCTTGTGCTGTAAAATGCTGTAAACTTCTTATTTGCAGAAGAAAAAATTCTGCATATGAACATGGCGAAAAGCTGCTTTCCAAAGTGCCAGCAAAAACATAGGAGATTTCCGAAATCTCCTGCAGGAGCTTGTTTTTTTCTGATGGGATTTCAGAACTGTAGCGCTTTTTAAATCTGTAGCGTGTCACTTTTTTCAGTGTGTTTTCACCAGTAGAAAGCAATGAAAGAATAAAAAAGCAGCAGATATTGCAACAGCATTTTTCACTGCAATTTTTTAAGTGGTTTTGGTGAATTAAACTATTAGGTCTCGTTCACATGTTCAGTATTTCACATCAGTATTTGTAATGCAGAAACAGCAGTGGAACAATGAGGCTATGTGCACACGTTGCGGAATCTGCCGTGGATTTTTCCACGCAGATTCCTAAAAATCTGCAGGTAAGACGCCCTGCATTTTACCTGCAGATTTACGACGCAACAACCCGGTTTTTGTGCGGTTTTCAACAGCTTTTTTACACCTGCAGATTCCTATTCTGGAGCAGGTGTAAAACGCTGCAGAATCTGCACAAAGAATTGACATGCTGCAAAAAATACAACGCAGCGTTTCCGCGCGGTATTTTCCGCAGCATGTGTATGGCGGATTTTGTTTTCCATACGTTTACATGGTGCTGTACAACGCATGGAAAACTGCTGCAGAGCCACAGCAAAATCTGCAACGTGTTCACATAGCCTGAGAAACACGTCACCACTTCTGTATTTCTCACCCTCCTGGTTTTAGCTTACATATGCTGATTTTAAATACTGACCAAATACTCAACGAGTGAACGTGGCCTTAAACATACTGTAGACAAAGCAAACATCCTCACTCCAAAAAAAAGCTGAAGAAAGTGTGAAGAACACCACAAAACAAGCTGAAAAACAGGTGTTTTGAACGCAACATTTTTACTGCTAATAGAAAATAATAATAATAATAATTTTTATTTATATAGCGCCAACATATTCCGCAGCGCTTTACAACTTATAGAGGGGACTTGTACAGACAATAGACATTACAGCATAACAGAAATCACAGTTCAAAACAGATACCAGGAGGAATGAGGGCCCTGCTCGCAAGCTTACAAACTATGAGGAAAAGGGGAGACACGAGAGGTGGATGGTAACAATTGCTTTAGTTATTCAGACCAGCCATAGTGTAAGGCTCGGGTGTTCATGTACAGCTGCATGAACCAGTTAACTGCCTAAGTATGTAACAGTACAGACACAGAGGCTATTAACTGCATAAAGTGTATGAGAACATGATGCGAGGAACCTGATTATGTGTTTTGTTTTTTTTTTTCTATTTTTAATAGGCCACACAGGGATAGTTAGGTTAATGCGTTGAGGCGGTAGGCCAGTCTGAACAAATGCGTTTTTAGGGCACGCTTAAAACTGTGGGGATTGGGGATTAATCGTATTAACCTAGGTAGTGCATTCCAAAGAATCGGCGCAGCACGTGAAAAGTCTTGGAGACGGGAGTGGGAGGTTCTGATTATTGAGGATGCTAACCTCAGGTCATTAGCGGAGCGGAGGGCACGGGTAGGGTGGTAGACTGAGACCAGAGAGGAGAAAAGGTTTTGGCTACTGAAAAAAATGCTGCATGTGAACTTAGTCTTACTCTGAAACGCTATGTCTATCTGTGGTGTTACATAGGACTGCAGGTGACATCTACTACATTATCTGTTCTCAGAGAGTTAGCACTGTTTTATCTGAAGAATTAAAACAAAATTAAGAGGGGGTTGGGGGCAACTCTTTGTCTTGGGCCCCCAATCTTTTCTGACCCTAGCAACGCCCCTGCATACAGCTAATAGTGGCAGACCCGTTGGCCAATAAAAGTCCCCTAAATATGGGGGCCACAGTGTGAGCACTGGCTCCAGGCCCCTCCACCAACTGTATCCGCATCCTGCTCATGTACTGTAACCTAAATGTTTGTGTGATTTTACAATGTTAGCATTTGGGGCCCCACTTTAAATTTTTGCCTAGGGCCCCACTTTGTCTAAAACCGGCCCTGACTACATAAATAAAGGTGTGAATGATCTTTCAAAGAGCAACATGACTATTTAAACAGTTTGAGAGGATGGATCTTGCTGAAGATTCCCTTTAAAAGTTGTCAGGTTTTTGCTATGTAATCTGAGAACAACACGATGAAGAGACAGATTATGATTCCAGTGATGTATCACTTACTGGACTGCTTCCTGCAGTTTTGATAAAATCAATGTTTTATCTGCTGCAGTTCTCTAAATGCTGAGCCCTGAATAACCCACTGATTGAGAACTTTCTGTATACAATGTACATAAGCACAAAGCTGCTAATCAATGGTGGGGGCTGGGATACACAGAGCAGGAGGACTACATGGCATGAGTCACCTACTCCTGTAGTGATAATCTCCTGCTGATAAAACATTAATTTTCTTGAAATTACAGCAACATAAGTTATATATTGCTGGAAATAGGGTCTCTGTTCCTAAATCATGCAGGTCTCACATTAAATAGTAAAAAAAATGGTGTATCCCAGGACCAGCGTCACCACCCAGCGTACCTGGGCAAGTGCCAGGGCCATGAGCAAGTGGAGGGGCCCACTCCCCATTGAGGACACCAATATGCTATGGGGCCCATGAGTCGGGGGGCCCAATGCCACCCATGCTTTAAACTGTTTGCAATACTTACCGTACCTCTCCTTGTTCTCTGCTGGCTGCAAGTCCAGTCTCTTCCGCATCTTGTGACTCAGTGACGCCTCAGGACAGAGGGTGCGATGACGTCACTACAGCGCGCCTTCTGTCCTGAGCCGTGCAGAGAGGCAAAAGTCGTTGAAGAGACAGGATCTGCAGCCAACAAGCAGAGGTATTTGATTTTTTTAATGTATAGAGAATTATATGGGCTCCATTCTGTATTGAGCATTATATGGGGCCCATTCTGTATGGAGCATTATATGGGGTCCACACTCTATGGAGCTATATATGGGGCCCATTCTGTATGGAGCATTATATGGTGCCCATACTGTATGGAGCTATATATGGGGTCCTTTCTGTATAGAGCTATATATGGGACCCATACTGTATGGAGTATTATATAGGGTCTATACTGTATGGAGCATTATATGGGGTTCATTATGTATGAAGTATTATATGTTGCCCATTTTGTATAGATCTATATATGAAGCCCATACTGTATGGAGCAATACATGGGGCCCATTCTGTATGGAACATGATATGGGGCCCATTATTCTGTATGAAGCAATTTATGGGGCTCATTATACTGTATGGTGCAATATATAGGGCTCATTACACTGTATGGTGCAATATATTGGGATCATTATACTGTATGGAGCACTATATGGATTTCATACTGAATGGAGCAATATATGGGCCCATTATACTGTATGGAGCAATATATTCCTACATGTATTAAAGGTACCTTCACACGAAACGATATCGCTAGTGATCCGTGACGTTGCAGCGTCCTGGCTAGCGATATCGTTTCGTTTGACACGCAGCAGCGATCAGGATCCTGCTGTGATGTCGCTGGTCGCTGAATAAAGTCCAGAACTTTATTTGGTCGTCCGATCGCTGTGTATCGTTGTGTTTGAAAGCAAAAGCAACGATACCAGCGATGTTTTACACTGGTAACCAGGGTAAACATCGGGTTACCAAGCGCAGGGCCGCGCTTAGTAACCCGATGTTTACCCTGGTTACCAGCGTAAAAGTAAAAAAAACAAACAGTACATGCTCACCTGCTCGTCCTCCAGCGTCTGCTTCCTGACACTTACTGAGCGCCGGCCCTAAAGTGAAAGTGAAAGCACAGCGGTGACGTCACCGCTGTGCTGTTAGGGCCGGAGCTCAGTCAGTGTCAGGAAGCAGACGCTGGGGGACGCGCAGGTGAGCATGTACTGTTTGTTTTTTTTACTTTTACGCTGGTAACCAGGGTAAACATCGGGTTACTAAGCGCGGCCCTGCGCTTAGCAACCCGATGTTTACCCTGGTTACCCGTAGACCTCGGCATCGTTGGTCGCTGGAGAGCTGACTGTGTGACAGCTCTCCAGCGATCAAACAGCGACGCTGCAGCGATCGGCATCGTTGTCGCTATCGCTGCAGTGTCGCTTCGTGTGAAGGTACCTTAACAGTAGCAGTGAGTCACCAGACTTAATTCTGCTACAGATTAAGTGATAAAAATTGATATAAAACAATAATAATGGGCAGAATTAATTTCAGCCTGTAGGTTTGACCCTCCACAACAGTAGCAGTCTTTGATGTGGCTCCTTGAGAAAATTAATTGCATACCCATGACCTATCATGCTGATCTAAAGGAAGGCAAAAATCCTATGGGGCAGACACTAATTGCCCCATATAAGGGGCAAAAATCCTTCTTGACTTCACATACTGCAATTAGACCAGATCCCTGGATTAACGTCCTATAATACAATCTGGTGGCCATGAACTGTAATATTGTATTTTTCACGAAAGGGATTCAGGCCCTCCTTGGACTTTTTTTTTTAAGTGAATCAACCATTACAATGTAACGCAGCGGGGTTTATACCTTGTTTCTTCGGCGTTACTTTTGCATATCTCTGCTTTAACCCTTGCTCCTCTCCCCCTAATGTGCAGGGATGCTGTTGTCTGTTACCTGTATGGACACTGCTCAGTTCCCTGCCACCGCTGTGCAGCTGTACATGTGCTGTGATGTCTTTGCTCTGCTGCATGGCCACTCGCATGTGCGGTCCCTGGCTGCTGCTGTGGAAGCTAGCCACGGCTTGCGAGGTCCTCTGCAGCTGGTGCATGACTTTCCACGTGTGTCCAGACTAGCAGTCGCTGACAGGTGCCCTAAGCCACAGTTCCTGTGCTGTCTGTGCTGTAATGGTTTCTGTTTGTGCTTAGGGTGCGCGCGGCCACACCTACCCTGCTTTTATTAGGGTTTGTGTGTGCACCTGGGTTGCTTCCTCAGCCTATTGCTGAGGAGCAGCTCCTATATAAATGCCCTCTTTCCTGTTAGGCATTGCGTTTCTGCGTCTTGCCTAGTGAGTTAGGTATGCCACTCCCGTTCTGTCAGCAGTCTGTTCTGGGAGAGCTGATACCTGTCTACCGCCTGTTCTTGGGGCAGAGTACCCATATCCGTTTGTATCTTGTTTTTTTCTGCCTGTTCTGGGGGCAGAGTACCCAGATCTGCCTATCTTGGAGGCTGCATATCCAGTACCTGATCCTGTCTGAACTGTGTCCTTTGTGTTATGTTCCTCAAGCCCTTTTGTGTCTGACACCCCGTACCCAGTGACTGTACTCCTGGGGCTCATCCTTTAACCCCTTAAGCCCTGAGGGTGGTTTGCACGTTAATGACCGGGCCGATTTTTACAATTCTGACCATTGTCCTTTTATGAGGTTAAACTCTGGAACGCTTCAACGGATCTTGGCGATTCTGACATTGTTTTCTCGTGACATATTGTACTTCATGATACTGGTAAAATTTCTTCGATATAACTTGCGTTTATTTGTGAAAAAAACGGAAATTTGGCAAAAATTTTGAAAATGTCACAATTTTCCAACTTTGAATTTTTATGCCCTTAAATCAGAGATATGTCACACAAAATACTTAATAGGTAACATTTCCCACATGTCTACTTTACATCGGCACAATTTTGGAACCAAAATTGTTTTTTGTTAGGGAGTTATAAGGGTTAAAAGTTGACCAGCAATTTCTCATTTTTTACAACAAAAAAAAAAACAGTATACAGGCAGAGATGCTTAACTGTTCAAGGCCCCCAACAAGGTGCAGCGGACCCAAGTTAAGATGGCAAATTGTATTGTGTATTTGCCATCTTAACTTGGCCAATATGTAAGGACCCTTGACGCGGGTTGGCAGCTTAAATATTGTGGCCATAATATCGACCAATACCTTGCATGCATTGTTATGTTTTTGGTGCACTGTATATTTTTCCAGGGTGCGGCTGGTCCCTAGATGGCTCTGTACACTGTGGCCTCTGTTCACATAGGATGCATTATGGTGAGCCCGCTACATGGCGTTATTAATAGGCTTTGAGCGATATACTTTGCATTCCTGTGTGAACACGCCACTTAGACTACTTGTTTGCACGGGTGCACCAAGCGGCCAATTCCTGATTGTAGGGTGGCTGCATTATCGGTATTATTGCACCTGTGTATTTGCCATCTTAACTTGGGTCCGCTGCACCTTGGTTAGTGCAATTGTTGGAGGTCTTGAACAGGTAAGCATCTCTGCCTGTATACTGGTGTTTTTTTTTGTTTAGAATAGTGGAGGTCTTTCCTCTTATGGTTTTTTTTTTTTTTTTTTTTTTTTCCATTTTTACAACACCATTTTTTTTTTTTTTTAGGGACCACATCTCATTTAAAGTCATTTTGAGGGGTCTATATGATAGAAAATACCCAAGTGTGACACCATTCTAAAAATTGCACCCCTCAAGGTGCTCAAAACTACATTCAAGAAGTTTATTAACCCTTCAGGTGTTTCACAGGAATTTTTGGAATGTTTAAATAAAAATGAACATTTAATTTTTTTTCACACAATTTATTTCAGCTCCAATTTGTTTTATTTTACCAAGGGTAACAGGAGAAAATGGACCCCAAAAGTTGTTGTACAATTTGTCCTGAGTACGCTGATACCTCATATGTGGGGGTAAACCACTGTTTGGGCGCATGGCAGAGCTCGGAAGGGAAGGAGCACCATTTGACTTTTCAATGCAAAATTGACTGGATTTGAGATGGGACACCATGTTGCGTTTGGAGAGCCCCTGATGTGCCTAAACATTAAAACCCCTCTCAAGTGACCCCATATTGGAAACTAGACCCCCCAAGGAACTTATCTAGATGTGTTGTGAGAACTTTGAACCCCCAAGTGTTTCACTACAGTTTATAACGCAGAGCCGTGAAAAAAAAAAAAAAAAAATTTTCCCCAAAAATTATTTTTTAGCCCCCAGTTTTGTATTTTCCCAAGGGTAACAGGAGAGATTGGACCCCAAAAGTTGTTGTCCAATTTGTCCTGAGTAAGCTGATACCCCATATGTGGGGGGGAACCACTGTTTGCGCGCATGACAGAGCTTGGAAGGGAAGGAGCGCCATTTGGAATGCAGACTTCGATGGATTGGTCTGCAGGCGTCACATTGCATTTGCAGAGCCCCTGATGTACCCAAACAGTAGAAACCCCCCACAAGTGACCCCATATTGGAAACTAGACCTCCCAAGGAACTTATCTAGATGTGTTGTGAGAACTTTGAACCCCCAAGTGTTTCACTACAGTTTACAACGCAGAGCCGTGAAAATAAAAAAACTTTTTTTTCCCCACAAAAATGATTTTTAACCCCCCAAATTTTTATTTTCCCAAGGGTAACAAGAGAACTTGGACCCCAAAAGTTGTTGTCCAATTTGTCCCAAGTACGCTGATACCCCATATGTTGGGGTAAACCCCTGTTTGGGTGCACGGGAGAGCTCGGAAGGGAAGGGAAGGAGCACTGTTTTACTTTTTCAACGCAGAATTGGCTGGAATTGAGATCGGATGCCATGTCGCGTTTGGAGAGCCCCTGATGTGCCTAAACAGTGGAAACTCCCCAATTCTAACTGAAACCCTAAGCCAAACACGCTCCTTACCCTAATCCCAACAGTAACCCTAACGACACCCCAACCCTGACACACCCCTAACTCTAATCCCAACCCTAATCCCAACTGTAAATGTAATCCTAACCCTAACTTTAGCCCCAACCCTAACTTTAACCCTAGCCCTAGCCATAACCCTAGCCCTAACCCTAACCCTAATCCTAATGGGAATGTAAGGAGGTTGCTTTCCCTGCTCCTTCCCTGGAACCACTTAGTCAGACAGCTGGGTTGTTGGGGGGAAGACTTTCTGCCCTGGACAGAGGGGACCAGGGGACTGCTGGGAAGAGGGAGGTGTGGTCAGAAAAGAGCGGGAGAGCAGAGAGAAGGCAGCGCGCCAAAGAGAGGGCAGGCTGCAGCGCCGTGCTCCCCTAAAAGTAGTGCTCCCCGTGAGGGCACTGAGGCTGAGATACCCACCAGAGTGAAGGCTGGATGTGGGGGTGTAGTTTTGGAAGCCTCCTGAATCAGAGACAGTGACTGTGCAGCCCTGATGACCGCAGTGACAAGCAGAGATCCCTGAGTGTGATAAGTAACTGCCCAGTGTGTGTGTGACAGCGTTATTACAGAGAGACTGTCAGCCTGGTACACAGAGGCTCCTGCAGCAGCGACGGAGGCTGTGCTATTTCCTGGTTCCAGTTTCACTTTGAGAAGAACAGGCTGCAGAGACTTAACCCCGGACTTTCCAGGAGACACAGAAAAGACCAGAATCTCAAGCCCTGCTGGTGACTGTATCCACGTTGGAAAAAGGACCCTCCAGTCAGGATCTCCCTGGGCTGATAAGTTACCAGAACACTCGTTAACACTTTTGATTCCGCTTAATTGTTTACTGTTTGACTCCATTAACCCCCTGTTTACTCCCTGCGAGGAGAATTTTACCCCTGTTAATAAATTCCCCTCAACAGTTGGTCTGTCTGTTCCGTGGTGACATACTCAGTACCTGCATCCTATTACAGGAAAATGGAAATAAATACATTTTTTTTAATTTTATTATTTTTCCCTAACTAAGGGGGTGATGAAGGGGGGTTTGATTTACTTTTATAGCATTTTTTATAGCAGATTTTTATGATTGGCAGCTGTCACACACTAAAAGACGCTTTTTATAGCAAAAAAGTTTTTGCGTCTCCACATTTTGAGACCTATAATTTTTCCATATTTTGGTCCACAGAGTCATGAGGTCTTGTTTTTTGCAGGACGAGTTGACGTTTTTATTGGTAACATTTTCGGGCACGTGACAGTTTTTGATCGCTTTTTATTCCGATTTTTGTGAGGCAGAATGACCAAAAACCAGCTATTCATGAATTTCTTTTGTGGGGGGGGGGGGGGGGGCGTTTATACCGTTCCACGTTTGGTAAAATTGATAAAGCAGTTTTATTCTTCGGGTCAGTACGATTACAGCTATACCTCATTTATATATATATTTTTTTTACGTCTTGGCGCTTTTATACGATACGATAAAAACTATTTTCACTATGTTCTCATACACTCTATGCAGTCAATAGCCTCTGTGTCTGTACTGCTACATACTTAGGCTGTTAACTGGTTCATGCAGCTTTACATGAACACCCGAGCCTTACACTATGGCTGGTCCAAATAACTAAAGCAATTGTTACCATCCACCTCTCGTGTCTCCCCTTTTCCTCATAGTTTGTAAGCTTGCGAGCAGGGCCCTCATTCCTCCTGGTATCTGTTTTGAACTGTGATTTCTGTTATGCTGTAATGTCTATTGTCTGTACAAGTCCCCTCTATAAGTTGTAAAGCACTGCGGAATATGTTGGCGCTATATAAATAAAATTATTATTATAATTATTATTATTTTATAGAAAAAATAATTTTTGGCATCGCTTTATTCTGAGGACTATAACTTTTTTTATTTTTTCGCTGATGATGCTGTATGGCGGCTTGTTTTTTGCAGTGCAAGATGATGTTTTCAGCAGTACCATGGTTATTTATATCTGTCTTTTTGATCGCGTGTTATTCCACTTTTTGTTCAGCAGTATGATAATAAAGCGTTGTTTTCTGCCTCGTTTTTTTTTTTATTTTTTTTACGGTGTTCACTGAAGGGGTTAACTAGTGGGACAGTTTTATAGGTTGGGTCGTTACGGACGTGGTGATACTAAATATGTGTGCTTTTATTGTTTTTGTTTTTTTATTTAGATAAAGAAATGTATTTATGGGAATAATATTTTAATTTTTTTTTCTTTATTTAGGAATTTTTTTTTTTACTTTGTCCCAGGGGGGGACATCACAAATCGCTGATCTGACAGTTTGCACAGCACTCTGTCAGATCAGCGATCTGACTTACAGTGCTCCTGGCTTACCAGCGCCTGCACTGAGCAGGCGCTTGGTAAGTCACCTCCCTGCAGGACCCGGATACAGCCCCGTGGCCATTTTTGATCTGGGGACTGCAAGGAGAGGAGGTAAGAGACGCTCGGAGCAACGCGATCACATCGCGTTGCTCCGAGGGTCTCAGGGAAGCACACAGGGAGCCCCCTCCCTGCGCGATGCTTCCCTATACCGCCGGGACACTGCGATCATGTTTGATCGCAGTGTGCTGGGGGTTAATGTGCCGGGGCGGTCCGTGACCGCTCCTGGCACATAGTGCCGGATGTCAGCTGTGATAGTCAGCTGACACCTGGCCGCGCTCCCCCCTGTGAGCGCGGCCGATCGCATATGATGTACTATCCTGTCGGTAGGAATTAAGGCCCACCCCACCTCGACAGGATAGTACATCATATGGGAGTAAGGGGTTAAAGATGGAGTCAGGAGTTCCTACTGAGCTCTTACTATTCTTTGCTCAGCCTGCTATGCGGTGCTAACCCTGTCTGGTCCAGGTCCAGTATGGCGGTGCTTGCACCATCACGCTTGAGTTCCTTCCTGATCTGGTCTGATGCCCGGAGCCTGACGGCCGTAGCTTGGAACCTGAAGATCACCTCTACCTGGTTCTGTGCCGTCTAAGTCCCAGCCTGTGTCCGATGTCCTGATGCCCTGGGCTGCCACGCCAGTGTCCCAGCTGATTACCTGGGCTGCCACGCCAGTGTCCCAGATATCTATCCTGTGTCCTATGACCTGATGTTCTGCTTTTGTCCTGATGTCCTTTCTGTGTCCGATGTCCTGATGACCTGGGCTGCCACGCCAGTGTCCCAGATGTCTATCCAGTGTCCTAATGTCCTGCCTGTGTCCTGAGGTCCACCCTGTGACAACATCCTTCTGGGATCGGTGTCTGATGTTCTCCTGCTGAGCCTGTGCTATGCCTGAGAGAGAGAGGCTGTTCTAGTAAGCCCGTGCCAGATGACCCTGGACTGCATCAACCCGTGATGACTCCTGCCATCGTCTGACGTCTGAGACGTGTACCATTCCTAGACGTGTGGAATCGGGATCCTGACATCATTATGTTTTGTTATGTACTGTGCTTTCATTTAAGTAAACTTTGTTTCTACATACCTGAAGTTGTGCGGTGTAGTCTAGTTCTGCATATTGACATCTTGTTCACATGCTCAGCTGCCACAGACCCTAGTCTGGGCAGGTTCAGGTTACTCAGGTTACTCTATGTGGTCCAGTGGGTCCATATTACGTTCCTTTTTGGGATGCTCGCCCACGCCGTCATGGTCAGGCGGAGTGAAGGCGTCGGCTCGGCCGCGGTCGCAGCCGTAACATACAACATGATGTGGCTGAGAGTTTAAGTTCTGTACTGCTTCTTCACATATTTGTATATGGACACTAGACCACCTCTAACCATTCATTTGTCCAATGCTAATGACTTCAAGTTTGGTAACCTGTTTTACTACTGCAATTCACCCATTCCCTTAACCTTGGATTTGCCGCAGTTGCCTGGCACGGACCATATAGTTGAGTTTGCTGTCCACCTACAGATTTACTATTTAGTACATAATTGTACCTTCAATTTCCTCTGCTGAAGTGCATGATCTTACTTTTACCTACATTAAACTTACATAAATCCTTCTGTATGATCATCTGCAAATATTGACATTTTTCTTTGTATGCCCTCTACAAGGTCATTAATAAATGTTTAAAAAGAAGAGGGCCCAATACTAACCCCTGTGGAACCCCATGGTTAACTTTGACCCTATCAGAGTAAATCTTTCTCTAAAGTGCTGTGGTGTTTGGAAGGACATATATTCAGCTGGATACCATAATGGAAGCAAGACTAATCCAGGGCTGCCTCCAGCTGGCTTCTCCCAACTCTGCTAGCATTAATTGAAAACTCTTTACCTATGTATACACTCGGGAGTGCAGCGGCACTGGAAAGAGCCAACCATGGGTGGAGCTGGATTTGTTTCCTCTCTAGCTATGGTTCTCTGCCATCTTTAAAGTATATTTTCAGAATTTCAGAGAAAAAAAAAAACCTGGCTGCAAATGTGCAGCCAGGTTCTGAATCATGCTGCCTGCAATTTGAGCAGCATTAATTAGTTGACAAGTATTTTTTAAAATTGTTCAGCTATCTCAGGTTAGGAATGTAAATTGATATACCCACGTAGAATAAACCATGCATTTTTTCCACAGTTTTTTTTTTTTCTTAATTGTCCAGAAAATTTGCAGAAATTAACTGTTGAATCAAAGGGGATGTAATTTTCTGAAAACTCGTGCTTGCTGTGCATTTAAAGATGCTGCTGAACTTGCACATTGTTTTGTTTGTTTTTCCTTGTGTGCTTCTAAGGGAAGCCACAAAATATATACCGTATATACTCGAGTATAAACTGACCCGAGTATAAGCCGAGACCACTAATTTTGCCACAAAAAAACTGGGAAAACTTATTGACTCGAGTATAAGCCTAGGGTGGAAAATGCAGCAGCTACCAGTAAATGTCAAAAATAAAAATAGGTACCAATAAAAGTAAAATTAATTGAGACATCAGTAGGTTAAGTGTTTTTGAATATCCATATTGAATCAGGAGCCCCATATAATGCTCCATACAGATCATGATGGGCCCAATAAGATGCTCCATATTAAAATATGCCCCATATAATGCTGCACAAATGTTGAATATGACCCCATAAGAAGCTCCATAGAGACATTTGCCCCATACAGTGCGGCACAAATGTTGATTATGGCCCCATACGATGCTCCATACAGACATTTGCCCCATATAACGCTCCACAAATGCTGATTATGGCCCCATAAGATGCTCCATACAGACATTTGCACCATATCATGCTGCACAAATGCTGATTATGGCCCCATAAGATGCTCCATAGAGATATTTGCCCCATATAATGCTGCACATGGCCCCATAAGATGCTCCATAGAAATATTTGCCCCATACAATGCTGCACAAATGCTGATTATGGCCCCATAAGATGCTTCATAGACTATTATGCCCCATATGCTGGTGCTGCGATTAAAAAAAAAAAAATTACATACTCACCTCTCGTCGCTCAGGCCCCGGCACTTGCTATAGTCACCTGTCTGCATTTCACCGCTGGGCGCTGCTGTGTCTTCTGCGTCCTCTGCACTGACTGTTCAGGCAGAGGGCGGCACGCACACTAATTGCGTCATCGCACCCTATAACCTGAGCGTCACTGCAGAGGATGTGGAAGACGGAGCGGCGCTGACGATGGAACGGGGGACAGGTGAATATCGCGCACTGCCCCCATCATACTTACCTGCTCCTGGCGCGGTCCCTGCACGTCCCTGGTTCTCCGGGCGCTGACAGCTTCTTCCTGTACTGAGCGGTCACATGGTACCGCTCATTACAGTAATGAATATGCGGCTCCACCCCTATGGGAGTGTGTGACGGGGGGGCGTACGGCAGAGCAGGAAGGGACAACAGGCCGAGGGACGATCCAACGAGATTTATTAAAGCAGGGAGCATACAACATCAAATATCCATAATGTCCTTCAAGTCCACGAGAAGTCCACAATAAGTCCAAGTAAAGAAATAGATCTGGAGGTGCTTTCCAGTAATCCCGCACCCGATAAACAAAACAATAGTCCTTCCACGAGTCCAACAGAACAGATTCGGGGGCACCTCCCGATAATCCTTGTGCCAGCTAACAAAGCAATAGTCCACACGAGTCCAAGGGATCCCAAAACAATCTCACGAACGACGAGATATGTCCTCAGCTCAAGTCTCGCCCCGTTCCCTTCCGCAGTCACAGATGGACGTGGGGTCTTGCCTCAGCTAAGAATCCCCACTCCTCCTTTAAGGATCAACTCACATCTGATCTCAAAAATAAGAATGGATTGTCTGAGCTCCTGGGATCCGCCCATGAAGGGGGGTAGGGGTCACACCTTCTATTCAATGGTTGGGTCCACCAGAAGATTCTAGACTGGTCGGCTCCGCTTAGTCTATCTAGTATGTACATTTGACTAGCCACCTGCTGTGAGGAAGAATGGCTATTCTTCACTAGTGGTGTTGACAAAGCTTAATTACATTATAGCTTAGGGCTGCAAGTATTGGGGGAAGGAGACATATTGTTACAGGTGAACTCCCAGCACAAGAAAATACATAAATTACAGCTAATAGAAACCAGAGAACAGTTACATACATTAAATGGCATATTATTCAAATACAGGACAGGGCAAAAGTACATATCATGACAGAGTGGAGTGGGGTCCATATTCATTACTGTAATGATCAGTACCATGTGATCGCTCAATACAGGAAGAAGATGTCGGTGCCCGGAGAACCAGGGACTGCCGGGACCACGCCAGGAGCAGGTGAGTATTATTAGACAGCCGCCACTCCCCCTCCCCTGCCGACCCCTGGGAATGACTCGAGTATAAGCCGAGAGGGGTAATTTTAACCTAAAAAAATAGTCTGAATTACCCGGCTTATACTCGAGTATACACTGTAGTCATCTTTTTATGTTCAAAATTAGGGTTGAGTGACTTTTACTTTTTCAGGATCGAGTCGGGTTTCGCGAAACCCGACTTTGTGAAAAGTCGGGTCGGGTGAAATCGGCCGATTATTGCGAAAAGTCGGGGATCCGACCGAAACACGAAACCCAATGCAAGTCAATGGAGAATCAAAGTCGGCAGTGAGTGGAGGACAGGAAAACACCAACAGAGCCCATTTTAATGCCAAAAACATCAATTCTTGTTACTTAAGCTTGTCAATCTTAATTTACCTTATAATAATAGTTAGCCATTGAAAATTTGGGGGTCATTTGGCAACAGTTGTGGGGGGAGTACGGCTGGCTCAAGTTTTTCGTGGGCCCAGGAAACGCGGACTACGTCACGGCGGTGGAGCAGGGAGAGGTAAGTATTTCAACTTTGCAAGTGCTGTGATCCTGAGCAAGCAGGGGGGGCACACTCGTTCGCATTGCCACTGGCACAGGGCCCCTCAAAGTACGGCGTAGTGATTGACGGCGGGGGCGCCTCCCACTGGCAGAGACACTTTTGCGTACTATGAGGGGCCCTGTGCCAGTGACGTCGCCAACGAGTATGCCCCCCCACCTGTTGAAGGAACCTGCACTTTCATCTGCACCTTCTTCTTTGTCCCCGTGTAAGGTGGTATAGTATGCGGGAAGGGGAACCTGACTTTCTGCAGGGTCAGATACTGGCTATGTAGAGTGCAAGGGGAATGTAGTGGTCTGGGTCAATTATCCGGCAGACTCATCTAGCAGTGGCTGGGCAATGGGCAGGATGAGGAGGAAACACAGATATAGGCCCAAAGAATAAAGTAGGCTAAATGCAGTTCAAAATTGGTAACAGGAGTAAACAAGCAGCACTGCTTTGTTCAGTGGACGAGAACAGCAAGGAGCGGCAGACACCGTTAGTAGGCCCAACCAAACCAGTAGGCCAAATGCAGTTTTAAAATTCCTATAGGCCAAAAGCCTGAAGATTGAAGCTCAGGAGAAAAACACAGGAGAATACCAAGGAGCGGCAGACACTGTTAGTAGGCCCAACCAAACTAGTAGGCCAAATGCACTTTAATATGTGATATCCGCTGCAAATTGAGGCTCTGCTTTGTGCAGTGAAGGACAGCTGTATTGAGTGGCGCAGACAGACACAGGTAGTAGGCCTAAATTAAAAAAGTTGGCTCAATGCAGTTCAAAATGGGTAACGGGTATACAGGCAGCATTGTTTTGGTCAGCGGAGGACGATTAGTAGGAGTGGCGCAGAGAGACTTACTAGGCCTAAAATAAAAAAGTTGGCTCAATGCAGTTTAAAATGGGTAACGGGTACACAGGCAGCACTGGTTTGGTCAGCGGAGGACGATTGCTAGGAGTGGCGCAGACAGACTTACTAGGCCTAAAATAAAAAAGTTGGCTCAATGCAGTTCTAAACTGGTAACAGGAGTAAACTGGTGGCACTGCTTTGTTCGGTGGAGGACAACTGGAATAAGTGGCTGACACAGCACGTTGGCCTAAATAGTAAAGCGGGCTAAATGTCTGCAAAAAAAATGTTTGTAAATAAACAGGTGGCAAAGCAACGTACGGGGTGGGTTCCTCTGCTGAGTACCAGATAGTGGTAATTCGCGCACAGTATTCACAGGTCAAAATGGAGGGCATGGTCCCTGTATATATTTACTATCATCTCTCAATTTGTATTGGCAGTGCCATTGAAGGATTTAACAGCACCGACTAAACAGCGGTGGAGCACTGTTTGAGCTGGGGGGGAACACTCTCTCGTGGGCGGCGGTACTGGCCGAGGGCCCCTCATATTACGACGGTGTGTCTGATGTTGGGTGTGCACCCCCACCACCAGAGACACTTAATTGTACGATGAGGGACCCTGTGCCAGTGCCATCGTCCAAAAGTGGGCACACCCACCTGTCCAGGCAAACGGCACTCGCACGGGTGCTTGCGCCAAGTGGTGACCACGGGCCCATGGGGGGAGTCAGCCCATTTAGGGAGGTGTTCAAAATGGCCTATGGTGGACATTCAGCAGCAGCAAATGGAGGAATTGGAGCAGTCAGTAAGAGGAGTCCAAAAGCAAGACCTTTTTACAGGAAAGCTACGTGTCAGCAGGGGAAGGTGGGGCAAAAGAATTTGAAATCCATGATTGGTTCATTTTAATGAAGGTTAGATCATCAACATTTTGGGTAGCCAGACGTGTCCTTTTTTCGGTCAGTGCTTTCTGATAGCACACTGGCAGCAGGGCAAGCGAGCTCCTGTAATGCATATTCTGCCAATTCAGGCCAGGTGTCTAGTTTAGATGCCCAGTAATCAAAGGGAATGACCTGTGAGGGAGAACATCGATAAGGGAGGAAAAGTAGTTTGTAACCATACTGGACAAATGCTGTCTCCTGTCACTTTGAATCGATGCAGCTGTCCCTGTCGTGTCAGCGGTCATTGAAAAAAATCACTCCACAACCTTGTCATAAAACCCCTCTGTCCAACGCCACTTCGGATTTCTGCACCGCTAGCACCTCTGCCATGTTGCCCCCTACGGCTCGTGTGAGAACCATCACCGCCGCTGTGTGCTGGGAATGCCAGAACCAAACGGTCTACAAGAGTTGCTTGTTTGGTAGCCAATATTTGCTCTAGGTTCTCATGTGGCATGATATTTTGCAATTTCCCTTTGTAGCGTGGATCCAGTAGGCAGGCCAACCAGTAATCGTCATCGGTCATCATTTTGACAATGCGGGGGTCCCTTTTTAGGATACGCAAGGCATACTCAGCCATGTGGGCCAATGTTCCAGGTGTCAATTCACTGCTTCTGCTGGGTTGAGGAGCACTTTCTTGCAAATCTACATCACAAGTGTCCCGCAAGAAACCTGTACCAGACCTTGCAACGGCACCAGTTTCTATTGCCCCCTGAGAAGCTCCCTCCTCCCATACATATTCAGCCCCATCATCCTCCTCCTCATCCTCTTTGTCCGCCACCTCATCCTGGACAGTTCCCTGACCAGACAATGGCTGACTGTCATCAAGGCTTCCCTCCTTCTCGACTGCAGACGCCTGCTCCTTAATGTGCGTCAAACTTTGCATCAGCAGACGCATAAGTGGGATGCTCATGCTTATGATGGCGTCGTCTGCACTTACCAGCCGTGTGCATTCCTCAAAACACTGAAGGACTTGACAGAGGTCTTGTAGCTTCGACCACTGCACACCAGACAACTCCATGTCTGCCATCCAACTGCCTGCCCGTGTATGCGTATCCTCCCACAAATAAATGACAGCACGCCTCTGTTCACACAGCCTCTGAACTATGTGCAGTGTGGAGTTCCACCTTGTTGCAACATCTATAATTAGGCGTTGCTGTGGAAGATTTAGCGATCGCTGATGGTTCAGCATACGGCTGGAGTGTACGGGCGACCGGCGGATGTGCGAACAAAGTTTTCGCACCTTCGGGAGCAGGGCTGGTAACTCCGGATAATTTTTCAGGAAGCACTGCACCACCAGGTTCAAAGTGTGAGCCAAGCAAGGTATGTGTTTAAGTTGTGAAAGGGCTATGGCAGCCATAAAATTCCTTCCGTTATCACTGACTACCTTGCCTGCCTCAAGATGTACACTGCCCAGCCATGACTCAGTTTCTTGCTGCAAGAACTCGGCCAGTACTTCCGCGGTGTGTCTGTTGTCGCCCAAACACTTCATTTCCAACACAGCCTGCTGACGCTTACCACTAGCTGTTCCATAATGAGACACCTCTTGTGCAACACTGGCAGCTGCGGATGGAGTTGCCAGGCGACTGCGCTCTGTGGACGAGCTGTCACTTCTGGAGGAGGAGGAGGAGGAGGGGTGTCGAACGCCTACTGCCAACTGTTTCCTAGACCGTGGGCTAGGCAGAACTGTCCCACTATGGCTGTCCCCTGTGGACCCTGCATCCACCACATTAACCCAGTGCGCCGTGATGGACACGTAACGTCCCTGGCCGTGCCTACTGGTCCATGCATCTGTGGTGAGGTGCACCTTTCCACTGACAGACTGCCTCAGTGCAATGACAATGCAGTCTTTGACATGCTGGTGGAGGGCTGGGATGGCTTTTCTCGCAAAGAAGTGGCGACTGGGTAGGTCATAGCGTGGTACTGCGTAGGCCATCAGGTCTTTGAAAGCTTTGCTTTTGACCAACCGGTAGGGCATCATCTCTAATGAGATTAATCTGGCAATGTGGGCGTTCAAACCTTGTGTACGCGGATGAGAGGATGAGTACTTTCTTTTCCTCACGAGAGTCTCTTCTAGGGTGAGCTGGACAGGAGACCTGCAGATGGTGGAACTAGCGGTGGTGGTGGACATGGCGGATTGAGAGACAGTTGGTGATGTTGGCCTACATACAGTGCTTCCTACCAATAACCTTCTGATTCCCTGACTGCTTTGGCCTTGCGACGATCCCTCCACATTTGCTGCTGGTGGTGTCCGAACCGGTGGGCTTACAGTGAGGGAAGCAATGTAGTGTTGCTGACTACCTTCATTCTGACCAGGTGCACCAACGGTACAGGACGTTTGGTAATTAGTCCAGGCTTGCAAGTGCATGCTGGTTAAATGTCTACGCATGCACGTTGTATTTAAATTTTGAAGAATCTTCCCTCTGCTAAAGGTCTTTGAGCATTTCTTACAGATCACTTTAGACTGATCATTGGGATCTTGGTCAAAAAAATGCCACACTGCACTCTTCCTACTATGGAATTCCTTTTCAGGCATTGCACGCTGTGCAACTTTCAGCGGTTGGCCACGCTGTCCTAAAACTGTTTTTGTCACACGTTTTGGGCCTGATAAGGGCCTGGCTGATGACAGCTGTTGCGATGTAGATTGGTGTTGCTGCGGATAACCCTCCTCCGCTTGTGAGCTAGTGCCAGCGGCACCCTCTTCACCCAATGGCTGCCAATCTGGGTCAAGAACTGGGTCATCTATCACCTCCTCCTCCACAATGTCATGTGCACCTTCCTCAGTGTCACCGTGTAAGCCGGTGCTATAGCGTTCGGGACAGGGCACCATAGTCTCATCAGGGTCAGATTCTGGCTCAGGAAACTGAGAGGTCAATGTAGTGATCTGAGTCAATGGAACAGCATCATAATCTAGCTGTGGCTGTGCATCAGTGCACTCCATGTCCGATTCTTCTTGTAATGGTTAGTGTACAATTTCCCTTTCTAACCCTGGCACGGTATGGGTAAAGAGCTCCATGGAGTAACCTGTAGTGTCGCCTGACGCATCCTTCACTTTTGGTTTGGGAGAAGGACACAAGGAAACGTCTTTTTCCGGACCGGAAGCATCCACTGACGACTGGCTGCTCTTAGATTTTGAACTTTGGGAAGAGGAGGCAAAAGAGCTAGAGGCTGAGTCAGCAAGGAAAGACAAAACTTTTTCCTGCTGTTCCGGCTTTAAAAGCTGTTTTCCTACTCCCAGGTAAGGGAGCCTTCGAGGCCTTGTGTAGCCAGACGATGACGCAGGCTCAACACCTCCAGCCTTAGGTGCTACTGTGCTTTTGCCACTACCACCAGATGCAGCACCACCACCACCATCAGTACTAGCTGGCAACCCCCGCCCACGGCCTCTTCCACCAGACTTCCTCATTTTTTGGGGGGAGACAGTGAACCACAACTCTGGCCCAGTGGTATAACACAACACTATGAACCTGGCAGAAAGTGGCTGCCTGATATACGACACACTAGCAGTACAGCAGAATATAAACTGTGTGAGAAATACTATCTCACTTTTGGGGGGAGACACTGAACCACAGCTCTGGCCCAGTGGTATAACACAACACTATGAACGTGGCAGAAAGTGGCTGCCTGATATACGACACACTAGCAGTACAGCAGAATATAAACTGTGTGAGAAATACTATCTCACTTTTGGGGAGAGACACTGAACCACAACTCTGGCCCAGTGGTATAACACAACACTATGAACGTGGCAGAAAGTGGCTGCCTGATATACGACACACTAGCAGTACAGTAGAATATAAACTGTGTGAGAATTACTATCTCACTTTTGGGGGGAGAAACTGAACCACAAATCTGGCACAGTGGTATAACACAACACTATGAACGTGGCAGAAAGTGGCTGTAATTATTATAAAAAAAAAAAATTACTGCAATAACACGCTCCCTAGTCCCTACAATGATCTCAGGACAAGTATGGCAGCAATAAAAAGGACTTCAGAACAAAAAAGTGTGGACAAATAAACAAGACAGGTAACTGTGCAGAAAGGAGCAACAGGATTTTTGCTTTGAAAAAAGCAGTTGGTTTGCACAGCACCGTGCACACAGCTATGCAGCTGCTGCACTAAAATACGACCTCCACTGTCCCTGCACAAAAAAGTGGTGTGGGACAGTGAAAATCACTCCAGCACAAGCGGTTTGGGGGTTTATATTTCCTCCCTAACTCTGTCCCTGCTTCTGACTAACTGCAGCAAACTCTCCCTATGCTCAGATCGGCAGAAGTAAGATGGCGGTCGGTGTGCACGCCCCTTTATAGTCCCTGTGACGCCGCAGACAGCAAGCCAATCACTGCCATGCCCTTGTCTAAGATGGTGGGGACAGAGACCTATGTCATCACGCCGCCCATACTCTGCGTCCTCCTTCATTGGATGAAAAACGGCGGTAACAGCGTCATACGAAACGCGACTTTGGCACTCTGATCGTGTACCGCATGGCCGATCCCACACTAGGATCGGTTCGGGTTTCATGAAACCCGACTTTGCCTAAAAGTCGGCGATTTCTGAAAATGACCGATCCGTTTCGCTCAACCCTATTCAAAATACCAGAATTTCTACACTAAAAAACATTAAAAAAAAGTTTCAAATCTGCTCTAAAAGTTATTAAAAACAGGAAGCACAGCATAAAAACCAAGGCAAAAACGCAATAATCAGAACAGATTGCTATTGAGTATTTATGTGCTGATACTTGAAGAAAAATGCAGCAGAAAATAAAGAGTGTTTTCCACATGGGAACATAGACTTATAAGAAGACGCAGAATTTATATTTTAAAGCAAAGTCACCAATCAGCCTTACTTGTCTGACTAAGGCCACGTGCACACATTCAGTATTTGATGAGTTTTTAATTGAGATTCTGGTTTGGCTATTATCCTAAGTCTTATGACAAGGCTTGTTAAAGGGTCAAAATTGACTTGTAGGATTGCTACCTTACAATAGGTGGTACTAGAGTTCTAGCTCTCTTCCTCTCTGAAGAGACAATTTGCATAATTAGCATATTACCCAGAGGAGCATTGCGGCTGTAAGTCTCCTCATCTCGGCATGCTTAGCATGTCAATCTCCGCAAGGAGAGACAATACTTTATGGATACCTCAGTATTTGTAACCCAAAACCAGGAGTGGAACAAATCAGAGGAAAAGTATAATGGAAACACGTCACCACTTCTGCATTTTTCACCCACTCCAGGTTTTTTATTGCAAATAATAAGGTAAAAAACTCACCAAATAGTCAATGTGTGCACATGGCCTAATGTTAGTCTGGCAAATGTTGCAACGCTTAGGCTGCCGTCACACTAGCAGTATTTGGTCAGTATTTTACATCAATATTTGTAAGCCAAAACCAGGAGTGGAACAATTAGAGGAAAAATATAATAGAAACATATGCACCACTTCTGCATTTATCACCGACTCCTGGTTTTGGCTTACAAATACTGATGTAAAATACTGACGAAATACTGCTAGTGTGACGGCAGCCTTAGAACAGTCCAAAATTGTGGACATGACTGGATCTATGTACTCCATATGATCAACTGATTTGAAAAGAGTTATTATCTACTATTGAAACTAACACTGCCTCGTCCACAAAATGTACACGACTAGTATATGCTGCAGTTTTTTCCATCGATAAAATAGAGCATGTGCATGAGCATTAATTTGCTTTGGTTAGTTTGCTGTCCTTTGTGAACACTGGCAGCAGCAATCTGACTGAAAATATGGGAATCTGAGCACATATATGTGAATCTAAAGCACATGTGTTTAGGCAATGTTCACACATTGCGTTTTTGCTGCATTTTTTTCTTCAGGCAAAACCTGCTCTTTTGGTAGTAAAGTAGCTGCTTACAAAAGCAGATTTTGCTGCATTTTGTCTTTTGTACATGGTGATCAAGTTTACTGCATAAAAAAAAAACATGATGCAACTTCCTGAGTTTTTTTGCACCAAAAACGCAGCAAAATCTGAAACCTGCTTTCTTTGCTCTGTTTTTGTACTTACCTATTACTTTCTGTAGGTGAAACAAACGCTGCAAAAATGTTGAAAAAATACTGAAAGAAGTGACATGCTGCAGTTTTCAAAAACACAGCAGCTTTCCAATTTAGTCAGGAAAAAAAAACATTGTGTGCATGAGATTTCTGAAATCTCATAGACTTTGCTGGTACTGTGAAATGCAGCTCAAAATTTGCATCAAAAAGCAGCAAAAAAATGCACCAAGAACGCAACGTGTGAGCATAGCCTAAGGCCGGTTTCACACGTCCTGATATTTCTGCTACGAGAATACAGGAGATATCCATGTCCGTTTATGCAATACTTGTGGCACATGTGTGGCAACCGTGTGCCGCATCAGTACCCCATGCACCGGCGCCTGAGAAGCAGCGGTACAGTCAGCGATGTTCCCCGGCGCCGGGTGCTGAAGACCACTCGCATCATTCTCCCCTGTCCTGCCAGCGATCAGCGGAAGCAGAGGAGGATGATGAAAGATAGATTCAACTGATAACAGTGGCGGCTGATGGGAGTATTCATCACCCGCCACCTGTGCTTTAAATAAATAAAGAAATGAGAAAACCGGTGTAGGTTCCCCTGTGTTTTTGATAACCAGCCAGGCAAAACTCACAGCTGGGGGCTGCAACCCTCGACTTTCAGCATTAGCAAGGCTGGTTATCAAGAATAGTTGTGTCCCCACAGTTTTTTTTTTTTAAATTATTTAACCCCTTAACGACCGCCGATACGCCTTTTAACGGCGGCCGCTAAGGGTACTTAATCCACAGCGCCGTTAATTAACGGCGCTGTGGAAAAAGTGAATAGCGCCCCTCAGAGTCGGATTTTCTCTGGGGTCTCGGTTGCCGAGGGTAGCCGAGACCCCAGAGAACATGATTCGGGGGGTTTTTACCGACCCCCGAGTTGCGATCGCCGGTAATTAACCGTTTACCAGCGGTCGCAACAAAAAAAAAAAAAACGCGATTTGCCGTTTAATTTCTCTGCCCTCTGATGTGATCGCACATCGGAGGACAGAGAAATGTGGTCCCCGATGGCCCCCAATAGCCCCCCAATACTTACCTACCTCCCCCGGTGCTCCTCGTGTCTCCCCCTGGGCGCCGCCTTCTTTTTTCCGGGAAAAAATGGCGGGCGCACGCGCAGTGCGCCCGCCGCCCGGCACCCGGAAGATCTTTGGGGTCTCGGCTGCCGGGGGTAGCCGAGACCCCAAAGAACATGATCGGGGTCGGTTTGCACCGACCCCTGCTTTGCGATCGCCGGTAATTAAGTTTACCGGCGACCGCAAAAAAAAAAAAAAAAAGCGATCAGTTATTTCTCTGTCCTCTGATGTGATCGCACATCAGAGGACAGAGAAATAGGGGGATTTGGGGACCCTATCATACTCACCCGGGGTCCCTGGGTCCTCTTCTGTCTTCTCCTGCCAGCCGGCTTTTTCATCATGGCGGGCGCATGCGCAGTGCGCCCGCCATCTGCTGCCATCTGCCGGCCGGCAGGAGAAGACAAGTTGGGGCTAAAATTAGGGTTAGGGTTAGGGTTAGAGTTAGGGTTAGGGTTAGAGTTAGGGTTAGGGTTAGGGTTAGGGTTAGGGTTAGGGTTAGAGTTAGGGTTAGGGTTAGGGTTAGAGTTAGGGTTAGGGTTAGAGTTAGGGTTAGGGTTGGGGCTAAATTTAGGGTTAGGGTTAGGGCTAGGGTTAGGGTTAGGCTACTTTCACACTAGCGTTTTTTGGCTTCCGTCGCAATGCGTCGTTGGAGAAAAAATGCATCCTGCAAAAGTGCTTGCAGGATGCGTTTTTTCTCCATTGGCTTGCATTAGCGACGCATTGCGACGGATTGCCACATGTCGCATCCGTCATGCGACGGATGCGTCGTGCTTCGGCGGACCGTCGACACAAAAAAAACTACATGTAACTTTTTTGTGCGACGTGTCCGCCATTTCCGACCGCGCATGCGTGGCCGGAACTCCGCCCCCGCCTCCCCGCACCTCACAATGGGGCAGCGGATGCGTTGAAAAAACAGCATCCGCTGCACCCGTTGTGCGGCGCTTACAACGCTAGCGTCGGTACGTCGGCCCGACACACTGCGATGGGCCGAGTATGACGCTAGTGTGAAAGTAGCCTTAGGCTTCTTTCACACTTGCGTCGGTACGGGGCGGTCGCAATTCGTCGGCCCGATGTACCGACGCACGTTGTGAAAATTGTGCACAACGTGGGCAGCGGATGCAGTTTTTCAACGCATCCGCTGCCCAGTCTATGTCCTGGGGAGGAGGGGGCAGAGTTACGGCCACGCATGCGCGGAAATGGCGGACGCGACGTACAAAAAAAAGGTTACATTGAACTTTTTTTGTGACGACGGGGGCTAAAGTTATGGTTAGGGTTGGGGCTAAAGTTAGGGTTAGAGTTGGGATTAGGGTTAGGGTTTGGATTAGGGTTGGGATTAGTGTTACGTTTGGGATTAGGGTTGGGATTAGGGTTAGGGTTGGGATTAGGGTTAGGGGTGTGTTGGATTTAGGGTTTTGATTAGGGTTATGGTTAGGGTTGAGATTAGGGCTGTTTTGGGGTTAGGGTTGTGATTATCGTTAGGGTTGTGATTAGGATTATGGATCGGGTTGAGATTAGGGTTAGGGGTGTGTTGGGGTTAGGGTTGGAGTTAGAATTGGGGGGTTTCCACTGTTTAGGTTCATCAGGGGGTCTCCAAACACGACAGCCAATTTTGCGCTAAAAAAGTCAAATGGTACTCCCTCCCTTCTGAGCTCTGCCGTGCGCCCAAACAGTGGTTTACCCCCACATATGGGGCATCAGCGTACTCGGGATAAATTGGACAACAACCTTTGGGGTACAATTTCTCCTGTTACCCTTGTGAAAATAAAAACTTGGGGGCTAAAAATCTTTTTTGTTGGAAAAAAATATATTTTTTTATTTTCACTACTCTGCATTATAAATTTCTGTGAAGCACTTGAGCTTTCAAAGTTCTCACCACATATCTAGATAAGTTCCTTAGGGGGTCTAGTTTCCAAAATTTGGTCACTTGTGGGGGTTTCTACTGTTTAGGTACATTAGGGGTCTGCAAACGCAACATAACACCCGCAGACAATTCTATCAAAGTCTGCATTCCAAAATGGCGCTCCTTCCCTTCCGAGCTCTGCCGTGCGCCCAAACAGTGGTTTACCCCCACATATGGGGTACCAGCATACTCAGGACAAATTGGACAACAACTTTTGGGGTCCAATTTCTCTTGTTACCCTTGTGAAAATAAAAATTTGGGGGCTAAAAAAATCTTTTTTGTGGGAAAAAAAATATTTTTTATTTTCACTACTCTGCATTATAAACTTCTGTGAAGCACTTGGGCATTCAAAGTTCTCACCACATATCTAGATAAGTTCCTTGGGGGGTCTATTTTCCAAAATGGGGTCACTTGTTGGGGGTTTCTACTGTTTAGGTACATTAGGGGTCTGCAAACGCAACATAACGCCCGCAGACAATTCTATCAAAGTCTGCATTCCAAAATGGCGCTCCTTCCCTTCCGAGCTCTGCCGTGCGCCCAAATAGTGGTTTACCCCCACATATGGGGTACCAGTATACTCAGGACAAATTGGACAACAACTTTTGGGGTCCAATTTCTCCTGTTACCCTTGTGAAAATAAAAACTTGGGGGCTAAAAATCTTTTTTGTTGGAAAAAAATATATTTTTTTATTTTCACTACTCTGCATTATAAATTTCTGTGAAGCACTTGAGCTTTCAAAGTTCTCACCACATATCTAGATAAGTTCCTTAGGGGGTCTAGTTTCCAAAATTTGGTCACTTGTGGGGGTTTCTACTGTTTAGGTACATTAGGGGTCTGCAAACGCAACATAACACCCGCAGACAATTCTATCAAAGTCTGCATTCCAAAATGGCGCTCCTTCCCTTCCGAGCTCTGCCGTGCGCCCAAACAGTAGTTTACCTCCACATATGGGGTATCGACGTACTCAGGAGAAATTGCACAACAACTTTTGTGGTCTAATTTCTCCTGTTACCCTTGTGAAAATAAGAATTTGTGGGCGAAAAAATCATTTTTGTGAAAACAAATGCGATTTTTTATTTTCACGGCTCTACGTTATAAACTTCTGTGAAGCACTTGGGGGTTCAAAGTGCTCACCACACATCTAGATAAGTTCCTTGGGGGGTCTAGTTTCCAAAATGGTGTCACTTGTGGGGGGTTTCCACTGTTTAGGCACATTAGGGGCTCTCCAAACGCGACATGGCATCCGATCTCAATTCCAGCCAATTCTGCATTGAAACAGTCAAACGGTGCTCCTTCACTTCCAAGCTCTGCGGTGCGCCCAAACAGTGGTTTACCTCCACATATGGGGTATCGGCGTACTCAGGAAAAATTGCACAACAAAATTTGTGGTTAAATTTCTGTTTTTACACTTGTGAAAATTAAAAAAAATGGTTCTGAAGTAAAATGTTTGCAAAAAAAAGTTAAATGTTCATTTTTTTCTTCCACATTGTTTTAGTTCCTGTGAAGTACGTAAAGGGTTAATAAACTTCTTGAATGTGGTTTTGAGCAGCTTGAGGGGTGCAGTTTTTAGAATGGTGTCACACTTGGTTATTTTCTATCATATAGACCCCTCAAAATCACTTCAAAGGTGATGTGGTCCCTAAAAAAAACATGGTGTTGTAAAAATGAGAACTATTTTTTTGTGACATATCTCTCTGATTTAAGGGCATAAAAATACAAAGTTTGAAAATTGCAAAATTTTAAAAATTTTCGCCATATTTCCATTTTTTTCATAAATAATCGCAAGTAATATCGAAGAAATGTTACCACTAACTTGAAGTACAACATGTCACGAAAAAACAGTCTCAGAATCAGCGGGATCCGATAAAGCGTTCCAGAGTTATAACCTCATAAAGTGACACTGGTCAGAATTGTAAAAATTGGCTCGGTCATTAAGTACCAAATTGGCTCTGTCACTAAGGGATTAAATAATTCATTTTAAAAAACAGCATGGGGTCCACCCATTTTTGACAACCAGCCAAGCTAAAGCTGACAGCTGGTATTCTCAGGCTGGTAAGGGGCCATGGATATTGACCCCCCAGCCTTAAAATAGCAGCCCACAGCAACTCAGAAAAGGCACATCTATTAGATGCGTCAATTCTAACACTTTGCCCCTCTCTTCCCACTTGCCCTGTAGCGGTGGCAAGTGGGGTTCATATTTGTGGGGTCGATGTCACCTTTGTTTTGCCTGGTGACATCAAGTCCATGGCTTAGTAATGGAGAGGCTTCTATAAGACACCTATCCATTACTAATCCTATAATTATATGATAAATAAAGACAGCAAGTATAAAGCCTTTTATTTGAAATAAAACAAAACACACTTTTCCATTTTTATTTAAAAATAACAAACACAGGTATACTCACCTAGCGCCTAATTCCACACAATCCCTCATCTCCTGTAATAAAACAAAAAACAGCAATATCCCTCACCTGTCTATCGTTCTGTCCCAAGCTGTAATTCGTCTCTGGGGATAAATAGTTTTTAATCTGGATGGTGCCAAGATGCAACCTTTGAGGCTGAGAACCACTGATGAATGAGCTGCTGTGAGCGCAACATCAGTGACCGGCGGTGACATCATCAAGGTTATTGGAGGTCACTGAGGCTGTATTCTTAGCTGGGCCAATGAACTGCTGCGGTGACCTTAGCGCTGTGGGAAAAAATCAGTGATGAGGTCACCGCAGTTCAATCTCAGTGACTTTTCACGGTAATCTGTGATCTCAACTGAGCTGAACTGCGGTGAACTCAGTATCGTTTTCCTATGGTCCATGGAAACACCCTAACATTTGCACAGACACATTCATTTGAATGGATCTACATGTGTGTCTCTGATACGTGTGAAAGCCGTCACCATGCGTGCTAGACACACTGACTTCTGAAAGAGGCCTTATACTGTTTTTTGAGGAGTCTTTTGGAACAGGTTAACTCCAAAAAAATTTGAGAACCATCTTGTTCTCTATACTTTCGGGCTTTTGATACTTTTTTTATTAGCTTCAGCCTTCCAAAAACGCCAATCACTTAGATGAAGTTACTTGACCATTTTTCAGGCATTTTCCCCCTTGTAGCCCCTCCATAGTTTACAATAGAAGTAAATAGGAAAGCGATAAAAAGGTTTTTTTGGGGTAGATAAATAAATAGCAATTTAGTTATTGCTTATTGGATTTAAAAATAGAAAATCGACCACAAAAGAAAAAATAAAAGATGCTAAAAAACGTTAACGAAATGTTCACATAAAATACCTTGTGGAAAAAGTGGGTAAAGAAAGGAATAGAAAACACCACGTAGAAGGAGAGTTTCCCCTTGAAGAACTTGTGGCTTCTGACCAACTCAAAAAAACCTTTGTGTGTATATAGATATAGACAATTGTACTTTTTCATGTACTTTCTACAGTTGGTACAGGTGTACATTGAGTGTCTTTGTTTGTTCTTTACTGAACTTAAATTGTCCTGAAAATGCAGTACTGCATGGGTAATTTTAGTGGACTTGTTTAATTAATGTTCTTGCATCATGCCAAGGATTGACATCCCACGGAGTCACCAATCATGGTAGTCATGGTAACAAACATTAAACTTTCTACTGAGGTCTTGGTTGTAGGCGTTCCTTTAGCTTGACTAGCCAATCTTTGTCTATCTAAGCTGTAATGTTAGATAAATATTTTACAAAGATTCAAGGCAAAAAAAAACGCCCAAGGTGTGTGCTTTGTATACCTTAACTTTGTTCTACCTAGGCAGGATAATAATTTAACCAAAGGAACATGAATAGCCTTATTATGCTAAGCAAATATTTGTTTTAACAGAGCCATACATCAAAAAACATCAAAGTTACTGGAAGCCATAACAAGGGAAGTAAATTCTTCTATCTAAGATGCAACTACAATCATTTATTTATTTGTTTATGTTATAAATCTATATCAGCACTCCAGAGTATTGAAATTAAAACATCAAGGAGTAAAAATCATGGATTTTTGAAAACCACAGGAAGATCGTTAAACGTGTGGAGACACAAGGGGTCAGCAGGTGTTCTAGTCCGCTAGTCCGAACCCGCATGGACCAGGGCTCATCTCACTGAACGCCCACTATCCTTTTACCATGAGTATAATACTACTCACAAGGTGAGGGTAAAACAGTGTGACAATACTTTATTGAACCACAAAGCAGACAAATAACACATAGAACAGTCCCAGCAAAATACTCAAGATGGTGCAAAATTATACCCTTCCGTTGACTCTTCGGGATAAGATCAGCAGTGATATCAGAGCTTGAAGGGCCGACAACCACATCTGTAGCCCACACAGAGAGGAGGTAACAACAAGCTTAGGAAGGGGAGTCCATTGAGGGACAAGGCCAGGTGACCAGAGGGTATCAACCTGGGTTCTCTGAATATCTCCATGGAACCAGGTGACTGGTGGGTCCCAATCCTGGCTTTCTCAAACTTATCCATGGGTCTCAGGTAACCAGTGGGTCCAAAAGTTGTCTTTCCCAAATGTATATTCATTATATTATATAGTTCACAGCTGTTGTCCTTCAAGCCATCATCCAGAGGTCAAGAGGAAGGTGTGATGAGATTAATTTGCATTGTTTGAGTATTTAATCAATTTGCATAGTTCTTCCTCCTTCAAATCAACAAGCCACAGAACCCACAGAATGGTCAATCAACATATTAAGCAAACATCCATTGTTCAATGACCCTGCATCACTGTTTTGCAAAGATAGCAGACAATAACCTTTAGTAGCTGATATAAGAGGCAAACAGTAGCCATGTAAAAATATAAAAAATCAACTTTTAAGACTAATATAACAACAGTGTATGGTTCTTGACCAACTGAAGTACAAACGCATAAATTCAAAAGTCAACATATAGATAAGTGTATGGCTTCTGGATTACTGAATTTATGTCTGGATAACTAAGATTAAAAGCTGTGTCATCACAACATGTTGATAATATTCAAGTGATCAAAAAATGGAAACAAAATTTTTAAACATCATGGATTCATTCAGAATCGAGTATGAGCATCACTGGTAGAAATGTATTTACTTATACGCCTTGGCTGCTTTTGGTGAGGATATTAATAAATGCCTGAGGAAAGTATTGCAATGTAAATGCACTTGGGCAGGAAAATCATCACAATCTGCTGCTGACAGCTCCCTTTGCAATAGCCGATGAATAATATCTCAGATGTGCTTGACGGGAGTCAAGTCCGTAAATGCTGCAGGCCATGGTAGCATGTTCATGGGGGCGCATGGACATGCGTTGCACTTGCGTTTTGTGACGCATGCGTCACTGCGGCGCACGCGTCAGGGCGCAGAGGACGCAGCAAGTTGCATTTTTTGTGCGTCCAAAATCAAGCAAAAAAAGGACGCATGCGTCACAAAACAATGCGTTTTGCATGCGTTTTGCATGCGTTGTGCGTTGCGTCGCCGATGCGTCGCCGACGCAACACACAACAACGCAAATGTGAACGTAGCCTAAGCCACGAAGGCTGCTCACAACACCATGAGCAACATGCGACCTGGTGTTGTAGTGTAGACAAATGGCTCCTTGGGAACTTTGGACAAATAACCATACCACTGGTTCCACCACTAAATTAGTGCACCTAGAATAAAGACTAGAAGAGTCCAGATACTGTAGATTATGCAATCTCACACTGTAGCGCTGGAAGTATAGCCAATGTGACTCTCTCTTGTTAAGGCAGTATCATGGCATTGCCCATGTGGTCTCTGGACCAATCTTGATCTATCATTGCATCTAAAACAAAAGCGGGACATCACTGAAGAGGATAGACCTCTATTCCAGCCTCTATTGACATCTTGCTCCCCACCATAATGCACTTTGAAAGAGGTGGTGTGTAGTCAATGTAACACCTGTAGCTGGATTCTAGCTTGAAACGTAGATCAAATTCATGACACGTTAGCGTTAGTATGTGATGTACAATTTCACTTGAAGTATAGAATAGACCAATCATATTAGTTGTATGGCTACTTCTCCAAAGCATCACAGGAGTCGTTTTTAAACACGACAATGCCAGGTTGCATGTTGCTTGTGCTTCTTTGAGCAGTCTCATGTTCCTAAACGTGCTACCATGACCTGCAGTGTCTCCTGACTTTTCTCCCAAAGAACACATGTGGAACATCATTGATCGGCAATTGGAAAATGAGTTGCCAGTAGTAGATCATTCCTCAGACAACCATTAATAATCTCATTGATAGCAGCCAATGCTAGTAAGCTTGGGGCTCTCTCTGTGTGTGGTGCTCATACTCGATCCTGAATGAATTTAGATATTTTGAAAATTGTGTTTCCATTTTTTTCAGGCCATTAAAGAAACACTCCCTTCAACATTTTTATCCTTTTAATATATTGCAGCCATATTATACACTGCTCAAAAAAATAAAGGGAACACTAAAATACCACATCCTAGATATCTCTGAATGAAATATTCCAGTTGCAAATTTTTATTCATTGCATAGTGGACTGTGTTCAGAACAATAAAACATAACAATTATCAATGTCAATCTAAATGAATAACCCATGGAGGTCTGGATTTGGAATGATACTCAAAATCAAAGTAGAAAATCAAATTACAGGCTGATCCACCTTCAGTGGAAATGCCTCATGACAAGGAAAAGATGCTCAGTATTGTGTGTGGCCTCCACGTGCCTGTATGACCTCCCTACTGTACAATGCTAGGCATGATCCTAATGAGGCGGCGGATGGTCTCCTGAGGGATCTCCTCCCAGACCTGGACTAAAGCATCTGCCAACTCCTGGACAGTCTGTGGTGCAAAGTGACTTTGGCAGATGGAGCAAGACATGATGTCCCAGATGTGCTCAATTGGACAATTGGATTCAGGTCTGGGGAATGGGTGGGCCAGTCCATAGCTTCAATGCCTTCATCTTGCAGGAACTGCTGACACACTCCAGCCATATAAGGCCTGGCATTGTCCTGCATTAGGAGGAACCCAGGGCCAACCTCACCAGCATATGGTCTCACAAGGGGTCTGAGGATCTCATCTCGGTACCTAATGGCAGTCAGGCTACCTCTGGCAAGCACGTGGAGGACTGTGCGGCCCTCCAAAGAAATGCCACCCCACACCGTTACTGACCCACTGCCAAACCGGTCATGCTGAAGGATGTTGCAGGCATCAAATCGCTCTCCATGGCATCTCCAGACTCTGTCACGTCTGTCACATGTGCTCAGTGTGAACCTGCTTTCATCTGCGAAGAGCACAGGGCGCCAGTGGCAAATTTGCCAATCCTGGTGTTCAGTGGCAAATGCCAAACATACTGCATGATGTTGGGCTGTGAGCACAACCCCCATCTGTGGACGTCGGGCAGTCAGACCATCCTCATGGAGTCAGTTTCTAACCGTTTGTGCAGACACATGCACATTTGTGACCTGCTGGAGGTCATTTTGCAGGGCTCTGGCAGTGCTCCTCCTGGTCCTCCTTGTACAAAGGTGGAGGTAGCGGTCCTGCTGATGGGTTGCTGCCCTCCTATGGCCCCCTCCACATCTCCTGGTGTACTGGCCTGTCTTCTGGTAGCACCTCCAGCCTCTGGACACTACACTGACAGACACAGCAAACCACCTTGCTACAGCTCGCATTGATGTGCCATCCTGGATGAGCTGCACTACCTGAGCCACTTGTGTGGTTTGTACAGTCCGCCTCATGCTACCACGAGTGTGAAAGCACAATCAACATTCAAAAGTGACCAAAACATCAGCCAGAAAGCATTGGTACTGAGATGTGGTCTGTGGTCCCCACCTGCAGAACCACTCCTTTTGAGTGTGTCTTGATAATTGACAATAATTTCCATCTGTTGTCTATTCCATTTGCACAACAGCATGTAAAATTGATTGTCAAACAGTGTTCCTTCCTAAGTGGACAGTTTGATTTCACAGAAGTGTGATTTACTTGGAGTTATAGTCTGTTGTTTAACCCCTTAGTGACAGCCAATTTGGTACTCAATGACCGAGCTAATTTTTACAATTCTGACCACTGTCACTTTATGAGGTTATAACTCTGGAACGCTTTAATGGATCCCGCTGATTTTCGTTTCGTTTCGAGTGTTTTTTCGTGACATATTGTACTTCATGCCAGTGGTAACATGCGATTATTTATGAAAAAATTGAAATATGGCAAAAATGTTTATGCCCTTAAATCAGACAAATATGTCACACAAAATAGTTAATAAATAACATTTCCCACATGTCTACTTTACATCAGCACAATTTTGGAAACAAAATATTTTTTAGGAAGTTATAAGGGTTAAAAGTTGATCAGCAATTTCTCATTTTTACAACTAAATTTACAAAACCATTTTTTTTAGGGACCATCTCACATTTAAAGTCACTTTGAGGGGTGTACATAACAGAAAATACCCAAACTTGACACCATTCTAAAAACTACACCCCTAAAGGTGCTCAAAACCACATTTAAGAAGTTTATTAACCCTTTACGTGCTTCACAGGAACTGAAACAATGTGGAAGGAAAAAAAGCACCATTTGACTTTTTCAATGCAGAATTGGCTGGAATTGAGATCGGACGCCATGTCGCGCTTGGAGAGCCCCTGATGTGCCTAAACAGTGGAAACCTCCCACAAGTGACACCATTTTGGAAACTAGACCCATTAAGGAACTCATCTAGATGTGAGGTGAGCACTTTGAACCCCCAAGTGCTTCACAGAAATTTATAATGTAGAGCCGTGAAAATAAAAAATCCTTTTTTTCCCTCAAAAATTTTTTAGCCCGCAATTTTTTATTTTCTCAAGGGTAACAGGAGAAATTGGACCTCAAAATCTGTTGACCAGTTTGTCCTGAGTAAGCTGATACCCCATATGTGGGGAGGATCACTGTTTGGGCACACATCGGGGCTCGGAAGGGAAGTAGTCACGTTTTAAAATGCAGACTTTGATGGAATGGTCTGCGGGCATTATGTTGCGTTTGCAGAGCTCCTGATGTACCTAAACAGTAGAAACCCCCCGCAAGTGACCCCATTTTGGAAACTAGGCCCCCAAAGAGCTTATCTAGATGTGTGGTGAGCACTATGAACCCCCAACTGCTTCACAGACGTTTATAATGTAGAGCCATGAAAATAAAAAATCATGTTTTTTCCACAAAAATTATCTTTTTACCCGCAAATTTTTACTTTCACAAGGGTAACGGGAGAAATTGGACCCCAAATTATTGTGCAATTTATCCTGAGTATGCTGATACCCCATGTGTGGGGGGGGACCACTGTTTGGGCGCATGGCAGAGCTCGGAAGGGAAGGAGCGCCGTATTGGAATGCAGACTTTGATAGAATGGTCTGCGGGCATTATGTTGCACTTGCAGAGCCCCTGATGTACCTAAACAGTAGAAACCCTCCACAAGTGACCCCATTTTGGAAACTAGACCCCCCCAAGGAAATTATATAGATGTGTGGTGAGCACTTTGAACGCCCAAGTTCTTCACAGAAGTTTATAATGCAGAGTCGTGAAAATAAAAAATGTTTTCCACAAAAATGATTTTTTTTAGCCCCCAAGTTTTTATTTTCCCAAGGGTAACAGGAGAAATTGGACCCCAAAATTTGTTGTCCAATTTGTCCTGAGTACGCTGATACCCCATATGTGGGGGGACCACTGTTTGGGCACACATCAGGGCTCGGAAGGGAAGTAGTGACGTTTTAAAATGCAGACTGGATGGAATAATCTGCGGGTGTCATGTTGAATTTTCAGAGCCCCTGATGTACCTAAACAGTAGAAACCCCCCACAAGTGACCCTATTTTGGAAACTAGACCCCCCAAGGAACTTATCTAGTTAAGTGGTGAGCATTTTGAATGCCCAAGTGCTTCACAGAAGTTTGACGCTGAGCAGTGAAAATAAAAAATCTTTTTTTTTTCCACAATAATGATTTACTAGCCCCTAATTTTTTTTTTGTTTTTGCAAGGGTAACAGGAGGAACTGGACCCCAAAAGTTGTTGTTCAATTAGTCCTTAGTACTCTGATGCCCCATATGTGGGGTGTTTGGGCGCACGACAGAGCTCAGAAGGGAAGGAGCACCATTTGACTTTTTGAGCGCAAAATTGGTTGTCACGTTTGGAGACCCCCTGATGTACCTAAACAGTGGAAACCCCCAATTCGAACTCCAACCTTAATCCCAACCCGATCCATAATCCTAATCACAACCCTAACCATAACCCTAATCACAACCCTAACCCCAAAACACCCCTAACCCTAATCTCAACCCTAACCATAACCCTAATCAAATTCCCAAGCCAAACACACCCCTAATCAGAATCTCAACCCTAACCTCAAACCTAACCCTAATC
This sequence comes from Ranitomeya variabilis, assembly GCF_051348905.1. NCBI lineage: Eukaryota > Metazoa > Chordata > Amphibia > Anura > Dendrobatidae > Ranitomeya > Ranitomeya variabilis. Next base: position 891,941,686 of record NC_135233.1, read on the forward strand.
CCAATACACCCCTAAACCTAATCCCAACCCTAACCTTAACCCTAATCCCAAACCTAACCCTAATTCCAACCCTAACCCTAGCCCTAACTTTAGCCCCAACCCTAACCCTAACTTTAGCCCCAACCCTATCTTAAGCCCCAACCCTAATCCTAGCCCTAACCCTAACCTTAGCACCAACCCTAAACCTAACCCTAACTTTAGCCCCAACCCTAACTTTAGCCCCAACCCTAACCCTAACCCTAATTGGAAAATGGAAATACATACTTTTTTTATTTTATTGTTTTTTCCTAACTAAGGGGGTGATAAAGTGGGGGTTATTTATTATTTTTTCTATTTTGATCACTGTGATGGGATCTCATAGTTACCAAAATAAAACAAGAGGAAGAATCTTCCTTTGCTGGCCAGCTGATCATGGCGGGCGCACTGCACATGCACCCGCCATTTTCTTACCAGAGGAAGAAACCAGTGGCCAGGAGGGGACGAAGAAGGACCCAGGGACACCGGTAAGTATAACAGGATCCCCGATCCCCCTATTTCTCTATCCTCTGATGTGCGGTCGCCGGTAAACGGTTAATTACTGGCGATCGCAAAACAGGGGTCGATAAAAACCGACCCCGATCATGTTCTTTGGGGTCTCGACTACCCCCTGCAGCCGAGACCCCAAAGATCTGCCTGGTGCGGCCGGTAGGCGCACTGCGCATGCACTCATCATTTTTTTCCCCGGAAGAAGATGGCAACGCCCATCGGGAGCCACGAGGAGCACCAGGGGACACGGGTAAGTATCGGGGGGCGATCAGGGACCCCATTTCTGTGTCCTCTGATGTGTGATCACATCGGAGGACAGAGAAATTAAATGGGAAATCGCGTTTTGGTTTTTTTTGCGGCCGCTGTGGTTTAAGTACCCTTAACTGCCGCCGTTAAAAGGCGTATCGGCGATCATTAAGGGGTTACATGTTCCGTTTATTTTTTTGAGTATATCACTGTGCACTTACAATTGCTAATTTTGCCCTTCTGCCCAGCTAATTCTTATCTTTTCCTTTATGTCTGCAACTTCACATGATTAAAAACTGACTAGTAGTGTTGAGCATTCCGATACCGCAAGTATCGGGTATCGGCCGATATTTGCTGTATCAGAATTCCGATACCGAGTTCCGATATTTTTGTGATATCGGAAATCGGAATCGGAAGTTCCCAGTGTATGGTTCCCAGGGTCTGGAGGAGAGGAGACTCTCCTTCAGGCCCTGGGATCCATATTCATGTAAAAAATAAAGAATTAAAATAAAAAATATGGATATATTCACTTCTCCGGCGGCCCCTGGACCTTACCGATGTAACCGGCAGCCTCCGTTCCTAAGAATGAGGAGTTTAGGACCTGCGATGACGTCGCGGCTTGTGATTGGTCGCGTGAGCGGTCACATGAGCGGTCACACGACCAATCACAAGCCGCGACGTCATCGAAGGTCCTAAACTCCTCATTCTTAGGAAGGGAGGCTGCCAGTTACATCGGTAAGGTCCAGGGGCCGCCGGAGGGGTGAGTATATCCATATTTTTTATTTTAATTCTTTATTTTTTACATGAATATGGATCCCAGGGCCTGAAGGAGAGTTTCCTCTCCTTCAGACCCTGGAAACCATCCAGGATACCTTCCGATACTTGTGTCCCATTGACTTGCATTGGTATCGGGTATCGGTATCGGCGATATCCGATATTTTTCGGATATCGGCCGATACCATTCGATACCGATACCTTTGAGTATCGGAAGGTATCGCTCAACACTACTGACTAGCTGAATCTTTTCTTTCTAAGTTCACTGTAGAGATAGGAGGTAAATTTTCCCTGTATGACTCATCAGTCACTGTAAAAGTCAATGACTGGGAGGAGGAGGGAGCAGCTGGCTCAGAAGTTGAAGAGGGGAATGATTAAATCCAGGGAGGGACAAAACAATTCCTGCTTCTACATAGATCATAGGAAAGAGATTAAATAGCTGGGTAGAAAGGCAAAATAAAAATTTTTGGTGTTGCAATTTCAATGTTAATTCAATTCCAACACTGGTCAACACAAAAAGTCATCAGCAAAGGTAATTTACAACATCAGTAATGTACAACATCAGGGACAACAAAGGTTTTAGTGAGTTTTATGGGAAGGAGTATTGACAGTGCAGTCAACCAATGACTGCTTCTCGGAAAGCCACATGTTATGAGGAGGAGCTAACTGTTAGGCCATGTGCACACACTGCGGATTCCATTGCGGAATTTTCCGCTGAGGTTTTTACTGCGGATTTATCGCCGTTTTTATTGCGGTTTCCGCTGCGGTTTTTCACCTGCAGTTTCCTATTGGAGCAGGTGAAAAACCGCTGCGGATTCCGCACAAAGAATTGACATGCTGTGGAAAATAAATCGCTGCGTTTCCGCACTGCAGATTTCATTTCCCATAGCATTACATGGTACTGTAAATGCATGGGAAACCGCTGCGGATCCGCAGCTGCGGAAACGCTGCGGATCCGCAGCGTGTGCACATACCCTTATGAGGCTATAAGATTTGAGTCAGTCAGAAAAGGATGACGATGGCAGCAAGGACTGGTATGTGAGACTCTGACAGGAGACAGACCTCTACAAGGATCTGAGCCCTGCCACCGGGAGATAGAAGGGACAGTCAGTCAGATAGTCAGTGGACAGTCGCCATTGTGAGAGGATTTTCACTGCATTTCTGGGAGGGCAAGTCACCTCAGGGGGAAGAAAACAGCTCAGCCACTGAGGTGTAACTGAGTGAGGGTCTCTACAGAGAACCTGAAAGCAGCAAATATTACACTGAGAAACTGTCTGTCTGCAAATGTTCATCTGTAAGGAATAGGCTGACCCATTTACCTCACAACTGTATAGTTATCTACCCCAGATTACCTCCAGTAAAATCAGTTCTAAATACAAGTTGCCTCTGTCATTTCTGAGGAAATATCTACATATAGTCAGACGGCTCCTCGCCTTTTTGTTTTTAGTTTGTCACCACCATTGAACTGGACTTACTCTTTGGTTTGAACTGATTTATAGGAGAAAAAAGCCCCAACAGTGTACCAATCATCCGAACAGATTCTGCTATGTGTGTGGTTCTGTTACACCAAAAGGCCAAGTACGTTCAATCACTCATGATATTAAAAAGATGTACCAGATGTATTTTAAGTGTACCACTTGGTGATCAAGACAAAAGCTGAGCCGCTCATGTGATATGCTCAAGTTGTTCAAATGATCTTCGTGACTGGTTGAATATGAGGAAAATGGCTATGTCATTTGCTGTTTCCATGATTTGGAGAGAACCCAAACATCATAGTGATGACTGCTACTTTTGTTTTGTCAAACTGAAGTGCTTTTCTACAAAGAACAAATATAAGATTAAATAAATTGAACTTGAATCTGCGATTAGGCCAGTTCCACATGATGGTACATTGCCAGTTCATGTACCACCATTGTCTGGGTTGGATGAAAATGAAGTAGAAAATGAAGACTATGGAGCTGAAGCTACTGGCGAAGACATGGAGACCTCAAGTCAAGATGAGTATGTACCTGATGGAGCAGCCGAACAGCCAGAACGCTTTACTCAACATGAATTAAATGATCTCATCACAGACCATTTACTGTCAAAAGATAAAGCTGAACTTCTTGCATCTGGGTTGAAACAGAAGAATCTTCTTCATGATGATGTGAAAGAGTGTTATTATCGAAACAGAAGTAACATTTTAACACAATTTTTTCACAGTTGATGGACCAATGGTGTACTGTAGCAATGTGATTGACCGCGTTGAAGAACTGAATCAAGAGTATTTTGTTGCAGATTGGCGATTGTTTATTGACTCATCCCTGAGAAGTTTGAAAGCAGTGTTGCTTCACAATGGAAATATGAAACCATCAATCCCTATTGCTCACTCATGTCATCTAAAGGGAAGTTATGAAAATCTCTCAGTTGTATTGGATGCAATACAATATAATCAACTTACGTGCCCGCCAGGGCCGTGGGGTACCCAGAATCAGACCGGACAGTTCAATGGGGGAGGTCACGGAGCCGTGACCCATTTCCATGGCCCTGGCCGTGTCATAAAATGGAAGATAATTATGTGGTGTTTGGTCGTGACTCCACCCGTGGTGTTCGGCAATGGGTGGCTGATGCTGTGGTTTAGGTCCACTGGGGCTGATGGTGATGCAGCAAAGATGGTTCAGCTCCCCACGGGTAGAGCGGGGCCCCAGGGCAAATATATTTGATTGTTCAGATGGTGGTGAATGTTGGGGTGCAGAGAATAAGTGAAGGACACAGAGAGGTGCAGTTTTCTTTACCTTTTACTTGAAAGTAGATGCAATCTGGGGTACCAATTACAGATGATGGATTGAGTCCGGCTTGCCTGGAGGCTTTCAGGGGATCCACCCTGCCAGGTGGTGTTGGGGACTTTCCTTCTGTGCTCTCTTTTAGGGTCCCTGCTACTTGTAGCTAAGATGCGGCCCTCTCCTGCGTGATGATTTCTAACCTGTATGGAAGACAATGTGAGCCTATTTCACAGGCACTGTCCTTTTCACTGTCAGCCCCGGGCTCTTGGTCTGCTACCGTGCCTTCAGGTGTTCAGCATGGCCAGGGAAATTGCAGTCCCCTGCCCTCCAGATTCGGCTGTCGGGGCGTACAGCATCCACCCAGCCAAGGACTCTCGAGTCCCTTTTTATCAGCGCTCCACTCTGGGGTTAGGCATACACAGATTTTATTCTGAGCTCTTGTCTGTGCTCCTCTCCCTTCCCTCTCCACAGACCAACTGCTAACTCTCCTCTCTCACTGTCCTGTCCAGCTGGCTCCCGTTTCCATGACAACTCCTTTGTTTACTCTCTCAGCTGACTTCTTTCTGACTCACTAACCCCGCCTGCTGGCCAGAATTTATAGGGAAGCTCCCCTTTCTGGCCTGGAGCAGGAAATGACATACAGTACAGACCAAAAGTTTTCACACAACTTCTCATTTAAAGATTTCTCTGTATTTTTATGACTATGAAAATTGTAAATTTTCACTGAAGGCAACAAAACTATGAATTAACACATGTGGAATTATTTACTTAACAAAAAAGTGTGAAACAAATGAAAATATGTCTTATATTCTAGGTTCTTCGAAGTAGCCACCTTTTGATGACTGCTTTGCACACTCTTGGCATTCTCTTGATGAGCTTCAAGAGGTAGTCACCGGAAATGGCATCAGGCATGACATCACCCCTTAGAGGAAGGCAATGTCACCGTGGAAACCGGACTCTGGGGTGCCACACATCATCAATGGAACATCTGTGGAGATTTGAAAGTGATGGGTCTGCTAATTGGAATGCAAGGAGATTTCACAAAATATTGTTGCTTCTTGTGTTTATGGGACAGTAGAAATACAGTAGAGCATTATGTTCGTCAAGATTGGGGACAGATAAACATCTATGCTCCAGGTAGAGACAATGTTCAGCATAATCCTCTCGTTGCTCCAACAAAAATCTTTCTTCCTCCACTACATATAAAGTTGGGATTAACTTAAAACTTTGTGAAAGCCATGGCAAAAACAAATTCACAAAGGTTCCGGTACATTTCACAGAAGTTCTCCAGCATTTCACCAGCGAAACTGTAGAATGGGGTTTTTGCTGGTCCTCAGATCAGAGAGCTTATGAGAGATGATGTGTTTGAAGGAACCCTGATAAGGAATTGAGATCTTGGAAAAGCTTCAAGTGGATCTTTGAAAACTTCTTCGGAAAACAAAAATCTCCAGAATATGATGGTGTTGAGGGACTGCTAAATGCTTACCAGTGTCTTGGATGTCGCATGTCTCTGAAAATGCACTTTTTGCATTCACATTTAGATTTATTCCCTCAAAATCTTGGGGATGTAAGTGATGAACCAGATGAGTGGTTTGACTAGGACATTAAAGTAATGGAACACTGCTACCAGGGTTTTTGGAATGACTCAATGGTGGCAGATTATTGTTGTATGTATAGCATATTGTTGTGGGGTTGTTTTGCTACAGGAGGGACTGGTGCACTTCACAAAATAGATGGCATCATGAGAAAAGAAGATTATGTGGCAATACTGAAGCAACATCTCAAGACATCAGCCAGGAAGTTGAAGCTTGGGCGGAAATGGATCTTCCAAATGGACAATGACCTGAAGCATACTGCCAGAATGGCAACAAAGTGGCATAAGGATAAGCCATGAGTCTGAATGGTCAAGGAGTCCAAGGTCAGAAGCCAGGAGGGAACATCATAAACAGAAGGAAGCGACAAAAGCATAGTCAGGTAACGTTCTGAGGTCAGAGTACAGGGATGATAATGGATCAGAGATGAAGGGGTTAAACAGACAGAACAAAGTCCAAGGTCAGGCAACAGATCAAACGTACAGAACTCAAGGCACAGGAGAACAAACCTCACAAGCTGAATGTACTTCTGGCAGAGTTCTGTGAGACACAGCTCAGTTAAGTAGCATGCCAATTATCTGGAATAATGAACACTTGGAGACAGCCGACGCCTCACAGTCTCAGATTGGATAGTCAAGCTGTCAATCAACACACTGACAGCTCAGCACACCCCTGTACCAGATTCAATGGCCAAGCTCTCAATCAAAGTACTGATAGCTTTAGCACACACCTATACCAGATAGGACAGCAGAGCTGTCAGTAACTGCATCCCAGACACATTGAGGAGTGGAACCATAACAGTAACAAAGTCAATGTTTTGGAATGGCCATCACAAATCCCTGATCTCAATCCTATTGAAAATTTATGGGTAAAGTTTAAAAGGCAGGTGTGAGCAAGGCAACCTACAAACCTGGATCAGTTACACCAGTTTTGTCAGGAGGAAGCTTGTGAGAAGCTTGTGGAAGGATATCCCAAATGTTTGACCCAAGTCATTCAGTTTAAGGGCAATAGTACCAAACACTAATGAAATGTTTGTAAACTTTTGACTTTGCAGTAAGTAGTAAGCCTTAAAACATTCTCTCTCATTATTCTGGCATTTGGACATTTAAATAATTATGCTAATCCTAACTGACCTAAAATGGGAAAGGTTTATTCGGATTTGATGTCAGATTGTGAGAAAAACATGCATATGTGTCTTTTTACATAGTGTATGTAAACTTCTGGTTTCAACTGTATCTATCTAGTAACAGTTTATCATTAATAGGCTGAATTCAGAAATGGCAGGTGCGCTGTACAAATTTCTACAAATTTCTAGGATTGTCTGATTCAGTTAAATGAGGCTTGCAGAACTCAATGCAAGTGTCTGAAACCCTTATTCACACATATAGAACACAACAATTTTTTGTACTCTTAAGCAGATAAAATCTATTTTTATTGAAGTTCTCTATTAAGGAAGATGAGAGACATCAGACCCAACATTGTAGATGAGGTGAAAGTTGATATCAAAGCAACCTGGGCTTTCATAACACCTTAACAGTGCCACAGGCTGATCGTCTCCATGCCACGCTGCATTGATGCAGTAATTGATGCAAAAGGAGCACCAACCAATTATTGAGTGCATTTACTGAATATACATTTCAGTAGGCCAAAATTTCGGATTTTAAAATAATTTGTAAAGCTGGTGCTATAAAGTATTATAATTTACTGAGATAATGACTTTTGGGTTTTCATTGGCTGTAAGCCATAATCATCAGCATTAACAGAAATAAACACTTGAAATAGATCACTCTGTTTGTAATTATGGCACCCCAGGAGTCCAGTTGCCACAGTGACATTGCCTCCCTCACAGGGGGTGATGTCATGACTGGAAGCAAGGAGGGGTCCCCTTACCAGATAACACCAGTATCCAACACATTCCTACTCCAGACCACAAGGGGGAGCTGTAACACCCAGTTTCAGGGGAACTTCCCCATAAGTTCTGGCCCGGAGGCAGTGTTAGGTTGTCTAGTCAGGAGTCTGAGAGGAAAGGAGAGAAGTTGAGGAGAACCTGGGGAGTGGAGCCGTAGCCAAGCTCACCCCAGGTCAGAGAACTGGCAAAGAGGATGCCAGAGTCCTTGGCTGTGTGCCTGCTGTATGCCCCAACTGCCTGAAGGCACCACAGCAGGCCAAGAGCCCGGGGCTGCCAGTGAACAGGCAGTGCTCATAATAGGCTCATGCTGTCTGCCATACAGATTAGGAGCAACAGACAGTGAGAGGAACTTGTGCAGAGCTTCAGGCAGCAAGGACCTGAGAAAACAGCACAGAAGGAAGGCCTCCGAACCCACCTGGCTAGGTGGATCCTAAATTGCTTCTAAGCTGCCTGGACTCCCCATCATCACCTGTTACCCATGCCTCAGACTGCACTTTCTACCACCAAGTAAAGGTAAAGAAAACTGCAAACCTTGTGTCCTCCAGTCATATCCCGCACCCTCAGTCCTGCACCCCATCATCTACAATCCCTTACCAACTGTACCGGTAGCCCTGGGGCCCCGCTTCACCTGTGGGGAGCAGAACCATCCCAGCTGTGTCACCATCGGACCCAGCGGTCCCCTTAAGCAGCGTCGCCTATCCATTGCCGAACACCACAGGTGGCATCGTGAACTAACTCTCTATAGACTTTATTTCCCCTTCATTTCATTAATTTTACTGGATGCCCAGGGCCACGGACCGGGTCACTCCTACCGTGACAACTCCCTGAAGAACCGTGCCCGAGTACCCCACGGTCCTAGCGGGCTCTCCATTATGACTCTATATAATATATGTTTCACTTTTTGTATTGAAGAACTGAAATAAATTAACTTATTGATGATATTCTAATTTAGTGAGAAGCACTTGTATGTAAATATCTGTGTCAATATCTGTGTTAATCTTGGGAAAGGAAGGTTTTTTACTTGCTATTAAGTGACTGTGTAGAAGATGCGTGAAGTTCGCTGTCTTTGGTCCTTGGCATCGGTGAGAAAAAGTGCTGTGATGCACTAGTCCGGCTGCTGTGTCACTCTATGGGAGACGCGCGAAGTCCCTAACCTCTGATCCTGGGAGCAATGAGAGAAGGTGCCGTGGTGCACAGATCCTGTTGTTGAATTTCACTTCTAAGAGCATTTGGGTCTTGTGGCTGCATCTTTATAATGGTTTCTGGCTGTCAATGTTACAAAGCATCATAGCTTCATTTCAGACAAAACATTTGCACTATATCAGCTCCTCGTAGAAATGCCTCTCTAATTTGGTGTGGTTTTTTTTCCATTAGTATGTTTTAGGTTGGTGGATGTTTTTGTTTGTTACTGGGTATGTTTTTTGGTTGGTGGGCATATGTTTTTGGCTGGTGGGTGTCTTTTCTTTGATCATTGGGTATTGTTTTTGGTTGGTGGGCATGATTTTTTGGTTGGTGGGAATGTTTTTTGATTGTTGGTATTGTTTTTTGGTTGGGCATTTTTTTTGGCTAGTGGGTATGGTTTGTTGATGGGTTTGATTTTTGATTGGTGGGGATGTTTTGGGTTGGTGGGCATTTTTTTTGGCTGATGGGTATGTTTTGAAAGCTGTTCGAGTTTTTTATGTGTGTCTGTTAAAATCAGTCTCTGAAAACATACTTACCGGATAACTCAAATTAGTAAATTAAATAATACAATATAATAAAGAAGCAATACACAGCATAATATCCTTTTACCTTACCGGAAACATATAAATGATCTCTTCTAAATGTAGCTTAGTCTTTGAGATATCTTCTCTACCATCATATTTTATAAATCCTATCTGGTCATTTCTTAGTTCTTCATTTTTGATGCTTTACAAAGGTCACAAAAAGGAATAATTTGCTTTCGCTTAGCTTTCTGTAACTCTTGCATGGCGCTAGACTTATTTACAATCCACTAGTCTGAAAAAGTAGAATGACAACCTCAGTGCATCTGCTTATCTATCTATTGGCCAAATGAGGAAGAAACACAGGACAAAAAAGACAAGAATGTAGATTTATCAGTGATTTATTTCATTTTATTTGGAAATTTAAACCCTGGACATTTGTCTGGCACCTTTCTCTACCGGTCCAGAAGTTTTTACATTCAACATTTACATCCTATCTACTTGGAAGTAAGAATTTCCTTGTGCTCATCAGAACACTTTCTTCAGCTCTGCAACATATTATATGCTAGCTGTAGTTCTTGTATGCTAAGCTATGAAATGGCTTTTCAGCTTTATGAAATGCCATGAAGCATGAAGGGTCCATTCAGTAAAGTGTATTTTGCTGTTGAATTTGGCACCCATAGTTCCAATCAAATCTTCAGTAATGTGTAACATTTTTTCCTATATATGTATGTAAAATATGGAAATGAAATTGCAAACATGGCTGGTAATTAAAATACGATCAATTGGTAAATATTTATATATACATATATGGAGGGGAAAATAAGTATTTGACACACTGACGATTTTGAAAGTTTTACCACCTGCAAAGAAGGGAGAGGGCTGTCATTTTTATCATAAGTACACTTCAACTGTGAGAGAAACAGAAAATCACATTGTATGATTTTTACATAATTAATTAGAATTTTAATCAACTTGGGTTGGTAGGCTACTACCGGAGATTCATCATGGGCTTCACCAAGATAGCCGCACCCCTGCAAGACCTTCTAGTGGGCCAACCCAAGAAGGCAAAAAACAAGAGTCCTCCATTCGAGTGGAACAGCTGAATAGAAGAATCCTTCACCCGGTTGAAGATGGCTCTCATGGGAGATGAAGTCCTTGCCTATTCTGACTATGACAAACCATTCATACTTTACACTGATGCCAGCAATGTGGGATTGGGAGCAGTGCTGTCACAAGTTTAACCTCTACTGTGGGTAAAATCCTGGAGGGCATTCTAAGGGATGCTATACTGGAGTATCTGAAGAGGAATAACCTCATGACCCAGTATCAGCACGGGTTTACTAGGGACCGTTCATGTCAGACTAATTTGATCAGCTTCTATGAAGAGGTAAGTTCAGGACTGGACCAAGGGAACCCAGTGGACGTAGTATATATGGACTTTTCCAAAGCTTTTGATACGGTGCCACACAAAAGGTTGTTACATAAAATGAGAGTAATGGGGATAGGGGAAAATATGTGTAAGTGGGTTGAGAGCTGGCTCAGGGATAGGAAACAAAGGGTGGTTATTAATGGAGCACACTCGGACTGGGTCACGGTTAGCAGTGGGGCACCACAGGGGTCAGTATTGGGCCCTCTTCTTTTTAACATATTTATTAATGACCTTGTAGGGGGCATTCAGAGTAGAATTTCAATATATGCAGATGACACTAAACTCTGCAGGGTAATCAATACAGGGGAGGACAATTTTATATTACAGGATGATTTATGTAAACTAGAAGCTTGGGCTGATAAATGGCAAATGAGCTTTAATGGGGATAAATGTAAGGTCATGCACTTGGGTAGAAGTAATAAGATGTATAACTATGTGCTTAATTCTAAAACTCTGGGCAAAACCGTCAATGAAAAAGACCTGGGTGTATGGGTGGATGACAAACTCATATTCAGTGGCCAGTGTCAGGCAGCTGCTACAAAGGCAAATAAAATAATGGGATGTATTAAAAGAGGCATAGATGCTCATGAGGAGAACATAATTTTACCTCTATACAAGTCACTAGTTCGACCACACTTAGAATACTGTGCACAGTTCTGGTCTCCGGTGTATAAGAAAGACATAGCTGAACTGGAGCGGGTGCAGAGAAGAGCGACCAAAGTTATTAGAGGACTGGGGGGTCTGCAATACCAAGATAGGTTATTACACTTGGGGCTATTTAGTTTGGAAAAACGAAGACTAAGGGGTGATCTTATTTTAATGTATAAATATATGAGGGGACAGTACAAAGACCTTTCTGATGATCTTTTTAATCATAGACCGGTGACAGGGACAAGGGGGCATCCGCTACGTCTGGAGGAAAGAAGGTTTAAGCATAATAACAGACGCGGATTCTTTACTGTAAGAGCAGTGAGACTATGGAACTCTCTGCCGTATGATGTTGTAATGAGTGATTCATTAATTAAATTTAAGAGGGGACTGGATACCTTTCTGGAAAAGTATAATGTTACAGGGTATATACACTAGATTCCTTGATAAGGCGTTGATCCAGGGAACTAGTCTGATTGCCGTATGTGGAGTCGGGAAGGAATTTTTTTCCCCATGGTGGAGTTACTCTTTGCCACATGGGGTTTTTTTGCCTTCCCCTGGATCAACATGTTAGGGCATGTTAGGTTAGGCTATGGGTTGAACTAGATGGACTTACAGTCTTCCTTCAACCTTAATAACTATGTAACTATGTAACTATGTAACTAAGTGCAGAAAGTGAGAGAGAGAGTGATTGCCTACGCCAGCAGGAAGCTTTGTCCCACTGAAAGTAACCCCGACAACTATAGTTCCTTCAAGTTGGAGTTTCTCACCATAGTCTGGGCTGTGACTGAACGATTCAAACACTACCTGGCTTCAGCAAAGTTTACCGTCTTCAAGGACAATAATCCGCTGACTCACTTGGAAACTGCAAGGCTAGGTGCATTGGAACAGCGATGGATGGCCCGGCTGTCCAACTGTGAATTTACCATCAAGTAAAGAGCAGGGCATAAGAACGCTAATGCTGATGCACTGTCCAGGATGCCTAATTTAACAGATGAAGGAGAAGACCCAGAAGAGTTAGAAGAAATCGAGTTACCAGCCTTCCACCGCCCCAAGACGGCCCAGTGCTCCCATTGTGTGAGGAACAAGTGCTATGTCATGCAACAGGCCATGCTTAACCCGTTGCCCCACCATGGATGGGCAGAGATGCAGGATAGGGACCTGGCAGTCCACCTAGTAGATGAGTTGCTGACACAAGCTGACTCTCACCCTGTCCCAGATGCTCCACAGGAAATGCAACAGTTGTGGAAGGAGAAGGGGAAGCTGTTCATCTATGAGGGTAAGCTGTGTCAGAGGAACATCAACTCGCGCACACACGAACTGGTCTGGCAAGTAACAGCCCCAAAGCGAGATGCGCCAATGGTCTTAGAGGCATACCACAATGGAGCAGGACACTTTGGGTTAAAGAAGCTGGAAGTCCTACTTCGTGAGAGATTCTACTGGATTGGCCTGAGGAAAGCCATTGAGGGGTGGTGCTGAGAATGTGGCCCATGCAACCTGCGCAGGAAAGACCGTAACAGCCAGCGAGACCCATTACAGCCGATCATCACGAAGCAGCCGCTTGAACTGGTAGCTTTGGATCACGTGAAACTGACTCTGAGTATGACTGGCTACACCTATGCTCAGACCATAGTGGACCATTACTCAAGGTTCTTGGTAGTCGTGCCTGTTAAAGACCAAACTGCGAAGACAGCAGCCAAAGCATTTTAAGAACACTTTTGTCAACTGCATGGATACCCTGAACAAGTGCTCACCAACCAAAGCCCAGCCTTTGAGGCAGAAGTGTTCCATGAGTTCTGTAACCTGTACGGCTGCAAGAAAATCAGGACGCCGCCGTATCATCTGCAGACAAATGGCATGTGAGAGAAAATGAACCAGGTAATTGACCTGTTGAAGACCTTGCACTGGAGGAGCAAAACCAGTGGCCAGAGAAGTTGCCGGACCTGGTAGACCTATACAGTGATATCCCGGTGAACAAAACCAACTGCACTCCGGCCTACCTGATGAGAGTGAGACCTGGCAAGTTACCCGTTGACTTCGATATGGGAGTCCTAATACCTGAAACGACATCACCAGATGCGGACTGGGATACAGAGCGGCATCAGCAATACCGCAAAGTGCAAGAATGCAGAAACAATAGGAGAAAGAAGGAGCAAACTGATTATGTATAGTATTCATTATATAGTAGAAAAAAATATATAAAATGTCACAGCAATACATAAAGTTCCACAAACAATGCAGATAGCTAAATTCCCCACCCTCACCTTTCCCCACACCACAAATGTATGTCAACCCCTTATATAACCATAAAGGTCCAGTGACAGTAAAAGGGGGAAAACAATACATTCCAGATAGGCATCTAAAGGTCAACATACATAAATCAGATAGCTGGGAAGAAAAAGCTTCCAATATATCTTTCATTTAAAGTGCGGTAATAGATAAAGTATGCGATGCTTACCAACAGATAGGTGGGGACGAGAGGGGTTGGATAGAGGATCCCAACGCGCATTTCGCGGCGACACAGGGCCGCTTTCTCAAGGGAATGTATCAGAGGCCATTGCAGGACCTTCAAATAACCCGGTGAACTTGGTCACATGGCCAGAAGCGGCTAATCATGATGGCGTTCGTCGGCGCATGCGCACTGCGGCCGTCAGGTCCTAAACTGCGGACAAAGCGTCATGAGCAATGCGTATGCATCGGGGGATCAGCGCACGCGCCGGGGGATCGGCGCATTCAGACAGACGTCTTCAGGAAGTCTACTTCTGTCAACTCCTTATCACATGCCTCTTCAGCTCATCATCTGGCCATAATGAGAGCCGTCCCGGTCGGACAGTTCCTTAAGATGCGACGAATATGCTCCTCGGATTCTAAATTTCAGGCACAAGCCTCAGATTTGAAACAACGGTTCTTTGCCCGGGGTTACAGCCACAGATGTGTTAAATCCGGGTATGATCATGCAAGGAAAACCTCACGTAACAACCTGTTACATCCAGCAAAGAGGCGCAGGGATGTGGGTAGTGAAGGACCAATTCGATTTATTTCCACCGATAACCATGAATGGGGCAGTATGCGCACTATTCTTAATAAACATTGGCCTGTTTTGGGGGCCGATCCCACCCTGAGGGCTGCCCTGGGTAGTTTTCCCCTGATGACCCCTAAAAAATCTAAAAATCTTGGTGACTTACTGGTTAGGAGCCATTACATTCTTGCTCCGTGCAATACTTTTGGTACGAATGGTCCTCAGTGGGGATCTTTTGCATGCGGGCACTGTCTTGCCTTGCGCCAATGTCCTGCACTGCTCCACTTTTGTCTCATCAGATGGGTCTAAAAAATTTAAAATAAGACAGTGTATATCCTGTGGCACTTCCAATGTGATCTATTACTCTACATGTTCGTGCCCTAAGATATACATAGGCCTTACCACAAGAGAATTAAGAGTATGGATACGTGAGCATGTGCGAGACATTGGCGCGGCCAAGACAGTGTCCGATATTTCGGAATTAAAGACAATTCCTCAACATTTTAAATTATGCCACAATAGTGACGCAAGAATTCTGAAGGTGAGGGAGATTGATGCCCTTCATATTGGTATGAGAGGAGGTGATAATAAGAAACTCCTCACACAAATTGAGACTAGGTGGATCGTTCAATTAGACACTATGACACCAAGGGGCCTTAATGAATCCCTGAGCTTTGCCCCTTTTCAATAGTACTTCTAGTTTACGATTCTAGGCCCTTTAGCCTCCTGTCCCCATATGTCCCCATGTCTATAATCCCTCGGATATGTGTTCGTGTTTTTAATTATGTTTTAATTGTCTTGTTCATTTAGTGTTTGTGACTCTGCTGACTTACTGCGCTTTACTATATTCTCTACTGGGCTCCTTCTGTGGACCTGAGGATAAGCTTGGGAAATAATCTTGGACTTCTGCCACATCACATGAATGATAACACACAATCATCGCAGCAATCATGGATTATAATTTCAGTCCTTGAATGATTTTTCTGTATTGGCCTGTATATATTGACGGCTGTGCATTTTGAGTGATGTTCTCTGTAGTGGATATTTTGTTGCCATGTGGCTATTGATATGTGACCTAGGTGATTATATTCCTGTGTGTGGCTGTGTGCACAGCGCTGTGGTTTGCTGGGTCCTGCCTATGGGCGGGCATCTTTATGACGTGTGTACTGCTCTGTGGGATCTCCTCCGGCACGTGCGCATTGCTCATGATGCCTTGTCCGCAGTTTAGAACCTGACGGCCGTAGTGCGCATGCGCTGACGAACGCCATCATGATTGGCCGCTTCTGGTCATGTGACCAAGTTCACCGGGTTATTTGAAGGTCCTGCAGGGGCCTCTGAGACATTCCCTTGAGAAAGCGGCCCCGTGTCGCCGCGAAACGCGCATCGGGATCCTCTATCAGACCCCTCTCGTCCCCACCTATCTGTTGGTAAGCATAGCATACTTTATCTATTACTGCACTTTAAATGAAAGATATATTGGGAGCTTTTTCTTCCCAGCTATCTGATTTATGTATGTTGACCTTTAGGTGCCTATCTGGAATGTATTGTTTTCCCCCCTTTTCCGGTCACTGGACCTTTATGATTATATAAGGAGTTGACCTATATTTGTGGTGTGGGGAAAGGTGAGGTTGGGGGATTTAGCTATCTGCATTGTTTGTGGCACTTTATGTATTGCTGTGACATTTTATATATTTTTTTCTACTATATAACGAAATAATAAAATGAAATAATTGATTTTACTATATATAATCAGTTTGCTCCTTCTTTCTCCTATTGTTTCCTGATACTGATTGGAGCTAACATAATTTGATCGGGGGTAGTGGACAATTTGTGTCACCACCCCAGTCTATAAGTATGCATATGGGGTTCCTGCTGTTATAAAGTGCAAGAATGCATAGAGAAGAGTTTGTCCCAAGCAAGACAGAGACAGGAAAGAACCTATAATCAGCACACCCCTGCAGTTACCTTGTCACCCGGAGAACAGATACTCAAAAGGAAGAGACAAATTTACAAACTAGATGATCAGTGGGAGGTTGAACCATACACCGTCATGCCTTCAAACTTTGATAACACCAAGATGTGCCTCATCAGTAAAAATGGAGGAGAAACCTCAGCGGCAGTGTCGAGGGATCATCTGAAACCATGCCCTAACCAACTGAAGGAGAGGATTGAATATCAAGACATTTCTCAGCCAGTAGAAGAAGTGGAGGAAAAGATCAGCACAGTACTAGGTGAGTTCCCTCCAAATTGGACAAGAGTGAACCAGGCCATAGTCATACCTGTTTTGACCTTTCCCTAGCTAGTATTTCCAGAAAGAGATGCGACCCAAGACCAGCCTGAAGACCAGCGGGCTCAAGCAGCAGATGCCACACCAGCAGCGGAGCAAGATAATCCACTCCCTGCCAGCCGTGAATCTGTCATGCCCACAGTGAGCAGGAATAGTCCTAGAAAATAAGGTATACCAGTGCTACGCAGAGTCACCCATAGCGTAGCCAATAGAGAGCGCACTACACCAGTGGTAGAAAGCACCGTGAATCCGGTTAGGTCACTACCTGTACCAGTACTGCGTAGATCCACCCATAGCACCAGAGGTCATGTCCCAGCCTGGTTTAGGGACCAAAATGTAAATGTGTTGATAATGTAAATAAGTTAATGGTGTGTAAAATTGCAATCGTTAAGCATGAGAGCCTACAGAGACTTGCTGTATGAACTTTTAAAAATATGCATAATAACCTGTTGAAGGACGATTGGACCATTGTTTGTCTTGCCAAAATCTGACCATTCTGTGTCCATTAACTGATCAATATTTCTGCATTGATGCCAATTTATTTTCTTAACCTAAGCTACATTTCAGAGGGTTTCAGCTTTCAAAAGAATAATTTATACAACCAATGGATGAATTTAACGTCAGGTTATCAGTTTTTATTTACATAACATAGATAAGCGACATAACGTCTGTCAGGGAGTGTATATTGCTCACCCTTAGACTAATCTGTGGTCTGTATAACATTTTCTTGGTATGTTACCCATAAAAGTGCATAGATTTTATGAGTCAAGGAGTAACAATACACAACAATTTGAACAGAATATGTATGAGGCCCTTATTTTTCACAGTTTTGTATGATCTGCCTTACAAAAGCTCGGCTTTCCCATTGACTCCCATTGTGCTCGTTACTCGAAACGCGCATGCGAGTATTAGGAATTGCTCAGTTCGAGCAATGAGCACCCAAGTATTTTAGTGCTCGCTCATCCCTAGTTGACATACTTTTGGCTTCTGACATTCTAAACTGATTCAGAATTGCATTTATTTTTGCACTTTGGTTTAGAAGAAAGCTTCCATCTTCTTGTCTTTGAACCTTGATTCCTAGATAATATTTCACATTTTCAAGGTCTTTAGTTTCAAAATGTTGATTCAGAATTTTAGTCAACTTTGCAATTTCTTTTACATGACAATTTGAACAGAATGTGTATGAGGCCCTCCTTTATGTCTAATACAAGGTGCATCTGAGTCCCTATAAGTCCCAAATTTTTGGCAGCTCTTGCTTCCTTAATAAATTCAACTGACACTTTCTATTTTTTAATTAAAAAAATCAATTTTGGTTTACCCAAATAATAATTTTGTTAAAATCTTTTTCAAAATGTTCCTTATATACAAGTCATTATACAGGAAAAAAATGTTTCTTAACATTTTTTTTTTCCATTTAAATGGAATTTTCTTGTCAGTTTGGAATATTTTATTGTCACTTTTTAAAGTACAGTAATAGTGTGTTACCATTGATCTCAGCAGCGATCTGAGAGTTAGGGATTCTTTTATGGGTCTTCCCCATGCTGTTCTCCTTCCATTCAGCACTTTTCTCATCCAATTGAACATTTTCACTGCCCTCAGACCTCTTTGTATGATCCGCCGGAAAAAAAGCTTGGCTTTCCCATTGACTTTCAATATACATATTACTCGAAACAAGCATGCGAGTATTAGGAATTGCTTGGGTCAAACAACTAGCACCAATGCATTTTAGTGCTTGCTCATCTGTAGGCAACAACTTGTGGCGCGAATATTAGAAAATGGAAGAATCGTAAGATGACTGTCAATATAAATAAATAATAATAATAATCTTCCTCTGGCTGGGGCTCCATGCAAGGTCTCTCCTCTTGGGGTAAGTATTATTCTGAGAAAGATCAGAAATCAGCCCCAAACCACAAGGGAGGACCTGGTCAATGACCTGAAGATTGCTGGAACCACAGTCTCAAACATTATCGTTAGCAACACACTACGCAGTCATGGATTAAAATTGTGCAGAGCATGCAAGGTCCCACAGTTCACGCCAGCACATGTAAAGGCCCATTTGAAGTTCACCGAAGATAATCTGGATGATCAACAGGAAGCATGGGAAAAACTAATGTGGTCAGATGAGACAAAAATATAATTTTTTGGTATCAACTCCACTCACCATGTTTGGAGGAAGAAGAAGGATGACTGCAACCTCAGGAACACTGTCCCAATCATGAAGCATGGTGGGGGAAACATCACGCTTTGCTTTTCTGCAAAGGGTACAGGACGAATGCATCGTGTTGAAGGGAGGATGGATGGGGTCAAGTATTGCGAGATTTTGGCCAACGACCTCCTTCTCTCAGTAAGAGCATTGAAGATTGGTCATGGCTGGGTATTCCAGTACAACAATGACCCGAAACACACAGCCAGGGCAACTAAAGAGTGGCTCCATAAGAAGCATTTTAAGGTCCTCGAGAGGCCTAGCCAGTCTCCAGACCTAAACCCAACAGAAAATCTTTGAAGGCTGCTGAAACTCAGTGTTGCCCAGCGACAGCCCCGAAACCTAAAAGATCTGTAGAAGATCTGTATGGAGGAGTGGGCCAAAATCCGTGCTGCAGTGTGTGCAAACTTGGTCAAGAACCACAGGAAATGTCTGATCTTTGTAATTGCAAACAAAGGTTTCTGTACCAAATATTAGGTTTGGTTATTCTATTGTATCAAATACTTATTTCATGCAATTAAATGCAAATTAAATCTGTAAAAATCATACAATATGATTTTCTGGATTTTTTTTTACCTACCTTTTACTTACTGTCTCTCACAGTTGAAGTGTATCTACACTAAAAATTACATACCTCTCCATGCCTTGTAGGTGGTAAAACTTGCAAAATTGGCAGTGTATTAAATACTTATTAACCCCTCTGTATATGTATTTATTAGTAATTGTTTAATGTATATATATATATATATATATATATATATATATATATATATATATATAGTATGTGGGTATATATCCTAGAAATATATGTATATGTGTACACACATACTGTATATACAGTATATATATTATATATATATATATATATATATATATATTTTACATTAAACATATGTAAACACACACATATGTATATAAATATATATACAGTATATATATAATTTTATATTTTTAAGCACTTTATAAATTGATGATATTTAAATTACCACCCATATTTGCCTTTTCTTTTCCATATTCAATATTTTATATATTGTCTTATAATGAATTCATGGTTAGTCAGAAAAAATGGTTTCTCACATTTCAAAGTATACATGGATACTATATTTTTTAGGATATGTAACCTCTCTGTAAGGGAATGTACGTTGCTCCATACCTTATATACAAGTTTAATAGACTGCTACATGACTTTTAACTTCATTGTTCAAACAGGAGAACGTTTCCCCAAGTAAAGACATGCTGAAAAGGCTATTATATCTATTTGATAATGGATTTTACTCAATTGTCATGTACTTCACTCTGCCTAGACAGGCGTATGTTAGCGAAGAAAAAAACATGCTTTTATGTATCCGGAACAAAGAAAAAAAATAACAGCAAATTTAAAGTAATTTGCTTTTGTGCAAATAATACTAATCTGCTACCGTGTTTTCTAGTTCAGACCCGTGTTTAAAAACATTAATGGCCCTTTTTTTGTTATGTCTGGAAATGGGAGGATATATTGAAAGATCAAAAATCAAAGAAAGTGGTTTTTTTTCTCTCCTTATTATGATTCAGAAGCCATGGCTCTCTCCCCGCTCGTCCATATTCTTCTGTTCATCCCTTGTTCAAGAAATTACTCTCATGTTTACCTTGGCGTAAATAAATGAAATAATGTTACATGTAATGTTCCTCAAACATAATTAAATAAATCGGGTTGAGCCAGGAGATCTTTGTTTGGTAATAGAATATTGTGTTCTCTTCACACCGAGCATCTGAAGAACTTTGAGGTTTTCATACACATCTAGAAATATGGAAAGAAAAACATAAATCATTTGACAGGAGAGGACTTCGGGTTCACCTTCTATGGGTAGCCTGTGGATGAAGGCCAAGTGTCTCCTCATGAATAAGGTCTTAAACCATTAAATCTCAGGATAACACAGGATATTGGTCATTACTTTCCACATGAAGAGTTTATTTTACGACTGTACAATGTGATGTGAAGGAGTTTTTGATCAGTGTCAGTCTTTCAAGGATTGATCCCTGTTTTATGTCTGCATCATTTGCTTCTCTACTCTCCAGCTCATCTCCTCCCCTCATTGTGTTTTGAATGCATCAAATCCAGAAAGGCACTGATGCTCAACTGAGCCTAAGAGCTGGGAGCAGCCTGGCCAAGTGAAACACACAGATATGGCCGTCCTATAATGTACACAAGTGAAGAGGTCACACTTGCCAGGTTTTCTCGGAATGTAATGACATGAATACTAGTAGTCACATCACATGTTGAAATGCTTTTCAAAACCTCAGGATGCAGTTGAGTACCCACATAAATATTATTTGTATGTTTGTCACAATTGATGGACTACAGCAGTAAATTGTGAGGATTATTTGCTCCCGTGAGATTCGGCATGCAATTCAACCCAATATTACACACACCATGGATGTCATTTTAGCCATGTAATCCTGTTGTATAATACTTCATAATCATATTATAGCAGTGAATCGATCAGCTAAATATGCCACCCTATATTACCACCATAGGTCCATACTCCTAGGAGACAAACAGCATGAATAGTGCACTCATCATAACTATGCATCCACCATATTATTTAATTGCTCCTTTCAGCCAAATGGCACAATGTTTTGTGCTGTTTTGGCAAATTGGAATACCAACCAGTAGACGTAATATATTGACCTTACATAGGGCAGTATATTGAGCTTACAGCTGTAGAGATGAGATGTGCCAGTCATTAGAAAGCTAGTGTAGAAACCATATGCAATTCAGCCTGTAATTGCATTGGTGGCATATCAGCACATCGCGGGATGTCAGTGCATCGGGGGATGTCAGTGCACTTGTAAGAAGCTCTACAATCACATTTCCCAGGACGGACATATCAGATTTCTACATACAGTAAAAAGGTATGAATGTTATTGGGGGATAAGCACCTACATAGCCATACCAATGCTTCCATATGTAAAAGCAAATTCCCTTCAGGTGCAATTATCAGCTCCAGATGATTACAATACCAGAATAGTATGTGAGATTTTACAAATTCTAATATGCATGTTCATAGAAAATCCATAGTAAAAATTTACATACTCAAGATTTCACCGTCTGAAATGTGATTTTGCCACAACGGCCACATGATTTGGTGCAAATTTTTCCACTAAGATTTTTGGGAAAAATCTGCAGCATTTCCAACCCTTTGGAAGGCAGTGTTAGGTCAAGGATCTTCAAGTTATGCGTCTGCACATGGTTGGGTGGTAGCTAGTGATGAGCAAATATACTCGTTACTCGA
This sequence comes from Ranitomeya variabilis, assembly GCF_051348905.1. Taxonomy (NCBI): domain Eukaryota; kingdom Metazoa; phylum Chordata; class Amphibia; order Anura; family Dendrobatidae; genus Ranitomeya; species Ranitomeya variabilis. Next base: position 891,964,058 of record NC_135233.1, read on the forward strand.
GATTTCTCGAGCATGCTCTGGGGTCCTCCGAGTATTTTTTAGTGCTCGGAGATTTAGTTTTTATTTCCGCAGCTGAATGATTTACATCTGTTAGCCAGCATAAGTACATGTGAGGATTCCCTAGCAACCAGGCAACCCCCACATGTACTTATGCTGGCTAACAGATGTAAATCATTCAGCTGCGGCAAGAAAAACTAAATCTCCGAGCACAAAAAATACTCGGAGGACCCCCAAGCGTGCTCGGGAAATCTCAAGTAACGAGTATATTCGCTCATCACTAGTGGTAGCACTAATGGACACATTTACTCTGTTATGCTTCAGGAGCCAAGATTTAAAAAATCTATAGAAATAAGTCTGAAAAGCACCTACAAGTATGCATAGGTAAAAACAGTGATTGCTGTTACAACATTCCACATTAAGTCTCCAAATTTTTGTTTCATAGCACCCTTTATTTTTACAGACCTGAAGATGGCTTTACACAGAAAGCTTTTTGAAAAATACCGCTGTAGTCTGTAATGCAGTATTTTAAACCAAAGCCAGAGGTGCATTAAAAAAATAGGAAATATGAATAATTTGCTTAAAATGTTCATCCTAGCTTTTAAAAGTGAACAAAAAAACAGAAACAAAACGCGCTGTGTTAAACAGTGGGATGCCCTCAAACATATTGCTAAGTCAGAAAGCAGTTTATGCCAGGTTTCTGGTGTAAAACTGCAATATAATGTTGCAAAAATGTAGCGACTTTAGTGTATTTAATTGACACCCATATATTGCGGTGGTGCATGGTAACTAAACGAAGTGTCAAATTCAGTAAGAAACATCTCTTCATGAATTTGACACATCTTACTCCAATGTTCAGTGCATTACAACATTGTCCAATGGGCCATTGTGTTTTTGATGATTTTGGTGCATTTTTTGCAGTGTTAATCATTATAAACTATAATGATACTATAAGTACCGTCTGTCATTTTTTTCCAACATATTTCCTATAGACTTTTCTATAGCAAGTGAAAAACTCCAGAAAAAATATGTTTTAAAACTTATGAAAATTGACATTGAAACCTTGCCTAATATATAAGCTCTGTGATATACACTCACCGGCCACTTTATTAGGTACACCTGTCCAACTTCTTGTTAACACTTAATTTCTAATCAGCCAATCACATGGCGGCAACTCAGTGCATTTAGGCATGTAGACATGGTCAAGACAATCTCCTGCAGTTCAAACCGAGCATCAGTATGGGGAAGAAAGGTGATTTGAGTGCCTTTGAACGTGGCATGGTTGTTGGTGCCAGAAGGGCTGGTCTGAGTATTTCAGAAACTGCTGATCTACTGGGATTTTCACGCACAACCATCTCTAGGGTTTACAGAGAATGGTCCGAAAAAGAAAAAAAATCCAGTGAGCGGCAGTTCTGTGGGCGGAAATGCCTTGTTGATGCCAGAGGTCAGAGGAGAATGGGCAGACTGGTTCGAGCTGATAGAAAGGCAACAGTGACTCAAATCGCCACCCGTTACAACCAAGGTAGGCCTAAGAGCATCTCTGAACGCACAGTGCGTCGAACTTTGAGGCAGATGGGCTACAGCAGCAGAAGACCACACCGGGTACCACTCCTTTCAGCTAAGAACAGGAAACTGAGGCTACAATTTGTACAAGCTCATCGAAATTGGACAGTAGAAGATTGGAAAAACGTTGCTTGGTCTGATGAGTCTCGATTTCTGCTGCGACATTTGGATGGTAGGGTCAGAATTTGGCGTAAACAACATGAAAGCATGGATCCATCCTGCCTTGTATGAAGCATCTTTGGGATGTGCAGCCGACAAATCTGCGGCAACTGTGTGATGCCATCATGTCAATATGGACCAAAATCTCTGAGGAATGCTTCCAGCACCTTGTTGAATCTATGCCACGAAGAATTGAGGCAGTTCTGAAGGCAAAAGGGGGTCCAACCCGTTACTAGCATGGTGTACCTAATAAAGTGGCCGGTGAGTGTATGTGATGCAGTAACCCCTGTAACAGGTAGGGGGCGCTGCATGGTCTCCCTGGGATGTGCATGGAGTTGTATTGAGGCCGTGAGAATTGACCTGCAGTGATGTCAGGATCACGTGACCAGCCCATGTGATCCATTACTGTGGGTGTGGTTACAGGTACATAACGTGACCAGAGTGTGGGTCACGGGGTTCCTGTGTGGTTCCAGTGTTTGGACCGGAAGGGTCCAAGTGCAAAATCCCTGAGGGAGTTCCTGAGGGCTCGGTGTGTTCCTGTGTTGGAAGCCTGAGAGGAGGCTTCCTGGAAAGCACCTGCTGGCGTGGGAGGTCCTAGTAGGAGGACCGGATCCCGGAGCAGTGCACAGTGGAACTGGGGAAGCTACAATCCCTCAGTGGCTCTGGACTAACTAGTGTGTGCCGGCCAGGCAAGTTGGTGATCCCTGTAAAGCAGCTTACCCGGAGGTGTGGACTGGCAAGGAGTCAGCAGGTGGAGCCGGAGCTCCCATCAGGTATCGTACAGGCCGGTAGTGCTTGTGAAGTTCTATGAACGGTGTGGTCTCCCTTGGGAACGGGTTAAGGGAGGACCAGCGTGTTTAGAGACGACAACCCGGAGTCACATGTGCTGTCTGTGACTTGGGACGTTGGTGTAGTGTACGGCGTACGGACACCCTGGTAACTGGGCGAAGTGAGAGGCCCAGCACGTTAGTATCCGTGGGGCAAAGCCGTACTCTGAAGTGTTAGAAGCTGCAAGTAAATATCACCAGTTGGTGCCTGTTGTGTTTCATGTTATGAACTGTGCGTAACCCGGTTTATGAGGCTTAATAAACCGCATGGACTGCTTTGTTTTATAAACCCGTGCCCGTGTGCTTGAATATCGCGGCCAAGTGAGTGTCCACCAACACTCTTAGTAAGAGAAACCTTACAGCTCCAAGACCCGGTAGAGTTCTGGCAGATTTGTTGCAGAGATGTCTGTAATCTGTTCCATCAATGTGAATTGAGTTCTTTCTCCTGCTTTCACATGCATTTCTGCAAGCCTTAGGCTGGGCATGCACGGTGACTTTGGCCACAACACAGGTTGTGCAGCCAAAGATGGTTATGTACCACTGCTACATTGCTACATAGTGTAGATGAATGGGGTCACATTATGACTGCTAGGACACCGCAACGAACAAAAAAAAGCCAAATTGATCAGACTTTTTTTTTTACTTGCTTGTTGCAGTTGAAGTACCTTCGGGGTCACAATGTGATCCTATTCATCTGCATTACACTGCAATCTTTATTAATAAGATTTGTATTGCAGTCAAATTCGCCTTGTATCTCCAGCCATATTTTGATTATTAGGACAGCTACAGATATTATTGCAACAAATCTGATACAGGTGACTATAGGAGTTGGTGCGAGCATACTTGCGGGTCCAGGTCCACAGGCCATGTCAGTAATCTGTGGCCTTTGGACAGAAGCTCTGAGAACCTCTTACCTGATGACATCCACAGATTTTCTTTTGAGTAGCTGGGCAGAGATCAAAATCACCTACTCAAGTATATGGGTCAGTGAAAAACTCTGGCAACACTCACATGCCATCCTAGTCGCTTCCTAGTTCTGCCCAGTTTTATGCTTGTTTGATAGTAGAGGCTTAAGGTTTTTTATATTGTAAAAACTGACACACTGACCAAACACTGAAAAACTAATCCAACAGATGCCATCCATGCCCAATCTTAGTTCTTAAAGTTGTAATACAGTGGGGCAAAAAAGTATTTAGTCAGTCAGCAATAGTGCAAGTTCCACCACTTAAAAAGATGAGAGGCGTCTGTAATTTACATCATAGGTAGACCTCTACTATGGGAGACAAACTGAGAAAAAAAAATCCAGAAAATCACATTGTCTGTTTTTTTATCATTTTATTTGCATTTTATGGTGGAAAATAAGTATTTGGTCAGAAACAAACAATCAAGATTTCTGGCTCTCACAGACCTGTAACTTCTTCTTTAAGAGTCTCCTCTTTCCTCCACTCATTACCTGTAGTAATGGCACCTGTTTAAACTTGTTATCAGTATAAAAAGACACCTGTGCACACCCTCAAACAGTCTGACTCCAAACTCCACTATGGTGAAGACCAAAGAGCTGTCAAAGGACACCAGAAACAAAATTGTAGCCCTGCACCAGGCTGGAAAGACTGAATCTGCAATAGCCAACCAGCTTGGAGTGAAGAAATCAACAGTGGGAGCAATAATTAGAAAATGGAAGACATACAAGATCACTGATAATCTCCCTCGATCTGGGGCTCCACGCAAAATCCCACCCCGTGGGGTCAGAATGATCACAAGAACGGTGAGCAAAAATCCCAGAACCACGCGGGGGGACCTAGTGAATGAACTGCAGAGAGCTGGGACCAATGTAACAAGGCCTACCATAAGTAACACACTACGCCACCATGGACTCAGATCCTGCAGTGCCAGACGTGTCCCACTGCTTAAGCCAGTACATGTCCAGGCCCGTCTGAAGTTTGCTAGAGAGCATTTGGATGATCCAGAGGAGTTTTGGGAGAATGTCCTATGGTCTGATGAAACCAAACTGGAACTGTTTGGTAGAAACACAACTTGTCGTGTTTGGAGGAAAAAGAATACTGAGTTGCATCCATCAAACACCATACCTACTGTAAAGCATGGTGGTGGAAACATCATGCTTTGGGGCTGTTTCTCTGCAAAGGGGCCAGGACGACTGATCCGGGTACATGAAAGAATGAATGGGGCCATGTATCGTGAGATTTTGAGTGCAAACCTCCTTCCATCAGCAAGGGCATTGAAGTTGAAACGTGGCTGGGTCTTTCAACATGACAATGATCCAAAGCACACCGCCAGGGCAACGAAGGAGTGGCTTCGTAAGAAGCATTTCAAGGTCCTGGAGTGGCCTAGCCAATCTCCAGATCTCAACCCTATAGAAAACCTTTGGAGGGAGTTGAAAGTCCGTGTTGCCAAGCGAAAAGCCAAAAACATCACTGCTCTAGAGGAGATCTGCATGGAGGAATGGGCCAAAATACCAACAACAGTGTGTGGCAACCTTGTGAAGACTTACAGAAAACATTTAACCTCTGTCATTGCCAACAAAGGATATATTACAAAGTATTGAGATGAAATTTTGTTTCTGACCAAATACTTATTTTCCACCATAAAATGCAAATAAAATGATAAAAACACAGACAATGTGATTTTCTGGATTTTTTTTTCTCAGTTTGTGTCCCATAGTTGAGGTCTACCTATGATGTAAATTACAGACGCCTCTCATCTTTTTAAGTGGTGGAACTTGCACTATTGCTGACTGACTAAATACTTTTTTGCCCCACTGTATATAGAAGAAGCTTTGCATTTTTTTTCTTTTTGCATACAAGATACACTGATGGTAAAACTGACACACTGCCCAAACACAGACCCAATACACTGATAAACATTAGTCCAGTTTTGCATGTACAAGAAAAAAATTAATATCTTTATGAAGCCTTATAGTCTTCAGCAAATTTGGTTAGGAGGAGATGAGGAGGGCATGGAAAAATATAAGAGAAAAGGCCTCATTCACATGTTTGTTTTTGTTGTACGTGTGATGTCAATGTAATTTTTGATGTCCATTTTTCACATGGTTCGTAGTAGAAGAAGGAGAAATTTTGATTAGTTTTTTGTATAAAAAAAATGCAGGGACACAGAAATGGCAAAAACTGACACAGACCAAAAACAGATTCAGATCTTATCCAGCACACTGATGATAATTGGTCTATTTTCGCTTGGGAGAATTAAAACTGAAGTATGAAATCAGCCTTAAGCTACATTCACATATCCGTGTGAATTTTACCATCCATGAGAAATGGATCACTTTTTTCTCATGTTTCATTCATATTGCCTCTTTGTGGTGTCCATGTTGCATCTGTTTTTTTCTCATACCTTTTGTCACGATCCATTTTTGGATTTGAGGCAGCTCTGGTTCCACTATGTTTTAAATGTAGCTTTTTTCCTTTTAGGCCAACGGGGGTTAATGTCAGTTTCCCCTGCTGGCAGCCTGCTGCAACTGCAAAGTTGCTAGGTCAGCTGATGTGGGTGGTGACCACTCCCACCATCCTTTAAATGGTCACCTGATCTATCAACTGACTGTTGGTGATAGAGTTATTCTATGGAGACCAGACTTGCAGTTGCAGCTCTCTGTTGTCAGCTACGTCTGGCGTTTGGAGTCATGTTTCTGTGTCCTCTGTGGTGTGGAGCTTGGCAGCAGAGTCTGGAAGTTAAGGGTGGTGTTTTTACCTTGTATGTCAAGTGCTTGTCACCACCCCCTGTGTTGTACCATCTTCAGTGATGAGGCTAGCGCCCTTGCCGGCCGGTGCGCTAGCCAAGGCAGTACGAGGTGACAGCGAGGGATTAGGTTTGTGACGGCGGCGGGGGGAAAGACCCGCTTAGGGCATAAGGGGAGTGCAGGGACAGGCTCAGGTTGGAGCTCAGGAGGTGTCTCGTCCATCATTTCCTATCAGTAGGGCCTTCCTCTCCCCATTTACATCCCGCTATGAGTGTGTTGTGCTGTCCACTTACTGTCCCCCTGGTGGGATCATGACATCTTGTTTTACTGAAAGAATGTCTTTGTTCCCAAGCCAAAAAAGACCCCTTGAAGGTCATGTGTTTTTGGCAACAGATCTTTGAGACATGGATGCAAAATGGAAGCCTTTACCCCACAAAGGTGCACTCTGTTAAGACCTGCATAGTGTGAGCTTGCACTATGCCAGTCTGGATAATTCAGTCCCATAGACTTTCTGACCATTACTGCTGTCTGTGTGAGGTCTGACTATTTTGTGGCAGAAACTGAATTTGATCCTATCATGTATTATATCTATCATGTATCATGCGTTGTGAAAAAGGCTTCCCTGATTATACATGACGGATTCAATCTGTGTTTGGTTATAATATATGGCTCCCACAGAGCGCCTTCTTACAGAATTGAGAATGCTTTCTCAGACCTCATGAGACTCATCATGCATTCTAACCTTTAAAACGGTGGTCAAAACCGAATCTCAATGCACACCACACTGTTGATCGTGTAGTTCTTTGTGCCATATCATATATATCTGCATCGATGTGTAGTGCTTTAGGAGATCTTTTTCCAACTAGTTAAATCTTCTCAATAAGTAAATCCCACACAAAATTAATATTCTATTTTTAAAATGGGAGAAGCAGGAGAACAAGAGGAAGAAAGAAAGTGGACAATGGAATGAGAATAAATAATAATTTTTCATTACTGTGGGAGTTTTTATTAATATTATTTATTTTTAGAGCACCATTGATTCCATGGTGCTGTACATGGGAGACGGTTACATAAAAAATACAGATATAAATTACAGTGACAAACCCACAATTAAAGACTGGTACAGAGGGGAGTGGGCCCTGCTCTTGCAGGCTTACAGCTTGCAAGTTGGGTGCTGTTGCGGCAGCTCTGGTGGAGGTGAGTTGGCATCAGGGTTATTGCAGGCTGTAAGCTTGTTTGAATAGATGTTTTTTCAAGTGCCATCTAAAAGTTCCGAAACTGGTGGATAATTGGACATATGTCTCAAGTGTAAATAGAAAAGGGGCTGCCGCGCTAATGCAAGTGTGCCGATACACAAACTTAGTGACTATATGCCTGTAGTCACTGCATGTTCCGGAATTAATAGGGCGGCACTTACTTGTTTGTGCCCGAAGTCTCTGGTGATGCAGCTGGCTGAGCTAAGTCCACAGTTGGGGAGCATCCTCCCTTTGCACCGAAATGTCTCCTGAATCCTGGTCTGCAAGAACCGGCGGTTTGCCTCGGCCGAAGGCGCCGCCGTGTAGTAGCGTGGTGAGCGGGGGGCGTGGTTAGCGGTGACGTCACCTGCCCATGGAAGACGGACATGTACAAGGGCAAATACCGACGCGTTTCGAGGGAACCGTCCCTCTTTCTCAAGGACCTTGGAGGTAGGAGATGATGAGGGCATGCACTAACATTTTAGTACATTCAGGGCTGAGAAAAAGATGGATTCTGGAAATGTTTTTGAGTTGGAGGTGGCAGGAGGTGGCAACAGCTTGGATGTGTGGTTTGAGAGACAGCAGTGGACAATTATCTGTGACATACAGTTATAGGGTTTGTCCCATGAATAATAATAAGTTTCGCAATTGGATGTGTTTAAAAAAGTTCCTGTGCTGAGATAATCTTATAAATGTGCTCCTGCTGTGTACTGTGTAATGTGTTGTGGATTCTGTTTTTGGGCTCCCTCTGGTGGTTACAAGTGGTACTGGGTGACTTTGGTGGGTTGCGGTCTCTGGTTTCCACCTGTCCATCATAGGCTGGGTGTTTCCTATTTAACCTGGCTTTCCTGTCATTCCCTTGCCGGCTATCAATGTAATCAGAGTGTCTCTGTTTGCCTCTGCTACCTGCTCCTATAATCTGCTGGACAAGCTAAGTTCTGATTTTCCTGTTTTTTGTGTTCTGCCTTATCATGTTTTTAGTCCAGCTTGCATACATATGAATCTTTGCTGCTGGTTGCTCTAGTGGGCTGAAATTACTCCCCATGTACCATGAGTTGGCACATGGGTCCCAGTAATTTCAGGATGGTTTTTTGAAGAAAGGGTTTTTTGCTGACCGCCTAGATCTCTTTTGTATCCTTCTGCTATCTAGCTGTAGCGGGCCTCATTTTGCTAAAACTGTTTTCATACCTGCGTATGTGCCTTCCTCTTAATTCACCGTCATTATATGTGGGGGGGCTGCTATCCCTTTGGGGTATTTCTCTAGGAGGCAAGAGAGGTCTGCTTTTCATCTTCTAGGGGAAGTTAGTTCTCCGGCTGGCGCGAGACGTCTAGAGTCCCCATAGGTACGTTCCCCGGCTGCTGATAGTGTTTGTGTTAAGTTCAGGATCGCGGTCAGCTCAGGTTCCATCACCCTAGAGCTTGTCCTATTTTTGTGCTTGCCCTTTTGGTGATTCCCTGCCATTGGAATCATGACAGTATAGCCGGCCCGAAAGTTTGGGCTGAAGCAGGAGAAAAAGAAGTGTTGAGGGGGATTTTTATTTTTTTTTCTTTCCTCAGAGTTTTGCTGCCTAGCCCTTAATTGCTGTCTAGCTGCTTCTTACCTCCTCTTAACCCTTGAATGGCTCTGACCTTAGCTGTTTAACATGGATGTCCAGAGTTTGGCTTCCAGCCTGAATAATCTTGCTGCTAAGGTTCAAAATATACAGGATTTTGTTGTTCACACTCCTATGTCTGAACCTAGAATTCCTATTCCAGAGTTTTTTTCTGGAGATAGATCTACCTTCTTGAATTTCAGGAACAATTGCAAATTGTTTCTTTCTTTGAAATCTCGCTCCTCTGGAGACCCTGCTCAGCAGGTCAAGATTGTTATATCTTTCCTGCGGGGTGACCCTCAGAATTGGGCATTTGCATTGGCACCAGGGGATCCTGCATTGCTCAGTGTGGATGCGTTTTTTCTGGCACTGGGATTGCTCTATGAGGAACCTAACCTGGAGATTCAGGCTGAAAAGGCTTTATTGGCCCTCTCTCAGGGGCATGATGAAGCGGAAGTATATTGTCAAAAATTTCGGAAATGGTCGGTGCTTACTCAGTGGAATGAGTGCGCCCTGGCTGCAAACTTCAGAAATGGTCTTTCTGAGGCCATTAAGGATATTATGGTGGGGTTCCCTGCGCCTACAGGTCTGAATGAGTCTATGACTATGGCCATTCAGATTGATCGGCGTTTACGGGAGCGCAAACCTGTGCACCAGTTGGCGGTGTCTTCTGAACAGGCACCTGAGACTATGCAATGTGATAGAATTCAGTCCAGAAGTGAACGGCAAAATTATAGGCGGAAAAATGGATTGTGTTTTTATTGTGGTGATTCAGCTCATGTTATATCAGCATGCTCTAAACGCACAAAAAAGGTTGATAAATCTTTTGCCATTAGTACTCTGCAGTCTAAGTTCATATTGTCTGTAACTCTGATTTGTTCACTGTCATCCATTTCCGTCGATGCCTATGTGGATTCGGGCGCTGCCCTGAGTCTTATGGATTGGTCATTTGCCAAACACTGCGGTTTTAGTCTGGAGCCTCTGGAAGTTCCTATTCCTTTGAAGGGAATTGACTCTACACCATTGGCTATGAATAAACCGCAGTACTGGACACAAGTGACCATGCGCATGACTCCCGTTCATCAGGAGGTGATTCGCTTCCTTGTACTGTATAATTTACATGATGTACTAGTGCTTGGTCTGCCATGGTTACAAACTCATAATCCAGTCCTGGATTGGAAAACAATGTCTGTGTTAAGCTGGGGATGTCAGGGGGTTCATGATGATGCACCTCTGATTTCAATCGCTTCATCTACTCCTTCTGAGGTCCCTGCGTTTTTGTCTGACTATCGGGATGTTTTTGAGGAGCCTAAGCTCAATTCGCTCCCTCCTCATAGGGATTGTGACTGTGCTATAGATTTAATTCCTGGCAGTAAGTTCCCTAAGGGTCGTTTATTTAATCTGTCAGTGCCAGAGCATACTGCTATGCGGAATTATATTAAGGAGTCCTTGGAAAAGGGACATATTCGTCCATCTTCGTCCCCTCTGGGAGCAGGTTTTTTTTTCGTGGCTAAAAAAGATGGTTCCCTGAGGCCTTGTATAGATTATCGCCTTCTGAATAAGATTACAGTCAAATATCAGTATCCATTGCCATTATTGACAGATTTGTTTGCTCGCATTAAGGGGGCTAGGTGGTTCACTAAGATAGATCTTCGCGGTGCGTATAATCTTGTGCAGATAAAGCAGGGTGATGAGTGGAAAACCACATTTAATACGCCTGAGGGCCATTTTGAGTATTTGGTAATGCCTTTTGGACTTTCTAATGCTCCTTCAGTCTTTCAGTCCTTTATGCACAATATTTTCCGTGAATATCTGGATAAGTTTATGATTGTGTATTTGGATGATATTTTGTTTTTTTCTGATGACTGGGAGTCTCATTTTCTACAGGTCAGGAAGGTGTTTCAAGTCCTGCGGGCCAATTCTTTGTTTGTGAAGGGCTCAAAATGTCTCTTCGGAGTTCAGAAGATTTCTTTTTTGGGGTACATTTTTTCTCCTTCTACTATTGAGATGGATCCCGTCAAGGTTCAGGCGATCTGTGACTGGACACAACCTACATCTGTTAAGAGTCTTCAGAGGTTCTTGGGTTTTGCTAATTTTTATCGTCGTTTCATTGCTAATTTTTCCAGTGATGTTAAACCTTTGACTAATTTGACTAAGAAAGGTGCTGATGTTGCTGATTGGTCTCCTACGGCTGTGGAGGCATTTCAGGAACTTAAGCGCCGGTTTTCTTCTGCTCCTGTGTTATGTCAACCAGATGTTTCACTTCCTTTTCAGGTTGAGGTTGATGCTTCCGAGATTGGAGCGGGGGCGGTTTTGTCACAGAGAAGTTCCGATGGCTCGGTGATGAAGCCATGTGCGTTCTTTTCTAGAAAATTCTCGCCCGCCGAGCGGAATTATGATGTGGGTAATCGGGAGCTTTTGGCCATGAAGTGGGCATTTGAGGAGTGGCGTCATTGGCTTGAGGGTGCTAGACATCGTGTGGTGGTCTTGACTGATCACAAAAATCTGATTTACCTTGAGTCTGCCAGGCGTCTGAATCCTAGACAGGCTCGTTGGTCATTGTTTTTTTTCTCGTTTCAATTTTGTGGTTTCATACCTGCCAGGTTCAAAGAATGTGAAGGCAGATGCTCTTTCCAGGAGTTTTGTGCCTGACTCTCCTGGAGACTCTGGGCCTACTGGTATCCTTAGGGATGGGGTAATATTGTCCGCCGTCTTCCCAGACTTGCGACGTGCATTGCAGGAGTTTCAGGTGGATAAACCTGATCGTTGTCCACCAGAAAGACTGTTTGTTCCGGATGATTGGACCAGTAGAGTCATCTCCGAGGTCCATTCTTCTGCATTGGCTGGTCATCCTGGAATATTTGGTACTAGAGACTTGGTGGCCAGGTCTTTTTGGTGGCCTTCCTTGTCAAGGGATGTGCGTACCTTTGTGCAGTCTTGTGAAGTGTGTGCTCGGGCTAAGCCTTGCTGTTCTCGGGCCAGTGGGTTGTTGTTATCCTTGCCTATCCCGAAGAGGCCTTGGACGCACATTTCCATGGATTTTATTTCAGATCTCCCTGTCTCACAGAAAATGTCCGTCATCTGGGTTGTGTGTGACCGCTTTTCTAAGATGGTTCATTTGGTACCCTTGCCTAAGTTGCCTTCCTCCTCTGAGTTGGTCCCTTTGTTTTTTCAGAACGTGGTTCGTTTGCATGGGATTCCGGAGAATATCGTTTCTGACAGGGGATCCCAGTTTGTGTCTAGATTTTAGCGGACGTTTTGTGCTAAGATGGGCATTAATTTGTCTTTCTCGTCTGCATTCCATCCTCAGACGAATGGCCAGACGGAGCGAACTAATCAGACCTTGGAAACTTATTTAAGGTGTTTTGTTTCTGCTGATCAAGATGACTGGGTTGCCTTTTTGCCGCTGGCCGAATTTGCCCTTAATAATCGGGCTAGTTCTGCCACTTTGGTTTCTCCTTTCTTTTGTAATTCGGGGTTTCATCCTCGTTTTTCCTCTGGTCAGGTGGAGCCTTCGGATTGTCCTGGAGTGGACGTGGTGGTGGACAGGCTACATCAGATTTGGAATCAGGTGGTGGACAATTTAAAGTTGTCTCAGGAGAAGGCTCAGCAGTTTGCTAATCGCCGTCGCCGCGTGGGTCCCCGACTTCGTGTTGGGGACTTGGTGTGGTTGTCTTCTCGTTTTGTCCCTATGAAGGTCTCTTCTCCTAAGTTCAAGCCTCGGTTCATCGGTCCTTATAAGATCTTGGAGATTCTTAACCCTGTGTCTTTTCGTTTGGATCTCCCAGCATCGTTTGCTATTCATAATGTGTTCCATCGGTCGTTATTGCGGAGGTATGAGGTGCCCGTTGTTCCTTCGGTTGAGCCTCCTGCTCCGGTGCTGGTGGAGGGAGAATTGGAGTATGTTGTTGAGAAGATCTTGGATTCTCGTGTTTCCAGACGTAAACTCCAGTATTTGGTTAAGTGGAAGGGTTATGGCCAGGAGGATAATTCCTGGGTGGTCGCCTCTGATGTTCATGCGACTGATTTGGTCCGCGCCTTCCATAGAGCTCATCCTGATCGCCCTGGGGGTTCTCGTGAGGGTTCGGTGACCCCTCCTCAAGGGGGGGGTACTGTTGTGGATTCTGTTTTTGGGCTCCCTCTGGTGGTTACAAGTGGTACTGGGTGACTTTGGTGGGTTGCGGTCTCTGGTTTCCACCTGTCCATCATAGGCTGGGTGTTTCCTATTTAACCTGGCTTTCCTGTCATTCCCTTGCCGGCTATCAATGTAATCAGAGTGTCTCTGTTTGCCTCTGCTACCTGCTCCTATAATCTGCTGGACAAGCCAAGTTCTGATTTTCCTGTTTTTTGTGTTCTGCCTTATCATGTTTTTAGTCCAGCTTGCATACATATGAATCTTTGCTGCTGGTTGCTCTAGTGGGCTGAAATTACTCCCCATGTACCATGAGTTGGCACATGGGTCCCAGTAATTTCAGGATGGTTTTTTGAAGAAAGGGCTTTTTGCTGACCGCCTAGATCTCTTTTGTATCCTTCTGCTATCTAGCTGTAGCGGGCCTCATTTTGCTAAAACTGTTTTCATACCTGCGTATGTGCCTTCCTCTTAATTCACCGTCATTATATGTGGGGGGGCTGCTATCCCTTTGGGGTATTTCTCTAGGAGGCAAGAGAGGTCTGCTTTTCATCTTCTAGGGGAAGTTAGTTCTCCGGCTGGCGCGAGACGTCTAGAGTCCCCGTAGGTACGTTCCCCGGCTGCTGATAGTGTTTGTGTTAAGTTCAGGATCGCGGTCAGCTCAGATTCCATCACCCTAGAGCTTGTCCTATTTTTTTGCTTGCCCTTTTGGTGATTCCCTGCCATTGGAATCATGACAGTAATGGCTTAGTCCAATCATGCAGAGTTGCTACAGCTCATGGCTGGCACAAAGCACAGATCCTGCCTTTAAATATGTCCGAGGCATATTTCCAACCAATTGTCATACGTTTGCCATATAGGCAATTTATGGACATAAAAATTTTATTTTAAACACACATTTTAATTTATACCATGCTAAAACATGCTATAAGCATCCATCAACTCATGTGACTCGAACACTGTACATTTTTCCTATATACTGTAACTACATATTGGCTTCAAATTTCATCAAGCAAACTCCAGTTGTGATCTTAAATATTTCATGTAAGTCACTGAAGACACTGTCTGTAGGTAATGTATACCTTCTCTTTAAGCTGTTCCGTGTTGCATTGATGTAAGGCACAGCTATGATCAGTTGCTACAGTATGGCAGCATTGTTCGTAGTTGCTTCATGGTTTCTTTTCATAAAAGATCCGTGACAAATCTGTCTGGTAATGAATCCTTATAATATCAGCCTTCAGGTTTATTTTGCAATACTACAACAGAGCACATTATTCAGCTTCCAGAACCAATGTAAAACTGATTAAATGGCCTCTGATGGTAACAGAGCAAAATGACTAAAAACTGTCTTCTGTATCATCAGAGGCACACGCTGCTGTATTCCTCTTCCACATGCTTTAGGGTTTGTGAAAACAGAATCTTTTAGAACCTTTTTGAAGCAGGTCTGCTCCCAAATTGCTTGAAAAATTGCTTAAAATTGCTGAAAGAATCTTCTTTTTCATTTCTACTTTAAGGGTATGTGCATATAGTTTTTTGGGAAGGTTTTCAGAAACTGAGCAGAAACTTCGCAAATCTTTCTCAGAAACGCAAAACTTTTCAAAAACTTAGAGGTTCAGCTCAGTTTCTGCTCCAAAAACTCTGCAAGAAGACACCTTGTACACATAGACTAAAACCAGTTTGCTGTTCAAATGTTCATTATTTTGAGAGACTTTTTTTTCCACTTCAGGTTTTGAAAAATGCCTGATAGGAATAAAAATAAAGTGCTTGTCACTTTGAGGTGGCTCCTGGTGGAATCCACACCAAACTAAACACTGTCAAATCAAAATACTGCAAAAACAAACTTCAGTATAAAAAACTCCTCCAAAAACTCCCCAAAGTATGAGCGTTTCTTGAAGCAGTTTCTACTAGAAAACTAATTTTTGATTGCCCAAAAGATCTCTACTTGCACATAATCTTACACTGATAATGTCCCCCTTCCAATTTTTTTGCCACATCTCTGCTTGCCTATATTGGCTGCTAAACAGTCTCCTCGGGAATGTTGATCCTTGCATGGAAAGATAGAACGATTAATACAAAATACAAGTAGCTAAACTAGACGTAATAGCCACAGACATACACATGCATTAAAGCCATAAAGGTACGCTGGAAATCTAAACTATGTTTGAAAATCTCATGTACAGAACATTTCATACAATTCATGTACAAGTTTTCAAGACAGACAAGTTTTCAAGACAGCTCTGTTTCCGGGTTCCCTGGGAGAAATTGGGAGTCTTCCTCGTCTTCCACATCAACATTGATCACTGGCGCAGCCGGTGAGGGCGCTGGGGCCAATTGAACCGATTCAGGATCTCGAGACAAACATGGACGCAACATATTCCTGTGCAGTGTGCGAGTTGGGGTCCCCTCTTCTGTTTCGGGCTGAACCCCATAAACGGGACTCCCGTTGCCGAGCCGCCACTTCACTCGGTACGGCCTCTTCTCCCACCGGTACCCCAATTTGTTGTGTGGGCGCTCTTCCCTCACTAAGACTTGGTCTCCAGGCCACAGGGCTGTCCCCCTTTGAGGAGCTAGCTGGGGGTGTTCCAATTCTTGTAGATGGTCCTGCACTAGCCGACGACAGTGTTCTTAAACCCAGGAGTACACCCCCGTCCGTGGGTAGTCCTCCTCAGGCTCCAGCTCCAACTCTGCCAGCCCCTTCCCGAGTTGGCTGAAGAACAAAGAGTAGGGAGTGAATCCGGTGGTGCTGTGTTTCCGATTGTTATACGCCCACACCAATTCAGGGACGTACTCCGTCCATCTCGCCTTCTGGTCACCTTCCAGTGTCCTCAACATTTGAATCAGAGTGCGATTAAATCTTTCACAAGCTCCATTCCCCTGCGGATGGTAAGGAGTGGTCCGTGACTTATCGATCTTGTACAGCTGATGCAACTCCTCCATCACTCTTCCGAGGAAGCAGGCCCCCTGATCAGAATGGATGCGCTTAGGACACCCGTACACCTGTATGAAGTACTTGCAGATTGCGTGAGCAGTAGATTCGGCTGTCTGGTCCCGTGTGGGCGTCACTACGGCAAATTTAGTAAAGTGGTCTATCATCACTAAACAATGCTCATAGCCTTGATGCGCTGGTCCGATTGTCAAGTAATCTATGGCCAGGAGGTCCATGGGGCCAGAAGACCTCACTGTCTCTGTGGGAGCTCGTTGTTCTGGTGGTTTGGCCAGCTCACAACTCCTGCATTGCTGGCATACTTTCTCCACAATGTTCCTCAGGTGGGGATGATAAAATAGGCGCTGCAACCACTGGAAAGTTTTTTTGTGGCCCAAAGTGTGCTCCTTTCTCATGCGCCTCCTTAGCCACCTGATCTACTGTATCAGAGATGAGGGAATAACCGTTTGCCACACAGGACCGAGTTCTGTTTGCAAGAATACCTTCCGGTACAGGATACCATCCCGCAACTGGAGCCTCTCCCACTGGCATAACATCTTCAGCACTACAAATGGCATGGACCTCCTCTCATTACGATTGGGTATTTGTTCAGACACGACCCACTGAGCTAGTTCCTGATCTTCTTGCTGCACTCGGACCCACTCATCGCGGGACTGCTCCAACAAATTCGCACAGGCCTTTTCCTGTTCAATTTCCCGCGCCGCTGCCATTGTCCTGGCAGTCTCTCCAAAACCTGGAACTTCCACATCCTCCAGTTCTTCATCCTGGCTGGGTGTTGGTTTGCAATAGTTCACTCGAGAGAGAGGGCATCTGCATGAACATTCTCGGCGCCTCTTTTATACGAAATTCTGTATCGAAACTTGGCCATTCGGGCTACCCAACGTTGTTCTAGGGCCCCTAACTTGGCAGTATCGAGATGGGCCAGCGGATTGTTATTGGTGCGTACATGAACTTCTGAGACAGCCAGGTATTCTGCGAACTTCTCAGTCATTGCCCACACCAGCGCCAACAACCCCATGTTAAACGAACTGTAGTTTTCGGGATTCCTTTCCGAGTCATGCAAAGACGAACTGGCGTATGCGATGACACGCTCTTTTCTGTCCTGCATCTGCGATAGTACTGCCCCAAGGTCCTGCAGGCTCCCATCATGCAAGATGAACGACTGTGTGAAGTCGGCGTAGGCCAGCACAGGGGCCTCTGTCAAAGCCTTCTTCAGAGCCAAGAATGCCTCATCCTGACGCTTCCCCCACTGTATGTTCCTGTTTTTGGCGCAGGAGGGCACTCCCCTCAACAACTCCTGGAGTGGATTTGCAAGGCGAGCAAATTCTTTTACGAAGCGTCTGAAGTATCCTGTGAGTCCCAGGAATGCACGCACATCCTTCACAGTTTTTGGAGTTGGCCACTCTTGTACCGCAGCAATCTTCTCCTGGGAAGGCCTCACCCCCTCAGTGGAGACAATGTGCCTCAAGTATTCAATCTCAGTCCGGAAGAGGTGACATTTCTGGGGTTTCACTTTCAAGCTGTACTTCTGTAGCCGACTCAGAACTTGCCCCAGTCTCTGCAGATGCTCCTCAAAGGTGGGGGCAAAGACGATGATATCATCCAAGTAAATCAAAGTGGCTTCAAAGTTCAAGTCTCCCAGAAATCTCTCCATGTGTCGCTGAAATGTTCCAGGGGTGTTGGCTAGGCCAAAGGGCATCCGGTCGAACTCATACAGTCCCATCGGAAGGATGAAAGGCGTCTTGGCTCAGTCTCGCTCGGACATGGGCACATGCCAGTAGCCGCTGGCCAAGTCTAACGTGGAGAAATACCTGGCATTCCCCAGTGCCGACAGGGACTCCTCTATCCTGGGCAGGGGGTATGACTCCTGCACAGTGCAAGCGTTGAGCCAGCGATAGTCCACACAGAACCGCAAGGACCCATCCTTCTTCCTCACCAAGACTATAGGGGCAGCCCACGGGCTCTGACTCTCACGTATGACTCCCTTCTTCAACATATGCTACAGCATTCCCTTCACCTCCTGGTACAACTGTGGGGGTATTTGGCGGTACCGTTCCTGGATTGAGGCCGCATCCCCGGTGGGTATCTAGTGGGTGATAGCCGTGGTACGTCCAAAGTCGTCTTCGTCTCTGGTGAACACCTCCCGATATTTCCCCAATAAGGCTTCCACCTTAGGTACCTGCTGTGGGGTAAGTTCTGAGAGCTCCGCCCTCATGCGTTCCAATATGTGTCGCCCTTCTTGCAGCAGTCTGGGGTCTGGAGCTGCCTCCGCTTTGACGGTCACAGCCATGGATCTTCTGGCCTAGCGGTCAGCTGCACCATCTCCGATGGGACCAGCTCGTCTGGGAGGCCCAGGACTTGGGCGACTTCACTCATGGGGGGTAAAGTTGAATCTGTCTCCCCCAAATTCATGAAGCGCACAAAGACAGTACTGTCCCTCACGGTAGCCAGGGACCGCGCAACCAATATTCCTGACAGCAGCTGGTCGACTCTGCTGGGCTCAATCTCGACTTCCACCCCTTCCAGCGGGATAACAGTTCGTATAGGCAGGGGAAGGACCATCTGTCCAGGGGGTAAAACTTGATTGACAGAGGCGGGGACGATTACTTTGCCAAGTTCCTTTCCGTAGCTGTATGCTTCCCGGACCTGGGCTGTCCGTATCAGCTGTTAAAAAACCCTTTTCTGGGGTGTTTGGTCGCTCCATTGTTGTAGGAACTGTTCTGGGGACTCGTTGAAAAGAAGGCTCCCGAGGTCTTTTAACACATTCATGCCATGGGTCACAGTATGGTCTTTAGCTACTTCTCCATCCACCAATACTACTCCTCTTATCCCGACATCTTTACCGCAGACCCCTCTGTTCATCCATGCCATCTCTGCGACCGGGATGGGCAAGTGATTGGCTGCCATGAGTTTGATCACAGGGCCCCATTCGGGCCGTAGCGCCTCCGTGAAGTGACGGCGGAAATATCCCTCAGGCATGGTGGTCACTTGTGAGCCTGTGCCCACCAGGCACCGCACTGCTCTTCCATTGATTTCTGCCCAGACAAGGGGGCACGTGGAAACAAGTCTGGGGGGACTTTTACTACTCCTCTTCTGTTCTCCACACTCCGAGCGACATCCATCAAGCTCGGAGCCACCTAGTTTAAAGGAGGGCGTGGGGATGGTCGACTCCGGCGGGGACACCACCGGGCGATGTGGCCGGGCTCTCCACAGGTGTAGCATGTAAGAGGGCTTCTCCTCCTGGTAGCTTCACCCTCCTTTCGGGGGGCATCTTCTCCGCCTCGCACCAAAGGGCCAGACCCTACTGCCAGAGTTCTTCTTGAGGCCGCTATTTCTTCACGGACCTGCTTAATCTCCATTCTCAGGTCCTCCACCCATTGAGGGATATTGTCTGTGGTGGTGGTTACCTCCCCGCTCCGTACCTTCCCCACTGGCCCTGTCACTCCCTGCTCTTGTTCTCACACACGTGCCTCGCTGCCAACTTCAGAGAAAGTCATGTCTGACTTCACCCACATGCGCTCTTGCAGCGCCTGTTTCATGATTGCGTTACACAGTCCCGTCACCAACTGATCCCTAAGCACCACTTCAATTGGCCCTAGACCTACACCGTCTTTCCATCTAATAGCAGTGTGGAGCTCTTGCAGGGCATTCATGAATTGGGTCATGGTCTCCCCCTCTCTTTGTACCCAGTGAAACAGTCGCTTGCGAAGTTCCCCTACATCAGTGGGGTCCCCATGCATCTCCTCCAGTATGCGCAGCTCTTTGTCTAGGGTATCTCTCCCCCGGGGAGACCTATGCATGACAGAATCCCGTGCCTCCCTGTTGTGAACTCTATTTTTGGGCTCCCTCTAGTGGTCACAAGCGGTACTGTGTAGTGTTGTCTTTCTGCAGGTTGCAGCATCAGCTGGTTCGTTATCCTTGGTTGGTTTCCTATTTAGCTCACCTGGATACTCAGTTCCTTGCCTGCTATCAATGTATTCAGTGCTTTTCAGATTCCTTGTGGCTACCTTGCTCCCAGTCTCTCCAAGACAAGCTAAGTTTTTGTTTGATCATTTTTTGATTATCAGCGTTCATTATGTTTTTAGTCCAGCTCGCTAAAATGTGATTTCCTCGCTTGCTGGTTGCTCTAGGGGACTGAGTTTCTCCCCCCACACCGTTAGTTGGTGTGGGGGTTCTTGAAATCTCAGAGTGGATATTTTGTAAGGGTTTTTTACTGACCGCATAGATTCCCTTTTCTATTTTCGGCTATCTAGTATTAGTGGGCCTCATTTGCTGAATCTGCTTTCACCCCTGTGTATGTGCCTTCCTCTTACCTCACCGTTATTATTTGTTGGGGGCTTCTATATCTTTGGGGATTATTTCTTCATAATCCCCAAAGATATAGAAGCCCCTAACAAATAATAACGGTGAGGTAAGAGGAAGGCACATACACAGGGGTGAAAGCAGATTCAGCAAATGAGGCCCACTAATACTAGATAGCCGAAAATAGAAAAGGGAATCTATGCGGTCAGTAAAAAAACCTTACAAAATATCCACTCTGAGATTTCAAGAACCCCCACACCAACTAACGGTGTGGGGGGAGAAACTCAGTCCCCTAGAGCAACCAGCAAGCGAGGAAATCACATTTTAGCGAGCTGGACTAAAAACATAATGAACGCTGATAATCAAAAAATGATCAAACAAAAACTTAGCTTGTCTTGGAGAGACTGGGAGCAAGGTAGCCACAAGGAATCTGAAGAGCACTGAATACATTGATAGCAGGCAAGGAACTGAGTATCCAGGTGAGCTAAATAGGAAACCAACCAAGGATAACGAACCAGCTGATGCTGCAACCTGCAGAAAGACAACACTACACAGTACCGCTTGTGACCACTAGAGGGAGCCCAAAAATAGAGTTCACAACACCTCCCCCTCCAGGGCCATCAATGCAATTTCTGCGTCCAGGGCTGGTGTCATGGGGTGCATCCGCATCATTCCCCGGATACGCTCTGTCCAGCTCCACAGCATCACATTGCTCTCAGTGAACCTTGGCAAATTATTCAACATGGCTCCCAGGGAAATGCTAGACCTGGGAGCTTCCCCAACTGCCTGGTCTGCCCTTTCCGTGCTACCGTGTGACATCCTGCTGACTATGCCAAGTGTAATAGAGTGCAGGGTAGACTACTGTATGTCACCACGGAACAGACAGACCAACTGTTGAGGGGGTTTATTAACAGGGGCAATATTGTCCTCCTAGGGAGAAAACAGTAGAATATAAACTGCAGAAATAATGGTGCAAAATATATGGGAAGCAGTATAACAGAAGTAAATGGAAGTTCTTGGGAAAAACACTTATCAGTCTGATGAGGACTTGCTTGTAGAGTCGTCTTCTCCAACGTAGGCACCGGGAAACAGCGGCACTTGTCGTCCCTCTGTTATCCGTGAGCTGTCTCTGCATGGGTCAATATCTTTGCACGAGCGTCAGGGCGCACCTCTCCAGTCACAGCAGAGTTTGCTTTCACGTACTCCCAAAATGCAGTCTTTCTGGACAATCTTCCTGTCTCAGTCCTCTGACCGGGAGCTCTCTCTCTCCTCCCCGGAGTGCAGCTGCGTGCTGTTCTGTCCGCTGTATCCGCTGCTCTCTCTGCTGCATACGCTGCTCTCTCTGCTGTGCACACTGCTCTCTCTGCTGTGCACGCTGCTCTCTCTGCTGTGCACGCTGCTCTAGCCCTGGAAAGCATGCCTTTTTTCTCTCTCAGCCCGGCTTCCTTCCTGTCCCGGCCTCTAAGTCTGCCCCCAGGGAAACCTGCTGCACAGCTAAGTGGTTCCAGGCACGGAGCAGAGAAGGTAACCCCCTTACACTTCTCCTCCCTATTAACCATTAAAAAACAGACAGGACTCAGATGACACTAAGGATGACATCCGTGTGCCATCCATTGTTTTTTCAAAACTTTTGATTTGAATGGGTGAGTTTGATCCATGACTTGGAGAAAAAACACAGAAGTGAACAGTCACATGGTGGTACATGTTCTATCCACAAAAACAGATGGTTTGAATCTCATGTAGAAGGGTTTTCCAGCCCTATGAAATCTTTTACAAAAATCTAAGGATGATAAAAAAATAACCATAGGAGTAGTTCTTACCTTACCAATCCCCGACCACTATTACGCCGACGCATCCTTGGTTTACCTGGCTTCGACAATGACATGACACGTTGACGCATGATCACTGAAGCTAATTACTGGAGGCAGCAGTGACGAGTCAAATCCAAGTAGGTTACCCCTGGGGGCACTGATTGATGGCAGGTAAGATTCATGGAAAATATCTCTTGAAGATTCCATCCACATATAATAAATGTTGAATTAGAGCAATACATGGAAAAAGTCTTGCTTCCTTGCCCACAATTTTCACATAACAGAATGCATGCCCAGTTAATAATCAGCTACATTGGTCACTTGCTATTTTATCTTCAGATATTTCACACTATTTTGAGGAACCATATAACTAGGTAAGACATATATTTGTAAGCTTTTATATTCCTTCATATTTCCATAGTGTTCTGGCACCATCTGCTGGATATTCATATTCGCTTCTTTTGGGAGGGTTATGTTCATAATGAATCTGGTATTTCTATCAAGAGCTACTATCATGCTATAGCCACCTTGTACATAATCTGCTTTATTTGCACCTTTTCATCATAATATTTTAATACATTTTTATATGTCCTCAAAACTAATTTTACACAATGTTGAGCCTGACTAATTTGATTTTCCATCTATTTACACCGTTATCCTTACCCTGATCATTACAGCCATCACCTAATTGCTACGCTTGGGAAGTGTAAAGTAAGGGCCTATTTAGACCAGCCGACCATAGTCATTAGATGACTGCTAGTCAGCTATTTACACGCTGATCGGTGGTAGTTTAATGACCTGTTTAGACAAGCCGTACAGACTTCTATTTGCACAGAACAATCATTATTGCAATCGTTTTGTGGCCGAAGAACATCTTTTTTGGCTGCAAGGAATGAGGATTTTGATGTCAGCATAAGTGATACAATCACTAGTCGAATGAGCGAGTAATTGGTGAACAACTGTTGTGCTAAATAATCGTTTGTGATTATCGGCTCGTCTTAGTGAGCTTTGACATGTGAAGCGGTTAATCTGAAAAATACTGCTACACCCCCTTAGAAGATGTCTTAGGGTATGTGCACACATCCGGATTTCTTGCAGAAATTTCCTGAAGAAAACCGGAAATTTTCTGCAAGAAATCCGCATTTTTTTTTTGCGTTTTTTCCGCGGTTTTTTTAGCATTCTGCAAGCGAAATTAGCTAAACTAACTGACAGGTTGGTCACACTTGTCAAACATACTGTTTGACAAGTGTGACCAACTTTTTACTATAGATGCAGCCTATGCAGCATCTATAGTAAAAGATAGAATGTTTAAAAATAATAAAAAAAATAAAAAAAATGCTTATACTCACCCAGACGATCTCCTCAGCGGCGTCCGTTCCTCTTCCTATAGCTGGTGTGTGCGCGCAGGACCTTCCATGACGTCGCGGTCACGTGAGCGGTCACGACCAATCACAAGACAGTGACGTCATCACAGGTCCTTCACCGCACACCAGCCATGAGAACCAAAGCGGCAGCATGCAGCGGTGAGGCGGGAACACTGCGGGGGACATCGAAGGTGAGTATAGGACTATTTTTTATTTTAATTCTTTTATTTTTGGCCAATTATATGGTGCCCAGTGCGTGGAGGAGAGTCTCCTCTCCTCCACCCTGGGTACCAACCGCACATAATCTGCTTACTTCCCGCATGGTGTGCACAGCCCCGTGCGGGAAGTAAGCAGATCAATGGACTCCTAGGTGTGCGGAATCCCCGCAATTCCGCATTTTTAATGAACATGTTGCTTTTTTTTCCGCGATGCGATTTTTTCGCGCAACATTTGCACAAAAAATGCGGAATACACGGTAAATAATAGTAGGCATATGTTAGCTTTTTTTTGCGGTTTTATAGCGGAAAAAACGCGAAAAAACGCAAAAAATCCTGACGTGTGCACATACCCTTAAACTGTATTGTTACACTAAACTAGGTAAGTAATTGGCCAGCCTGCACTATGACTTGTTATTCTATGTTTGGGTTTTCTTGGTTGCTGTAAAGTAATGTGGAAACTGGTCACCTGACTTATTTATATAGTGAAGCAGACAAGGTGCTTTATAAAGTTTATATGTTGTATAATGTTTCTATTACAGCAGGAGGCATGTAAATTGCAAAATGTATGAAATGTATGTGTGCACTGTGCTATATACAGTGGAGGAAATAAGTATTTGATCCCTTGCTGATTTTGTAAGTTTGTCCACTGACAAAGACATAAACAGTCTATAATTTTAACCCCTCACTGACCTTAGACGTACTATCTAGGGTTGAGCGAAACGGATCGTTCATTTTCATAAGTCGCCGACTTTTGGCAAAGTCGGCGTCTCATGAAACCGAGCCGATCCCTGTGTGGGGTCTGCCATGCGGTACGCGACTTTTGCGCCAAAGTCGCGTTTCAATGACGCTAAAAGCGCCATTTCTCAGCCAATGAAGGTGGACGCAGAGTGTGGGCAGCGTGATGACATATTATCTCAGTCCCCACCATCTTAGAAAAGGGCATTGCAGTGATTGGCTTGCTTTCTGCGGCGTCACAGGGGCTATAAAGGGGCGTTCCCGCCGACCGCCATCTTACTGCTGCTGATCTGAGCGTAGGGGGAGGTTGCTGCAGCTTCTTCGGAAGCAGGGATAGTGATAGGCAGGGTACATAAAGCCACAAACCGCTTGTGTTGTAGCGATTTCCACTGTCCAATACCACCTTTTGTTTGCAGGACAGTGGAAGCTACATTTTTTTTTTCTCAGCGCTGTAGCTCATTGGGCTGCCCTAGAAGGCTCCCTGATAGCTGCGTTGCTTTGTGTGTACGCCGCTGTGTAAACCAACTGCTTTTTTCAAAGCACAAATCCTGTTTTTCCTTCCTTTCTGCACAGCTATCTTGTGTGTTTGTCCACACTTTTGTGTGCAGCAGTCCTTTTTATAGCTGCCTGCCATACTTTTCTGAGATAACTGCAGGGAGATAAATATTGGCAAGTCTGCCTCCGTACCATTGCTGTGTGTGGCATCTTTCTCTCATTGTGTGGCACCGAAAACACTGTGTAATACTTGGCCTTTTTTTTTTTTTTTTTCTAAATTCTCCCTTTTCCAAAAAAAAAATTAGTGGGAGATAAATATTGTTAAGTCTGACTCCATGCCATTGCTGTGTGTGGCATCTCTCTCTCATTGTGTGCCACTGAAAACACTGTGTAATACTTGGCCATTTTTTTTTTGGGGGGGGTACATTCTCCCTTTTCAAAAAAAAAAAAAATTATTGGGAGATAAATATTGGCAAGTCTGCCTCCGTGCCATTGCTGTGTGTGGCATCTCTCTCTCTCATTGTGTGGCACCGAAAACACTGTGTAATACTTGGCCTTTTTTTTTTTTTTTTCTAAATTCTCCCTTTTCCCCCCAAAAAAATAAGTGGGAGATAAATATTGTCAAGTCTGACTCCGTGCCATTGCTGTGTGTGGCATCTCTCTCTCATTGTGTGCCACTGAAAACACTGTGTAATACTTGGCCATTTTTTTTTGGGGGGGGGTACATTCTCCCTTTTCAAAAAAAAAAAAAAATTATTGGGAGATAAATATTGGCAAGTCTGCCTCCGTGCCATTGCTGTGTGTGGCATCTCTCTCTCTCATTGTGTGGCACCGAAAACACTGTGTAATACTTGGCCTTTTTTTTTTTTTTTCTAAATTCTCCCTTTTCCCCCCAAAAAAATAAATGGGAGATAAATATTGTCAAGTCTGACTCCGTGCCATTGCTGTGTGTGGCATCTCTCTCTCATTGTGTGCCACTGAAAACACTGTGTAATACTTGGCCATTTTTTTTTTGGGGGGGGGGTACATTCTCCCTTTTCAAAAAAAAAAACATTATTGGGAGATAAATATTGGCAAGTCTGCCTCCGTGCCATTGCTGTGTGTGGCATATCTCTCTCATTGTGTGCCACTGAAAACACTGTGTAATAGTTGGCCATTTTTTTGGGGGGGTACATTCTCCCTTTTCAAAAAAAAAATATATTGGGAGATAAATATTGTCAAGTCTGCCTCCGTGCCATTGCTGTGTGTGGCATCTCTCTCATTGTGTGCCACTGAAAACACTGTGTAATACTTGGCCTTTTTTTTTTTTTTTTTGCTAAATTCTCCCTTTTCCAAAAAAAAAATTAGTGGGAGATAAATATTGTCAAGTCTGACTCCGTGCCATTGCTGTGTGTGGCATCTCTCTCATTGTGTGCCACTGAAAACACTGTGTAATACTTGGCCTTTTTTTTTTTTTTTTTGCTAAATTCTCCCTTTTCCAAAAAAAAAATTAGTGGGAGATAAATATTGTCAAGTCTGACTCCGTGCCATTGCTGTGTGTGGCATCTCTCTCTCATTGTGTGGCACCGAAAACACTGTGTAATACTTGTCCTTTTTTTTTTTTTTTTTTCTAAATTCTCCCTCTTCCAAAAAAAAAAATTAGTGGGAGATAAATATTGTCAAGTCTGACTCCGTGCCATTGTTGTGTGTGGCATCTCTCTCTCATTGTGTGGCACCGAAAACACTGTGTAATACTGGGCCTCTTTTTTTTTTTTTTCTAAATTCTCCCTTTTCCAAAAAAAAAATTAGTGGGAGATAAATATTGTCAAGTCTGACTCCGTGCCATTGCTGTGTGTGGCATCTCTCTCTCATTGTGTGGCACCGAAAACACTGTGTAATACTGGGCCTTTTTTTTTTTTGGGGGGGGGGGGTAAATTCTCCCAGAAAAAAAAAAAATAGTGGGGGATTAAGATTGGCATTTCTGCTTGAGTGCTGGGCCTGTGTGTGCCATCTGTCTCAAATTATTGGGCCACAGAAAACCTAGTGTGTAACATTGGGCCTGATTTTCCTTTCAGCGTCAGGCACCTATAAAGGTATATATAAATCCTACAGAAGTTTGAGTTCACCTTATAAGTTGTTTTACAGTAACAAATAGTGTTACTTTGGTTACGTTTTGCAAGCAATGAGGAAGTCTAGTGGAAGAGGTCGTGGCCGTGGGCGGTCATTGTCAGCTGGTAATGATGGTAGTGGTGGTGGAGCATCAGGTGGTCGTGGTAAAAGCAGTACAGCACCTAAGTCTCGAGTTGTTGAGCCAGGTTCCTTGTCTGGCTACACAAGGCCTCGAACGCTCTCTTTTCTGGGAGTAGGAAAACCACTTTTGAAGCCGGAGCAGCAGGAACAAGTATTGGCTTTCGTTGCTGACTCTGCCTCTAGCTCTTTCGCCTCCTCCTCGGAAAGTGCCAAATGTCAGAGCAGTGCATCGTCAGTGGATGCTCCCGGTCAGGGACAAGTCGCTTCCTTGTCTTCTTCACCCAGAACAAGAGAGAAGGATGCGTCAGGAGACACAATGGGTTACTCCATGGAGCTCTTTACACATACCGTTCCTGGGTTAGACAGTGAAACAGTTAACAGGCCATGTCCATTAGAAGTTGAATCGGACATGGAGTGCACAGATGCACAGCCACAGCCAGATTACTATGCTGTTCCTTTGACTCAGACCAGAACATTGCCCTCGCAGTGTACTGAGGCAGAATCAAACCCAGCGGAGACTATGGTGCCCCGTCACGGACGCTATACCACCGGCTTACACGGTGACACAGACGAAATCGCACACGACATAGAAGAGGAGGTCATAGATGACCCAGTTGTGGACCCCGATTGGCAGCCATTGGGGGAACAGGGTGCAGGTGGCAGTAGTTCTGAAGCGGAGGAGGAGGAGCCGCAGCAGGCATCAACATCACAACAGGTTCCATCTACCGGGCCCGTATCTGGCCAAAAACGCGTGGCAAAACCAAAACCAGTTGGAGGACAGCGTGGCCATCCGGTTAAAGAAGCTCAGTCTGCAATGCCTGAAAAGGTATCTGATAGTAGAAAGAGTGCAGTCTGGCATTTTTTTAAACAACATCCAAATGATCAGCGCAAAGTCATCTGTCAAAAATGTTCAACAACCTTAAGCAGAGGTCAGAATCTTAAAAGTCTAAATACAAGTTGCATGCATAGACATTTATCCACCATGCATTTGCAAGCCTGGACTAACTACCAAACGTCCCTAAAGGTTGCAGCACCCTCGGCCAATGAAGCTAGTCAGCAACGCTACATCCCTTCCCTCCCTGTAAGCCGACCATTTCCCACACCACCTGCAGTATCTGTGCAGCTTTCGTCGCCAGGCCAAAGCAGTCAGGGAATCACCAGGTTAGTAGTAGGAAACACTGCATGTAGGGCACCGGCAAGAATACCATCTCCAACCCTCTCTCAGTCACCCATGTCCACCGGCACCACCGCTAGTTCCACGATCTCCAGCTCTCCAGTCCAGCTCACCCTACATGAGATTCTTGTTAGGAAAAGGAAGTACTCATCCTCGCATCCGCGTACACAGGGTTTGAACGCCCACATTGCTAGACTAATCTCATTAGAGATGATGCCCTACCGGTTAGTTGAAAGCGAAGCTTTCAAAGCGCTGATGGACTACGCTGTACCACGCTACGAGCTACCCGGTCGGCACTTCTTTTCTAGAAAAGCCATCCCAGCCCTCCAACAGCATGTTAAAGACCGCATCGTCCATGCACTCAGGCAGTCTGTGACTACAAAGGTGCACCTGACAACAGATGCATGGACCAGTAGGCATGGCCAGGGACGTTACGTGTCCATCACGGCACACTGGGTGAATGTGGTGGATGCAGGGTACACAGGGGACAGCAATATTGGGACAGTTTTGCCTAGTCCACGGTCAAGGAAAGAGTTGGCTGTAGGCGTTCGCAACCCCTCCTCCTCTTCCTCCTCCTCATGCAAAAGCGAGAGCTCGTCCACACACCCCAGTCGCACATCCACTCCATCCGCAGCTGCCACTGTTGCACACCAGGTGTGCCATTATGGGACAGCTAGTGGCAAGCGTCAGCAGGCTGTATTGGCAATGAAGTGTTTGGGCGACAACAGACACACCGCGGAAGTTCTGTCCGAGTTCTTGCAGAATGAAACTCAGTCATGGCTGGGCACTGTACATCTTGAGGCAGGCAAGGTTGTGAGTGATAACGGAAGGAATTTCATGGCTGCCATAGCCCTTTCCCAACTGAAACACATTCCTAGCCTGACTCACACCTTAAACCTGGTGGTGCAGTGCTTCCTGAAAAGTTATCCGGGGTTACCCGACCTGCTCCTCAAAGTGCGCAGACTTTGCTCGCATATCCGCCGTTCGCCCGTACACTCCAGCCGTATGCAGAACTATCAGCGGTCTTTGAACCTTCCCCAGCATCGCCTAATCATCGACATTTCAACAAGGTGGAACTCCACACTGCACATGCTTCAGAGACTGTGCGAACAGAGGCGTGCTGTTATGTTTTTGTGGGAGGATACACATACACGGGCAGGCAGTTGGATGGCAGACATGGAGTTGTCAGGTGTGCAGTGGTCGAAGCTACAAGACCTGTGTCAAGTCCTTCAGTGTTTTGAGGAATACACACGGCTGGTTAGTGCAGACAACGCCATAATAAGCATGAGCATCCCCCTAATGCGTCTGCTGATGCAAAGTTTGACGCACATAAACGAGCAGGCGTCTGCAGCCGAGGAAGAGGAAAGCCTTGATGACAGTCAGCCATTGTCTGGTCAGGGCCGTGTAGAGGACGCGGTAGCGGGCGAAGAGGAGGAGGAGGACGAGGAGGATGATGGGGATGAGTACTTTTTTAATGAGGAAGCTTCTCCTGGGCCAACAGAAATTAGTGGCGTTGCAAGGCCGGGTTCTGTTTTTTTAAGGGAGACAAGTGACGTAGATTTGCCTGTAACTGCCCCTCAAACCAGCACAACCGCAGATTTGCCAACAGGAACTTTGGGCCACATGGCGGATTATGCCTTACGTATCCTCAGAAAGGACCCACGCATTACTAAAATGATGAGCGATGACGATTACTGGTTGGCCTGCATCCTTGACCCTCGCTATAAAGGCAAATTGCAAAATATTATGCCACATGAGAACCTCGAACAAATCTTAGCAACCAAACAAGCTACTCTTGTAGACCGTTTGATTCAGGCATTCCCAGCACACAGCGCCGGTGATGGTTCTCACACAAGCTGCAGGGGGCTACATGGCAGGGGGTGCACAGATCAGAAGTGGCGTTGGACAGAGGGGTTTTCTGACCAGGTTGTGGAGTGATTTCGCAATGACCGCAGACAGGACAGGTACTGCAGCATCTATTCAAAGTGACAGGAGACAACATTTGTCCAGTATGGTTACTAACTATTTTTCTTCCCTTATCGATGTTCTCCCTCAACCGTCATTCCCATTTGATTACTGGGCATCAAAATTAGACACCTGGCCTGAATTGGCAGAATATGCATTGCAGGAGCTTGCTTGCCCAGCAGCTAGTGTGCTATCATAAAGAGTATTCAGTGCTGCTGGTTCAATATTAACCGAAAAAAGGACTCGTCTGGCTACCCAAAATGTGGATGATCTCACCTTCATTAAAATGAACCACTCCTGGATTTCAAATTATTTTGCCCCATCTTTCCCGGCTGACACCTTGCTTTCCTATAAAAAGGTCTTGCTTGTGGACTGGTCTTACTGAGTGTTCCAATCTGTTAATTTGCAGCAGCTGTTTGTCCAGCATACGACATGTTTACACCTCCCCCAATGGGAAAAATCCCCCCATGGGGCCGTTGTCTCGCCACTTGGCGCAAGCACCCGTTACAGTGCTGTTTGTCTGAAGAGGCGGGTGTGCCCGCTTTTGGTCGACGGCATTGCCACTGGGTCCCTCATAGTACAATGTAGTGTCTCTGGCGGTGGTGGTGCGCACCCAACGTCAGACACACCGTTGTAACATGAGGGGCCCTGGGGCGGTACCGCCGGCCACAAGAGAGTCCCCCCCCCCAGCTCAAACTGTGCTGTACCACGTGCAAAATTATCTCGCACAGCTCCACCAATGTTTAGTCTATGCACTGACATCATTCAATGCCTGGCACTGACAAACAATACCAATTTGTTTGCATCTATGATGCTAGTTAAAGTATACATAAACACAATCCAATAGTGGATTCACCACCTCAAAAGACAACATTACCTAACAAACACCATACTTGTAGTAGGTGAAAAAGAGGCATAGGCAAATATAAAAACATATATACTTTATTGACAATTAATAAAACAAACAAGACAAGGATATTCATGCAAGACTGATTACAGGCAGAACTGGACAATATATCAGCATACTAATGGGTAATTAAAGCCGTTGGAATAAATTACTATACAATATCAAATCAGCCGATTAAGAGGTAGATATGCACAAATTTATTGTACTCTGTATGGATTATTACAAAAAAAGGGGATTTCTATATAAAGCTTCCCATAAAAAGAATTATTACTTGTTTCTAATGGGGGCCACAGAATCTCCAGAGTAAATCTCCAACATCACAATTTTAGAAAGTGTCTTGTGCATTTGAGATAAGGTGCTCTATCATATCCTCATTCCTAATGGTAAGAATAAACTCTCCCAAGCAGCATAACAATATTGAAAAGTGGCTGGTGCATCTGAGGTAAAATGCTATGACCTATCGTTATTACCAATGGCAGGTAGCAATAATATAATTAACTATATCCTAAACGGCATATTACTTACATAGGTATGTTTTCCAGCCTGCGTGCTCCTCAGTCACCCTCAGGGAGATTCTGTGGAGATTCTTGTTTGTTTTATTAATTGTCAATAAAGTATATATGTTTTTATATTTGCCTATGCCTCTTTTTCACCTACTACAAGTATGGTGTTTGTTAGGTAATGCTAGTTAAAGTAGTCTGGGTCAGTGTCCTATATTGACACCAGTAAATACTAATTTACTGCCAAATTACTTTGTCATAAACTCTGCAGATGAGCCCACCCCTGTACCTAAGCATGCCACCCTTTTTTTACTTATAGTTGTTTTGCGAGACATTAACATCTATTTATTTTTTTGGAGTACTAACTGTGTCAGACACTCCTTGCAATACTCCTCCACTGACCACAATGCTGCCTGCCTGTGTATCCATGTAACCGATGTAAAACTGCCATGAGCCTATTGTTGGTTATTTTAGGCCTTTGATAGCCTGTCTGCCATCCCTACTTGCATTACTCCTCCACTGACCACAATGCTGCCTGCCTGTGTATCCATGTAACCGATCTAAAACTGCCATGAGCCTACTGTTTGTTATTTTAGGCCTTTGTGAGCCTGTCTGCGGCCCCTACTTGCAATACTCCTCCACTGACCACACCAATGCTGCCCGTGTACCCCTGGAACCTATTTAAAAGTTCATAGAGCCTAGTTATATATTTTATTTACTATTAATAAGGCCATGATGGACTACGCTGTACCACGCTACAAGCTAACCAGTCGACACTTCTTTTGCGAGAAAAGCCATCCTAACCCTCCACCAGCATGTAGAAGACCGCATTGTCCATGCACTCTGGCAATCTGTGAGTACAAAGGTGCACCTGACAACAGACGCATGGACCTGTAGGCATGGCCACGGAAGATTACGTGTCCATTACGGCGCAATGGGTTAATGTGTTGGATGCATGGTCCACAGGGGACAGCCTACTAAGTCTGTCTGCAGTTCCTAATTCAAATTGTCCTCCACTGTCTAAATCGGAGCTTCCACCTTCTGGCTTTCGGCCTATAGTATCAGAAATTAAACTGCATTTGGCCTTCAACTTTGGTTACGGCCTACTAACGGTGTCTGCCCCTGCCTGGTGTTTTTCCTCAACTGAATAAAGCTGAGCTTCAACCTTCTGGCTCTCATTAAGTGCTGTTATTTTAAAAATTGGTGGTTAGGGCATACTAACGGTGTCTGCCCCTCCCTGGTGTTTTTCCTCAACTGAATAAAGCTGAGCTTCAACCTTCTGGCTTTCGGCCTATAGTATCAGATATTAAACTGCATTTGGCCTTCAACTTTGGTTACGGCCTACTAACAGTGTCTGCCCCTGCCTGGTGTTTGTCCTCAACTGAATAAAGCTGAGCTTCATCCTTCTGGCTCTCATTAAGTGCTGTTATTTTAAAAATTGGTGGTTAGGGCCTACTAACGGTGTCTGCCCCTCCCTGGTGTTTTTCCTCAACTGAATAAAGCTGAGCTTCAACCTTCTGGCTTTCGGCCTATAGTATCAGATATTAAACTGCATTTGGCCTTCAACTTTGGTTACGGCCTACTAACGGTGTCTGCCCCTCCCTGGTGTTTTCCCTCAACTGAATAAAGCTGAGCTTCAACCTTCTGGCTTTGGGCCTATAGTATCAGATATTAAACTGCATTTGGCCTACTAGTGTGGTTGGGCCCTTAAAACAGTGTCTGCTGCTCCTGGGTTTGCTACTCCACTGAACAAAGCAATGCCGCCTGTTTAGTCCTGTCCTGTTACCAATTTTGAACTGCATTTAGCCTACTTTATTCTTTGGCCCTATATCTGTTTCCTCCTCATCCTGCCCATTGCCCAGCCACTGCTAGATGAGTCTGCTGGTACATTGACCTAGACCACTACATTCCCCTTGCACTCTACACAGCCAGAATCTGACCCTGCTGAAAGTAAGGTTCCCCTTCCCGCATGTTATACCACCTTACACAGGGACAAAGAGGAAGGTGCAGATGAAAGTGCAGGTTCCTTCAGGTGGGGGGGCATATTCGTTGGCGACGTCACTGGCACAGGGCCCCTCAGAGTACGCAAAAGTGTCGCTGCTGGTGGGAGGCGCCCCCGCCGTGCAAACACACCGCTGTACTTTGAGGGGCACTGTGCCAGTGCCAATGCGAACAAGTGTGCCCCCCTGCTTGCTCAGGATCACAGCACTTGCAACGTTGAAATACTTACCTCTCCCTGCTCTACCGCCGTGACGTAGTCCACGTTTCCTGGGCCCACTAAAGCCTTGAACCAGCCCTACCCCCCACAACTTTTGCCAAATGACCCCCAATTTCCTATGCCCAACTATTATTATAAAGTTAATTAAGATTGACAAGCTTCAGAAACAAGAATGGATGTTTTTGGCATTAAAATGGGCACTGTAGGTGTTTTCCTGGCCTCCACTCACTGCCGACTATGCTTCCCCATTGACTTGCATTGGGTTTCGTGTTTCGGTCGATCCCCGACTTTTAGCGATAATCTGCCGACTGCACTCGACTCGACTCTGGACAAAGTCGGGTTTCACAAAACCCGACTCGATCTTAAAAAAATGAAAGTCGCTCAACCCTACACTATCCCTTCGAGGTGATCTTGGCTTATCTGACCCTCGACGGCATAGTACGTCATATGCAATCAGCCGCGTTCACGGGGGGAGCGTGGCCAATCACCACCGGGTGTCAGCTGATTATTACAGCTGACATCCGTGACTATGTGCCAGGAGTGGTCACAGACTGCTCCTGGCACATTAATCCCCAGAACACTGCGATCAAACATGATCACAGCATTCTGGAAGCAAAGGGATGCATCGCGCAGGTAGGGGGCTCCCTGCGTGCTTCCCTGAGACCCTCAGAGCAACGCGATGTGATCGCGTTGCTCCGAGGGTCTCCTACCTCCTCCTCCCTGCAGGCTTGGATCCAAAATGGCCTTGGGGGGCCTTCCGAGTCCTGCAGGGAGGTGGCTTCCAAATGCCTGCTCAGAGCAGGTGCCGGGAAGCCTCCCTGCACTACCTGTCAGATCGGTGATCTGACACAGTGCATTGCAAAGTGTAGGATCAGCGATCTGTCACTATAATGTGATGTCCCCCCTGGGGCAATGTAAAGAAGTAAAAAAAAAAATATTTACAAGTGTAAAAAAAAAATAAAATTCTAAATATAGATAAAAATATATATATTGTTTCAATAAATACATTTCTTTGTCTAAATAAAAAAAACAAACGATAAAAGAACACATATTTAGTATCGCCAAGTCCGTAATGACCCGACCTATAGTTAACCAATAGTTAACCCCTTCAGTGATCACCGTAAAAAAAAAAATGAGGCAAAAAACAATGCTTTATTATCATACCGCCGAACAAAAAGTTGAATAACACATGATCAAAAAGACGGATATAAATAACCATGGTACCGCTGAAAACGTTATCTTGTCCCGCAAAAAACAAGCCACCATACAGCATCATCAGCAAAAAAATAAAAAAAGTTATAGTCCTCAGAATAAAGCGATGCAAAAATAATTATTTTTTATATAAAATCTATTTTATCGTATAAAAGCGCCAAAACATAAAAACGTGAAATGAGGTATCGCTGTAATCGTACTGACCTGAAGAATAAAACTGCTTTATCAATTTTATCAAACATGGAACGGTATAAACACCCCCCCCCCAAAAAAAGAAATTCACAAATTGCTGGTTTTTGTTCATTCTGTCTCACAAAAATCAGAATAAAAGGCGATCAAAAAATGTCACGTCCCCGAAAATGGTACCAATAAAAAACGTCAACTCGTCCAAAAAACAAGACCTCACATGACTCTGTGGATCAAAATATGAAAAAATTATAGCTCTCAAAATGTGGAGACGCAAAAACTATTTTTTGCAATAAAAAGTGTCTTTTAGTGTGTGACAGCTGCCAATCATAAAAATCCGCTAAAAAACCTGCTATAAAAGTAAATCAAACCTCCCTTCATCATCCCCCTTAGTTAGGGAAAAATAATAACATTTAAAAAATGTATTTATTTCCTTTTTACCATTAGGGTTAGGGTTGGGGCTAAAGTTAGGGTTAGGCTAGGGTTAGGGTTGGGGCTAAAGTTAGGGTTAGAGTTGGGGCTAAAGTTAGGGTTAGGGTTGGGATTAGGGTTAGTGTTGTGATTAGGGTTGGGGCTACAGTTAGGGTTAGGGTTGGGGCTAAAATTAGGGTTAGGGTTGGGGCTAAAGTAAGGGTTAGGGTTGGGGCTAAAGTTATGGTTAGGGCTACAGTGAGGGTTGGGACTACAGTTAGGATTGGGGCTACAGTTAGGGTTGGGGCTACAATTAGGGTTATGGTTGGGGCAACGGTTAGGGTTGGGGCTACAGTTAGGGTTAGGGTTGAGGCTAAAGTAAGGGTTAGGGTTGGGGCTAAAGTTAGGGTTAGGGCTACAGTTAGGGTTGGGGCTAAATTTAGGGTTGGGGCTAAAGTTAGGGTTAGGGTTGGGGCTAAAGTTAGGGTTAGGGTTTGGATTACATTTACGGTTGGGATTAGGGTTGGGATTAGGGTTAGGGGTGTGTCAGGGTTAGTGGTGTGGTTAGGGTTATGGTTGAGATTAGGGTTAGGTGTGTGTTGGAGTTAGGGGTGTGGTTAGGGTTGGGATTAGGGTTGGGGGTGTGTTGGGATTAGGGATGTGGTTGGGATTAGAATTAGAGGTATGTACCGGGTGTGGTTAGGGTTATGGCTAAGGTTGGGATTAGGGTTAGGGGTGTGTTTGGGTTAGGGCTTCAGTTAGAATTGGGAGGTTTCCACTGCTTAGGCACATTAGGGGCTCTCCAAACACGACATGGCATCCGATTTCAATTCCAGCCAATTCTGCATTGAAAAAGTAAAACAGTGCTCCTTCCCTTCCAAGCTCTCCTGTGCGCCAAAACAGGGGTTAACCCCAACATATGGGGTATAAGCATACTCAGGACAAATTGGACAAGAACTTTTGGGGTCCAATTTCTCTGGTTACCCTTGGGAAAATAAAAATTTGGGGGGCTAAAAAAAAATCATTTTTGTGGGAAAAAAATGATTTTTTTTATTTTCACGGCTCTGCATTATAAACTGTAGTGAAACACTTGGGGGTTCAAAGTTCTCACAACACATCTAGATAAGTTCCTTGGGGGGTCTACTTTCCAATATGGGGTCACTTTGGGGGGGTTTCTACTGTTTAGGTACATCAGGGGCTCTGCAAACGCTTGTGATGAATGCAGACCATTCCATCTATGTCTTCATTCCAAACAGTGCTCCTTCCCTTCCGAGCTCTGCCATGCGCCCAAACCGTGGTTCCTCCCCCCACGTATGGGGTATCAGCGTACTCAGGACAAATTGGACAACAACTTTTGGGGTCCAGTTTCTCCTGTTACCCTTGGTAAAATACAAAACTGGGGGCTAAAATATAATTTTTGTGGAAATTTTTTTTTTATTTTCACGGCTCTGCGTTATAAACTGCAGTGAAACACTTGGGGGTTCAAAGTTCTTACAACACATCTAGATAAGTTCCTTGGGGGGTCTAGTTTCCAATATGGGGTCACTTGTGGGGGGTTTCTACTGTTTAGGTACATCAGGGGCTCTGCAAACACAATGTGATGAATGCAGACAATTCCATCTAAGTCTTCATTCCAAACAGCGCTCCTTCCCTTTCAAGCTCTGCCATGCGCCCAAACAGTAGTCTCCCACATATGGGGTATCAGAGTACTCAGGACAAATTGGACAACAACTTTTGGGGTCCAATTTCTCCTGTTACCCTTGGGAAAATACAAAACTGGGGGCTAAAAAAATTTTTTGTGGGAAAAAAAGAAGAATTTTTATTTTGACTGCTCTGCGTTATAATCTGTAGTGAAACACTTGGGGGTTCAAAGTGCTGACCACACATCTAGATAAGTTCCTTAGGGGTCTGCTTTGTAAAATGGTGTCACTTGTGGGAGGTTTCAATGTGTAGGCACATCAGGGGCTCTCCAAACGCAACATGGCTTCCTATCTCAATTCCAGTCAATTTTGCATTGAAAAGTCAAACGGCGCTCCTTCCCTTCCGAGCTCTGCCATGCACCCAAATGGTGGTTTACTCCCACATATGGGGTATCAGCGTACTCAGGACAAATTGCACAACAACTTTTGAGGTCCAATTTCTTCTGTTACCCTTGGGAAAATAAAAAATTGGGGGTGAAAAGATCTTTTTTTTTTTTTAAATATGATTTTTTATTTTCACGGTTCTTTTATTTTCAACGTTTAGGCACATCAGGGGCTCTCCAAACACGACATGGCGTCCCGTCTCAATTCCAGTCAATTTTTCATTGAAAAGTCAAACTGCGCTCCTTCCCTTCCGAGCTCTGCCATGTGCCCAAACAGTGGTTTACCCCCACATATGTGGTATCAGCGTACTCAGGACAAATTGCACAACAACTTTTGGGGTCCAATTTCTCCTGTTACCCTTGGTAAAATAAAACAAATTGGAGCTGAAGTAAATTTTTTGTGAAAAAAAGTTAAATGTTCATTTTTTTTTAAACATTCCAAAAATTCCTGTGAAACACCTGAAGGGTTAATAAACTTCTTGAATGTGGTTTTGAGCACCTTGAGGGGTGCAGTTTTTAGAATTGTGTCACACTTGGATATTTTTTATCAAATAGACCCCTCAAAGTGACTTCAAATGTGATGTAGTCCCTAAAAAGAAATGGTGTTGTAAAAATGAGAAATTGCTAATCAACTTTTAACCCTTATACCTCCCTAACAAAAAACTATTTTGGTTCCAAAATTGTGCTGATGTAAAGTAGTCATGTGGGAAACGTTACTTATTAAGTATTTTGTGTGACATAACTCTGTGATTTAAGGGCATAAAATTTCAAAGTTGGAAAATTGCGAAATTTCCGCTTTTTTCACAAATAAACGCAGGTAATATCAAAGAAATTTTACCACTAGCATGAAGTACAATATGTCATGAGAAAACAATGTCAAAATCACTGGGATCCTTTGAAGCGTTCCAGAGTTATAACCTCAAAAAGG
Organism: Ranitomeya variabilis; assembly: GCF_051348905.1. NCBI lineage: Eukaryota > Metazoa > Chordata > Amphibia > Anura > Dendrobatidae > Ranitomeya > Ranitomeya variabilis. Next base: position 892,002,951 of record NC_135233.1, read on the forward strand.
GACAGTGGTCAGAATTGTAAAAATTGGCCAGGTCATTAACGTGCAAAACACCCTTGGGGGTAAAGGGGTTAAGGGTAGGTTAATTTTAACATTGAGAGATCGAATATCATAAATAAAATCCACAAAATCACATTGCATAAATTATATAAATATATTTGCATTTTGCAGTGAGAAATAAGTATTTGATCCCCTACCAACCATTAAGAGTTCTGGCTCCTTCAGACCAGTTAGACGCTTCTAATCAAATCGTTCCCTGCATTAAAGACAGCTGTCTTGGGCCGGGTTCACATTAGCGTTTCTGTGCGCAGCGTATGATCCGCATAGATCCGCATGCGTCATGCGTACATATCTTTAACATGGTGTACGCAGGGACATGCTTTTGCATGCGTTCTCATGCAGATGCGTACGCATGCGTCGTTTCGCGGTTTGCGGCGGTGTCTGGCGAACGCAACATGTTGCATTTTTTTGAGGCGTCAAATATTGCGCAATCGTCCGCATGTAATCACATTTGATTTACTGATTAGTATGTATTGACTGTCAATGCTATACATGTGTTAAATCATGTATTTTCTTTACAGGTACCTTCCAGTGCAGAAGAGCAGGATCAGTCGAGTGGAAATGATTCTTCCCAGGGTCGTTGGCCTCAAGTTGCTGAGGAAGAAAGGCGGGGTGTAAGAAGCCTTTATCAGAGTTGTAATTGAGTTTGTTTTTAGTTTTACTTACAAATTCTTTTTTTGTATTTCATCTATAGGTTCCACAATGTGAGGAAGAACAACGTGATATAGATAATGACGTACTTATTCAAGCTGTACAAGAGTGAGCAGCGTCGTGGGACTCCCGTGATCGGAATCATTCCGACTCAACCTTGATCCAACAACTCTGGGAAGAAGTGGCCAAATCGCTGTTAGATGATTGGGACCATGCAAGACCACAAGTCAGAAAGGATTTTCGTAAGTATTGCAATATGCGTCTGTTTTGCTGTAAATGTTGGTGTCTTTTTTTTTTTTACAAAACATTTTTTTTCTTCCCCCTTCACAGTGAAGAGAATAAAAGTTTGTTGGCGTTCGATGAAGGATCGCTTCAATAAGGACATGAGAGATGAGATTCGGGTTCGAAGTGGTGCTGCTCGAAAAATCTGAAAATATAAGTATCATCATCAGCTTTCTTTTCTGAAGCCTGCGGTTGCTCAGCGAACGTGAGTATCTTTTGTCTTGTCTTACTTTTATTTAAGCTTTTTATTTTTTTTGCTAATGTTTTTCATTTATTTTCCACACAGAACCTGGAGCAGCACCACACAACCTGGATCATCCTCTGTTGAAGCAGCCCCTCATCGACCAGCCAACGAACAGGCCCAATCATCCACCATCGAAGGAGCAACCAGGCAGGCTTCACAGGCTGGGGAACAGGAAGCCAGTCCATCTGGTTTTCCCCTCTCCCAGCCCTCTGCCACTACTTTACTTGGGTCTGCTCACCAGCGGCAGAGGACCTGGGAGAGGTCAGTCATGCCCGAGTTTATTCACTTAAGTTCGGTCTTCCAGGCTGGGATGAAGGCAATTGTAGAAAGACTGGATAGTGGGTTCACTCAGGTGAACACACTTTTCCAGGAAGTCCACAGACACCTTGACCGCCTGGAAGCCAACCTAATAGACCGGCGTGATATTATTTGTCCACTATAGAACCAGGCCTGACGGAAAACCTTAGTTCTGATCTCCAGCTGTATGTGATAAAGGCCTGTCAGGCTGTTTTCACCGAGGCCATGCAGCGGTCCCGATATCAGTAGCAGGCATGCTTCATTCCCTACAGGGCAACAAGCTCCAGCAAAGCATCAGTGGCACCAAGTGACCTATCCACAACCACCACAACCACAGCTGGACATTAGGACTGTTCCAACAGTACCCAGCTACACCATGCAGCCGAGTGAGGCAGCCCAGCCTTCCCCTTCAACCACGCAGCTGAGTGCAGCAGCCCAGCTTTCCTCTTCAACCATGCCGCCGAGTGCAGCAGCCCAGCCTTCCACTCCCACCACTCCGAGGAAGCAGCAGAGCAAAGGCAAGGAAGCGTAAAGAAAAGAGACATAACCAACATCCTCCACCCTCACCTCCGAATGTGTTTTTTTTCCGTCTGTCTACACCTTCCCTTGGTTCTTTCCCATCCAATGTGTCAATCCTCTCCAACTTGTTTCCACTCCTAATGTGTCCTCTTCCCCCTCTGCCAATGTTTCTGACCCTATCCTCCAATTGACTGCCACTTCCACTTCCCCTACTTCCCCAACCACTCCTAGCCTACCATTTCAGCCTGACAACCCCGAGGTCCACCATGTAACTTCCTCCCTCAGACCCCGAAAAAAAATCACATTATTTTCCTTTTTTATGTAAAATTGCAATTTGTTTTTATTTTGTTAGTAAAATTTCTTTTGTTTCACAATAACTGTCTCACTGTGTTTTATTTTTCTCTTTATTTAAACATGTATGTATTGTTGAATGTATTGTTGAGTGAAGTATTAATGGATTTTACAGTTAAGGTGCTTAATATTAAAGCTACATTCAAGGTGTTAATATTACAGTCAGAAAACAGTACAGGTACATAACATTACAGGTACATTTGACTTATTTACAGCTTGAACCATTTCATCTTGCCATGACACACATCCAATATCAGAGACAAAGTAGGCATCCAATTTATCCCTCATTTGGGAAACTTCCATTGTAGTCCTCAGAGGTTGAGCATGATAATACGGCAATGTGGTATTAACAGGTTCCTCAAGTTCGAAGTGGGGTTGCTCTTTTGCCAGGATGTAATTATGCAGAACAACGCACCCTTTCACAACCTCATCAATTGTCTCTATTTTAAGATTGATTGGTGTTCCCAAAATGTGCCATTTAGCTGCCAGCAAACCTGTAACAACTCTGCTGGCATTACGGCATGGTCTCTTATCTCTCACACTAGCTTACCCACTGCTCCAGGTCATATTGTGGTTTCTGTTTCTTGCCAGCTTCATATTCTATGCCTCTGCTCTCTGCATGCTTCCTGGCTGTGTGCATAGGGGGGTGGCGCCTGAACTCTCTGGTTCTTATAGGAATCAGGTGCACCTGTCCAGGGGCGGATTATCAGAGGGTCAATATGGGCGGTAGCCCAGGGCCCAGTGGTGTGGGGGGGCCCTGGGCTACTGCACAGATTGACCCTCTGATAATCCGCCCGAGTGTGCTGAATGCCCGCCGGCATTTATGTGCCCCCGGACCCGGTGGGCAGAGAGAGGGGGCCCGCATCGGGCCCCTTCTCATCTGCTCACCGGGCCCCTTCCGGCGCTGCGGCGGTTTCCCTCAATAGTTAACAACAGCCGCCAGCCAATTGGAGGCTGGTAGCTGAAGTCGGCCGCAGCGCACACGTCACCGGCGTCTGACGTCATTGTCAGTCGCCAGCGAGTGTGCGCTGCTGGAGGGAGCTCGCAGCCTGGAGCGCTGGACAGGTGAGGAGAACTCTTTTTTTTTTGTTGTTTTTTTTTTGCGAACGGCAATCCGGGGGGCCCTGGGCAATATGCTGGACACACTGGGGCAATGCTGGAGACACTGGGGCAATGCTGAAGACACTGGGGCAATGCTGGAGACACTGGGGCAGATTGCTGGACACTGGGGGAAATGCTGGAGACACTGGGGGCAATGCTGGAGACACTGGGGCAATGCTGGAGACACTGGGGCAAATTGCTGGACACTGGGGGCAATGCTGGAGACACTGGGGCAGATTGCTGGACACACTGGGGGCAATGCTGGAGACACGGGCAATGCTGGAGACACTGGGGCAGATTGCTGGAGACACTGGGGCAGATTGCTGGAGACACTGGGGCAGATTGCTGGAGACACTGGGGCAGATTGCTGGAGACACTGGGGCAATGCTGGAGACACTGGGGCAGATTGCTGGAGACACTGGGGCAATGCTGGAGACACTGGGGCAGATTGCTGGACACACTGGGGCAATGCTGGAGGACACACTGGGGCAGATTGCTGGAGACACTGGGGCAATGCTGGAGACACTGGGGCAGATTGCTGGACACACTGGGGGCAATGCTGGAGACACTGGGGCAGATTGCTGGAGACACTGGGGCAGATTGCTGGAGACACTGGGGCAATGCTGGAGACACTGGGGCAGATTGCTAGAGACACTGGGGCAGATTGCTGGAGACACTGGGGCAATGCTGGAGACACTGGGGCAATGCTGGAGGACACACTGGGGCAGATTGATGGAGACACTGGGGCAATGCTGGAGACACTGGGGCAGATTGCTGGAGACACTGGGGCAGATTGCTGGAGACACTGGGGCAATGCTGGAGACACTGGGGCAGATTGCTGGAGACACTGGGGCAGATTGCTGGAGACACTGGGGCAATGCTGGAGACACTGGGGCAATGCTGGAGGACACACTGGGGCAGATTGATGGAGACACTGGGACAATGCTAGAGACACTGGGGCAGATTGCTGGACACACTGGGGGAAATGCTGGAGGACACACTGGGGCAATGCTGGAGACACTGGGGCAATGCTGGAGGACACACTGGGGCAGATTGCTGGAGACACTGGGGCAATGTTGGAGGACACACTGGGGCAGACTGCTGGACACACTGGGGCAGATTATTGCTGGAGACACTGGGGCAATGCTGGAGACACTGGAGCAATGCTGGAGACACTGGGGCAGATTGCTGGACACACTGGGGGTAATATGCTGGAGACACTGGGGCAGATTGCTGGAGACACTGGGGCAATGCTGGAGACACTGGGGCAATGCTGGAGGACACACTGGGGCAGATTGATGGAGACACTGGGGCAATGCTGGACACACTGGGGCAGATTGCTGGACACACTGGGGCAGATTGCTGGAGACACTGGGGCAGATTGCTGGAGACACTGGGGCAATGCTGGAGACACTGGGGCAGATTGCTGGAGACACTGGGGCAGATTGCTGGAGACACTGGGGCAATGCTGGAGGACACACTGGGGCAGATTGATGGAGACACTGGGACAATGCTAGAGACACTGGGGCAGATTGCTGGACACACTGGGGGCAATGCTGGAGGACACACTGGGGCAATGCTGGAGACACTGGGGCAATGCTGGAGGACACACTGGGGCAGATTGCTGGAGACACTGGGGCAATGCTGGAGGACAGACTGGGGCAGACTGCTGTACACACTGGGGCAGATTATTGCTGGAGACACTGGGGCAATGCTGGAGACACTGGAGCAATGCTGGAGACACTGGGGCAGATTGCTGGACACACTGGGGGTAATATGCTGGAGACACTGGGGCAGATTGCTGGACACACTGGGGGCAATGCTGGATACTCTGGGGCAATATGCTGGACATACTGGGGCATATTGTTGAACACACTGTCTGGGGGCAATGCTGGGGACACTGGGGCAATGCTGGGGACACTAGGGCAATGCTGGAGACACTGGGGCAATGCTGGATACACTGTGGGCAATGCTGGACAATTGGACATACTGGGGCAGATTGCTGGACACACTGGTGGTAATATGCTGGACATACTGGGGCAGATTGCTGGACACACTGGTGGTAATATGCTGGACACACTGGGGCAGATTGGTGGACACACTGTCTGGGGGCAATGCTGGACACACTGGGGCAGATTGCTGGACACTGGGGCAATATGCTGGACATACTGGGGCAGATTGCTGGACACACTGGGGGTAATATGCTGGACACACTGGGGGTAATATGCTGGACACACTAGGGCAGATTGCTGGACACACTGGGGGAAGGACTGGAGGCATGGGCAGAATGTAGACACGGGGCATGATTGGAGACACGGGGCAGAATGAAAGACATGGGGCAGGAATGGATCATGGGGCAGGATGGATACGATGGAGACAGATGGGGCAGGATGGGGAGATCATATGGTGTAGAATGGATACTCATGAGTGCAGGATGGGAGAACATATGGCTGGAGCCAGGAATGAGACACACGGGGCCAGGGTGGGGAATATTATTACCATAGGGGCTAATTAAGGGATATTATTACTGCAGTGATGTATTTATTTTATTTTTTGAGTATACTGTTTTAAATGGGGGGGGGGGGGGCGGTCCTGTTACTGTGTAGAGTGATACTATGTCGCCTTTTTTTCTCCATGTGGTATAATGTAGAAGTTGTGAAAAATTAAGTAATGTGTTCTGCAAGCAGAACTCGAGATAACTGTGTTATTTCCTGCAGAAACGAGTCCTGGCTGGAAGAAATGATGGCGGTCTGTGCTGGATGAAAGATGGAGGACTTCACCTAGAGACGTCACTGGTGAGTCAGTGTTACCTATACACTGACACTATACACTGTATACTATATACAGAGGTCCTGTGTACAATGTCACCAGTGATCACTGTATTACCTATACATTATATACAGAGCTCCTGTGTATAATGTCACCAGTGATCTCTGTATTACCTCTACACAGACACTGCATACTAAGTACAGATCTCCTGTGAACACTGGCACTTATGGTGATAGTATTGTGTTTTTTTTATTTTTTTTTTTTATTACTGATCAGTATTGTAGTATTCAGTCACTATGTGGTGGTAATATGTGGTCTGGAAATGGTGTTGTGGTATTTGTCCCTTGAATGTGCTATTTGGTCACCAAGTGGTGGTAATATGTGGTTTTGACATGGTGCGGTGGTATTTGTTCCTTGTATGTGATATTATTCGATCACTGTGGTTGTAATTTGTGGTCTGGTCATGGCGCGGTGGTATTTGTTCCTTGTATGTGATATTATTGGTCAAAATATACCTAAATTGTATTGCAGATTTTAACAAATATTTAATAGGTTACAGTAGACTAGGGCCCGGCCATTTTTCTGGAATAATCTGGTTCGGGTATCACATGACCCCCGTCACATGACCCCCGTCACATGACCTCCGTCACATGACCGGGGGGGGGCCACAGTGTCTGAACAGCCCGGGGCCCTGGCTACCCTTAATCCACCCCTGCACCTGTCTAATCTGTTTCTGACCAATTACCAAGAGGCCTCCAGTATTTAGTGCAGCTCCACGCAGTGGACTGGGCCTGTGCAATGTGTTAGCTCAGTTTGTGTTTAGCTTCTAAGTTTGCCAGGCCTTGCTCTGTGTTACTACCTCTCCGGAGGCTTTTCTCAGTGTTCTTGCCTTGATCTTATTGTCCGCCCTCCAGGAGGCAGAATATCCTGGTGCCTGTGTATTTGTTCTTGTTACATAGTTACATAGTTATTAAGGTTGAAGGAAGACTTTAAGTCCATCTAGTTCAACCCATAGCCTAGCATGCCCTAACATGTTGATCCAGGGGAAGGCAAAAAAACCCCATGTGGTAAGAGTAAGCTCCATCATGGGGAAAAAAATTCCTTCCCGACCCCACATACGGCAATCAGACTAGTTCCCTGGATCAACGCCTTATCAAGGAATCTTAATATATATACCCTATAATATTATACTTTTCCAGAAAGGTATCCAGTCCCCTCTTAAATTGAAGCAATGAGTCACTCATTACAACATCATACGGCAGAGAGTTCCATAGTCTCACTGCTCTTACAGTAAAGAATCCGCGTCTGTTATTATGCTTAAACCTTTTTTCCTCCAGACGTAGAGGATGCCCCCTTGTCCCTGTCACCGGTCTATGATTAAAAAGATTAGCAGAAAGGTCTTTGTACTGTCCCCTCATATATTTATACATTAACATAAGATCACCCCTTAGTCTTCGTTTTTCCAAACTAAATAGCCCCAAGTGTAATAACCTATCTTGGTATTGCAGACCCCCCAGTCCTCTAATAACCTTGGTTGCTCTTCTCTGCACCCGCTCCAGTTCAGCTATGTCTTTCTTATACACCGGAGACCAAAACTGTGCACAGTATTCTAAGTGTGGTCGCACTAGTGACTTGTATAGAGGTAAAATTATGTTCTTGTTCCTTGTCTTGTTCCATTACCTTGTCTGAACTTAGTCTTATATCGGTCTCCTTGTCTGTGGCTCACTTCCCTGCTGTGTCTTTCCTTGTGTTCTCAGTCTGCTTATGCTCCGCACTCTTGCGGCTCTGCCTGCTCTGTACCTTTATGGCTTTACCTCTGCTCCGCTCTCCTGCGATTCTGCTCCAATCTACTCTGCTCCGATCCTGTAGCTGCAGGAATCTCTTGCTGCAGCTCCTCTCCGCATTACCTGTGGTTCTGCTCTGGTTTGCTGCTGCAGAAACCTCTTGCTGCAGCTCCTCTCCGCATTCCTTGCGGTTACGCTCTGCTTACCTTTTGTTGCTGTGCTATCTCTTGCTGCTCTTCCGCTCCTATCTGCAGCCTTGCACTTCTCTTCCTGTGTGAACAGGTTCCAACCTGTTCCTTCATTCTCCTTTCCTTCTGGCTTGTTTCCGTACCTTCATCTCCTGTGTGAACAGGTCCCTACCTGTTCCTTCATACACCACACCAACCAGCCCTGTGTCTCTGCCGTACCTGCCAGCCCTGTGTCTCTGCCGTACCTGCCAGCCCTGTGTCTCTGTCGTACCTGCCAGCCCTGTGTCTCTGCCGTACCTGCCAGCCCTGTATCTCTGCCGTACCTGCCAGCCCTGTCTCTGCCGTTCCTACCAACCCTGTGTCTCTGCCGTTCCTGCCAGCTCTGTGTCTCAGCCGTGCCAGCCTACTCATCTGAGTTTCAGCCGTGCTCTTCTGCCAGTCCTGCCTGATGCCTGCACCTGTCTTAGTGTTCCTGTTCTCCAAGTGAGATCAGCAGCCACAGCCAGACACCACCCTGGAGTAGCACCTGGCAGCTGCCTGCCACACAAGTCTGACCTCACCATCAGAGGCTCCAGCAAAGACCAAGGCAGCTGTCATAGTTATGCCCCTTCCAGGGTAGTCTGGTTCGTGGCACAGTGGGGCCACAAAACCCAAGCTTGCGCCCACCAGTCAGGGCGTGAGCGTGACAGTTTGCACAGGCCATGACCTCCGCTGTATTCCATGTCCTACTGCTCGTAGAGCATGATGAACTTTTTTCCTGCCCGTATGAGCAACCTGAAAAATTTGTTCCACCAAGGGTGGTTCAGATTGAAGAGACTTCTCACCCAATAATAGTCTCTAACGGTCTCTTCAAGCAACTTCAGGCCTATGAGGAGGAGCACGACCCAGCAGACCCGCCTAGGTTCTATGGGAATCCAGAAGAATCCCAAAGCTTCCTGGAACAGTGCTTGCGCTACATCCTGCATAATGCAGCTTGTTTCCCCTCTGACCGGTTTAAGGTGGGTTACATTATGTCCTACCTAGCAGGAGATGCTTTATTGTGGATTTGTCCCCTCTGGGAAGCAGGAGATCCTATCGTCATGAACCTAGGGGCCTTCCTGGTGGCCTTCCATAGCGTCTTTGACATGCCTCGTCCTGCTGCTCCTGTGAAGTCTTCCCCATCTAGATCCGAGAGGCGCTCCAGATGGGCAAAACCCGTGAAGAAACCCCCACGTCAAGCCATGATCGTCTGTGATCCTCCAGTTCTCTACTCGTTAAGGCAGCTACCCAAGTGAAGTATAAAAAGGTTGAGAGTGGCCTGGCAAAGCAGCAGCCTGAAATCAGCCATAAGAGATGGGCATACAATGTCGCTGCTGTTGTGAGGAACACCTGGATGGCCTCTGTCCAAAGAATCTAAAGCTCCTGAACATTGGGCCAGTAGGAGAGACTGCCCTCGGTGAGAATAACTCCCTTCCGTTAATGTCTGTGTCTGTTCCGGTGCCTTGTGGGAGCTTCGGCCCTGCAGATGTATTCAAGCTGCTAACCAGACGGAGTCTAAGTGTGGTTCCTGTTCCACTGTTCCAGAATCCTGTGAAGCCTAGGTGTTTGGTGATTGCCGAGCCTTACTTATGAACATTCCAGTGTCGAAGGGACAACTGCAGCTCCAAATTGGAGCATTATATTCGAAGAAATTTATTTTCCACTTGTTGACCAGCCCGCCCGTCGGTCGTTCTGAGCCAGATACTCTGCTGCCTGTTCCGGTCCGAAGACCAAGTGTGGTTCTGCGTTTGAAACTGTCAAGTCTCCAGAGTTTTCTTGTTCCTGAACTGCAAGGTCAATCTAGTGTTGACATTCTCTCCACCTAATCAGCTGGCTATTGAGTCACAGAGTGCTTACCTTACTGAAGTAAAGGAAGCAGTGGCACCCTCTCCACACACCTCCAGTGACAATACCAATGACCAGTTCCCAGGATCATCCCTGTTGCTTAAAATTTTTTCTCAGAACTATGGGCAGAAGATGCTTCCTGTGAAGATGCCTTCAGACTCCATGTGGCAGGTGGATGAAGAAGTTGAAGCAGAAGCTCTTGTATCTCTGTTCTTCACCAATCCAGAGGAAGATATGGTCCAGTTTTGTCAGAGTAACAGGCTGATGAGGCTTCCTGAATGTATGCCTTCAGCTTCCAAGTGGCTACTTGATACTAAGACAGAGACTTACTCATCCTCTAATCCAGAAGAGGAGGTCCAGTTTTTTCAGGGTTCCAGGCTGAAGATGTTTCCTGTATGTATGCCTCCAGCTTCCATCTGGCTATTGGGTGAAGATCCCAAGACAGAAGTGTTTCATCTCTGCTTTCCACCAGTCTAAAGGAGGAGGTTCAATTTTCTTCTGATGATGGGCTTAAGTCGGATCCAGTGAAGGTGTCTTCAGTTTCCAAAGAATCGGATTATATTGAGGTCAAATCTGAAGCTTCCAAGTCCCTGCTTTCAGTCAACCAGGTGAAAGAAGTCCTGTCCCTTATATCTTCAGTGTGGGAAGCTGATCTTGCTGGACTCAAAGAGACAGGGCATCCTGAGATCTCTAATGTCTCATCTACCTCATTCTACCAGAGGAATGTTGTGATGGTTCTGACCATGTGTGCTCCTATCCTTCTTCTACAAGTTATTCTGGCGGGCTTGAAGAAGAGGGGCCGTAAAGGGGGGGGGGAGTACTGTAACAACTCTGCTGGCATCACGGCATGGCCTCTCATATCTCACAATATCTTACCCACTGCTCCAGGTCATATTGTGGTTTCTGTTTCTTGTCAGCTTCATATTCTGTGCCTCTGCTCTCTGCATGCTTCCTGGCTGTGTGCATAGGGGGGGGGGGCGACACCTGAATTCTCTGGTTCTTATAGAAATCAGGTGCACCTGTCTAATCTGTTTCTGACCAATTACTAAGAGGCCTCCTGTATTTAGTGCAGCTCCACCCAGTGAACTGGGCCTGTGCAATGTGTTAGCTCAGTTTGTGTTTAGCTTCTGTGTTTGCCAGGCCTTGCTCTGTGTTACTCCCTCTCTGGAGGCTTTTCTCAGTGTTCTTGCCTTGATCTTGTTGTCCGCCCTCCAGGAGGCAGAATATCCTGGTCCCTGTGTCTTTGTTCTTGTTCCTTGTCTTGTTCCACTACCTTGTCTGAACTTAGTGTTATCTCGGTCTCCTTGTCTGTGGCTTCCTTCCCTGCTGCGTCTTTTTTTGTGTTCTCAGTCTGCTTATGCTCCGCACTCTCACGGCTCTGCCTGCTCTGTACCTTTGTGGCTTTACCTCTGCTCCGCTCTCCTGTGGTTCTGCTCTGTTCTACTCTGCTCTGCTCCTGTTGCTGCAGGAATCTCTTGCTGCAGCTCCTCTCTGCATTCCTTGCAGTTCTGCTCTGCTTTGCTGCTGCAGAAACCTCTTGCTGCAGCTCCTCTCCGCATTCCTTGTGGTTCCGCTCTGCTTAGCTTCTGCTGCTGCAGTAATCTCTTGCTGCAGCTCCTCTCCGCATTCCTTGCTTTTCTGCTCTGCTTTGCTGCTGCAGAAACCTCTTGCTGCAGCTCCTCTCTGCATTCCTTGCGGTTACGCTCTGCTTAGCTTTTGTTGCTGTGCTATCTCTTGCTGCTCTTCCGCTCCTATCTGCAGCCTTGCTCTTCTCTTCCTGTGTGAACAGGTCCCAACCTGTTCCTTCATTCTCCTTTCCTTCTGGCTTGTTTCCATACCTTCATCTCCTGTGTGAACAGGTCCCTTCCTGTTCCTTCATGCTACATATCTGTACCTACACCTCCAGTGAGAACAGGTCCCTACCTGTTCCTTCATACTACATATCCGTACCTGCACCTCCTGTGTGAACAGATCGCTACCTGTTCCTTCATACACCACACCAACCAGCCCTGTGTCTCTGCCGTCCCTGCCAGCCCTGTGTCTCTGCCGTCCCTGCCAGCCCTGTGTCTCTGCCGTACCTGCCAGCCCTGTGTCTCTGCCGTACCTGCCAGCCCTGTGTCTCTGCCGTACTTGCCAGCCCTGTGTCTCTGCCGTACTTGCCAGCCCTGTGTCTCTGCCGTACCTGCCAGCCCTGTATCTCTGCCGTTCCTGCCAACACTGTGTCTCTGCTGTTCCTGCCAGCTCTTTCTTAGCCATGCCAGCCTACTCATCTGAGTTTCAGCCATGCTCTTCTGCCAGTCCTGCCTGATGCCTGCACCTGTCCTAGTGTTCCTGTTCTCCAAGTGGGATCAGCAGCCACAGCCAGACACCACCCTGGAGTAGCACCTGGCAGCTGCCTGCCGCACAAGTCTGACCTCACCATCAGAGGCTCCAGCGAAGAGCAAGGCAGCTGTAATAGTTACGCCCCTTCCAGGGTAGTCTGGTTCATGGCACAGTGGGGCCACAAACCCCCCGAGCTCACGCCCACCAGTCAGGGCGTGAGCGTGACAAAACCGAATGCACACTCCACAGTTCTTCATGCCCTTGTCAGTCTGTAGTTGAAAATCCTTTTTTCTGTGATTCAATCCCGAGTATTGTTTTATGAGGTTAGCACACATTTGAAACGCCTGATCCCCAACAACAACAAACGGAATTGGCGGTCTTTCAGTGTTCAAAAGAGGTTGTGGTGGTGGAAAATTAAATTATTACCATACAAACGTTGTCCCATGTTAGAGTTTTTGAAAGTCTGTGAGTCATTTCCTCATCCAAATGAGCCAACGTCAACGACGACAAATCGACACTCAGAATCTGCAATCACCATGAGAACAATGGAAAAGTATTTTTTTATAACTTAAGTACTCAGATCCACTTCCAGCAGGTTTCAGAATCTTAATGTTTGCCGTCCATAGCCCCCACACAGTTTGGAAAATTAAAAATGTCCTTGAATTTTTCAGCATTTTTCAGCCAGAGTTCAGTCGTGGGTTGGAGGAGGAATTCTGCACGCACAACATCACACAATGCACGGCAGGTGTCTCCAACAATCCAATCCGAAATTGAAAATGTAGAGAGTTTAAGGTCTCTTCGGTAGCCAGGAATCTGTGGAAAAGAAAATGGGAAAAAAATCAGTACATGGCTTTTAGAACAAGAATATTAATGCAGGTGTTTATTTTTAAAAATTACGTACCTTAGGGTCACCAACAGATGTTCCCCAGCAGGAATTGCTCTACGTAGCTGTGTGTCCTGCCTGGTGATGGATCCTCTGACATGTTGCAGCAATTCTCGAAATCTCTGTTCAGACATTCTTGTGTACTCAAAAAACTTTTGTGGATTTTCACGAAGCTCAGTGAACAATGAGTGGAAGGCTCAATGGCTCTCTCTTAGACTAAAGCAAAAGCCAATTTCAATGATAAATCCAGAATCAGATTGAAGCTCTCTGTAACAACTCTGCTGGCATCACGGCATGGCCTTGCATTTCTCACACTATCTTACCCACTGCTCCAGGTCATGATGTGGTTTCTGTTTCTTGCCAGCTCCATGTTCTGTGTCTCTGCTCTCTGCATGCTTCATAGTTCTGTGTATAGAGGGGCGGCGCCTGAACTCTCTGGTTCTTATAGAAATCAGGTGCATCTGTCCAATCTGTTCCTGACCAATTGCCAGGAGACCTCCAGTATTTAGTTCAGCTCCACCCAGTGGTCTGGGCCTGTGCAATGTGTTAGCTCAGTTAGTGTCTTGCTTCTGAGTTTGCCTGGCCTTGCTCTGAGTTACTCCCTCTCTGGAGGATTATCTGTGTTATTTCCTTGGTCTTGTTGTCCGCCCACCAGGAGGCAGAATATCCTGGTCCCAGTGTCTTTGTCCTTGTGTCTTGTTCCATTGCCTTGTCTGCACTTAGTCTTACCTCGGTCTCCTAGTCTTTGGCTTCCTTCCCTGTTGTCTTTCCTTGTATTCTCAGTCTGCTTATGCAGCGCCCCAGAGTCCTGGTCGTTGCAGTACTGTGGCTCCGCCACTATGGGGAGCTATGGTGCGTCTGATGGCACTGAAGGAGTTCATCTGATCAGGTATCACAGACACCAATACATTTCACAGCCGGGCCTCCGGGGGGAGCTAAGGGTTCTATTCACTAGGCCACTCCCCACCATAGTGGGTAAACTGGGGGTCAGGCAGGAAGTTAGATCAGAAAGCTGACTGGGTTGGAACCAGGCAACACCTTGTGGCAGAGGGTGTTGTGGGGGAAGATACAGTAGGGTCTCTGTCAGGGGTGGGATCCTGACAGAGGCTTGGCAACTTGAATGAACGTAACGGGACCGTGCCTGCTCAGGATAGCGGCGGTGCCCAAGGAAGGACGAGAAGCGAGATAGATTGTGCTGAGTGAGAAACGAGATCAAGCAATAAGGAGAATACCAGTAGGGGTCGTGCCGTAAGACCGAGGCAACACCCTACTGAGGCGCACTACCGGTGGCCGGAACGCCGAGGGAGTATTACAACATCCAGCTTCAAGCGATACGCTAAACAGCGGCAGGACAGTCAGTCTAAGGCGGGCTGTCTAACTTAAATCACCTATGCAGTCTTGGGGGGCAACTTGTGGAGAGGGGCGACTCTAGGGTCTCGGAAGAGCTCCGAGCCTACCCGTCAAACGGGTGCCGTCCCAACCAGAACATCAGGGAGGGACGGAGGATTAGCAGAACATCATCTAATCGAGTTGTGAGGGAACTTAAGAAACAGACACAACAGTTGTGGGGACTTTCTGTGAGCACAGCAGGGAAGCACCGCAACACATAGCGCTAGAAGGAAGGCACAGATTTCCACCTGCTAAGAGAACTCTGGAGGTGCCATTGGGCCGGCTGGACTTGCGCAGCCTGGTTATCCGGATTCCGGACTGAGGACCCAGAGATCTTCAGTAAAGAGGTAAAGAGACTGCAACCTGGTGTCCTCGTTATTTACTGCACCGCACCACTACAGCCTCACCACCACCATCATCCATCCTATCTATCACTGTACGCCCCTCGGCAGGGTCACGGACCGGGCCTAGCCACCGTGACAACCCCAGAGCAGAGACTCAGAGGCCCGGTACCGGTTACCCCTCGGCCCTGCGGCAGTGGGGGCGCTACAACCTGGCGTCACGAACAGGATGTACTTAAGCCTGAAGAATCAGGTCATGTGTGCCTTGGAACTGTGATTTAATGTGCTTGGACTGTACTTTGTTGCAAGGACTGTGCTGCGCTATTTGCCGCCAAAAGTCGCCGCCATTGCAGCGTCACAGGGAGCGCAGAGGAAGAAGAAGGGCGTGCCATGGGAGGAGACTACCAAAGCGGCGCTAGAAGTGGCGACCGCCCCCTCCAACTCCTGCTGCGAGAGGACGATCTGCCCAGCAGCAGAGGAGAACCGCCCCCTGATTTGCAACGGCGGGAACGAGGTGAAGGAGGAGCTCGACCTCGGAGAAATGGCAGAGCCAGGTGCATGCGTTGCCGCCGAATGCCAGACAGCGACGATGAGCAGCAAGTGCCCGAGCAACGGCGAGGTGATCCCGGCTTGCCCTCACCCATCAGAGGCGGACTCGCGCCCACCGCCGGTGAAGGACCGGAACTCCTTGGAGCCACCAGTGGAGGAGCCGAGCCTACCTATCCCAGCCACGGAACCATGGAGGGTGGAGCCACATCGAGAGGTGACTCCGGAGGAGCCGCAGTCCGAGCTGCAGCCGATTCCAGTGTCCTTGTCAACGGAACAGATCGACATCGGTGGAATCACATCAGGCGCAGGTATGGACGGCACCCCTACTCCCCCGGACGATTCTGCTCTCCCGACCGATCCGGCTCCCCTGACCGATCCCGCTCCTGTGACCGCTCCTCTCCCCAGCAATAACCGTTCCTTCTTGGTGGAGCGGGTGATCCTCACCTCTAACGCGATGGGGAAGCTAGTGCCTCCGCTACCAACCAAGATGGGAGAACCCATAGATGTGGGCCCAGACGGGGTGATCCTCCAGTGGGACACCCCCTGGACCGGGCCGGAAGGAGCTCGGGAGGAAGGCCTCACCCTTGCTGTGCTCACTTGGGAGCAATATAAGCGATGTCTAATCCACCACTGGAAGGATCGAGACGAGGCCGAACAGCATGATACACAACATAGAAAGTCTGCGCACGGCAGGAAAGACGTGGTAAAGCGGGGAACTGTGCTGGCCTACCACCCGAAGAGGGGATGGGGCTCCATACAGGAACCGGGACTACCAACTGATGTCTTTGTTACTAGTTACAACGTGAAAACCCCCTGCTGCAGTCGAGATGGTGACCCATTACAAAGGGGGGATCAGGTGACCTACACCCGTCATCGGAATGCACAAGGATGGTGCGCCCGGAACGTTCGACGGTGTGAGCCTGAGAGAGTGCCCCCTGTTGCCCCGATTATGACTGATCCCGATTTGCCAGATCTTGTTCCTATCACCACCGTACGCCTTGTAGCGGCTACTGAACTTGCAAGCAGGATTAGCCTTCAAATCCAGACACCGGCTGATCTGATGGCATCTGAGAGACCAACTACCAGCACAGGTGCTGCATCGGCCGGGGACCAAAAACCACCTTCTGTACCGAAAGATGAGTAAGAAACTGCAGTACATGTAAATAGTTCCTTAACTGTTTGTTTGTTTCCTGTTTTGCTGCTAGACCCGTCCAGGGTTAACTCTTAAGGGGATCCCTTTGTTGACCCGGGATCCCTATTGTGTTTTTGGTTATTTTTCTATTTTCTTCTTTGTTATCAAGAACTGCCGCAATCATGAACAGTGCATGATACAAACTTTTTGTAAATAGTTTGCACCTTATTAAAGGTGCTCCCTACTGGTTTTACTTCAAAAAGGACTCTTTGTGAAGATACCACACTGGAACCTTTGTTGAGTACGGACTGGTAGCTTGAGAAGACATGCTACCTCATAGAGACTTGGTCTCCTCTTAAAGGGGATGTTCATTTGTTGCACTTAAATGGTGATATTGCTTTAAGACAGGTAGCAATAATGTTTTGACGAAAGAAAGTGATGATAATGTTTACATGAGAAAGTTATATGTATCCAACTAGTTAATTGTAAAGAAATGCTGATAATGTTCCCTGAAAGAAAGTGAAAGCTAGAAGAAGGATGCAGTGGGCCCGTAGGGGTAGACGTAGTGTCCTGCATACGTGTTAGTAAGAAAGTAATGAGAAGGTTTAATGTTATATAGCAAATGTTTGATAATGTTGATAGACAATGGGGATAGAAGGTGAACCCTGAGTCCTCCTAGGAGCCATATAGAGATGGCTCAGTGCTCTTAAACTGAAAGTAATGTTATGTTCTATACTGTGTATAGTAGTTGAAGAGACAGAAGGCTCGGGCTGAAAGGAGCGGTCCTGTAAGAAAGGAGAGGCAGTAGGTCTGGTGCCGATAGGACAGGCGGTCCTGCCGATTTAAAGAAGGAGAATGTAAAAGTTAAATTGCCTTATAATGTGATTATAAGAAGGTCTTTAGCGGATTCAGAGTGTACGTCCTTAAAGGCAATGTTAAACTATTGTTCAACAATTTTGCACTTAGTAGAATACCCGGTTGGGTAAAAGAAAGTCATTTATAGCATGTTGCTATGATATTTAACCATGTTTGCAACGTTCAAGTGTCCTCACCTCCCATAAAGGGAAGCTCTGTTTAAATATACTTATTGTTATTGCACTCAACAAAACTGTATGTCTTTTTGCTAACTTGTATTGTTGTTTTCTTCTCAGTCCCGGAGTACTGTGTTTAACCAGGGGGGAGTGCAGCGCCCCAGAGTCCTGGTCGTTGCAGTACTGTGGCTCCGCCACTATGTGGAGCTATGGTGCGTCTGATGGCACTGAAGGAGTTCATCTGATCAGGTATCACAGACACCAATACATTTCACAGCCGGGCCTCCGGGGGGAGCTAAGGGTTCTATTCACTAGGCCACTCCCCACCATAGTGGGTAAACTGGGGGTCAGGCAGGAAGTTAGATCAGAAAGCTGACTGGGTTGGAACCAGGCAACACCTTGTGGCAGAGGGTGTTGTGGGGGAAGATACAGTAGGGTCTCTGTCAGGGGTGGGATCCTGACAGAGGCTTGGCAACTTGAACGAACGTAACGGGACCGTGCCTGCTCAGGATAGCGGCGGTGCCCAAGGAAGGACGAGAAGCGAGATAGATTGTGCTGAGTGAGAAACGAGATCAAGCAATAAGGAGAATACCAGTAGGGGTCGTGCCGTAAGACCGAGGCAACACCCTACTGAGGCGCACTACCGGTGGCCGGAACGCCGAGGGAGTATTACAACATCCAGCTTCAAGCGATACTCTAAACAGCGGCAGGACAGTCAGTCTAAGGCGGGCTGTCTAACTTAAATCACCTATGCAGTCTTGGGGGGCAACTTGTGGAGAGGGGCGACTCTAGGGTCCCGGAAGAGCTCCGAGCCTACCCGTCAAACGGGTGCCGTCCCAACCGTAACATCAGGGAGGGACGGAGGATTAGCAGAACATCATCTAATCGAGTTGTGAGGGAACTTAAGAAACAGACACAACAGTTGTGGGGACTTTCTGTGAGCACAGCAGGGAAGGACCGCAACACATAGCGCTAGAAGGAAGGCACAGATTTCCACCTGCTAAGAGAACTCTGGAGGTGCCATTGGGCCGGCTGGACTTGCGCAGACTGGTTATCCGGATTCCGGACTGAGGACCCAGAGATCTTCAGTAAAGAGGTAAAGAGACTGCAACCTGGTGTCCTCTTTATTTACTGCACCGCACCACTACAGCCTCACCACCACCATCATCCATCATATCTATCACTGTACGCCCCTCGGCAGGGTCACGGACCGGGCCTAGCCACCGTGACAACCCCAGAGCAGAGACTCAGAGGCCCGGTACCGGGTACCCCTCGGCCCTGCGGCAGTGGGGGCGCTACACTTACACTCCGCATTCTTGCAGCTCTGCCTGCTCTGAACCTTTGTGACTTTACCTCTGCTCCTCACTTCTGCGTTTCTGCTCCTTTCTACTCAGCTTATCTTCTTGTTATGGTTCTCAATGGCAAGAGAACATAGCCCAGCAAACATAAGTACTAGCTCTTGGAAGGATGGAAACTAAACTGACCATGAACTAAACCTGCCGCACAACTAACAGTAGCCGGGTGGCGTTGCCTACGTTTTTTATCCCTAGACGCCCAGCGCCGGCCGGAGGACTAACTAATCCTGGCAGAGGAAAATATAGTCCTGGCTCACCTCTAGAGAAATTTCCCCGATAGGCAGACAGAGGCCCCCACATATATTGGCGGTGATTTTAGATGAAATGACAAACGTAGTGTGAAAATAGGTTTAGCAAAATTGAGGTCCGCTTACTAGATAGCAGGAAGACAGAAAGGGCACTTTCATGGTCAGCTGAAAACCCTATCAAAATACCATCCTGAAATTACTTTAAGACTCTAGTATTAACTCATAACATCAGAGTGGCAATTTCAGATCACAAGAGCTTTCCAGACACAGAAACGAAACTACAGCTGTGAACTGGAACAAAATGCAAAAACAAATGAGGACTAAAGTCCAACTTAGCTGGGAGTTGTCTAGCAGCAGGAACATGCACAGAAAGGCTTCTGATTACAATGTTGACCGGCATGGAAGTGACAGAGGAGCAAGGTTAAATAGCGACTCCCACATCCTGATGGAAACAGGTGAACAGAGGGGATGAAGCACACCAGTTCAATTCCACCAGTGGCCACCGGGGGAGCCCAAAATCCAATTTCACAACAGTACCCCCCCCCTCAAGGAGGGGGCACCGAACCCTCACCAGAACCACCAGGGCGATCAGGATGAGCCCTATGAAAGGCACGGACCAGATCGGAGGCATGAACATCAGAGGCAGTCACCCAAGAATTATCCTCCTGACCGTATCCCTTCCATTTGACCAGATACTGGAGTTTCCGTCTGGAAACACGGGAGTCCAAGATTTTTTCCACAACGTACTCCAACTCGCCCTCAACCAACACCGGAGCAGGAGGCTCAACGGAAGGCACAACCGGTACCTCATACCTGCGCAACAATGACCGATGAAAAACATTATGAATAGAAAAAGATGCAGGGAGGTCCAAACAGAAGGACACAGGGTTAAGAATCTCCAATATCTTGTACGGGCCGATGAACCGAGGCTTAAACTTAGGAGAAGAAACCCTCATAGGGACAAAACGAGAAGACAACCACACCAAGTCCCCAACACAAAGCCGAGGACCAACCCGACGCCGGCGGTTGGCAAAAAGCTGAGTCTTCTCCTGGGACAACTTCAAATTGTCCACTACCTGCCCCCAAATCTGATGCAACCTCTCCACCACAGCATCCACTCCAGGACAATCCGAAGATTCCACCTGACCAGAAGAAAATCGAGGATGAAACCCCGAATTACAGAAAAAAGGAGACACCAAGGTGGCAGAGCTGGCCCGATTATTGAGGGCAAACTCCGCTAAAGGCAAAAAAGCAACCCAATCATCCTGATCTGCAGACACAAAACACCTCAAATATGTCTCCAAGGTCTGATTCGTCCGCTCGGTCTGGCCATTAGTCTGAGGATGGAAAGCAGACGAGAAAGACAAATCTATGCCCATCCTAGCACAGAATGCTCGCCAAAATCTAGACACGAACTGGGTTCCTCTGTCAGAAACGATATTCTCCGGAAAACCATGCAAACGGACCACATTTTGAAAAAACAGAGGAACCAACTCGGAAGAAGAAGGCAACTTAGGCAGGGGAACCAAATGGACCATCTTAGAGAAACGGTCACACACCACCCAGATGACAGACATCTTCTGAGAAACAGGAAGATCCGAAATAAAATCCATCGAGATGTGCATCCAGGGCCTCTTCGGGATAGGCAAGGGCAACAACAATCCACTAGCCCGAGAACAACAAGGCTTGGCCCGAGCACAAACGTCACAAGACTGCACAAAGCCTCGCACATCTCGAGACAGGGAAGGCCACCAGAAGGACCTTGCCACCAAATCCCTGGTACCAAAGATTCCAGGATGACCTGTCAACGCAGAAGAATGAACCTCAGAAATGACTTTACTGGTCCAATCATCAGGAACAAACAGTCTACCAGGTGGGCAACGATCAGGTCTATCCGCCTGAAACTCCTGCAAGGCCCGCCGCAGGTCTGGAGAAACGGCAGACAATATCACTCCATCCTTAAGGATACCTGTAGGTTCAGAGTTACCAGGGGAGTCAGGCTCAAAACTCCTAGAAAGGGCATCCGCCTTAACATTCTTAGAACCCGGCAGGTAGGACACCACAAAATTAAACCGAGAGAAAAACAATGACCAGCGCGCCTGTCTAGGACTCAGGCGTCTGGCGGACTCAAGATAAATTAGATTTTTGTGGTCAGTCAATACCACCACCTGATGTCTAGCCCCCTCAAGCCAATGACGCCACTCCTCAAAAGCCCACTTCATGGCCAAAAGCTCCCGATTCCCAACATCATAATTCCGCTCGGCGGGCGAAAATTTACGCGAGAAAAAGGCACAAGGTCTCATCACGGAACAATCGGAACTTCTCTGCGACAAAACTGCCCCAGCTCCGATTTCAGAAGCGTCGACCTCAACCTGAAAAGGAAGAGCAACATCAGGCTGATGCAACACAGGGGCGGAAGAAAAGCGGCGCTTAAGCTCCCGAAAGGCCTCCACAGCAGCAGGGGACCAATCAGCAACATCAGCACCCTTCTTAGTCAAATCAGTCAATGGTTTAACAACATCAGAAAAACCAGCAATAAATCGACGATAAAAGTTAGCAAAGCCCAAAAATTTCTGAAGACTCTTAAGAGAAGAGGGTTGCGTCCAATCACAAATAGCCTGAACCTTGACAGGATCCATCTCGATGGAAGAGGGGGAAAAAATATATCCCAAAAAGGAAATCTTTTGAACCCCAAAAACGCACTTAGAACCCTTCACACACAAGGAATTAGACCGCAAAACCTGAAAAACCCTCCTGACCTGCTGGACATGAGAGTCCCAGTCATCCGAAAAAATCAAAATATCATCCAGATACACAATCATAAATTTATCCAAATAATCACGGAAAATGTCATGCATAAAGGACTGAAAGACTGAAGGGGCATTTGAAAGACCAAAAGGCATCACCAAATACTCAAAGTGGCCCTCGGGCGTATTAAATGCGGTCTTCCACTCATCCCCCTGCTTAATTCGCACCAAATTATACGCCCCATGGAGATCTATCTTAGAGAACCACTTGGCCCCCTTTATGCGAGCAAACAAATCAGTCAGCAGTGGCAACGGATATTGATATTTAACCGTGATTTTATTCAAAAGCCGATAATCAATACACGGTCTCAAAGAGCCATCTTTCTTAGCCACAAAGAAAAAACCGGCTCCTAAGGGAGATGACGAAGGACGAATATGTCCCTTTTCCAAGGACTCCTTTATATATTCTCGCATAGCAGCATGTTCAGGCACAGACAGATTAAATAAACGACCCTTAGGGTATTTACTACCCGGAATCAAATCTATGGCACAATCGCACTCCCGGTGCGGAGGTAATGAACCAAGCTTAGGTTCTTCAAAAACGTCACGAAATTCAGTCAAGAATTCAGGAATCTCAGAGGGAATAGATGATGAAATGGAAACCACAGGTACGTCCCCATGCGTCCCCTTATATCCCCAGCTTAACACAGACATAGCTTTCCAGTCAAGGACTGGGTTATGAGATTGCAGCCATGGCAATCCAAGCACCAACACATCATGTAGGTTATACAGCACAAGAAAGCGAATAATCTCCTGATGATCCGGATTAATCCGCATAGTTACTTGTGTCCAGTATTGTGGTTTATTACTAGCCAATGGGGTGGAGTCAATCCCCTTCAGGGGTATAGGAGTTTCAAGAGGCTCCAAATCATACCCACAGCGTTTGGCAAAGGACCAATCCATAAGACTCAAAGCGGCGCCAGAGTCGACATAGGCATCCGCGGTAATAGATGATAAAGAACAAATCAGGGTCACAGATAGAATAAACTTAGACTGTAAAGTGCCAATTGAAACAGACTTATCAAGCTTCTTAGTACGCTTAGAGCATGCTGATATAACATGAGTTGAATCACCGCAATAGAAGCACAACCCATTTTTTCGTCTTAAATTCTGCCGTTCACTTCTGGACAGAATTCTATCACATTGCATATTCTCTGGCGTCTTCTCAGTAGACACCGCCAAATGGTGCACAGGTTTGCGCTCCCGCAGACGCCTATCGATCTGGATAGCCATTGTCATGGACTCATTCAGACCCGCAGGCACAGGGAACCCCACCATAACATCCTTAATGGCATCAGAGAGACCCTCTCTGAAATTCGCCGCCAGGGCGCACTCATTCCACTGAGTAAGCACAGCCCATTTACGGAATTTCTGGCAGTATATTTCAGCTTCGTCTTGCCCCTGAGATAGGGACATCAAGGCCTTTTCCGCCTGAAGCTCTAACTGAGGTTCCTCATAAAGCAACCCCAAGGCCAGAAAAAACGCATCCACATTGAGCAACGCAGGATCCCCTGGAGCCAATGCAAAAGCCCAATCCTGAGGGTCGCCCCGGAGCAAGGAAATCACAATCCTGACCTGCTGAGCAGGATCTCCAGCAGAGCGAGATTTCAGGGACAAAAACAACTTGCAATTATTTTTAAAATTTTGAAAGCAAGATCTATTCCCCGAGAAAAATTCAGGCAAAGGAATTCTAGGTTCAGATATAGGAACATGAACAACAAAATCTTGTAAATTTTGAACTTTCGTGGTGAGATTATTCAAACCTGCAGCTAAACTCTGAATATCCATTTTAAACAGGTGAACACAGAGCCATTCCAGGATTAGAAGGAGAGAGAGAGAGAGAAAGGCTGCAATATAGGCAGACTTGCAAGAGATTCAATTACAAGCACACTCAGAACTGAAGGGAAGGGGAAAAAAAAAAAAAAAAAAAATCTTCAGCAGACTTCTCTTTTCTCTCCTTTCTCTGTCAATTAATTTAACCCTTTTGGGCCGGTCAAACTGTTATGGTTCTCAATGGCAAGAGAACATAGCCCAGCAAACATACGAACTAGCTCTTGGAAGGATGGAAACTAAACTGACCATGAACTAAACCTGCCGCACAACTAACAGTAGCCGGGTAGCGTTGCCTACGTTTTTTATCCCTAGACGCCCAGCGCCGGCCGGAGGACTAACTAATCCTGGCAGAGGAAAATATAGTCCTGGCTCACCTCTAGAGAAATTTCCCCGATAGGCAGACAGAGGCCCCCACATATATTGGCGGTGATTTTAGATGAAATGACAAACGTAGTGTGAAAATAGGTTTAGCAAAATTGAGGTCCGCTTACTAGATAGCAGGAAGACAGAAAGGGCACTTTCATGGTCAGCTGAAAACCCTATCAAAATACCATCCTGAAATTACTTTAAGACTCTAGTATTAACTCATAACATCAGAGTGGCAATTTCAGATCACAAGAGCTTTCCAGACACAGAAACGAAACTACAGCTGTGAACTGGAACAAAATGCAAAAACAAACGAGGACTAAAGTCCAACTTAGCTGGGAGTTGTCTAGCAGCAGGAACATGCACAGAAAGGCTTCTGATTACAATGTTGACCGGCATGGAAGTGACAGAGGAGCAAGGTTAAATAGCGACTCCCACATCCTGATGGAAACAGGTGAACAGAGGGGATGAAGCACACCAGTTCAATTCCACCAGTGGCCACCGGGGGAGCCCAAAATCCAATTTCACAACATCTTCTGCTGTTGCAGTTATCCCTTGCTGCAGCTTCTCTCCACATTCTTTGTGGCTCTGCTCAGCTTTGCTGCAGAGACCCCTCCTGCAGCTCCTCTCCGCTCCTTGCGGTTCTACCTGGCTCCGCTCCTTGCGGTTCTACCTGGCTCCGCTCCTTGCGGTTCTACCTGGCTCCGCTCCTTGCGGTTCTACCTGGCTCCGCTCCTTGCGGTTCTACCTGGCTCCGCTCCTTGCGGTTCTACCTGGCTCCGCTCCTTGCGCTTCTACCTGGCTCCGCTCCTTGCGGTTCTACTTCTCCTGCACTTGGCTCCGCCGCCAGCTCTTGGCTCCGCCTCCTGCCTGTCTGCACTTGGCTCCGCCTCCAGCTCTTGGCTCCACCTCTTGACTGTCTGCACTTGGCTCCGCCTCCAGCTCTTGGCTCCGCCTCCTGCGGTTTGCACTTGGCTCCGCCTCCTGCATTTCTGTTCTTGGCTCTAGCTCCTGTGCTTTCGCTCTGCATCCGCTCTTGCGGTCTTTATCTACTTATTCCTAGGTCCTTGTGTCTGAACAGGTTCTTACCCGTTCTACATACCTGCCTGCAGACCGGTCCCTACCGGTTCTTCCAGTGTACCAGTCTTGTCCACCAGTCCTGCCAGAGAGCCAGCCGTGCCCGCCTGCCTTTCCAGAGAGCCAGCCGTGCCCGCCTGCCTACCAGAGAGCCAGCCATGCCCGCCTGCCTGACAGTGTTCCTGTTGTACCCGTCTGCCTGCCTATGTGCCAGCCGTGCCCGCTTGCTTGTCTATGTTCCGTTCCCCGGTGGGATCAGCAGCCACAACCAGACTCCACCCTGGAGTGGTACCTGGTAGCTTCCTATTGCACAAGTCTGACCTCACCATCAGAGGCTCCAGCGAACACCTAGGAAGCTACTTAGTTACGCCCCTTCCAGGGAGGTTTGGTCTGTGGTCCAGTGGGGCCACTCCCCCGCACGCCCGCGCCAACCAGCCTGGGCGCGAGCATGACACTCTCCATCTTACATAACAAGCAAGGAAAAAAATGATCATCAAGCCCAAAGTTATATGAAACTATAGAAAAACTTTATTGAAAATCGATACAAAAAACAGGTTAGGACGGTGGATACAATCACAGTACATATGTACAATTTACAACCGTGGGGCGTGGAGACGATGGCAGAGTTATCAAAAATTTAAAATTTCCATTATCTTGGTTAACAAACCATTAATAGATATATAATGCAAATATATTACCCCCACACAAAATAAGCCCTTAATAGTGGATTAATCTCACGTATGCATGGCAGAGAAGGTATAGCACATGGTAATCAATCACAAGAACAGTATGCATAGGACAACAGCATCAAAAAAATCATCATTAGGTAGCAGTAAATGTCACATATTAACATACCTATATCAATGACCTGTGTACCACCAGGGGAGGCAGAGAGGGGGGGAACGCCAGTGACTCCCACGTCACCCCGACGCGTGTTTCGGCAAAGCCTTCATCAGGGGGCATAAGTCAAATCAAAATTGAGCTGTTTAAAAAGGAGCCGGAACAAATCGGTGTCAACCCAGAAGTAGTGCTCCGTTGTCAAGGCAACGTCGACGTCGTTAGGCATCACCTCATCAACCCGGGCTGCGCCGGGAGAATCTCCACACAGCGCTGACAACCGGGGACGAGGGAGCCAGCAGGACGGCCTGATTATAATTACAAATGTGGCTAATAATCTCCGCCGCTGTTGACGCATGCGCAGCCAGGACTCAAGCCATCACTGTCGGCGTCAGAGGGAGGTGAAGCCAGGGCACAAACATGTGACCTAGTGTCACGTGTCCCGGGAGACGCCGAAAGGCCGACAGACAGGGGAAGGACATGGCACGCATGCGTACACAGCCGCAGATCACCGCACTCTAAGTACCAATGACAAGAGAGTGATAGCTAAGAAACAAGTATGCATACTCAGTACAGTATAGATCCGCTGTCACAACAAATTGGATGGATAATTAATATCAAAGAACCAATGACATAGTCAACGTAATACACTAAATTTAAATCAAAATAAATGACATGCCTCCTCCCACATCGAGGCTCTGCTCCCCCCATCCCATCTTGTATGTATGGCTCTGCTCCCCCCTCCCATCTTGTATGTATGGCTCTGCTCCCCCCTCCATCCCCCGTCCTCCTCCCTCCCTCCCCTATCATACTCACCTTTCTACTCTGCTCCGAAAGTCCCTGCACCTCTGTCCCGGCGCTGCAGCTTCTTCCTGTGTGAGCGGTCATGTGGTACCGCTCATTAAGGTCATGAATACGCATCCTGGTGCCCTAGGCACGTGCCCTCAAGTGCCTAGTGGCAAATATGGCCCTGTCCACTGGTCTAATGTCCATTCCTTGTGTTCTTTAGCCCAAACAAGTCTCTTCTGCTTGTTGCCTGTCCTTAGCAGTGGTTTCCTAGCAGCTATTTTTACTATGAAGGCCTGCTGCACAAAGTCTCCTCTTAACAGTTGTTGTACCAGTATGCTACTGCGAGCGGTGATTACCGGGTCCGGTGGAGGGATGTGTGTGCACAGCATAGGCAGTGAGGCAGGGACTGAGGGTGTGCACAGAGAGGATGGAGACCTGGAGACTGCCCGTCCCAGTCTACCCCGTAGCCTGGAGCCTTCATTATCATAGGAATATGTCAGTTAATAAATTGTTTTTCTAAAGATTTATAGTATAGTTTTAGGTCAGAGAGGGATGGTTAGGGATGAGCTAGCAAGGTGCAGGGACAGGTAGTCATGGCTACTTGCGGACATGTGCAGCACTTGCGGTTTTGCACTTGCCGTGAGACAAAAAAATCACTGCTAATGTAGCGCCCCCCCTGCCGCAGGGCCGAGGAGTACCCGGTAACGGGCCTGTGAGTCTCTGCTCTGGGGTTGTCACGGTGGCTAGGCCCAGTCCGTGACCCTGCCGAGGGGCGTACAGTGATAGATATGATGGATGATGGTAGTGGTGAGGCTGTAGTGGTGCGGTGCAGTAAATAACGAGGACACCAGGTTGCAGTCTCTTTACCTCTTTACTGAAGATCTCTGGGTCCTCAGTCCAGAATCTGGATAACCAGGCTGCGCAAGTCCGGCCGGTCCAATGGCACCTCCAGAGTTCTCTTAGCAGGTGGAAATCTGTGCCTTCCTTCTAGCGCTATGTGTTGTGGTCCTTCCCTGCTGTGCTTACAGAAAGTCCCCACAACTGTTGTGTCTGTTTCTTAAGTTCCCTCACAACTCGATTAGATGATGTTCTGCTAATCCTCCGTCCCTCCCTGATGTTCTGGTTGGGACGGCACCCGTTTGACGGGTAGGCTCGGAGCTCTTCCGGGACCCGAGAGTCGCCCCTCTCCACAAGTTGCCCCCCAAGACTGCATAGGTGATTTAAGTTAGACAGCCCGCCTTAGACTGACTGTCCTGCCGCTGTTTAGAGTATTGCTTGAAGCTGGATGTTGAAATACCCTCTCGGCGTTCCGGCCACCGGTAGTGCGCCTCAGTAGGGTGTTGCTTCGGTCTTACAGCACGACCCCTACTGGTATTCTCCTAATGCTTGATCTCGTTTCTCACTCAGCACAATCTATCTCGCTTCTCGTCCTTCCTTGGGCACCGCCGCTATCCTGAGCAGGCACGGTCCCGATACGTTCGTTCAAGTTGCCAAGCCTCTGTCAGGATCCCACCCCTGACAGAGACCCAACTGTATCTTCCCCCCACAACACCCTCTGCCACAAGGTGTTGCCTGGTTCCAACCCAGTCAGCTTTCTGATCTAACTTCCTGCCTGACCCCCAGTTTACCCACTATGGTGGGGAGTGGCCTAGTGAATAGAACCCTTAGCTCCCCCCGGAGGCCCGGCTGTGAAATGTATTGGTGTCTGTGATACCTGATCAGATGAACTCCTTCAGTGCCATCAGACGCACCATAGCTCCCCATCGTGGCGGAGCCACAGTACTGCAACGACCAGGACTCTGGGGCGCTGCACTCCCCCCTGGTTAAACACAGCACTCCGGGACTGAGAAGAAAACAACAATACAAGTTAGCAAAAAGACATACAGTTTTGTTGAGTGCAATAACAATAAGTATACTTAAACAGAGCTTCCCTTTATGGGAGGTGAGGACACTTGAACGTTACAAACATGGTTAGATATCATAGCAACATGCTATAAATAACTTTTCTTACCCAACCGGGTATTCTACTTAGTACAAATGCTCGAACAATAATTTAACATTGCCTTTAAGGACATACACTCTGCATCCACTAAAGACCTTCTTATAATCACATTATAAGGCAATTTAACTTTTTTCATTCTCCTACTTTAAATCTGCAGGACCGCCTGTCCTAACGGCACCAGACCTTCTGCCTCTCCTTTCTGTTACAGGACCGCCCCGTTCAGCCCGGGCCTACTGCCTTTTCAACTACTATACACAGTATAGAGCATAACATTACTTTCAGTTTAAGAGTACTGAGCCATTTCTATATGGCTCCAAGGAGGACTCAGGGTTTACCTTCTATCCTCATTGTCTATCAACATGATCAGCATTTCTTTACAATTAACTAGTTGGATACATATAACTTTGTCATGTAAACATTATCATCACTTTCTTTCATCAAACATTATTGCCACCTGTCTTAAAGCAATATCACCATTTAAATGCAACAAATGAACATCCCCTTTAAGAGGGGACCAAGTCTCTATGAGGTAGCATATCTTCTCAAGCTACCAGTCCATACTCGGCAAAGGTTCCAGTGTGGTATCTTCACAAAGAGTCCTTCTTTAAGTAAAACCAGTAGGGAGCACCTTTAATAAGGTGCAAACTATTTACAAAAAGTTTGTATCATGCACTGTTCATGATTGCGGCAGTTCTGGAAACTTGTGCAAAACTTAGAAGAACAAACAAAACAATAGGGATCCCGGGTCAACAAAAGGAATCCCTTTAAAAGTTAACCCTGGACGGGTTTTAGCAGCAAAACAGGAAACGAACAAACAGTTAAAGAACTATTTACAGGTACTGCAGTTTCTTACTCTTTTGATGCCGAGGGTGGTTCTCCACCCCTGGCTGAGGCAGCACCCATGCTGGTAGTTGGTCTCTCAGGCGCCATCAGATCAGCCGGTGTCTGGATTTGAAGGCTAATCCTACTTGCGAGTTCAGTAGCCGCTACAAGGCGTACGGTGGTGATAGGAACAAGATCTGGCAAATCGGTATCAGTCTTGATCGGGGCAACAGGGGGCGCTCTCTCAGGTTCACACCGTCGAACGTTCCAGGCACACCACCCTTGTGCATTCCGATGACTGGTGTAAGTCACCTGATCCCCCCTTTGTAATGGGTCACCATTTCGACTGCAGCAAGGGGTTTTCACGTTGTAGCTAGTAACAAAGACATCAGTTGCTAGCCCTGGTTCCTGTATGGAGCCCCATTCCCTCTTCGGGTGGTAGGCCAGCACAGTTCCCCGCTTTACTACGTCTTTCCTGCCGGGCGCAGACTTCTTACGTTGTGTGTCAGGTTGTTCGGTCTCGTCTCGATCTTTCCAGTGTTGTATTAGACATTGCTTATACTGTTCCCAGGTAAGTACCGCAAGGGTTAGGCCATCCTCCCGGGTCCCATCCGGCCCGGTCCAGGGGGTGTCCCACCGGAGGATCACCCCGTCTAGGCCCACATCTATGGGTTCTCCCATCTTGGTTGGTAGCGGAGGCACTAGCTTCCCCATCGCGTTAGAGGTGAGGATGACCCGCTCCACCAAGAAGGAACGATCATTGCTGGGGTGAGGAGCGGTCACAGGAGCGGGATCGGTCAGGGGAGCCGGATCGGTCGGGAGAGCAGAATCGGCCAGGGGAGTAGGGATGCCGTCCATACCTGCGCCTGATGTGATTCCACCGATGTCGCTCCGGTCCGTTGACAAGGGCACTGGAATCGGCTGCAGCCCGGACCGCGGCTCCTCCGGAGTCACCTCTTGAGGTAACTCCGCCCTCCATGGTTCCGTGGCTGGGATAGGTAGGCTCGGCTCCTCCACTGGCAGCTCCAAGGAGTTCAGGTCCCTCACCGGCGGTGGACGCGAGTCCGCTTCTGATGGGTGAGGGCAAGCCGGGATCACCTCGCCGTTGCTCGGGCACTTGCTGCTCATCGTCGCTGTCTGGCATTCGGCCAACGCATGCACCTGGCTCCGCCATTTCTCCGAGGTCGGGCTCCTCCTTCACCTCGTTCCCGCCGTTGCAAATCAGGGGGCGGTTCTCCTCTGCTGCTGGGCAGATCGTCCTCTCGCAGCAGGAGTTGGAGGGGGCGGTCGCTACTTCTGGCGCCGCTTTGGTAGTCTCCTCCCATGGCACGCCCTTCTTCTTCCTCTGCGCTCCCTGTGACGCCGCAATGGTGGCGGTTTTGGCGCGAACTTTTGGCGGCAAGTGACAATCCACAGTCTTTGCAATAAAGTACAGTCCAAGCACAACAAATCACAGTTCCAAGGCACGCATGACCTGATTCCTCAGGCTTAAAATCATACAAGAACAAAACACCATGGAAAAATAATATAACAGAAATTTATTGAGAACATACCAAATAGACAAATACAAGAAATAAAATAGGGATTTGACAGGGAGAACCATGAGTGGATGGCACCACAGAACAGCAGGACCCAAGCAGGCTAAACATATAATAATGACAGAATGCTCTGAGATTCCCAAATAGTCATGCAAAGTCACAGACAGTAAAGGTATACAGGGAGGGCTGTAAACCATCCCAAAAACAAAAGAGCAAACAAAAATCAGTTGGTCATAGTAAGTAATAGAATTATGTTACCTGAAGGGGTGCCGAGATTCTGCAGTGCCACCCTCCCCAACACGCGTTTCGGCGCTATATGCCTTCTTCCGGGGCTTAAGTAGATCCTGTTCGTGATGCCAAGTTGTAGCGCCCCCCCTGCCGCAGGGCCGAGGAGTACCCGGTAACGGGCCTGTGAGTCTCTGCTCTGGGGTTGTCACGGTGGCTAGGCCCAGTCCGTGACCCTGCCGAGGGGCGTACAGTGATAGATATGATGGATGATGGTAGTGGTGAGGCTGTAGTGGTGCGGTGCAGTAAATAACGAGGACACCAGGTTGCAGTCTCTTTACCTCTTTACTGAAGATCTCTGGGTCCTCAGTCCAGAATCTGGATAACCAGGCTGCGCAAGTCCGGCCGGTCCAATGGCACCTCCAGAGTTCTCTTAGCAGGTGGAAATCTGTGCCTTCCTTCTAGCGCTATGTGTTGTGGTCCTTCCCTGCTGTGCTTACAGAAAGTCCCCACAACTGTTGTGTCTGTTTCTTAAGTTCCCTCACAACTCGATTAGATGATGTTCTGCTAATCCTCCGTCCCTCCCTGATGTTCTGGTTGGGACGGCACCCGTTTGACGGGTAGGCTCGGAGCTCTTCCGGGACCCTAGA
Source organism: Ranitomeya variabilis (assembly GCF_051348905.1). Classification (NCBI taxonomy): domain Eukaryota; kingdom Metazoa; phylum Chordata; class Amphibia; order Anura; family Dendrobatidae; genus Ranitomeya; species Ranitomeya variabilis. The sequence goes on from NC_135233.1 coordinate 892,035,253, forward strand.
GTCGCCCCTCTCCACAAGTTGCCCCCCAAGACTGCATAGGTGATTTAAGTTAGACAGCCCGCCTTAGACTGACTGTCCTGCCGCTGTTTAGAGTATTGCTTGAAGCTGGATGTTGAAATACCCTCTCGGCGTTCCGGCCACCGGTAGTGCGCCTCAGTAGGGTGTTGCTTCGGTCTTACAGCACGACCCCTACTGGTATTCTCCTAATGCTTGATCTCGTTTCTCACTCAGCACAATCTATCTCGCTTCTCGTCCTTCCTTGGGCACCGCCGCTATCCTGAGCAGGCACGGTCCCGATACGTTTGTTCAAGTTGCCAAGCCTCTGTCAGGATCCCACCCCTGACAGAGACCCTACTGTATCTTCCCCCCACAACACCCTCTGCCACAAGGTGTTGCCTGGTTCCAACCCAGTCAGCTTTCTGATCTAACTTCCTGCCTGACCCCCAGTTTACCCACTATGGTGGGGAGTGGCCTAGTGAATAGAACCCTTAGCTCCCCCCGGAGGCCCGGCTGTGAAATGTATTGGTGTCTGTGATACCTGATCAGATGAACTCCTTCAGTGCCATCAGACGCACCATAGCTCCCCATCGTGACGGAGCCACAGTACTGCAACGACCAGGACTCTGGGGCGCTGCACTAACAGCGTTTTTTTCCATTGCTGCAAATACCGCATTTGCCGGATGGCTGCAAAACCGCAAGTGCCGCACATGTCCGCAAGTCCCATAGGGAATGAATGACGCCAAAGGCAGTGTTGCTGTAAGTGATCCGTTATGCGGCAGATGCGGAAAAACTGCCGGATCTGCTGCAAAAGGCTACTTTGACATCAGCGATTTTTGCCAAAGTCACTGCCGATAGTGTCATACTCAACAATGGGGGAGGCAGCACTAAAAGTGCCTAGGGCAGCAGAAACTCTAAATACGGCCCTGTCAGTGGAAATCTGTGCTTTGGTCTGACGAGTCCAAATTTGAGATCTTTGGGTCCAACAACGGTGTCTTTGTGCGACGCAGAAAAGGTGAACGGATGGACACTACATGCCTGGATCCCACCGTGAAGCATGGAGGAGGAGGTGTGATGGTGTGGGGGTGCTTTGCTGGTGACACTGTTGGGGATTTATTCAACATTGAAGGCATACTGAACCAGCATGGCTACCACAGCATCTTGCAGCGGCATGCTATTCCATCCAGTTTGCGTTTAGTTGGCCATCATTTATTTTTCAACAGGACTATGACCCCAAACACACCTCCAGGCTGTGTAAGGGCTATTTGACCAAGAAGGAGAGTGATGGGGTGCTACGCCAGATGACTTGGCCTCCACAGTCACCAGACCTGAACCCAATCGAGATGGTTTGGGGTGAGCTGGACCGCAGAGTGAAGGCAAAAGGGCCAACAAGTGCTAAGTATCTCTGGGAACTCCTTCAAGATTGTTGGAAGACCATTCCCGGTGACTACCTCTTGAAGCTCATCAAGAGAATGCCAAGAGTGTGCAAAGCAGTCATCAAAGCAAAAGATGGCTACTTTGAAGAACCTAGAATATAAGACATAATTTCAGTTGTTTCTCACTTTTTTGTTAAGTATATAATTCCACATGTGTTAATTCATAGTTTTGATGCCTTCAGTGTGAATGTACAATTTTCAAAGTCATGAAAATACAGAAAAATCTTTAAATGAAAAGGTGTGTCCAAACTTTTGGTCTGTACTGTATATATAGACTATATATAAATATATGTTTTCACGAATATTTGAGCCCATGAATCCATTATATGTCCATTTTGCAAGCCGGCGAGAAAATCTCGCCATACGGATGCTATACGGTTGTCACACGGATACTTTTTTGAGAAAAAAATTGCATCCTCGCATTGCATATTGATGACTTACGGATCAGTGTTCAGGAACATTTCTGCATATCTCGGCTGTAAAAAAAGGACCGTAGTTTTATATGTTAGGTGTGACGCCGGCCTTAGTGTAAGACTAGAGCTACACAGTCTCTGATCAGAGTTTGATTACAGTGTGATTAACATAATGGTCCCGATGTTCTCGGATGAAAATATGGTCATGTAACACGACCAGTTACAGCAGGAGCCCAGATGTTTATAGTAGTCGGGCTCCTCCAGCTAATCGCACCGATACAGAAACTGTACCATGCAATCAGTACAGTGTGAATATCCATCATGGACCACAAAAAGGCGTATTCATGGCGGATACATATGTAAAACAGTGCTACGGGGTACGCTATGGGGTTAGAGAGGGTCCCATTTATAATTTATTAAAGTCTTTTGACTTGCTGTTTAAAATAACAAGAAAGCCGTACTTGCCTATCCTTGCTCCAGCAACGACTCTCCACCGCTGCTCTCAGTGATTGTTTACAGACTACAGCACATGTGACCGCTACAGCCAGTCACTCGGCTCAATAAAACATTTTTTTTCTGCGGCATATGGATGGTGTAAAATTTGTTTAATTCCTGGTGCAATATATGTATTAGTTTTTGGAAAGTAATTTTTTTTTAAAACTTTTTTCAGTAAAAATGAAAATGATTACTTACAGCAGACAGAACAACATAATTCCTATAACTGTCACAGCTCATATAATATTGTGCTGGGTGATTTGTGAAAAAAAAAAGAAGCCTAATTTTATTTGCATTATTGAATATATGAGTAAGGTCTCATGCAGCGGTATTATATTTTCTGTTTCATACAGGGTAAAATATAAGATTGCAACTAAATATCAGGAGTAGGGCCATGAGCTTTCAATTTCATTTTTATCAGTTAGATAATACGAATCTGAGAAGATAATTGTGGCATCTATCGCTTTTGGTATGTATGATAATATGTGCCAATATAGATCTATCTTAACTCCTTAATGACCTGTGATTTTACATTTTCATCACAGGTCGCGAGCAGGGTGTATGGAGTGGACTCAGTGTATACTGAGCAGATGCGGTCTGTCTTACACAGCCGCCATGTTCCTGTAACAGCAGTGTCTGGAGCAAGCTCCGATCGCCACTGTGTAGCTATAAGGAGATGGACTTACTGTCCATGTTCCCCTTTGAAAAACATGTGTACTGTATAATGTGAACTGTGATATGCGTTAATAGTGCTGTTATCATGTTCTGTCGACAGTATGGAAAGTTAGAGTTAATGATTGGAACTAGCCCAGAGTGGGAGGGGATGAGGTGAAGGAACAGAGACAATTTCCTGTAAGGCTGCTTTCACACTAGCGTCAGCACGGGGCCGACGCGCGTTGTGAAAATAATGCCCGACGTGGGCAGCGGAAGCAGTCTTACGACGCTTCCGCTGCCCCATTGTAAGGTCCAGGGAGGAGGGGGCGGAGTTTCGGCCGTGCATGTGCGGTCGAAAATGGCGGACACGACGTGCAAAAAACGTTACATGTAACTTTTTTTGTGCCGACGGTCCGCCAAAACACGACGCAACCGTCGCATGATGGTTTGCGACGTGTGGCGATACGTCGCAATGCGTCGGTAATGTTAGTCTATGGGGAAAAAACGCATCCTGTAGACAACTTTTCAGGATGCGTTTTTTCTCCTAAACAACGCATTGTGACGTATTGCAAACGACGCTAGTGTGAAAGTAGCCTTAGGATGTCAGACAGAGCGTCAAGAACAGACCTAAAGTCTAGACAATAAGCAGTGCTGCATGACGTGGGTGTCCCAAAGTGAGAGGAGACCAAGCCAGTGGTTGTGAGTCTGTGTAAAGAGAGAAGTTATTGAAGGACAGAGTAATGTACCGGAGACGGGTCCTGGGACAGTATGGCCCCCAGAAAGGTAACGGGCCAGGATGAGACAGGGCGTGAGATGAAGAGAGTGCCCTGAGTGGGCGTTCCAAGGCATCGGTAGCAGAGAAGCTAAGGACCGGCCATATTAGCAAACTAGTTCCCTTGAGAGGAAAGAAGACGTTGAACCGCGGGCTCAGAATGGAACTCTCACTAACTGGGCTGTAGTACTGAGCTGGGTAGTGGAGAGGGAAGGTGTAAAAGTGAAGGCAGAGAACAAGTCTGTTAGGAGAAAGGAACCGAGACTGTGTGTCAGAATAACAGAAAAGCAGGTGTGTCCAGCGAGTGGTGAAGGCAAAAAAATAACTTTTAATGAAAATAAATTAAAAATATATCCATATATATGGTATCCAGCACTCAGTACACACTGGCTATAGAACCTAATGACGATCTACGTGTTTCATATAAGAAAAACCTGGCACTCAACTTTATATAGGTGATATTTTATTATTCCAAGCGGAGGTGCAGTAACAGCAAACGTTTCGGTCATAAACACATGACCTTCATCAGTTCCGTAAGGGCTGTCCCACACGTCCAGATAATTCCGGTACCGGAATAAATCGGTACCGGAGTTATCCGTGTCCGTGTGCCTGGGAACTCACGGAGGCCATACGTGCGGCACACGTGTGCCGCCCGTATGGCGAGTGGGTACCACACGGAGCGTGTGGTACCCACTCTGCATGGTGCTGAAGCTGCTGAAGCTGCGATTCATATCCTCTCTGCAGTAGCGTTTGCTGCAGAGAAAATATGAAGAATAGTGTTAAAAATAAAGATTAAGGTGTCCGCCGCCCCCCCACCCCCTGTGCGCCCCCCCGCTGGTCAGAAAATACTTACCCGCTCCCTCGCTGCTTCCTGGTCTGGCCGCGGCTTCTCCTGCATGCGGTCACGTGGGCCCGATCATTTACAGTCATGAATATGTGGCTCCACCTCCCATAGGGGCGGAGCCGACTATTCATGATTGTAAATGATCGGCCCCACGTGACCGCATACAGTAAGCCGCGGCCAGACCAGGAAGGAGCGAGGGAGCGGGTGAGTATTTTCTGACCAGCGGGGGGGCGCACAGGGGGTGGGGGGGCGGCGGACACATGGATCTTTATTTTTAACACTATTCTTCATATTTTCTCTGCAGCAAACGCTACTGCAGAGAGGATATGAATCGCGGCTTCAGCACCATGTGGGGGGGACAGCGCTTACTGTAGCGTTGTCTCCTGCACGCCACACGGACCCCAGACGGAGAATGTCCGTGTGAGGTCCGTGTTTTACACGGACCCATTGACTCTATTGGGTCCGTGTAATACGTGCGCTCCCACGAACACTGACATGTCTCCGTGTTTGGCACACGGAGACACGGTCCGCAAAAAATCAATGACATCTGAACAGATGCATTGATTTTTATGGGTCTACGTGTGTCAGTGTCTCCGGTACGTGAGGAAACTGTCACCTCACGTACCGGAGCCACTGACGTGTGAAACCGGCCTAAAAGTGATTGCTGGTGAAGTAAGTGTTAGCTCTGTTTAACAGACTATAGTGCCAATTGCCCATTAGGGGGAGGCACTGGTCAGAATACTCGGGTATGGGCGCAGCCCTGCTGTGGTGCTGAAGACGCGCTTGTCTCACAGAAGGTAGATTAGGAGGAAAAAAGAGTCTCCCCCTTTCCATAAACTCCTCACGCATAGTATGGAAAGAGTTCTGTATAAAAGTAATAAATGTCTCTACAGCATGCGATCCATAGGGAGGTCGGAAGCTGCTTTTGTTTCGCAGCCCTAGATTAGAAATTGATAGGACATTAGAGGAAGGGATGGGATCGGGGTCAAGATCTACACGTTTCGACCTGGTGGTCTTAGTCATGATCTGCATTAGAAGCAAGGTAGTAGTTTCCTCTGAGACTTTCGTTGGTGGATACTTGTTTGGTGATCACACAGGAGGTCAAGATAAAAGACATGGTGAGCTGATTTTTTTTTTCTCTACTGTGTGTGAAAATACTCCATATTGTGAAGGAAATGTTTATCAAGCTGTGCAGCTGCTGCTTGTTGTACATAATCCCCACCAAGTTGTCATTCAATAAAAAGTTTATTTTTGACTGGTTGTCTCCATCATTGAAATGTCCAACATCTGGTCCTGGCCAATCCAAGTCATCGGTAGCATGCGGCCTGCAAGAGTGTAGCGCCCTCACAGTACAAGTCCGCACACCCAGCCAGGACCCCCACCTTCAGGGGCAAGAGATGAGTACCTCGCCCACGGCTACTGCCCTGCGCCACCTTACATAACCTTTCAGATTCCGCTGACAATCACTGACAGGGACATGTAATGGGCAATTGCATTGTATTCTTGTAATCCAGTGTATAGAATAAGTGATCAAGCAATTGCATGGTCCTGTCTGATAGGGGGCTAAGAAGTAAAGTCAAAATGTTAAATAACATTTTTTTTTAAAATAAATATCTAAAACTATAAATGTCTTCCTATACACACGTTCAAAAATTCATTAAAAAATAAACATATTTGTTATTTCCGTGTCCGTAAAAGCCTGATCTATCAAAATATTAAATTATTTAAACCGCACGTTTAAACGCTGAAAAGAAAAATAAATTGGAACCCCAGAATCGACCTTTTTTGATCACCTCATTGATACCAAAGGTATAATAAAAGGGGAATAACACATAGTATATACCCCCAAAATCATTTCACCCCATTTGGAATTTTTTTCCCTATTATTTAGTACACAATATGGCAAAATAAATGGTGACAACGAAAACTACAACTTGTCTTGCATAAAACACCTCATATACCAGTCGCCGAAAAAATATGTAAGTGTTGGCTCCTTTAAGAAAAAACAAAAAAAGCAAAAATGAAAAATCGCCCTATCTTGAAAGGGTTAAAGTATTATTATTATTAATATTAATACTGTGCTAACGTAAACAAATAATGTTATAATATAATGATAATTAATAATAATGATAATAATCTCAGTAATTATGAAATATAATACTACTAATACTGTAATAATAACAATAATGAATAACTAATAACGTAATAATCACATAAGGTGTAATGAGGGGCAGTCCCCGAGTGCGGAGACGCCCAGTGACATGCAGTGTCCCCCCGCGACCACCACACGGCAGTGTCCTGCTGGGAATGCCAGGTGTGACCGGAGCCGCGCTGCCCGGCAGGTGCGGAGGGGCCGGCGGCCGCTGACAACCTCCCGCTTCCTGGAGACCGTGCCGGTTGCTAGGGGCGCTGAGCACAACACACTGCAGCCGGAGGAGAGGCCTGAGCTCCATCACCACAGCCGCGTCCTTGTAGCCTTCTCTCCGTGCTGTGGTGTCTGCTGCTGGGGAACATGAGCCGGGAGGTGCTGGCTGAGCTGCGCTGGGCCGACGGCTTCGCTATACCCGTGGCCAATACCGAGAATAAAGCGCTGGAGGATGAGGTGAGGACGGACAGTGTGTGCCATCTGTATGTGTGCCACCTGTCTGTGTGCCATCTGTCTGTGTGCCACCTGTGTGTGTGCCACCTGTGTGTGTGCCATCTGTCTGTGTGCCACCTGTGTGTGTGCCACCTGTGTGTGTGCCATCTGTGTGTGCCACCTGTGTGTGCCATCTGTGTGTGTGCCAACTGTGTATGCCACCTGTGTGTGCCACCTGTGTGTGCCACCTGTGTGTGTGCCACCTGTGTGTGTGCCATCTGTGTGTGTGCCACCTGTGTGTTTGCTATCTGTGTGTGCCACCTGTGTGTGCCATCTGTATGTGCCATCTGTGTGTGTGCCACCTGTGTGTTTGCTATCTGTGTGTGCCACCTGTGTGTGTGCCACCTGTGTGTGCCACCTGTATGTGTGCCATCTGTATGTGTGCCATCTGTGTGTGTGCCACCTGTATGTGTGCCATCTGTATGTGTGCCATCTGTGTGTGTGCCACCTGTGTGTGTGCCATCTGTCTGTGTGCCACCTGTGTGTGCCACCTGTGTGTGCCACCTGTATGTGTGCCATCTGTATGTGCCACCTGTGTGTGTGCCATCTGTATGTGCCACCTGTATGTGTGCCATCTGTATGTGCCATCTGTATGTGCCACCTGTGTGTGTACTATCTGTGTGTGCCACCTGTGTGTGTGCCATCTGTATGTGCCACCTGTGTGTGTGCACTCAACACAAAGGAAAAGAATATGCACACAGTGGGATCAACCTGATATGATAAATTTTATTTTATTTTAGAATAACACCTCACCACACATAAAGGCAAAACAGGAAGGAACATACATTTAAAAACATCTAAAAACTAGACAGACCTACCCTCAACCCCCCACATATGCAAGCAAGGGTCCATAGATGAAAGAAATATACATGTGCAAATACCGCAGAGAGCATAACATACAAATGGGCAGATAAGAAACAATACATATATATAAGTTTAATTTCTGATGTAGCCAATTGGCATAATGCCCCTACACAGACAAATATATTTATAGAACCCTAAACAATAGCCCTACCTCCCAGTCCTGTCACAGGCCTGTGGCAAAAACACAATACCATTCGCCAGGTTAATACCTGGTGTAGCCACAGCCTGTCCTAAGTGTAGCACCCCAAGCCATACATTGTCAAGCTAAATGTGAAGTCTCCTGCCACCAAAGATGATAATGTGTCTAAGTCCAAGAAATGCCTATGGGGCAGGAGCACAACAGGCTGGTGGAGGTATATATACCTAAGTGCGGCTGGGGTAGATGAAAAAGTCCAGGACCGGATCCAAGGCAACATAGAGGAGGGGGGGGGGGGGGGGGGGGGGATGAAGGCCCCACGCGTATCGACGCTACTAGTGTTGCCTTGGATCCGGTCCTGGACTTTTTCATCTACCCCAGCCGCACTTAGGTATATATACCTCCACCAGCCTGTTGTGCTCCTGCCCCATAGGCATTTCTTGGACTTAGACACATTATCATCTTTGGTGGCAGGAGACTTCACATTTAGCTTGACAATGTATGGCTTGGGGTGCTACACTTAGGACAGGCTGTGGCTACACCAGGTATTAACCTGGCGAATGGTATTGTGTTTTTGCCACAGGCCTGTGACAGGACTGGGAGGTAGGGCTATTGTTTAGGGTTCTATAAATATATTTGTCTGTGTAGGGGCATTATGCCAATTGGCTACATCAGAAATTAAACTTATATATATGTATTGTTTCTTATCTGCCCATTTGTATGTTATGCTCTCTGCGGTATTTGCACATGTATATTTCTTTCATCTATGGACCCTTGCTTGCATATGTGGGGGGTTGAGGGTAGGTCTGTCTAGTTTTTAGATGTTTTTAAATGTATGTTCCTTCCTGTTTTGCCTTTATGTGTGGTGAGGTGTTATTCTAAAATAAAATAAAATTTATCATATCAGGTTGATCCCACTGTGTGCATATTCTTTTCCTTTGTGTTGAGTGTGTACATTATATATGCACGTGGCTGATCCCTGGAGCTTACATATTTTTTGTGCGGTGCCCGCCTTTCTTTGCTTTTTAACCACCTGTGTGTGTGCCATCTATGTGTGCCACCTGTGTGTGCCATCTGTATGTGCCATCTGTATGTGCCATCTGTATGTGCCATCTGTATGTGTGCCATCTGTATGTGTGCCACCTGTGTGTGTGCCATCTGTATGTGTGCCATCTGTGTGAGTGCCACCTGTGTGTGCCATCTGTGTGTGTGCCACCTGTGTGTGTGCCACCTGTGTGTGTGCCACCTGCGTGTGTGCCATCTGTGTGTGTGCCACCTGTGTGTGTGTCATCTGTGTGTGTGCCATCTGTGTGTGTGCGCCACCTTTGTGTGCCACCTGTGTGTGCCACCTGTGTGTGTGCCATCTGCGTGTGTGCCATCTGCGTGTGTGCCACCTGCGTGTGTGCCACCTGTGTGTGCCATCTGTGTGTGTGCCACCTGCGTGTGTGCCATCTGTGTGTGTGCCACCTGTGTGTGCCACCTGTGTGTGTGCCATCTGTGTGTGTGCCACCTGTGTGTGTGCCACCTGCATGTGTGCCACCTGTGTGTGTGCCACCTGCGTGTGTGCCATCTGTGTGTGTGCCACCTGTGTGTGTGCCACCTGTGTGTGTGTCATCTGTGTGTGTGCCATCTGTGTGTGTGCGCCACCTTTGTGTGCCACCTTTGTGTGCCACCTGTGTGTGTGCCATCTGCGTGTGTGCCATCTGCGTGTGTGCCACCTGCGTGTGTGCCACCTGTGTGTGCCACCTGTGTGTGCCACCTGTGTGTGTGCCATCTGCGTGTGTGCCACCTGCGTGTGTGCCACCTGCGTGTGTGCCACCTGTGTGTGCCACCTGTATGTGTGCCATCTGTGTGTGTGCCATCTGTGTATGTGCCACCTGTGTGTGTGCCATCTGTGTGTGTGCCATCTGTGTGTGTGCTATCTGTGTGTGCCACCTGTGTGTGTGCCATCTGTATGTGCCATCTGTGTGTGTGCCACCTGTGTGTGTGCCATCTGTGTGCCACCTGTGTGTGCCATCTGTATGTGTGCCACCTGTGTGTGTGCCACCTGTGTGTGTGCCATCTGTGTGTGCCATCTGTGTGTGCCACCTGTGTGTGCCATCTGTGTGTGTGCCACCTGCGTGTGTGCCACCTGCGTGTGTGCCATCTGTGTGTGTGCCACCTGTGTGTGCCACCTGTGTGTGTGCCTCTGTGTGTGTGCCACCTGTGTGTGTGCCACCTGCATGTGTGCCACCTGTGTGTGTGCCACCTGCGTGTGTGCCATCTGTGTGTGTGCCACCTGCGTGTGTGCCATCTGTGTGTGTGCCACCTGTGTGTGTGCCACCTGTGTGTGTGTCATCTGTGTGTGTGCCATCTGTGTGTGTGCGCCACCTTTGTGTGCCACCTTTGTGTGCCATCTGTGTGTGTGCTATCTGTGTGTGCCACCTGTGTGTGTGCCATCTGTATGTGCCATCTGTATGTGCCATCTGTGTGTGCCACCTGTATGTGTGCCACCTGTGTGTGTGCCACCTGTGTGTGTGCCATCTGTGTGTGCCATCTGTGTGTGTGCTATCTGTGTGTGCCACCTGTGTGTGTGCCATCTGTATGTGCCATCTGTATGTGCCATCTGTGTGTGTGCCACCTGTGTGTGTGCCATCTGTGTGCCACCTGTGTGTGCCATCTGTATGTGCCATCTGTATGTGTGCCACCTGTGTGTGCCACCCGTGTGTGTGCCACCCGTGTGTGTGCCACCCGTGTGTGTGCCACCTGCGTGTGTGCCATCTGTGTGTGTGCCACCTGTGTGTGCCACCTGTGTGTGTGCCATCTGTGTGTGTGCCACCTGTGTGTGTGCCACCTGCATGTGTGCCACCTGTGTGTGTGCCACCTGCGTGTGTGCCACCTGTGTGTGTGCCACCTGTGTGTGTGTCATCTGTGTGTGTGCCATCTGTGTGTGTGCGCCACCTTTGTGTGCCACCTGTGTGTGTGCCATCTGCGTGTGTGCCATCTGCGTGTGTGCCACCTGCGTGTGTGCCACCTGTGTGTGCCACCTGTGTGTGCCACCTGTGTGTGTGCCACCTGTGTGTGCCACCTGTATGTGTGCCACCTGTGTGTGTGCCACCTGTGTGTGTGCCATCTGTGTGTGTGCCATCTGTATGTGCCATCTGTATGTGCCATCTGTGTGTGTGCCACCTGTGTGTGTGCCATCTGTGTGCCACCTGTGTGTGCCATCTGTATGTGCCATCTGTATGTGTGCCACCTGTGTGTGCCACCTGTGTGTGTGCCATCTGTGTGTGTGCCACCTGTGTGTGCCATCTGTGTGTGTGCCACCTGTGTGTGCCACCTGCGTGTGTGCCATCTGCGTGTGTGCCACCTGTGTGTGTGCCATCTGTGTGTGTGCCATCTGCGTGTGTGTGCCATCTGCGTGTGTGCCACCTGCGTGTGTGCCACCTGTGTGTGCCACCTGTGTGTGTGCCACCTGTGTGTGCCACCTGTGTGTGTGCCACCTGTGTGTGTGCCATCTGTGTGTGTGCTATCTGTGTGTGCCACCTGTGTGTGTGCCATCTGTATGTGCCATCTGTGTGTGTGCCACCTGTGTGTGTGCCATCTGTGTGCCACCTGTGTGTGCCATCTGTATGTGCCATCTGTATGTGTGCCACCTGTGTGTGCCACCTGTGTGTGTGCCACCTGTGTGTGTGCCATCTGTGTGTGCCATCTGTGTGTGTGCCACCCGTGTGTGTGCCACCTGCGTGTGTGCCATCTGTGTGTGTGCCACCTGTGTGTGCCACCTGTGTGTGTGCCATCTGTGTGTGTGCCACCTGTGTGTGTGCCACCTGCATGTGTGCCACCTGTGTGTGCCATCTGTGTGTGTTCCACCTGTGTTTGCCATCTGTGTGTGTGCCACCTGTGTGTGTGCCACCTGCATGTGTGCCACCTGTGTGTGCCATCTGTGTGTGTGCCACCTGTGTTTGCCATCTGTGTGTGTGCCACCTGTGTGTGCCATCTGTGTGTGTTCCACCTGCGTGTGTGCCACCTGCGTGTGTGCCACCTGTGTGTGTGCCACCTGTGTGTGTGCCATCTGTGTGTGTGCCACCTGTGTGTGCCACCTGTGTGTGTGCCATCTGCGTGTGTGCCATCTGCGTGTGTGCCACCTGTGTGTGTGCCACCTGTGTGTGCCATCTGCGTGTGTGCCACCTGTGTGTATGCCACCCGTGTGTATGCCACCTGTGTGTGCCATCTGTGTGTGTGCGCCACTTTTGTGTGCCACCTGTGTGTGTGCCATCTGTGTGTGTGCCATCTGTGTGTGTGCCACCTGTGTGTATGCCACCTGTGTGTGCCACCTGTGTGTGTGCCATCTGTGTGTGTGCCACCTGTGTGTGTGTGCTATCTGTGTGTGCCACCTGTGTGTGTGCCATCTGTATGTGCCACCTGTGTGTGTGCCACCCGTGTGCGTGCCATCTATGTGTGCCACCTGTATATGTGCCATCTGTGTGTGCCATCTGTGTGTGTGCCACCTGTGTGTGCCACCTGTGTGTGTGCCACCTGTATGTGTGCCACCTGTATGTGTGCCATCTGTGTGTGTGCCATCTGTGTGTGTGCCATCTGTGTGTGCCATCTCTGTGTGTGCCACCTGCATGTGTGCCTCCTGCGTGTGTGCCATCTGTGTGTGTGCCACCTGTGTGTGCCATCTGTATGTGCCACCTGTGTGTGCCATCTGTGTGTGCGCCACCTTTGTGTGCCATCTGTGTGTGTGCCATCTGTGTGTGTGCCAGCTGTGTGTGTGCCACCTGTGTGTATGCCACCTGTGTGTGCCATCTGTGTGTGCCACCTGTGTGTGCCATCTGGTGTGTGCAGCCTGTGTGTGCCACCTGTGTGTGTGCCACCTGTGTGTGTGCCATCTGTGTGTATGCCACCTGTGTGTGCCATCTGGTGTGTGCAGCCTGTGTGTGCCAGCTGTGTGTGTGCCAGCTGTGTGTGTGCCAGCTGTGTGTGCCACCTGTGTGTGTGCCACCTGTGTGTGTGCCATCTGTGTGTGTGTCACCTGTGTGTGCCACCTGTGTGTGTGCCACCTGTGTGTGCCACCTGTGTGTGTGCCATCTGTGTGTGTGCGCCACCTTTGTGTGTCATCTGTGTGTGTGCCATCTGTGTGCCACCTGCTTGTGTGCCATCTGTGTGTGTGCCATCTGTGTGTGTGCCACCTGTGTGTATGCCACCTGTGTGTGCCACCTGTGTGTGCCATCTGTGTGTGTGCGCCACCTTTGTGTGCCACCTGTGTGTGTGCCATCTGTATGTATGCCACCTGTGTGTATGCCACCTGTGTGTGCCATCTGTGTGTGCCACCTGTGTGTGTGCCATCTGTGTGTGTGCCATCTGTGTGTGTGCCACCTGTGTGTTTGCTATCTGTGTGTGCCACCTGTGTGTGTGCCATCTGTATGTGCCATCTGTATGTGCCACCTGCGTGTGTGCCATCTGTGTGTGCCACCTGTGTGTGTGCCACCTGTGTGTGCCACCTGTGTGTGTGCCACCTGTGTGTCATCTGTGTGTGTGCCACCTGTGTGCCACCTGTGTGTGTGCCATCTGTGTGTGTGCGCCACCTTTGTGTGCCACCTGTGTGTGTGCCATCTGTGTGTGTGCCACCTGTGTGTGCCATCTGTGTGTGTGCCACCTGTGTGTGTGCCATCTGTGTGTGTGCGCCACCTTTGTGTGCCACCTGTGTGTGTGCCATCTGTGTGTGCCACCTGTGTGTATGCCACCTGTGTGTGGCATCTGTGTGTGCCACCTGTGTGTGTGCCACCTGTATGTGTGCCATCTGTGTGTGTGCCACCTGTGTGTGTGCTACCTGTGTGTGTGCTATCTGTGTGTGCCACCTGTGTGTGCCATCTGTATGTGTGCCATCTGTGTGTGTGCCACCTGTGTGTGTGCCACCTGTGTGTGTGCCATCTATGTGTGCCACCTGTATGTGCCATCTGTATGTGTGCCATCTGTGTGTGCCACCTGTGTGTTCCATCTGTGTGTGCCACCTGTGTGTGCCGTCTGTGTGTGTGCCATCTGTGTGTGCCATCTGTATGTGTGCCATCTGTGTGTGTGCCACCTGTGTGTGTGCCATCTGTGTGTGTGCGCCACGTTTGTGTGCCACCTGTGTGTGTGCCATCTGTGTGTGTGCCACCTGCGTGTGTGCCATCTGTATGTGTGCCACCTGCGTGTGTGCCACCTGTGTGTGTGCCATCTGTGTGTGTGTGCCACCTATGTGTGTGCCATCTGTGTGTGCCACCTGTGTGTGTGCCACCTGTATGTGTGCCATCTGTGTGTGTGCCACCTGTGTGTGCCACCTGTGTGTGTGCTACCTGTGTGTGTGCTATCTGTGTGTGCCACCTGTGTGTGCCATCTGTATGTGCCATCTGTGTGTGTGCCACCTGTGTGTGTGCCACCTGTGTGTGTGCCATCTATGTGTGCCACCTGTATGTGCCATCTGTATGTGTGCCATCTGTGTGTGCCACCTGTGTGTTCCATCTGTGTGTGCCACCTGTGTGTGCCATCTGTGTGTGTGCCATCTGTGTGTGCCATCTATGTGTGCCATCTGTGTGTGTGCCACCTGAGTGCCATCTGTGTGTGCCACCTGAGTGCCATCTGTGTGTGTCATCTGTGTGTGTGCCATCTGTATGTGCCATGTGTATGTGTGCCATCTGTGTATGCCACCTGTGTGTGCCATCTGTGTATGACACCTGTGTGTGCCATCTGTGTGTGCCATCCCTGTGTGCCTGCTCTGTGTGCTATCCGCTGTGTGCCATCTCTGAACTTGTTATCAGTATACTGTAAAAGACACCTGTCCACAACCTCAAACAGTCACACTCCAAACTCCACCATGGTGAAGACCAAAGAGCTGATGAAGGACACCAGAAACAGAATTCTAGCCCTGCTCCCATTTTGATCCAACATTCGGATCGATATCGGACCTATTTCGGTGATTTTGCCCTGATCACTCAGTCTTCAAAATAACATGGACACGAGAATAACCCCATAGACTGTCATAAGTACGAGCACTTCCCCCTTTTTTCTGTGGCCGTCAGCAGAGATTTTTCTCTGGGCTGGTTATTTTTTTTCTTGTATAACATCATAAGCGACATACAGGAAAAAAAAGGCTCCCAGGGAGCGTCAGACCCGTCTATCACTATGTCAGGGCACTTTCACTCTGCGTTCTGGCAATCGTTCATTTGTCCCCATAGAGCTGAAGTCTGATCCCCCTGCAAAACGGGATTTGGGCGGGCGACCGTGCGCTATGTCGGGCATCATCTTGGGGCGTGTACGCCTATTGGAGACGGACACCCAGGTACAGTCTACTACGTCTGTGGGGGGATCAGACATAAGCGCCGGTGGGGCCACCACATGGGCGCCAGAACGCAGTGTGGCATGAACTGACGCAGCTCTTTCACAGTAGGTGTCAGCAGTGAGACCTGTGTGACCTGCGGAGGAGAGCGGAGCTGGGTGTCGCTACGTGTCTGACCATATCTCACTGAGGAAGCCGGTTCTTCTCTTCTTTTTATGTGGCTAATTTAAAAGGAACCTGTTACTACAGAAAATGCCTGCAGATATAGGGTTAATCTACAGGTCAATAGCATGACAATGCTGCTGGGCTACCTTACTGAAAGTGCGGCTACCGGGTGAAAATGAACTTAGTTATTGGGAGATGCATGGAGCGTCTGCAGTCAGTGCTCAAAGCTCCGCTGACTATACTGATGAGCGACTGTAAGCACGCCCCGGCACTTAGATTGATAGCCGGCTCTGACAAACATCTGTGCAGAGACAGCTGTCAGTCAAACTACCAGGGCGTGCTTACAGCCGCTGCTCACAGTATAGTCAGTGGTGACTGTAATTAGTCAGTCCACAGCCCCCATGACTGAACGCTGGCAGCTCCCTCGAGGAAATAAGTTAATTCTCTCCCTGTAGCCGCCCTTTAAATGCTATTTACCCACAGATTGACCCTATATGTCTGCCGGCAAATAACATTTTCCAAGGTGGTAGGTTCAGTTTAGCGTGTTAAAACTGGTGAAAGGTTTCCTTTACAGGCTGCAGCGGTTACATCATACAGTGCAAGTGACCGCTGCAGGCAATACTGGACTCAGCAGTCTCGTGCCAACTACATCGGCATCACTGCTGAGCCTAGTGATTGGCTGCAGTGGTCATGTATTGTAGTTGTGATGTATCCGCTGTAGCTTGTTAGCAATGACTCGGGCAGCAGTGGTGGTGGTGGTGGGGGGGGGGTGCAGTAAAGCTCATTTGGTTATTTTTACATAGGGTTAGTCTAGTGAGTCCAAAAAGTTATTCTTTGAAACACCCTTTAAGATATTGTGGAGCTGGATCACACAAGCCAAAAAGTCACACTTGAGGCATCTTATTTTTCAGATTGAAGGGAAGAGGGTAATAAATAATAAAGAAATTCTTCCTCTTTCTTACCTGTAAGAGTCAATCTGAATATTGCAAAATGTCCAACAAATACACTTTGC
This sequence comes from Ranitomeya variabilis, assembly GCF_051348905.1. Lineage (NCBI taxonomy): Eukaryota > Metazoa > Chordata > Amphibia > Anura > Dendrobatidae > Ranitomeya > Ranitomeya variabilis. Next base: position 892,051,979 of record NC_135233.1, read on the forward strand.
GCAGAATGTGTGAGCCAGGCCTGAGGTTCCTAACCACCATACTAACACACAGCAGTGTCCCCCTTTTCCTCCCTGCTGGCGACAATAATATCATATTTCTTTTAGTTACAAAGAAAACAAAAGGAGAAGATGAATTTGTCAAACCTGATCAAAGAAATGGAAGATCGAATTCAAGCAATGGCTGACCACCTTAAGAACGTCCGACAAGAGCTGAGCTACACACAGGTAATGGAGCATGGCGCATTCTGCAAATAAATGGGTTTTAAGAGTATTTCCATATTGTACTATGATAAAATGTTGCCATGATAATCCACATGATTATGATTGGTGGGTCCTGAGAATGACGAGACCAGTCCTACATTCTAAAAATCAGTGGGTGGGCCCGGCAGGAAGACCGCCATTAAACCTGGGATATGCCATCACTTTAAGGGCTCGATCACACGAGTGTAAAAATTGGACAAGTGCAATCCAATAAAAAAAGTCTTGCATTTGAACCAATGTTATTCAGTGAGGCAGTGCAGTTCTCAGCTGTTGTCGGTGGAAAAATTTGCTGGTCTGCAAATCGCTGGTATGCGATTGACTCCGAAATCGGTTCAATGGGAGAAAGGAATTCAGATTTTTACGAATACATTGCAGTTCTGTAAGATGGGAAAATAATAATGGTGTTGTAAAAGATTAATAGTTGCTGAAAATAAAAAACAGACTGCACACGGAAGATGACTAAGAAAAATTCGGCCCACTTTAATTGGTGAGCATGGGACCGTTTTTTTGCTACACTTGTGTGACCCCAGCCTTGATGAGAGGGCATCTTTGCTGCAAAGTCTGTTTTTCATTTGATACAATGACATATACTTCTTAAGGCACGTTCACACATTCAGTATTTGGTCAGTATTTTACCTCAGTATTTGTAAGCCAAAACCACGAGAGGGTGATAAATACCGAAGTGGTGACGTGTCTCTATTATACTTTTCCTCAGATTGTTCCACTCCTGACTTTGGCTAATACTGAACATGTGCACGTTGTTAGGGAGCGAGTTCCCGCCTCTGCACAGGGGGGATCTCAAACCATCTCCACTGCGGTCTCTCATTCTTGCCTCTCCATTATTAATCTGGCTTAATGTCACCTTACAATAGCAAGGTGACATTAACCCTTCATTACCCCATATCCCACCGCTACACGGGAGTGGGAAGAGAGTGGCCAAGTGCCAGAATAGGCGCATCTTCCAGATGTGCCTTTTCTGGGGTGGCTGGGGGCAGATGTTTGTAGCCAGGGGGGGCCAATAACCATGGACCCTCTCCTGGCTATTAATATCTGCCCTCAGTCACTGGCTTTACCACTCTGGCGGAGAAAATTGCGCGGGAGCCCACGCCAATTTTTTCCGCCATTTAACCCTTTATTTTAGCAGCTACAGCGCCAAAATTTTGCACATACACACTACTAACATTAGTAGTGTGGAATATGCACAAAAAAAAGGGGATATGAGATGGTTTACTGTATGTAAACCATGTCTCATATCATGTCGGGTCTGAGAAATGAAAAGCCGGCAATTGAATTACCGGCTTTTCACTAACACCGCTGCGTATTTCTCGCAAGTCACACTGCTGGTCCGTGTGGAATCCGTATTTTTCTCGCCCCCATAGACTTTCATTGGCGATTTTTTTGCGCAATACGGTGACAAACGCAGCATGCTGCGATTTTCTACGGCCGTACAAGACCATATATTACGGATGCGTAATATACGGCAGATAGGAGCTGGGCCATAGAGATTCATTGGGCCGTGTGTAATGCGAATTTTACGGACGTAGTTTATGCGCTCATACGTCCGTAAAACTCGCTAGTGTGAGGCCGGCCTAAAAAATGCATATACAGTTAGGTCCATATATATTTGGACAGAGACAACATTTTTCTAATTTTGGTTGTAGACATTACCACAATGAATTTTAAACAAAGCAATTCAGATGCAGTTAAAGTTCACACTTTCAGCTTTCATTTGAGGGTATCTACATTAAAATTGGATGAAGGGTTTAGGAGTTTCAACTCCTTAACATGTGCCACCCTGTTTTTAAAGGGACCAAAAGTAATTGGACAGATTCAATAATTTTAAATAAAATGTTCATTTTTAGTACTTGGTTAAAAACCCTTTGTTGGCAATGACTGCCTGAAGTCTTGAACTCATGGACATCACCAGACGCTGTGTCTCCTCCTTTTTGATGCTCTGCCAGGCCTTCACTGTGGTGGTTTTCAGTTGCTGTTTGTTTGTGGGCCTTTCTGTCTGAAGTTTAGTCTTTAACTAGTGAAATGCATGCTCAATTGGGTTGAAATCAGGTGACTGACTTGGCCATTCAAGAATATTCCACTTCTTTGCTTTAATAAACTCCTGGGTTGCTTTGGCTTTATGTTTTGGGTCATTGTCCATCTGTAGTATGAAACGACGACCAATCAGTTTGGCTGCATTTGGCTGGATCTGAGCACACAGTATGGCTCTGAATACCTCAGAATTCATTCAGCTGTTTCTGTCCTGTGTCACATCATCAATAAACACTAGTGACCCAGTGCCACTGGCAGCCATGCATGCCCAAGCCATCACACTGCTTCCGCCGTGTTTTACAGATGATGTGGTATGCTGTGGATCATGAGCTGTACCACGCCTTCGCCATACTTTTCTCTTTCCATCATTCTGGTAGAGGTTGATCTTGGTTTCATCTGTCCAAAGAATGTTCTTCCGGAACTGTGCTGGCTTTTTTAGATGTTTTTAGCAAAGTCCAGTCTAGCCTTTTTCTTCTTGATGCTTATGAGTGGCTTGCACCGTGCAGTGAACCCTCTGTATTTACTTTCATGCAGTCTTCTCTTTATGGTAGATTTGGATATTGATACGCCTACCTCCTGGAGAGTGTTGTTCCCTTTGTTGGCTGTTGTGAAGGGGTTTCTCTTCACCATGGAGATTATTCTGCGATCATCCACCACTGTTGTCTTCCATGGGCGCCCAGGTCTTTTTGCATTGATGAGTTCACCAGTGCTTTCTTTCTTTCTCAGGATGTACCAAACTGTAGATTTTGCCACTCCTAATATTGTAGCAATTTCTCGGATGGGTTTTTTCTGTTTTCGCAGCTTAAGGATGGCTTGTTTCACCTGCATGGAGAGCTCCTTTGACCACATGTTTACTTCACAGCAAAACCTTCCAAATGCAAGCACCACACTTCAAATCAACTCCAGGCCTTTTATCTGCTTAATTGAGAATTACATAACGAAGGGATTGCCCACACCTGTCCATGAAATAGCCTTGGAGTCAATTGTCCAATTACTTCTGATCTCTTTAAAAACAGGGTGGCACATGTTAAGGAGCTGAAACTCCTAAACCCTTCATCCAATTTTAATGTAGATACCCTCAAATGAAAGCTGAAAGTCTGAACATCAACTGCATCTTAATTGCTTTGTTTAAAATTCATTGTGGTAATGTCTATAACCAAAATTAGAAAAATGTTGTCTCTGTCCAAATATATATGGACCTAACTGTAACTGGCTTTGAAACCCCTGCATTTCCCAACTTATTTGCCTGCCTTCAGCTGCATTGATATCAAAGCATATTTATTTGGAGTACAGATATTGGCAGTGAAAGGGTCAGCCACTGTGCCCTCCTCCGAATATTGTATTTATCAGGACAATCTCCTGAAGCAATTCAGCAATGCTCAATAGATTCTTATCACTGTGACAGTGCATTCTAAATCTCTGATCAGAAGTAAGGAGCCGGCAAGAGAGCGTACTGTCAGTGAAAAGCAGAGGCCACATGGTGGGCATTCTTACAATGAGCACTGACAGTGCGCTCTCTTGTCAGCTCCTGATTAGAGCCAGAGCAGGAGACTGGAGAAAAGCAGGGGTATGGAAGTCAATTGTATGCATTTTTTTTACAGGAATGAAGATAAATCCCCTGATAACATGCTTTGAAAAGTTTCAAAACTTCCCATGCTAGACAAAATTATTCACAAAAAAATAAAGTTTACATATTATTTAAAGGGACTCTGTCACCTGAATTTGGAGGGAACAATTTTCAGTCCTATGGGCGGGGTTTTCGGGTGTTTGATTCACCCTTTCCTTATCCGCTGGCTGCATGCTGGCTGCAATATTGGATTGAAGTTCATTCTCTGTCCTCCATAGTACACGCCTGCGTAAGGCAAGATTGCCTTGTGCAGGCATGTACTACGCAGGACAGAGAATGAACTTCAATCCAATATTGCAGCCAGCATGCAGCCAGCGGATAAGGAAAGGGTGACTCAAACACCCGAAAACCCCGCCCATATGACTGAAAATTGTTCTCTCCAAATTCAGGTGACAGAGTCCCTTTAAATGGTTTTCACACAAAGTACATTTTAATTAATAGATCTTGGAATAATAAGTTTCACATTTGGATGTGTTAATTTTTTTTTTCTTGTGCTGAGATTTTTTTTGCAAAAGTATTTTCGCCCAATAAAACCTTGTAGGGTCCACTGGTGTCTTCAAGACCTCATGTGCACATATCCTAAATGTAAATTTAAAAGACTACAATGTACTTGAATGCTGCAGCCAATCACTGGCCCTAAAGTTCTGTTGTAGCAGGGGAAATACATTTTGAAGTTAAACATGAGTCTGGAAGTGCATTGGCTGTGTAGCAGAGAGCAGGAGAGTGGAGGAGGGGCTGAGGTGACTGAAGCGAAAAGCAGGAGAGTGGAGGAGGGACCGGAGTGACTGAAGCGAAGAGTAGGAGAGTGGAGGAGGGACCGGGGTGGCTGAAGCGAAGAGTAGGAGAGTGGAGGAGGGACCGGGGTGGCTGAAGCGAAGAGTAGGAGAGTGGAGGAGGGACCGGGGTGGCTGAAGCGAAGAGTAGGAGAGTGGAGGAGGGACCGGGGTGGCTGAAGCGAAGAGTAGGAGAGTGGAGGAGGGACCGGGGTGGCTGAAGCGAGGAGTAGGAGAGTGGAGGAGGGACCGGGGTGATTGAAGTCAAGAGCATGAGAATGGAAGAGGGACCGGGGTGGCTGAAGCGAAGAGCATGAGAAAGGAGGAAGGACCGAGGTGGCTGATGTGAAAAGCAGGAGAGTGGAGGAGGGACCGGGGTGGCCGATGTGAAAAGCAGGAGAGTGTAGGAGGGATCGGGGTGACTGAAGGGAAGAGCAGGAGAGTGGAGGAGGGACCAGGAAAGCAGAGAACTGAGCAGGCCGAAGTGATTGAGGAGAGGAAGAGAGCGGAGGAGGGGCCAATTGTGTGAAGTGGAAAGCAGGAGAGTGTGGAAGGGGCCTGAGTGACTGAAGAGAGAGCAGGTTAGGTGTTGGGTGACTAAAGCAAAGAGCAGAGGAGGGGCTGGGGTGAGAGAAGTGCTGGGTTATGCCGCAGAGGAAAGTCTTTCCTCTTGTGAAAGTGTTTCAAAGAGCCTTAGCCACCCAATTTAAATACCAGCCTGACCCAGTGTGCAGGAGAAGTCTCATGAGTGGTATTACCATGATGCTTTAAAAAAACAAAAAAAAAAACTAGCACTGCCGGCACAGTCATTTACTCTTATTCAGGTAATATTGTGATATGTGGTTAGCATTTAACTTGAAACTGTCTTCTAGGTGTTACATCATTATAAAAACATTTCTTTTATTATAAGTACATTAAAGATATAGCATTTTTCACAATTTTTCTATAAACGTGATATCCACCTAAATTAATCTGGGTCATCTCACTTTAAGCCATCATCTATCTCATAAACAGATTTTTCTATCCCAGTGATACTTTAATTCTTCATTTTGGTCATTTACTGCTGTTTTTTCTACTTTGATTCTGTCAAGTTGCTGAGAGCAAGTTTTTGTTTTGTGGAAGAAACCGTGAAGCCTTATGTGAGCAGTGATGGCAGCGCTGCTTTGTGAGATGCGGGAAGCAGTGCCACATTGACAAAACATTGATTCAAAATGCCTCTTTTCGTTCACCGTGTTTATTTTTTTGCAAAATGTGTGTTATTTGGCCAATAACACAGACAGGGGGTCTTTATTATAACTCTTCTTCCAGTCTCTTTGTAGGGCTAGAGAAAAAGAAATTGAATGTGAAGAACATTTTAAGACTCTATCAGAAAGGGAGATTGGGCGTCTTACGCAAGAAATGCATCGTCTTGAAAATGAGCTGGTATCCTTGAGAGAAAAGAAAAATAGTCAAGAAGTAAGGGTCATTCTTGTATATTTATTTTTCTTTCCACAGGGTTATGCATTCAATGTGAATACAGAGGTTTTCCTTAGCCGTGGACATTATTTTTAGTATGTACAGTATACAACAGACTAATATAAATTAATGGCATTATAACAATAGAACATGACTATTTGAATTTGTTACATTTGGATTTCATAGCTTTCAATAACTGAATAATCATATTTAAATTAGAAAATGGAAAGTCCAAAATAATAAAAAGGATCATATATGTATACTGTCTATATGTATTTATGTGTTACGTATACAATTGATTTATTTTTAAGAAGAATCCAATAAACTTGTATTTCTGGTAAATATGGGATGAACTGGAAGACCAGAAATATAAAAAACAGTGGTTAGTTTTGTATTAATATTTAGTTTTGATGACCATGTGACGTTTCGGTTCTAAAAAGGGTTGTCTGCTATGTGGGCTTACATAAAAGAGATATATGAAAAGGTGTGAACTATGCGACTTACTAACAAAAACCCCTTAACTAAAATGTAACTTTTATTAAGTAATATAAATACAAAAATATTAGTACCCTATAATAAAGTGAAGAGTACAGTGTGCAATATATGAAATAGATAAGCATATACAAAGGACTAGAAAGGACAGAAAGTAGGCTAATATACAGTAGTATCTGTAAATAATATTATGCCTTATGCCTCCTGTCCAATACAGTAGTATAATAGATAGCAACTACTGGTTATATTCAAGAGTCGTCTTGTGTGAACAATAGAAGACAGATCAAAGGAGAGGTATCAGACAACTATAGCAGCCTCATCGCTAGGACATTGATCCTCTGCTTTGTGCCAATATCCTCATGTCGCCTGATGAACCCAGACATGGGTTCTCCAAATCTGACGGATTTGGAGCACGATTCAAGGAAACCAGGACAAAGATTGCCAATTCTAGATGTGCCATGCGAATAAACTCCAACAAAAAAGACTGAATGCTGTCATAAATTCAAAGGGTACTTCAACAAAGCATTAGTTTAGTGGTGTGCATATTTATGCAACTGCTTTGTTTTAGTTCATTATTTTTTTTCCACCCAAAAGATTTAATTTAGTTTTTCAATTGAATTGTACAGATTCACTGGTCAACAGCATTTTTGGTGCCAAAGATATTTCATCGAATTTAGGGTAACTTTGGGGTGCTGATTCTGAATATGTCATCAGTTTTGCCAGATTGGCTCAAGTTTTTGAGATTTTTCGTAAAATGTGTAAAAAAAAGACGTAATTTGCTACACGCGCATTAACTTTATTGAAATAACAGTCATCATGATGATTTTTTTGCTCTCTCCACACCATTGGAACACCAAATTTGAAGCTTTTTCTTTGTCCTTTGCTCCATTTTCGTAATAATTCGATACATGCTTTGCACACTATGTCTTGGTCCCCAAGCATAACCCCAAAATAGGCAAAATACACTTTTTTTACGAAGTCTGTTATGTTTCTTCTATGTTTTGGCAGTGTCTATTCATCACAAATGTAACAGAATGAGTCTGGATCGTTAAGACAACTTCTTCTTGATGAGTTCATGCTTTTCACTGGAAAACAGACAACAACATAAAGTTAGTGCAAAAATCAAGCTATGAACAAACTTTTAGAACACTAATTAACACAAAACTATATTGAGAACTGCTCAGTTCAAGTACTAATCCAAAGAAATTAATGAGATGATGCGTCGCATTTACCAACAAGTGCTATAAATAAGATACCAAAAATCTCAAAAACTTGAGCCAATCTGGCAAAACTGAGGACATATTCAGAATCAGCACCCCAAAAATACCCCAAATTCATTAAAATATTTTGGACACCAGAAAAATTTTTTTTTTTTTGTTGACCTGTGTTATAGGTGACAGTGCACACGATGCAGATTTAGTGCAGAATTGGTGCAGAACTGCAGCAGATTTTTCAGCTGCAGAAACGCTTGTCGAACTGCACTGTGATTTACAGTACAATGTAAAGCAATGTGAAAAAAAAAAAAGCTGTGCACAAAAATCTGCGCAGAAACGCTGCAGATTTCAAAGAAGTGCATGTCGCTTCTTTTGTGCTGTTCTGCAGCGTTTCTGCACCCCTCCGTGATAAAAATCTGCACTGGTAAAATCTGCACAGAAACTGCACAGAAACTGCATCAAATCTGCACCTGCGTTTTCTGCCAGGAGATGCAGATTTAGTGCAGAAAATTCTGCACCACATTTCCTACGTGTGCACATAGCGGTGGAAAAAGTTCTGAAATGACTCTTCTTAGTGTGATATTTTTGCATGATAAAACCTGGATGTTAACAGAGCTGTGTAAACTTTTTATGTCTACTGCAATTGGTATCACCAAGTCTATGACTCTCCATCAATACACAATGTGAGAAGACATATGTTCAAAGCCAAAAAACAAAACAAAAAAAGAATCAAAATTCTAGATTTATATTTTTTCAGTCTCTGCAGTACCCCCCCAAAATGCAGTAAAAAGTGACCAATATGTTGCATGTACCCCAAAATAGTGTCAATAAAGATGTCAGATTGGCACACAAAGATAAGCCTTTAAACCTTTAGTCAATCAAGAGAAAAATAAAAATGGTACGAGTCTCCAAAATTGGTGACACTATTTTTTTTTAAATGAAAAAATTAAGTTGTCCTGATCCAAAGGGGTTAAAGAGTTACCGTAATTAGTTAAATCTAGATTAACCTTCACAGTAAAGAATCACAATACAGTATTGTTAAGAGACACCAATCTATTCTTTGCATCTTTTATTTCATTTAGAATAACATATTCAAGGCTTCACAAAAACTAGAGAACTTGAAGTGTCAACTTAATTGGGACCAGCAAGCCCTGGAGGCCTGGCTCGAAGAATCTGCTCGTAAAGATGAAGATACTGTTGCCATTCAGAAGTATGCACAGAAAGATGAAGGAAAAATTAAAGTAAGTCATTTTATGTAACTAACTGTAGAAAGTAGTGTGACATCACTATGATATGCCATCGCTAAGTGACTGGTGGGAGACCGGACAGTCGGCACCTCCATTTTGGGTTAGGGCTGCGGCTCCTTCACAGATTTACCCTCATAACTGGCTGCGCAGAGAATTGCAGAACAGCACTATTCACTTTAATGGGAACCCCATGTATATATTCCATGCCTTATCTATAATGTAACTCTTATTTCTTGCCATAGGATTTGTCACTGCAGGTTGAAAGACTGACCGTGGAGTCCAACCACAAACGCAAACTTTTGGACAATGAGATGACAGAGACCATCACTACACAGGTTTGTATTTACACAAGAATCTCCCAGTATCCCATCCCATCCCATTATTAACAGGGAGACAGGATGGGCGTCCAATTATTACACTGATTTCAAGTTATTTTCTGTTTTCTACAACATCTATACAATGCTGATTTTACTTGGAAATAGACAATGTATCTGTTAGTCATCCATATATATTGTATCTTTCTATTGTAAGAGTGGAACTAAAATCACAAAGACGGAATTTAAAAACATAGATGTGAACAGCACCAGATATCTGAACAATTCTTAGAAGATGAGAAATACTGTTTTTTTTGTCTGTAAAGTAGTATTGCTGTATCTCTTAATATGATTGTACAAGTAATATTGCTTTAAATATGAGAAGCTGCACAGATAGATGTGTCTTACAGATTGAACTGGACAAAGCAGCTGAGGATTTCCGCAAGGCCCACTATGAGCGACAACAGCTGATTCGACAGTGGGAAAACACAATTGATCAGATGCAGAAAAGAGATAGAGAAATTGACCAGTGTGCACTGGTAAGTGAGTACTTTCTCTCCTGTAGTAACTGTTACTCTAATTAAACCGATCACAGAATTATGTGCCAGGTATTTGGGAATATAAGCCAATATAAGATAGGCAAAGAAACAGTTGATTTTAATTTGAATTGATTAAGGGTGCAAGGTCACTCCTGAGTATATTTTATCGGCATAAATGGGAACTAGACTTTCAGCAAAATTTGCATAAATCAAGAGTATAAGCACATATAAAAAAAACCTTTGTAATATATCTTATTAGACACAATTTTCCATTTATGAGCCATTTCTTCTTCTCCTGTCTGCTTCCTGAACTCCCTTTCCACTTTGGTAAAATAACCCTACTCTGTCTTTCCCAAGACAAAAACACTGTCAGCACAGTGAGCTGTCAGGTTACACCTCATATTATAGTCTAAAAAGAGGGAAGGAAAGAAGAAGAGTGAGGAACAGAGTGGGAAAAAAGCAGGGAAAGACAAGAGAGATTATGCTGAGCTTTCTAACAAGTCCTTTACCTCACCTCCAGAGCTGGATTCACAGCTAGCTTGTTCAGTACTATAATAACTTCCATTATTCTGCTTCTATCTGTGTGCTAAGTAAGGAATGAATGCAATTATTCATCCCTGTCTTTTGAACTGTACATGGGAGACATCATGGCAGGTAGTCTCTTCTTTCACAAGCTCAGTTGCAAGGTAAGAGTCTGCAGAGGGGAAAATGCATGATGCAAGTAATATTGTGGCTGGAAATAAAGAAAGCGTATTTAAGTTGCTTGAAAGTACAGTTCCCTATTAAGTAAGACAAAATGACTAATAAGTGCTGACATGATTTCATTTTATCAAGCAGCTTCCTCATTCATACAGTATATGAACTCTATGGGGGAGACTTTATTAAGTCTGATGTTTTATATGCCACTCTTGCAGTATAGCTTATTGGAGTAAGGTGCTCTAAATTTCTACAAAAGGCACATCTTTAGGATTTCTGCAAGCCAGAAAATTAGATCTATGCCAGCTACAATTTATTCCAGATTTATGCCTTACCGTATATTACACCAAATTTATTGTATGACTGTTGAGCAGGCTTTGATTTGCTAAGTCCTGTTAGAAAATTGTAAACATAGTTTTATATGTGTGTCTTAAGATTTTGTAAATCAATAAAAATCACTGTTGAGAAATAAGTGGTTACTTTTTTGTTTAACCCTTTAACGACCGCCGATACGCCTTTTAATGGCGGCAGTTAATGGTACTTATTCCTCAGCACCGCTTTTTAACAGTGCTGAGAAATAAGTTTATAGCGCCACCAGTGTTGGAAAATCTCCAGGGTCTCTGCTACCGGGGGTAGCTGAGACCCCGGCGAACATGATTCGGGTCGGTTTTTACCGTCCCCAGTGTTGCGATCGCCGTTATTCACCGAATAACAGTGACCACATAAAAAAGTCCAATTTCCCATTTATTTCTCTCCTCTGATATGATTTAGCATACCAGAGGAGAGAGAAATGGGGTCCCCCAAGCCTCCCGATACCTCCATTGTCCCTGGGCCCTCCGGCTCTGTCCCCCGGCCCTTGATGTCGTCCAGGAAGAAAATGGTGGGCGCATGCGCAGTGTGCCCGCCGAGGTCTGCTGGCTGGCACCTGGCAACGATAGGCGATTTTTCCTATTGGTTCATTTTAGTAACATAGTAACATAGTTAGCAAGGCCAAAAAAAGACATTTGACCATCCAGTGCAGCCTATATTCCGTCAGAATAAATCCCCAGATCTACGCTCTTCTAAAGAACCTAATAACTTTAAGATACAATATTGTTACGCTCCAGGAAGACATCCAGGCCTCTCTTGAACCCCTCAACTGAGTTCGCCATCACCACCTCCTCAGGCAAGGAATTCCAAATTCTCACTGCCCTAACAGTAAATAATCCACTTCTATGTTGATGGAAAAATCTTCTCTCCTCCAGACGCAGAGAATGCCCCCTTGTGTTCATCACATTCCTTGGTATAATCAGATCCTCAGAGAGATATTTGTATTGTCCCCTTATATACTCTTACATGGTTATTAGGTCGCCCCTCAGTCGTCTTTTTTCTCGACTACATAATCCTAATTTTGCTAATCTCTCTGGGTATTGTAGTTCCCCCATCCCCTTTATTAATTTTGTTGCCCTCCTTTGTACCCGCTCTAGTTCCATTATATCCTTCATGAGCACCGGTGCCCAAAACTGTACACAGTACTCCATGTGCGGTCTAACCAGGGATTTGTACAGAGGCAGTATAATGCTCTCATCATGTGTATCCAGACCTCTTTTAATGCACCCCATGATCCTGTTTGCCTTGGCAGCCGCTGCTTGTCACTGGCTGCTCCAGGTAAGTTTATCGTTAACTAGGATCCCCAATTTTGATCACTGTGATAGACCCTAGCACAGTGATCAAAATAAAAAAAAATAGTAAATCAACCCCCCCCCCCCCCTTTATCACCCCCTTAGTTAAGTAAAAATAATAAAATAAAAAAAAAGTATTTCCATTTTTCCATTGGGGTTAGGGTTGGGGCTAGGGTTGGGGTTAGAGTTAGGGTTTGGGCTAGGATTAGGATTGGGGTTAGAGCTAGGGTTAGGGTTGGGGTTAGGGTTAGGGTTGTGTTGGGGTTATGGTTGGGGTTACTGTTGTGGTGATGGGGTTACGGTTGTGATGTGATGGTTACGGTTGTGTTGGGGTTAGGATTGTATTTGGGTTAGGGTTGTGTTGGGGTTACGGTTGGGGAGTTGGGGTTACGGTTGGGGTGTTGGGGTTAGGGTTGGGATTAGGGTTAGGGTTGGGATTAGGGTCAGGGTTGGGATTAGGGTCAGGGGTGGGCTGTGTTAGTATTTGGTTGGAGTTAGAATTGTGGGATTTCCAGTGTTTAGGTACATCCAGTGCTCTCCAAGTGCGACAAGGTGTGCGCCATTGATTCCAGCCAATTTTGGGTTCAAAAAGTCAAATGGTTCTTCTTCCCTTCCGAGCCCTGCCACACGGCAAAACAGTGGCTTTCCCCCACACACGGTGGTCCATTTTCTCTTGTTACCCTTGTGAAAATAAAAATGTTTGGGTCTAAAGTAAATTTTTGGTGAAAAAAGGAAAATGTTCATTTTTTCATTCCACATTGCTTTAGTTATAGTTAAGCACCTAAAGGGTTTATAAATTTCTTGAACGTGGTTTTGAGCACCTTGAGGGGTGCAGTTTTTAGAATGGTGTCAGTTTTTTTTTTTTTCTGTCATATAGGCCCCCCAAACTAACATCAAGTGGAGGTGGTCCCTAAAAAAATGGTTTTGTAAATTTTGTTGGAAAAATGAGAAATCGCTGGTCAAGTTTTAACCCTTATAACATCCTAACAATAAAAAAAAGTTTCCAAAATTGTCCTGATGTAAAGTTGACTATTTTGTGCGATATGACTCTCTGATTTTAGGGCATAAAAATTACAAGTTTGAAAATTGCAAAATGTTCTACATTTTTGCCAAATTTCAGTTTTTTTCATAAATAAACACAAGTCATATCGAAGAAATTTTATCACTAACATGAAGTACAATATGTCACGAAAAAACAGTCTCAGAATCAGTGGGATCTATTGAAGCGTTCCAGAGATATAACTTCATAAAGTGCCAGTGGTCAGAATTGTAAATATTGGCCTGGTCATTAAGTACAAAATTATCTCTGTAACTAAGGCTAAGTACACATTAGCGTATCATCTGCATGCGCAAATGCATGCCAAAATGCATTCAAACCCATGGTCACTCTGTTTTTTATCCGCATCAGCTTACGTATGACGCAAAAAAAACCGATGCGTTTGCATGCGTTTGTATGCATTTTAGCCTGGGTTTGTGTTGATTTTGCGTATGCGTTCGATATTTCCAGGAGGGCGTGTCTCAATGGGTGTGTCCTGGACATGCTCAGTCCGAAATACACAAGCGCATTGAACGCATGCGTACACATGTCCTTGTGTACCAATGCGTTCACATAGACAGTAATGCGTTGTTTTGACGCACTCATCTGCATGCGTATGTCTGCGCTAAATTGACGCCTCAAAAAATGCAACATGTTGCGTTTGCCGCACACCACGAAACGATGCATGCTAACACATGTCCCTGCGTACTCAATGTTAAATATATGTACGCAAAACGCATGTGAATCGGTACGCAGGTATACGCTCTATTAACCTGCAGATATGTGTTACTAAGCTGCCTGCCTCCTGCACATAGCCGAACACTGTTTGTAGAAAATGAACTTTATTCTCCCCCTGCAGCGTTCAGGTTTCAGTCACCGCCGAGTATACACAGTGGCGGCTGTAACCGTGCCCCAGGCCCTGATTGGCACTGGCTTTGTGCGATTACAGCTTCCACTCTGTTTTCCCAGAGCAATGACAGAACCTGGGCAGTGGGCAAGTTATAGGGAGAAAAGCAGGAGAGCTGTAAGTGCAAGGCCCACCCCACTGCACTTGCAAGTCGTTACCATACAATTTCAATTATGGATTTGTCTAAAACAGCACAATAGATTTCTATAAGCAAGGTAGGGATTTACTCAGTATCACAGCACCTTTACATACATGCCATTAGTTTTCTGTATAAAATCACGAGTACTCTTTCTCCTTACATATAAGCTTCACAAATGTGTTTATCTAGAATGTAATTGTGATGCTAGTCACTACTAACAGACAAGCCGTGAGGCTGGGTAGTCAAGAGGTCAAAACCCAGGAGGTACATCAAAGACAGAGGGGTTAGACAAAGGCTTAGTCAGGAAACAATCCAAGGTCAGAATTCCAAGAAGCTAGCGGATCACGAGAAAAGGGCTAGGCAAAAGAATTGTCTAAGGCAAATCCAAGGTTGAGAAGCAAAGATTAGAATACAAGACTAGGAGCACAGAGCTAATGCACACCACTTGAGCAAAGCTACAATTTGCAGAAATCTAAGGCAGAGAGCCGGCTAAATAGCCAGGTAATTACTCCGAACTGTAGACACATAGAGGAAGTCCCAGAACACCCTGGTGCTGATTGGACGGCTAAATGGTCACTCAAGACACTAACATCAGCACGCCCCAGCTCCCGATTGGACGGCTGAACTGTCCATCACTACACTGACATCTCAGCACGCCGCTGCCATATATTGAGCTGCAGAACAGTTATTTACACACAGATAGGTGGAATCATGACAATAATTTTGTTTATTAAAAGTTTGTCCAAAATCGTAATTATGTGAACATTAGACTTCAAGTGTTCAGCCATAAACTTCTTCCTTTTTTGCTAAGGATTGTGAACAACACAACAATTGATGTGATATGCCAGATATTCTGTTATTTTTATCCTAGCAACTGGCCCAGGTGAAACGAGAATTACGAGAAAGAGAAAATATTATAAAAGAGAAAATCCAGTTTTTGAACAGCGAAATAGAGAATAATAAGGAATATGAAAAGAAGATTTCAAGTGCAGAACGAAAGGCTGCCAGACTGAGGCAGGACTATCAGGAGCAGGAGAATAGTCAACGTCAACTACAAGATGAGGTATGGTGGAGAAGAAATGTTCTTCATTATCAAGCTTCTAACAGCACATGAGTGATGAGTTGGTCACTTGTAAACTCGTGGCCTTGGTTCTGCTAGGAAACATGGCAAATCGGTGAAAACCTCGGATACGCCTAAACTCAGAAATGTCTGCAGATCATATGGTTGAAAAAACCATGTAGGAATTAAGCAAATGAATCTGGCAGGACAATAATATGATACCCTCATAAATGATTTTCTATAGCGGTGTAGGGGTAGTTGTCAAAATCATTAAAGTTTATAAAGTTTTTAGTTTGTAGGTTTTAGACTGTTTAATCAGATGCTAATGTTAAAGAAATGGCAAATATTAACATATGATTTTGAATAGGTCATCAATATCAAATCAGTGGGGGTCCAACTCCTGGGACCCCCATTATTCAGATGTTTTTAGCTTAGAAAGCAGCCAGTTGTACACAATTAAGAAAGCTGCACTGCAAAACTCCATTTAATGTGTAGTGGCCGCTGCCTGGTGCTGCAGATCAGCTCCTATTCTCTTGTATTTACTCGGTAATAGCCACTACACATTGAATGGAGCTGCAACCATAAATTTTTTTTAATAGCAACATAATGCCATTTGTAATAGCCGTTTAAAAAGGTAAAAAATAAGAAGCAATTGCCTAATGGTATTCTTCAAGAGCTGATTCTATATCTTCAGCCTACCATATTTGACTTCTATTTCAATCTTGAATAAAGCAGAAGAAGTGTAGTAATTATGCAGCCTCACACTGTGTAATTTCCTGACATTCCTTTCTTCTAAGTTGTGATTTTATGGGGCAAAGTAAAAAAAGCCAGGAATATGAGGTTCTCACAGTGAAGTGATGTCACATTTTGGCAGAGCAGAAGTCATTCATGTCATGTGAACAGAGTAACGCAAGTGTGAACAGGTCCAAGCTGCTGTGACTGCATAATATACAAAGAAAAGAATACAGCAGCACTCTGTAAGCGGTAAAATGTATGCAAACCATTGAATATATGGAATCTGGACTTTATTACTGCTATGTAGACTATACCAAGGAAATGAAGGTGCTTAGCGCACAATTTCACAGTTTATGATTCTGTTAGAAGGGGCTCGCCAGTTTTTTGAAGTTTAAAGGGACTCTGTCAGCTCAAATTGGCTGGATATTAAAATGATTTCTTACCGGTCAGATGGGCGACGTATCCTCTTTATTTCTCCTCCCCGTCCGTCCCTGTTTTCCGCATTATTTTTGGGAATAAGAGTATGCGTGCGCCATAGTTGGCGTGTGCGCCATGCAGTCTTCGGTGGCGCAAGCGCAGTATGCTTTCCCCTACTGCGGGCAAAGCTGAAAAGCATTACTGCCCATGCCCCTGCACACTATGTCCCGGAACACAGCAAAATACTTCCGGGACACAGTGCGCGGGCGCATGCGCAGTAATGCTTTTCGGCTTTGCCCGCAGTAGGGCAAAGCATACTGCGCGTGCACCAACGAAGACTGCATGGCACACGCGCTAACTATGGTGCACGCATACTCTTATTCCCAAAAATAATGTGGAAAACAGGGACGGGCGGGGTGGAGAAATAAAGAGGATACGCCGCCCATCTGACCGGTAAGAAATCATTTTAATATCCCGCCAATTTGAGCTGACAGAGTCCCTTTAATATTGGAGGTGGTGACTGCCTCCTTTTCTAACAGACACTTCTCCTATTAGTTAGTGCTGGATTCTACCTGCCTCTTAAATTTGTAAGCTATAAGCATCGGAGAGTCATGTTTGACATGTTTTTATTTATTTATTTCACTCACTGATATAGCGCCATTAATTCCACAGCGCCTTACAGACACAATCACTGCCCCCATTGGGGCTCACAATCTAATTTTCCTATCAGTAGGTCTTTGGAGTGTGGGAGGAAACTGGAGAACCCAGGGGAAACCCACACAAACACGGAGAGAACATACAAACTCCTTACAGATCGTGTCCTTGGTGGGATTTGAACCCAGGTCCTAGCTCTGCAAAGCAACAGTGCTAACCACTGACCCACTGTGCGGTCCTAAATATTGGGTTTAGGATCCCAGTGAAGAATGATATGTCTCGTTGTGGATGGAGGACTCACATGAATTGGCTAACATGGTCTCTAAGTACCTTTATTTCGAAGTATATTCTATATATTAGTATTGCAGCTTCCATATGTTCAGTGTTTGCCTACATCTTAGAACTTGCCGAGGCTGCTGTATTCTTTTGTTTGTATATTCCCGTTGTGTGATACTGACCTCTGATCCGACCATAAGCTCAGGTTTTTGTCTGCGTAACGTCATATGACTGACTTCATGGATCGAAATTGGGGCTGCAGGAGGATATTGGGAACATAAGTCCTCTATTGATAGCACTATTTAGAGAACAATTTAAAATTAAATTGCCAAAATATTTAACCCTTTCACATCATATCTCTTGCTTCATATGTTGGCTACCGGTGTATGGAGTGGGCTCAGGAGGTTAGCCCACACCATAAACAGTTGATACCAGCTGTGATACACAGCAAGCATTTTGCTGTAACATTTGTGACCTGAACAAACGCTGATTGCCGCTGTTTAACCATTTAAATGTTGCTGTCAATCACTGACTGGTATTTAAACTGTGATTACCAGCACTTACATGCACCGCTTCCATTGCTCCCCCTACAATGCAATGATGGGGTGCTGATGGGCCGTGATGGCATTTGGGAGCATGCTGATGGCCCCTATGGCCCTCATCTTTGTCTTACTGGGAAGTCCAGCCTGTCGCTGGACTTCATAGAAGGATGTTATTTAATCAGAATAATGCTATATAATTGTATTGCAGTGTTTAGTATAAGCGATTAGACAATCGTAGTTTCAAGTAAAAAATAAAATGTTAAAAAACATAAAAAATATAAAAATTTGAATCACCCCTCTCTTCCCCCATTAATAATAAAGGAAAAGAAAGTCTGACGTGTAAAAGTCCAATCTATCAAAATAAAATATTAATTAACCGTAATTTTAAAAAAAATAACGAAATGCCAGAATCACTTTCTTTTTGGTCACCACACACCTCTAAAATTTTGCAGTAAAACATCTTGTCTACCCTAAAAAGTAACAGTGAAAATGTCAGCATGCCACGCAAAAACCACTCATGACACAGCTGCATCAATGGAAAAGTCATAATTTAAAAGGAGTCTCAAAACTCCATATTTTTTTTAATCACTTAAGTAAAAAAAAAAAATGTGACATGTTTGGTCTCACCCAAATGATTCTTGGAGAGTCGAGTGGTAAGATCGCAATATTTCCACACGTCAATTTTTTTTTCAAGTTTTGCAGCACACAGAGTGGTCAGATATATGGTGTCATTCACCGCTACAACCAATCCTGCAGATGACAAACCCTATCATATAGCTACAGTATATTAACAGCGAAATAATAAACTTATGGCTCTTGGAAAAAGGGTAGGAAAAACAGAATATCAAAAATGAAAAATTGCCCTTTCACCGAGAGGTTAAAGTTTAACATTTTAAACACAAGGTCCATTAAGAACATTGACATATATTGTTATATGGTTATTACTGGGGTAACTGTTATGTACCATGTTGTATTTATGACATGTATCTTTATATATAGCTGGACACACTTAAAGGGACGGTTGATAGGACAGCGACTGAATTAGAAGTTATGCGGGTTCAAGTTAACAACCTGAAAAAAGAGGTTCGGAAAAAGGATGAAAGGTACTGTATACGTCAGTTACTTAGCAGAAAGGCGAAGCGTGTAAGAATATTTAACGCGTAGTTTTAAGTAAATAAATAAAATATAAAAGTGGTCATAATTACTTTTCATTAAAGGGGTTATCTGGGACTTTGTAAAAAAAAAAATAATGAGCCTGAGCACTAACAGGCAGGTAGTAACTACTTCTCATTACATGCTGGGGGTTTAGAGGTGACTGCCCTTGTCTCCAGACTTTGGGGACATGTCACATATGAATCATAGTCAAATTATAATTTGTAATGAATGAGGCTGAGAATTTATTGCATAATTGGAATTATATTTTTAGATTAAGTCAGGCTAAAGAATATAATGAAGGTTTGTCTGAAAAATTGAAGCTTGTGACAGACTCAGCTCTGAGTATGGAGGAAAGAGCCCAACGTGTAGAGGACATGCTGAAGGAACAGGAGAAAACAATAAAGGTGAGTTTCAACACTCTTAAGAGTGTTGTGCTGACATGGACCCCATTACAAGTAGTAACAAGTTTTAACTGTATACTTCTATGTTCACTTAGTATTGATCGGAACTAACCGAATATTTAGAATGACATTTAACATGATGCCACCCTCACCCTCTATGCTCATGCTTGTCTGGAATAGTGTGCATCAGTAATAAAACGAGCGGGCAGTTGCGTACCTTGAATCTATCTTTGTCAAGGAAAACTTGGCAGGCTCCGTATACACATTAGATGGTTGGCCAGATCTACCAAATTGACAGGTACCAACTATATACATCAAATGTGAGTGACCAGCTTTACAATGCTAGGGCAAAAGAAAAAAAATGACAAAGAAACATAATCGAGAGAGACATGTCAGACAAAATGTCATGTTGATAAGTGTGTAGAGTGATGCACCTAGGCCGGAGTAATCGTATTACTGCATATACATAGAAATAAAAATGGGGATTACAGAACAGGAGAAGGACTTGGGTATTCTGGTTACAAGTAAGCTGAGCAGCAGCACTCAATGTCAAGCAGCAGCCGCAAAAGCAAACAAGATTGTAGGTTGTTTAGGTCAACTGATAATGGTTTAAAAGTGGTGACTAAAGGCCCCGTCTCACATAGCGAGATCGCTAGCGAGATCGCTGCTGAGTCACTAGTTTTGTGACGCAACAGCGACCTCAGTAGCGATCTCGCTATGTGTGACACGTACCAGCGATCAGGCCCCTGCTGTGAGATCGCTGGTCGTGTCGGAATGGCCTGGACCTTTTTTTGGTCGTTGAGGTCCCGCTGACATCGCTGAATCGGTGTGTGTGACACCGATCCAGCGATGTCTTCACTGGTAACCAGGGTAAACATCGGGTTACTAAGCGCAGGGCCGCGCTTAGTAACCCGATGTTTACCCTGGTTACCAAAAAAACCAAACAGTACATACTCGCCTTTCGGTGTCCCTTGCCGTCTGCTTCCTGCTCTGACTGAGCCGCCGTACAGTGAGAGCGCAGCGGTGACGTCACTGCTGTGATCTGCTCTCACTGTACGGCGGCACTCAGTCAGAGCAGGAAGCAGACGGCAAGGGACCTGACGGACACCGAAAGGCGAGTATGTACTGTTTGTTTTTTTTGGTAACCAGGGTAAACATCGGGTTACTAAGCGCGGCCCTGCGCTTAGTAACCCGATGTTTACCCTGGTTACCCGGGTGCTGCAGGGGGACTTCAGCATCATTGAAGACAGTTTCAACGATGCCGAAGTCGTTCCCCTGATCGTTGGTCGCTGGAGAGAGCTGTCTGTGTGACAGCTCCCCAGCGACCACACAGCGACTTACCAACGATCACGGCCAGGTCGTATCGCTGGTCGTGATCGTTAATAAATCGCTATGTGAGACGGGGCCTTAAATTACTAAGTAGGATAGAAGGTCTTTCTTATGATGGAAAGCTACAAAAATCAGACATGTTAGAAAATAAATACATGGGAAATATATACGTTGGAGGTGATCTTGTTATTATGTGTGGTTAATACAGAGAACCGGCACATGATTTTTTTTCTCTCCTAATGACTATACAAAAGACCAGGTAATATTTGTGACTTGTGGGAAAAAAAATACATTTTCGATTTCAGTATTCCACAGAAGGTAAGAATGATAGTTTCTGAAATATCTGTCCCAATATGTTAATAGGAGGGGGGTCTCTTGGACATCAGGTTTGTGTGGCACTATCAACATAATACAGGTGGTATTTACAGTCCTGTTGTTTTTCATGACAGATCCTAATCATTCTTGTAAAGGCAGCATAATGGAGGGGTGCCCAGAGAATGATAGAATACTCTAATTTCCTTTTATACAGAGGGTTAACAACGGGGAAGGTTCCCTTCAGGGCTCGCTCACACCACTGTATTTTCTGTCTGAGTATGATCCAACAAAACATTGGATTGCACTTGTACCGATGTTATTTTATGGGACCGCGCACATGTCAGATTTTTATTCGATTTTCGGATGACACAGCCATGCAAATCAAACCATCGGACTGCACTTAGATGACACGTGAGTGCAGTCCGATTTCCGTTCACTAACACAGTGGAGAAGATGGAGACATTTTGTTCTCCATCATCTACTCACAGTGTGCTCCTATTTTCTCATCCTGGAGAATCGGATCACAATATGCTGACATTCTGGTCAGAGTTTGGCATAATCAGCCCGATTCTCTCAGATGAGAGTCTCGATGCCCATGTGCACCTGCACTTAGTGTTGGACGTTAAAAGAATACATTTACGGAAGTAGTTGAGTGAGTGCAAAATTAACTCCTTCCCAACTTGTAACATACTATTATGTGGCATTGCCGGGTGCTGGTATATGGAGTGGGATTAAGAGACGCCATCTGTCACACAAGCGCTGAGCTCCGTGATTGGCTCGCGGTAAGTTGTAATGTCATTCTTGGTGCCTGTTATATTGCAGGTAGTCATTTATATTGATCTTTTTGTTTCCATCCGATTGTGAGCTAACAGTGAGGCAGACGACATTTATACGTTAAATTATAAATCTAAAATGCGATCAATTAAATGACACTTCCTCCTTAAGACAGGCCTTATATGAATAAGACTGAAATGTCTTTCTCAGATATTGTGTAGAACTACCATCATAATATTGTCATTAATCTCCCCAGGATCTTGAAGCCCAGCTGCAACAGATAAGAGAGCAACATTTCAAGAAATCACAGGAGCTGCACGAGCACAAGACAAAAGAAAAGCACATGATATCAGAAATTAATGGAAGCCAAGCCTCGCTGAGAAACCTTAATAGTCAACTGCAAAAACTTGACCTGCATGCTTTAAAGCAACAGGGGATCATTTACAATCAGGTACAAATGCATGCTGGTTTTCAACCATTAAATCCCTTAAATACCATTGCTGTGATTAAGAAAAGCTAACCACATGCAGGACATTTTATTGTAATTGAAATATTTTCAAATATAGAAAGACAGCTAGGAAAAAGCTTTCCAAGAACATAACCAACCATCTGAAGGATAACAAAGGGTCAGAAATCACGATTAAGAACAGTGTATTAGTTGAATTACAGTAATTAACGTCTCATTTAGTATTCGTGTATGTGCATGTGTGTATATATATATATATATATATACATACATACATACATACACACATATATATATATATATATATATATATATATATATATATATATACGTATATATATACATGTACATACATGACCACAGCTATATACAGTGCCTTGCGAACATATTTGGCTCCCTGGAACTTTTCATTCTTTTCCCACATATCGTGCTTCATACATAAAGATACAAAATGTAAATTTTTGGTGAAGAATCAACAACAAGTGGAACACAATTGTGAAGTTGAATGAAATTTATTGGTTATTTTAAATTTTTGTCGAAATTCAAAAACTGAAAAGTGAGGCGTGCAATATTATTCGGCCCCTTTACTTTCAGTGCCGCAAACTCACTCCAGATGTTCATTGTGGATCTCTGAATGATCCAATGTTGTCCTAAATGCCTAATGATGATAAATATAATCCACCTGTGTGTAATCAAGTCTCCATATAAATGCACCTGCTCTGTGATAGTCTCAGGGTTCTGTTTGAAGCACAGAGAGCATCATGAAGACCAAGGAACACAACAGGCAGGTTCGTGATACTGTTGTGGAGAAGTTTAAAGCTGGATTTGGATACAAAATGATTTCCAAAACTTTAAACATCCCAAGGAGCACTGTGCAAGCGATCATATTGAAATGGAAGAAGTATCATACCACTACAAATCTACCAAGACCCGGCCGTCCCGCTAAACTTTCATCTCAAACAAGGAGAAGACTGATCAGAGATGCAGCCAAGAGACCCATTATCACTCTGGATGAACTGCAGAGATCTACAGCTGAGGTGGGACAGTCTGTCCATAGGACAACAAACAGTCATACACTGCACAAATGTTGTGAACTCTATTTTTGGGCTCCCTCTAGTGGTCACAAGCGGTACTGTGTAGTGTTGTCTTTCTGCAGGTTGGCCGCATCAGCTGGTTCGTTATCCTTGGCTGGTTTCCTATTTAGCTCACCTGGATACTCAGTTCCTTGCCTGCTATCAATGTATTCAGTGCTCTTCAGATTCCTTGTGACTACCTTGCTCCCAGTCTCTCCAAGACAAGCTAAGTTTTTGTTTGTTCATTTTTTGATTATCAGCATTCATCATGTTTCTTGTCCAGCTTGCTAAAATGTGATTTCCTCGCTTGCTGGTTGCTCTAGGGGACTGAGTTTCTCCCCCCACACCGTTAGTTGGTGCGGGGGTTCTTGAAATCTCAGAGTGGATATTTTGTAAGGGTTTTTTACTGACCGCATAGATTCCCTTTTCTATTTTCTGCTATCTAGTATTAGTGGGCCTCATTTGCTGAATCTGCTTTCACCCCTGTGTATGTGCCTTCCTCTTACCTCACCGTTATTATCTGTTGGGGGCTTCTATATCTTTGGGGATTATTTATCTGGAGGCAAGAGAGGTCTTTCTTTCGCTCTAGGGGTAGTTAGTTCCTCAGGCTGGCTCGAGACGTCTAGGATTTTTTAGGCACGTTCACCGGCTACTTCTAGTGTGTTTGGATAGGTTCAGATTTGCGGTCAGTCCAGTTTGCCACCTCCCTAGAGCTTGTCCTATGTTTGTTACTTAGCTGGAGTAATTTGTGATCCTCAACCACTAAGGATCATAACAGTATAGCAGGCCAAAAAGTGTTTAATGCATCGCCGAAGTGGGATAAAAAGAAGACCTGAGTACATTTTTTTTTTTTTTCTCCTCCTGCTTTTCCTTTGCTGCAGTCTGTTTAGCTTCTTTCATCCCCTTGAACTCTGGGTGGTTTTGAGCTCAGCTGCATAGGGTTGAGCGACTTTCATTTTTTTAAGATCGAGTAGGGTTTTGGGAAACCCGATTTTGTCCAGAGTCGAGTCGAGTGCAGTCGGCCGATTATCGCTAAAAGTCGGGGATCGACCGAAACACGAAACCCAATGCAAGTCAATGGGGAAGCATAGTCGGCAGTGAGTGGAGGCCAGGAAAACACCTACAGTGCCCATTTTAATGCCAAAAACATCCATTCTTGTTTCTGAAGCTTGTCAATCTTAATTAACTTTATAATAATAGTTGGGCATAGGGAATTGGGGGTCATTTGGCAAAAGTTGTGGGGGGAGTAGGGCCGGCTCAAGTTTTTCGTGGGCCCAGGAAATGCGGACTACGTCACGGCGGTGTTGCAGGGAAAGGTAATTATTTAAAAGTTGCAAGTGCTGTGATCCTGAGCAAGCAGGGGGGGGGCCCACTCGTTCGCATTGCCACTGGCACAGGGCCCCTCAAAGTACGGCGGTGTGTTTGCATGGCGGGGGCGCCTCCCACCAGCAGCGACACTTTTGCGTACTCTGAGGGGCCCTGTGCCAGTGACGTCGCCAACGAGTATGCCCCCCCACCTGATGAAGGAACCTGCACTTTCATCTGCACCTTCCTCTTTGTCCCTGTGTAAGGTGGTATAACATGCGGGAAGGGGAACCTTACTTTCAGCAGGGACAGATTCTGGCTGTGTAGAGTACAAGGGGAATGTAGTGGTCTCGGTCAATGTACCAGCAGACTCATTTAGCAGTGGCTGGGCAATGGGCAGGATGAGGAGGAAACAGATATAGGGCCAAAGAATAAAGTAGGCTACATGCAGTTCAAAATTGGTAACAGGACTAAACAGGCGGCATTGCTTTGTTCAGTGGAGTAGCAAACCCAGGAGCAGCAGACACTGTTTCAAGGGCCTAACCACACTAGTAGGCCAAATGCAGTTTAATATCTGATAGTATAGGGCGAAAGCCAGAATGTGGAAGCTCAGCTTTGTTCAGTTGAGGACAACACCAGGGAGGGGCAGACACCTTTAGTAGGCCGGAAAAGCCTATTGCATTTTTTAAAATGGTAATTTGGAGCAGAAGGTTGAAGCTCAGCTTTATTTAGTTGAGGGCAACACCAGGGAGGGGCAGAAGCCGTTAGTAGGCCCTAACCACCATTTTTTTTTTAAAACCACTTAATGAGAGCCGGAAGGTTGAAGCTCAGCTTTATTTAGTTGAGGACAACACCAGGGAGGGGCAGAAGCCGTTAGTAGGCCCTAACCACCATTTTTTTTTTTTAAAACCACATAATGAGAGCCGGAAGGTTGAAGCTCAGCTTTATTTAGTTGAGGACAACACCAGGGAGGGGCAGAAGCCGTTAGTAGGCCCTAACCACCTTTTTTTTTTTAAAACCACATAATGAGAGCCGGAAGGTTGAAGCTCAGCTTTATTTAGTTGAGGACAACACCAGGGAGGGGCAGAAGCCGTTAGTAGGCCCTAACCACCTTTTTTTTTTTTAAAACCACATAATGAGAGCCGGAAGGTTGAAGCTCAGCTTTATTTAGTTGAGGACAACACCAGGGAGGGGCAGAAGCCGTTAGTAGGCCCTAACCACCATTTTTTTTTTTAAAACCACATAATGAGAGCCGGAAGGTTGAAGCTCAGCTTTATTTAGTTGAGGACAACACCAGGGAGGGGCAGAAGCCGTTAGTAGGCCCTAACCACCTTTTTTTTTTTTAAAACCACATAATGAGAGCCGGAAGGTTGAAGCTCAGCTTTATTTAGTTGAGGACAACACCAGGGAGGGGCAGAAGCCGTTAGTAGGCCCTAACCACCTTTTTTTTTTTTAAAACCACATAATGAGAGCCGGAAGGTTGAAGCTCAGCTTTATTTAGTTGAGGACAACACCAGGGAGGGGCAGAAGCCGTTAGTAGGCCCTAACCACCATTTTTTTTTTTAAAACCGCATAATGAGAGCCGGAAGGTTGAAGCTCAGCTTTATTTAGTTGAGGACAACACCAGGGAGGGGCAGAAGCCGTTAGTAGGCCCTAACCACCATTTTTTTTTTTAAAACCACATAATGAGAGCCGGAAGGTTGAAGCTCAGCTTTATTTAGTTGAGGACAACACCAGGGAGGGGCAGAAGCCGTTAGTAGGCCCTAACCACCTTTTTTTTTTTTAAAACCACATAATGAGAGCCGGAAGGTTGAAGCTCAGCTTTATTTAGTTGAGGACAACACCAGGGAGGGGCAGAAGCCGTTAGTAGGCCCTAACCACCATTTTTTTTTTTAAAACCACATAATGAGAGCCGGAAGGTTGAAGCTCAGCTTTATTTAGTTGAGGACAACACCAGGGAGGGGCAGAAGCCGTTAGTAGGCCCTAACCACCTTTTTTTTTTTTAAAACCACATAATGAGAGCCGGAAGGTTGAAGCTCAGCTTTATTTAGTTGAGGACAACACCAGGGAGGGGCAGAAGCCGTTAGTAGGCCCTAACCACCTTTTTTTTTTTTAAAACCACATAATGAGAGCCGGAAGGTTGAAGCTCAGCTTTATTTAGTTGAGGACAACACCAGGGAGGGGCAGAAGCCGTTAGTAGGCCCTAACCACCTTTTTTTTTTTTAAAACCACATAATGAGAGCCGGAAGGTTGAAGCTCAGCTTTATTTAGTTGAGGACAACACCAGGGAGGGGCAGAAGCCGTTAGTAGGCCCTAACCACCTTTTTTTTTTTTAAAACCACATAATGAGAGCCGGAAGGTTGAAGCTCAGCTTTATTTAGTTGAGGACAACACCAGGGAGGGGCAGAAGCCGTTAGTAGGCCCTAACCACCTTTTTTTTTTTTAAAACCACATAATGAGAGCCGGAAGGTTGAAGCTCAGCTTTATTTAGTTGAGGACAACACCAGGGAGGGGCAGAAGCCGTTAGTAGGCCCTAACCACCTTTTTTTTTTTTAAAACCACATAATGAGAGCCGGAAGGTTGAAGCTCAGCTTTATTTAGTTGAGGACAACACCAGGGAGGGGCAGAAGCCGTTAGTAGGCCCTAACCACCATTTTTTTTTTTAAAACCACATAATGAGAGCCGGAAGGTTGAAGCTCAGCTTTATTTAGTTGAGGACAACACCAGGGAGGGGCAGAAGCCGTTAGTAGGCCCTAACCACCTTTTTTTTTTTTTAAAACCACATAATGAGAGCCGGAAGGTTGAAGCTCAGCTTTATTTAGTTGAGGACAACACCAGGGAGGGGCAGAAGCCGTTAGTAGGCCCTAACCACCATTTTTTTTTTTAAAACCACATAATGAGAGCCGGAAGGTTGAAGCTCAGCTTTATTTAGTTGAGGACAACACCAGGGAGGGGCAGAAGCCGTTAGTAGGCCCTAACCACCTTTTTTTTTTTTAAAACCACATAATGAGAGCCGGAAGGTTGAAGCTCAGCTTTATTTAGTTGAGGACAACACCAGGGAGGGGCAGAAGCCGTTAGTAGGCCCTAACCACCTTTTTTTTTTTTAAAACCACATAATGAGAGCCGGAAGGTTGAAGCTCAGCTTTATTTAGTTGAGGACAACACCAGGGAGGGGCAGAAGCCGTTAGTAGGCCCTAACCACCTTTTTTTTTTTTAAAACCACATAATGAGAGCCGGAAGGTTGAAGCTCAGCTTTATTTAGTTGAGGACAACACCAGGGAGGGGCAGAAGCCGTTAGTAGGCCCTAACCACCTTTTTTTTTTTTAAAACCACATAATGAGAGCCGGAAGGTTGAAGCTCAGCTTTATTTAGTTGAGGACAACACCAGGGAGGGGCAGAAGCCGTTAGTAGGCCCTAACCACCTTTTTTTTTTTTAAAACCACATAATGAGAGCCGGAAGGTTGAAGCTCAGCTTTATTTAGTTGAGGACAACACCAGGGAGGGGCAGAAGCCGTTAGTAGGCCCTAACCACCATTTTTTTTTTTAAAACCACATAATGAGAGCCGGAAGGTTGAAGCTCAGCTTTATTTAGTTGAGGACAACACCAGGGAGGGGCAGAAGCCGTTAGTAGGCCCTAACCACCTTTTTTTTTTTTAAAACCACATAATGAGAGCCGGAAGGTTGAAGCTCAGCTTTATTTAGTTGAGGACAACACCAGGGAGGGGCACACAGACAGACTCCTTTAGTAGGCCTGAAAAGCCTATTGCATTTTTCAAAATGGTAATTTGGAGCAGAAGGTTGAAGCTCAGCTTTATTTAGTTGAGGGCAACACCAGGGAGGGGCAGAAGCCGTTAGTAGGCCCTAACCAAAGTTGAAGGCCAAATGCAGTTTAATTTCTGATACTATAGGCCGAAAGCCAGAAGGTGGAAGTTCCGATTTAGACAGTGGAGCACAATTTGAATTAGGGACTGCAGACAGACTTAGTAGGCTGTCCCCTGTGGACCATGCATCCACCACATTAACCCATTGCGCCGTAATGGACACGTAATCTTCCGTGGCCATGCCTACAGGTCCATGCGTCTGTTGTCAGGTGCACCTTTGTACTCACAGATTGCCAGAGTGCATGGACAATGCGGTCTTCTACATGCTGGTGGAGGGTTGGGATGGCTTTTCTCGCAAAAGAAGTGTCGACTGGTTAGCTTGTAGCGTGGTACAGCGTAGTCCATCATGGCCTTATTAATAGTAAATAAAATATATAACTAGGCTCTATGAACTTTTAAATAGGTTCCAGGGGTACACGGGCAGCATTGGTGTGGTCAGTGGAGGAGTATTGCAAGTAGGGGCTGCAGACAGGCTATCAAAGGCCTAAAATAACAAACAGTAGGCAGTCATGGCAGTTTTACATCGGTTACATGGATACACAGGCAGGCACTCCAGGCAGCATTGTGGTCAGTGGAGGAGTATTGCAAGTAGGGGCCGCAGACAGGCTATCAAAGGCCTAAAATAACAAACAATAGGCTCATTGCAGTTTTACAGCGGTTACATGGATAGACGGGCAGGCAGCTTGGTGGTGGTGAGTGGAGGAGTATTTAAAGTAGGGACCGCAGACAGGCTTCAAAGGCCTAACATAAGAAAATGGGCTGGCTGTAGGCACTTTATAATTGGTTCCAGGGGTACACGGGCAGCAGTGGTCTGGTCAGTGGAGGAGTATTTAAAGTAGGGACCGCAGACAGGCTTCAAAGGCCTAACATAAGAAAATGGGCTGGCTGTAGGCACTTTATAATTGGTTCCAGGGGTACACGGGCAGCAGTGGTCTGGTCAGTGGAGGAGTATTTAAAGTAGGGACCGCAGACAGGCTTCAAAGGCCTAACATAAGAAAATGGGCTGGCTGTAGGCACTTTATAATTGGTTCCAGGGGTACACGGGCAGCAGTGGTCTGGTCAGTGGAGGAGTATTTAAAGTAGGGACCGCACACAGGCTATCAAAGGCCTAAAATAACAAACAATAGGCTCATGGCAGTTTCACAGCGGTTACATGGATACACGGGCAGGCAGCTTGGTGGTGAGTGGAGGAGTATTTAAAGTAGGGACCGCACACAGGCTATCAAAGGCCTAAAATAACAAACAATAGGCTCATGGCAGTTTCACAGCGGTTACATGGATACACGGGCAGGCAGCTTGGTGGTGGTGAGTGGAGGAGTATTTAAAGTAGGGACCGCAGACAGGCTTCAAAGGCCTAACATAAGAAAATGGGCTGGCTGTAGGCACTTTATAATTGGTTCCAGGGGTACACGGGCAGCAGTGGTCTGGTCAGTGGAGGAGTATTTAAAGTAGGGACCGCAGACAGGCTTCAAAGGCCTAACATAAGAAAATGGGCTGGCTGTAGGCACTTTATAATTGGTTCCAGGGGTACACGGGCAGCAGTGGTCTGGTCAGTGGAGGAGTATTTAAAGTAGGGACCGCAGACAGGCTATCAAAGGCCTAACATAACAAACAATAGGCTCATGGCAGTTTCACAGCGGTTACATGGATACACGGGCAGGCAGCTTGGTGGTGAGTGGAGGAGTATTTAAAGTAGGGACCGCACACAGGCTATCAAAGGCCTAAAATAACAAACAATAGGCTCATGGCAGTTTCACAGCGGTTACATGGATACACGGGCAGGCAGCTTGGTGGTGAGTGGAGGAGTATTTAAAGTAGGGACCGCACACAGGCTATCAAAGGCCTAAAATAACAAACAATAGGCTCATGGCAGTTTCACAGCGGTTACATGGATACACGGGCAGGCAGCTTGGTGGTGGTGAGTGGAGGAGTATTTAAAGTAGGGACCGCAGACAGGCTTCAAAGGCCTAACATAAGAAAATGGGCTGGCTGTAGGCACTTTATAATTGGTTCCAGGGGTACACGGGCAGCAGTGGTCTGGTCAGTGGAGGAGTATTTAAAGTAGGGACCGCAGACAGGCTATCAAAGGCCTAACATAACAAACAATAGGCTCATGATGGCAGTTTCACAGCGGTTACATGGATACACGGGCAGGCAGCTTGGTGGTGAGTGGAGGAGTATTTAAAGTAGGGACCGCAGACAGGCTATCAAAGGCCTAACATAAGAAAATGGGCTGGCTGTAGGCACTTTATAATTGGTTCCAGGGGTACACGGGCAGCAGTGGTCTGGTCAGTGGAGGAGTATTTAAAGTAGGGACCGCAGACAGGCTATCAAAGGCCTAACATAACAAACAATAGGCTCATGATGGCAGTTTCACAGCGGTTACATGGATACACGGGCAGGCAGCTTGGTGGTGAGTGGAGGAGTATTTAAAGTAGGGACCGCAGACAGGCTATCAAAGGCCTAAAATAACAAACAATAGGCTCATGGCAGTTTCACAGCGGTTACATGGATACACGGGCAGGCAGCTTGGTGGTGGTGAGTGGAGGAGTATTTAAAGTAGGGACCGCAGACAGGCTTCAAAGGCCTAACATAAGAAAATGGGCTGGCTGTAGGCACTTTATAATTGGTTCCAGGGGTACACGGGCAGCAGTGGTCTGGTCAGTGGAGGAGTATTTAAAGTAGGGACCGCAGACAGGCTATCAAAGGCCTAAAATAACAAACAATAGGCTCATGGCAGTTTTACAGCGGTTACATGGATACACAGGCAGCTTGGTGGTGAGTGGAGGAGTATTTAAAGTAGGGACCGCAGACAGGCTATCAAAGGCCTAAAATAACAAACAATAGGCTCATGGCAGTTTCACAGCGGTTACATGGATACACGGGCAGGCAGCTTGGTGGTGGTGAGTGGAGGAGTATTTAAAGTAGGGACCGCAGAAAGGCTTCAAAGGCCTAACATAAGAAAATGGGCTGGCTGTAGGCACTTTATAATTGGTTCCAGGGGTACACGGGCAGCAGTGGTCTGGTCAGTGGAGGAGTATTTAAAGTAGGGACCGCAGACAGGCTTCAAAGGCCTAACATAAGAAAATGGGCTGGCTGTAGGCACTTTATAATTGGTTCCAGGGGTACACGGGCAGCAGTGGTCTGGTCAGTGGAGGAGTATTTAAAGTAGGGACCGCAGACAGGCTATCAAAGGCCTAACATAACAAACAATAGGCTCATGGCAGTTTCACAGCGGTTACATGGATACACGGGCAGGCAGCTTGGTGGTCAGTGGAGGAGTATTTAAAGTAGGGACCGCAGACAGGCTATCAAAGGCCTAAAATAACAAACAATAGGCTCATGGCAGTTTTACAGCGGTTACATGGATACACAGGCAGCTTGGTGGTGAGTGGAGGAGTAGTGCAAGGAGTGTCTGTCCCAGTACTCCCAAAATATAAATAG
The DNA here is from genome assembly GCF_051348905.1 of Ranitomeya variabilis. NCBI lineage: Eukaryota > Metazoa > Chordata > Amphibia > Anura > Dendrobatidae > Ranitomeya > Ranitomeya variabilis. Next base: position 892,084,213 of record NC_135233.1, read on the forward strand.
ATGTTAATGTCTCGCAAAACAACCAAAACAAAAAAAAAAGGTGGCATACTTAGGTACAGGGGTGGGCTCATCTACTGAGTTTCTGACATTGTAATTTGGCAGTAACTATTTAATGGTGCCAATATAGGACACAGACACAGACTACTTTAAGTTGCATCATAGATGTCTACAAATTTGTATTGTCAGTGCCAGACATTGAATGATGTCAGCGAATAGACTAAAGATTGGTGGAGCTGTGCGACATAATTTTGCACGTGGTAGAGCACATTTTGAGCTGGGGTAGGGGGGAACTCTCTTGAGGCCGGCGGGACCGCCCCAGGGCCCCTCATGTTACAACGGTGTGTCTGACGTTGGGTGCGCACCACCACCGCCAGAGACACTACATTGTACTATGAGGGACCCAGTAGCAATGCCGTCAACCAAAAGCGAGCACACCCACCTCTTCAGACAAACAGCAGTCTCACGGGTGCTTGCGCCAAGTCGCGATACCACGGCCCCGTGTGGGGAGTTTTGCCATTTAGGGAGGTGTAAACATGTCGTATGCTGTACAATCAGCTGCAGCAAATTAGACATTAGAAAAGTAATTCACAGGCAAGAGCTTTTCATAGGAAAGCTAGGTGTCGGCCGGGCAAGGTGGGGCAAAAGATTTCGAAATCCAGTTGTGGTTCATTTTAATGAATGTTAGATCGTCAACATTTTGGGTAGCCAGACGAGTCCTTTTTTCGGTTAATATTGAACCTGCAGCACTGAATACTCTTTCTGATAGGACACTTGCTGCCGGGCAAGCAAGCTCCTGCAATGCATATTCTGCCAATTCTGGCCAGGTGTCTAATTTGGAGGCCCAGTAATCAAATGGGAATGACGGTTGAGGGAGAACATCGATAAGGGATGAAAAATAGTTAGTAACCATACTGGACAAATGTTGTCTCCTGTCACTTTCAATTGATGCAGCAGTACCTGTCCTGTCTGCGGTCATAGCAAAATCACTCCACAACCTGGTCAGAAAACCCCTCTGTCCAACGCCACTTCTGATGTGTGCACCCCTAACACTCCTAGTCTGCTGCCCCCTGGAGCTTGTGTGAGAACGATCACGTGCGCTGTGTGCTGGGAATGCCTGAAGCAAACGGTCAACAAGAGTTGATTGTTTGGTTGCTAATATTAGTTCCAAGTTCTCATGTGGCATAATATTTTGCAATTTGCCTTTATAGCGTGGATCAAGGAGGCAGGCCAACCAGTAATCGTCATCGTTCATCATTTTCGTAATGCGTGTGTCCCTTTTTAGGATACGTAAGGCATAATCCGCCATGTGGGCCAAAGTTCCAGTTGTCAAATCTCCGGTTGTGATTGGTTGAGGGGCAGTTGCAGGCAAATCTACGTCACTTGTGTCCCTCAAAAAACCAGAACCCGGCCGTGACACGCAACCAATTTCCTGTGCCCCCGTGAAAGTTTCCGCATTAAAAATATACTCATCCCCATCATCCTCCTCGTCCTCCACCTCCTCTTCGCCCGCTACCTCGTCCTGTACACTGCCCTGACCAGACAATGGCTGACTGTCATCAAGGCTTCCCTCTTCCTCTGGTGCAGACGCCTGCTCCTTTATGTGCGTCAAACTTTGCATCAGCAGACGCATTAGGGGGATGCTCATGCTTATTACGGCGTTGTCTGCACTAACCAGCCGTGTGCATTCCTCAAAACACTGAAGGACTTGACACATGTCTTGTATCTTCGACCACTGCACACCTGACAACTCCATGTCTGCCATCCTACTGCCTGCCCGTGTATCCTCCCACAAATAAATAACAGCACGCCTCTGTTCGCACAGTCTCTGAAGCATGTGCAGTGTTGAGTTCCACCTTGTTGCAACGTCTATGATTAGGCGATGCTGGGGAAGGTTCAAAGACCGCTGATAGGTCTGCATACGGCTGGCGTGTACAGGCGAACGTCGGATATGTGAGCAAAGTGCACGCACTTTGAGGAGCAGGTCGGAGAACCCAGGATAAGTTTTCAATAAGCACTGCACCACCAGGTTTAAGGTGTGAGCCAGGCAAGGAATGTGTTTCAGTTGGGAAAGGGAGATGGCAGCCATGAAATTCCTTCCGTTATCACTCACTACCTTGCCTGCCTCAAGATCTACTGTGCCCAGCCACGACTGCGTTTCTTGTTGCAAGAACTCGGACAGAACTTCCGCGGTGTGTCTGTTGTCGCCCAAACACTTCATAGCCAATACAGCCTGCTGACGCTTGGCAGTAGCTGGCCCATAATGGGACAACTGGTGTGCAACAGTGTCATCTGCCGATGGAGTGGTTGGCCGACTGCGTTCTGTGGAAGAGCTGTAGCTTCTGCAGGAGGACGAGGAGGAGGAGGAGGGGGTGCGAACGCCTACAGCCAACTGTTTCCTAGACCGTGGGCTAGGCACAACTGTCCCTAAATTGATGTCGCCTGTGGACCCTGCATCCACCACATTCACCCAGTGTGCCGTGATGGACACATAACGTCCCTGGCCATGCCTACTGGTCCATGCATCTGTAGTCAGGTGCACCTTTGTACTCACAGATTGCCTAAGTGCATGGACGATGCGCTGTTTAACATGCTGGTGCAGGGCTGGGATGGCTTTTCTGGAAAAAAAGTGTCGACTAGGTAGCTCGTATCGTGGTTCAGCGTACTCCATCAGGGCTTTAAAAGCTTCGCTTTCAACTAAACGGTAGGGCATCATCTCTAACGAGATTAGTCTAGCTATGTGGGCGTTAAAACCCTGTGTACGCGGATGCGAGGATAAGTACTTCCTTTTTCTAACCAGAGTCTCATGTAGGGTGAGCTGGACTGGAGAGCAGGAGATCGTGGAACTTTCGGGTGTGCCGGTGTACATGGCAGACTGAGAGACGGTTGGAGACGGTATTGTTTCCGCCGGTGCCCTAGATGCAATATTTCCTCCTACTAAACTGGTGATTCCCTGACCCTGACTGCTTTTGGCTGGCAAAGAAACCTGCACAGATACTGCCGGTGGTGCGGAAAATGGTGGCCTTACAGTGACGGAAGGGATGTTGCGTTGCTGACTAGCTTCATTGGCCGAGGGTGCTACAACCTTAAGGGACGTTTGGTAGTTAGTCCAGGCTTGAAAATGCATGGTGGTTAAGTGTCTATGCATGCAACTAGTATTTAGACTTTTCAGATTCTGACCTCTGCTTAAGCTAGTTGAACATTTTTGACAGATGACTTTGCGCTGATCAGTTGGATGTTGTTTAAAAAAATGCCAGACTGCACTCTTCCTAGACTCGGATCCCTTTTCAGGGATTGCAGACTGAGCTTTAACCGGATGGCCACGCTGTCCTCCAACAGGTTTTGGCTTTGACACGCGTTTTGGGCCAGATACGGGCCCGGCAGATGGAACCTGTTGCGATGTTGATGCCTGCTGCGGCCCCTCCTCCACCTCCGCTTCTGAACTACTGCCGCCTGCACCCTGTTCCCCCAATGGCTGCCAATCGGGGTCAATAACTGGGTCATCTATTACCTCCTCTTCGAGCTCGTGTGCAACTTCGTCTGTGTCACTGTGTCGGTCGGTGGTATAGCGTTCGTGGCGGGGCAACATAGTCTCATCAGGGTCTGATTGTGGATCTGTACCCTGAGAGGGCAATGTGGTGGTCTGAGTCAAAGGAGCAGCATAGTACTCTGGCTGTGGCTGTGCATCAGTGCACTCCATGTCAGAATCTACTTGTAATGGGCATGGCCTGTTAAATGTTTCACTTTCTAAGCCAGGGACGGTATGTGTAAAGAGCTCCATGGAGTGACCCGTTGTGTCGCCTGCTGCATCCTTCTCTCTTGTTGTAGTTTTTGCTGAGGAGGACAAGGAAGCGACTTGTCCCTGACCGTGAACATCCACAAGCGACGCGCTGCTTTTACATTTACCAGTTTCGGAAGAGGAGGCAAAAGAGCTAGAGGCTGAGTCTGCAATGTAAGCCAAAACTTGCTGTTGCTGCTCAGCCTTTAAAAGCGGTTTTCCTACTCCCAGAAAAGAGAGCGTTCGAGGCCTTGTGTAGCCTGACGACGAAACTGGCTCCACAGCTCCAGACTTAGGTGGAATATTTTTATCCCCACGACCACCTGATGCTCCACTACCACTACCATCATTACCAGCTGACAATGAACGCCCACGACGACCTCTTGCACCAGACTTCCTCATTGTTTAAAAATCGTAACCAAACTAACTTTATTTGTTGCTGTCAAACAACTTACACGGTGAGCTATAACTTCAGTATGATTTCAATATCCCTTAACAGGTTGGTGAGACCACAAGGAAAATCAGGCACAATGTTACACACTCTGTTTTCTGTGACACCAAATCACAGAGATGACACACACGCAGGACTGTCACTCAAGCACTAATGTCAATATTAATCTCCCACCTAATTTATTTTTTTTTTTTTCTCTGTGAGACTTTAGAAACCAAATAATATTTAAAAAAAAAACAAAAAAACAAGGCTTTCTATGGCCCACTGAATGAGAGATGGCACGCACAGGAGTGGCACACAAGCCCTGACTGAGGCCAATATTTTTCTCCCACTGATTGATGTAGTGTTTTTGTGTTGAGGTTGATTTTAAAACACAAATGAAGGAAAAAAATAAAAAGGCTTTCTATGGCCCACAATTAGAGAGAGAGGTGGCACACCCAGGAGTCAAGACTGGCACACAAGCTGAAATGGCAATATTACTCTCCCACTGTTTTTTTATGTATTTTTTTTTTATTTTCAGGGAGACTTTAGAAACCAAATAATATTAAAAAAACCAAAAAATAAATAGGCTTTCTATGGCCCACTGAATGAAAGGGAGAGAGGTGGCACACCCAGGAGTCAAGACTGGCACACAAGCTGAAAGGGCAATATTACTCTCCCACTGTTTTTTTATGTATTTTTTTTTTTTATTTTCAGGGAGACTTTAGAAACCAAATAATATTAAAAAAACCAAAAAATAAATAGGCTTTCTATGGCCCACAATTAGAGAGAGAGGTGGCACACCCAGGAGTCAAGACTGGCACACAAGCTGAAATGGCAATATTACTCTCCCACTGTTTTTTTATGTTTTTTTTTTTTATTTTCAGGGAGACTTTAGAAACCAAATAATATTAAAAAAAAACAAAAAAACAAGGCTTTCTATGGCCCACTGAATGAGAGGGAGAGAGGTGGCACACCCAGGAGTCAAGACTGGCACACAAGCTGAAATGGTAATATTACTCTCCCACTGTTTTTTTATGTATTTTTTTTTTTTATTTTCAGGGAGACTTTAGAAACCAAATAATATTAAAAAAACCAAAAAATAAATAGGCTTTCTATGGCCCACTGAATGAAAGGGAGAGAGGTGGCACACCCAGGAGTCAAGACTGGCACACAAGCTGAAAGGGCAATATTACTCTCCCACTGTTTTTTTATGTATTTTTTTTTTTTATTTTCAGGGAGACTTTAGAAACCAAATAATATTAAAAAAACCAAAAAATAAATAGGCTTTCTATGGCCCACTGAATGAAAGGGAGAGAGGTGGCACACCCAGGAGTCAAGACTGGCACACAAGCTGAAAGGGCAATATTACTCTCCCACTGTTTTTTTATGTATTTTTTTTTTTTATTTTCAGGGAGACTTTAGAAACCAAATAATATTAAAAAAACCAAAAAATAAATAGGCTTTCTATGGCCCACAATTAGAGAGAGAGGTGGCACACCCAGGAGTCAAGACTGGCACACAAGCTGAAATGGCAATATTACTCTCCCACTGTTTTTTTATGTTTTTTTTTTTTATTTTCAGGGAGACTTTAGAAACCAAATAATATTAAAAAAAAAACAAAAAAACAAGGCTTTCTATGGCCCACTGAATGAGAGGGAGAGAGGTGGCACACCCAGGAGTCAAGACTGGCACACAAGCTGAAATGGCAATATTACTCTCCCACTGTTTTTTTATGTATTTTTTTTTTTTATTTTCAGGGAGACTTTAGAAACCAAATAATATTAAAAAAACCAAAAAATAAATAGGCTTTCTATGGCCCACTGAATGAAAGGGAGAGAGGTGGCACACCCAGGAGTCAAGACTGGCACACAAGCTGAAAGGGCAATATTACTCTCCCACTGTTTTTTTATGTTTTTTTTTTTTTTTCAGGGAGACTTTAGAAACCAAATAATATTAAAAAAAAAAAAAAAAAAAAAAATAGGCTTGCTATAGCCCACTGAATGAGAGATAGCACACACAGCAGTGGCACACAAGCCCTGACTGAGGCCAATATTTTTCTCCCACTGATTGATGTAGTGTTTTTGTGTTGAGGTAGATTTTAGAACACAAATCACGGAAAAAATAAATAGGCTTTCTATGGCCCACTGAATGAAAGGGAGAGAGGTGGCACACCCAGGAGTCAAGACTGGCACACAAGCTGAAAGGGCAATATTACTCTCCCACTGTTTTTTTATGTATTTTTTGTTTTTTCAGGGAGACTTTAGAAACCCAATAATATTTAAAAAAAAAAATAAATAGGCTTTCTATGGCCCACTGAATGAGAGGGAGAGAGGTGGCACACCCAGGAGTCAAGACTGGCACACAAGCTGAAAGGGCAATATTATTCTCCCACTGTTTTTTTAGGTTTTTTTTTTTTTTTTCAGGGAGAATTAGAAACCAAATAATATTAAAAAAAAAAAAAAAAAATAGGCTTGCTATAGCCCACTGAATGAGAGATAGCACACACAGCAGTGGCACACAAGCCCTGACTGAGGCCAATATTTTTCTCCCACTGATTGATGTACTGTTTTTGTGTTGAGGTAGATTTTAGAACACAAATCACGGAAAAAATAAATAGGCTTTCTATGGCCCACTCAGTGAGAGATGGCACACACAGGGATGGCACTGTAGCAGAAATGCCAATCTTAATCTCCCACAAAAAAAACAAACAAAAAAAAAAAAAAAACTGTCCTACAATTACTATCTCCCTGCAGTAATGTAAGCCAGGTATGGCAGGCAGCAATAGGAGTGGACTGATGCACAAATTAAATAAAAAGTGTGGAAAAACAGAAAAGATAGCTGTGCAGAAAGGAAGGAACAAGAGGATATGTGCTTTGAAAAAAGCAGTTGGTTTCCACAGTGGCGTACACACAGCAATACAGCTATCACGGAGCCTTCTAGGGCAGCCCAATGAGCTACAGCGCTGAGGGGAAAAAAAAAAAAAAATAGCTTCCACAGTCCCTGCACACCGAAGGTGGTGTTGGACAGTGGAAATCGCTGCAGCACAAGCGGTTTGGTGGTTAGTGGACCCTGCCTAACGCTCTCCCTGCTTCTGATGAAGCGGCAGCAACCTGTCCCTAAGCTCAGATCAGCAGCAGTAAGATGGCGGTCGGCGGGAACGCCCCTTTATAGCCCCTGTGACGCCGCAGACAGCAAGCCAATCACTGCAATGCCCTTCTCTAAGATGGTGGGGACCAGGATCTATGTCATCACGCTGCCCACACTCTGCGTTCACCTTCATTGGCTGAGAAATGGCGCTTTTCGCGTCATTGAAACGCGACTTTGGCGCGAAAGTCGCGTACCGCATGGCCGACAAGCACAGGGGTCGGATCGGGTTTCATGAGACGCCGACTTAGCCAAAAGTCGGCGACTTTTGAAAATGATCGACCCGTTTCGCTCAACCCTACAGCTGCAGACATGAATGTTCAGACTCTGACTTCTAGTGTGGATCATCTTACTGCACGGGTGCAAAGTATTCAGGATTTTGTTATTCATAGCCCTATGTCAGAACCAAAGATACCCATTCCTGAGTTGTTTTCTGGAGATAGATCTAGGTTTCGAAATTTTAAGAATAATTGTAAGTTATTTCTATCTCTGAGACCTCGTTTCTCTGGTGATTCCGCTCAGCAAGTTAAGATTGTTATCTCCTTGTTGCGTGGCGACCCTCAGGATTGGGCTTTCTCTCTGGCACCAAGAGATCCTGCATTGCTTAATGTAGATGCATTTTTTCTGGCTCTTGGACTGCTTTATGAGGAGCCTAATCTTGAGAATCAGGCAGAAAAAGCTTTGCTGGCTATCTCCCAAGGTCAGGATGAACCAGAGGTGTATTGTCAAAAATTTCGGAAATGGTCGGTGCTTACTCAATGGAATGAGTGTGCCCTGGCTGCAAATTTCAGAGAAGGTCTTTCTGAGGCCGTTAAGAATGTTATGGTGGGGTTTCCCACCCCTACAAGTCTGAGTGATTCTATGGCTTTAGCCATTCAGGTTGATCGGCGTTTGCGGGAGCGCAAATCTGCTCATCCTTTGGCGGTATTTTCTGAACAGAGACCTGAGTCTATGCAATGTGACCGAACTCTGACCTGAATTGAGCGACAAAGTCATAGACGTCAAAATGGTTTGTGCTTTTACTGTGGTGATTCTACTCATGTTATCTCAGCATGCTCTAAACGCTTAAAAAAAATCGCTAAACCTGTCACCTTTGGTACTATACAGCCTAAATTTATTTTGTCTGTTACTTTGATTTGTTCTTTGTCGTCCTACTCGGTTATGGCTTTTGTGGATTCGGGTGCTGCCCTGAATCTGATGGATTTGTCGTTTGCCAGGTGCTGTGGTTTTGTCCTGGAGCCTTTGGAATTTCCTATTCCTCTGAGGGGAATTGATGCTACGCCATTGGCTGAGAATAAGCCTCAGTATTGGACGCAAATGACCATGTGCATGACTCCCGTACATCAGGAGGTGATTCGCTTTCTTGTTCTGCATAATTTGCATGATGTTGTCGTTTTGGGTCTGCCATGGCTGCAGGCTCATAATCCAGTTTTAGATTGGAAAGCTATGTCTGTGTCAAGTTGGGGTTGTCAGGGAATTCATGGCGATACTCCGTTGGTGTCTATTGCGTCTTCCACTCCTTCTGAGGTCCCTGAGTTTTTGTCTGACTACCAGGATGTATTTGATGAGCCCAGGTCCAGTGCCCTGCCCCCTCATAGGGATTGTGACTGTGCTATAAATTTAATTCCTGGTAGTAAATTCCCTAAGGGACGACTTTTTAATTTGTCTATACCAGAGCATGCCGCGATGCGGAGTTATATAAAGGAGTCTTTGGAGAAGGGACATATTCACCCATCCTTTTCCCCTCTTGGTGCAGGATTCTTTTTTGTGGCCAAGAAGGACGGTTCTTTGAGACCTTGTATAGATTATCGTCTTCTGAATAAAATCACAGTCAAATTTCAGTATCCTTTGCCACTATTGTCTGATTTGTTTGCTCGGATTAAGGGGTCCAGTTGGTTCACCAAGATAGATCTCCGTGGTGCGTATAATCTTGTGCGCATTAAGCAGGGAGATGAATGGAAAACAGCATTTAATACGCCCGAAGGCCATTTTGAGTACTTAGTGATGCCTTTTGGACTCTCTAATGCTCCTTCTGTGTTTCAGTCCTTCATGCATGACATCTTCCGAGAATATCTGGATAAATTTATGATTGTTTATCTGGATGACATTTTGGTCTTTTCTGATGATTGGGAGTCCCATGTGAAGCAGGTCAGGATGGTGTTTCAGGTCCTGCGTGCTAATGCTTTATTTGTGAAGGGCTCAAAATGCCTCTTCGGAGTACAGAAAGTCTCCTTTTTGGGTTTTATTTTTTCTCCTTCTACTGTGGAGATGGACCCAGTCAAGGTCCAGGCTATTCATGACTGGACTCAGCCCACATCTTTTAAGAGTCTTCAGAAGTTCTTGGGTTTTGCTAATTTTTACCGTCGTTTCATCGCTAATTTTTCTAGCGTGGTTAAACCTTTGACGGATTTGACCAAGAAGGGTTCTGATGTGACTAATTGGTCTCCTGTGGCCGTGGAGGCCTTTCGGGAGCTGAAGCACCGGTTTTCTTCAGCTCCAGTCTTATGTCAGCCAGATGTCTCTCTCCCCTTCCAGGTCGAGGTTGATGCTTCTGAGATTGGAGCAGGGGCTGTTTTGTCGCAGAGAAGCTCTGATGGCTCTGTGATGAAGCCATGTGCTTTCTTTTCAAGAAAATTTTCGCCTGCCGAGCGGAATTATGATGTTGGTAATCGGGAGTTGTTGGCTATGAAGTGGGCATTTGAGGAGTGGCGACATTGGCTCGAAGGAGCTAAACATCGTGTGGTGGTCTTGACTGATCACAAAAATCTGATTTACCTCGAATCTGCCAAGCGCCTGAATCCTAGACAGGCTCGTTGGTCGTTGTTTTTCTCCAGTTTCAACTTCATGGTCTCATACCTGCCTGGTTCAAAGAACGTGAAAGCTGATGCACTTTCTAGGAGTTTTGTGCCTGACTCTCCGGGAGTTTCTGAGCCGGCTGGTATTCTCAGAGAGGGAGTGATTTTGTCTGCCATTTCCCCAGATTTGCGACGAGTGCTGCAGAAATTTCAGGCGGATAGACCTGACCGTTGTCCACCAGAGAGACTGTTTGTCCCGGATAAATGGACCAGCAGAGTTATTTCCGAGGTTCATTCTTCGGTGTTGGCGGGTCATCCTGGGATTTTTGGTACCAGAGATTTGGTGGCTAGGTCCTTCTGGTGGCCTTCCTTGTCGCGGGATGTGCGTTCCTTTGTGCAGTCTTGTGGGATTTGTGCTCGGGCTAAGCCTTGCTGTTCTCGTGCCAGCGGTTTGCTTTTGCCTTTGCCTGTTCCGAAAAGGCCTTGGACGCACATTTCCATGGATTTTATTTCGGATCTTCCAGTATCTCAGAAAATGTCTGTCATCTGGGTGGTGTGTGATCGTTTTTCCAAGATGGTCCATTTGGTGCCCTTGCCTAAGTTGCCTTCTTCCTCCGATTTGGTTCCTCTATTTTTTCAGAATGTGGTTCGCTTGCACGGCATTCCTGAAAATATTGTGTCTGATAGAGGATCCCAGTTTGTGTCCAGGTTTTGGCGGACTTTTTGTGCTAAGATGGGCATTGATTTGTCTTTTTCGTCGGCCTTCCATCCTCAGACTAATGGCCAAACCGAGCGAACTAATCAGATGTTGGAAACTTATTTGAGATGTGTTGTTTCTGCTGATCAGGATGATTGGGTGACTTTTTTGCCATTGGCCGAGTTTGCCCTTAATAATCGGGCTAGTTCTGCTACTTTGGTTTCGCCTTTTTTCTGCAATTCTGGTTTCCATCCTCGTTTTTCCTCGGGTCAGGTTGAGCCTTCTGACTGTCCTGGGGTGGATTCTGTGGTGGATAGGTTGCAGCAGATTTGGAACCATGTGGTGGACAATTTGAGGTTGTCACAGGAGAGGGCTCAGCGCTTTGCCAACCGCCGCCGCGGTGTGGGTCCCCGACTTCGTGTTGGGGATTTGGTGTGGCTGTCTTCTCCTATGAAGGTCTCCTCTCCTAAATTCAAGCCTCGCTTCATTGGTCCTTATAAGATCTTGGAAATCTGTTGTGAAATTGGATTCTGGGCTCCCCCGGTGGCCACTGGTGGAATTGAACTTGTGTGCATCATCCTCTCTGTTCACCTGTTCCCATCAGGATGTGGGAGTCTCTATATAACCTTGCTCCTCTGTCAGTTTCATGCCGGTCAACAATGTAATCAGAAGCCTTTCTTTGCATGTTCCTGCTACTAGACAACTCCCAGCTAAGTTGGACTTTCGTCCTTGTTTGTTTTTGCATTTTGTTCCAGTTCACAGCTGCTGTTTCGTTACTGTGTCTGGAAAGCTCTTGTGATCTGAAATTGCCACTCTGGTGTTATGAGTTAATACTAGAGTCTTAAAGTAATTTCTGGATGGTGTTTTGATAGGGTTTTCAGCTGACCATGAAAGTGCCCTTTCTGTCTTCCTGCTATCTAGTAAGCGGACCTCGATTTTGCTAAACCTATTTTCATACTACGTTTGTCATTTCATCTAAAATCACCGCCAATATATGTGGGGGCCTCTGTCCGCCTTTTGGGGAAATTTCTCTAGAGGTGAGCCAGGACTGTATTTTCCTCTGCTAGGATTAGTTAGTCCTCCGGCTGGCGCTGGGCGTCTAGGGATAAAACGTAGGCACGCTACCCGGCCACTGTTAATTGTGCGGCAGGTTTAGTTCATGGTCAGTTTAGATTCCATCTTCCAAGAGCTAGTTCTTATATATGCTGGGCTATGTTCTCTCGCCATTGAGAATCATGACAGAAATCCTTAACCCGGTGTCTTTTCGTTTGGATCTCCCAGCATCGTTTGCCATTCATAATGTGTTCCATAGGTCTTTGTTGCGGAGGTATGTGGTACCTGTGGTTCCTTCTGTTGAGCCTCCTGCTCCGGTGCTGGTCGAGGGCGAATTGGAGTACGTGGTGGAGAAGATTTTGGATTCTCGTATCTCTAGACGGAGGCTTCAGTATTTGGTTAAGTGGAAGGGCTATGGTCAGGAGGATAATTCCTGGGTTGTCGCCTCTGATGTTCATGCGGCCGATTTGGTTCGTGCCTTCCACGCGGCTCATCCTGATCGCCCTGGGGGTCTTGATGAGGGTTCGGTGACCCCTCCTCAAGGGGGGGGGGTACTGTTGTGAACTCTATTTTTGGGCTCCCTCTAGTGGTCACAAGCGGTACTGTGTAGTGTTGTCTTTCTGCAGGTTGGCTGCATCAGCTGGTTCGTTATCCTTGGCTGGTTTCCTATTTAGCTCACCTGGATACTCAGTTCCTTGCCTGCTATCAATGTATTCAGTGCTCTTCAGATTCCTTGTGACTACCTTGCTCCCAGTCTCTCCAAGACAAGCTAAGTTTTTGTTTGTTCATTTTTTGATTATCAGCATTCATCATGTTTCTTGTCCAGCTTGCTAAAATGTGATTTCCTCGCTTGCTGGTTGCTCTAGGGGACTGAGTTTCTCCCCCCACACCGTTAGTTGGTGCGGGGGTTCTTGAAATCTCAGAGTGGATATTTTGTAAGGGTTTTTTACTGACCGCATAGATTCCCTTTTCTATTTTCTGCTATCTAGTATTAGTGGGCCTCATTTGCTGAATCTGCTTTCCCCCCTGTGTATGTGCCTTCCTCTTACCTCACCGTTATTATCTGTTGGGGGCTTCTATATCTTTGGGGATTATTTATCTGGAGGCAAGAGAGGTCTTTCTTTCTCTCTAGGGGTAGTTAGTTCCTCAGGCTGGCTCGAGACGTCTAGGATTTTTTAGGCACGTTCACCGGCTACTTCTAGTGTGTTTGGATAGGTTCAGATTTGCGGTCAGTCCAGTTTGCCACCTCCCTAGAACTTGTCCTATGTTTGTTACTTAGCTGGAGTAATTTGTGATCCTCAACCACTAAGGATCATAACAACAAATCTGGCCTTTATGGAAGAGTAGCAAGAAGAAAGCCATTTCTCAAAGATATCCATAAAAAGTGTTGTTTAAAGTTTGCAACAGGCCGCCTGGGAGACACACCAAACATGTGCAAGAAGGTGCTCTGGTCAGATGAAACCAAAATCAAACGTTTTGGCAACGATATGTTTGGCGTAAAGGCAACACAGCTCATCACCCTGAACACACCATCCCCTCTGTCAAACATGGTGGTGGCAGCATCATGGTTTGGGCCTGCTTTTCCTCAGCAGGGACAGGGAAGATGGTTAAATAGATGGGAAGATGGATGGAGCCAAATACAGGACCATTCTTGAAGAAAACCTGTTGGAGTCTGCAAAAGACCTGAGACTGGGACAGAGTATTGTCTTCCAACAAGGCAATGATCCCAAACATAAAGCAAAATCTACAATGGAATGGTTCACAAATATACGTATCTAGGTGTTAGAATGGCCAATTCAAAGTCCAGATATTCAATCCAATCAAGAATCTGTGGAAAGAGCTGAAAACTGCTGTTCACAAACGATCTCCATCAAACCTCACTGAGCTTGAACTGTTTGCCAAGGAAGAATGGGCAAGAATTTCAGTCTCTCGATGTACAAAACTGATAGAGACATACTCCAAGTGACTTGCAGCTGTAATCACATCAAAAGGTGGCGCAACAAAGTATTAAACGGAATTTGTCACCCCAAATTTGGCTTATAAACTAAGGCCACCGGCATCAGAAGCTTATCTGCAGCATTCTGTAATGCTGTAGATAAGCCCCAGATGTATCCTGAAAGATAAGAAAAACAGGTTATATTATACTCACCCAGGGGCAGTCCCGCTGCGGTCTGGTCCGATGGGCGTCGCGGTCCTTGTTCGGCGCCGGGTTCATACAATGAAGTCCTCTTCTTGTCTTCCTGCCTTGACTCCTGCGCAGGCGTACTTTGTCTGCCCTGTTGAGGGCAGAGCACAGTACTGCAGTGCGCAGGCGACAGGCCTCTCTGACCTTTCCTGGCACTTGCGCACTGCAGGAGCCGCGGCAGGAAGAAAAGAAGAGAACGACATCAGATGAAGATGGGAGGCGCCGGACCCAAACCGTGACTCCCATCGGACCCGAACCACAGCGGGACCGCCCAAGGGTGAGTATAACCTGTTTTTCTTATCTTTCAGGATACATTGGGGGCTTATCTACAGCATTACAGAATGCTGTAGATAAGCCTCAGATGCCGGTGGCCTTACTTTATAGGCTAATTTTAGGGTGACAGATTTCATTTAACTTAAAGGGGCCGAATAATATTGCACACCTCACTTTTCAGTTTTTGAATTTCCATAAAAATTTAAAATAACGAATAAATTTCGTTCAACTTCTCAATTGTGTTCCACTTGTTGATTCTTCACCAAAAATTTACATTTGGTATCTTTATGTTTGAAGCATGATATGTGGGAAAAGGTTGAAAAGTTCCAGGGAGCCGAATACTTTCGCAAAGCACAAGTACAAGTGCTTCTCAATAAATTAGAATATCATCAAAAAGTTAATTTATTTCAGTTCTTCAATACAAAAAGTCAGACTCATATTATATAGAGTCATTACAGAGTGATCTATTCCTAGTATTTATTTCTGCTTATGTTGATGATTATGCTTACAGCCAATGAAAACCCAAAAGTCATTATCTCAGTAGATTAGAATAATTAACAAAAACACCTGCAAAGGCTTCCTAAGCATTTTAAAAGGTCCCTTAGTCTGTTTCAGTAGGCTCCACAATCATGGGGAAGACTTCTGACTTGACAGATGTCCAGAAGGCAGTCATTGACACACTCCACAAGGAGGGTAAGCCACAAAAGATCATTGCTAAAGAAGCTGGTTGGTCACAGAGTGCTGTATCCAAGCATATTAATGAAAACTTGAGTGGAAGGAAAAGGTATGGTAGAAAAAGATGCACAAACAACAAACATTGAAAGGATTGTTAAGAAAAAGCCATTCAAAAATTTGTGGGAGATTCACAAGAAGTGGACTGCTGCTGGAGTCATTGCTTCAAGAGCCACCACACACAGACGTATCCATGACATAGTAGCATAGTTTTTAAGGTTGATGGAAGACTTTAAGTCCATCTAGTTCAACCCATAGCCTAACCTAACTTGCCCTAACATGTTGATCCAGAGGAAGGCAAAAAAACCCATGTGGCAAACAGTAAGCTCCACATTGGGGAAAAAATTCCTTCCCGACTCCAAATACGGCAATCAGACTAGTTCCCTGGATCAACGCCCTATCAAGGAATCTAGTATATATAACCTGTAACATTATACTTTTCAAGAAAGGCATCCAGTCCCCTCTTAAATTTAAGTAATGAATCACTCATTACAACATCATACGGCAGAGAGTTCCATAGTCTCACTGCTCTTACAGTAAAGAATCCGCGTCTGTGATTATGATTAACCCCTTCCCGACCCATGACGCCTATGCGGCGTCATGGAATGATCACATCCCTGCAGATCGGGTGAAAGGGTTAATTCCTATTTTACCCGATCTGCAGGGAGAGGGGGAGTTGTACTTCAGCCTAGGGGGGGTGGCTTTGCCCCCACGTGGCTACGATCGCTCTGATTGGCTGTTGCACTTTCAACAGCCAATCAGAGCAATTTGCAATATTTCACCTATGAAAATGGTGAAATATTGCAATCCAGCCATGGCCGATGCTGCAATAGCATCTGCCATGGCTGGAAATCATGTTCTGGCCCCCCCCACCGCCCCCGATCTCCTCCCCAGTCCTCCGTTCTGTCCGGTACCCCCCTCCGTCCCCCTGTCCGCTCCCCCGTGCTCCTGTCCGCTCCCCCGTGCTCCTGTCCGCTCCCCCGTGCTCCTGTCCGCTCCCCCCGTCCTCCGATCCCCGCCCCTGTGCTCCGATCCACCCCCCCCACCACCCCCTCATACTTACCGATCCTCCCGAAGTCGGTCCGTCTTCTCCCTGGGCGCCGCCATCTTCCAAGATGGCGGACGCATGCTCAGTGCGCCCGCCGAATCTGCAAGCTGGCAGATTCGTTACAAGTACATTTTGATCGCTGTGGTAGGTTCTACCACAGCGATCAAAATAAAAAAATAATAAATAAACCCCCCCCTTTATCACCCCCATAGGTAGGGACAATAATAAAATAAAGAAAATATTTTTTTTTCTTTTTCCACTAGGGTTAGGGTTAGAACTAGGGTTAGAACTAGGGGTAGGGTTAGGGTTACGGGTAGGGTTAGGGTTAGGGGTAGGGTTATGGCATGTGCACACAGAGCGGATCGGCCGCGGATCCGCAGCGGATCGGTCGCGGATCCGCAGCGGATCGGCAGCGGATCCGCAGCGGATCGGCAGCGGATCGGCCGCGGATCCCCAGCGGATCTGCAGCGGATTGGCCGCGGATCTGCAGCGGATTGGCCGCGGATCTGCAGCGGATTGGCCGCGGATCCGCAGCGGATTGGCCGCTGCAAATTCGAAGCAGTTTTCCATCAGGTTTACAGTACCATGTACACCTAAGGAAAACCAAATCCGCTGTGCCCATGGTGCGGAAAATTCCGTGCAGAAACGCTGCATTGTATTTTCCGCAGCATGCCAATTCTTTGTGCGAATTCCGCAGCGTTTTACACCTGTTCCTCAATAGGAATCCGCAGGTGAAATCCGCACAAAAAAACACTGGAAATCTGCTGTAAATCCGCAGGCAAAACGCAGTGCCTTTTACCTGCAGATTTTTCAAAAATCGTGCGGAAAAATCTCACACGAATCCGCAACGTGGGCACATAGCCTTAGGGTTAGGGTTGGAATTAGAGTTAGGGTTGGAATTAGGGCTAGGGTTTGAAATAGGGTTAAGATTAGGCTTGTGGTTAGGGTTACGGATAGGGTTAGGGGTGTGTTGGGGTTACAGTTGTGGTTAGGGTTGGGATTAGGGTTACGGTTGGGATTAGGGTTAGGATTAGGGTTGGAATTAGGGTTACGGTTGTGTTGCGGTTAGGGTTGTGGTTAGGGGTGTGTTGGGGTTAGGGTTGTGATTAGGGTTATGGCTACAGTTGGGATTAGGATTAGGGGTGTGTTGGGGTTAGTGTTGAAGTTAGAATTGAGGGGTTTCCACTGTTTAGGCACATCAGGGGTCTCCAAACGCAACATGGCGCCACCATTGATTCCAGCCAATGTTGCGTTCAAAAAGTCAAATGGTGCTCCCGCCCTTCCAAGCCCCGACGTGCACCCAAACAGTGGTTTACCCCCACATTTGGGGTACCAGCGTACTCAGGACAAACTGGGCAACAACTGTTGGGGTCCAATTTCTCCTGTTACCCTTGTGAAAATAAAAAATTGCTTGCTAAAACCTCTTTTTTGAGGAAAGAAAAATGATTTTTTATTTTCACGGCTCTGCGTTGTAAACTTCTGTGAAGCACTTGGGGGTTGAACGTGCTCACCACACATCTAGATAAGTTCCTTCGGGGGTCTAGTTTCCAAAATGGGGTCACTTGTGGGGTGTTTCTACTGTTTAGGCATATCAGGGGCTCTGCAAACGTAACATGATGCCCGCAGACCATTCCATCAAAGTCTGCATTCCAAAACGTCACTACTTCCCTTCCGAGCCCCGGCATGTACCCAAACAGTGGTTTACCCCCACATATGGGGTATCAGCGTACTCAGGAGAAACTGGACAACAACTTTTGGGGTCCAATTTCTCCTGTTACTCTTGCAAAAATAAAAAATTCTGGGCTAAAAAAATATTTTTGAGGAAAGGAAACACATTTATTATTTTCACGGCTCTGCGTTATAAACTTCTGTGAAGCACTTGGGGGTTCAAAGTGCTCACCACACATCTAGATAAGTTCCCTTTGGGGTCTAGTTTCCAAAATGGAGTCACTTGTGGGGAGTTCCTACTGTTTAGGCACATCAGGGGCTCTGCAAACGCAACCTGATGCCCGCAGAGCATTCCATCAAAGTCTGCATTTCAAAACGTCACTACTTCCCTTCCGAACCCCGACGTGTGCCAAAACAGTGGTTTACCCACACATCTAGATTAGTTCCTTGGGAGGTCTAGTTTCCAAAATGGGGTCACTTGTGCGGGAGCTCCAATGTTTAGGCACACAGGGGCTCTCCAAACGCGACATGGTGTCCGCTAATGATTAAAGCTAATTTTCCATTCAAAAAGCCAAATGGCGTGCCTTCCCTTCCGAGCCCTGCCGTGCGCCCAAACAGTGGTTTACCCCCACATATGGGGTATCATCGTACTCAGGACAAACTGGACAACAACATTTGGGGTCCAATTTCTCCTATTACCCTTGGGAAAATAAAAAATTCTGGGCTAAAAATCATTTTTGAGGAAAGAAAAATTATTTTTTTATTTTCACGGCTCTGCGTTATAAACTTCTGTGAAGCACCTGGGGGTTATAAGTGCTCACTATGCATCTAGATAAGTTCCTTGGGGGGTCTAGTTTCCAAAATGGGGTCACTTGTAGGGGAGCTCCAATGTTTAGGCACACAGGGGCTCTGCAAACGCGACATGGTGTCCGCTAACGATTGGAGCTAATTTTCCATTCAAAAAGTCAAATGGCACGCCTCCCCTTCCGAGCCTTGCCGTGCACCCAAACAGTGGTTTACCCCCACATATGAGGTATCGGCATACTCAGGAGAAATTGGCCAACAAATTTTAGGATCCATTTTATCCTGTTGCCCATGTGAAAATGAAAGAATTGAGGCTAAAAGAAATTTTGTGTGAAAAAAAAGTACTTTTTCATTTTTGCGGATCAATTTGTGAAGCACCTGGGGGTTTAAAGTGCTCACTATGCCTTTAGATGAGTTCCTTGGGGGGTCTAGTTCCCAAAATGGGGTCACTTGTGGAGGAGCTCCAATGTTTAGGCACACAGGGGCTTTCCAAACGCGACATGGTGTCCGCTAACGATGGAGATAATTTTTCATTCAAAAAGTCAAATGGCGCTCCTTCCCTTCCGAGCCTTACCATGTGCCCAAACAGTGGTTTACCCCCACATGTGAGGTATTGGTGTACTCAGGAGAAATTGCCCAACAAAATTTAGGATCCATTTTATCCTGTTGCCCATGTGAAAATGAAAAAATTGAGGCTAAAATAATTTTTTTTGTGAAAAAAAGTACTTTTTCATTTTTACGGATCAATTTGTGAAGCACCTGGGGGTTTAAAGTGCTCACTATGCTTCTAGATAAGTTCCTTGGGGGGTCTAGTTTCCAAAATGGGGTCACTTGTGGGGGAGCTCCAATGTTTAGGCACACGGGGGCTCTCCAAACGCGACATGGTGTCCGCTAAAGATTGGAGCCAATTTTTCATTGAAAAAGTCAAATGGCGCTCCTTCCCTTCCGAGCCCTGCCGTGCGCCCAAACAGTGGTTTACCCCCACATATGAGGTATCAGCGTACTCAGGACAAATTGGACAACAACGTCCGTGGTCCAGTTTCTCCTTTTACCCTTGGGAAAATAAAAAAAATTTCGCTAAAATATCATTTTTGTGACTAAAAAGTTAAATGTTCATTTTTTACTTCCATGTTGCTTCTGCTGCTGTGAAACACCTGAAGGGTTAATAAACTTCTTGAATGTGGTTTTGAGCACCTTGAGGGGTGCAGTTTTTAGAATGGTGTCACTTTTGGGTATTTTCAGCCATATAGAACCCTCAAACTGACTTCAAATGTGAGGTGGTCCCTAAAAAAAATGGTTTTGTAAATTTTGTTGTAAAAATGAGAAATCACTGGTCAAATTTTAACCCTTATAACTTCCTAGCAAAAAAAAAATTTGTTTCCAAAATTGTGCTGATGTAAAGTAGACATGTGGGAAATGTTATTTATTAACTATTTTGTGTCACATAACTCTCTGGTTTAACAGAATAAAAATTCAAAATGTGAAAATTGCGAAATTTTCAAAATTTTTGCCAAATTTCCATTTTTTTCACAAATAAACTCAGAAATTATCGACCTAAATTTACCACTAACATGAAGCCCAATATGTCACGAAAAAACAATCTCAGAATCGCTAGGATCCGTTGAAGCGTTCCTGAGTTATTACCTCATAAAGGGACACTGGTCAGAATTGCAAAAAACGGCAAGGTCATGAAGGGGTTAAACCTTCTTTCCTCCAGACGTAGAGGATGCCCCCTTGTCCCCGTCTCAGGTCTACGAGTAAAAAGATCATTAGAAAGGTCTCTGTACTGTCCCCTCATATATTTTTACATTGTAATAAGATCCCCCCCTTAGCCTTTGTTTTTTCCAAACTAAATAGCCCCAAGTGTAATAACCTATCTTGGTTTTGCAGACCCCACAGTCCTCTAATAACCTTGGTCGCTCTTCTCTGCACCTGCTCTAGTTCAGCTATGTCTTTCTTATACACCGGAGACCAGAACTGTGCACAGTATTCTAAGTGTGGTCGCACTAGTGACTTGTATAAAGGTAAAATTATGTTCGCCTCATGAGCATCTATGCCTCTTTTAATGCATCCCATTATTTTATTTGCCTTTGTTGCAGCTGCCTGACACTGGCCACTAAATGTCAGTTTGTCGTACACCCATACACCCAGGTCTTTTTCAGTGACAGTTTTGCCCAGTGTTTCACAATTAAGCACATGATTATGCATCTTATTTCTTCTGCCCAAGTGCATGACCTTACATTTATCCCCATTAAAGCTCATTTGCCATTCATCAGCCCAAGCTTCTAGTTTACATAAATCCTCCTGTAATATAAAATTGTCCTCCTCTGTATTGATTACTCTGCAGAGTTTAGTGTTATCTGCAAAAATTGAAATTCTACTCTGTATGCCCCCTACAAGGTCATTAATAAATTTGTAAAAAAGAAGCGGGCCCAATACTGACCCCTGTGGTACTCCACTGTTAACCGCGACCCAGTCCGAGTGTGTTCCATTAATAACCACCCTTTGTTTCCTATCCCTGAGCCAGTTCTTATCCCATTTACACATACTTTTCCCTATTCCCATTGTTCTCATTTCATGTATCAACGTATTATATATGGGCTACAAGTGTCGCATTCCTTGTGTCAAGCCACTCATGACCAATAGACAACGCCAGAAGCGTCTTACCTGGGCCAAGGATAAAAAGAACTGGACTGTTGCTCAGTGGTCCAAGGCGTTTTCAGATGAAAGTCAATTTTGCATTTCATTTGAAAATCAAGGTCCCAGACTCTGGAAAAGAGTGGAGAGGCCACAATCCAAGCTGCTTGAGGTCTAGTGTGAAGTTTCCACAATCAGTGATGGTTTTTATGGAGCCATGTCATCTACTGATGTAGTTCCACTGTGTTTTATCAAGACCAAAGTCAGCGCAGCCATCTACCAGGAGATTTTAGAGCACTTCATGCTTCTCTCTGCCGACAAACTTTTTGGAGATGGAAATTTCATTCTCTAGCAGGACTTGGCACCTGTCCACGCTGCCAAAAGTACCAATACCTGGTTTAAAAACAACAGTATCAATGTGCTTGATTGGTCAGCAAACTCGCCTAACCTTAACCTCATAGAGAATCTATGGGGTATTGTCAAGAGGAAGATAAGAGACACCAGACCCAACAATGGGCTTCCATAACACCTCAGCAGTTCCACAGGCTGATCGCCTCCATGATACGCCACATTGATGCAGTAAGTGATGCAAAAGGAGCCCCGACCAAGCATTGAGTGCATTTACTGAACATACATTTCAGTAGGCCAACATTTTGGATTTTAAAATCATTTTTCAAGCTGGTGTTATAAAGTATTCTAATTTACTGAGATAATGACTTTTGGGTTTTCATTGGCTGTAAGCCATAATCATCAACATTAACAGAAATAAACACTTGAAACAGATCACTCTTTAATGACTCTTTGTAATATATGAGTTTCACTTTTTGTATTGAAGAACTGAATTGATGATATTCTAATTTTGTGATAAGCACCTGTATAATTTACCCTCTATACATCAGTACAATGGAATTGCGAAAAAAAGGACTCAAAATATAATTGAAGCGAGGACAGTTTTAATCAAGGGGCTTTGCAAAAACCATTTAGGTTTTAGAGCAATTTTCTACAAATTCATTCTATTTTCACAGCCTCAAAATTAATTAAATTAGACGACATAATTATAAATGTAATTACACTCCTCAACATTAAAATTGCAACACTGAAAAGGAAAAGTCATGGAATTATGGAAATCACAGGATGGATAGACTTGTTATTGTTATAAAAATTATGAAAAGTATGAAAATAAAATTAGCAAAACATTTCAATTTATTCAGTATTGAGAATGAGTGTCACACACAGAAATACACCCCTTTACATGCCTGGTCTGCTATCGTTGAAGCTTATCAATGGCTGTCTGAGGAATGTTCTGCCACTCTGAATGCACTTGGGCGCACAGATCATCAAGATCTGCTGCTGGCAGATCCCTTTGCATTTGACTTGTGTGCTCAAGTGCATTCAGCATGACAGAACAATTCTCAGACAATCATTAATGTCTCATTGATAGCAGCCGAGGCATCTAATGTGTGTTTCTGCATGTGGTGATCATACACAGTACTGATTAAATAGAGATGTTTTGAAAATGATGTTTCCATTTTTTGATCATTTGCATACCATTAACATGTATATCCATCCTATAATTTCCCTAATTTCATGACTTTTCCTCCTTGGTGTAATTTCAATATTGACAAGTGTAATTATATTCAATAGCTGCAGCAAAGGAGAGGGTGTCCATCATTCAGGCGAGTAAAAAAAGAACTTTATTCTTCCATTAAAAGCATGTACAGAATACACATGGACAGGAGCGATTCCAATCTGACGTGTTTTGGATACACATAGTATCCTTAGTCATAGCATAGTAGGCATTGTTTGGCCTGGCGATGTGGCATCCATACCTGACCTCAATTGTTACTTTAACTCAAATAGTTTACATTTATCTTTTACTTTTCCCCACTATACTGACACAATTAATTTTCTGGATTTATGTTTATGTGGTAGTTAATCAAATAAATCAATTCACACCACTATTTGTAAATCCACAGCGTGAAATACCACCCTTCATGCCCAATCTTGTCATCCCAGCCATGTTACAAAAAACATCCCTGAACGGGAATTTATTCGCCTAAAGTGCAATTGCTCTAGTTTGTCTGACTATTCCAGGGAAAGTCATGCTCATAGTGAGGAATTACTCACAATGGTCCATAAATAGAGCCAAAAAAATTGCTTATAATAGAAATCATAATTCACTATTAAAATATAAATCTAAAAATATTGAATTTGGACAGCACATTATTTTTTCCACCTTGTGTAGCAATGATTTTTTCCAACATTTGCAATATCCAATGTGTGACATCAGCTGGGTATGGTGGTTTGGAGTGGAACCCATTCCACACCAGTTGGCAGCTGTCTTTTTAATTTCTGTTATTTAACTTTTTTAATGTCTCTGTCAATCTCTGACAGCAGCCTTTGTTCCACGTGGCTTGCTGGTTTGGACACAGTACACAGTATCGATTGGTTGGCAAGGCATCTGGGGGTCTGCTGAAGGCCAACATGGTTGTCATCTTGATAGCCCTGCGCTTTATAGGACCATCATTTATACTATATAGTGGGATATTGTAGTATATAGGACAAGCCTATGAAGTCCAGCAATGGGCAGGAGACCAAAGATAGGCAGAAAACTGATGCCTTCAGTAGGCGTTCAGCTGCAACGGCAAATCATCGGCATCCCACAGTTGTATCGTAAGGAGTGTGGTGGTTAATGAGCTTACCAGCAACCAGTCCGAATAAATGCCAATATCATTAATTGAAAGTGGCTTCTAAATGGTAAGAAATAGCAGTGACCAGAGCTCGCTCTGGTCACTACTGTTAGCCACTGTATAGCAAAACTTTCTATAAATGGTGTGGCTCAGTTCTTGAGCTTGCTTCATGCACCCGATTTAAGATGTGGTATTGTATCCTATATAGGGAAGGGGTTGAGCCGTAAAATGCAATTTGCTTCCTTTTATTTCTTATTTTAAAGAGAACCTGTCAGCAGGATTGACCCCTATAAACTAAAGGCATGGTCATAATGACACAGTGATGCTGATTAATATGATATCTGATGTGAAGGGATCTTCTCAGTGGTTGTTTAATACTCACCTTATGAATTTTTCATAAAATGACGTCTTCTGTACTTCTGTGTGCTTGAGTGCGGGACGTGGCGGCAGGGTCTTCTTCTGGTTTCCTCCCCCCCCCAGCCTCCTCTGCTTCTTGTTCAGGTCACCTGCCTCCTTTTTAACATTTTGCACCGCCGCCATCATCTTTGTTTGGGTGGTGCATACGCAGTGGGACCCGGAACCAGGCCGAAATTTAGATCTGTACGTATCTCGCCTCCGATGCTATTTTATTGAATTCCTGCACATAGGACGCCAGCTCCTACTGCGCATGTTCTGCACAAACAAAGTTGATGGTGGCAGTGGCGTGGAATTTTAAAAGGGAGGCAGGTAACTGAATAATCAGTAACCTGCAGAAGAAGCAGAGGAGGCTGGTTGGGGGACGGAGAACGAGAAGACCCTGCCCCCGCATCCCACCCTAAAGCGCACATGACGTAATTTTATGAAAACTTTATAAGATGAGTATTAAGCAACCACTGAGCGGACCCCTTCACATCAGGTTTCATATTAATCAGCATCACAGCACCATCATGGCCATGCCTTTAGTTTATAGAGCTCAATCCTGCTGACAGGTTCTCTTTAAGATGAAAAATAACATAAGTAACATATAATATGATATTCCATATCCACAGTACCAAGTAGAGTAGCACAAAGCAATAATGATCCTGTGTAGGAGATTATCAACATGTGTAGGATTTGTGTTTTTCAGCAAAGTGTAATCTGTCCCCTCTGTTCTTTTCTGTTACCAGTGGTTAAGTGCTGTATATTGGTGCTATATTAATAAACTTATTATTATTAGTGCTTTCATCTTGATCTAATCCTAGAGGATTTACATTCATAAAGTAGTCTCTTGGTTGTAAACAGCTTATTAATCACTAGATGGTGGCCCGATTATAACACATCGGGTATTCTAGAATATGTATGTAGTTTATTTATGAAGATTTAAGAATAATGCAATGAATACACAGGATTTTCCGGGTAAAATATATACATTATCATTGTCGTGTGGCAATTTGTTGTGGTGTCTCCTGTTGGCGACGTTGTCTGTGAGATTCCGCATCCTCGGCTTGTCTGGCGGCAGTTTGTTGAAGTGTCTCTTGCTCTCGACGTTGTCGTTGCCTTGCTGCTGCTGCTGCTGCTTTTCTGTCATCCTCATTGGCGCATTTTCGCTTACGACCCATTGGAAGACAGGAAGCGTATATCGTGATAGCGTACAGTAAAGAAGTATC
The DNA here is from genome assembly GCF_051348905.1 of Ranitomeya variabilis. Lineage (NCBI taxonomy): Eukaryota > Metazoa > Chordata > Amphibia > Anura > Dendrobatidae > Ranitomeya > Ranitomeya variabilis. The sequence continues at coordinate 892,109,772 of NC_135233.1, forward strand.
TGTTCAGCGCGCTGTGACTGACAGAACGTGTTCAGTGAACGTGACTGAACTATGTCGCACTGTGACTGAACGTGTTCAGTAAACGTGAGTTAACTATGTCGCCGCACCGTGACTGACAGAACTTGTTCAGTAAATGTGACTGAACTATGTGGCACTGTGACTGACAGAACTTATTCTGTAAACATGACTGAACTACGTGGCACTGTGACTGACAGAACTTGTTCAGTAAACACGACTGAACTACGTGGCACAGCGACTGACAGAACTTGTCCAGTAAACGTGACTGAACTACATCACACTGTGACTGACAGAACTTGTTCAGTAAACGTGAGTGAACTACCTGGCACTGTGACTGACAGAACTTGTCCAGTAAACATGACTGAACTACGTGGCACTGTGACTGACAGAACTTGTCCAGTAAACATGACTGAACTACGTGCCACTGTGACTGACAGAACTTGTTCAGTAAACGTGAGTGAACTACCTGGCACTGTGACTGACAGAACTTGTCCAGTAAACATGACTGAACTACGTGGCACTGTGACTGACAGAACTTGTCCAGTAAACGTGACTGAACTACATCACACTGTGACTGACAGAACTTATTCTGTAAACGTGACTGAACTGCGTGGCACTGTGACTGACAGAACTTGTTCAGTAAAAGTGACTGAACTGTGTGGCACTGTGACTGACAGAACTTGTTCAGTAAACGTGAGTGAACTATGCGGCACTATGACAGAACTTGCTCAGTAAACGTGACTGAACTATATGGCATTGTGACTGACAGAACTTGTTCAGTAAACGTGAGTGGGGGTTAAATCCCGCGCCAATATCGCTGATTGGTAGCGGCCAACTGGGTGCGACCAATCACCGAAGCGGTGTTTAAATCACGCTCCAATATCGCTGATTGGTCGTGCCCGGCCGGCCGCGACCAATCAGCGAAGCGGTGTTTAAATACCGCACCCATATCGCTGATTGGTTGCCGACGGCCTGGTGCGACCAATCAGCGAAGCGTGGTTCAAATCCCGCGCCAATTCGCGGCCGGACTGCGCCTGTCGCTGATTGGTTGCGCCAGCCGCCCACGACCAATCAGCGACCCGGGATTTCCGTTACAAACAGACAGAATTAGACGATTATATAGTAGAAGATATGCCCAGTTACTTACTTTAGTGCCTTTTATACTGCGGCTTTAATCCAAAGGAAGATAAAATCTCAGTGAGGCAAAAGCAAAAATCCTTATTTTAGGTAAAAAAAAATCCATGTCTCCAAAATTTGGATTGTTTGATAGTCTCACTACTTTGACAGTAAAACATCCCCTTTTGTTTTTGCAAATTAAAAAAGCCAGATTCTTTGTTTTATGTGCGGGGCAGTGGTGTAAATGGATTACCAGGGGCTCCAGAGAAAACTTTTTGACTGGACCCCTGCTCATTTTTCTACCCATTAGTTCCTCAACATTTACATCCTCTTCCAACCGCAGTTCTGCTCATTACTCTGCACAAAAAAGGAAAAAAATTATAAAACTTTAGTATGAAAGGCCAGCTGCATCACAGTCAATCTCTGGAGTGGAGATGCTGGCTGCCGACACACACATAGAGGTGACTGGCACTGAGCTGAAAACGTAGGCAGAGCCTGTACACAGAAAGACGAGGGCTGTCTGCTTCTGTGCTCGCCCCCAATGCCTTGAGGAGCTGTCACTAGTGTTGAGCGATACCGTCCGATACTTGAAAGTATCGGTATCGGAAAGTATCGGCCGATACCGGCAAAGTATCGGATCCAATCCGATACCGATACCCGATACCAATACAAGTCAATGGGACTCAGGTATCGGACGGTATTCCTGATGGTTCCCAGGGTCTGAAGGAGAGGAAACTCTCCTTCAGGCCCTGGGAACCATATTAATGTGTAAAAGAAAGAATTAAAATAAAAAATATTGCTATACTCACCTGTCCGACGCAGCCGGGACCTCAGCGAGGGAACCGGCAGCGTTGTTTGTTTAAAATTCGCGCTTTTACTTGGTTACGTGAGGTCCCGGCTTGTGATTGGTCAGGGCGGCCATGTTGCCGGGACGCGGACCAATCACAGCAAGCCGTGACGAAATTACGTCACGGCTTGCTGTGATTGGTCCGAGTCCCGGCAACATGGCCGCCATTAACCAATCACAAGCCGTGACGTCACGGGAGGCTGGACACGCGCGCTTTTCAAAATACGCGCATGTCCAGCCTCCCGTGACGTCCCGGCTTGTGATTGGTTAATGGCGGCCATGTTGCCGGGACGTCACTGGAGGCTGGACACGCGCGCTTTTCAAAATACGCGCATGTCCAGCCTCCCGTGACGTCCCGGCTTGTGATTGGTTAATGGCGGCCATGTTGCCGGGACGTCACTGGAGGCTGGACACGCGCGCTTTTCAAAATACGCGCATGTCCAGCCTCCCGTGACGTCACGGCTTGTGATTGGTTAATGGCGGCCATGTTGCCGGGACGTCACTGGAGGCTGGACACGCGCGCTTTTCAAAATACGCGCATGTCCAGCCTCCCGTGATGTCACGGCTTGTGATTGGTTAATGGCGGCCATGTTGCCGGGACGCGGACCAATCACAGCAAGCCGTGACGTAATTTCGTCACGGCTTGCTGTGATTGGTCCGCGTCCCGGCAACATGGCCGCCCTGACCAATCACAAGCCGGGACTTCACGTAACCAAGTAAAAGCGCGAAATTTAAACAAACAACGCTGCCGGTTCCCTCGCTGAGGTCCCGGCTGCGTCGGACAGGTGAGTATAGCGATATTTTTTATTTTAATTCTCTTTTTTACACATTATTACATTAATGTTGTTGCGATACCCGATACCCGATATCACAAAAATATCGGATCTCGGTATCGGAAATTCCGATACAGCAAGTATCGGCCGATACCCGATACTTGCAGTATCGGAATGCTCAACACTAGCTGTCACCATTGCATGTCTTCCGATTGTGATCTTTTAAACCCGGATGTTGATTATAAATAGTATCTATAGTATAATAGATACAGTTGAAGCCAGAAGTTTATATACACTGTATAAAAAGACACATATGCATGTTTTTCTCAATGTCTGACATGAAATCAGAATAATCCGTTACAGTTTTAGGTCAATTAGGATGACCATAATTATTAATATTTGCCAAATGTCAGAATAATGAGAGAGAGAGAGAAAAAATGTTTTAAGGCATTTTTATTACTTACTGCAAAGTCAAAAGTTTACATACATTTCATTACTATGCGGTACCTTTGCCCTTACACTGAAAGACTTGGGTCAAACATTTGGGATATCCTTCCACAAGCTTCTCACAATAATTGGTCGAAATTTTAGCCCGTTACTCCTGACAAAACAGGTGTAACTGATTCAGGTTTGTAGGTGGCCTTGTTCACAACGGCTTTTTCAGCTTTGCCCATAAATTTTCAATAGGATTGGGTTCAGGGCTTTGTGATGGCGAATCCAAAACATTGACTTTGTTTTCCTTAATTGTGTCATTGTCCATTTGGAAGACCCATTTCTGCCCAAGCTTTAACTTCCTGGCTGATGTTGCTTCAGTATTGCCACATAATCTTCTTTTGTCATGATACCATCTATTTTGTGAAGTGCACCAGTCCCTCCTGCAGCAAAACAAACCCACATCATGATGCTGCCATCCCCATGTTTCAGTTGGGATGGTGTTCTTAGGTTTCCAAGTTTCTCCCTTTTTCCTCTAAACGTAACAATGGTCATTATGCCCAAAAAGTTAAATTTTAGTTTCATCAGACCACAAGACATGTCTCCAAAATTAAGCACTTTGTTCCTGTGTGCATTTGGAAACATTAATCTGGCTTTTTTATGTTTCTTTTAGAGTAATGGTTTCTTCCTGGCATAGTGGCCTTTCAGCCCATGTTTAGGCTATGTGCACACGTTCAGGAATTTTCGCTTTTTTTTCATTTTTTCGCTATAAAAACACGATAAAACCCGCGAAAAAAACGCATACATTAATCATCATATTTATTAGAATGCAATCCGCATTTTTTGTGCACATGCTGCGTTTTTTTCCGCGGTGGAATCACATTCCGGAAAAAACGCAGCATGTTCATTCTTTGTGCGGAATCACGGGGATTCCGCACACATAGGAATGCATTGATCCGCTTACTTTCCGCATGTGGCTATGCCCACCATGCGGGAAGTAAGCGGATCATGTGCGGTTGGTACCCAGGGTGGAGGAGAGCAGACTCTCCTCCAGGCCCTGGGAACCATATAATTGTTAAAAAAAGAATTAAAATAAAAAATCATGATATTCTCACCTTCCGGCGTTCCCCGCATTCTTACCGCTCCTCGTGATGCTTCCGATCCCAATAATGCATTGCGAGAATGACCTGTGATGATGTAGCGGTCTCGCGAGACCGCTAAGTCATCTGGGGCCATTGCCGCTAGGCATTATTGGGAACGGGAGTTGCCGGGAACATCACGAGGAGCGGGAAGCGTGCGAAGGATGCCGGAAGGTGAGAATATCACAATTTTTTTAAAATTATTTTTAACATTAGATCTTTTTACTATTGATGCTCCTCTCCCAACACCCGCTTGCAGTACTTGTATATCTGGGCAAATCGGTAAAATCTTTAAAAATGCAGATAAATCTAAAAATTATAACATTAAACAACTCATCAATTGTCACACAAAAAATGTAGTGTATAAAATAGACTGTACTGAGTGTCAATTATCTTATGTGGGTTGTATCACTAGAAAATTAAAGACCAGAATAGCGGGACACTTGAGGGACATAGGAAATTATAATGTAAGTAATAGGAGTATCTCAATGGTAGCGAGACATTTTGTTACTCACCATTGGGGCAATATTTCAGCAATGGCAATTCAAGGTACAGAGCGAGTAACAAATCCCCAGCGAGGAGGTGATATGAAAAGACACCTCCTGACTAGGGAGGCGTTCTGGATTTATAATTTACAAACCAGGTATCCAAATGGCCTTAATAAGAAAAACAAGATTATGTATCATTATTGTTGATTATTTTAATATTCAGTGTGTCATTATGACATTTATTATGACTAACAGCCCGCAAGTAAGCCACCAATGGGAATTTAGAACCTTGAGTGAAATCAGGTGAGAGGAAGAGTTGATGGGAGAGGTTAGTGAACACTAGAAAAAGAACGGTTTAGAACACTTAAGCTAAGCTATGATGAAGATCTCTATAGATCGAAACACATCACTTTAACTTATCTTCCTATATGTTTGTATCCTGCATGGGCAAGGATCTGATGCCGACTAAGAAGTTTTATATGAATTAATAAAGAATTTTCGATTTTAAGGAGCTGGAACAAAGTTTTTCTTCTATTTCCAAATTGGATACATGGCCTTAGCTTGCCCTTTATGCCTTGGAGGTGCTGGCCTGCCCTTCAGCAAGTGTACTGTCGGACCGTGTATTTAGCACAGCAGAGGGTGTCATCACAGACAGGTGCATCTGCTTGTCCACATCTAATGTGGGGAAGCTAACATTCCTTAAAATGACCTGGGCTTGGATTCCATAGGACTTGTCACCTTTTGGATGACTAGACAACTATATCATCCGAACCCAGCAAGTCTTCAACTCTATTTGCCATTCGTTTTATTTGGGTGCCTCCTCCCCAAATAAAAAACAAAACAAAGCTGTTTTGGCTATTTCATCCTCCTCCACTACCTCTTCCACCTACACCGCTACGTCCACCTTCTCCAGTTGGACCTCCGCCGTCTGGTTGTAGCTCGTTAGCTTATGTTGGGTTCATTCTATATTCTTTGAAGTCAAGTCCCTAAAAAAAAAAAAAAAAACTGGATTACACGGGGAGAACATAGAAACTCCTTGCAGATGTTGTTCTTGGTTGGATTTGAACCCAGGACCCCAGCTCTGCAGTGCTAACCACTGAGCCACTGCTCTGCCTTGCCTCTTCCACTTAGACAGCCACGTCCACCGCCTCCTCCACTTGACTTTGTTCGCCCTGGTTCAAGATTCTTATTTTTTATTTTTTCTCTGTTTAGCATAGGGACAGGACTTGGTTTTGCATGAGCGCAGTTTTCGAAAAATACTCACAGTATACTCTGAACCCATGTCTTTGATAGTACCATGTGTAACCAAAAGTTTTTATAATCTTCAACCATGTCATCAAAACATATTTTTCTACTCTTATGCAACCATGTCTGTGAGATTACTGAGCCAAAATCCGCTGTGTGTATTCTTTAACCCATATCTGCGAGAGTACTGTGCTTTTACACTGCTGTGTTTACTCTGCTACTCTGCCCGTGGGTGAAATGTTTAACTGGAATTCTGTTAGCAAGACGCGTGGCGACCACCAGCTCGATTCAAGATCATGCAACTTTTCATCGGCGACATTTGTAATGTATGCTACTGGAGTTGCCATTATGGAGCTGTGGGGGTACTCTGCCTCATGCTCTGTGGGTGAAATTTGTTATCAGCTTCTATGGGGGTAATGTGCCCAAAAGCCTCTGTGCACTGGTTAATTCGCTTGACTGCTTGCTGCCTTCCTTGGGTGTGATACCTCTTTCTCAGGCTGCCTCTCCGGAATAGAACCCCAATTTTGTATTACCCATGTGTACTCTGCAACCCCGCCTGTGGGGGTACTGTGCCCCATGTTCTGGGGATTAATTTTTTAATCAGTTTCTGTGGGGGAAATGTGAAAACATTCTCTGTAGGTAAAATTTGCTATCCGCATCTGTGTGGCAAATATGAAAACATGCTCTGTGGGTGAAATTTGTTCTCCCCTTTTGTATGGGAAATGTGAAAACATGCTCTGTGGGTGAAATTTGTTATCAGCTTTTGTGGAGGTACTGTGCCAAAACCTGCTGTGTGTATACTTTAACCCATATCTGTGGGAGTACTGTGCCTTTAAGTCACTGTGTGTACTCTGCAACCCTGCTTGTGGGGGTACTGTGCCTCATTATCTGGGTGTGAAATTTTTAACACCTTTCTGCCAGCTGACGGAATAGTACGTCAGCTGGCAGTATCCCCCGCTTTGAGGTGGGCTCCGGCGGTGAGCCCACCTCACAGCCGCAACATGTCAGCTGTTTTCAACAGCTGACACGTGCCTGCAATGGGCGCAAGCGGAATAGCGATCCGCCTGCGCCCATTAACTAGTTAAATGCCGCTGTCAAACTCTGATCGGGGGTCATCGATGTGTTGCCATCACAACCAGAGGTCTCCTGAAGACCTCTATGGTTGTTGATGACGTCTTGCTATGAGCGCCACCCTGTGGTCGGCGCTCATAGCAATGCTGTAATTCAGCTACATAAAGTCATATGAAAAAGTTTGGGCACCCCTATTAATCTTAAGCTTAATGTTTTATAAAAATTGTTTTTTTTGCAACAGCTATTTCAGTTTCATACAGGGTGGATAAAAATCAATGTTTTTAAAAAAAAAATAAAAAAAATCGGATTTTTTTGATTTAAATCGGATTTTTTTGATTTAAATCGGATTTTTTTCAATAAACTGCTTTTTGAGGAAAATATTTTACCATCCAAAGGTTCTTCCATCATGAGATAAAGCTGAGTTGTTTAACTCAGTAGAATAAAGGCTGTATATGTGTAACATTCACAATGCCATGCTCTTCCAGAGGTTTCTGTAGGATTAGTGGGCAGTTTCTCTCCTATATTATCACAGACGCTCGCTTTACTTACGCAGTTCTCAAAGCTGAATTTGACTCCGCAGAGGTCCCAGCCTCTTCTTCACGGCAAAAATGTTACAACATGAACAGAGTTGAGAAAAAGACCTTAATCCTATTGTTCTACAAACCTATGAATACAGAATCAACCCCTTCAGTGCCAAGTCCAAGAAGTTAGACAATATGTTTCTGATTGTTTGGAGTGGAATAGATCTGCACAACACAAGAAGAATGTGAATCTAAGTGTGAGGAGGAGGAAGGGCAAGCAGACAAGAAAATGAAAGTGAAACTTTGAGCACAATACTGCAGCATAGCCACAGACAGACAAGTCTGGATCTGTTTGTGTGTACGATACGATCTGAGGTTTATTACATTCTTTCCTTATAATGGCAGCAGGCCGTAAAAGAGACCCAGTTTGGGAATATTTTAATGAAGCTCCTTCACCTATCGGTAAGGCAGGCATGCGTGCAAAATGCAAACGATGCAACAAAGAGATTCAAGGCCTGGTGGCGCGAATGAGGCAACATCATGAGAAGTGCGGTGATGAAGATGACCAAAGAAACACTTCTGAACAGGCAGGATCTTCAGGTTGGTAAACATTTTTATTGAATCCTATTTCTAAAGACTGAACTGTCATGTGTGAGAAAAATTATATTTCTTATTATTACTGCATGTTACTGTCATTTGGTACAGTTATGAAGAAAAACAAATATTCCTTTTGGGGCAGGGGCAGTGATGTGTTGTGTACAATAAGCAGAAATTGTATAAACAATAAAATAACAGCATTGACTTTTTTTGTTTAGGGGAATTCATGGATTCTGGAAACTATCCACCTCCAAGATCACCATCATCCTGTTCTACAGTTTCAGAGTTATCCATCCAGGATAGTGCTTCATTAGCAGCAGCATCATCATCAGACACCCACAGCCACATATCACCATCACCCAAAAAGAAGAAAAAACCTTTACCTCCTGGAACCACCATAGATAGGTTTGTGATAAGAACTAGCAGATTAGAAAAAGAGTTGATTGATGAAAAAATTGCCAAGTTTATTTATGCAACGAACTCTTCTTTCCATCTGACTGAGAACCCACATTTCATTAATATGGTTCAGTCACTGAGACCAGGATACAGTCCACCCAGCAGAGCTGATGTTGCAGGGAAACTGCTGGATCAAGTGTATGACAGAGAAATGGAGCAATGTGCAACAGCTCTGGAGGGTAAAATTGTTAACCTAAGTATTGATGGGTGGAGTAATGTCCACAATGATCCTATTGTATGTGCTTGTATAACAACAGAAGAAGGTAACTTCTTCCTTGCACAAACAACTGATACGTCAGGAAATGCACACACAGCAGAATACTTACAAGAAGTGGCAGTAAAAGCTATAACGACATGTGAACAAAAATTCAAATGTCTAGTACGCAGTTTGGTCACTGACAATGCTGCAAACGTATCCAAGATGAGAAGAGATTTAGAAGAGCAGGGAGGGAATACAAAGCTGCTAATAACATATGGTTGCAGTGCTCATTTGCTGCACCTCTTAGCCAAAGACTTAAGTGTTCCAGAAATAAAGGCTAATGTTGTTGAAATTGCTAAATACTTCCATAATAATCATTTTGCTGCAGCAGCTCTGAAAAGGATGGGTGGAACCAAGCTAACGCTCCCACAAGATGTTAGATGGAACTCTGTGGTGGACTGTTTTGAGCAGTATATCAAAAACTGGCCTATTCAGATGACACTTTGTGAAGAAAATCGAGATAAAATAGATGGCACTGTCAAGGCCAAAATCCTCAACATTGGGCTTAAGAGAAATGTTGAACATATGCTGAGCTTCCTGAAACCCATCTCTCAAGCTTTAAACAAAATACAGAAAAATAGCTGTTTTATTGCGGATGCTGTTGAAATTTGGAAGGAACTGAGTGAACACTTAAAAACAGAACTACACATGGACAGAATTAAATTACAAGCAGTAAACAAACGAATGGGACAAACACTGACTCCAGCTCATTTTTTGGCAAATATTGTCAATATCCAATATCAGGATCAAAACCTAAGTGCTGAGGAAGAGGAGTTAGCTATGACATGGGTATCCAGCAATCATCCATCTTTAATGCCAACTATAATAAACTTCAGAGCTAAGGGGGAACCATTGAAGAAATATATGTTTGCTGAAGATATTTTAAGGAAGGTCACACCAGTAAACTGGTGGAAGTCACTTAAGCACTTGGATTTAGAGACTGTTCAAGTAATGATTTCACTTTTAACAGCAGTAGCTTCTTCTGCAGGCGTTGAAAGAATATTCTCTTCCTTTGGACTCATTCATTCTAAATTGAGAAATCGGTTGGGACCCAATAAAGCAGGAAAGCTTGTTTTTCTTTTCCAGATTATGAATAGGAACAAAGAAGAAGATGATGATGAAGATGACGACAAGTGAGCTACAGAGGACAGCAGGGACAGTAGTATTTAAGTTTTTCATGTGTCGGCTGGGCTGACAGTCTAAGTTTCTTAAAATATATATATATTTTGTTTAGCCAAATTAGTTAACAAACATGGATGTTTGTTTAAGCAAATAACTTATGCTGTAATGTTGTTATTGTTTCAGTTGAATAAATCTATTTAAATTGTTATTAAGGTCAGGATTATTTTTCTCCTTCCTAAGTACAACAGAACAGTGGTGTCCAAATATGAATGATTAACCCATTAAACTGGGGAAAAAAAAGTAATATAAAAAGTGATTCTAAAAATCTTTATCTACTTGCATGTTAAAGTAGCAAGAACTAGTTTAGGTAGAAACTTTGATTTAAATCACATTTAAATCAAGCCTTACTGACTAGTGATTTAAATCGTGATTTAAATCGTGATTTAAATCAGTTAGATTTAAATCAAATCCACCCTGGTTTCATATATCTAATAACTGTTGGACACAGTAATGTTTCTGCCTTGAAATGAGGTTTATTGTACTAACAGAAAATGTGCAATCTGCATTCAAACAAAATTTGATAGGTGCATAAGTATGGGCACCCTTATCATTTTCTTGTTTTAAATACTCCTACCTACTTTTTACTGACTTACTAAAGCACTTTTTTTGGTTTTGTAACCTCATTGAGATTTGAACTTCATAGCCAGGTGTATGCAATCATGAGAAAAGCTACTTAAAGTGGCCACTTGCAAGTTGTTCTCATGTTTGAATCTCCTCTGAAGAGTGGCATCAAAACAACTGTCAAATAATCTGAAAACAAATATTATTCAACATAGTTGTTCAGGGGAAGGATACAAAGGATACAAAAAGCTGTCTCAGAGATTTAACCTGTCAATTTCCACTGTGAGGAACATAGTAAGGAAATGGAAGAACACAGGTACAGTTCTTGTTAAGGCCAGAAGTGGCAGGCCAAGAAAAACATCAGAAAGGCAGAGAAGAAGAATGGTGAGATCAGTCAAGGACAATCCTCAGACCACCTCCAGAGAGCTGCAGCATCAACTTGCTGCAGATGGTGTCACTGTGCATCGGTCAACTATACAACGCACTTTGTACAAGGAGAAGCTGTATGGGAGAGTGATGCGAAAGAAGCCATTTCTGCAAGCACGCCACAAACAGAGTCGGCTGAGGTATGCAAAAGCACATTTGGAGAAGCCAAATTCTTTTTGGAAGAAGGTCCTGTGGACTGATGAAATCAAGATTGAGTTGTTTGGTCATACAAAAAGGCGTTATGCATGGCAGCCAAAAAACACAGCATTCCAAGAAAAACACTTGCTACCCACAGTAAAATTTGGTGGAGGTTCCATCATGCTTTGGGGCTGTGTGGCCAATGCCGGCACCGGGAATCTTGTTAAAGTTGAGGGACGCATGGATTCCTCTCAGTATCAGCAGCTTCTTGACAATAATGTTCATGAATCAGTGACAAAGTTGAAGTTACGCAGGGGATGGATCTTTCAGCAAGACAATGATCCAAAACACCGCTCCAAATCTACTCAGGCATTCATGCAGAGGAACAATTACACTGTTCTGGAATGGCCATCCCAGTCTCCAGACCTGAATATCATTGAACATCTGTGGGATCATTTGAAGAGGGCTGTCCATGCTCGGCGACCATCAAACTTAACTGAACTGGAATTGTTTTGTAAAGAGGAATGGTCAAAAATACCTTCATCCAGGAACTCATTAAAAGCTACAGGAAGCGACTAGAGGCTGTTATTTTTGCAAAAGGAGGATCTACTAAATATTAATGTCACTTTTCTGGTGAGGTGCCCATACTTATGCACCTGTCAAATTTTGTTTGAATGCAGATTGCACATTTTCTGTTAGTACAATAAACCTCATTTCAAGGCAGAAACATTACTGTGTCCAACAGTTATTAGATATATGAAACTGAAATAGCTGTTGCAAAAAAAACAATTTTTATAAAACATTAAGCTTAAGATTAATAGGGGTGCCCAAACTTTTTCATATAACTGTAGAGGTGATTTGTGCATCACCTCTATGTAGCAGAGGCGATCGAGTAGTGGATGCTTCTAGCCTCCCATGGCTATTGAAGCATGCCAAAATTAAAAAAAAAAATGTGTTTATAAATATATAAAAAAAATTAAAAATATAAAAGTTCAAATCACCCCCCTTTCGCCCCAATTAAAATATAGCAATAAAAAAAATCAAACCTACACATATTTGGTATTGCCGCGTTCAGAATCGCCTGATCTATCAATAAAAAAAGGATTAACCTGATGCTAAACGGCATAGCGAAAAAAAAAATCAAAACGCCAGAATTACGTTTTTTTGGTCACTGCGACATTGCATTAAAATGCAAGAACGGGTGATCAAAATAACGTATCTGCACAAAAGTGGTATATTTAAAAACGTCAGCTCGGCACGCAAAAAATAAGCCCTCACCCAAAACTTTTTTTTACCACTTAGATAAAAGAGAACCTAGACATGTTTGGACCTGGAGAATCATAATGACAGGTCAGTTTTAGCATTTAGTGAACCTTGCAAAAAAGCCAAACAAAAAACAAGTGTGGGATTGCACTTTTTTTACAATTTCATTGCACTTGGAATTTTTTTCCTATTTTCTGTTACACAACATGGTAAAACTAATGGCTTCGTTCAAAAGTACAACTCGCCCTGCAAAAAATAAGCCCTCACATGGCCATATTGACGGAAAAATAAAAAAGTTATGGCTCTGGAAAGAAGGGGAGCGAAAAACAAAAACCGCTCCTGGGGTTAAGGGGTTAATCAGCTTCTCTGGGGGGAATGTGAGAACACGCTCGGTGGGTGAACTTTGTTATCAGCATCTTTGGGGGAAATATTAAACCTGCTCTGTGGTTGAAATTTATCAGTTTCTGTGGGGAAAATGTGAAAACATGCTCTGTGGGTGAAATTTTTAATTGGACTGACGGTAGCAAGCCTCGCTACAGACCGCCAGCTCAAGCCAAGTTCCCTTGAATGTTTTTTCGATACAACGACGCGCCAAATACAGACGCATCTAGTGCACGACGTATGGAACGTGTGTCCATACGTCGCGATGCGTCGGTAATACAAGTCTATGTTAAAAAAACGCATCCTGCGGGCAACTTTGCAGGATGCGTTTTTTCCACAGAATGACGCATTGTGACGGTCTGCAAAAGACGTGAAGAAGTGTGAAAGTAGCCTTAGCATGATTGCTATGGTGACAGAATCTGTCACAATTCGCCTGCCGAGTGACCTGGGACCAGGGGGCACTTTTCCTGGCCCTAACACTAGAGGGCACCCTAGCTTGCCCTTTTCCCCGGGATACTTTAGATAGTGAAGATGCTGGGGCCTCCGCCCTTGCCTTATCTCCCTGAACAGCCCTTCGTCTGTCCCCTCCCCCCACCCGAGGAAGAGAGGCGCTACTGTGTACTGCAGTACACCAACCCGACAGACTGGGTAACAAATGTAAATCCAAAAAGAAAGAAAAAAAAAAAAGAAAAAAAAGAAAAAAAAAAAAAGAAAAAAATGGCACAACTCCCGACAGAGGATACAAAGGGTGTGTGACGGTTTAACCCCAGACGTAAATCCTGGAGGTGCTAGCGTTAAGATAAAACAGTCTTCAATAGCAGGAAAATAGAACAAATCACGCAGCACTCACCGGCACCGTGGTCAGCAGTCTTCTTTATTGCAACATGAGAAAATGTACAGCTTCACGGCACGGGGGAGTCTCCAAGGTGAGGAGTGTGAGAGGCGGGACGACGGCCGTTTCACGCTGAACAATAGCGCTTCTACGGGTCCATGAACCTTGGAGACTCCCCCGTGCCGTGAAGCTGTACATTTTCTCATGTTGCAATAAAGAAGACTGCTGACCACGGTGCCGGTGAGTGCTGCGTGATTTGTTCTATTTTCCTGCTATTGAAGACTGGGTAACAAAGACAAGGGTAAACTGAAAACTCCACACACACAAAATATACACTCACATATAACAGAGGTATTCACCAGGGTGTGTAGGGAGGGGGAAGAAAGTAAAGCAGGGAAGGATAAGGAATTTCCAAGCGTACAAACCAGGCCACAGTTGCTAATAAATTCCTCCAGCTCTCCTTCACAACACCAACTTCTCCCACTCCAAGATCATGTAGCTAATGCTAACTCTGATGATGACTTGCTAATCGAGTCCAGATTTTATATGGAAAAGGAGTGGCTAACCGAGCACAACTGAATGTAGGAGTTTTCTAATATGGCTGATTAACCCCTGTTTTGCTGGATGAAATAAACAAGTTTAATTCACTGGAGTTCTTCTTCTCAGCGTAGTAGGAGTAACCAGATGCTGCGGTCTTCTGGCTCTCTCTGTTGTGGTAACCTCTTGTCAGAACCCCTTTAAGTCATTTCCCTATCCAAATTTGTGTGCAAGGCAATTGTCCTGCTCTTACCCTCATTTTTATTTCCTTTTGCAGCCCCCTAGCCCTTACTCTGACTATTCTACAGCACTGAAGTTTGGGTCCCTACGGGCTTACTCATCACTAATCTTAAAGACGTTGTCCACTACTTGGACAACTTATTTTCATATCCCACGCTTGGCCGTGATAAAATAAAAAAGCTTATATTCGCCTCCCGTGCAGGTGCCTTTCCAGCAGTGTAGGCACTTGCTCTCCCCGGGGCTCTCATGCGGTTGTTGTAACACCTGACCTCGGCGATCAGTCTGCGCTGGCGTCACTGTCCTCGCCTCCTGTTGAATTGAACATATAGAGTAAGTGAGAGAGCAGCTGCAGCCCGGACTTCCTCTTCATGTTCGATTTGTTCGAAGGCGGGGACAGTGACACTGGTGCTGATTTGGCGCTGGAATCACATGTCACAACAACCACACGAGAGCCCCGGGACCACGATTACTCACACTTTTGGAACTGTGCCAGCACGGGAATGGAGTATTTTTTTTTATTTTATCGCAGCCAAAGATTTAGATCAAGAAGGGGTTGTCCAAGTAGTGGACGAGACTTTAAAATATGCAGTGAATTATGACATATACTAACTTAATTTTATATGACTTAAAGTGGTTTTCACACGAACAAAGTCCATTTTAATCAATAGATGTTGAAATAATAGTCAGTTCCATAATTGGATGTGTTACAAAAAAATGTTCATTTGATGAGATAATCTTATTAATGTGCCCCTACTATATATACACTGTTATTTTTTGCTTCCAACCATGCAGAACTGTTTCAGTTCATGGTACATAACACAACTCACTTGCCAGAGAGAGGAAGCATAAGTCACCAATGAGATTAGTGAGTATTCAGACAAAAAAGCAGGGGCTCACAGCTGCTACTTTCTAAGGTAATACATTTCCCTGCCAGTTTTATCACAGGAGCGAGTATTTCTGCCACGTCTCCAGTGTTCTAACCTCATCATAAATCAAGTCAGTGGCCAGCGGCTGCAAGGCTTTTGTAGAGCCGGCGTCTCTGCCCTCTGCCACCATTCTCCAGCAGATACGCCAACTCACTGACCGCCGCAGTTTTGCTCTTCCTCCCTCTTCTCCTGCTGCTGATGTCCAGGGTACACACACTGCGCACAAATCCCCGGGCACTGTGCTTAGGGCGTTCGTGTGTCGCACGCGCACCATCCTAAAGTTTCCCCAGCCAATGGCTGAAAGACAAATACTATTTAAACCGCCTCCATCTGCATGGAGGTGCCCGTGCAACATTGTGTCTATCAAACATGTTTGTTACTTTTCATTGCTCGTATTCCTGTGTACCTGCCTGCCTATCAACTGTGTCCGCCTGCTTGTCCATAAGCCGTGCTCACCTGCCAAAAGCTAGCACTCTTAGTTTTGCGGGATAGATCATAGAATATTGTAAGCTTGCATTCTTCTCTTAATGTCCAAGAAATGTGATCTTTTTTGCTGGACTTCTACTGAAAAATCCGGAAAGAATAAAAATCTTTTGCCCTTTAAGCCTAATGTCTTGCCTCTAACGTGCTTTCATTAGTATAATGTTCAGGTCTTTATAGTAGAGGATTTTGATCAATATGGGTTGAGCGGGTCTGTCCACTGACCCCGGTCCCGTGGGGACCTTGTGGGCCCTCTCTTCCGCAAACAGAGGAGTGAGTACCTCTTTTCCAAAGCTATCCAGCAACCATTTTTCAAAGTAAGGCCGGGATCACACATACGCAAGATACGGCTGAGTCTCGCAGGTGAAAACCAAGCTCTGGCGCCGGCACTTGGGAGCGGAGCGTGCAGCTCCATGTGTTGCTGTGCGGCTGCACGCTCCGCTCCGGAGTGTCGGCGCCAGAGGAGGGATTTCACCTGCGAGACTTGGCCGTATCTCGCGTATGTGTGATCCCGGCCTGTCAGTGACTCCCCCTTACACCTTCTCAGGTGCCCCAACCAGTCTGATGTTGTTTCGTCTTTGGCGATTCTGCACATGATTCACCTTCGCTATCAAGGCCACCAAAGATTAAGTATGGTTTTGAATCTCTCTACGGACTAGGGGTGAGAATCCTTTATCTCACTCATCAGTTCCTCCGCTGCTGTGACACTTTCCTCTCCTTTTTGTACATCATGGCCGGTTATAGAGATAGTTACCTGGATGTTCCTCACCTGCCCCACTATATTAATAGTCTTATTACATTTGTTAACTGCGTTAAGAATATCCAGGAAATAAGGGGATTCATCCAGGGATATTTCTTCAGTAGTGCATTATTTCCCTCTATGGGTCTTCCTCACTTCAGTAGATTCCTGCAAAGTCTGTTCTATGGTTCCATGACATGAGAGCTTTCCTCCTCCCCCTCCTGTGCTACAACTGAGTACCAAGACCCCGTAGGGGACTTTCTTTGGGGTCTTTTCACATTTGTTACTGATCTCTGCCTTATGGGGGTTGTAGGATGAGCTATATGAGCATCTTGCTTTAATCTGGCAGCCACATCTCCACTACCATCCCTTTGCCTCCTCCGGCATGACCTACAGGCACCATCTTGATATGCCTGTGATATACCGTTCACCTTCCCCAACTTCTTGCTATGGTTCATTTCACCCCTGTGGCCCAGGATCCTCACTCCCAGCTTCCAGATAGCTACTGTCCCTTTATAGAACCCCCCACACTGCGATGCTTCTGCTTTTACTGGACCAACACACCTGGCACTAGGACCCAGGGATGTCCCGCATGTCTGTTCAGCACAAGCACATAGCCATGCCCCCTAGGATGCATTTTTGACTAAAACAAATGTCCCCTCAGAAACGTTGTTACCTACAACTCTAACCCATGAGCCTTTAGACGTGCAGAACCAGTAGTGAAAGCCAGAGAGTACACCGTTAGGGTTGGAAACTGTCTGTAAGTTGCTGTACAGCCCTTGGTAAGGATTTTAATTATTTGCTAAACAGAATTGTTTCTAAAGAAAATGAGGTGGCTGAAAAGGAAGTTGTAAAGTGTTAGCACAATGTTATGTACGTTGTTGTGAATTCTGTTTTTGGGCTCCCTCTGGTGGTTACTGGTTGACTGGTGTCTTGTTTTTTCCAGTGCACCTGTTTCCATTAGGAAATTGGGAGTCTCCTATTTAGTCTGGCTTCCCAGTCATTGCAGTGCCGGCAATCAATGTTATCAGAGCACCTTGTTGCTTGCTTCCTGCTCCAAGTCTGCAAGTCAGCTAAGTTGAATCTTTGGCTTTTGTGTTTGTTTTGTCCAGCATGCATTTTCATATCTCGTGCGGCTGGAAGCTCTAGTGATCTGGAATTGCTACTCCGGTGTCATGAGTTGACAACGGAGTTAAGGTAATTCCAGGATGGCTGTTCAGGGTTTTGAGGTGACCGCGAAGTCCTCTTTGGTATATTCCGCTATCTAGTCAGAGGGCCTCGCTTTGCTGAATCTATATTCATACTGCGTTTGTGTTTTCCTCTTACCTAACCGTTATTATATGTGGGGGGCTACTATAACCTTTGGGGTTTCCCTGGAGGCAAGTCAGGTCTGTGTATTCCTCTATTAGGGGTAGTTAGTTCTCCGGCTGGCGTGAGGTGTCTAGAGACAACGTAGGCACACCCCCTGGCTATTTTTAGTTGCGTGTTAGGTTCAGTATCGCGGTTACCTAAGATACCATCCTTCCTAGAGCTTGTCCGTTTTTTGCCTAAGTCCCTGCCATTGGGAATCATGACAGTATTGCCGGCCTAATGTATTAAGAGTATTGGCTGAAGAAAGAGAGTAAAAAGAAGTTTCTGACACTTTTTTTTTTTTTTTTTTTTGCTCAGAAGTTCTCCTAGCCATAATTGCAGTCTGCTGTTTTTTTTTTTTTTTTTCTCTCCTCTTAACCCCTGAATGGCTCAGATCTCTGCTGTTGAAAAATGGATATCCAGAGTTTAGCTTCAAACCTAAATGCTCTCGCTTCTAAGGTTCAAAATATCCAAGACTATGTTATGCATGCTCCTGTGTCTGAACCCAAGATCCCTATACCCGAGTTCTTTTCTGGAGATAGATCTCGTTTTTTGAATTTTAAGCACAATTGTAAATTGTATCTTTCTCTGAGATCTCGCTCCGCTGGAGATTCCGCTCAGCAGGTTAAAATTGTTATTTCCTTGTTGCGGGGTGACCCCCAGAATTGGGCATTTGCATTGGCACCAGGGGATCCTGCGCTGCTCAGTGTGGATGCGTTTTTTCTGGCACTGGGGTTGCTCTATGAGGAACCTAATTTGGAGATTCAGGCTGAAAAGGCCTTAATAGCCCTCTCTCAAGGGCATGATGAAGCTGAAATATATTGTCAAAAATTTCGAAAATGGTCTGTGCTTACTCAGTGGAATGAGTGCGCCCTGGCGGCGAATTTCAGAGAAGGTCTCTCTGACGCCGTTAAAGATGTCATGGTGGGGTTTCCTACGCCCACAGATCTGAATGAATCCATGACTATGGCTATTCAGATTGATCGGCGTTTACGGGAGCGCAAACCTGTGCACCATTTGGCGGTGTCTTCTGAGCAGGCACCAGAGATTATGCAATGTGATAGAATTCTCTCCAGAGGTGAACGGCAGAATTATAGGCGCAAAAATGGGTTGTGCTTCTACTGTGGTGATTCTGCTCATGTTATATCAGCATGCTCTAAACGCACAAAAAAGGTTGATAAGTCTTTTTCAATTGGCACCTTACAATCTAAGTTTATTTTGTCTGTAACTTTGATTTGTTCATTGTCATCTATCACTGTGGATGCCTATGTGGATTCTGGCGCTTCCTTGAGTCTTATGGATTGGTCCTTTGCCAGACGTTGTGGGTTTAGCCTAGAGCCTTTGGAAGTTCCTATCCCTCTGAAGGGTATCGACTCCACACCTTTGGCTAGGAATAAACCACAATTCTGGACACAAGTGACTATGTGTATGACTCCTGACCATCGGGAGGTGATTCGCTTCCTTGTGTTGCATAACTTGCATGATGTCTTAGTGCTTGGATTGCCATGGTTGCAAACTCATAATCCAGTCCTCGACTGGAAAACAATGTCTGTGTTAAGCTGGGGATGTTGGGGGGCTCATGGGGAAGTACCTTTGGTTTCCATTGCTTCATCTACTCCCTCTGAAATTCCGGCATTTTTGTCTGATTATGGTGATGTTTTTGAGGAGCCTAAACTTAGTTCTCTCCCCCCTCACCGGGATTGCGATTGTGCTATAGACTTGATTCCAGGCAGCAAGTTTCCCAAGGGTCATTTGTTCAATCTGTCTGTGCCTGAGCATGCTGCTATGCGAGAGTATATTAAGGAGTCCTTGGAAAAGGGACATATCCGTCCATCCTCATCCCCTTTAGGAGCAGGTTTTTTTTTCGTGGGTAAAAAAGATGGCTTCCTGAGGCCCTGTATTGATTATCGCTTGTTGAATAAGATTACAGTCAAATATCAGTATCCTTTGCCACTATTGACTGATTTATTTGCTCGTATTAAAGGGGCAAAGTGGTTCTCTAAGGTTGATCTTCGGGGTGCGTATAATTTGGTGCGGATTAAGCAGGGAGATGAGTGGAAAACTGCATTTAATACGCCCGAGGGCCATTTTGAGTATTTGGTAATGCCTTTTGGTCTTTCTAATGCTCCTTCAGTCTTTCAGTCCTTTATGCACGATATTTTCCGTAAATACCTGGATAAATTTATGATTGTGTATTTGGATGATATTTTGATTTTTTCGGATGACTGGGAGTCGCATGTTCAACAGGTTAGGAAGGTTTTTCAGGTTTTGCGGTCCAATTCTTTGTTTGTAAAGGGTTCAAAGTGCATTTTTGGGGTTCAGAAGATCTCCTTTTTGGGGTATATTTTTTCCCCTTCTTCTGTTGAGATGGATCCTGTCAAGGTTCGGGCTATTTGTGATTGGACGCAGCCTACTTCCCTGAAGAGTCTTCAGAAGTTCTTGGGCTTTGCTAATTTCTATCGTCGATTTATAACTGGGTTTTCAAGTGTGGTTAGACCTCTGACTGATTTGACTAAGAAGGGTGCTGATGTTGCCAATTGGTCCTCTGCGGCTGTGGAGGCCTTTCGGGAGCTTAAGCGCCGCTTTTCTTCTGCCCCTGTGTTGCGTCAGCCTGATGTTTCGCTCCCTTTTCAGGTTGAGGTTGATGCTTCCGAGATTGGAGCAGGGGCGGTTTTGTCGCAGAAAGGTCCCGATTGCTCAGTGATGAGACCATGTGCATTCTTCTCTCGAAAATTTTCGCCCGCCGAGCGAAATTATGATGTCGGTAATCGGGAGCTCTTGGCTATGAAGTGGGCATTTGAGGAGTGGCGTCATTGGCTTGAGGGTGCTAGACATCAGGTGGTGGTCTTGACTGATCACAAGAATCTGATTTACCTTGAGTCTGCCAGGCGTCTGAATCCTAGACAGGCGCGCTGGTCTTTGTTTTTCTCCCGGTTTAATTTTGTGGTTTCATACTTGCCGGGCTCGAAAAATGTGAAGGCAGATGCTCTTTCTAGGAGTTTTGAGCCTGACTCCTCTGGTGATTCTGAGCCTACGGGTATCCTTAAGGATGGAGTGATTTTGTCTGCTGTCTCCCCAGACTTGCGGCGTGCTTTGCAGGAGTTTCAGACTGATAGGCCTGATCGTTGTCCGCCTGGGAGATTGTTCGTTCCAGATGAGTGGACCAGTAGAGTCATCTCAGAGGTTCATTTTTCTGTGTTGGCAGGCCACCCTGGAATTTTTGGTACCAGAGATTTGGTGGCCAGATCCTTCTGGTGGCCTTCCTTGTCTCGGGATGTGCGTACCTTTGTGCAGTCTTGTGAGGTTTGTGCTCGGGCCAAGCCTTGCTGTTCTCGGGGTAGTGGATTGTTGTTGTCCTTGCCTATTCCGAAGAGGCCGTGGACGCACATCTCTATGGACTTTATCTCGGATCTCCCGGTTTCTCAGAAAATGTCTGTCATTTGGGTGGTGTGTGACCGTTTTTCTAAGATGGTTCATTTGGTACCCTTGCCCAAATTGCCTTCTTCATCGGAGTTGGTTCCTTTGTTTTTTCAGAATGTGGTTCGTTTACATGGTATCCCAGAAAACATCGTTTCTGACAGGGGATCTCAATTTGTGTCCAGGTTCTGGCGAGCGTTCTGTGCCAGGATGGGCATTGATTTGTTTTCTCTATCGCCTCTCATTGGGGGACACAGGAACCATGGGTGTATGCTGCTGCCACTAGGAGGCTGACACTATGCAAATAAAAAAGTTAGCTCCTCCTCTGCAGTGTACACCCTACCGACAGGAAGTAGGATATTCAGTTTAGCTTAGTGTCAGTAGGAGGTGGACACGGGTCTTTCATTAGACCCTTATCTACCTCAATGTGCGTCGTTTCTTTTCAGGTTTTTCCGAAGGGATACAGGGTGAACAGTCACACCTGTAGTCCCACATAGCGGACTATGAGTACGGCGTGTACTGCCACCCCGTATCCTCATAGATCCCTGTCCAGGACCAAGATCCTAGCACACAAGCGTGCTCAGAAGTCCGGTCCTGGCTCCGTCCCCCACCCACTCGCCCACCAGAGCCTGTCGGTCGGAGGAGACGAGGACGTCCATCAGCAGCTCACATGGACGTCTGATACCTTCACAAGGTTTGAGGTTAGTAATGGACGACGTGGGATGTTTTAGGTGAGTATCCCCTTTAGGAGTGGGCAGCAAGGACATTGTCCGAAGCGGCTGATTTTCTGACAGCCGTGCTCTTTTAACCGCCGCGGCCCCTTCTGGCGGTCGCCGTTTTTGGCCTAATTTAGGACCCGGCTCCTTCCGGGGCCCATTCCTGGCGATGTGCTAGCCTGCGGCCGCGCTCCCTTGCAGGCTGCCGCGCCGGCGCCGCGGCACTCTCCGGCGGTCGCCGGTTCCTAATTTAGGCCCCGGCTTCCCCGGGGCCTACTTCCGGCAACTAACCTTAGGCCGCGCTCTTGCGACGGTCTGGCAGCTGCCGCGCCGATCTTCCGCTATCCGGTGCCGGTGCCGCGGCACTTCCCTGCACTCTTCGGCGGTTCCTAATTTAGCCCCCGGCTTCTACTCAGGCCTACTCTTCCGGGGCTGACTCCGCCCACTTCCTCCTCTGTCGGGCGGGCTTTTCTCCCGCCCGACTGTCAGAGCCGCCCACCGGCGCCATCTTGGTGCTCCCCTGGTACAGAGCGGCTAGCTCCGCCCACTTCTAGCCGCCCCATTCGGCCTGGGATCGCCGCTGTCTTGCTGAGGAGCGTTCTCTTCCGGACCCGGTGACTGGGTCCCCTGCATCCTCCGTCTCCCTGCTGGTGCCCTGGACCTGTGCCGTGATCTGGCCGCAGCTACAGCCGGGAGCAGTCTACAGGACCCTACTATTGCTGTGAGTAGCTCTGCCATGCAGTCCATTACTCCCCTCTCCTGTTTCCCCTAATCATTTAGTGGGTCTGCTCCCAGGCCTAATCCTAAAAAGACAGCGTTCCGTTCGCCTGCTGCAGCAACTTCCACTGTCCGTCCAGGAGTCCCCTCGCCGGGCGAGACCGAGACACCAGGATGTCACGACCCTGGGGTCTGTGCTTGACCGCAGTTGCCAGTGGGTCACAGGATTCTCCGTCTGGCCTTTTCAACTCTGGCACAAGAGATCCAGACAGGAGCGAAATTCTAGGTTCCTTTTTCGGAGGGATACAGGGTGAATATTCACACCTGTATTCCCACATTAGGGACTATGAGTACGGCATGTACTGCCACCCCGTATCCTCACAGATCCGACAGCAGGACCATGATCCTAGCGCACAAGCGTGCTTAGAAGTTCGGTCCCAGTTCCGTCACCCACCCACTCGCCCACCAGAGCCTGTCGGTTGGAGGAGACGAGGACGTCCACCATCAGCTCCATGGACGTCTGACACCTTCCTTCTCGCCCTCCGGTCTGGAACGGTGAGATCCCTCTTCCTGATCCTCCTCTCTCTCTCTCAAGAGAGAGAGAGAGACGGGCGTCCTCTGTCATGTTTGCAAAGGATGTTTCAGACTTGGTTCTCAACAGGTATAACCTTATTGTTGCAATAAACCAGACCTTAAGCATCATGGATACCTCTACGGAACCCGCAGGATAGGCGGTTTCGTTTAGACGGTCAAAACCACCTTCCAAGGTCTTTGCCCCACTCACTGAATTTGTGGTGGTACTTGTCAGGGGAAAGGCGAACCATACCAGATGCTTCAGACAGGGAAGCATCTCTGCATCCTATATTCCTTCTCGTCTGAGCTCATCGCTAACAGACGGCAGGATGCGGTCAATTGTGGACTTGTCAGTCCCCAGACTGGCTACCAACTTGGCCCCTCCACTTCCCTCATGGGTTCCAAGGATACAATTCTAGAATCGCTGGATAAATCAGCCTTTGAAACGGCTGCTTCTACTTTGTCGGCCATCACCTCTACCTTGGTCTCAAGGACTATAGCTAGATGGATCAATCAGCCTTGTAAGAGCACCCCGGCTGGAGCTCCTCTGGGAGAGCTAGCCGACCTGACGGACCAGATTTCCTGTGCAGGGAAATATTTGGTATCTGTCTCCCCAGATGTGCGGCTTGTGCAACTCACGCGTCCAGCAATATGGGGGCCATCCGACGGAATATTCGGCTCTACTCCCGGCAGGCGGACTTGTCTTCAAGAAGTCCCTTACCAGACTCCCCTTCCAGGGGGCCCGTCTCTTTGGCTACATGCTGGAACAAATTATTAAGGACGCCACGGGAGGCACGAGCTCCCTTGTCCTTTCGCTGTTTTGCAGTGTCGGAAGATTCCTCTAGCTAACACAGACCGCGATCTCGTCTGGCTAGACAAAAGGCTTCCTTTAAGCCTACCCCTTCCTGGCGTCCCCGCAACTCCCATAGTTTGTCCACCAGGCCTAGATCTGGCAGATCTTCCTCGGCAGAACTCTGGCTAGGGGCCCAGCGTTCCCTTCAGTTTGGGCGGGCGTCTCCTGTTTTGTTCAGAAATGTTTGGCTGGCCTCGGTGGAGGACGCTTAGATCAGGGAGGTGGTGTCCTCTAGATACAAGGTAGGGTTCGCTTCGCGGCCCGGAATCGCTTCTTCGAATCTCGCCCTCTAAAAATCCTCCTTTGATCCCAGGTTTTCTTGGCGTCCATTACCTTCCTTCTTTGTTCGGAGGTTATCGTTTCCATCCCACAGCAGGAACGCTTCACAGGTTTCTATTCAATCCTGCTTGTAGTGCCGAAGAAGAGCGGCGCAGCTCGACCCACCCTGGCTCTGAAGTTAGTGAACAGAAGGTTCCGCATGCGGCATTTCTGGATGGAGTTCCTCTGTAAGATTCTGGCTCCCATGGATCCACAGGAATTCCTGTGCTCCATGGATATCCAAGATGCCTTGCTCCATGCCCTGATTTTCCCAGCACACCTGAGTTTTCCTGCGTTTCGCGACGCAGAAGGGTCATTTCCGGTTTGTCGTCCTGCCGCTCGGTCTTGCGACCGCTCCTGGTGTCTTCATAGAGATCATGGCCACATTTATGGCCATATTGAGGATCAGGGGCCTAGTGCTTCCTCATCATGCCTCTGCCTCTCTCTCAGGCCCAGGTGAGTCTGACCATTGTCCTCGACTCCCTGTCCCGTTTCTGGTGGCTGGCCATCAGAACAAAGTCTTTTCTTATTCCGAGTCAGCGTTTTGTCCTCTTAGGCATGTTGTTCGACACCGTCAGTCGGGGGTTTTTCTTCTCGAGGAGAAGCGGGCAATTCTACATACGCCCTCTGCAAGGCCTTCAGCTGCCTTCCTTCCGTTCAGCAATGACGGTACTGTGACGCATGGTGACAGCATCGGGAGCGTTCTCTTTTACGCTGTTCCACTTGAGACCACTTCAGCAGGCCATCCTTTTTCAGTGGGACACGTCTGTACGGTCTCTGGATCCCTGATCCGGGTTTCCATTTGATTCCAATAGCCTCTCAACTGGTGGCTGTCACAGTGATGGGGACATTGGTCGGAACATTCCCTCTCATTCTCCAGGTCCGGTCCTTCCAAGGCAGGTGGTGACGACGGTCACCCGCCTTCCTGGCTGAGATGTGGTTTCTCGCCATCTGTCAGTGATGGGGGCATTGGTTGGAGCAAGAGTTCTCTTTGCCGATCGACACCCTTGAGATAGGGGCCATTCCTCTATCTCTGAGTCACTGTGAAAGGCTTCTCAGAGGTCTGCCAGTCAGAATCCAGACGTCCAATGCCTTGATTGTGGCATATGTCTATTACCAGGAAGGGAATCAGAGTCTCTTGGCAATGGCGGAGGTATCCAAGATCATCCTCCTGGGCAGAGGCGACCTTTTCGGCACTATCCGCAGTGCATATCCCCGTCGTGGTCAACTAGGTGTTTTCTCTGCCACGAGGGCCTTACGGCAGGAGAATGGTCCCTTCTTCAGGGGGCCTTCCTTCAATTTTGCCTTGATGGAAAACTCCGGACGCGGATCTCCTGGCGTCCCGACTGCTTAGCAAGGTTCCACTTTTTGTCTCCAGGTCGGTGATCCTCTTGTTGCGGATACCGATACTTTGACCATTCCTGGGTCGCATTTTGTACTTCCCTATTTGTTCCTCCCTTCCCTTCCTTCCCAGGCTGTTGAAGCTCAATGCGGAGGGGGTTCCGATCATTCTGACCGCACCAGATTGGCCCAGAAGGTTCTGGTTGCTGAGATCGTTCATATCCTCGTGGACTCCCACTGCAGGCCCCAGACAGGCCAGATCGTCTGTACTAAGGACCGATCTGCCACAGAGTTCTTGGTGGCTCGATTTAACAGCTTTGCCCCTGAAACCTTCCATTTTGGTCGTTTTCTCTAGGCGGGACTTGATGCTGGCCTTGCCCTTAGTTCTCTAAAGGGTCAGATAGCATCCCTTGCCATTCCTTTTCTGAAGTCCCTTTCAGTAGTCCTTAGCTACTGGCTACCACGGTACAGAGATTTATATCCGTTCAGTTCTCAGATCAGATCTTTTCTTCAAGAAGTGGCACATGCGGCTCCCCCGTACCAGACTCTCGTGGATCCCTGGGACCTCAATCTTGTTCTGGAGGCTCAGTGGGGTTCCTCCCTTGAGCCCCCCCCATGAGGTCTCACTGTCTGTTTTCTGTTCTGAAGGGTAGCGTTTTCTGGTGGCCTTTTCCTCCATTATCCTCGGAGTTGGTGGCTCTCTCCTGTCGCCCCACTTCTTGGATTCTTCACCAGGATAGGGTAGTTTTACGGCCTTCATCGCTCCTTCTACTTTAGTAAGATCGTCCGTCCCACCTTTGTCCTGCTCCGACCGATTCTCTGGGGTCGTTCGCTGAGCAGGCTATGCCTGGTCAGGGCGGTGAGGATCTATTTATCTAGGATCGCCTTCTTTAGGAAGACGGACCGTCTATTTGTCATTCCAGACGGCACGCCAAGAGGCCGGTCGGCCTCCAAGGTTTGCCAAATGTTATATACCTGCGCTTCGGCAGTTGCCAGCCTAGGCGGGAGGATCCTGCAGGCGGCAGTGATGTGTCCTCTGACCTGAATGGAGTTTTCTGCTGTTCCCACCCCAGGGACTGCTTTGGGACGTCCCATGGTTCCTGTGTCCCCCAATGAGAGGCGATAGAGAAAACAGGATTTTTGGTTGCTTACCGTAAAATCTGTTTCTCGGAGCCTTCATTGGGGGACACAGCACCCTCCCATGTTGAACAGCTCTGTTTATTGTGTTATACTGTTAAAGTTTGTGTTCTTTGAACGCTCTTTGAGGGTTTGAAACTGTTCAAACTTAAGCAGCGCTTTACAGTCTTTGGCGCTGTATAATTGAAGATTATTATTATTCTTTCTCATTTACACGTTGTTTCTCCTACTGCTTTCTCACTAACTGAATATCCTACTTCCTGTCGGTAGGGTGTACACTGCAGAGGAGGAGCTAACTTTTTTATTTGCATAGTGTCAGCCTCCTAGTGGCAGCAGCATACACCCATGGTTCCTGTGTCCCCCAATGAAGGCTCCGAGAAACAGATTTTACGGTAAGCAACCAAAAATCCTGTTTTTTTCGTCTGCGTTCCATCAGCCAGACTAATGGCCAGACGGAGCGAACTAATCAGACCTTGGAGACTTATTTGAGGTGTTTTGTGTCTGCTGATCAGGATGATTGGGTCGCCTTTTTGCCGTTGGCAGAGTTTGCCCTCAATAATCGGGCCAGTTCTGCCACTCTGGTTTCTCCTTTCTTTTGCAATTCAGGGTTTCACCCTCGTTTTTCATCTGGCCAGGTGGAATCTTCAGATTGTCCTGGAGTGGACACTGTGGTGGATAGACTGCACTAGATTTGGAGTCATGTGGTGGACAATTTGAAGCTGTCTCAGGAGAAGACTCAGCAGTTTGCTAATCGTCATCGTCGTGTGGGTCATCATCTCCGTGTTGGGGACTTGGTGTGGTTGTCTTCTCGTTTTGTCCCTATGAAGGTCTCCTCTCCTAAGTTTAAGCCTCGGTTTATAGGTCCTTATAAGATTTTGGAGATTCTTAATCCTGTATCTTTTCGTTTGGATCTACCAGCATCTTTCACCATTCATAATGTCTTCCATCGGTCGTTGTTGCGGAGGTACGAGGTACCGGTTGTTCCTTCTGTTGAGCCTCCTGCTCCTGTGCTGGTGGAGGGTGAATTGGAGTATGTTGTGGAGAAGATTTTGGACTCTCGCATTTCCAGACGGAGACTTCAGTATTTGGTTAAATGGAAGGGATACGGTCAGGAGGATAATTCTTGGGTGACTGCCTCTGATGTTCATGCTTCGGATTTGGTTTGCGCCTTTCATAGGGCGCATCCAGATCGCCCTGGTGGTTCTCATGAGGGTTCGGTGCCCCCTCCTTAAGGGGGGGGTACTGTTGTGAATTCTGTTTTTGGGCTCCCTCTGGTGGTTACTGGTGGTACTGGTTGACTGGTGTCTTGTTTTTTCCAGTGCACCTGTTTCCATTAGGAAATTGGGAGTCTCCTATTTAGTCTGGCTTCCCAGTCATTGCAGTGCCGGCAATCAATGTTATCAGAGCACCTTGTTGCTTGCTTCCTGCTCCAAGTCTGCAAGTCAGCTAAGTTGAATCTTTGGCTTTTGTGTTTGTTTTGTCCAGCATGCATTTTCATATCTCGTGCGGCTGGAAGCTCTAGTGATCTGGAATTGCTACTCCGGTGTCATGAGTTGACAACGGAGTTAAGGTAATTCCAGGATGGCTGTTCAGGGTTTTGAGGTGACCGCGAAGTCCTCTTTGGTATATTCCGCTATCTAGTCAGAGGGCCTCGCTTTGCTGAATCTATATTCATACTGCGTTTGTGTTTTCCTCTTACCTAACCGTTATTATATGTGGGGGGCTACTATAACCTTTGGGGTTTCCCTGGAGGCAAGTCAGGTCTGTGTATTCCTCTATTAGGGGTAGATAGTTCTCCGGCTGGCGCGAGGTGTCTAGAGACAACGTAGGCACACCCCCTGGCTATTTTTAGTTGCGTGTTAGGTTCAGTATCGCGGTTACCTAAGATACCATCCTTCCTAGAGCTTGTCCGTTTTTTGCCTAAGTCCCTGCCATTGGGAATCATGACAGTACGTGTAGCACGTAGCACATTGTAGTTATTACTTGCTCGTGATACATATTTCTGGTTTTCTTACTCTGACTATTTTGATCAGGATTTCCAGATACAACAACTGGAGCGCAGACTGGCAAGACTGAAAGGAGAAGTCAACACAGATGAAAAGCATGCACTGGAAATGAAAGTATCTGATCTCAGTAAAACGTTTGATGAGCGTAAAGCTGCCCTTAATATCCTAAATTCTCAGCACAAGAAGCTTCAGGTAAGAGATTACCTAAATAGATACTAGCAATTACCACCCGATGAAGATGGCAGAACGCCATTGAAACGCGTTGTGGACTTATTATTCAGTGGACTTATTATTCAGTGGACTTATGATTCAATAAAGGTTTGCACCTTTAATCCTTCCTGACCCTTATCATCACCAGCCTAGCGCTCCTCACTAGACCACGTTCACCCTTTCATCATAGATGCTAGCAATTAACACATTGACAACCATTTATTTGCAGCTTTAATGGGACTGGCAGCATTTTTTCCTAGTTTCATCTTTTCATGTAATCTGTTGCATTTATCTTTTTTTTTTTAACCTATTTTTCTAAATGACATTTGCTTATAAACAGGGAGATGTTCGTAATATCAAACGAGAGCTTGAAAAGACTGGCCAGGAGAAGGAGAACCTTATCAGCAAAATGGAAGAACTGAAACTGTTCAATAGTATGTCCGATAAAGCATTGAAAAAACTCAGGACTTCCAAACAGGTAATTCATTATCTCAAAACCATAGCATGAAAAAAAAAAATGTCTGTAAGCAGTACGTTTTTTGGCACTGAAGTACAGTTGTGCCAAAAAATGTACAGGACCCTTTTCCAGCGGCATTGTCATTACTCCATGGTTGCCAGACCGGAAAAGAGTGAAAGTCCTAATTCTATATCCAACATTCCAGGTGACTTTTCTAATTATTAGGCTGCCTCAATGTCAGACCTAGTTCATTAATATAGGCAGTTCTTCCACCATACAATCCAAAAGGGGAGTTAATCAAGAGTGCCACTTCTTAATAAATTTAGCACATTTTTGGGCTGTCTTTGTACCACACGCCGAAATGTAAACCAGTTATGGAAACAAATTGGTGTTAATCTGTGGCATAGATTATAGGCTGTTGATGATCATAGCCTTCTTTTAAGCCCCACTAATTTTTTTGTGTAATTTAAAACTGATTTTTCTGTGTGTTTCCATTGCAATTTGTAGGATTTAATGGTTGACGACAATATCCTTAAGCTGGAAATCAAGCGCCTGAGGGACATGCTACATAACAAAGCTGATGATGTGTTCTCTTTGGAAAAACGCAAGTTGAATTTGCAGACGGCTATGAAAGAGCGGACACAAGAGATTGCTATACACAAAGAGATGCTGAAATCTCAGCTACGACTTGCAGACCAGGAAAGACAAACTATGAGGTATCTGTGTATAGATTTAATGCTGATGTGTATAATCCTTGCTATATTAAAATTGTACAATTTATTACAATTTTACTAAAGAGAATGCAAAGCTGGATCTTCCGAGAGGGCTCTAACAAATCACATTCAGTGTCACTAACCGGGATGTGTGTGCGGTCTTTTGACAATTCTGTCAACATGGAGCGTAACATATGAATGTATGGTAATCATTTTTTTTATTTTTGTGTGATTATTTATCACTTAGTTTAATGGAAAATTTTTGCTTCTCTCTACAGCCAAGAACTTCATGAAAGACTTGCAAAAGTTGATAAAATGAGAAAAAGATTTGAAATAATTACTGTTGCAATGATGCCACCAGAGGGTGAAGA
Organism: Ranitomeya variabilis; assembly: GCF_051348905.1. NCBI lineage: Eukaryota > Metazoa > Chordata > Amphibia > Anura > Dendrobatidae > Ranitomeya > Ranitomeya variabilis. The sequence continues at coordinate 892,140,618 of NC_135233.1, forward strand.
GGAGAAGTCACAGGCGTATTATATCATAAAGGTAATAAAGCCTCCGATGCTGTTTCTATGGGCGCTTATTCTTCTCTTCTGTCTATGTTTGTGCCATAGGATATCATGCTCATACCAACGAGTCCCAGATTTGAAATATTTTAAGTTTCAAGCTGCGACCTTGTTGGCATCAGCAGCACTAATACCAAGAACTGGAGTTTTGGGCTCCATGCTTGCAGATGTGAAGTGACCACACATGTACAGTCATTCCCATAGACTGCAATGGAGAGTGACTACCTATGTGTGGTCACCTCTGATCTGCCAACTAGGAAAAGCAGGTCAGTAATTATAATCTGCAGCCCTTGGAAGGCGCAAAGGGACGATTCTAACACCCATATAATGTGTTCAGTTGAACAAGATCAGTATCCATCATAATGTAAAATGTTTCTTGTAACTTTTAAAGAATAACTAAACTTTTAGCAGTTTTTATTTATATTTTGCATATGCTTTCTATTGAATCCACTCTCCACTCTGTGTGCATGCTCCAGCACGATCTGTGCATTCCTATCTCCTGTGCACTTCTTGGGGGTCTTTTGACCAAATTTAAGTGCTTGCAAAATATAAAAATAAAAATGCTTTAAAGTTTAGTTAGTCTTTACAGCAACAGGGCTCCTATCAACAATTCTTGTGAATAATTTTTGTGAATAATACTGTTTACTCAATATAATGTGCTTTTAAGGCTGGACAAGAAAAAGAAGAACTTCAGCGAAATGGTGATGAGCTGGATGCTAAAATTCGCAAGGCGGAAAAGGAAATCAATGCTTTAGAAAACACCCTCCAAGTCATAAATGGCTGTAACAATTCCTATAGGAAATCATTCCACAAAGTGACTGAAACAAGTAAGTATTTTATTACATTATGGGAAACAATCTATATGCAAACCTTCATAAAGCTATATGAAGGTTCATTTTTGTCTTAAGTGCTTACTATATACATGATAAACTTAATGCGTATCTGCAATTTTAGGCGACTTTTTTAAATAAGCTGTCATATGTGTGCACATTAGGAATAACACCATTATATGTCTTGTAATCTTTATATTTCCCCAGTTTTCCCCTTTGTAGGATCTATCTCTAATTTTCAGTTCTCTCTTATCTATTGGGAAGAGTCTACTTACTATGATGTCTCCTATACACAGCACACAGAAACAGATTCCTGCTCTTTCATTGTAGCACATATTTGGAAGTAGCAACCGCATGGAAGACAATTTACATTAGCATGGAGGATAATATACAGCAGTACTGAGCTGTGTGGCTGGGAATCCAGCAATGTACTGATGTATAGCAGTTTCTTAAAGCTGCAGCACAAGTCCATGTGTGTCACACTGTGCAGAGTTTTCCTCATTTCGCTCTTTCTTCTCCCTAATTTATAATAGGAGGTGTAACCTGACACCTCACTGTGCCGATTCTCCATCTTGTTTTTACGAAGACAGAATTGAGCTGTTTTTCAAAGTGGTTAATGAGTTCGGGAAACAAAGAGTGGACTGGAAGAAGTGACTGATAAGTGGAGAAAGAAGTAGATTTTCTGATGTATTATAATGTTTCTTATATTCATTTGCACTATTGGTTTAAGCCAAGTTTGTTGAAAGAACAGTAACCATTGAATCTTAGGTGAGGAGTATGAAGAAAAAATGCAACTAGAAGAGCAAAAGAAAGCAGCTGAGGAGAAATATAGGTACAAGAGGAGACAAATAAAGGAGATTCAGGAAGACACGCAGGTAAGATTTCTTTGTTTTAACTTGAAGTATCTTATACTGACTAAAAGTTACAGCCTGTATTATACTCTAGTGTAGTGTCCTTTTGGCAGTCATCAAGCTTGACATGCCTAGAAGCTTAGCTGCACTCTCGTATAATTTCTTGTATACCGTATATACTCGAGTATAAGCCGACCCGAGTATAAGCTGACCCCCCCTAATTTTGCCACAAAAAACTGGGAAAACTTATTGACTCGAGTATAAGCCTAGGGTGGAAAATGCAGCAGGTACCGGTGAATTTCAAAATTAAAAATAGATGCTCCATACCGTACATTATGGCCCCATAGATGCTCCACATAAAGCTGTGCCACATATAATGCTCTGCACCGTTCAGTATGGCCCCATAGACGCTCTATATAAAGCTGCCCCATATATAATGCTCTGCACAGTTCATTATGGCCCCATAGATGCTCCATAGAAAGCTGTGCCATATATAATGCTCTGCACCTTTGATTATGGCCCCATAGATGCTCTACATAAATCTGTGCCATATATACACTCACTGGCCACTTTATTAGGTACACCTGTCCAACTTCTTGTTAACACTTAATTTCTAATCAGCCAATCACATGGCGGCAACTCAGTGCATTTAGGCATGTAGACATGGTCAAGACAATCTCCTGCAGTTCAAACCGAGCATCAGTATGGGGAAGAAAGGTGATTTGAGTGCCTTTGAACGTGGCATGGTTGTTGGTGCCAGAAGGGCTGGTCTGAGTATTTCAGAAACTGCTGATCTACTGGGATTTTCACGCACAACCATCTCTAGGGTTTACAGAGAATGGTCCGAAAAAGAAAAAAAATCCAGTGAGCGGCAGTTCTGTGGGTGGAAATGCCTTGTTGATGCCAGAGGTCAGAGGAGAATGGGCAGACTGGTTCGAGCTGATAGAAAGGCAACAGTGACTCAAATCACCACCCGTTACAACCAAGGTAGGCCTAAGAGCATCTCTGAACGCACAGTGCGTCGAACTTTGAGGCAGATGGGCTACAGCAGCAGAAGACCACACCGGGTACCACTCCTTTCAGCTAAGAACAGGAAACTGAGGCTACAATTTGTACAAGCTCATCGAAATTGGACAGTAGAAGATTGGAAAAACGTTGCTTGGTCTGATGAGTCTCGATTTCTGCTGCGACATTCGGATGGTAGGGTCAGAATTTGGCGTAAACAACATGAAAGCATGGATCCATCCTGCCTTGTATGGAGCATCTTTGGGATGTGCAGCCGACAAATCTGCGGCAACTGTGTGATGCCATCATGTCAATATGGACCAAAATCTCTGAGGAATGCTTCCAGCACCTTGTTGAATCTATGCCACGAAGAATTGAGGCAGTTCTGAAGGCAAAAGGGGTCCAACCCGTTACTAGCATGGTGTACCTAATAAAGTGGCCGGTGAGTGTACAATGCTCTGCACCGTTGCCCCATAGATGCTCCACATTAATCTGTGCCATATATACAATGCTCTGCACCGTTGCCCCATAGATGCTCCACATAACTCTGTGCCATATATACAATGCTCTGCACCGTTGCCCCATAGATGCTCCACATAACTCTGTGCCATATATACAATGCTCTGCACCGTTGCCCCATAGATACTCCACATAACTCTGTGCCATATATAACGCTGCTGCTGCACCGTTGCCCCATAGATACTCCACATAAAGCTGTGCCTTATATACAATGCTCTGCACCGTTGCCCCATAGATGGTCCACATTAATCTGTGCCATATATACAATGCTCTGCACCGTTGCCCCATAGATGGTCCACATTAATCTGTGCCATATATATAATGCTCTGCACCGTTGCCCCATAGATGCTCCACATAAAGCTGTGCCATATATACAATGCTCTGCACCGTTGCCCCATAGATGCTCCACATTAATCTGTGCCATATATACATTGCTGCTGCTGCTGCAATGAAAAAAAAAAACACATACTCACCTCTCTTGCTTGCAGCTCCTCAGCGTCCCATCCCGGCGTCTCCGCACTGACTGATCAGGCAGAGGGCGGCGCGCACACTATATGCGTCATCGCGCCCTCTGACCTGCACAGTCAGTGCAGAGAGATGCTGGGAAGATGGCGCGGCGCCCGGCGTGTGGAACGAGGACAGGTGAATATGTAATACTTACCTGCTCCCGGCGTCCCGCTCCTTCCCCCGGACAGCTGGTCTTCGGTGCCGCAGCCTCTTCCTCTGTCAGCGGTCACCGGCACCGCTGATTAGAGAAATGAATTATGTGGCTCCGCCCCTATGGGAGGTGGAGCAGCCTATTCATTTCTCTAATGAGCGGTCCCACGTGACCGCTGAACAGGGGAAGAGCTGCGGCACCGAAGACCGTGGGACGGGCAGGGGGAGCGCCAGGAACGCCGGAACTAGGTGAGTATATGACAGTCCTCACCCGCCGACCCCACCACCGATCATGACTCGAGTATAAGCCGAGAGGGGCACTTTCAGCCCAAAAAGTTGGGCTGAAAATCTCGGCTTATACTCGAGTATATACGGTAAATGAGATTTGCACTGTATATGAATATTATATAGTCTCATACCTCAGGATATAAAGAACCTAGAACCAGAGCCATGTAGATTATGTCTGCCCCTCATTGTTCAATATAAGATGCACACAGAGGGTAAAAGAGCTGACAAGTATTTTAGGACTGACGCATGAAGAATTGTGAATGTAGAACTGCAGTTATAGAACATTATTAGCAATTATTTGAATAGATCTAATAATACCAAAACGGTGAAAAATATCCTCCAAATATAGGATAGAAAAAGAATGTATAAACTGTCTACATATAGTATGCACTTTTGGTAGCGCTTATTTTCCTGATAACAAAAATATTGCGTCACAATTTCAATACAACTATCGTTGGAGAGTCGGGAAGCCCTTATAGACATTAGATGGTCAACTCGTGCACAGAAATCTAAAATGTACAGTTGTGCTCAAAAGTTTACATACCCCAGCAGAATTTTTGCTTTCTTGGAGAGAATATGAATGATAACACCAAAACATTTTCTCCACTCATGGTTAGTGGTTGGGTGAAGCCATTTATTGTCAAACTACTGTGTTTTCTCTTTTTAAATCATAATGACAACCCAAAACATCCAAATGATCCTGATCAAAAGTTTACAAACCCCATTTCTTAATACCGTGTATCAGGGTGGATTGATTTAAATCACGCCGATTTAAATCATGATTTAAATCACGATTTAAATCAAAAGATTTTTTTCTATTTAAATCGGATCGATTTAAATCATGATTTTAATCATGATTTAAATCACTGATTTAAATCAAAAGGTTTTTTTTAATATAAATCACGATTAAAATGAGAAGTGAGAGCAGTGCGCATGTGCGCCCATAGTTACACGGACGAAACTAGGGGCAACGATCTAACGCCAGGGTGAGGGGGGGACCCCAAAGTAAGTAAAAATCTTTTTTGTTTTACTATATGGCAATAGGTAGGTGTTTAAAAGCAGCATGTCTTAATTGTATAAACTATTAATAGCCTCCACATTTTGTTCATACTGCCCCTTTAATTCCACACTTCTAGCTTGGTTTCACTTTTGGTTTAGTTTCTTTTTCCATTCAGTTGACATGCCCAAACTTGTTGGATAGTCAGCATCCTACAGAAACCTCTGGAAGAGCATGGCATTGTGAATGTTACACATATACAGCCTTTATTCTACTGAGTTAAACAACTCAGCTTTATCTCATGATGGAAGAACCTTTGGATGGTAAAATATTTTCCTCAAAAAGCAGTTTATTGAAAAAAATCCGATTTAAATCAAAAAAATCCGATTTAAATCAAAAAAATCCGATTTTTTTGATTTTTTTAAAAAAACATTGATTTTTATCCACCCTGCCGTGTATTGCCCCCTCTAATATCAATGACAGCTTGAAGTCTTTTGTGGTAGTTGTGGATGAGGTTCTTTATTTTCTCAGATGGTAAAGCTGCCCACTATTTTTGGTAAAAAGCCTCCAGTTCCTGTAAATTCCTGGGCTGTCTAGCATGAACTGTGTGCTTGAGATCTCCCCGGAGTTGCTTAGTGATATTGAGGTCAGGAGACTGAAATGCCCACTCCAGAACCTTCATTTTGTTCTGCTGTAGCCAATAACAGTTCGACTTGGCCTTGTGTTTTCAATTGTAGTCATGTTGGAATGTCCAAGTACGTCCCATTGCTCAGCTTCCAGGCTGAATAGTGCAAATTTGCCTCCAGTATTTGCTGATAACATGCTGCATTCATCTTTCCTTCAACATTGACCAAGTTTCCTGTGCCTCTGTAGTTCACACATCCCCAAAACATCAGTGATCCACCTTTGTGCTTTACAGTAGGAATGGTGTTCCTTTCATCATAGGCCTTGTTGACCTCTCTCCAAATGTAACATTTATGGTTGTGGCCAAAAAGTTCAATGTTGGTCTCATCACTTCAAATTACTTTGCTCCAGAAGTTTTGAGGCTTGTCTCTCTGCTGTTTTGCTTATTGTAGATAAGATACTTTGTGGCATTTGCACATAATGCCTTTCTCCTGGCGACAACATTTTTGTTGGTCTACCTGACCGTGGTTTTGTTTTCAGAGCCCCTGATTTTCCATTTGTTAATCACAGTTTGAACGCTGCTGACCGGCATTATCAAGTCCTTGGATATCTTTTTGTATCATTTTATATAGTTCAACTACCTTTTCCCATAGATCCGTTGACAATTATTTTGCTTTCCCCATGACTCACAATCCAGAAATGCCAGTGGCTGGATGAAAGATGCAAGAGTCTGTCTGGATCCCAGAAACTGACTCAGCTTTTATGTACACATACAGATTGCAAGCAGACATGTCACAGGTGAGAATGTTACCTTTAGTAGCCATTCAGACTCATTTGTGTCAACTTCTGTGCACGTTATCAGGCCAAAATCACAAGGGTATGTAAACTTTTGATCAGCGTCATTTGGATGTTTTGGGTTGTCATTATGATTTAAAAAGAAAAAAGTAGTTTGACAATAAATGGCTTCACCCAACCACTAACCATGAGTGGAGAAAAAGTTTTGGTGTTTTCATTCATATTCTCTGAAAAAAGGCTAAGAAAGCAAAAATTCTGCATGTGTATGTAAACTTTTGAGCACAAGCGTATATGTTTTAGAAAGGGGTCCAGTGCAGAGGTGAAGAGGATTGTAATATACGGAATACCAAGAGGTGTAGAAATGACACTAAAGGTGGCAATACACAGGTGAATAAAACTAGATTGCTGGTTACACAAAAGTTGAACAAATGATTGAATAAATTTTACTCTATATTGATAATTACAGTTTTTCAAATTGACTATTCAGTTTCAATGAAACTGGTGCAAATTTTCTTTTTGGGGATGTCATGGATTGTTTTTTTTTTTCAGGAAAAGATTGATTTTGAACTAGGACTATTGGCAGAACATTTTAACCCCTTACTGACATTAGACATAGTGTTACTTTCAATGTCTGGTCCCAGTCTTTGATGCAGGCTCAGGAACTGAACATTCATCATACACGTAAAAAGATACAATAAAAAGGGATAAAAACAAGCCTTCGCACAGTTTAATTGATGAAGAAATTAAAATGTTACATGTCTTGGAAAATGACAACATAAGCAGAGCGTTTTTTCATTCTTTCCAAATGTTTTTCACATCTAAAATGAAGAAAAGTACCAACTGGACTAACCTGTAGAATTGTTTTGCCAGGTCCTTTTGTTTTACCAAATTTTGTTGTTTTTTTTTGCAATTTTACTACATTTGGAATTGTTTTCCTGTTTTCAAATGCATCTAATGGTAAAATGAATGATGTAATTTAAAACTACAACTAGTCCCACAAAAACACGCACAAACAGTCATATGCTTTATCAATGGGAAAATGTAAAGAGTTTTTGAATGAAAGAGACTTAAAAACGAAAGTGTAATAATGAAAAATCGCCTGGAAGCGGTTAAGCCAGGCTGCCTACTTTCTAGACAATTATATTCTGAAATTTCACACAACCAAGGAGGATTTTGCTTGAACACGTCCATTTTAATCTACTTTAGACTAATGTGTGAGCAGAATTAGTATTGATCTTATTCGCAACTATATGTTTAGGTAGTACATTGTCTATACAATAGTTAAACATATAATAGTTAACTTTTTTTCTGTTCATCCTAAACTTCCCATCAAATGTAGGGCAATGATACTTGTCAAGTGGTCACATGTTAGAAGGCAGAAATATATTAATATGAAGCTTGATAAATGTTACCCATCGTCATTACCCATTAGCGATGTATCCAGCTGTACAGACACACTTTCTGATAAAATGTCTTCTTAGTGTTGAAAGACAAATCAGACTTTGAAAATCATAACAACAGGCTCTATCTATATGATCTAGCAAGAAACTGTTACTTTATTCCAGATTATGAAAAACACTTTTGATAGCATGATGAAAGAGGAATTGTCGTACCAGGAGAAGGTGAATGATATGCTTCCCTGCATTACACAGCTTCACAAAGAGATGGAGGATCAAAAGAACAAGTTGGAGAGAGTCATAAAACAGGTTAATGTGCACAATTGTGCAGGAGATACATGGCTTATACACTGTACAGAACACAGTGCGAATTTCTTACAAGGATCGGTTTTGTTTCAAGTGATTTTTCTGTTCACAAAAGTTTCAATGTGTAATCTTTTACCTTGGTAACTTTTCGTCAAATCTTTAGAAAACGCCTTTATCTTCCCAAGTAAAACTTAAACACAAGTCCATATAAAACGATTACCTAATGATGCGTTGACAACCCAGTTTCAAAAGAATGTAATTGCAGCAAATTGCTAATTGAAGGTATTGAATGCACCCCTTTTTATAGTACATTACGTTTTATAGGGAAGCACCCCCTTTGACTCACCTTCACTGTATAGGCAACAAACATACAATGTAGCTTCTCTGCGACATCCATAAAAAGGATGCTGCAGGCAAAATACAGTGTTGTGTCTGGTGCTGGGCCTGTTTCAAAGAACAGGAAAGGACTAAATCATGTACTGCCCCCCCCCCCACTGTGAGGTAGATATATCAGACAACTTAGGGTGCCGTTACACTAAACGACTTACCAACGATCACGACCAGCGATGCGATCGTTGTGTGGTCGCTGGGGAGCTGTCACACAGACAGCTCTCTCCAGCGACCAACGATCAGGGGAACGACTTCGGCATCGTTGATACTGTCTTCAACGATGCCGAAGTCCCCCTGCAGCACCCGGGTAACCAGGGTAAACATCGGGTTACTAAGTGCAGGGCCGCGCATAGTAACCCGATATTTACCCTGGTTACCATTGTAAAAGTAAAAAAAAAACACTACATACTCACCTTCTGATGTCTGTCACGTCCCCCGGCGTCCACAGGGTTACGCGCTGCTGCTCAGAGCTTCCTGCACTGAATGTGTCAGCGCCGGCAGCAGCGGTGACGTCACCGCTGTGCTCTGCTTTACGGCCGGCCGGCGCTGACACATTCAGTGCAGGGAAGCTGCCGGCGGGGGACGTGACAGACATCAGAAGGTGAGTATGTAGTGTTTTTTTTTAACTTTTACAATGGTAACCAGGGTAAATATCGGGTTACTAAGCGCGGCCCTGCACTTAGTAACCCGATATTTACCCTGGTTACAAGTGAACACATCGCTGGATCCGTGTCACACACACCGATCCAGCGATGACAGCGGGTGATCAGCGATGAAATAAAGTTCTGGACTTCTAGCTCCGACCAGCGATATCACAGCGGGATCCAGATCGCTGCTGCGTGTCAAACACAACGAGATCGCTATCCAGGACGCTGCAACGTCACGGATCGTCGTCGTTCTCGCTGCAAAGTCGCTTAGTGTGACGGTACCTTTAGTTTGCCTGGAGTGTTATCTTAACCCCTTCTAACCAGCAATCAATATATAATGACTGAGTAATGTGCACTATGACGCATAATCTTATATTAGTTAAGACTGTAGATATATTGTCACGCTTCTACCAGAAGCAAGACGGCGCACAACAAAACTGAAGGGTAGGGGAGCTCTGCCACTAGTGAAAGATAAAAGGGGGGCATCCCTGACACTGCGCAACCCTAAGCTCCCTAGCGTCTCTAGATGTTGTTTTTCACCTTTTGCAGCAATCACATTCCTATCCCTGTCTTATTCTGAGAAAGACCCTGACTTATGCTTGGCATAGCTGGAATGCTTGTCCTGCTCTAACAGACAAGGCTAAGGCCTCTTTCACACTTCCGTTTTTTACAATCAGTCACAATCTGTCAAAATGTTGAAACGACAGATCCTGTGCAGATTGTAAAAAACTGAAGCACCGGATCCATTTTTTGACAGATTCGTCTAGGCAGTTGTTGCTAGAATTTAAGGCTACGTGCACATGTTGTGTATGCGTCTTCGCCGCGTACTTTCGTTGCGAAAACGCATACACAACACAACCCATGTTAAGAATAATTAATACAAATTTAAAAATCGTGATATTCTCACCTTCCGGCATCCCCCGCAGCCTTCCCTATGCTCCCGGCAGCTCCCGTTCCCAGTGATGCCTTACGAGACAATGACCGGTGATGACGTAGGGGTCTCGCAAGACCGCTACTTCATCGGGTTGTTGTCGCAAGGCATCACTGGGAACGGGAGCTGCCGGGAGCATCAGGAAGGCTGCCGGGGACGCGGGAAGGTGAGAATATCACGATGTTTTATTTTTTTTTAATCATTTTTAACATTATATCTTTTTACTATTGATGCTGCATAGGCAGCATCAACAGTAGAGAGAGAGAGAGAGAGAGAGAATTTCACTGACTGTAAATTCTTCCAGGCATGCTCAGTTTTAAAAGACGGTATCCGTCGCTGGATTCCTGCTTTTGACGGTCAGCGACGGACCCTGCGTCCATAGGCTTCCATTATAGCCAACGACGGACAGCGCAGGATCCGTCGCTGAGCGATTTTCTGAGATGTACACAAAAATGCTTCTATGTGCGTTGTCTCCGCCCGACGGACAGTGATTTTACGATGGATCCAGCTTGGGAGTGGTGGAGGTGGATTGTGGTCACAGGAGGTGTTCAGAGGTGCAACGCTGCGTGGTGACGCTGCAAGACCCATCCCAGGCTGGTAGAAGATCTCAATCTGCACATTTTCCCATTTTGAAACCATGGAAGTTTGGGGATCCAGGCTTTCACAAAATGTCAGCAGAGCTCCCGCACCGCCGAACACTCCCTCCTACCAGCCTGGGACTCGCAGCACCTCATCTCCGGACACCCACTCCTCCCATCCCAGGGCCCGCAGTATCGCCCGGTAAAGCTACATCTGGACTATAAGACGCACCTCCATTTTTCTCCCAAATTTGGGGGGAAAAGGTGGGCCTTATAGTCTGAAAAATACGGCATATATAGGGCTATGTATGTAATTATATACTAGGCAAAGAAACGAGATGAATATATACAGCTAAACCAATAAAAATATTAGGTTTGTAATACGTTTTGTTGAAAGTATATATATATATATATATATATATATATATATATATATATATATATATATATATATATATATATATATATATATATATATATATGCACACAGTCGTGGCTGAAAGTGTTGGCACGCTTGAAATTTTTCCAGAAACTGAAATATTTCTCCCAGAAAATGATTGCAATTACACGTTTTGTTATACACGTCTATTTCCTTTGTCTGCATTGGAACAACACAAAAGAAAACAGAGGAAAAAAAGGCAAATTGGACATCATTTCACAGAAAACCTTAAAAATAGGCTGGCCAGAATTGTAGGCACCCTCAGCTTAACCCCTTTCTGACATTAGACGTACTATCCCGTCGAGGTGGGGTGGGCCCGTATGACCACCGACGGGATAGTACGTCATATGCGATCGGCCGCGCTCACGGGGGGAGCGCGGCCGATCGCGGCCGGGTGTCAGCTGACTATCGCAGCTGACATCCAGCACTATGTGCCAGGAGCGGTCACGGACCGCCCTCAGCACATTAACCCCCGACACACTGCGATCAAACATGATTGCAGTGTTCTGGCGGTATAGGTAAGCATCGCACAGGGAGGGGGCTCCCTGCGTGCTTCCCTGAGACCCCCGGAGCAACGCGATGTGATCGCGTTGCTCCGAGGGTCTCTTAAAGGGAGGGTGCCGTGATTTTAGTTTTTGTATTAATAATTATTGATTATACAATCAATTATTTTTAATACAAAAGTAAATGTACCTCTTTCATACTTTTTTATTTATTCACTTTTACATTCACCACTGGAGGCCGCCATTTTCATTAGTGTGGGTGTAAGTGTCTGGGCACGACACTTGCACACCTCACTTACGGCAGCCATGTACATAGGAGACTGCAGTCGGGCCCCGACCGCATCTCTTTCATTGAGGCCGCTCCTCCTGCCTCTCAGCTGTGACTTGGCCACGCCCACTGAGCTGCCACGTCACAGCTGTGAGAGGAGATCGCGGCCATTTTGTTTATTTCCCTCTGCCATCGCACACACAGCTCAGTGCGTGCGATGGCAGAAGCTGCTGCTGGGAGAAGCTGCTGCCGAGGATCCAGGGTAAGTATCTGCAGCGAGGAGCTGTGATTGCAGCCTGTACTTAGTATTACATTACAGGCTGCAATCACTGCCGACCTGTTCAGAGCACAGCAGGGAGATCGTCCCACTGCTCTTCCCTGAACATGACTCGGCACTTCCTGGTAGAGGAAAGAAGGTAAGTACAGCGTTTTTATTTTCTTATGCATCTACCACTGCTACCAGCCCCTATATAGCACCTAGCACTGCTGCCTGCCTCTGTATACCACTGCCTGCCTGCCTCTGTATACCACTGCCTGCCTCTGTATACCACTGCCTGCCTCTGTATACCACTGCCTGCCTCTGTATACCACTGCCTGCCTGCCTCTGTATACCACTGCCTGCCTCTGTATACCACTGCCTGCCTCTGTATACCACTGCCTGCCTCTGTATACCACTGCCTGCCTGCCTCTGTATACCACTGCCTGCCTGCCTCTGTATACCACTGCCTGCCTGCCTCTGTATACCACTGCCTGCCTGCCTCTGTATACCACTGCCTGCCTGCCTCTGTATACCACTGTCTGCCTGCCTCTGTATACCACTGTCTGCCTGCCTCTGTATACCACTGTCTGCCTGCCTCTGTATACCACTGCCTGCCTCTGTATACCACTGCCTGCCTCTGTATACCACTGCCTGCCTCTGTATACCACTGCCTGCCTGCCTCTGTATACCACTGCCTGCCTCTGTATACCACTGCCTGCCTCTGTATACCACTGCCTGCCTCTGTATACCACTGCCTGCCTGCCTCTGTATACCACTGTCTGCCTGCCTCTGTATACCACTGCCTGCCTCTGTATACCACTGCCTGCCTCTGTATACCACTGCCTGCCTCTGTATACCACTGCCTGCCTCTGTATACCACTGTCTGCCTGCCTCTGTATACCACTGTCTGCCTGCCTCTGTATACCACTGTCTGCCTGCCTCTGTATACCACTGTCTGCCTGCCTCTGTATACCACTGTCTGCCTGCCTCTGTATACCACTGTCTGCCTGCCTCTGTATACCACTGTCTGCCTGCCTCTGTATACCACTGTCTGCCTGCCTCTGTATACCACTGTCTGCCTGCCTCTGTATACCACAGTCTGCCTGCCTCTGTATACCACTGTCTGCCTGCCTCTGTATACCACTGTCTGCCTGCCTCTGTATACCACTGTCTGCCTCTATATACACCTACCACTGCTACCTCTGTCCTGGGTAGCTAATCCTGTCCCGTGTACTGTGTCCTCAGCAGTCAGTATCACATAGGACAGGATTAGATACACGGCTCAGCAGTCGGTATCACACAGGACAGGATTAGATACACGGCTCAGCCGTCGGTATCACACAGGACAGGATTAGATACACGGCTCAGCAGTCAGTATCTAATCCTCTCCTATGCACTCCTCTCCCCCCCGCGTGTCTTTCCTCAATGTGGTTTATTATTTTTGTTGTGGGAGATGAGGGAGTCGAGGATTATGCATTCGGTATGGTTTAAAAAAGATTAATAAAGGACTTTATTCTGGCCGAGTCTTTATTTACAATACAACTATAGGATTAGTAATGAATGGGTGCCTTATAGACGCCTCTCCATTACTAAGCCGTGGGCTTGATGTCACTGGACAATATGGAGGTGACATTAACCCCACAAATATGAACCCCACTTGCTACCGCTACAGGGCAAGTGGAAATTGCCAGGCAAAGCGCCAGAAAAGGCGCATGTAAAAGGCGGCTGAGAGCTGATGTTTTTAGCCTGGGGGGGGGGGGGGGACAGTATCCATGGCCCCTTCCTAGGCTATTAATGTCAGCCCGCAGCTGTCTGCATAATATTTGATGGTTATTAATTATAGGGGGCCCCACGTCTTTTTTTGGGGGGTGTCCCCCATTTTAATAGCCAGTAAAGGCTGCAAGTACAGTTGGGAGCGTGTGAGTGTGAGCACACCCTCCCACCCACAGACCAGTACACTGCTCTCCTGAAATACTGTGCTCCTGTCACCCTGCTCCTTCCACCATACGTCTCTCACCTCCCTAGAGCAGCACAATACCATATGGATCACGTATAATGCCGCTATATATATATATATATATATATATATATATATATATATATCACATAATACTCCCATAAAGACCACACATTATGCCAGGATATTATAATATATATATATAATATCACACATTATGCCGCCAAGTATTGTGTGATCTATGTGACGGTATTATATGAGATCTATATGGCAATATTATGTTTGATCAGTGTTGTGGAATGATGTAAAAACTATATGACGGTGGTATATGAGAACTATATTGTGGGATTATGTGTGATCTATGTGGAAGTACTAGGTGAGAATTATATGGCGGTATTATTTGTGATCTATATGGTGGTATGTGAGAACTGTATGACAGTATTGTGTGATCTATTTGATAGTATTGTGCGTGATGTATATGACGGTATTATGTGTGATCTATATGGTGGCATTATGTGAGAACACTATGGCGGTATTATGTGAGAACTCTATGGCAGTATTATCTTCAGAAAGCGGACCCATTCTATGGTGTTCTGGCTGAGCACCTGCACGCGGGTCTGGGGTAATAGAGGGGGCAGCATGACCTCCAGTTAGGTGCAGTCAGGGCTGGTGATGCAGCTGAAGAGAGGGGTCTCATTTTTATCGTTACTATATGGCTTACATTTCCTTCCCAGCATCACCCCGGACTGCGCCTGTCGTCTCGCTTTCACACATCGCCAGGACAGGATGGAGAAGACAGGATCTGAGGAGGGGAATGGGGTCTGCATGCAAAGTCTGGATCAGAACAGGCCATCGATCTGCAGAAATGTTTCCTGGATTTCTGTGGAGCAGACGGTCCATCCATGTGTATAAAAGACAGCGCTCTATGTGCATACAA
Source organism: Ranitomeya variabilis (assembly GCF_051348905.1). NCBI lineage: Eukaryota > Metazoa > Chordata > Amphibia > Anura > Dendrobatidae > Ranitomeya > Ranitomeya variabilis. The sequence goes on from NC_135233.1 coordinate 892,155,847, forward strand.
TCCCTGGCTGCTCTGCGCACTGAACATGGTGCCCCTCCATAGACCAACACACTGCTCTCCTGAAATACTCTGTGCTGCTGTCACCCTGCTCCCTCCACCACATATCTCCCAGAATCCTTGCTGCCTGCCATCCTCGGTGACTGTCTACTTGTCAGTATAAGGCTGCCGTCACACATTCATTATTTGGTCAGTATTTTACCTCAGTATTTGTAAGCCAAAACCAGGAGTGGGTGATAAATGCAGAAGTGGTGCATATGCTTCTATTATACTTCTCCTCTAATTGTTCCACTCCTGGTTTTGGCTTACAAATACTGAGGTAAAATACTGACCAAATACTGCTAGTGTGACGGCAGCCTTACTCTGCAGTCACCAACAAAATGGCTGCTCACTGGGTTCCTGAATATCATCCTCTTATCCCTTAGCAAACACCCAGAAGGGAAGGAGAGGAGACATCACACACGTCAGCAGACTCCGCCCATAATTACTGCAGTGCTGTAATGTGAGCTAGTTGTACACTAGGTTTTTCTGAAATTTCAGCAGCTGCTCCCCCTAGTGTTTAAAAGTGGAAATTCCAAAACTTTTCAAATTATTTTTCATATTTTACTAAATTATAAACAAATGAAAATATTTTTTAAGAAAATTTAAACATTAATTCTTTACATTTTTACAATTGCTGTAAAAATTTTTTTTTTTATGGCACCTTCCCTTTAACTCCTCTTCCCAGCAGCAGGCCTGGATCCAAAATGGCCGCTGCATCCGGGTCCTGCAGGGAGGTGGCTTTACAGCGCCTGCTCAGAGCAGGCGCCGGGAAGCCTGGAGCTGTGCACATCAGATCGCCGATCTGACACAGTGCACAGCAAAGTGTCAGATCAGCGATCTTACACTATAACATGATGCCCCCCCGGGGCAATGTTATAGTGTAAAAAAAAAAAACCATTCACATGTGTAAGAAAAAAAAAAAAAAAAAAAAAAATATATATATATATATATATATATATATATATATATATATATATATGTGTATATATATATATATATATATATATTGTTCCTATAAATACATTTCTTTAAATAAAAAAACCCAATAAAAGTATACATATATGTAGTATCACCGCGTCCGTAACGACCCGACTTATAAAACTGTCCCACTAGTTAACCCCTTCAGTGAACACCGTAAAAAAAACAAAAACGAGGCAAAAAACGCTTTATTATCATACCGCCAAACAAAAAGTGGAATAACACGTGATCAAAAAGACGGATATAAATAACCATGATACCGCTGAAAATGTCATCTTGTCCCACAAAAAACGAGCCGCCATACAGCATCATCAAAGAAAAAGTAAAAAAGTTATAGTCCTCAGAATAAAGCGATGCAAAAATAATTATTTTTTATATAAAATAGTTTTTATCATATACAAGCGCCAAAACATAAAAAATGATATAAATGAGGTATCGCTGAAATCGTACTGACCCGAAGAATAAAACTGCTTTATCCATTTTACCAAACGCGGAACGGTATAAACGCCTCCCCCAAAAGAAATTCATGAATAGCTGGTTTTTGGTAATTCTGCCTCACAAAAATCAGAATAAAAAGCGATCAAAAAATGTCACGTGCCCGAAAATGTTACCAATAAAAACGTCAACTCGTCCAGCAAAAACACAAGACCTCACATGACTCTGTGGACCAAAATATGGAAAAATTATAGCTCTCAAAATGTGGTAACGCAAAAAATATTTTTTGCAATAAAAAGCGTCTTTCAGTGTGTGACGGCTGCCAATGATAAAACCTGCAAAAAAAACCACTGTAAAAGTAAATCAAACCCCCCCTTCATCACCCCCTTAGTTAGGGAAAAATAAAAAAAATGTATTTATTTCCATTTTCCCATTAGGGTTAGGGCTAGGGTTAGGGTTAGGGCTAGGGTTAGGGCTAGGGTTAGGGTTGGGGCTAGGGTTAAGGCTAGGGTTAAGGCTACAGTAAGGGTTGGGGCTAAAGTTATGGTTAGGGTTTGGATTACATTTACGGTTGGGAATAGGGTTGGGATTAGGGTTAGGGGTGTGTCAGGGTTAGGGGTGTGGTTAGGGTTACCATTGGGATTAGGGTTAGGGATGTGTTTGGATTGGGGTTTCAGTTATAATTGGGGGGTTTCCACTGTTTAGGCACATCAGGGCTCTCCAAACGCGACATGGCGTCCAATCTCAATTCCAGCCAATTCTGCGTTGAAAAAGTAAAACAGTGCTCCTTCCCTCCCATGCGCCCAAACAGGGGTTTACCCCAACATATGGGGTATCAGCGTACTCGGGACACATTGGACAACAACTTTGGGGTCCAATTTCTCCTGTTACCCTTGGGAAAATACAAAACTGGGGGCTAAAAAATAATTTTGTGTGAAAAAAAAGATTTTTTATTTTCACGGCTCTGCGTTGTAAACTGTAGTGAAACACTTGGGGGTTCAAAGTTCTCACAACACATCTAGATAAGTTCCTTGGGGGGTCTAGTTTCCAATATGGGGTCACTTGTGGGGGGTTTCTACTGTTTAGGTACATTAGGGGCTCTGCAAACGCAATGTGACGCCTGCAGACCAATCTATCTAAGTCTGCATTCCAAATGACGCTCCTTCCCTTCCGAGCTCTGCCATTCGCTCAAACGGTTCCCCCCCACATATGGGGTATCAGCGTACTCAGGACAAATTGGACAACAACTTTTGGTGTCCAATTTCAACTGTTGCCCTTGGAAAAATACAAAACTGGGGGCTAAAAAATAATTTTTGTGGGAAAAAAAAAGAATTTTTATTTTCACGGCTCTGCGTTATAAACTGTAGTGAAACACTTGGGGGTTCAAAGCTCTCGCAACACATCTAGATGAGTTCCTTAGGGGATCTACTTTCCAAAATGGTTTCACTTGTGGGGGGTTTCAATGTTTAGGCACATCAGTGGCTCTCCGAATGCAACATGGCGTCCCATCTCAATTCCTGTCAATTTTGCATTGAAAAGTCAAACGGCGCTCCTTCCCTTCCGAGCTCTCCCATGCGCCCAAACAGTGGTTTACCCCCACATATGGGATATCAGCGTACTCAGGACAAATTGTACAACAACTTTTGGGGTCCATTTTCTTCTCTTACCCTTGGGAAAATAAAAAATTGGGGGCGAAAAGATCATTTTTGTGAAAAAATATGATTTTTTATTTTTACGGCTCTGCATTATAAACTTCTGTGAATCACTTAAAGGGTCAAACTGCTCACCACACATCTAGATAAGTTCCTTAGGGGGTCTACTTTCCAAAATGGTGTCACTTGTGGGGGGTTTTCAATGTTTAGGCACATCAGTGGCTCTCCAAACGCAACATGGCGTCCCATTCTCAATTCCTGTCAATTTTGCATTGAAAAGTCAAATGGCGCTCCTTCCCTTCTGAGCTCTCCCATGCGCCCAAACAGTGGTTTACCCCCACATATGGGGTATCAGCGTACTCAGGAGAAATTGGACAACTTTTGGGGTCCAATTTCTTCTCTTACCCTTGGGAACATCAGTGGCTCTCCAAACGCAACATGGCGTCCCATCTCAATTCCAGTAAATTTTGCATTGAAAAGTAAAATGGCGCTCCTTCGCTTCCGAGCTCTGCCATGCGCCAGTGGTTTACCCCCACATATGGGGTATTGGCGTATTTAGGACAAATTGTACAACAACTTTTGGGGTCCATGTTCTCCTGTTACCCTTGGTAAAATAAAACAAATTGGAGCTGAAGTAAATTTTTTGTGAAAAAAAGTTAAATGTTCATTTTTATTTAAACATTCCAAAAATTCCTGTGAAACACCTGAAGGGTTAATAAACTTCTTGAATGTGGTTTTGAGCACCTTGAGGGGTGCAGTTTTTAGAATGGTGTCACTTTCGGGTATTTTCAGCCATATAGAACCCTCAAACTGACTTCAAATGAGATGTGGTCCCTAAAAAAAAATGGTGTTGTAAAAATGAGAAATTGCTGGTCAACTTTTAACCCTTATAACTCCCTAACAAAAAAAAATTTGTTCCAAACTTGTGCTGATGTAAAGTAGACATGTGGGAAATGTTACTTATTAAGTATTTTGTGTGACATATCTCTGTAATTTAATTGCATAAAAATTCAAAGTTGGAAAATTGCGAAATTTTCAAATTTTTTTCCAAATTTCCATTTTTTTCACAAATAAACGCAGGTAATATCAAAGAAATTTTACCACTATCATGAAGTACAATGTCTCGAGAAAACAATGTCAGAATCACCGGGATCCGTTGAAGCGTTCCAGAGTTATAACCTCATAAGGGGACAGTGGTCAGAATTGTAAAAATTGGACTGGTCATTAACGTGCAAACCACCCTTGGGGGTAAAGGGGTTAATATTTGGTTGCACTCCCTTTGGAATAAATAACTTATCAATTGCTTTCTATAACCATCAACAAGCTTCTTACACTTCTTATTTTGGACCACTCTTCTTTTGCAAACTGCTCCAGGTCTCTCATATTTGAAGGTTGCCTTCTCCCAACATCAATTTAAAGATCTCTCCACAGGGATTTAGATCTGGACCCGTGGCTGGCCACGTCAGAACGCTCTAGCACCTTGTTTCCATCTATTTCTGGGTGCTTCTTGAAGTATGTTTGAGGCAATTGTCCTGTTGGAACACTCGTTACCTAGGACACAAACCCAGCTTTCTGACACTGGGCACTGAATTGCAACCTAAAATCCTTTGGCAATTTTCAGATTTCATGCTGCCTTGCACACAGTCAAGGCAGCCAGTGACAGAGGCAGCAAAACAACTCCAAAACATCTTTGAACCTCCTCCATATTTGACTGTCGGTACGGTGTTCTTTTCTTTGTGGGTGTCATTACATTTTCTGTAAACAAAAATTACTTTAAACATGATAGAACAAATCGTTAAATGAGACAAGCAGAAAAAGAAAAAACAACTATCAAATGTATCCAATAATAGTTAAAATGCAAAAATTTATTGAGGAATCAGAAGAGGGCTATATACACACAAGAAGAAACAATGGCATACATACAAAAAAATCATTAGCATCTAAATATATGTCAGACAACACAATAATAAATTTACATGAACCCGACTATGGCTGTGCCGAAACGCACGTCAGGGTGGACGCAAGTCCATTCAGGAGCCTTGATGTATATAATCAGTACAAGACCCAGGTTAATTATTGCTTTACCCAATGCTTTATACACTTACAAGTGCAGTTACACTGCTAAACCTGGGCAGAGATATACATCTCTCTTACATACAGACTTGGGCTGTGCCATGGTGCATGAACTCATGCATATTTAATATTGGGTTGTCTGACATATTTATATGCTAAAGATTTTTTTTTTGGTATGTGCATCCTTGTTTCTACACATGTGTATATACCTCCATTCTCCTACTTCTGGTTTCTCAATAAAAAAATATTTTGACTATTTTTGGGGTCATTTGCTCATCGTTTTTTCTTCTTTTTGTTCTTATTTTTGGTAAACAGTAGAATGATGTGCTTTACCAAAAAGCTCTATCTCGGTCTCATCTGTCCACAAGAAGCTTTCCCAGAATGATTGTGGCTTAATCACGTGCATTTTGGCAAACTTAAGTCTAGCTTTTTTAGATCTCTGTGTGAGCAGTGGGGTCTCCTGCCATAGCGTTTCATTTCACTTAAATGTCAACAGATAGTTCTCTTCTCCTCTTTCTTTTCTCCATGCTTAGTGTGGCACAAACAGACACAAAATGCAAAGATTGAATCAACTTCTCCCCTTTTTATCTGGTTTCAGGTGTGATCTTCATATTGCCCACACCTGTTACTTGTCACAGGTGAGTTGGAACGAACATCACATGCTTGAAACAAAGTTGTTTACCCACATTTTTGGAAAGTTGACAACAATTTTGCCCAGACCATTTTTGGTGTTTTGTGTAAAATGATGTCCAGTTTGCCTTTTTATCGTTTTTTTTTTTTTTTTTTACATTTTTCCAATACACACAAAGGAAATAAACATGTGTATAACAAAACATGTCTAATTGCAATAATTTTCAGATATTTCTGGGAGAAATACTTAATATTCTGGAACAATTTCAAAAGTGTCAACACTTTTGGCCATGTGTGTATGTGTGCGTGTATGATATTGTCAAAATAATTTATGATTTCTTTCAGATCCCCTCTCTTGTTAATGTCCTGTCTTGTGTCTGTTTGGTTGGTCCCCCACTTTTGAGTATACCGATTCATGTATACAATGGTTGAACAATCTGCTGGTATATCATTTGTTATAAAGCCACCTAATATAATGTCGGCAACATCCTACTGGTTCATTGATTTGACAGTTTATTGTTTGACACTGTTTTCTATAAGAGAATGTCTTTATTCATGTTATATGTTAATCACTTTGGAAATGTTTATTTTCAATAAAAATTGACAATTATAAAAAAAATATATATTTTATGATTTCCATTAGTGTTCAAAGCTGGTAAAAGAAATCCGTTCTGCAAAGAAAAGCAAAGGAGAAACCCAAGATGAATGTGACATTAATATACGTGAGCTGCGAGACTTCAACAAATCCATCAACAAGATGTTGGCCCGAGCAATGGATGAACACCCTGAACTTACTGAACCATTACAGATGTACTTTCAACAGGTCAGTAGATTGTTGTAAAATTACTATGCATTATCATGTTTATCAAATAGAAATGTTACCCAATTAAAGGAAACTATGACCTTGGAAAACATAATTTACATGCTGTTAATCTGCAAGTAAATAGCATTGCAATGCTGCCTGACAACCGCACTGAAAGTTGTTGACAGCTTGCTCTGCTCAGATGTGCTGCAGAACCAGGTAACAAAGTGTCCGGGTGTGCTTACAGCCACCGCTCACAGTATAGTTGAGCGGTGAATAATCTGTGCATGCCCTCATGACTGAAAGCCGGCATCTCTCAGGAGTAAATAAATTCATTTTTTCCTAGTAGACAGTTTGAATAAGGCAGCGTTATAGTGCTATTTACCTGCAGATTAACCCTATAATCTCGATACCAACAGCTCTTCCTCCTCCAGGCTGCTCTGTTGATCGGACGTGAATGCTGACATCATGCCGATTGACAGCCGGCCCCAGAAGTTAGACAGCAGAAAGCCGGTTTTCATTCAGAAAGATGATGGCAGTCGCATCCCGTAAACAGAGCAGAGTGGAAGAGAAGCTGCTGCTCTGTTAACAAGACATCAGTGGTAGCTGCAGAGTCATGGCCAGGAGCAGTCTGTGCCGACAGAGATCTGCACTGGCAGTAACAGGCAGATAGCTAGCGACGTATAGAGCAGTGATCCCAACCTTTCTTACCTTCAGAGCCACATTCAGTTCTGAGAGATGACCATATCCAACGCTCTTACAACCCCCCCCCCCACCACCACCACCGTATTGAGACCCAGAGCGCTAATTACCAGTATAATGACAGCCAAATATTCCACATAAAATACATCTTGTGCCACCTTCTCTTACAGGCAGTATACTTACATCCGGGGGTAGAGCACTATTCATAATCTTCGCACATTCACCACAATACTGCACCTAGCTTCAAAACCCCTCAAATAGTATCGTCCTATCTACAGCTTACCATATTTGTTCTTCTCTATGTGAAGCCCATTACACTGTATGGAGGACTGTGCGGGGCAATTATATTGTATGAAGCACTATATCAGGACATTATACTCTACGGAGCACTATGTTGGGTCATTATACTGTATGGGGGACTATATGTGGCCATTCTAATGTATAAAGGACTTTTTGTGCCCATTATACTGTATGGAGAGCTTTGCTAGGATTACAGTTGGAGAATCATACTGTGATGGGGTCACCATTCTTTGTTGGGGAAATTGAGGGAGAGGGGTACAGTAGGGTCATCATACTGTGTTTGGGAAAACTTTTGTTTGCATTACACATTATCTGTTTTATTCAAGGTTTCTTTTATCCTTTGTTATTACATATTTATATTAGGCCATTGGGCCATATGCTTTTTACTGCTCTTACATAACATATCATATTATTCTACTATATATCCAAAAGTTACTATAATTTTTTTTGATGAAAAACTTCATCAATTGTAGACTTTCTTTTAACAAATATCAAGGTTGGCCCGCGACTTTGTACAAGCTTTTATATTTGGGCCTATGTGTATTCGAGTTTGACATCCCTGTCTTAAAGGGTTATTCTCATCATGTTAAAGTAGCAAAAATAGTAGAGGAACTATGATGGTCTTTGGAGGGAGAGATATATATATATATACTAGATTGTGGCCCGATTCTAACGCATCGGGTATTCTAGAATATTAAGTACAAAGAAAGAAAAAAAGCCAGCTCACCGATATATGCAAGAAGCACGGAACTTCGTCCTGACTCGACGTGATGCAAATCCAAGTAAAAGAGAATAATGTTCCAGCTTCTTTGATAAAATGTAAAACTTTAATCCATCATATAAAATAGTAGAGGACACACTCCTGGGACAATGCCATATCAAAAGTGAAGAAAGCTACGCGTTTCGACCATACGGTCTTTGTCACAGCTGTGACAAAGACCGTATGGTCGAAACGCCGTAGCTTTCTTCACTTGTGATATGGCATTGTCCCAGGAGTGTGTCCTCTACTATTTTATATGATGGATTAAAGTTTTACATTTTAACAAGGAAGCTGGAACATTATTCTAGAATATGCATGTCCCCGTAGTACATGGACAATGATGATTCCAGAATTCGCGGCAGACTGTGCCCGTCGCTGATTGGTCGAGGCAACCTTTTTGACATCATCTACGTCGATACTGTGCCCTTCGCTGATTGGTCGAGGCCGCTAGGCCTCGACCAATCAGAGACGCGGGATTTCCATTATGATATCATCGTCGCCATGCTGTGCCCGTTGCTGATTGGTCGAGGCCGCCAGGCCTCGACCAATCAGCAAATGAATAAACGGGACAGACAGACAGATGGAAAATCCCTTAGACAATTATATATATATATATATATATATATATACATACATACATACATACATACATACACACATATACACACACATACACACATATACACACATACATACATACATACACTGGTCAAAAAAATAAAGGGAACACTAAAATCCCACATCCTAGATATCACTAGATGAAATATTCCAGTTGTAAATCTTATCTTTATTCATTACATAGTGGAATGCGTTGAGTATAAAACCTAAAAATTATCAATGTAAATCACAACTAATATCCCGCGGAGGTCTGGAGTTGGAATGATGCTCAAAATCAAAGTGGAGAATGAAGTTACAAACTGATCCAACTTCAGTGGAAATGCCTCAAGACAAGGAAATGATGCTCAGTTGTGTGTGTGGCCTCCACGTGCCTGTATCACCTCCCTACAATGCCTGGGCATGCTCCTGATGAGGCGGCAGATGGTCTCCGGAGGGATCTCCTCTCAGACCTGGACTAAAGCATCCGCCAACACCTGGACAGTCTTGTGCAACGTGACGTTGGTGGAGTGTGAGAGACATGATGTCCCAGATGTGTTCAATCGGATTCAAGTCTGGGGAACAGGCTGGTCAGTCCATAGCTTCAATGCTTTCATCTTGCAGAAACTGCTGACACACTCCAGCCACATGAGGTCTGGCATTGTCCTGCATTAGGAGGAACTCAGGGCCAACCACACCAGCATATGGTCTCACAAGGGGTCTGAAAATCTCATCTCGGTACCTAATGGCAGTCAGGCTACCTCTGGCGAGCACATGCCACCCCACACCATTACTGACCCACTGCCAAACTGGTCATGCTAAAGGATGTTGCAGGCAGATCACTCTCCACAACGTCTCCAGACTCTGTCACGTCTGTCTCATGTGCTGAGTGTGAACCTGCTTTCATCTGTGAAGAGCACCAATCCTGGTGTTCTGTGGCAAATGCCAAGCGTCCTGCATGGTGTTGGGCTGTGAGCACAACCCCCACCTGTGGATGTCGGGCACTTAGACCATCCTCATGGAGACAGTTTGTAACCGTTTGTGCAGACACATGCACATTTGTGGCCTTCTGGAGGTCATTTTGCAGGGTTCTGGCAGTGTTCCTCGCACAAAGGCTGAGGTAGCGGTCCTGCTGCTGGGTTGTTGCCCTCCTACGGCCTCCTCCATGTCTCCTGGTCGCACCTCCAGCCTCTGGACACTACGCTGACTGACACGGCAAACCTTCTTGCCACAGCTCACATTGATGTACCATCCTGGATGAGCTGCACTACCTGAGCCACTTGTGTGGGTTGTAGAGTCCGTCTCATGCTACCACGAGTGTGAAAGCACAACCAACATTCAAAAGTGATCAAAACATCAGCCAGAAAGCATTGGTACAGAGATGTGGTCTGTGGTCCCCACCTGCAGAACCACTTCTTTATTGAGTGTGTCATGATAATTGCCAATAATTTCCATCTGTTGTCAAACAGTGTTGCTTCCTAAGTGGACAGTTTGCTTTCACAGAAGATTGATTTACCTGGAGTTATATTCTGTTGTTTAAGTGCTCCCTTTATTTTTTTAGCAATATTATATATATATATATATATATATATATATATTTTTTTTTTATTAGTTTCCAAATTGGGGAGAACCCCAAATAAACCCTCACTAGAAGACCGTAAAATTTAACTTTTATTTCTATTAATTGAATTAAAGTATATACAAAGGGTATAAAACATTTTGTCCCTAATCTGTCTCAGAAGACTGCAGTTATTGTATGCAGTATTCCTGTTAATTTATATTTATAAAGTGTATAGCACCAGGTATGCGAATACATATTGGCAGAATAGGGCAAAAAAGTTTAGTACCAGCGTCCCCCCCAACATGTTTCACTGTACTAGTTGCGTCATCTGGGGATGGGACATAGGCTTGATCTCCATTTAAGTGTCACTGTCATAGATTGACAGTGTCACATAAATGATTAACTGCACTGATTGGAGCTCAGCTTCGGTTGTTGCTGTTAAGAGATAGTAGATGTAGCATAGCCAACATCCATCATGTGTAGAGCAAGTCAGCTACTGTGCCCATCCTCATAGTGTGACCCCAGCACTGAAGTACTTGTGAGTTTGCACTAGGTGTTCAGGAAGAAAATGTAGCCTTTTCAGGTGCCTTAACACTTCAGATTGCTGTCTATGTTTATTCAAGCACAATTGTATTTTGATTGGGGAAAATGGCAACAGCTGCTGCTGCACACCTGACAGCTCCTTATCTTCCTTGAAAAGAAAGGATCAGGCACGTTGAAATTCAACAATCTGGTTATTCTTTCCCCAGCATCTTTCATGCATGAAAAGTCAGACACTGTCATATTTGGTTAGCTGGTTCAGCCAACACAAATGTGTATGGCCATTTTAAGTTATTCACACCAGTTTTAAGCTAAATTCACACGTTCAGTATTTGGTCAGTATTTTACATCAGTATTCGGAAGTAAAAACCAGGAGTGGCACAAACAGAGAAAAAGTATAATAGAAACACATCACCACTTCTGCATTTATCACCCACTCCTTGTTTTGGCTTACAAATACTGATGTGAAATACTGACCAAATACTGAACGTGCGAATGTGTCCTAAAAGCAATCAAACATGTGATCAACATATTTCATTATTTATGGGTTGCCTTCTATTAATTAAGCGGATTATTTATAGGGATTGTCAAGGATGTAAGCATTGATTAAATTAAATCTGGCCAATTTTTTTTAGAGAAATACTGTGTACAGTATAAGCATTTTAACCTAGGAAGCAATATAGTCAGACTAGATATAGGACTTTGAATTTACAGCTCTTTAAAGTTAATTTACATTTACAATGCTTTGTTTTAGTTTGGATTACAAATACCATCCGGGTCTTCAACACCAGGAAGTTCAAGATCAGGTTCTGGACAAAGTTCAATATCCTCTATCCGGTAAGTAAACAGTTAATCGGTGGTTATTTTATAGTCTACGGTATTTCTTTCTAGTACTGGGTAGGACAGCACTATAGCCTCAAATCAACTTAAAGGAGTTGTCCACTACAAGTCTATGGCACTCCCATACAAGAATGTCAAGTTAGTGCTGGCATCAGAGGTAAATATGTAGTCTTTTTATTTTATACTAGATGGTGGCCCGATTCTAACGTATTGGGTATTCTAGAATATGTAGGTAGTATATAGCACAGGCTACGTACTATATTGCACAGTGACGTAGTATATAACACAACCGACGTAGTATACAACATAGCTACGCAGTATATAACAGAGCTACGTAGTATGTAACACAGCGTACGTAGTATATAGCAGAGCTACGTAGTATATAACACAGCCACGTAGTATATAACATCGCCACGTAGTGTATTGCACAGGTATGTAGTATATTGGTCAGCCACGTAGTATATAACACAGCGACATAGTATATAGCAGAGCCACGTAGTATATTGTAGAGGCACGTAGTATATTGCATAGCTACATAGTATATTGCACAGCCACGTAGCATATAACAGAGCCACGTAGTATATAGCACAGCCACGTAGTATATAGCACAGCCACGTAGTATATAACAGAGCCACGTAGTATATTGCAGTCGACGTAGTATATAACAGAACCGACACAGCCATGGTATATTGCACAGCTACGTAGTATATAACATCGCCACGTAGTGTATTGCACAGGTATGTAGTATATTGGTCAGCCACGTAGTATATAGCAGAGCCATGTAGTATATAACATAGCTACGTAGTATATTGTAGAGCCACGTAGTATATTGCACATGCACGTAGTATATTGCACAGCCACGTAGTATATAACACAGTCACGTAGTGTATTGCACAGCTACGTAGTGTATTGCACAGCTATGTAGTATATTGGTCAGTGACGTAGTATATAGCAGAGCCACGTAGTATATTGTAGAGGCACATAGTATATTGCATAGCTACGTAGTATATTGCACAGCCACGTAGCATATAACAGAGCCATGTAGTATATTGCACAGCCACGTAGCATATAACAGCCACGTAGTATATAGCACAGCCACGTAGTATATTGCAGTCGACGTAGTATATAACAGAACCGACAAAGCCACATAGTATATTGCACAGCCATGTAGTATATTGGACAGTCACGTTGTATATTGCCCAGCTACATAGTATATAGCACAGAGATGTAGTATATAACAGAGCCCACGCAGTATGTAATACAGCCCACGTAGTATATAGCAATGTGGGCACTATATAAGTGGTTAAAAAAGACTTAAAATAAAAAATAAACATATAATCATCTTCCGAAGGCCCCTTGAAGTCCTGGCGCCTGTGTGCGGTGCACGCGGCAGCTTCCGGTCCCAGGGTTGGTATGAGCGCGGGACCTGTGAGGACGTCGCGGTCACATGACCGTGACGTCATGGCAGGTCCTTCTCGCATAGCATCCTTGGCACCGGAACCTGCCGCTTGCACTGCCGAGGACAGCGCGCGACGTCGGAAGGTGAGAATAACCTTTTTTTTTTAATTATTATTATTTGTAACATTAGATCTTTTTACTAAAAAGTTGGTCACACAGGGTTAATAGCTGCGTTAACGGAGTGCGTTACACCGCGGTCTGTTAACGCTGGCATTAACCCTGTGTGAGCGCTCAGCGCTGACTGCAGGGCAGTAAAGCAGTGGCCATTTCGCTGCCAGACTATGGCCGTCGCTGATTGGTCGTGGCAATGGTTGTGGGCGTTTTGCCACGACCAATCAGCGACTTGGATTTCCATGACAGACAGAGGCCGCGACCAATGAATATCCGCGACACACAGACAGAAAGAAAGACGGAGGTGACCCTTAGACAATTATATAGTAGATAAGTCAGTCTTGCATTTAAGAAGGGGTTGTCCATGTAGTGGACAACCCTTTTAACGTTTAGCAGTGAACATCCAACACGTTATTTAGGTAGGCCTAGCTATTGATGGTCCACCTAATCCAGATGTTACCCCCTGTAGTGTGCCGAGACCCTATTCACCTCTGTATAACAGAATTGTTTAGCACTTTAATCAATTTTTTCAAGTGGTTTGCCGAGGCAGAGCTCAAATCAAATTACACTGCACACTACCTTCACTTCAAATACCCCATTCCTAATTCTGCCTTGAAAATGGTCTTTGAGTTTAAAGGAAAATGTCACTTTGCTCTTATTTTGGACTTTCGCTATGTAGACTTCAGATGAGTAAAGTAAAGTGGTTTCCACAACTCATAACTCATGTAACAAAATGCTGAACAGTAATGCACTTGTTCCGTCTTTGTGGCTGTGAGTGATCTAATATAGGAAAAAATATTTATAAACCTGGGAATCTGAATTAACTAGTGAACATATATCCCCTTAAAAAATTAGATTTTATTATGAATATTTTAAAAATACACCACCCAGTGCTATTTAGGCACAATTCGGCCTAAAGGTAAAAAAGACCAAGGTCTAGCGCATACCCTGCAATGGCCTACTCTGTCACCTGCCTGGCTGTGGAGGTTGGCACCCTAATTACGATGTTTTGGCGCCCCCACTCAACGTGGACTACCCCTCACTGCCCTAGATCACCCTATGCTGCAGGTGTGAAAACAAAATACATAAGAACAGAGATGAAGAAAGCAAAAAAATGGTCAAAAAAACACACAAAAAACTCAATAGAAAAAAATTAGCAAAAGAACAGAGGCAAAAGCAGGATATTAGATAAGACCTATATAGGCTCCGGCCCCTTTCATAAACCAATTTGCTAAACACCAATAATAGGCAATGGGTATGCTGTCAGATGTGCCACATAAAAATTTATAGCATCAATCACTACAGCCTATACCACATATACTCAAAATACTGCAGTTTGTCTAGCTATTATTAGCATAAATTATACCCATAAGGGATTAAAGCCTGCAGTTAATATTAAACACAACCCAAATAGATAACCAGGGCCAAGTATTTAAGGTATCTCAGTGGTGTAGGTAGAATTATATGTTATTTATCATGATATATTGCACTTCGCCTCATAGCCTTAGCATAGATAACTGCCTTAAAAATTGCAAATTATACCATATACATTTTCTTCTTCATGGACTATCAAGCCATAGATATACCAGCCCTAGGGGGTTGCCCCCATATATAAACAGGGCTAAACAGTCACAAAGATACTAGTGCAAAAGCCTAAAACAGGCAAGACTGTACAATTTTACAATGGTATAAGCAGGATGGCGTGTTACTTATCATGATACACTGTGCCTCGCCTCCTCTGAGGCGAGGCACAGTGTATCATGATAAGTAACACGCCATCCTGCTTATACCATTGTAAAATTGTACAGTCTTGCCTGTTTTAGGCTTTTGCACTAGTATCTTTGTGACTGTTTAGCCCTGTTTATATATGGGGGCAACCCCCTAGGGCTGGTATATCTATGGCTTGATAGTCCATGAAGAAGAAAATGTATATGGTATAATTTGCAATTTTTAAGGCAGTTATCTATGCTAAGGCTATGAGGCGAAGTGCAATATATCATGATAAATAACATATAATTCTACCTACACCACTGAGATACCTTAAATACTTGGCCCTGGTTATCTATTTGGGTTGTGTTTAATATTAACTGCAGGCTTTAATCCCTTATGGGTATAATTTATGCTAATAATAGCTAGACAAACTGCAGTATTTTGAGTATATGTGGTATAGGCTGTAGTGATTGATGCTATAAATTTTTATGTGGCACATCTGACAGCATACCCATTGCCTATTATTGGTGTTTAGCAAATTGGTTTATGAAAGGGGCCGGAGCCTATATAGGTCTTATCTAATATCCTGCTTTTGCCTCTGTTCTTTTGCTAATTTTTTTCTATTGAGTTTTTTGTGTGTTTTTTTGACCATTTTTTTGCTTTCTTCATCTCTGTTCTTATGTATTTTGTTTTCACACCTGCAGCATAGGGTGATCTAGGGCAGTGAGGGGTAGTCCACGTTGAGTGGGGGCGCCAAAACATCGTAATTAGGGTGCCAACCTCCACAGCCAGGCAGGTGACAGAGTAGGCCATTGCAGGGTATGCGCTAGACCTTGGTCTTTTTTACCTTTAGGCCGAATTGTGCCTAAATAGCACTGGGTATTTTTAAAATATTCATAATAAAATCTAATTTTTTAAGGGGATACCTGTGAGTGATCTAAGCAATGTCTCCCACTCCATGATAGACCTCCTGAAAAGCTTTTGCTAACTTGGACTAATGCTGATTAAGCATTACTACTCAGGAGTACTTCTTTAAGGCTTTTCCTCCCTGCACAGAATTTGAGTATCAAAAGAATAGCAGCACGAATATAAAAAGTTTATATACTCTTTCCTAGAAGAGTTTCTCTCCAAGTCTCCAAGTGGTACAAGTCCCTAACAATGAATAGTCCAGTCGCTTGTCTAGCTAAGACAACTATCATACCCATGACAGATGCAGCCACCTTTCGTAATCTGATACCTCTTTAACAAATCCATTGCTAGGTCCTCCTTTAAGGCAGTGCACTCTTCTTAGGCTAGTTTATGCTTCTGCTAGGATAATGAAGGTTTTAAGTGCCGTAACTTCTATGAAGCTCTTCAGGGAAAACTGGTGGAACTGATCCACCAGCTCTTTTGGGAGATGCTGGGAATTAACTTTTGGGTGCCCCCCCTGGATCAAGGGAGACTTATTTTCTGTGTCTTGGCCTCTTTTGTACCTGTCTGCATAAAAGATTCATTGGTCAGTGGATCAATTTCTCAGTGTTCATAACAGCTTTACCTTTTGCAGTCTCCCTACTTTTTGGTGTCTGCTTATATGAAATGATTTCCAGAGCCACAAGTGGTAAAAACGGTCATTTGCCCTGTCCCAGGACTTGTCTCCTATCCTTCAAAAAAATTATCAATACACTATAATGCACACAATCACAGAACTTACCTAAGAGGATACAGTCTTCTCTCCCAAAGTGAATGAGTCAACTTCCAGATTGTATTCACACTCCCAACAGAATGTCTGGAAACAGATTGTCTGGAAACATATCCCCCAGTCTTTCATTTACCCACACAGTGCCGCCCATCTGAGCCATTACAAAATAAGATAGAAGTAGGACAGGTCTTTCTGATGGTGAAGCTCCATGGGATGAATCTTTTATGACAATCCTGTGTTACAACACACAGTGTCACCATCACAGCATCTGCCCAGTATTTTTAAGTCAGGTGGAAGACCTTACCACTTGTATTTCTGTGTGCATTCTATCGAAACACAAGTAGGAGTGTTAATACCATCTAACAATTGACTCATTCGCTAGGAAGAGAATACTTGGAATCTAAGATATGTTCTGTGATTGCACACATAGTGAATTGATGGTTTAAAAGGGTGGTCTGGTCTGAAATTACAAGTTTGTAGTTATTCTGTGAACCAGAATTGTGAATCCCTAAAGCACAGGCGAGCGGTGAGGATTCTCCAGTGTCAGTGCTGGGAACGGGATCGTGACCGCAAGTATGCGATATGCATACTCTCTGCCAGAAGTCTGGCACATGACCAGAACATTTGGACCAAATATTCCCCTTTTTCACTACATCTTGGACATTGGTCATCCAATCTGAGGTTCATTTTTAGCATAATTTTTGGAGTTCTGTATGTTCTATAAATAAGAAATAATTGGGATCTTCAGTGCACAACATTAATAGACACCTTTGCAGGGGATTCCAATATACCTTCCCTTCCTTCTGGTGAAATGTGCCCTATATCACTTTCCCATCTAAACCATAGGATACCCTGAAATATTGGAAAAGCAAATATTTGAACATTAATTAAATCGGGCCTTTAGTTGCTTTTGCTTGTTCAATATAGTCTAAAAGCACATTGGAAGAAATCAAAAGATCGCATTTATTTTCCTGGGCCCTTATAATTTGCCTTAACTGTAGATATTTGTATAAGACAAGAGTTTCATAACTGGAACATCTGTTCTAGGTGAACAAACACACAGAAGTGTCCATCCAAATATAACTGACAAATATTTCAGCCCTTGTTTCCTCCATTCTCCAAACCATTCCAGATGACAGAGCTCCCTCGTCTGGATTATTCCAAATACAGTAAGAGTATATTTAGAATAGGCCCCTATACACCACAGCTTTTAACAGGTCCACCAGACTTTATGTATAAGAGCAAGGATCGGGACATTACTGGATTTTTCTTGGAGTATTTTTTACTCTAGGAGTTCCAAAGTATTATTCCCTCCCACCAAGTATTTAAGTACCTTCCCCTGCATCCATAGTCTTCTCCAGTGCCCAGCTCTCGATATGTTGTAGCTTCGAGTCCAGAAAATACTCCCATGTGTTAAGAAGGGCTAAGGGGCAGCACGGTGACTCAGTGGTTAGCATTGCAGCCTTGCAGCGCTGGAGTCCTGGGTTCAAGCCCCACCCTGGACAACAGCTGCAAAGAGTTTGTATGTTCTCTCTGTGTTTGCGTGGGTTTCCTCCAGGTTCTCCGGTTTCCTCCCACATTCCAAAGACATACTGATAGGGAATTTAGATTGTGAGCCCCATTGGGGACAGCGATGATAATGTGTGCAAACTGTAAAGCGCTGCGGAGTATGTTAGCGCTATATAAAAATAAAGATTATTATTTATTTAAACCGCCCCGATCCTTGGATAACTGTATTTTTCCCAGCTTTATTCTAGTGACACCCTTTTTCCAGACCAGGACCCGGTAGATATGCATTTTTTAAAACCAGGGCTTGGGGATCCAAACAGGAGAATTATGTAGGGCATAGTTTACAGATGTCATGAGGCACATTTTAATGAAGTTTGTTCTATCAAGCAGAGACAGGTAGTTTCCCCCATGCTCCCACTTTATTTCTTGACTTAACTATCAGAGGATTCAGGTTTAAAGAGATGTAGTCATTAACCTTCCTGGTAAAGTACATACCTAGGAATTTGAACTTTTGAACCATCATGCTTTCTAAATATTAATTTGGTCGAAGATGTACATTATTATCCAGGGGGAACAAAGCAGACTTCGACCAATTCATATTTAGGCTATGTGCACACGTCAGGATTTCTTGCAGAAATTTCCTGAGCAAAACCGGACATTTTCTGCAAGAAATCCGCATGCGTTTTTTTCGCATTTTTCTCGCGTTTTTTTTGCTTTTTTTTCCGGAGATTTCCCAATGCAATAATATGGTGGGAAATCCACAAAATTAATGAATATGCTGCGTTTTTTTACCACGTACATGTGCACATAAATTGCGGAATGCATTCTAAATGATGAGATGCATATGTATGCGTTTTTTATAGCGAAAAAAACGTGAAAAATCCGCAACGTGTGCACACAGCCTTAGGCTAGAAAAAAAGACCCCAAACTTGAATATCTCTACCCCGTTATTAATGGGAGAGAGATATTCAAGTTAACAACAAATAAGTCATCCGCATATAGGGTGATCCATTACTCTTTGCCACCATATTTAAATCCCCTGTTGTCTAATGATAGAGGCTAAATATTTGTATTGTAATAGGGAAAAGCTGGGGCAATAGAGGACATCCTTGCCTTGTTCCCCTAAAAAGATCAAAACTCTTCGACATATCCCCGTTAGTTCTAATTGTAGCTGTCGGGATCTTGTACAGTAGCATTTCCCGTTTGATGGCCCAAATCCAATTTTCCTTAGCACTAGCCATATATATTTCCATCCACACTATCAAAAGCTTTTGTGGTATCTAAGGAAAGAACAGCTTAAATCTCCATCATGTTCTCCCAAAGTTGGAAGTTTAATCCTTGTTAGGTAATCTGCTAATTCTTCTCCTGAATACTTCACCACGGACAAATACAAATTGGTATGAAAACTATGTAAAGTCTATAAAATTGCAGGAGTTTGGGTGTTAACCCCTTAGTGACAGAGCCAATTTGGTACTTAATGACCGAGCCAATTCTTACAATTCTGACCACTGTCCCTTTATGATGTTATAACTCTGTAACGCTTTAACGGATCCCGCTGATTCTGAGACTGTTTTTTCGTAACATATTGTACTTCATGTTAGTGGTAACATTTCTTTGATATTACTTGCGATTATTTATGAAAAAAATGGAAATTTTTTATGGCGAAAATTTTTAAAATTTTGCAATTTTCAAACTTTGAATTTTTATGCTCTTAAATCAGAGAGATATGTCACACAAAATAGTTAATAAATAACATTTCCCACATGTCTACTTTACATTAGCACAATTTTAGAAATAATTTTTTTTTTTTGTTAGGAAGTTATAAGGGTTAAAAGTTGACCAGCGATTTCTCATTTTTACAACAAAATTTACAAAACCATTTTTTTAGGGACCATCTCACATTTAAAGTCACTTTGAGGGGTGTACATGACAGAAAATACCCAAACTTGACACCATTCTAAAAACTACACCCCTCAAGGTGCTCAAAACCACATTCAAGAAGTTTATTTACCCTTTACGTGCTTCACAGGAACTGAAACAACGTGGAAGGAAAAGAACATTTAACTTTTTTTTGCAAACATTTTACTTCAGAACCAATTTTTTTTATTTTCACAAGTGTAAAAAGAGAAAATGAACCACAAAATTTGTTGTGCAATTTCTCCTGAATACGCCGATACCCCATAGGTGGGGGTAAACTACTGTTTAGGCGCACGGCATAGCTTGGAAGAGAAGGCGCGCCGTTTGACTTTTTCAATGCAGAATTGGCTGGAATTGAGATCAAGCGCCATGTCGAGTTTGGAGAGCCCCTGATGTGCCTAAACAGTGGAAAGCCCCCACAAGTGACAGCATTTTGGAAACTAGACTTTTTAAGGAACCTTTCTAGATGTGTGGTGAGCACTTTAAACCCCGAGGTGCTTCACAGAAGTTTATAAAGTAGAGCCGTGAAAATAAATCTTTTGAAAGTTGTTGAGCAATTTGTCCTGAGTACGCCGATACCCCATATGTGGGGTAAACCACAGTTTGTGCGCATGGCAGAGCTTGGAAGAGGAGTTCCGTTTGACTTTTTCAATGCAAAATTGGCTGGAATTGAGATCGAACGCCATGTCGCGTTTGGAGAGCCCCTGATGTGCCTAAACAGTGGAAACCCCCCACAAGTGACCCCATTTTGGAAACTAGACTCATGGAAATTATCTAGATGTGCGGTGAGCACTTTGAACCACCAAGTGCTTCAAAGAAATTTATAACGTAGAGCCGTGAAAATAAGTCTTTTTTTTTCCTCAAAAATGATTTTTTTAGCTCGCAATTTTTTATTTCCTCAAGGGTAACATGAGAAATTGGCCCACAAAATTTATTGGGCAATTTATCCTGAGTACGCTGATGCCCTATATTGGGGTTGGACCACTGTTTGGGCGCATGGCAGAGCTCGGAAGGAGCGCAGTTTTGGAATGCAGACTTTGATAGAATGGTCTGCGGAAGTTATGTTGCATTTGCAGAGCCCCTGATGTACCTAAACAGTAGAAACCCCCCACAAGTGACCCCATTTTGGAAACAAGGAACTTATGTAGATGTGTAGTGAGCACTTTGAATGCCCAAGTGCTTCCCAAAAGTTTACAATGCAGAGTTGTGAAAATAAAAAATATTTTTTTTCCTACAAAAATGATTTTTTTAGCCCCTAGTTTTTTATTTTCCCAAGGGTAACAGGAGACATTGGACCCCAAAAGTTGTTGTCCAATTTGTCCTGAGTACGCTGATACCTTATGTGTGGGGGGGACCACTGTTTGGGCACACATTGGGGCTCGGAAAGGAAGTAGTGACGTTTTAAAATGCAGACTTTGATGGAATGGTCTGCAGGCGTCATGTTGCATTTGCAGAGCTCCTGACGTACCTAAACAGTAGAAACCCCCCACAAGTGACCCCATTTTGGAAACTAGACCCCCCAAAGAGCTTATCTAGATGTGTGGTGAGCACTATGAACCCCCAACTGCTTCACAGAAGTTTATAACACAGAGCAATGAAAATAAAAAATCATATTTTTTCCACAAAAATGATCTTTTCACCCACAAATTTTTACTTTCACAAGGGTAACAGGAGAAATTGGCCCCCAAAATTTATTGGGCAATTTATCCCGAGTACGCTGAAAGCCCATATGCGGGGGGGACCACTGTTTGGGCGCATGGCAGAGCTCAGAAGGGAAGGAGCACCGTTTTGGAATGCAGACTTTGATAGAATGGTCTGCGGGCATTATGTTGCGTTTGCAGAGCCCCCGATGTACCTAAACAGTAGAAACCCCCCACAAGTGACCCCATTTTGGAAACTAGACCCCCCAAGGAACTTATCTAGATGTGTGGTGAGCATTTTGAACGCCCAAGTGCTTCACAGAAGTTTGACGCGGAGCCGTGAAATTAAAAAATCATTTTGTTTTTCCACAAAAATGATTTTTTAGCCCCCAATTTTTTTTTCATTTTCGCAAGGGTAACAGGAGAAACTGGACCCCAAAAGTTGTTGTCCAACTAGTACTTAGTACGCTGATGCCCCATATGTGGGGGTAAACCACTGGGTGCACGGCAGAGCTCAGAAGGGAGAGAGCACCATTTAAGTAAAAAAGGGGGAGAAGCCAGCGCTGCTTGTGGTCAGAACGCAAAACAAAGTGCACATGCACATATTGATTTCTAACTGAGTATCAAAAATGAGACATTTAGCAAACAATTGATCAATTCTTTGAGCCACCCCGCCAATTCACGGCATTCTCATAATGGGGCAGTCCTACTCTACGTTTTTAATATTCGCTGTGCCATTACAGGCTTGGACACAGGTGCACAATCAAACAGCCTAGGGCAGGGCATGTACGCCATTCTTTCTGGCTTTTCCCCCTTTTTTACTTTTATATTGGTTTGTGGTTGACCACCACTGTTGCCGTGCGCGCTGGGTCATGTACGCCATTCTTTCTGGGGTTTTTTCGTGATTGACCTAGGCTGCTGTACACACAGCAGCCCTGCCCTGCCCTAGGCTTTGTTTGATTGTGCACCTGTGTCCAAGCCTGTCTCACCCTTCATCTGTGGTGCTGGTTAGGCAGTGTGGAGGTTGGACCTGAAATGTCTATGTCCAGACCTGGTCAACCTTTATCCGTGCTGTCCTCTCTGGTGCCATGGGAGTGATTCAGAAATGCTTCAGGTACAGCTTGCATTTAATGTGGTCTTGCTATTTAGAGGTCGTAATGGCACAGTGAATATAAAAAACGTAGAGTAGGACTGCCCCATTATGAGAATGCTGTGAAGTGGCGGGGTGGCTCAAAGAATTGATCAATTGTTTGCTAAATGTCTCATTTTTGAAACTCAGTTAGAAATCAATATGTGCATGTGCACTTTATGTTTTGCGTTCTGACCACAAGCAGCGCTGGCTTTTCCCCCTTTTTTACAGAGTGCACCATTTGACTTTTTGAGCGCAAAATTGGCTGTCTCATTTGGAGACCCCCTGATGTACCTAAACAGTTGAAACCCCCCAATTCTAACTCCAACCCTAACCCCAACACACCCCTAACCCTAATCCCAACCCGATCCATAATCCTAATCACAACCCTAACCCCAAAACACCCCTAATCCCAACCCTAACCATAACCCTAATGAAAAACCTAAACCCAACACACCCCTAATCCTAATCTCAACCCTAACCTTAAACCTAACCCTAATCCCATTACACCCCTAATCCCAACCCTAATCCCAAACGTAACTCTAATGCCAACTCTAACCCTAATCCAAACCCTAATCCCAACTCTAACCCTAACTTTAGCCCCAACCCTAGCCCTAACCCTAACTTTAGCCCTAACCCCAACTTTAGCCCCAACCCTAACTTTAGCCCCAACCCTAACTTTAGCCCCAACCCTAACTTTAGCCCCAACCCTAACCCTAACTGGAAAATGGAAATACATACATTTTTTTTCCTAACTAAGGGGGTGATAAAGGGGGAGTTATTTACTATTTTTTTTATTTTGATCACTGTGATAGGATCTCACAGTGACCAAAATAAAACAAGAAGAATCTTCCTCTGCCGGCCATCAGATCACGGTGGGCGCACTGCCCGCCATTTTCTTCCCGGAGGAACATGCCGGCGGCCAGGAGAAGCAGGAGGACCAGGGGCACCGTTAAGTATAACAGGGTCCCCGATCCCCCTATTTCTCTGTCCTGATGTGCGATCACATCAGAGGACAGAGAATAACACACCGCATTTTTTTTTTTTGGCGGTCGCCGGTAAAGTTATTAACCGGCGATCACAAAACAGGGGTCGGTAAAACCCGACCCCGATCATGTTCTTTGGGGTCTCGGCTACCCCCGGCAGCCGAGACCCCAAAGATCTTCCGGGTGCCGGCCGGCGGGCGCACTGCACATGCGCCCGCCATTATTTTACCGGAAGAAGATGACGGCGCCCATGGGGAACCGCAAGGAGCACCGGGGGAGACGGGTGAGTATCGGGAGCCCCATTTCTCTGTCCTCTGATGCGCGATCACATCGGAGGACAGAGAAATTAAATGGCAAATCGCCTTTTTTTTTTTCGACCGCCGGTAAACGGTTAATTACAGGCGATCGCATCTCAGGGTCGGTAAAAACTGACCCGAATCATGTTCTCTGGGGTCTCGGCTACCCCTGGCAACCGAGACCCCAGAGAAAATCCGACTCTGGGGGGGCGCTATACACTTTTTCCACAGCGCCGTTAATTAATGGCGCTGTGGTTTAAGTACCCTTAACTCGCCGTTAAAAGGCGTATCGGCTGTCGTTAAGGGGTTAATCCTCCCCTATCTTGAACTAGTGTATAAAAGCATTTTCTCGCTGAGCTTGGGCCATTTTGGCCAATAAGCAGCCAGTGGTTTCTCCCACTTCATAAAACTGATGGTTCAAAAACATTTTTTTGTCAGCTTGTTCTATGTGAACTAATCTTAGTTCTTTCTGGGCCTCTTTCCAAAGCATTCTGTTCACAGGGTTATTATCCTAGGTAAACAATGTTTCGGTTTCTCAACCCTAACTTTCCAATTTTTGTGAATTATCTTTTATCAGTTTAATCTTTGATCAGTATCCCACTTAAAAAGGCCTTCGTAGCATCCTGAACTACATTATTAGTTTAGCCCTAATGGGATTGTTGATCAACCCACAAATACTCCAAGAAATAAAAATCATAGTACCTAACTTTAAGAACGCCCATGAAAGAAGAAGACCCTTGTGAGCTAGCCGTTTTTAAAAGTATCCAAATTTTGATGCAGAAGCATTCCAACCCCTCCATCTCTACCAACTATGAACCAATGAAACCCCTCCCATTTATGTAGTAAACCTGCCCTTACTAGTAAGATATGGGGCTCAAGCAAACATTTAACCATTAGGTGCATGCATCTGCAAAGGAAGAAACGTGATAAACAGTATACCATTCTATTATTGCCTTGGCGGAAGGTCCGCCACTCGAATATCGAAATTAAAGTAATACAGAGGATTTGACCATAAATACCAGTCATATCATATACCAATAATACTAAATATCATATAGTAACATTAAATGAGGCCTCAGTCGTACAACGGAGAGACCTGCTGGAGTTAATAACCGTTAGTGAGAAAAAGGACTTTCTGCGAAAGTCACATCACTGCAGATGCACGGCTCCGCGATAGACATTATGCAATCGCAGCTACAGGGTGCAAGCGCGGGATTCCAGTGACATCGGCGCAACCAGAGAAATCAAATCGGGGTGGGGGGCGTCAAAGCCTGTGACTGAACAGAAAATTAAGCACACCTCTATGACTAAAGGAGAAGGTATGATTTAACTATATAATGTGCTTTTTGGACATCATTACAGCGCCGGTTTTAATGATAAAAATATGTTAGTGATGCACATTACATCACCACAACTCACTGGGGACAGTTTATTTTTAAATTAAAAAAAGGAAAATACCAGATTACTTACCGGTAATGCTCTTTTATAGAGCCCACAACAGCACCCACTAGAGAGAGGGGATCCGCCCGTAGGAACAGGAAACCTGCAGAGAGATAAAAGGGGCGGCCCCCCCTCGCTCCTCAGTTGTATTACAGAGAATAGGAGGAACCACCACCAGGTTTTAGTTAATAGGCTCAGTAATATGTACATATTTACAACCTTATACTATATTGTTCTATTTATACCTCACCACAACGGCACCACGTGCTACTATAAAAAGAGAGGGATGTGAATGCGTGCTGTCGTGGGCTCTATAAAAGAGCATTATTGGTAAGTAATCCGGTATTTTCTATTCGCCACGACAGCACTCACTAGAGAGATTTACAGAGACTATAGATTGGGTGAGTTCACCGTGTCAAGGACCGATATTCCAAAGGTTAGATCAGAGGCGGAAGATAGGTCTAATCTATAGTGCTTATAGAAAGTACTAGGTGAAGACCAGGTTGCGGCCTTACATATAAGGTCTATTGGCACGTTCGCCTTCTCTGCCCAGGAAGTCGACAAGGCTCTTGTAGAGTGTGCTCCCACATGCAGTGGAGGATTTCTTCCTCTAGCTTTATACGTCAAGATTATGGCATCTCTAATCCAGCGTGATAACGTATTCTTTGTGACTCTGGATCCTTTGTTTTTACCCTGGAAAGACACAAAGAGCCCTACTCTTCTTTCAGTCCCTAGTCCTCTCTAAATAGGTCAGAACGGTCCTTTTAACGTCTAGGGTATGAAGTCGCACTTCTTCTGGAGTTGAGTGGTCTTTATAAAAAGTAGGCAGGAAGATCTCCTGGGATCTATGAAAACTAGTGGCTACTTTAGGAAGATAAGACGGGTCCGTTTTCAAAACTATTTTGTCAGATGTTACAGATAAAAATGGAGGATCTATTGATAAGGCATGGAGATTGCTCACTCTTCTAGCAGATACCAACACTACTAACAATACCGTCTTTAATGAAATATTTTTCAATGAGGCCGTATGAAGAGGCTCGAAAGGGCTCTGTGTTAATGCATCTAGGACTAAAGATAGATCCCACTGAGGGACCTGTGGTATATTGATCGGTTTTGATCGCTCACATGCAGATATAAAACGGGATATCCACCTATCGCCTGCAACATCATAATTGAAAAGAGCTCCTAGAGCTGAAATTTGAACCTTCAGAGTGCTTACAGAGAGCCCTAACTCAAGACCCTTCTGCAGAAACTCTAATATTGAGAATATGGGTACCTCAGAAGAAAGTTGTGCTGTATGGAATTCAAGAAAGTTTTACAAATTTTGGTAGTAGAAGGCTTTCTACTCTTCATGAGGGTATCTATTAACCCTCTAGAGAATCCTCTAAGATTTATTAACTGCCTCTCAAATTCCAGACAGTCAAGTTCATGCCCTTTACCTGAGGGTGGAAGAATGGTCCCTGAGAGAGCAGGTCCTTGGTCTGAGGAAGAATCCAAGGGTCTGTAATTGACATTGCCCTGAGCCACGAAAACCATGGCCTCTTGGGCCAAAATGGGGCTATCAACAGAACTCTTGCCCCTTCTTCCCTTATTTTTCTTATAACTATGGGCAGTAGATTCCATGGGGGAAAAGCATAAGCCAGACTGAATGTCCATGGCACCTGAAGGGCATCGAATATGTCCAGATTGTCCTGTCTGCATAGCGAGGCAAATGTTCTGACCTGACGGTTGGATCTAGTTGAAAACAAGTCTATTTGAGGTATGCCCCATCGGGCTGTTATTAGTCTGAAAATATTCTTGTTGAGCATCCATTCTCCTTGATGAAGGGTGTGGCGGCTGAGGAAATCGGCATGAAAATTGTCTATGCCTCTGACGTGTACCGCTGACAGGGACAACAGATGACATTCAACTAAATTCATGATGTCTGATGTAACATCCATGAGTGTGTCCGACCGTGTACCTCCTTGATGGATTAGATAGGCCACCGCAGTGGTGTTGTCGGAAAGGACCCTTGTGTGAGAGCCTCGCAGCTGAGGAAGAAAGTGGAGTATAGAATAATATATAGCTCTTAATTCTTTAACATTAGAATTATAAGATTCTGATCTGGACCAAAGACCCTGAACCATCTGATCCTGAAAATGTGCTCCCCAGCCTTCAGGACTAGCATCTGTGGTTACTATGCTTGAAGGAGTTATCACCCACAGAACTCCTCTCGAGAGATTTTCCCAATCCAACCACAATGTAAGGGAGTGAACCACCTCTAAAGTTAACAAAACTGTCTGATCTAAATGTCCACGGTTTTTAATGTCTTCCTCTAACACAAATTTCTGAAGATGTCTCGTATGAAATTGTGCCCACTGAACCGCAGGAATACATGAAGTCAGTGAACCTAGCAAGGACATGGCACTTCTTTGTGACATACTGCGTTTTTCAATTGCTAAGTTCACCTTGTCAATTATGGAGGCCTTCTTATCTTCAGGAAACAAACATACCTGGTCCACTGAATCTGGAAGGAGCCCCAGAAATTTTTGGTATGTAACAGGTTGGAGTCTGGATTTTTCCCAATTGATGATCCAGCCTAGTGTTTGCAGAGAAACCACAACTTCCTCCAACCTTTGCTTGCACTGGAGGGGGGTTTTCCCTATAATCAGCAGGTCATCTAGGTACGGAATGACCAGTGTGTCCTTCAACCATAGAAAGGACATTACTTCTAATAACAATTTGGTAAAAACCCTCAGGGCCATAGATAACCCAAAGGGCATTGCTCTGAACTGTAGGTGACAAACCTGACTATTCATTAAAACTGCCACCCGAACAAACTGCTGATGTAATTGGTGTATAGGAAGATGGTAATAAGCAACCTTAAGATCCAATACTACCATATAACAGTTTGGAAATAAATTTTTTATAGCTGAACGAATGGATTCCATTTTAAACGTTTTGGATTTTATGAAGGTGTTCAATTTCCTCAAATTAATTATAGTTCTGAAAGACCCATCAGGCTTAGTAATTACAAACAAGGGAGAGTAAAATCCTTTCCCTATCCGAGATGATGGAACTTCTATTAAAACCTGTTTAGTTAAGAGGGATCTAATTTCAAGTTCAAGTGCTTCTTGCTGTAGCCTGGATTTTAAGGAAGTTAGAAGGAAAGAATCCGGAGGTGTCCGGATAAAGTCTAAGGTAAGGCCTGAAGATACCAAATTTATGGCCCATGAATTAGCTTTTATTTCCTTCCATTGATTAACAAATCTTAGTAATCTACCTCCCACAGGTAGAATAGCATTAACGGTATATATCCGCTGGTTTGAAGGGGCGTTTATTGAATAAATTTCCCTTTTGCCTGAACTCCTTGTTACTCCAGCGGTCTTTAAAGTCTCTTTTCTTGCCAAATGGTGGCTTCCTGAACGCCCTTCTGTAAGAAGGAATAAAGGGATTAGGGAACCCCTTCTTCCTCTCACCCGCCTTAGTGAGTATATCATCCAGAACTGCTCCAAAAAGGTACTCACCCTGACAGGGTATGGCACACAACTTAGACCTGGACTGGGCATCCCCCTTCCAGTTCTTTAACCACAACGCTCGACGAGCTGTATTAGTAAGGTTAGCTGTTCTGGCTGCTAAGCGGAGCGAGTCTATTGAGGCATCTGATAGAAAGGCCGCAGCACCCTTAAATCAAGGGAATAGAGGCACGCAATTTTTCTCTGGATACACCACTCTTGATGTTTTGATCAAGCTGCTCCAGCCAAACCTGCATAGACCTGCTAGTGCATGTGGCTGAGATTGCTGGTTTAAATGCGGTGATACAAGCTTCCCATGATCTTTTAAGAAGCGCGTCTGATTTTCTGTCCATTGGATCAGAGCCCGCATCTTCTACAGGTAAAGAGGAACGGCGAGAGGTGGATGCTACAGCTGCATTAACTTTAGGCACTTTAGCCCAGGTGGCCAAGTCCTCATCATCAAAGGGGTAACGACTCTTACAAGATATCGGTACAAACCCTTTTTGTCCCTGCTTACTCCATTCCTTTTTGACAAGGTCTTTAATGGTCTGATTTACAGGAAAAACATGACCCTTTCGCTGAGCAAGACCTGCAAACATAACCTCCTGCGTCATCTGAGGTTCCTTGGATTCTGATAACCCCATTGTACTCCTTACTGATTTCACCAAATTATTCACACCATCAGTAGGAAAACAGACATAGTCCTCCTCTTCTGAGTAAGGGTACCGTCACACAGTACCATTTTAATCGCTACGACGGCACGATCCGTGACGTCGCAGCGATCGTATGATTATCGCTCCAGCGTCGTAGACTGCGGTCACACGGTGCAATCACGGCGCTGGAGCGATGCCGAAGTCCCCGGTAACCAAGGTAAACATCGGGTAACTAAGCGCAGGGCCACGCTTAGTAACCCGATGTTTACCCTGGTTACCAGAGTAAACGTAAAAAAAACAAACAGTACATACTCACATTCCGGTGTCTGTCCCCGGCGTCTCAGCTTCTCTCCACTGTGTAAGCGCCATAGCCGGAAAGCACAGCGGTGACGTCAGACGTCAGACGTCACCGCTGTGCTCGCTTTCCGGCTGGCAGACGCTCACACAGTGCAGAGAAGCTGAGACGCCGGGGACAGACACCGGAATGTGAGTATGTACTGTTTGTTTTTTTTATGTTTACGCTGGTAACCACGGTAAACATCGGGTTACTAAGCGCGGCCCTGCGCTTAGTTACCCGATGTTTACCCTGGTTACAAGCGAACACATCGCTGGATCGCTGTCACACACAACGATCCAGCGATGTCAGCGGGTGATCAAGCGACGAAAGAAAGTTCCATACGATCTGCTACGACGTACGATTCTCAGCAGGATCCCGGATCGCTGCTGCGTGTCAGACACTGCGATATCGTAACGATATCGCTAGAACGTCACGAATCGTACCGTCGTAGCGATCAAAATGGTACTGTGTGACGGTACCCTAACAAGAAATCTGAAAAATGTCAGAATCAATCTCCCCGCTTTCTGCAGACGTGTCTGCTGTAGGTGAGGATGCTCTCCTGCTTCTCTCAATATTCACAGATGGGCCACCACCTAAGGACTGAAGCCCTTCTCGTATCATTAGACGTATCTCATTCATTTTGACCGACCCCTCCTGCTGCAAGGTGTTATTTATACAACTTTGACACAATTTCTTAATATAAGAATCAGGTACGGGCTCGGTGCATATCGCACACTGCTTGTGCTTAGACTTCCCCGTCTTTTTTGCCTAGAAAAAACACAACCAGAAGAGACTACTATAAGCTTCCATGAAGCCGTGAATACACTCACCCGGAAATATATTTATATACAGGCTGCCGGGTTGTTTGATCGGCCTGGGGTGTGGAACGGGATGACTTTTTCCCCGATTTGTCAGTGGAGTCACTTACTTTCGAGTGTCCACTACTCTTCCTCCTGGTATCACCACCGGGTAACATTAACTCCTCCATAGGGCGCTCAGTGACTTCCTCTTGGGACGACATGATAGCGCACACTACCCTCTGCCGAGATGCATTTTATAACGCAGGCTTTCACTAAACACACCCCTTCCTGCCGTTCCATCATCATCATCATCATTTTTTTTTTTTTACCTGCGTCCTATTTGAATCAGGCCTCAACGCCAGGGTGGATGGGACCGCTCAGAGGAATCCATTAAGGCGGTTCCCCCGGAAATGGTACTCCAACCTCGCGACCCCGGAAGTTCAACCAACTACTTCTGGGACGGAAATGCTACCGCGCGTGCGCCTGCAATGCCGCCGGAGAAATCCGGACACGCTGCCTCTGCAGCCTCACCGCCGGCTCTGCTGACCCCAGAACACTTCACCATGCGGTACAGGACTCCGGACTACAGGGTAGGTGCTGCACATACCTTCTGCCACCCAGGCCCTCCTGGCAGGCGCCGCTCTGCACTTTTCAGCGGGGGGCCTTACAAACAGCGTCCCAGTAGGGAGCTGTTTGATACTTCATAGCAGGATCACCAGACGAGGGGTGAGCCAACCGGAACATTCCCCCGACTCTGTCACCCGCTCTGGAGCCCCTGCCGCTCAGCAGAGACGAACAGGCGGCAGTCCAGGCGGGCTTTCCTCTTCGTCCATAGTATCCACCAGAGTCTTCTCTGTGGGTTCCCATCTAGGAACAGGAAACCAACTGAGGAGCGAGGGGGGGCCGCCCCTTTTATCTCTCTGTAGGTTTCCTGTTCCTAGGGGCGGATCCCTTCTCTCTAGTGGGTGCTGTCGTGGCGAATAGAAAAGGGTTTTCTTTTTATTTCAAATAAAGGACTTTATTCTGGTTGTGTGTTTATTCACAACTATAGGATTAGTAATCAAATAGCACTCCTTCCCTTCCGAGTCTCGCCGTGTGGTTAAACAGTACTGTACAGCCACATATGGGGTATTGCCTTATTCAGTAGAAATTGTGACAAATTTTGGTGCCATTTTTACCAATTTTCCTGTGGAAGCTAAATGTGGTTTAGGCTCAGAAGGGAGGGGGATATTTGGATTTGGGAGCCCAGACTTATCCGTTTGTTTTTTTTTTGGTGAGGGGTGGTTGGAGTATAGCACTTTTCCAGAGCCTTTGTGCTATCAGCAAGGTGGAAGCCCCCTATCTTTCCAATTACAGATGACGGACTCGACTGAGGACTTTTTTTGGTAAGTTGATTTGAAGCTTTTGTTGGGAACATTTTGGATCACATTTATCTTGTGTTCTCTGCTGAGCACTTACATCGAGTTTCCATCTAAATCTCCAAATGACGCAAGTCAGATGAAACCCCCAAAGTATCCTTTCACTATCATGAAGCAGCAGAGTTGCTTTGGACTCAGTCTGATCTCTGTTTAGCGGTGTCCTTTACAGACGTACACAGAACTGTGGCTGAACGCATTTTTGTGCACACCTAAAAGGATTCTTAAAAAGATGGACAACACTGGATCATAGGGCAGAGTCCAAAGTGTTTCCATCTGCTTCATTATTGGGAATCTTCAGCAAGGGGTTCTATCTGAATCACGTATTTCAGACATTTACATGGAAACCCAGGTGTAAGCGCTCAGCGTAGAGCGCAGGATAAATGTGCAGAGTCTTACTAGTGATCTTTGGGAGTCAGAATAAATAAATCAACAGCAGGTTAAGAATTGATTTTATATATTTTTTACGCCATTCACTGTGTGGCATTAGCGATAAGAAGGCTTATTCTTCAGGTCACCAAAATTACAGTGGTACCACATTTATATCAGGGTTTTTTATGTGTGGCTACAGCTATAATTTTTCTGTTTCTTCCGACAGTCAAGTGACTGCTTGTATTTTACAGGACGAGTTGATGTTTTTATTGTTACCATTTTCAGGCACATCATTTGTGATCGCTTTCTATTCCGATTTTTGGGTGGCAGAATGAAGAAAAACAGCAATTCAGGAATTATTTGTATTTTTATGCTGATCACAGAGTGGTAAAAGTGCTAAAACGGCTTTAATCTTTTGGTCAGTTTGATTACAGCGATATCACATCTATATCATTTTTTTTGTTTTGCTGCTTTTACATAACCAAATCAATTTTATATTTAAAAAAATTGCTTTTGCATAGCTATATTCATAGAGCTATAGCTTCTTTATTTCTCAGATGATGGAGCTGTATAGCAGCTTGTTTTTTGCAGGAGAATATTATATTTTCAGCGACATTTTTATTTCCATTCAAGTTTTAGATTGCGTTTTATTACACTGTGTTTGGTCGTATGTTTAAAAAGCAGTTTTTTGCCACTTTTTTTTTTTTACTGTGTTCACTGAATGGGTTAACTAGCGTTAGTTTTATAGGTTTGGTTCCATACGCGGTGATCCCAAATAGGTGTACAGTTTTTGTGAACACGTAAATATAAGCCTTTATTGTTTTGGTTTTTTTTTGTATTTTTATAATTTTAGCTATATTTACTGAGTGCATCTGTGGGATTTTAACTTCTTACTCTGATCACTGGTATAATGCCTTGCAATACACATATACTGCAATGCATTATAATCAGTCAGTGTGACACTAGCAGAATGTCTTTTAGACCATGCTCCTGGTCATCCTAGCTGGCAGACCCGGAGGTCATCATTTGACCTCCAATTGCCATGACTACCATCGAAAGCCCTCCCTTTCCTAGCCTCCTAAATGCTGCGCTTGCTATTGATTGCAGCATTTAGGGGGTTAAACAGGCTAGGGCAGTGACAGCCAGAGCTCAGCCTATCCCATAAGCTGAACTCCTAGCGGCGATTGTGCAGACAATACTTATGTGGCTGGATCATGGCCATAACGTTTGTGTATATCATTTTGTGGGGACCCCCTTCCTGATCATCATGTATAGTTACAGCAAATGTCGTGTCGGGCAGCACTGGGGTCCTGGGTTCAAATCCCATCAAGAACAACATCTCAAAGGGGTTTGTTTGTACACCTCGTGTTTGTGTGGGTTTCCTTCAGGTTTTCCTTTTTACTCCCAAAGACATACTTATAGGGAATCTGGATTGTGAGCCCCAATGAGGACAGTGCCGATAATGTCTGTAAAGTGCTGTGGAATTAATGGTGCTATATAAGTGAGTAAAATAAATCAATCTAATTGAATATCTTAAAGTCTGACTTGGGAAGAGCAATCTGCCTTTAGTTAGCACAATTCATGGGATCCGTACCAAGTTTCGTTATGAGTAATGTAACATTGAGGATGGAATAAGTTCATCAATCAAGGAGGTACTAAAAAGATTCTAGGAGGGACAAGTAAAAACTAAACGTCTGCATTACAAATGTAAGAGCCCATCTGGGCCTGGTGTTTTTCCTTTTGGAAAATCTTTAAAAAACCTCTCCCTATATAATGGCATTAAGAGAGGTGATACAGCATTCTGGGCAGTGTATTTAAGGCATAAGGAATTGAAAACTTATTAACGCCTTACAAGAGAATTATTTGGAAAATTATTGGGTGTTAAGTATAAATTTAGAAAAATAATCCCTAAATGCTTGTGAAATAGCAGTGGGGTCATATATAAGGGTATCATAATTTTTTCAAATTACAGGTAGTGTCCGCAGGTTTGTACGTTCCCCAAGTTGTCAGACAAGGATGGTGTGGGCCTTGTTGCCCTTTTCATGTTACCTCTGTCTGGTATAAAGGTTTAGCCTCTCAACTTTATGCATTTTCAGATCTAGTAGGGCATATCCGTATCGTTACTTCTAAAGTGCATAACTGAGATGATTAGGAGATCAATTGTTGTATATCGGATTGTTAAACTTAAAGAGATGCAATGCCCTCTGTTAACAGCCTTTTGAGCTTCCCATAGACTACAAAGAGTTAAGACTGAAATCAGCATTCGTATCAAAATAGATAAATATTGTGAAACTAATTCACCCATATTCAGAAGTATTTTGAGTAACGCTTCATTCAAATCTCCAATGCCAACATCATGTATGGATATGGGCTGTTACAAGCTTTAAGTTGCACTCTTTGCCTAGGAAACTGGCCATATGTCAGACTAACAGTGGCTGGTAACCTGGTTAAAAGAAGTACATTACACAATTAAAAATGCAGGTTTCAGAGCAAAGGGGATTTTTATGAAGAGGTAAATGGTGAAATTGTTTACAAGCACTTTTATACGTTTTTGATGAGGAACTGCGATTTAATAATTTGAACTGTTCATAATAAACACTGATAATATCCATATACTTATTTACTACATTTGCAGATCAACTTCAAGAGCTTCAACAAGCTCACTTCCGTCATCGAGAGTAAACGTAGTCCAACTTGGTCTTCCTATAGCCTCTCCGCCATCAAGCGCAACAGCTCGCAGCTCCAAGTCATCAAGCAGAGGAAGCACCCAAAGAAGCCCAAAGTAGCAGCACTATGGAAAATATGGATCGTAGTTTCCAGATTGCTTGATCTTATTGATTTGTGTACTGTGGAATAGGCCAATTAGGTTTTTTTTTTCCAGATTCTCTATTTTCCCCCAATTTGTCATCATTTTGGATAAGAAAAGTAACAGTCCTGTGGCTTTAAAGTTAGTCACAGTACAGAAGTATTATAAGGAAGAGCAAAATATTTAGACTCAATTTCTCACTAAATCATAAAAGCAGTCACGAAACAAGCAGCTAAAACAAGGACAGCCATTGAATAAATCCATTGTGCACTAGCTAATTACATTGCTTTCTGCTTCCATTAGCTGAACTTCATTTTTCTGGGTAGCTAATAATTGAGAAGGTGTTGTATTACTGTGAAATGTCACCTCCTATTGCAACTGACTATACAGTCGGCAAAACGTAACATGCTTGTGAAGGTTTTAGGATTTACTTACTAAAAGGTATTAATTTAATGTAACATCACCATTATGACCATGCCTTTACTTTACATTGCTAAATCATGCCGACAGGTTCTCATTAATAACAGTTTTAACTTGCAACAAGGAAGCAGTTAAAGGGAATCTGTCAGCAGGATATGCTACGGAATCAGACAGCAATGAAGCGCTTAGTGGGCTGCTTAGTTCTGAAAAAACAAAATGCTTTCTCTGCTGTAGATGTAGCAGTGGTCAGAATGCTGAGCTGTGTATAATCCCACCCACTTCACAAATGCTGTGATTTCTGTACATGGTTAGCAAGCTGCCAATCGGTGGGTGGGGCAGGGTTACATAGATTAGCTGAGCTATGTGGCACGCCTAGTCCTGAGATGATCATTTCCTGCTGATAAAATACTGATCGTATTGAACCTACAGGTTCTATGTCCCTAGATTATGCTGCTTTCAGATTACATAGCAAACTCATGCTGACAGGTTCCCTCTAAGATAAACTTGAGCAAGAGCTACCCCAAAATTAAGTCCATAATGTAGTTCAATACTTTATCATTTTGTGTCACTGTCACTTCTCAACGGCTGACCAGGATAAGACTGATTACCAATACAGAAAAGCAATGAGCAGGTTCTGCTCTGTTAGGGACCATAACCCTAGCCTCACATGCATCTCCGCAGTTCTACCACCTAGTAGGCACTCTCCTGTATAAGACTGCATGACCAGTAGATGGACAAGCTGACAAACACCTTCAATTTGTATAGATGTTAGGAGTTTATTAAGACGTGAAACAATACTGCACCATGTAGGATGCACATTCGATACACACCTTTGTACTGTCTGAAGACAGCAGGGAATGCACAAAAAGATACAAAAGGCAGTTGGACGATCGTGTAGTTCTTTTCCAATGGTTGTCAATAACTCAGCAGCTCACTTCTGGGTTGTGCTGCAACTTATTCCTCTTCTATCCATGTAAAGCAGCCTTGTGCACAGACGCATAATGGAGGCAGAACATTACAAATAAAGAATACCTACAGTACAGGCAGTGTCTTTGTACAAAAGAAACAGTTTATCCATAAATCAAGAAAATGCTGATATAACAAATCATCTGAATTGTTCCATTATAAACCCATAAAATAGATTTCTCCTTCAGAATAAAAGTCCATTTTAACACAGGGAGAACATTTTAGTTACATTTTTGTTTGACCCACTTTTTCTTTCTCAAACTCAGCAATTTGGTTGAGAATATTAAGTAGGTTTCCAGGTACATCCTTACTGGTGGCTGTGTTACCGTTTGGGGCCTCTTTGCGAGATGTATTCGCACTCCTTTGAAGAGACTGTTCGTGTGATCTACTACCACCACCATCACAAGGCTTGCTTTCATTGGCTCCAGTGTCAGACATGGAATACTTCCTTTGATAGGACTCTGACTTCCTGCTGAATGAGGTTTTGCTGTCTTTGTGACGGTCTTTAGGATCATCTCTGTATTTCCCCTCTGCTCTTGTGCTGCTCGAAGCTGTAGATTCTCTTCTACTAGGTCTATACTTACTGGATGAAGCTGCACTTTTTGATGTGCTACCGCTCGCATGAGTTTTTGCACTACTGTAAGAATCTCTTGAATCTTCAGACCTACCTCCAGCAGGATCTATTAACTCCAAAGACGAAGACGACAGGGATCGATTCCTGCTTTGAAATTCTATGGATTTTCTGTGAGATCTATCCAAGCGGTCATATATTCTGCAATCGCCTTTGAGAAAAGAGGCCGAAGTGTCTGCAGGTGGGGTAAGCTGTTCATCTTCACGAGCTGGTACACTAGATGAATGCCTTTGTGAGCGGCTTGACGATATGGAATGCTTTCTACTTCTCTTTTTCTTATGTTTTTTATGGCTAGAAGAAGATGAAGAGCTCTCTGAAGATGAAGTGCTTGATGAGGAAGATGAAGATTTTTTGTGTTTCTTCTTTCTATCATAATAAATAGTAATTGACAAGCAGTTTAGTAGACATGTTATCACATACAGCTGTAACCTGACAGTGGAAGTGCTTAAATGCAAGACTAACTTCAATGATGAAGAGAAAACACGACTGATATAATTTAGTATGCACAGCCAACACACTAGACTACCACTAATGCATGTCCTATAGAGAAGAAAGGTTATTTAGTAAATGCATGGTCATCTAAAGGGCTAAAAGTTTATAATTGTACGTGCCAATGTTGTCCTCAAATGGACAGTCCTGTGTAAAAGTTCAGGCAGATGTGGAAGAAATATCTAAATAAGAATGCTTTAAAAAAAAAATAAAAAAAAAAAAAATAAGTGTTTAATTTTAGCAATTAATAAACTCCAAAGTGAATTAACAAAAGAGAAGTCTAAATCAAACCAATATTTGGTATGACCGCTCCTTGATTTCAAAACATCATGAATTCTTCTGGGTAATCTTGCACAGTTTTTAAGGTTGCCATCAGGGATCTGTGGGGCCATATCATCTCTTCCAGGACTCCTTTTTATACTTAAGAATGATCTTAATGGCATTGGCAGTATGTTTGGGGTCATTGTCCTGCTGTGGAACAAATTTGGAACCTATCAGACACCTCCTTGATGATGCACTCACTGAGGTCTCTTACACCTAATCTAGTGATCTGCTCTTCAGACCAAATTTTTTAGACTATAAAACGCATTTTTTTTTAGCAAGAAATAAAAAATCTTGCTAGTAAGAGTTTGCGTCTTATACTCTAGAGGCAGCTTCATCTCATGAGACCGCTGGCATAGCACCCTTCACGATCACAGAGGACTGTCCTCTCTCCTCCTGCTGGACACTGATCTATCTGATCGATTGAGGCAGGAGAGAAAGCTACTGGGACCTGCAGAAGGACCTCTCACCTAAGTAGCAGGAGGATTTTTCAGGTCGTCTGATCAGTCACAAGCCTTGTAGGACCATCAAACCATAGTAGTTGAGCCAAGCGTGTTGTAGTTATGCAGTGTGCATGTACTGTCCATGGAGCAGTGTTGTATGAGCCGCCTAGAGAAACAATAGGTCTTTTACCTCCCTATTCTATTAATATTAGTGATACTAACCCCACCACTTATTTACAATGTTCGGGAAGTTCTAATAAGTAGAAAATGTTATTCCCCATTTTATGGTGTGCAAACTATGGGGTGTATGTCCTATAATCTGAAAAATGTGGTATATTACAAAGTTTGGTTACCCTTTACGGGAAAGGGTAACCAAACTTTGTAATATACCACATTTTTGAGTGGCAAAAATATCCAGTCAACATGACTCTCCAGGTCCATACGATTACAGTGATGAAAAACTTGATTTTTTTTCTTTCCTTTTTGTATGTGAGAAAAAAAAAATTGTAAAACCAAAATTTGGTTTGTGTCATCATTTTCTGAAACCAGTAACATATTTTTCATTCAACTGAACCGAGAGATGGCTTTTTTTTTTTTTTTTTTGAGTGGGGAACTGAAGTTTTTATTGATACCATCTTTGTGGTAAGCAAGGCGTTTTGATCATTTTTCACTGCATTTTTTGGGGGAAGAGTGTGCGATGAAAAAATAATAATTTTCTTTTGCTTTATGGAATTTGTCATACAGGTTAAAAAAAAAATAAAATTTGATTTTGATAAATCAAACTTTTACAGGTGTGGCAGCGCCGAATGTGTTTAATTTTTTTAACTGGGAAAAAGGGTGGGGGGATTCAAATTTTAATTTTCTTTAAACTCTAATCACAGCAATTAAAGGGAACCTGTCACCCCCAAAATCGAAGGCGAGCTAAGCCCACCGGCATCAGGGGCTTATCTACAGCATTCTGTAATGCTGTAGACAAGCCCCCGATGTATCCTGAAAGATGAGAAAAAGAGGTTAGATTATACTCACCCAGGGGCGGTCCGATCCGATGGGCGTCGTGATCCGGTCCGGGGCCTCCCATCTTGATAGAATGACGTCCTCTTCTTGTCTTCACGCTTCGGCGCAGGCGTACCTTGTCTGCCCTGTTAAGGGCAGAGCAAAGTACTGCAGTGCGCAGACACTGAGCCTCTCTGACCTTTCCCGGCGCACTGCAGTACTTTGCTCTGCCCTCAACAGGGTAGACAAAGTACGCTTGCGCCGGTGCCGCAGCGTGAAGACAAGAAGAGGACATCATCGCAAGAAGATGGGAGGCCCCGGACCGCGACGTCCATAGGACCAGAACCGGACCGCCCCTGGGTGAGTATAATCTAACCTCTTTTTCTCATCTTTCAGGCTACATCGGGGGCTTATCTTAAGCATTACAGAATGCTGTAGATAAGCCCCTGATGCCGGTGGGCTTAGCTCGCCTTCGATTTTGGGGGTGCCAGGTTCCCTTTTAAGGCATGTGTAATAACACGGCATCTGCCGGATATGGTGTGGGCTCAGCTCCTGTGCCCGGCTCCTGCGCACAGCTCCATGGGGTGTAAACCTACAGAGACTAAAACCACTTTAATACTCAGCAGCTGCATTAAATACTGGCAATAAAGCTGGTTTATCAGGATCCCTAAAAGATGATGGAATATCTGTACCTTTTCTCTTCTTTTAGAAGTTTACGCAATTTCTCTGCACTGGTTTCTATTTTCTTTTCTTTAGCTTTTTCTTCCTTTTCTTCATGTTTCTCTCTTTTTTCGAAAGATTTCTTTTTATCAAGTTATCAAAAAGATATTGTTATAACACATTTGATAAGATTCAGCAGACCCCCCACCCACATTATATAGGACAATAAGCCATATGTGTAGTTTTAGAAGATCCAAGATTTATGCAAAGGATCAATGGGCATAAAAAGTGGAAAAATAGCAATGTCCACATTAAACCCATTACGTATAATTTGCCATAAATCACAATATACATGGGCATAAAATTCACAAAGTATGGAATTCATGTCAAGGCGTTAGTAGCACAGCCATCAGAACACGGAGGTACACAGCCCAAAATGGTAATCCGTAACATAGAAGTAGTGACAATATGTTCATACAAACCAGTTGACATGGACCCGAATCCATTTTAGTGGTAGTTTAGGAATTAATCCAGTTTCAAAGCAGTAGGAGAAGTGATGGTTATTCACAGTCACAGCACCAAGAGTTCAAGGCAGGAGGAGACACAGAGAGACACATCATCAGTATTACAGGACACAGTATACAAGAGGGAAACAATTAAGTGGCTAATAAGTGATCTGACGGCTTATGGTGACCACTGATCTGACGTGTGAAGGCCCAGTTTACCTACATTACCCCATGTCCTGAAAAGATTAATCCTCCAGTCAACTGATCTTAGTCACAAGCTCCCCTCCCCCCACCCCACCCCCCAAAAAAAGTCTCTGCAAATAAGGCAAAAATAAGCAACATATCCGTAGTATATAGACAGCAGTTAATGGATTACTAAACAGAATTCCAAGTATGGACCTCAAGGAATGCAGAGCTGAAGTCGAAACATTTATTGATCCGTTATAAGTTGTTGTTTTTTTAAGAAAAAAAAAATCCTGAGAACATTATAATGTAAATAATTATTAATAAGAAATAATAAAAATTATATAGTCCTGCGCCCCTTACTGATCATTCTATAGCTGATAACTTGAAGGCTAACCACATGATGTTTGCACTCTTGACCTCTGGCGACTGACTGCAGCGGTCATGCGGGCAGATTGCACATGATCGGCTGCAGGCATGTACAGAGACTGTTGTGGGACTAAAGAGTGGCAAAATTGGAGCAGCAGGAATTTGGATGGCATCTCTTATTAATTTTTATAATATTCTAAGCTATTCTCATTCTTTTTATGGCTGGATAACCCCTTTACTATAATATATGGAGAGAAAGCAGCTTCCATTTAAGTATTTATAGGAGCCCAATAATATCAATGTATAGGGTAGCATGCTGCTTATTTGTCCCAGCTCATAGCATAGAGAAAATAAAGAATCACCTGTATACATTGGCGCACTTTATTCAGAGCTTCCTCAGCCTCCATGAAGGATTTGTCAATGGTTAAAGCCTTATTGTAGTAACTTTCCGCATTCAGTAGTTTATCCTCCTCCTCCAGCCTGCAATTAGGTCACCATGTTAGTTTCGACAAAACAGACTTAAG
This sequence comes from Ranitomeya variabilis, assembly GCF_051348905.1. Classification (NCBI taxonomy): domain Eukaryota; kingdom Metazoa; phylum Chordata; class Amphibia; order Anura; family Dendrobatidae; genus Ranitomeya; species Ranitomeya variabilis. The sequence continues at coordinate 892,198,009 of NC_135233.1, forward strand.
CTGCATTAACAATGAAATATTATAGGGAGCAAGCGATGTTATGAACACTTGTTTCACCATACTCTTTCAGTATACACAGGCTGCCGATCGCCAGATGAACTAACAAAATGCTTGTTCATCGGGTGCAGTGATTTATAAAGCAAGCTTAAAAATGATCATTCTCAACAGCACATTGGCCAGTGTTAACAGGACTTGCGCTGCAGAGAACAATGAAAGCCTAAGCGCACAGGACAATCTATTACTGATCGCTCACTGCACCAAGCGGTCTGCCTGTGTAAACAGGCTAATAAACGACCGCCAATCAGCAAATATTTCATAGTCATTTAGTGCCAATCGGACAGCCCATGTAAACAGATCTTAAGGCTACGTTCCCACTATGAGCTTTTGGTGAATTTTTGATGCTGCAGATTCTCTGAAGCATTTCTGCTCCTATTAAGTAAATTATGTTTTGCGGTTTATCATTCGACACTTTCTGGTATTAGGCTTTGACAAAACATTATTGACACATTCATGTGTCGTTTGCATGCATTTCTAATGCATTTCTGCAGCAGAAACGTACTAAAAATGTATTTCATGGGGAAAATCCGCACGTAACACTCAGTGTACCCGCAAGAGAAAATGACGTTGCGGATTTCCAACTCGTCCATTTACACGGAGTTTAAAAAAAAACAAAAAACAATGGGCGAGAGATTTTGAAAAATACCGTCTATATTCTTTGCATAGTGAAGATACTCGGCTTCAAAAACTCATTCTGGGCACACAGCCTAAGGCTTCTTTCACACATCAGTTTTTTGCTATCGCAATTAGTGTTGAGCGATACCTTCCGATATTCGGAAATATCAGGATCTAATTTTATCGGCCGATATCCAAAAAATATCAGATTTCGTCGATACCGGAAACGAATGCAAGTCAATGGGACACAAATATCGGAATGAAAATAAACCCTTTCTTTCCTTGTACATCCTGTTCCAGAGGGGGGGGGGGGGGAGAGTTTGGGCGGTGCGTGGGCGGAGACTACGTGTGTGTGGGACCGTGGGGAGTCTGTTCGGGCCTGCCAGGGGTCTGTACGGGCCTCTCGGGGGTCTGTGCGGCCTGCCGGGGGTCTTTGCGGCCCTCTCGGGGGTCTTTGTGTGCAGGCATCGTCCGATGGGACTACAAGTCCCAATATACTCCCTGATCCGCAGAAATCCACGAGTGTCCCACGACGATCTCACGTGGAGAACGGCAGCATTAGCTTATGCGACCGCTCTCTAGGGGCTCCAGGAACACAATGACGGGAGGAAGATATCCTTCCGCACTGTATTCCTCCGCCGCTGTAAAAAAAAATAGTCCCTAGTTTCACTTTTGGCATTGCTGTGCGAGAAATTTTCCCACGGAGCAATTGCCATAAAGTGAGACTCTGAACTCTAGTAACCTCTCAGTGATGCACTGCAGGAGCCATGGTCTCCTGTCAATGTGCCACTGAAGGTCCTATAGAGCAGTGACATCACCCGATGTCACGGTTCTATAGGGTAGATCGTCATGGGACACTCGTTATTAATTGGACTACGGTGGACAGGTAGTATACGGTTTATTATTTTACGTTTTTTGCAGGCGCTGAAGTATGGTAAGTATGGGGAAATGAAGAATATTAAAATACTTTTTTCCTAATGTGTGCGTGTTTTATTAACCATTTACTAGTATTGGATTATTAATGGATAGGCGTCTTATTGACGTCTCTCCATTATTAACCCGGCTTAATGACACCTTACAATAGCACGGTGACATTAACCCCTTATTACCCCATATCCAACCGCTACACGAAAGTGGGAAGAGAGGGGCTAAGTGCCGGAACATAGACCCCCGAGAGGCCCGTACAGACCTCCCGGCAGGCCGCACAGACCCCCGGCAGGCCCGCACACGGTCACGCACAGACCCCGCCCGCACACACAGACACGCAGTCTCCGCCCACACTCCATTATAGTGCATCATTGCACTATAGGAACTTCCGATTCCGGTATCCGATATCTTAGAAGTATCGGAACTCAGTATCGGAAATCCAATACAGCGAATATCGGCCAATACCCGATATTTGCATTATCGGAATGCTCAACACTAGTCGCAATCCGTCAAATTTTGAAAAAAACGGATTCAGTGACTGATGCTGCCGGATCCGCTTTTTTCTCATAGACTTGTATTAGCGACGGATGGCCTCATGTTTCATCCGTCGTTCGCCGGATCCATCGAAAATTGTTGATCCAGCGGCCGGAGATGACGGACAAAGTAACGTTTTTGTCTCTGTCGAAAAAACGGATAGCGCCGGATCCGTCCGTCGTTTGTTAGAATAAAAACCTATGGGCACTGGATCCGTCAAATGACGGATTCCGTTTTTTTAACTGAGCATGCTCAGATTTTTTTTTAGGATCCTTTAGCCAGCCCCCCTTAGTCGGATCCGGCGAAAAAATGGATCCGTTGCATCAGTTTTTCACAATCTGTGACAGATCCTTCGAGCCAACGGATTGTGACTGACGGCAAAAAAACTGTGTGAAAGGGGCCTAATAGAGATGTGTACTTACTGCAAGATTTCAGAATGAATGGACAGATTACAACTGGGAAAATAGTTATACTAATAAACATATGTTAGCCGTTTTATGCTCGAGACTGAAGATTACAAGTAGTTAGGAGGGAAGGCGTGTACTTTACAGATGGTAAACGATCACAAGACAAAGCAATCCTGTATAAAATGGACTCACTGGCCACCTCTCTCCACGAGCGTTTGGCAAAGGTATTTTCTTGCATTCTTATGAGATGGGCAGTTTTCTAAGGCAATTTCAAAGTCATCAATTGCTTTATTTAAGCTGCCTTTTGTAGCATATCTAGGAAAAAGAATAAAAGATAGTAAAAAATAATAGAAGCACATTACATTTCATCAGCAAGTCTGTGACACCCCAAGTCCTTGCCACTATGGCCAATTGTGTTCTATACGAGACTGGGCTTCACAGCAACACCAGCATGGCTGCTTTGGGGGCTTTCAGCAGGCCCAGTAGGCATAGCAACCCATCAGAATGCTTTAAATGCTTGATGGGCACCCAAAACTGTGCACCATGGGAATTTACAGTACAGTGATGGTTGAGCTCCTAAGCCAGCCCAACACACCCAAACTTGTCATGTTCTGTACATATACTACAAGCAAGATGTCTGGAAGGGGTTAAAGAAGCACCTGAATTTTTTCCCAAATTAATCCCAGTATAATGGTATATTTAAATAATAAAAAAAAATCAGACATTACACATACCTTCATTACGCCCCAATATTACCTTCTTGTACACTTTATCATTAGGATATAGCAATTAGAGGATACTCACAAGGCACCTCGTGCTACCAGAGATTCAACATTTTTGGGATCAATTTCCAAAGCTTTGTTGTATTCATTCATGGCATCAACATGGCGTCCCAGCTTGAAGTAATCAACTCCCATCTTCACACTGTAAAAAATGAAATAGTCATAAAAGGTATTTTAATATTTAACAGAAATCAGATTTTACCAGTCTACAAAAACAGACAAACTTACCACTTTAATGCCCATGAGGAGGACTGCCTTCTTCTTAAAGAAGGAGCATAATCTTGATCACAAAAATTCTCCCTGTGGAAAGAAAAGTGTTTTTGTTTTTCTTTTAATTTCTTGCCATCTGATGGCTGAAAAAACATACACACAAATATTACAACAATTAAAGGTTTCACCCAGATTTCATTTTCAAGAGCACAACCCTCCCCAGCTTACTGCATTAAAGGTTTCACCCAGATTTCATTTTCAAGAGCACAACCCTCCCCAGCTTACTGCTTGCTGGGGAGCAGTATTGAGAGCTCAGAGTCCGGATCATTGCACCATGATGCCGCCACCTGGTCTGTGCAGCATCGGAGGAGCGCTGAAGCTGGACACAATGTGGAGGCAGTACTGCACTCCAGCCATCCAGCTTTAGTGCAATACTTACAAGCTCAACAGTAAAGAGCTATTGAATAGTTAGGGTAAGTTTACACAGGGCATTTTGCTGCTTTTTTGTTTCTGCAGCAAAGCCTGATCTTCTTGGCAGGAACGAAGCTGCACCAAAAATGCAGGTTTAGGTGCATTTTTGGTGCGTTTTTCTCATGCTTTTTTTTTTTCTTTGTGCAATAAAGTTGAGTGCCCACAGAGAAAAAAAAAACAACTTCCTGTAGATAGCAGAATGAATAGATAGATAGAATGAACAGATAGATTACCTGGGGTAACCTCTTCACTGGCATTTTCCCACGGTCCAGAGGTTACCTCAGGTCAGGCTGTGAGGGAGCGCAGGCTCAGTGACGTCACCCCCAGTCACTGAAGCAGGCGCCGGAAGCATCTCCTCATTCCCCAGTAGTTTACAGCCAGGAGCAGTCGCATTAGCAGCGCTCCCGGTTGTAAACTTTATCTCCCCCAAATACTGCGTGGGACACTCGTTATATTGGACTGCGTCGGAACAGGGAGTATTTGTGTTGGTTTATTATTTTTATTTCAGGAGATCAATGGCTTCGCTTGGAATGGCAGGCTAATAAAGATGGCAAAACTGTGTGGTGTTTTATTTCATTAAAAGACTTTTTTCTTAGTGTGTGCGTGTGTGTGTTTACATAACCCTTTAACTACTATAGGATTACTAATGGAGAGGTGTCTTATTGACACCTCTCCATTACTAAGGCTACTTTCACACTAGCGTCGTGTGACGGACGTCGCAATGCGTCGTTTTGGAGAAAAAACGCATCCTGCAAAGTTGCCCGCAGGATGCGTTTTTTTCTCCATAGACTTGCATTAGCGACGCATTGCGACGTATGCCCACACGGATGTGTCGTGTTTTGGCGGACCGTCGGCACAAAAAAGTTTCATGTAACTCTTTTTTTGCATCGCGTCCGCCATTTTCGACCGCGCATGCGCAGCCGAAACTCCGCCCCCTCCTCCCCGGACATTACCATGGGGCAGCGGATGCGTTGAGAAACTGCATCCGCTGTCCCCGTTGTGCATTTATTTCACAACGTGCGTCGGTAAGTCGGGCCGACGTATGGCGACAGCCCCATACCGACGCTAGTGTGAAAGTAGCCTAAAGGTACCTTCACACGAAGCGACGCTGCAGCGATAGCGACAACGATGCCGATCGCTGCAGCGTCGCTGTTTGATCGCTGGGGAGCTGTCACACAGACCGCTCTCCAGCGACCAACGATGCCGAGGTCCCCGGGTAACCAGGGTAAACATCGGGTTGCTAAGCGCAGGGCCGCGCTTAGTAACCCGATGTTTACCCTGGTTACCAGCGTAAAAGTAAAAAAAACAAACAGTACATACTCACCTGCGCGTCCCCCAGCGTCTGCTTCCTGACACTGACTGAGCTCCGGCCCTAACAGCAGAGTGGTGACGTCACCGCTGTGCTTTCACTTTCACTTTAGGGCCGGCGCTCAGTAAGTGTCAGGAAGCAGACGCTGGGGGACGCGCAGGTGAGTATGTACTGTTTGTTTTTTTTACTTTTACGCTGGTAACCAGGGTAAACATCGGGTTACTAAGCACGGCACTGCGCTTGGTAACCCGATGTTTACCCTGGTTACCAGTGTAAAACATCGCTGGTATCGTTGCTTTTGCTTTCAAACACAACGATACACGGCGATCGGACGACCAAATAAAGTTTTGGACTTTATTCAGCGACCAGCGACATCACAGCAGGATCCTGATCGCTGCTGCGTGTCAAACTAAACGATATCGCTAGCGAGGACGCTGCAACGTCACGGATCGCTAGCGATATCGTTACAAAGTCGTTTCGTGTGAAGGTACCTTAAGCCAGCTTAATGTCACCTTACCGTGACATTAACCCCTCATTACCCCGCTTGCCACAGCTACAGCGTTTTTTCACCATCCATTCAAGTCAATGGGTGGAAAACGCTGAAAAAACACTGAAAGAAGTGATATGCCCTATGTCCAAAAACTGCAGCAAAGCACAAAATACTGATCACACAAAAAAAAAAAAAACAATGTGTGTATTAGATTTCTGAAATCTCATAGGCTTTGCTGGTACTGTAAGAAGCAGCTGAAAATTAGCATAAAAAACGCAGCAAAAACGCCCTGTGTGAACTTACCCTTAAATGTTGTTACAAATCCAGTACTTTCCAATTATAATCATCAAGATGGTAATAACTAGTGTGCTCAGATATGGTGTTATCCCAGCATGCTCGTGTGCTAATACAGTATCTTCGGCTTCCCAGTATAATATGTTCGAGTTGCCTTGGCTGCATGTTTCGCACCTGTACAACAGCCGCATGGATAGTATTTGAGAACGCCGAAAATACTTTATAAGCACACGATCACGCTCACTCATCGCTAGGAATAACCCTTTAAGACCTCTTTGGACTATAGATCCATCACATGTATGTGAACATGCACTTGAAAAGGTGCAGAAGAAACGTACAAAATGGCTGAAAATACTGTGTTTTTGCATTGCGGTAGAGGAAACGTTTTGGTGGCAAACACAGTAAAACATACAAATGATAGGATATACTGCAGTTTAAAAATGTGTGAATATGGTTTTAATGTCACACTGAAAATCACAGTCAAAAGAATATCTGGAATATAGATAAGTGGATGTTGTCTGCTTTATGGTTGGAAGTGATTTATTAATTGTGATGTGTTTTCATATGACCATTGCATTAGTAAGCATTTATGGACCATGTAGATGCACAGCCACAATAAATAATAGTGTGCTACCACTGCAAGAAACGCAACTGATACTAAGGGAGAAGAGCAACACAATGCAGAAGGTGCACACCTATAGATAGAAAATTACATTTTTACTGAACACAAACAATCAAAAACAAACTCCCCCTATTAGCAGAGATGAATACACATATGCACAGTAATAGGCACTGTGGCACATAGGCTTATAATAAAACCATGTAACAACTAATACTGCTCCGGTACAGGTATCTCAAGGTGAACAGAATGCTGTAATTATGTGCACGGCTGTCTCAGAAACCCCTGAGAAGCTAAAGAGTGCAAACGACAAGAAGTATAATAGAAAAACTAGGCGAACATGTGTCATACACTGTAATGGTATCAAAATATCCAAACACAAACTAGAAAAATAATCCAGCCAAAAAATAACACATTAACCACACAATTTGTATGGTCAGAGGATGAAGATATCCTACAAAGGTGAAAAGGCATGTATGGATGTAATGAATGCAAATACTAAATAATGAAATCCAGACGCATAAGTGCCTATAATATGGATAGCTTCAAGGGGAGAGAGCCCCCACACGTATCGCTGCAACAAAAGCAGGCGCTTCATTTTCTCTCCCCCTGAAGAAGCGGCTTGTGTTGCAGCGATACACATGGGGGCTCTCTCCCCTCCCTTCGTATGCATATTAGCAAATGTGACACAAGTCAATATGCAGCAGCATCTTCTGTAACCCATGGCATCATTTTACAGCTTGTTTTTGTTATGTAACATTACCTCTGAAGTGAAATGATCCAGCAGGAATAGAACCTCTCTTTTATAAGTAAAACTTCACATTTATTCAATGCCAAAAATACAGGCAATGTAGTATAAAATACTGGTAACAAGACCTACTAACTAGTTTCAACAATCTGTCTTACTAATACCGTAGTAATACATTGTCAAAACGAATAGGTCCTCCTAACAGTATTGTATACTACATTGCCTGTATTTTTGATGGTTTTTATACTTGAATAACTACTAAGTTTTACTTGAAAAAGAAATTCTCTCTTCCCGCTGGATCGGTTCTCCCTTCAGTTCTGTACATGTGCAGCTGCTCCGTCAGGATCTGTGTGTGCCTTTTCACAACTCCACTTCTACTACGCCCAACTAGTTGGTGAGCTGATCTACCCCTGTTTTTCATCTATTACCTCTGAAGGCCTCGTATTAAAGATGGTGGCTTAGATTCATCAATTCCAAGAGTACTGAGGAGGAATTCAACAGTAGATGGGTTGGAAAACGCCACAGATTGTCGCAGGACCTTTTCATAAGTGTCGCTGCTGTTGGAGAAGGCAGTGCTGTGTCTTGATGGAAACAAAATTCATCCATTACTTAATATACATCTAGCAATACAGGATAAAGGCTGTGCAATCCATTTTTTTACCTTATGCTCGCACAGATTGATTTGCTGAGCTTTTCATTAAATTTCAGGTCTGCACTTTTATGGGAAAAACAAAGATATACTTGTACAACTAGGACCGCAAACCCCACAAATGGCTGTCCCATGAAGCCTCTAACAGCCAAGGCGGAGAGCTGAAGAAAAATAAAGAATTCAACACTGCATCCTTTTTTTAATGGATCCCGTTCCAAGCAATAAAAAAGGAAACTGAATTTGGATTTTTTAGTGGATGTCAAAATATATTTACATTCATGTGTTTGTCATTCCAAAAAAAAACCCAAAAACCTAAAAACGGGCAAGTATTATTTAATATCCATTAAACATACAGATGCCATACGCTAGTATTAAAGGGAACCTGTCACCCCCAAAATCGAAGGTGAGCTAAGCCCACCAGCATCAGGGGCTTATCTACAGCATTCTGTAATGCCATTTATCTGCCCTGGCGAGGGCAGAGCAAAGTACTGCAGTGCGGCGCTGCTGGGCCTCTCTGACCTTTCCCGGCACCTGCGCACTGCGGTACTTTGCTCTGCCCTCGACAGGGCAGACAAAGTACGCCTGCGCCGGAGCTTGAATACAAGAAGAGGACGTCATCGTAAGAAGATGGGAGGCCCCGGACCGCGACACCCATCGTACCGGCACCGCCCCTGGGTGAGGATAATCTAACCTGTTTTTTTTATCTTTCAGGATACACCGGGGGCTTATCTACAGCATTACAGAATACTGTAGATAAGCCCCTGATGCTGGTGGGCTTAGCTCATGTGCGATTTTGGGGGTGACAGGTTCCCTTTAAGCAAATCAAGTACTTGTCTGCTATATACAGATCTGTAAACAAATTGTGTGATCGCTGATATCCCTTACACTGGGTAACTGGGAAGCTTGGCATAATGTATTGACATGAAAAAGAGGTTGCATCAGGAAATATTTTCTGCACCAGTAGAACAGTACATGGATGTTGCAAAGTAAAAGCTTCATGAATAGGTAGGGTATATATTTATGTTAAGATGTGGAAACATGCTGGAAATTACAAATGTTTGCATAAATAGAAGTGTTAGATTATTTGTATCAATTCGCACTCTCTGCCTTCAAAACAGCATCAATTCGTCTAGGTAAATTTGCAGACAACCTAAAAAAATTTAAATTAATCTGCAGTAGGACAACAACCCCAAACATACAGCCAATGTCATTAAGAACTAACTTCAGTGTAAAGAACAAGGAGTCCTGGAAGTGATGATACAGCCTTGCAGGGGTACTGGGTTCAAATCCCACCAAGGACAACATCTGCGCAGGGTATGTATGTTGTATGTATGTTCTCCCCATGTTTGCGTGGGTTACCTCCGATTACTCCAAAGACATAATAGGAAAATTAAGGTTGTGAGCGCCATTGGGGATAGGGAGGATAATCTATGTAAAGCGCTGCGGTATACGATGGCACTATAGCAACAGAGTTCGGATCTCAACATCGAGTCTGTGTGGCATTTACATGAAAAGACAGGAGGATCTGCACAAGTGATATCCACAGAAGATCTGTAGTTCGTTCTCCAAGATGTTTGGAACAACCTCCCTGCTGAGCATCTTCAAAAATTATTTCTAGAAGAATTGATGCTTTGATGATGTTTTGAATGCAAAGGGTGGACACACCACCAAATAATTATTTCATTTACATATCTCTTGTTTAGTAACTTAGCATTTTGTTAATTGATGAAAATTAACTATTAGCACTTGTATTTTACAGCCAACATTTTTTCCCACATTTGCCTAAAACATTTGCACAGTAAAAAGAACACCTGTGAAGAAGAAATACAGACTACCACTTGAGCCTGCTTCACAACAGCCATGTCGCTACCAAGAGAAAATGGCCTGTACATAAATAGCTGCCTGGTTCAAATCGATAAGTCTGCAGTCACTATGCGATTGCAGACTTATGAATCCCCCCTCCCCAGGGCACACACTTTGCACTGCCGGCGGAATTTGCATTTGCCGTTTATTGAGCCGGGATGAGTTATACATACTCCTGGCCAGTGGGCATACAATACACCTGTATTGAGCGAGGCCAGGCTCTCTAATCTGCCATGCCCACTGGTCAGCAGTGTCAATAGACGGGGTGCGGCCTCATTCAATATAAGTGTATGGAGGGAGGCCACGCATATAAGACGGGCTCTGGCCAGGAGTATGTATAGCTCATACATACCCTCCATTCTGGGAGCAGAAACCGGCGAATCTCCGCAGTGCACATTGGTGGTAAATTCATAAGCCTGCAGACCTATCAGTTATGACCAGAAGTGCAAGATCTGCTTTAGTCTCAACACTAGGGTCCCGACTTTCCTTTGTAACTGACAATAGCTATGTGACATTGGTTTTCTACAGGATTACAGTAAGTCTTCACGGTGTTCATTAGCTTTAATAGGGTGTGTTAAAATATGAAACCAGGCAAGCATAGAACCACAAAATGAGGAACTGCTGTAAAAAATACCATAACGTCTGATGGAAATCTGCCAGACCCCACTATGCCAATGAAAGTTTAAATAAATATCTGAGAGAAGATATCTAATCATACTTATAATATTCAGGCATATCTTCTGAGCTGATAACTCCAAGCTTTAGATGAGACAGATGACTTGGAAGTGAAGACTTATGTAAGGACAGAGTGATCTTTTCATGGTAACGGTCAATATCCTTTACAGCAGCTAGAAGAGATCAACATAAATTAAATTACATCTAAAAACTGCAAACAGAACACGATATAAGCAGCTCATCCTCTATCAGATACCAGAACATCTGACGGTAGCATTAGCACCGCTCCAGGTTGTAAACTATTTAACCCCTTGAGATGGATTGCAGCGTGGGACTTCACTGTACGGCAGACAGGTATGGGATTCTGTTGCTTTTTTATTTTGGATTTTTTACAGAAGAACGAGGGCTTCGCTTGGATTGAGAGTGTAATAAAGATGGAAAACCTGTGTTTAATTATTTAATGAAAAAGACTTTCTTAATGTGTATTTTTTTTTTTAACCCATTCATACTATTGGATTAATAATGGATAGGTGTCTTATTGACATCTCTCCATTATTAACCAGGCTTATTGTCACCTTACAATAGCAAGGTGACATTAACCCCTCATTACCCCATATGCCACTGCTACAGGGCAATGTGAAGAGAGAGGCTAAGTGCCGGAATAGGTGCATCTTACAGATGTGCCCTTTCTGGGGTGGCTGGGGGCAGATGTTTTTAGCCAGGGGGGGGAGGCAATAGCCATGGTCCCTATCTAGGCTATTAATATCTGCCCTCAGTCACTGGCTTTCCCTCTCTGGTGGAGAAAATTGCGCGGGAGCCCACGCCAGTTTTTTCAGTCAATTAATCCTTTAACACCTACAGCACCAAAATTTTACATACACACACTACTAACACACCACAAGCAGTATACCAAGATCCAGAGGTTCCCACAATACCCCCCCCCCCCCGTTCAGTATTCTTCCAACACACTGTCTCAGCCAGCTTCAAGCACCTCCTCTGAAAGGTAGTATCATCCTGTCTCCAGCCTACCATACTTAAAATCTCTCTAAACCCCTAAGACAAGTATATGAGTTTCCAGATCTGCTCTTCTGTGTAGGGTTACAAACAAAATTTACCATTTTGAGATTTGCTCTTCATAGTTGTTTGATAGACCTGGAATTAATGCACCGGGCTCGCAGACAGCCACGAACCACAATTCATGAGACCGCGAGCCCCTGCTCTAGAAGGATGTTATCCAGTGAATCAATAAAAAGCTTTAAGAAATCACTAGATTGATAATCCCCTTTTAAATAAAAGTAGTTCTATGTATAAAAGAAAAATGGACAAACTCCATTCCCAAATTGATGTCGTTGGAGCGGTTTCTCCTGGGTTTTGGGTGGAATTAATGGCTGCTACTAGGTTGCTGCAATCACTGTTACCGCTGATACGATGTTTGTCTGATGTAAGGATGCAGCAGCCCAATAGCAGCCATTTTTATGCCTCCAGGGCTCACGTGGCATAATAATGCCACACAAACCCCAGCGCCATCCCTGCTGGAAAGGCGCTTGTGTGGAAGGTGTGGGAGAGGAGTATATATTTTTTAATTATTTTACAAGGGGGGGTTCTACGTCATTTAGTAGTGAACAAACCCTTTAGTAACAGACCAACCATAATATGGAAAGCAAGGAAGGAGGACAGCGATCACAAAAAGAAAGGAGGAGCCGGATCAAGACCTGAAAGGCCCATTGGACCGGACTGTGTTATAAAAGTTCTTTTTTGGGATCTGCAGACTGCATTGAGGACTTTTTATACAGCATTCTAGTATGCTGTAAAAAAGTCCCTAATGATGGTGAATTTACTTTCTATAGGAAAAACCTGGTGACAGGTTCCCTTTAAAATTACGATAAAGGATGGATTCTCATGATAGAATCATATGCAGTTTTGCTGCACACACAGCTGCAATATATCGATATCAAAGCGTCACTGTGTTATATGTGCAATTGTGAGTTATTCTCTACATGAAGCATACGTTGTGACATTACCTTGAATTAGGTCTCCAATTTGGTAATATGACAAAGGATCACCATGGTTACTTTGGGAAGGCACATCTCTAATAGGACACAAAGCCTGATTAAGAAAATAAATAAAACATTAAAGTACTTTATTGGCAACCACATCCAGATCATGAACCCAATTTGAGGCAGCATAAATACCTACACTTATCTCTAATGACTCGAGAGCTCTCAATATGCCACTGCCCATTGAGATCAGCACCATGAAAAATCCAAAGTCACGAATCGAAGTAATTCTTCCAATAACGACATCACCGCGCTCAACATCTCTGCAAAACAACTCCCTTTTCTGAGTGCTAGGGACCTCCATGAATTGCTCCAAAGGGGGCATGACTGCATAGCAACCTACAATATAAAAATTCAATGCAGATTAAAGAGGTTGTCCACTACTTTAGCATTGATGACCTATCTTTAGGATAGGTCATCAATGTCTGATCGGTCGGGGTACAACACCGATCAGCTGTTATCAGTGTCAGCCGCCGTTGGCTGGAAATACTTGTGGAGCTGGCCATTTTTTGGTAGTGGCCCCCACAGGGTACTACACATCCGTATCCTATAGACTTGAATAGTAGGCGGATATGTAGTACCATGTCTCGCCTTCTACCAGAAGACTGCCAGATCCGCTAGTGAGTGTTACCGGACGGTGGCAGGGGCCGCCACCGACACTGATAACAGCTGACCAGCAGAAGTGCCGGGTGTCGGACCCTGACCGATCAGACATTAATGATCTATCCTAAGGTGCTATGAGCATTGTAGTACGCAAGATGACCTCAACTCCCAGAGACCATGACTTGAACAGTGTTAACAGAACCCACATTTTTGGGATAGGTGGGGGTCTTAGCAGTTGGACTCATACTATACATTTCTAATTCCGGGGGTAAGTGATAGATTATTGGTGGGGTAACCACTTTAAAAAACATCATATGACTAACCTGTAGCAAGACTTTCTTCGATACCAAGAGGCTAAAAGAACCCAAAGCAGTTTCATCAAACATGAAATGTTGGCATACCTTCTGACGATTCTTGCGACTCTGCATTCTCCCGGACATTAGACTTCCATGACAGGGCAAAGAGCAGATCTGCTTTCCTGGCAATGAACTGCTGAATTTCAATGGTGTCGAGATTCCTCTCTTTCCTGCCAGGAAATAAAATGAAAAGAGAAGTCTATGGCGATCTGTCAGTGTAAGTGTACAGGTAGCCAAGGTCCTGCTCGCAGCAGCTTCTGTTATTGCTATCATGGCTGCACTAAGAAATCCCAGCAGCCCATAATCCTGACGCAGCAGACTACACTGTGTTCTTAGTTACCAAAACACTAATGAAACAGTGGAAAAAGGATAATGCAGCCTAAAGTCTCAGATTCAATAACTTTCATGCAGTATTAGGCTATGTTCACATGTTGCCTTTTTTATGCATTTTTATGCAAATCTATACCTGTGTTTTACAGTACCAGCAAAGTAATGAAATTTCAGAAATCTCATGCACAGTTTGTTTTTTTGCCCTCAGTATTTTGTGCAAAACCTGAGGTTTTGGACAATTTAGCATGCCACTTTCAGCATTTTTCACCCATTGGGGGTGCTGAAAAAAAAGCTGAAAAAACACAGGCATCAGTTTATGCTGCGCTTTTTAGCCCAAAACCTGATGAAGTCAAATCAGATTTCTTTTTTTGAACTGAACTTCATCAGCATGCACAAGAGACAAAAACCGCTGCACAAAAATTAAAAAAAGCAACAAAAACTAAGAAAAATCTGCTTTTTGAGGAAAGTTTCTGAATGCCAAGAGAGCAGGTTTTGCCTTAGGAAACAAACGCATAAAAAACGCAATGTGTGAACATAGCCTTAAAAGGAACCTGTCTTTAACCTATAGACAGTAACAGGATGGCACCGTTCTACTGATTACAATGATACCTTGGTTGATTAAATCAGTCTTGTGGTTCTTGTTTAATCTTTATTTTCAGTTTTGAGTTGATGATACGCAGGTCACTAAGGGATCAGTGACCTGTCAGAAGCCATACAGAAATAGCTAAGCAGAGCACCACATGAAGACCCTCCCCCCCCCCCCAACACTACAGGCCGCCCTGGAGCACGAGCATATCATTAACTCAAAACTAAAAATACAGATTAAACAACAACCAGAAGACAGATTTCATCATTTTAATCAGTATAACAGCACCGTGCACTCCCTCAGAAATACATACCTCATCCTCCCTTCTGTGGGCACTGCACTTAGGGACCTTCTGCGGGGGCAACTTCCACTCCAATGACCTCCAGTGTGAGCGCCGATAAGGTGCTCTCCCCGCATAGTCATCGCCATGTACACATAGTTCCTAGCGATGACTGTTGGGAGAGCATATTATCAGCGCACACACCAGAGATCACAGAGACTCACCTGTGCAGAAGATCCCTGAATGCAGCGCCCACAGAAGGGAGGATGAGGTATGGATTTCTGAGGGGGTGCAAGATTCCATGGCCATAACTGACTGGGAGGGGGGTAGTATTACAATGAAGACAGGAGGCAGGGATTGCTTCCAGGCACCTCACGCCCCAGAGCCTGGAAGAAATCATTAACATAAAGACAGAATATAACATTTCTCCTTAACAAGACCATTGATATGAGGCATACAGGTAGGACCAGTGTAACATTTCTATTACCTGTATGCCCATATTAAAGGGAACCTGTCCCCCCCCAGTCGTTTCAAACTAAAAGAACCACCTTGTGCAGCAGTAATGCTGCATTCTGACAAGGTAGCTCTCTTAGTTCTGGGTGCTGTAACTAGAGAAATAATCCGTTTTGTAATTTGTCAGAAATACCTTGTCTTCAGTCAAGGAGGCAGGTGTTTCCCCCCCTGCTGCAGACGCCACACAAATCTTGGCACCGGGCGCCGACTCCTCAGCTCCGTTTTGAAAGTAGCCGGCGCCTGCACTCTTATCCCCTGCCTGGTGCAGGCGCAGTGAATGCTGCCCGTCTTTCCTCATATGCAGCCCAGCTGACTGCGCCTGTGCGGCCGCCCTGCTTGTGAATCCCAGCCCCGCAGTGTCTTATGATTTATTCACATTGCGGGGCTGGGATTCACAGGCAGGGCGGCCGCACAGGCGCAGTCACCGAGACTGCATATAAGGAAAGACGGGCAGCGCTCACTGCGCCTGCCCAAGGCATGACAAAAGAGCGCAGGCGCCGGCTATTTTCAAAACAGCGCTGAGGAGTCGGCGCCCGGTGCCAAGAAGATTTGAGTGACGTCTGTGTGGCGTCTGAAGCAGGGGGGAAACGCCGGCCTCCAGGACTGAAGACAAGGTATTTCTGACAAATTATAAAACAGATTGTTTCTCTAGTTACAGCACCAATAATTAAAGAGCCACCTTGTCGGAATGCAGCATTACTGCTGCACAAGGTGGCTCTTTTAGTTTGAAGCGACTGGGGGGGGGGGGGGGGGGTGACAGGTTCCCTTTAATAGGTCATATATGTCCCCTGGGGTGACCAATCCCCTTCTTTAGAGGAAAAATGTGTTGGTTCAAAAGGCCCATGTTTCATCGTGCAATGGTACATCAACATTTGATTGTATCTGAACGAAGCTTAAATAGATCATAAGTGGATATTATTAGCACAATATTAAAAATAAAAAAGTCCAAAAAACAACATGGCATAGGGAGCAGGGCATATATCTTTTAATTACATTCCGATAAACCTGTGTATAGGACGGTAGTCAAAGGAAAAGACTCCATGTATCAAAAAGAGAGGGGGAAAAAAAGAAACCCACAAGATATGTCAAATTTTATAGCCGGACAAATTCTACCTTATAAAGCTGTCTATGTCGAGCACAAAGTTCATATTAAAATGAATGAAATATACGGTAGCTCTCATATTCAAACACTTAAAAGGAAGATATGTTGGGTCCAAAATCCCATGTTTGGTCATGTGATGGTAAAACAACATCTCAGTTGTGTCTGAACACTGCTTGAATAAATCATAGGCAGCGTTTTAGTACAAGGTTAAAAATAAAAAAAGTCTCCAAAACTCCATATGTGAAAAGGAGAGAAAATATATATGTATACATACACGCCGCCTGTGTGAGCCTAGTCTGCCTCTGCTTGTCTATAGGTATACATACACCCCACATGTGAGCCTAACCTGCCTGTTTGTCCATATGTATACATACACACCACATATGTGAGCCTAGTCTGCCTCTGCTTGTCTATATGAATACAAACACACCGCCTCTGTAAGTCTAGTCTGCCTCCGCTTGTCCATAAGTATACATGCACACCACCTGTGACCCTAGCCTGCCTCTGCTTGTCCATATGTATACATGCACACCGCCTGAGCTTATTCTGCCTCTGCTTGTCCATATGTATACATGCAGACCGCTTGTGACCCTAGCCTGCCTCTGCTTGTCCATATGTATACATGCACACCACCTGTGACCCTAGCCTGCCTCTGCTTAGCCTGCCTCTGTGCTTGTCTATATGTATACATGCACACCGCCTGTGACCCTAGCCTGCCTCTGCTTGTCCATATGTATACATGCACACCACCTGTGACCCTAGCCTGCCTCTGCTTAGCCTGCCTCTGTGCTTGTCTATATGTATACATGCAGACCGCTTGTGACCCTAGCCTGCCTCTGCTTGTCCATATGTATACATGCACACCACCTGTGACCCTAGCCTGCCTCTGCTTAGCCTGCCTCTGTGCTTGTCTATATGTATACATGCAGACCGCTTGTGACCCTAGCCTGCCTCTGCTTGTCCATATGTATACATGCACACCACCTGTGACCCTAGCCTGCCTCTGTGCTTGTCTATATGTATACATGCACACCACCTGTGACCCTAGCCTGCCTCTGCTTGTCCATATGTATACATGCACACCGCCTGTGACCCTAGCCTGCCTCTGTGCTTGTCCATATGTATACATGCACACCGCCTGTGACCCTAGCCTGCCTCTGCTTGTCCATATGTATACATGCACACCGCCTGTGAGCCTAGCCTGCCTCTGCTTGTCCATATGTATACATGCACACCGCCTGTGAGCCTAGCCTGCCTCTGCTTGTCCATATGTATACATGCACACCGCCTGTGAACCTAGCCTGCCTCTGCTTGTCCATATGTATACATGCACACCGCCTGTGAACCTAGCCTGCCTCTGCTTGTCCATATGTATACATGCACACCGCCTGTGAGCCTAGCCTGCCTCTGCTTGTCCATATGTATACATGCACACCGCCTGTGAGCCTAGCCTGCCTCTGCTTGTCCATATGTATACATGCACACCGCCTGTGACCCTAGCCTGCCTCTGCTTGTCCATATGTATACATGCACACCGCCTGTGAGCCTAGCCTGCCTCTGCTTGTCCATATGTATACATGCACACCGCCTGTGAGCCTAGCCTGCCTCTGCTTGTCCATATGTATACATGCACACCGCCTGTGACCCTAGCCTGCCTCTGCTTGTCCATATGTATACATGCACACCGCCTGTGAGCCTAGCCTGCCTCTGCTTGTCCATATGTATACATGCACACCGCCTGTGACCCTAGCCTGCCTCTGCTTATCCATATGTATACATGCACACCGCCTGTGAGCCTAGCCTGCCTCTGCTTGTCCATATGTATACATGCACACCGCCTGTGAGCCTAGCCTGCCTCTGCTTGTCCATATGTATACATGCACACCGCCTGTGAGCCTAGCCTGCCTCTGCTTGTCCATATGTATACATGCACACCGCCTGTGAGCCTAGCCTGCCTCTGCTTGTCCATATGTATACATGCACACCGCCTGTGACCCTAGCCTGCCTCTGCTTGTCCATATGTATACATGCACACCGCCTGTGAGCCTAGCCTGCCTCTGCTTGTCCATATGTATACATGCACACCGCCTGTGACCCTAGCCTGCCTCTGCTTGTCTATAAGCCCAGCGCTACGTGCATTACCTGTATTGCGGCCACTTGGACAGCTCTCCCAGCAGCTGCCTGAAGCCGGCGTGGTCATGCTGCTCACACTTTACCAGTGAGAGCAGAGTGGGGCCGTGGTAGCTGAGGCACTGCCGCACCAGGTCCTTGTCCATGATAAGACGAGCTCCTCACCGCACAGCGGCCATCACCGTCCTGTCTACAATGGAGATGCTCCTGTGAGTGATGACGTCACGGGAAGGGGCGGGGCATCCCAGTACTGTGTGCACAGCGCTCAGACCAGGAAGCTGTGGAGTGTGTGTGCTGTGCACGGTGGACTGCTGGGAGCTGAGGGGAGCGCGTGTGCAGTTCTAGGCGCTGGAGGGGGCAATTATTTTGTTTTACATGGGGCTGTGTGCTGAAGTTGGGCTACAAAGGGGGAAATATGTTTTAAATTGAGGAGTCTGAGAAGGGGAAATATGTTTTTTCTTGGTATGTTCGAGGGATCAGAAAGGGAGAATAATGGGTTACATGGGACTGTATGTTGGAGGGGAGAGAAAGTGAGACTAATGGTTTAAATGGGAATATGCTGGGTCAGCAAGGGAGACTAATGGTTTATATGGGACTGAATGCTGGAGGGTTCAGAAAAGGAGAATAATGGTTTACATGTGAATATGTTGGGTCAGAAAGTGAGAATAATGGTTTACATGGGGCTGTTTCTTGGAGGGGTCAGAAAAGAAGAATCATTGTTTTACACAGGCTGCGTATTGGGGGTTGAAAATGGATCATTGTTTTTACATGGGACTGTATGGAAGGGATGATATTTATGTGGGATTATACGTTCAAAGGAGGGCTGGTATGTTATTTACATGGGACTGTCTTTGAAGAGGCTAAAAAATCGGGTATAATGTTATTTACATGGGGCTGTATGTTGGGACGGAAGGAAGTGGGAATGGATAGCCTTCTGAGTGTGATAGTCAGAGGCGCAGCTAGGTGTTCAACTTGGGGGGTAAACATTTTGAGTGGGCCCCTAACTCTTGATTACAACTATGGTGGCACACTTTAATCATGGGAATAGGGGAAACTGCAGATGATCCTACTGTAACTGAAAATAAATCCCTATTCAAACACCAACACTACCACCATATGGTGACCATACAGCGGGTACGGAAAGTATTCAGACCCCTATAAATTTTTCACTCTTTGTTTCATTGCAGCCTTTTGGTAAATTCAAAAAGTTCTTTTTTTTCACATTAATGTACACTCTGCACCCCATCTTGACTAAAAAAAACAGAAATGTAGAAGTTTTTGCAAATTTAATAAAAAAAAACTGAAATATATGGTTATTAGTATTCAGACCCTTTGCTCAGACACTCATATTTAAGTCACATGCTGTCCATTTCCCTGTGATCCTTCATGAGATGGTTCCACTCCTTTATTGGAAGCCAGCTGTGATTAATTAAACTGATAGGACTTGATTTGTTACAGCACACACCTGTCTATATAAGACCTCACAGCTCACAGTGCATGTCAGACCAAATGAGAATCATGAGGTCAAAGGAACTGGCCAAGGAGCTGAGAGACAGAATTGTGGCAAGGCAGAGATCTGGCCAAGGTTACAAAAAAATTTCTGCAGTACTCAAGGTTCCTAAGGGCACAGTGGCCATAATCCTTAAATGGAATAAGTTTGGGACCACCAGAAGTCTTCCTAGACTTGGATGTCCAGCCAAACTGAGCAATCGTGGGAGAGGAACCTTGGTGAGAGAGGTAAAGAAGAACCTCAAGATCACTGTGGCTGAGCTCCAGAGATGCAGTAGGGAGATGGGAGAAAGTTTCACAAAGTCAACTATCACTGCAGCCCTCCACCATCAGGCCTTTGTGACAGAGTGGCCCGATGGAAGCCTCTCCTCAGTGTAAGATGTGAAAGCCCGCTTAGAGTTTGCTAAAAAAACACATGAAGGACTCCCAGACTTTGAGAACTAAGTGGAGCGCCCGCTAGGACCCTGGGGTTCTTGGGCTGGGTCTGGTGGTAGTTAAAGGGGTGGTCACGGTGGCAGTGACCCGGTCCATGACCCTGGGCATCCAAGTAAAAGAAAGGACTTTAAGGAGGTTATTTGAATAAAGAGTGTTCGTGATGCCACCTGTGGTATTCGGTCAGGGATAACCGACGCTGCTTAAAGGGGTCCTCTGGGGGTGATGGCACCGCAGCAAGGATGGTATGGCTTCCCACAAGTGAAGCTGGGTCCCCAGGGCTCCCGGTGTAATAGGCAAAGATGGTGTGGTGCCAGAAAGAATCAGAGGACACATGGTTGCCGTCTCTTTACCTGTTTACTGGTGGTGAAAAGTCACAGTACAGGGTACTGGTAACAGGTGATGGTGAGGTCCAGGCAGCCTGGAAACGATTAGAGATCCCCTTAGCCAGGTGGGGTTAGGAGCCTTCCTTATTGCCTATGGTTTGTAAAAAGGTCCTTTCTCTTTCTCTCTCTGTGTCATAGGACAGTACCCGCATGGCAGGCAGCGCAAGCCTTTTTACAGGTGTCTGTATATACTGTGACTCCGGGCTCTGGATGCTTCTGTGCCTTCGGGTGTAGATGTGAGCAAGTAACTTTCAATCTCCTTCCCTCCGTTTTCTGCTGTGGGGTATAAAGTCACACACAGCCTCGGACTCCCGGAGTCCGGTTCCTGTGCTTCAGCGTGGAGGGAGCCTGTTGTGAACTCTGTGTTCAGGCTCCCTCTTGTGGTCACTGGTGGTATGGTGTGACTTTTGCTTTGGGCTCCCCCTGGTGGCTTTGTCTGTTATCCTGCTGGTCTCTGGCTATCAGCTGGTTCGTTATCCTCTGGGAGGTTCCTATATAGCTCTGTTTTACTTTCACTTGTTGCCGGCTGTCGATGTAATCAGTGCTACTCAGATTCTTTCTGACTACCTTGCTCCCAGTCCATCCAGGACAAGCTAAGTTTTGTTTGCTCATTTTTTGATCAGCAGTGTTTATCATGTTTTCTGTTCCAGCTTGCTAAAATGTAATTCCCTCGCTTGCTGGTTGCTCTAGTGGGCTGAGTTTCTCCCCACACACCGTTAGTTGGTGTGTGGGTTTTTGAAATCTCAGGATGGATATTTTGTAAGGGATTTTTATTGATCGCATAGACCCCTGCTCTATTTTTCTGCTTTCTAGTACTAGTGGGCCTCTTTTGCTGAATCTGATTTCATCCCTATGTATGTGCCTTCTTCTTACCTCACCGTTAATATTTGTTGGGGGCTTCTATATCTTTGGGGATTATTTCTCTGGAGGCAAGCGAGGTCTTTCTTTCTCTTTAGGGGTAGCTAGTTCCTCAGGCTGGCTCGAGACGTCTAGTAATTTTTTAGGCACGTTCACCGGCTACCTCTAGTTGTGTTGGATAGGTTCAGATTTGCGATCAGTCCAGTTACCATCTCCCTAGAGCTCGTCCTTAGTTTAATCACTTGCTGGTCTATTTGTGATCCTCAGCCACTAGGGATCATAACAGTACAGCCGGCCAACAAAGTGTTAATTGCATGGCAGAAGCAGGAGAAAAGAAGCCTTGAGAATTTTTTATTTTTTTTTTGCCGTGTGTCTAGCTGCTGTGGCTGGCTTCTCTCCTCCTCTTAATCTTGGTGTGGCTCTGAGTTCAGCTGCTGACATGGATGTCCAGAGCTTGGCTTCCAGTCTGGATCATCTTGCTGCTAGGGTTCAAAGTATTCAGGATTTTGTTGTTCACAGTCCTATGTCAGAGCCTAGAATACCTATTCCGGAGTTGTTTTCTGGAGATAGATCTAGGTTCCTGAATTTCAAGAACAATTGTAAGTTGTATCTTTCTTTGAAATCTCGTTCCTCTGGTGATTCCGTTCAGCAAGTTAAAATTATCATTTATTTTTTGCGGGGTGACCCTCAAGATTGGGCTTTCATTGGCGCCAGGGGATCCTGCATTGCTCAATGTGGATGCGTTTTTTCTGGCCCTTGGATTGCTCTATGAGGAACCTAATCTTGAGAACCAGGCTGAAAAAGCGTTATTGGCCCTCTCACAGGGGCAAGATGAAGCAGAGGTGTACTGCCAGAAATTTCGGAAATGGTCGGTACTTACTCAGTGGAATGAGTGTGCCCTGGCTGCAAATTTCAGAGAAGGTCTTTCTGAAGCCATTAGGAATGTCATGGTGGGGTTCCCTACGCCTGCAGGTCTGAATGAGTCAATGACTCTGGCCATTCAGATTGATCGGCGTTTGCGGGAGCGCAAACCTGTGCACCATTTGGCGGTGTCTTCTGAACAGACACCTGAATTTATGCAATGTGACAGAATTCTGACCAGAAGTGAGCGGCAAAATTATAGACGGCAGAATGGCTTGTGCTTTTACTGTGGTGACTCAGCTCATGTTATCTCAGCATGCTCTAGGCGCAAAAAGGAGGTTGATAAATCAGTCACCATTGGTACTTTACAGCCTAAGTTCATTTTGTCTGTTACCCTGATTTGTTCCCTGTCATCTTACCCGGTTAATGCTTTTGTAGATTCAGGTGCTGCCCTGAGTCTGATGGATTGGTCGTTTGCCAGGCGCTGTGGTTTTGATTTGGAGCCTTTGAAATTCCCTATTCCACTAAGGGGAATTGATTCTACACCAGGGAAGACGGGAAGAAAAACATTAGACTCGAACAAAGAAGACCCAGGAAAACATACTCAGAAGGGAGGTAAGAACATTTCTAAAACAATCCACAGCGAGGAGATTGGAACAAAACAAAATCCTCTAAACTGCATGCTCGCAAACGCCAGAAGCCTGACAAACAAGATGGAAGAACTAGAAGCAGAAATATCTACAGGTAACTTTGACATAGTGGGAATAACCGAGACATGGTTAGATGAAAGCTATGACTGGGCAGTTAACTTACAGGGTTACAGTCTGTTTAGAAAGGATCGTAAAAATCGGAGAGGAGGAGAGATTTGTCTCTATGTAAAGTCTTGTCTAAAGTCCACTTTAAGGGAGGATATTAGCGAAGGCAATGAGGATGTCGAGTCCATATGGGTCGAAATTCATGGAGGGAAAAATGGTAACAAAATTCTCATTGGGGTCTGTTACAAACCCCCAAATATAACAGAAATCATGGAAAGTCTACTTCTAAATCAGATAGATGAAGCTGCAACCCATAATGAGGTCCTGGTTATGGGGGACTTTAACTACCCGGATATTAACTGGGAAACAGAAACCTGTGAAACCCATAAAGGCAACAGGTTTCTGCTAATAACCAAGAAAAATTATCTTTCACAATTGGTGCAGAATCCAACCAGAGGAGCAGCACTTTTAGACCTAATACTATCTAATAGACCTGACAGAATAACAAATCTGCAGGTGGTCGGGCATCTAGGAAATAGCGACCACAATATTGTACAGTTTCACCTGTCTTTCACTAGGGGGACTTGTCAGGGAGTCACAAAAACACTGAACTTTAGGAAGGCAAAGTTTGACCAGCTTCGAGATGCCCTTAATCTGGTAGACTGGGACAATATCCTCAGAAATAAGAATACAGATAATAAATGGAAAATGTTTAAGAACATCCTAAATAGGCACTGTAAGCAGTTTATACCTTGTGGGAATAAAAGGACTAGAAATAGGAAAAACCCAATGTGGCTAAACAAAGAAGTAAGACAGGCAATTAACAGTAAAAAGAAAGCATTTGCACTACTAAAGCAGGATGGCACCATTGAAGCTCTAAAAAACTATAGGGAGAAAAATACTTTATCTAAAAAACTAATTAAAGCTGCCGAAAAGGAAACAGAGAAGCACATTGCTAAGGAGAGTAAAACTAATCCCAAACTGTTCTTCAACTATATCAATAGTAAAAGAATAAAAACTGAAAATGTAGGCCCCTTAAAAAACAGTGAGGAAAGAATGGTTGTAGATGACGAGGAAAAGGCTAACATATTAAACACCTTCTTCTCCACGGTATTCACGGTGGAAAATGAAATGCTAGGTGAAATCCCAAGAAACAATGAAAACCCTATATTAAGAGTCACCAATCTAACCCAAGAAGAGGTGCGAAACCGGCTAAATAAGATTAAAATAGATAAATCTCCGGGTCCGGATGGCATACACCCACGAGTAGTAAGAGAACTAAGTAATGTAATAGATAAACCATTATTTCTTATTTTTAGGGACTCTATAGCGACGGGGTCTGTTCCGCAGGACTGGCGCATAGCAAATGTGGTGTCAATATTCAAAAAGGGCTCTAAAAGTGAACCTGGAAATTATAGGCCAGTAAGTCTAACCTCTACTGTTGGTAAAATATTTGAAGGGTTTCTGAAGGATGTTATTCTGGATTATCTCAATGAGAATAACTGTTTAACTCCATATCAGCATGGGTTTATGAGAAATCGCTCCTGTCAAACCAATCTAATCAGTTTTTATGAAGAGGTAAGCTATAGGCTGGACCACGGTGAGTCATTGGATGTGGTATATCTCAATTTTTCCAAAGCGTTTGATACCGTGCCGCACAAGAGGTTGGTACACAAAATGAGAATGCTTGGTCTGGGGGAAAATGTGTGTAAATGGGTTAGTAACTGGCTTAGTGATAGAAAGCAGAGGGTGGTTATAAATGGTATAGTCTCTAACTGGGTCGCTGTGACCAGTGGGGTACCGCAGGGGTCGGTATTGGGACCTGTTCTCTTCAACATATTCATTAATGATCTGGTAGAAGGTTTACACAGTAAAATATTGATATTTGCAGATGATACAAAACTATGTAAAGCAGTTAATACAAGAGAAGATAGTATTCTGCTACAGATGGATCTGGATAAGTTGGAAACTTGGGCTGAAAGGTGGCAGATGAGGTTTAACAATGATAAATGTAAGGTTATACACATGGGAAGAAGGAATCAATATCACCATTACACACTGAATGGGAAACCACTGGGCAAATCTGACAGGGAGAAGGACTTGGGGATCCTAGTTAATGATAAACTTACCTGGAGCAGCCAGTGCCAGGCAGCAGCTGCCAAGGCAAACAGGAACATGGGGTGCATTAAAAGAGGTCTGGATACACATGATGAGAGCATTATACTGCCTCTGTACAAATCCCTAGTTAGACCGCACATGGAGTACTGTGTCCAGTTTTGGGCACCGGTGCTCAGGAAGGATATAATGGAACTAGAGAGAGTACAAAGGAGGACAACAAAATTAATAAAGGGGATGGGAGAACTACAATACCCAGATAGATTAACGAAATTAGGATTATTTAGTCTAGAAAAAAGACGGCTGAGGGGCGATCTAATAACCATGTATAAGTATATAAGGGGACAATACAAATATCTTGCTGAGGATCTGTTTATACCAAGGAAGGTGACGGGCACAAGGGGGCATTCTTTGCGTCTGGAGGAGAGAAGGTTTTTCCACCAACATAGAAGAGGATTCTTTACTGTTAGGGCAGTGAGAATCTGGAATTGCTTGCCTGAGGAGGTGGTGATGGCGAACTCAGTCGAGGGGTTCAAGAGAGGCCTGGATGTCTTCCTGGAGCAGAACAATATTGTATCATACAATTATTAGGTTCTGTAGAAGGACGTAGATCTGGGGATTTATTATGATGGAATATAGGCTGAACTGGATGGACAAATGTCTTTTTTCGGCCTTACTAACTATGTTACTATGTTACCATTGGCTACGAATAGACCTCAGTACTGGACACAAGTGACCATGTGCATGACTCCTGTTCATCAGGAGGTGATTCGTTTTCTTGTACTGCATAATTTGCATGATGTAGTCGTGTTGGGTCTGCCATGGCTGCAGACTCATAATCCAGTCCTGGATTGGAAAGCTATGTCTGTGTCAAGTTGGGGTTGTCAGGGAATTCATGGTGACGCTCCTGTGGTGTCAATTGCTTCGTCCACTCCTTCTGAAGTCCCTACGTTTTTGTCAGACTACCAGGATGTATTTGAGGAGCCCAAACTCAATTCTCTACCTCCTCATAGGGATTGTGATTGTGCTATAGATTGGATTCCTGGTAGTAAGTTTCCTAAGGGACGACTTTTCAATTTATCTGTGCCGGAGCATGCTGCCATGCGGAGTTATATAAAGGAGTCTTTGGAGAAGGGACATATTCGCCCGTCCTCATCCCCTCTTGGTGCAGGATTCTTTTTTGTGGCTAAGAAGGATGGTTCCCTGAGACCTTGTATTGATTATCGCCTTTTGAATAAAATCACGGTCAAATTTCAGTATCCTTTGCCATTGTTAACTGATTTGTTTGCTCGCATTAGGGGGTCTAGTTGGTTCACCAAGATAGATCTTCGTGATGCGTATAACCTTGTGCGTATAAAACAGGGTGATGAATGGAAAACTGCATTTAATACGCCTGAAGGCCATTTTGAGTACTTGGTGATGCCTTTTGGACTTTCTAATGCTCCTTCAGTCTTTCAGTCCTTTATGCACGACATCTTCCGTGAATATCTGGATAAGTTTATGATTGTGTATCTGGATGATATTCTGTTTTTTTCGGATGATTGGGAGTCTCATGTTAAGCAGGTCAGGATGGTCTTTCAGGTCCTACGTGACAATGCTTTATTTGTGAAGGGCTCAAAATGTCTCTTTGGAGTCCAGAAGATTTCTTTTTTGGGTTTCATTTTTTCTCCTTCTACTATTGAGATGGACCCAGTCAAGGTTCAGGCTATTCATGACTGGACGCAGCCTACATCTGTTAAGAGTCTTCAGAAGTTCTTGGGTTTTGCTAATTTTTACCGTCGCTTCATAGCTAATTTTTCTGGTGTTGTTAAGCCTGTGACGGATTTGACCAAGAAAGTTTCTGATGTGACTAATTGGTCTTCTGTGGCTGTGGAGGCCTTTCGGGAGCTGAAGCGTCGGTTTTCTTCGGCTCCGGTCTTATGTCAGCCAGATGTCTCACTTCCCTTCCAGGTGGAGGTTGATGCTTCCGAGATTGGAGCGGGGGCTGTTTTGTCGCAGAGAAGCTCCGATGGCTCTGTGATGAAGCCATGTGCTTTCTTTTCAAGAAAGTTTTCGCCTGCCGAGCGGAATTATGATGTTGGTAATCGGGAGTTGTTGGCTATGAAGTGGGCATTTGAGGAGTGGCGACATTGGCTCGAGGGAGCTAAGCATCGTGTGGTGGTCTTGACTGATCACAAGAATTTGATTTATCTCGAGTCGGCCAAACGGCTGAATCCCAGACAGGCTCGTTGGTCGTTGTTTTTCTCTCGTTTTGATTTCGTGGTTTCGTACCTGCCTGGTTCGAAGAATGTGAAGGCTGATGCACTTTCTAGGAGTTTTGTGCCTGACTCTCCTGGAGATTCAGAGCCGGCTGGTATTCTTAGAGAGGGGGTGATTTTGTCTGCCATCTCCCCAGATTTGAGACGTGTGCTGCAAGAGTTTCAGGCGGATAGACCTGATCGCTGTCCACCGGAGAGACTGTTTGTCCCGGATAGATGGACCAACAGAGTCATCTCCGAGGTTCATTCTTCGGTGTTGGCGGGCCATCCTGGAATATTTGGTACCAGAGACTTGGTGGCCAGGTCTTTTTGGTGGCCTTCCTTGTCGCGGGATGTGCGTTCCTTTGTGCAGTCTTGTGGAATTTGTGCTCGGGCTAAGCCTTGCTGTTCTCGAGCCAGTGGTTTGCTGTTACCTTTGCCTGTCCCGAAGAGGCCTTGGACGCACTTTCCATGGATTTTATTTCAGATCTCCCTGTCTCTCAGAGAATGTCTGTCATCTGGGTGGTGTGTGATCGTTTTTCTAAGATGGTCCATTTGGTACCCTTGCCTAAGTTGCCTTCCTCCTCCGAGTTGGTTCCACTGTTTTTTCAAAATGTGGTTCGTTTGCACGGGATTCCTGAGAACATTGTTTCTGACAGAGGATCCCAGTTTGTGTCTAGATTTTGGCGGACCTTTTGTGCTAAATTGGGCATTGATTTGTCTTTTTCGTCGGCCTTCCATCCTCAGACGAATGGCCAAACCGAGCGAACTAATCAGACCTTGGAGACTTATTTAAGATGTTTTGTTTCTGCTGATCAGGACGACTGGGTTACTTTTTTGCCATTGGCCGAGTTTGCCCTTAATAATCGGGCTAGTTCTGCTACTTTGGTTTCTCCTTTCTTTTGTAATTCGGGGTTTCATCCTCGTTTTTCCTCAGGTCAGGTGGAGCCTTCTGACTGTCCTGGAGTGGATGTTGTGGTTGATAGGTTGTATCAGATTTGGAATCATGTGGTGGACAATTTGAAGCTGTCTCAAGAGAAGGCTCAGCTCTTTGCCAACCGCCGTCGCTGTGTGGGTCCCCGACTTCGCGTTGGGGACTTGGAATGGTTGTCTTCTCGCTTCGTTCCTATGAAGGTCTCCTCTCCTAAGTTCAAGCCTCGGTTTATCGGTCCTTATAAGATTCTGGAAGTCCTTGGCCCTGTGTCATTTCGTCTGGACCTCCCAGCATCATTTGCTATTCATAATGTGTTCCATCGCTCGTTGTTGCGGAGGTATGTGGTGCCTGTGGTTCCTCCGGTTGAGCCTCCTGCCCCGGTGCTGGTTGAGGGAGAATTGGAATACGTGGTGGAGAAGATCTTGGATTCTCGTATTTCTAGACGGAGGCTCCAGTATTTGGTTAAATGGAAGGGCTATGGTCAGGAGGATAATTCTTGGGTTGTCGCCTCTGATGTTCATGCAGCCGATTTGGTTCGTGCCTTCCATGTGGCTCATCCTGATCGCCCTGGTGGTTTTCATGAGGGTTCGGTGACCCCTCCTCAAGGGGGGGGTACTGTTGTGAACTCTGTGTTCAGGCTCCCTCTTGTGGTCACTGGTGGTATGGTGTGTCTTTTGCTTTGGGCTCCCCCTGGTGGCTTTGTCTGTTATCCTGCTGGTCTCTGGCTATCAGCTGGTTCATTATCCTCTGGGAGGTTCCTATATAGCTCTGTTTTACTTTCACTTGTTGCCGGCTGTCGATGTAATCAGTGCTACTCAGATTCTTTCTGACTACCTTGCTCCCAGTCCATCCAGGACAAGCTAAGTTTTGTTTGCTCATTTTTTGATCAGCAGTGTTTATCATGTTTTCTGTTCCAGCTTGCTAAAATGTAATTCCCTCGCTTGCTGGTTGCTCTAGTGGGCTGAGTTTCTCCCCACACACCGTTAGTTGGTGTGTGGGTTCTTGAAATCTCAGGATGGATATTTTGTAAGGGTTTTTTATTGATCGCATAGACCCCTGCTCTATTTTTCTGCTTTCTAGTACTAGTGGGCCTCTTTTGCTGAATCTGATTTCATCCCTATGTATGTGCCTTCTTCTTACCTCACCGTTAATATTTGTTGGGGGCTTCTATATCTTTGGGGATTATTTCTCTGGAGGCAAGCGAGGTCTTTCTTTCTCTTTAGGGGTAGCTAGTTCCTCAGGCTGGCTCGAGATGTCTAGTAATTTTTTAGGCACGTTCACCGGCTACCTCTAGTTGTGTTGGATAGGTTCAGATTTGCGATCAGTCCAGTTACCATCTCCCTAGAGCTCGTCCTTAGTTTAATCACTTGCTGGTCTATTTGTGATCCTCAGCCACTAGGGATCATAACAGGAGCCCTGCCGCAGCTCCCCTCCAGCTCCTCACTTCTCCTCTGCTGCTTTCTCCTACACACTCTCTACAGACTGATCTGAACTCCTCCACCAAGCCAGAACATATATATAGGGAAGCTCCCCTGAAACCGGGTCTAGAGCTTTCCCCTTCTGGCCTGGAATCAGAACATGTTGCATGTACAGATGACCTGTTAAGGGATCCTCCTCGTTTCAAGTCATGGCATCACCCTCCCCGAGAGGAAGGCAATACCACTGTGGTACCTGAACTCCTGGGGTATCACATAAGATTCTCTGGTCTGATGAGACGAATATAGACCTTTTTGGTGATACTTCTAAACGGTATCTATGGAGAAAACCAGGCACTGCTTATCACCCAATACAATCCCAACAGTGAAATGTGGTGGCAGCATCATGCTATGGGGGTGTTTTTCAGCTGCAGCGCCAGGACGACTGGTTGCCATTGAAGGAAACATGAATGCGGCCAAGTACAGAGATATCCTGGAAGAAAACCTCTTACAGAGTGCTCTGCACCTCAGACTTGGCAGCCCCTCGGTGTATAATACAGCCCCCCTCATAGAGTATAATGCATCCCCCTCATAATTCAGCCCCCTCAGAGCATAATGCAGCCCCCTCAGAGTATAATGTAGCCCCCCCACACAGTATAGTGCAGCCCCTCACACACAGTGTAATGCACCCCTCACACACAGTATAATGTAGCCCCCTTTTAGAGTAGAGCATAATGCAGCCCCACATACAGTATAATGCAGTCCCTCCCACACACAGTATAGTGCAGCCACCCACCTCACAGTATAATGCAGTCCCCTCACACAACTCACCTCTCCTAGCTCCCCAAGCTGCTCCAGGCTCTGCTCTGGTCTCATTAGCGTGTCACACGATGAAGTGACATCATTGTGCACCCATCATCTGACGCTCTCTCTTCCATTACTGCTTTCAACTGTATCGTCATCTATGATGCCTTAAGTTAAATGCGGGGGGGCAGCGGGCCCTTCATATTCACGGACCTCATAGCGGCCGCATAGTGTGCCGCTATTAGGCGCACGCCACTGGCTGGGGATCCCTGGAGGAGCGAGGGCACTAAGCAGCTGCCTGGTCTGCTTACCCCTAATACCAGCTTTTTATGTCGTTAAAAACTACAACTTGTCCCACAAAAAATAAGCCCTCTAATATTTGACAGAAAAAGAAAAATGGCTCTTCTAGCAAGAGTAGTAATAATGAAAAAGCAAAACCGAAAGAAATGTCTGGGTTCTTGAACATTCTGCACTTCCTCCTCTGGACCCAGTAATCACAGTAATCGTGTTCGTACGTGTTGGGAGAGAGCAGGAGCTGCTATGTCCTTGGAGACCCAGTCAGCTTTGTTATGCAGCTGGAGGCTAGATTTCCTCTGTAATTTGGGATAATAAGACAACATCAATAGTCACAGTTACAGGGGAATTCAAAAATATAAAATTATGTATTAATATATTAAAATGCATCCCTTCCCTTAAAAGGTACAGTCGTGCTCAAATGTTTACATACCCCAGCAGGATTTTTAATTTCTTGGCCTGTTTTCAGATAATATAAATTATAACACCAAAACTTTTTCTCTACCCATGGCTAGTGGTTGGGTGAAGCCATTTACTGTCATACTATTGTGTTTTCTCCTTTTAAATCAGATTACAACCCAAAACATCCCAATGACCCTGATCAAAAGTTCACATACCCTATTTCTTAATACCGTGTATTGCCTCCTCTAACATCAATTACAGCTTGAAGCAGTAGCGTAACTACCAGGGGGGCAGAGGGGGCGGTCGCCCCGGGCTCTGTGCTCTGAGGGGGCCCACCTGGAGCTACGCCACTGTCAGGGCCGGCGTTAGGGGCCCCTGCCTCCGGTCAATGTTTATCTTTAATTTTCCCTGCGTTTGTACTGTGTATGTAGCTAAAGTAACATGCACGGTACAAACGCTCACAGGGGGTCAGCAGAGAGAAGGAAGAGAAGGCCTCCAATCAGAGTGCAGGGAGTGAGTCATGTGATCGCTCTTCTGCAGTCTGTGGAGGAGAGGGGAAGGGAGGTCACTCACCACTCACCCAATCCTGGCTGAGCGCGCTCTGCTTCAAAGCTCCTGTGCTGCAGAGAAGTGATCAGCTCCAGCAGCAGCCGGGGACGCAGGGGGACTCTGCCTCTGACCTGAGCTCACTGCCTACACATGATGTCTGCATCTGACTGGGAGGAGCAGCCCCCAGGACCAGAGGACACTCTCCACACAGCATGATGAGTATCTTGGCACATGTCATTTGCTATTTCATATGTCTGATCTGTTGCCTTGAATACATACATACAGGCACAGTATATAAAGCAATGAAGGTTCTTAAACTTGTATATCTTGTTTATCCTGCAATCTGGACAGACACTGAAAACTGACATGTAATCGCTAAGTGTCTTGGCACATAGTTTATTTACTGCTGATTAGCTTATGAGAAGGAGAATGATTATTTTCTTAAGTTTGCGAGCGGCTGGAATCTTGCAGGACGGCTTTTACATGTGGGAGCCTGTCACCATATAAGGTCCGGCCAGCATCTGTACGCCCTCACAGAGTGTTCTAGAATGCTGTCTATGTCCCCAATCCTCTATGCAGGGCACAAAAAAGAGCTTTTATTATACTCACGGATGGCACAGTCTGGGCGTCACTAGTAGTGTTGAGCGATACCTTCCGATACTCAAAGGTATCGGTATCGGATGGTATCGGCCGATATCCCAAAAATATCGGATATCGCCGATACCGATACCCGATACCAATGCAAGTCAATGGGACACAAGTATCGGAAGGTATCCTGGATGGATCCCAGGGTCTGAAGGAGAGGAAACTCTCCTTCAGGCCCTGGGATCCATATTCATGTAAAAAATAAAGAATTAAAATAAAAAATATGGATATACTCACCCGTCCGGCGGCCCCTGGACCTTACCGATGTAACCGGCAGCCTCCGTTCCTAAGAATGAGGAGTTTAGGACCTTCGATGACGTCGCGGCTTGTGATTGGTCGCGTGACTGCTCATGTGACCGCTCACGCGACCAATCACAAGCCGCGATGTAATCGCAGGTCCTAAACTCCTCATTCTTAGGAACAGAGGCTGCCGGTTACATCGGTAAGGTCCAGGGGCCGCCGGACGGGTGAGTATATCCATATTTTTTATTTTAATTCTTTATTTTTTTACATGAATATGGATCCCAGGGCCTGAAGGAGAGTCTCCTCTCCTCCAGACCCTGGGAAACATACACTGGGAACTTCCG
Organism: Ranitomeya variabilis; assembly: GCF_051348905.1. NCBI lineage: Eukaryota > Metazoa > Chordata > Amphibia > Anura > Dendrobatidae > Ranitomeya > Ranitomeya variabilis. Next base: position 892,231,399 of record NC_135233.1, read on the forward strand.
ATTTCCGATATCACAAAAATATCGGAACTCGGTATCGGAATTCCGATACAGCAAATATCGGCCGATACCCGATACTTGCGGTATCGGAATGCTCAACACTAGTCACTAGTCTTGATCCGGCGCCGTCCCTCTTCCTGTGATCACTGTCCCTCTTCATGTGGAAGATGCTTCCTACATCGTGCATTCAGTGTCCTCTATCGCACTCCTGTGAGGGCGCACTTCTCTTTGCCCTGCTGAAGTCAGAGCACAGTATTGTAGTGCGCATGCGCCGGCTTTATTTCCAGGTAATCAGCGCCCTTTGGCCTTTCCCAGCGCATATGCACTACAGTACTTGGCTCTGCTTTCAGCAGCTCAGAAAGAAGTGCGCCTGCACAGGAGAGCGATGGGTGACACTGTGTGGATGACGTAGGATGTGTCATCCAGATGAAGCAGTAATGGAGGATGGCGATCTTAACTCAAGACCAGCTATGCCTTGTTGAGCGCCATTGGTGAGTATAATGAGAGGTCATTTTTATGCCTTGCGGAGGGGATTGGGGACACATTTACAGCCTTCATTATAGAGGCTGCCTATGGGAGCTGCATTATACTATATAGTGTTCCTATGTGAAGGGCATTATACTATAGGGTCTGCCTATGGGGAGTGCATGATACTATATGGAGGCCTATGGGGAATGTATTATACCATATTGAGGACTATCTGGTGTATTATGCTATATGGAGGCTATCTAGAGGGCCATCATTCAGTGTGGAGATTACAGTGACGGGGCCATCATACAGTGTTGGAGCCAGTTTGGGGGATATTAAGGGGTCAGTATATACAGTGAGGGGGCATCATACTGTGTATAGGGGAGCTGTACAGTGGGGGAGAATCGGGACTTTATTAAATGTAAAGTGGGCACTTATTGTTACAGGGGAACTCAGGTTACTGTGACTATCAAAGGGGCACACACAGAGGGCATTATTACTTTCTAGGGGACAAAAATGTGGGCAGTGTTTTCTAGGGCACTTGCACCCGGCATTACTATATTATAGAGGGGTGCTTTAGAATTTAGAGGGCACAGAGAACCACACAGCAGGTGCAGTAATAGGGACACATACGGCAGCAGAGACTCAGTATTGTGGTATCAGGTGCAGTAATAGGGACACATACGGCAGCAGCGACTCAGTATTGGGGTATCAGGTGCAGTAATAGGGACACATACGGCAGCAGCCACTCAGTATTGGGGTATCAGGGGCAGTAATAGGGACACATACGGCAGCAGTGGCTCAGTATTGGGGTATCAGGTGCAGTAATAGGGACACATACGGCAGCAGTGGCTCAGTATTGGGGTATCAGGTGCAGTAATAGGGACACATACGGCAGCATCGGCTTAGTATTGGGGTATCAGGCGCAGTAATAGGGACACATACGGCAGCAGCCACTCAGTATTGGGGTATCAGGGGCAGTAATAGGGACACATACGGCATCAGCGACTCAGTATTGGGGTATCAGGGGCAGTAATAGGGACACATACGGCAGCAGTGGCTCAGTATTGGGGTATCAGGTGCAGTAATAGGGACACATACGGCAGCAGTGGCTCAGTATTGGGGTATCAGGTGCAGTAATAGGGACACATACGGCAGCATCGGCTTAGTATTGGGGTATCAGGCGCAGTAATAGGGACACATATGGCAGCATCGGCTCAGTATTGGGGTATCAGGTGCAGTAATAGGGACACATACGGCAGCAGCAGCTCTGTATTGGGGTATCAGCAGGATGAGGAGGTTGGGAATAGATGGTGATTGGGCTGGAATGTGAGAAGTGAAACGTGTCTTTGCTGTATTCTCTGCAGATGAGTTGTAGCTGGAAGAAGTTGTCATGTCCGTCTGGGCCAGATGGAAAAGACAGAATTGTTCATTTTTCCTATCAGAAAGAACGTCAGAGGTAAGTCATTATCTGTAACTGTGCAGTGATCTCTTATATGTTCTGTAGGGCTGGTATCTACCACTGACCATATGGCGGTAATATCTGTGTTGGTCTTTATATAGAGATTATCTTCAGTAACAGCGCGGTCATCAGCTGAGGTTCTCCTCCACTATTAGGGCGCATCACCGAATTGTAATGAAGGTTACCTAGTTAGGGGCCCTCTCAGAAGTTTCGCCCCCCCTGGACCAAAACCCTAGCTACGCCTCTGGCTTGAAGTCTTTTGTGGTAGTTGTGGATGAGGTTCTTTATTTTCTCAGATGGTAAAGCTGCCCACTCTTCTTGGCAAAAAGCCTCCAGTTCCTGTAAATTTCTGGGCTGTCTAGCATTAACTGCATGCTTATGATCTCCCCAGAGTGGCTCAATGATATTGAGGTCAGGAGACACTCCAGAACCTTCAGTTTGTTCTGCTGTAGCCAATGACAGGTCGACTTGGCCATGTATTTTGGATCGTTGTCCTGTTGGAGTGTCCAAGTACATCCCATGCGCAACTTCCGGGCTAATGAGTGCAAATTTGCCTTCAGTATTTGCTGATGGCATGCTGTATTCATCTTTCCTTCAACTTTGACCAAGTTTCTGTGCCTTTGTGGCTCACACATCCCCAAAACATCAGTGATCCACATCCGTGGTTTACAGTAGGAATGGTGTTCCTTTCATTATAGGCCTTGTTGACCTCTCTCCAAATATAACATTTATGGTTGTGGACAAAAAGTTCAGTTTTGGTCTCATCACTCCAAATTACCTTGTTTCAGAAGTTTTGAGGCTTGTCTCTGTGCTGTTTTGCGTATTGTAGGCAAGATACTTTGTGGCATTTGCACAGTAATGGCTTTCTTCTGGCAACTCGACCATGCAGCCCATTTTTCTTCAAGTGCCTCCTTATTGTGCATCTTTAAACAGCCACACCGCTAGTTTTCAGAAAATCCTGTATTTCAGTTGATGTTATTTGTGGGTTTGTCTTTGCATCCTGAACACTTTTCTTGGCAGTTGTGGACAATATTTTTGTTGGTTTACCAGACTGTGGTTTTGTTTTTCCAGAACTCCTGATTTTCCATTTGTTAATCACAGTTTGAACGCTGCTGACTGGCATTATCAATTCTTTGGATATCTTTTTGTATACCTTTCCTGTTTTATACACTTCAACTACCTTTTCCCTCAGATCCATTGACAATTATTTTGCTTTCCCCATGACTCACAATCCAGAAACGTCATTGGCTGGATGAAAGATGCAAGAGTCTGTCTGGATCCCCAAAACTCAATCAGCTTTTATGCACACACACTGATTGCAAGCAAACAGGTCTCAGGTGAGGATGTTACCTTTAGTAGCCATTCAAACCCATTTGTGTCAACTTCTGTGCATGGTATCAGGCCACAATCACCAGGGTATGTGAACTTTTGATCAGGGTCATTTGGATGTTTTGATTGTCATTATGATTTAAAAAGAGAAAACACAGTAGTTTGACAATAAATGGATTCACCCAACCACTAACCATGGTTGGAGATAAAGTTTTGGTGTTATCATTCATATTCTCTGAAAAAAGGCCAAGAAAGCAAAAATTCTCCAGGGGTATGTAATCTTTTGAGCACAACTGTATATGTTTTAGAAAGGGATCCAGTGCAAAGGTGAAGAGGATTGTAATATACAGAATTCCAAGAGGAGTAGAATTGACACTAAAGGTGGCAATACACAAGTGAATAAAACTAGATTGCTGGTTATAGGAGGGCACAGCATGTGAGATAAATTAAGAATCATAACTAAAAAAAAGAGAAACACCACCTGTCAAAATCTCTGTTTCTTGCCCTAGCCCATCAAAAAATATGTCTAATGTCCCGAACGAACACAGCACACATGACCTAGATGTGACTGTAAAGGGGAACACTGTTTCTCAAATTAACTCGTTATCTCGCCTATCATAATAGGCTGACAATGCGCTAAGCGCACCCCGCAGCCAGTTTACCCATCCACACCACACGTTTTTTTGCCACTACCCATTCATTTACAAGGCCAGCGATACATATGCACTGAATAATACACTAGCAAACATGCCTTCCAACCTTCTCAAGCACAAGTACAGCTCTCTGACATCGACATCCATAGGGTAACACTACCAGACTATACTTTCCCGCTTTAGGGAAACTTATTACATTTTCGAGTAAATTACAAAGTTACAAAAAGACATACATAAGTATATAAAGCAAAAAAATCACAAGAATAAAAAGGATAAATACAGTAATGTCTTACGAATTGGATCTCTGAGCCATTCAGGCAGGGAGATCACCATAGAAATTTGGACAGATCTATAATATGAAATCTCTCCTGGGATCTAAGGCTGGTTTCACACTTGCGTTTTGATCTGCAGCGTTTTAAAAAAAACGCAGGTGGTGAAAAAACGCATGTAAACGCATGCAAACGCTGCTTTTTTTAGACGCATGCGTTTTTGCATGCAGAAAAAAAACCGCAGCGTTTTAACGCGTTTACATGCGTTTTCTCCTGCGTTTGCGTTTTTGAAACGCATGCTGAGAAGTGTGTGACAGCTGTCAATCATCAAAATCAACTAGAAAACCCACTATTAATAGAATTAGCTAGGGTTAGGGTTAGTTAGGGTTAGGATCCCTAGGGTTAGGGTTAGGGGTAGCTTTTTATTAGAAGAATGTCCTGGTCACCAGGTCACTGATAAGCCACCCCCCACCATCAAGGAGATAAAGGGATCCAAAACCTAACCATAACCCTAGGGATCCAAACCCTACCCCTAACCATATCCCTAGGGATCCAAACCCTACCCCTAACCATAACCCTTGTGATCCTAACCCTAACCATAACCCTTGGTATCCTAACCCTAAATCTAGGGATCCTAACCCTAACCCTTAGGATCCTAACCCTAACCGTTACCCTAGGGATCCTAACCCTAAGGGTTAGGGTTAGGATCCCTAGGGTTAGGGTTAGGATCCCTAGGGTTACTAGGGATCCTAACCTTAGGGTTAGGGTTAGGATCCCTAGTAACCCTAGGGTTAGGGTTTTCTTGTTTTTTTTTGTGTTTTCTTTTGTTTTTCTATAAAAACGCATGCGTTGTTAACGCAAGCAAACGCATGTGCTTAAAAACGCACGTGTTTACATAGATAGCAATACATTTTTTTGCCGTGAATAAACGCATGCGTTTTTTTGCGGCAAAAAAAGCCGCTAGAAATTACTACAGGTTGCATTTCTGCAACTAAACGCACGCGTCAAAAAACGCATGCGTTGTCAAAAACGCGTCAAAACGCATGCTAAAAAACGCATGCGTTTTTAATGTTAAGTATAGGGAAAAAAACGCATGCGTTTTTTAGCGCTAAAACGCTGCAGATCAAAACGCAAGTGTGAAACCAGCCTAACAATGAGTTTCTCTAGATGAGATTTTATAAAGGTTTCTTTCCCACCCATCACCCAACCTCCATAGGTCACTCCTGACATGTGTCACAGATGATGATGTTACTGACATCATCGCTCATGAGACATAACCGCGAGTAACCTATGAAGCGTCCTCAGAATAACACTCCATAGTTTGCACGAGAGAATAGCTGGACGTCATGGGAACCATAATGGATTACGTTGGAGCTGCTGGGATTAATTTTGAATAATAAATATGGTTTATCAGGGAACGTGTGGGGGAGTGATTATTCAAATAAACTTTTTTCCTGTCTCTGTGTCTTTATTTTTAAATAGTTAGTAATGTGGGTGTGCGATAGACGCCTCTGCATTACTAACCCCTGTGCTTGATGCCAGCTGACATTACACAGCTGACATGAACCCCAAAAACTATTACCCCAATTGCCACTGCACCAGGACATTATTATTTTTTCCATCTATGTGACAATTCCCTCTTCTGATAAATTGACTTCCTTTTACCAACGGTACCGATTTTTTGTCTGTAATTGCCAGTTATAATCATGGGACTGGACTGATTTTTCTTTACCACCTCAGATACAGTCATTTTTCACCATTTCACTTACCTGATGCTGGTTCACAACTATATTGTTATTATATACATTGATTTTGGACCCACCTTTTGTCCATTTTTTATCCATTTTTGTCTTGTTGAGTTGTTTCTCCTTTTATCTATTTTTGCGGTAATTGATATTTTGTGATTTAATTAATAAAATTTCAATAGTTTTCACAATTGTTGTGTGTAGTGATGGAAGTAAGGATAGTATGTTGTCCTTGTAGTGGGGATCCAGCAGGGTGGCCAGTAATCAGCAGTGGTAACTAGGGTTGAGCGACCTTGACTTTTTTAGGGTCGAGTCATGTTTCACGAAACCCGACTGTTGGAAAAGTCGAGTCGGCCGATTACTGCGCAAAGTCGAGGATCGGCCGGAACACGAAACCCTATGCACGTCAATGGGGATTTTTTTTTTTTGTTTTCGTCTCTTTCGAAAACGAAAAAAATTTCGTTTTACACATTCCAAATCACTACTGCGCACAAGCGATAAAATGATGATAGGCATGCGCGCCCTAACCCCTATGTCATCACTCTGCCCACGCTCCTTCATTGGCTGTAAAAATGGCGCTAAACGCGTCATACGAAACGCGACTTTGGCGACTTTACCAAAAGTCGGCGACTTATGAAAATGAACGATCCGTTTCGCTCAACCCTAGTGGTAACAATTCAGCCAACTTAGCAGTCGTTGTACAGGCACAGCAGCATGTATTGGGTCATGTGTGCCAGGCTGCCCAGAGGCAACAACAAACTGTCCTTGGTGGGAGGTATATCGTCTGGGTGCTCTGTATCCCCCCAGCCACGCTCCAGTGATGCCCGTGAGCTGCTTTGAGTGCCACCCTGCTGTGAGCACAGTTCCTCATTTTCCAAAACTGTCCCCTGGCTGGACAGTTGTGTACCTTGCCACTGTTGGTATAGGAACCCACCTTCCGATCCATGTGTGGACGACAGGCCTGATAATGATGTGAATGGTCCCGGTTCCTCCTGATCCTCTTCCTCCTGTGCCAGCACATCCATCATCGCCAGAAGCATTTTTTCAAGCAGGCTTAGAAGTGGTATAACGCTCATGATGGCATCATCATCTCTGGCCATGTTGGTGGAGTATTTGAAGTAGTGCAATACGGCACACAAGTCTTGCATGAAGGCCCTCTCATTAGTGGCGAAGTGGTGTAGTTACTGTACACAGAGCGACTCACCCATGCATGCTGCAGCTGAATCTCCCCTATTACCTGCTGCTCACACAGTCTTTCCAGCATATGCAAGTTGGAATTCCACCTTGTTGGTAGGTCACTTATGAGGCGGTGAGCGAGAAGGCAGAAGTGATTCTGCAGGTCAGACAAGCAGCAGCTGGGTGAGAACGCCAAAAGCGCTTACCCTGCCTACATTTTCATCAGCAGCTCTGACATGTGGGTAATTTTTAAGGAAGGTCTGCACCACAATAATAATAATAATAATCTTTATTTTTATATAGCGCTAACATATTCCGCAGCGCTTTACAGTTTGCACACATTATCATCGCTGTCCCTGTTGGGGCTCACAATCCAAATTCCCTATCAGTATGTCTTTGGAATGTGGGAGGAAACCGAAGTACCGGGAGGAAACCCACGCAAACATGGAGAGAACATACAAACTCTTTGCAGATGTTGTCCTTGGTGGGGTTTGTACCCAGGACTCCAGCGCTGCAAGGCTGCTGTGCTAACCACTGCGCCACCGTGCTGCCCACAAAATTCAGCACAAGCACCACGCAAGCAATGTGCATCAAACCGGCTAGGCCCAAAGCAAGTATGAGATTTCGCCTGTTATCGCACACCACCAGGCAGGTCTTAAGGTTCATCGGCACCAACCTCTCATCCATCTTCTGTTTGAGCCCAGTCTATAGCTCCTGCATGGTGTGGGATTTGTCCCCCCAAACAGATGAGTTTCAAAACAGCCTGCTGTCGTTACCCCTTGGCTGTGTTGAAGTTGGTGATGCAGGTCTTACTGTAACCAGATGAGGAGGTGGTGGAAGAATTGGAATAGGAAGAGGAGGTAACATGGTCAGAGAAAGATCGAGCAATTCTCTGTGGTGGTAGGATATGCACTACAATGCCTTCCTCCTCTTGCTCAGCCACCACTGCATTTACCCAGTGGGCAGTTAGATCCCTGTCCATGCTTACTAGTCTACGTATCCACTATCACCTGATTTGGTCCGCAACATGTGCATGCAGGGCAGGGATGGCCTGCCTGAAAAAATAGTGGCTGTTGGGAACAACGTACAGTACTTCGGGACAGCCACCACCATCAGTTTTTTAAAAGTGTTCATCTCCACCACTGAAATGACAGCCTTTCAGAATTTTGAAATGCTGCTATTCAGGACCAGGGCTCGTGAGTGGGTAGAGGGGTATTTCCTCTTTCTCTCAAGAGTTTGGGGGATGAAGATCCGAACACTTAAATGGGACGGTGTGGAGTTGCTCGGTGACACTGGTGGTGGTGCTGATGTGAGTACACCATCAATAGATCAGTAGATCTGATTGGATAGGAATGAGGTTCGGTTGTATGTGAAGGTGGTGGATAGGTCACTTATATGTGTTGGCGCCGCAAGTCCGGATTGGTCCCACTCATACAGGAAGGGAATGTTGAAGATCGTCTCATTGGTAGCTGATCACCATGGAGACGGGGATACATTGAGTGATTACATGAGCTGCGGAAAAACATTGCATTGTTTTTATATTCTTATAAAGATTATTAGATTAATATATGTGTTGTGAGTTTACTTATGGGGTATTTATGTATATACACGTGTCTGATGTCTGTTTTTTTCTATATTGTATATGATACTATACTGTGGGCTGGTACTGGATAGTGATTGGCTCCCTGCATGGTGTCCACACTATTTAAGACTGCCTGTAACACTACTATGTATGCTTGAGAAAGACCGGTGTACGGTCGAAACGTTGCTGTAACATGGCTGGAATAAAGATTTATTTTGGATTATAACACCCGGCTGGAGCGCTGTTCCTATGATCTTCTGACTACGTTTATTACCCAGGAGGGTTCCCTGGACTTTGAACGAGCGCCCTTTTACAGTGAGTGCTGACAGTCATTTTTCTGATGTGTATACTGGTGGTGGTGCTGTCACATCCTCTTTTTTGTGTTGAGCCAGGTGGCCCTGTTGATTGGGGGCGGGAGGAAGAGGCCAAGACCTCAGAAGAAGAGGGAGCAGGAGGAGCCTCAGATCTTTCCTGGTTTTTCAGGTGTGTACGCCACGGCACCTCCTGCTTGAAAGTCAGATGCCTTGTCATGCAGGTGGTGTTCAGGTTCAGAACATTTATGCCTTGCTTCATGCTCTGACAGCACAGCATGCAAACCACCCGTTGCTTGTTGTCAGCACTTTGCATGAAGAAATGCCTCACCAGGAAGCTGGCTTCGGTGTGTAGATTTTGTCAGAGCGGCGGGCAGTAGCAGCAGGCATACTGACTAGGGGCCGCCTGCTGTGCTTTTGCACCCTGCTAACTCTTTTGCTGTGCTGCTGGGGCAGCGTGACAAACTCCTGTTTTTCCGAACTGTGCACGTCACTAAGATGGCCTTTGCTCCATGTGGAGTCTAGGACCTCATCATTGCCCTGGCCTCAGGTCAATGATAATGACCATGTGATTGTAAGTAAACAACAGCACACAGCCTGATAAGTGACTCATCCTTGGAATCTGTGTTTCAGCCTCTATCTCCTGCTGTCTTCAGATTACATAGCAAAAACCTGCTGACAAATTCCTTTTAAATCTGCATTTACACTGAAAGATAACCCTGAACAAGCATTCCTAAAAATGCTCATTGCACAATTATCTTGCAGTGTTAACCCCTTCGCGACATGCGCCGTACTAGTACTGCGCTGCCGGCACTGCATTAGTGCCAGCCGCAGTACTAGTACGGCGCCCCGATCACCGCGGTCTCACGCTGAGCGCCGCGGTGATCGGGTGCGGGTGTCAGCTGTATATGACAGCTGACACCCCGCAGCAATGCCCACGATCGGCGCTGTCGCCGATCGCGGGCATTTAACCCCTCTAATGCCGCTGTCAATAGTGACAGCGGCATAGAGGGGGATCGCGCAGGGACGGGGGCTCCCTGCGCTCTCCCACCGGAGCAACGCGATGAGATCGCGCTGCTCCGGTGACCTGGAAGGAGTCCCCGGATCCAAGATGGCCGCGGGACTCCTTCCGGGTCATAAGATGACCCTGCTTGCCGGCGTCTGCTGAGAATCCTCATAGCAGGCGCCGGCAAGCCTCTGCAATGTGCCTGTCAGATCGATGATCAGGCAGAGTGCTGTGCACACTGTCTGATCACCGATCTGTGATGTCCCCCCCTGGGACAAAGTAAAAAAGTTAAAAAAAATTTTTTCCGCATGTGTAAAAAAAAAATAAAAAATTCCTAAATAAAGAAAAAATAAATAAATATTATTCCCATAAATACATTTCTTTATCTAAATAAAAAAAACACCACACAATAAAAGTACACATATTTAGTATCGCCGCGTCCGTAACGACCCCACCTATAAAACTATATCACTAGTTAACCCCTTCAGTGAACACCGTAAAAAAAAAAAAAAAAAAAAAAAAACGAGGCAAAAAACAACGCTTTATTCTCATACCGCCAAACAAATAGTGGAATAACACGCGATCAAAAAGACGGATATAAATAACCATGGTACCGCTGAAAACGTCATATTGTCCCGCAAAAAAAAAGCCGCCATACAGCATCATCAGCAGAAAAATAAAAAAGTTATAGCTCTCAGAATAAAGCGATGCAAAAACAATTATTTTTTTATATAAAATAGTTTTTATTGTGTAAAAGCGCCAAAACATAAAAAAATTACATAAATGAGGTATCGCTGTAATCGTACTGACCCGAAGAATAAAACTGCTTTATCCTTTTTACCAAACGCGGAACGGTATAAACGCACCCCCTAAAAGAATTTCAGGAATTGCTGGTTTTTGTTCATTCCGCCTCCCAAAAATCGGAATAAAAAGCGATCAAAAAATGTCATGTACCCGAAAATGGTACCAATAAAAATGTCAACTCGTCCCGCAAAAAAAATATCTCACATGACTCTGTGGACCAAAATATGGAAAAATTATAGCTCTCAAAATGTGATGCAAAAACTATTTTTTGCAATAAAAAGCGTCTTTTAGTGTGTGATGGCTGCCAACCATAAAAATCCGCCCAAAAAACGCTATATAAGTAAATCAAATCCCCCTTCATCACCCCCTTAGTTAGGAAAAATAATAAAATTTTAAAAAATATATTTATTTCCATTTTCCCGTTAGGCTACTTTCACACTAGCGTCGGTACGGGGCCGTCGCGCTGCGTTGGCCCGACGTACCGACGCATGCTGTGCAAGCGCCGCACAACGGGGGCAGCGGATGCTGTTTTTCCACGCATCCGCTGCCCCATTGTGAGGTGCGGGGAGGTGGGGGCGGAGTTCCAGCCACGCATGCGCGGTCGGAAATGGTGGACCGTCAGCACAAAAAAAGTTACATGTAACGTTTTTTGCTGCCGGCGGTCCGCCACAACACGACGCAACCGTCGCACGATGCTTGCGACGTGTGTCAATACGTCGCTAATGTTAGTCTATGGGGAAAAAACGCATCCTGCAGATGACTTTGCAGGATGCGTTTTTTCGCCAAAACGACGCATTGCGACGTATGCAAAAAAACGCTAGTGTGAAAGTAGCGCTAGGGTTAGGACTAGGGTTAGGGCTGGGGTTAGGGTTTCAGTTAGAATTGGGGAGTTTTCACTGTTTAGGCACATCAGGGGCTCTCCAAACGCGACATGGCGTCCGATCTCAACGCGTTTGTTTGCGTTAAAAACGCATGCGTTTTTATAGAAAAAAACCAGAACACACACTGAAAAGTCACCCACCACCATCAAGGTGATAAAGGGATCCAAACCCTAACCCTACCCCTAAACTCATCCCTAACCGTTTAATGAACATTTTCTGACAGTCATAGTGCCACGTATTTCAGTGCCACGTATTTCAGTGCCACGTATTTCAGTGCCACGTATTTCAGTGCCACGTATTTCAGTGCCACGTATTTCAGTGCCACGATATTTCAGTGCCACGATATTTCAGTGCCACGATATTTCAGTGCCACGATATTTCAGTGCCACGATATTTCAGTGCCACGTATTTAAGTGCCACGATATTTCAGTGAAATACGTGGCACTGAAATATCGTGGCATTTACGTGAAATACGTGGCACTTAAATACGTGGCACTTAAATACGTGGCACTTAAATACGTGGCACTTAAATACGTGGCACTTATATACGTGGCCACTGAAATATCGTGGCACTTATATACGTATATACGTATATAAACGTATTTCAGTGCCACGTATTTCAGGTTAGGGGTAGGGGTAGGGGTAGGGTTAGGGTTTTTTGGTTTTTTCTTGTTTTCTTGTGTTTTTCTATAAAAACGCATGCGTCTAAAAAAACGCATGCGTTTTACCGCGATTACATGCGTTTTTTCACACATGCGTTTTTTAAAAAAACGCATGCAGATAAAAACGCAAGTGTGAAACCAGCCTTACCCTTGGGAAAATAAAAACATGGGGGCTAAAATATAATTTTCGTGGAAAAAAATATATTTTTTATTTTCGCGGCTCTGCGTTATAAACTGTAGTGAAGCACTTGGGGGTTCAAAGTTCTCACAACACATCTAGATAAGTTCCGTGGGGGGTCTAGTTTCCAATATGGGGTCACTTGTGGGGGGTTTCTACTGTTTAGGTACATCAGGGGCTTTGCAAATGCAACATGACACCTGCAGACCAATCCATCTAAGTCTGCATTTCAAACGGCGCTCCTTCCCTTCCGAGCTCTGCCGTGCGCCCAAACAGTGGTTCCCCCCCATATATGGGGTATCAGCGTACTCAGGACAAATTGGACAACAACTTTTGTTGTCCAATTTCTCCTGTTACCCTTGGGAAAATAAAAATGTGGGGGCTAAAATATAATTTTCGTGGAAAAAAAAATATTTTTTATTTTCATGGCTCTGCGTGATAAACTGTAGTGAAACACTTGTTGGTTCAAAGTTCTCACAACACATCTAGATAAGTTCCGTGGGGGGTCTAGTTTCCAATATGGGGTCACTTGTGGGGGGTTTCTACTGTTTAGGTACATCAGGGGCTCTGCAAATGCAACATGACACCTGCAGACCAATCCATCTAAGTCTGCATTTCAAACGGCGCTCCTTCCCTTCCGAGCTCTGCCGTGCGCCCAAACAGTGGTTCCCTCCAATGTATGGGGTATCAGCGTACTCAGGACAAATTGGACAATAACTTTTGTGGTCCAATTTCTCCTGTTACCCTTGGGGGAAAAAAAATTGCGGGCTAAAACATCATTTTGTGGAAAGAAAAAATGATTTTTTGATTTTCACAGCGCTACATTCTAAACTTTAGTGAAACAACTGGGGGTTAAAAGTGCTCACCACACATCTAAATAAGTTCCTTAGGGGGTCTTCTTTCCAAAATGGTGTCACTTGTGGGGGTTTGCACTGTTTAGGCACGTCAGGGGCTCTCCAAACACGACATGGGTTCCGATCTCAATTCCAGCCAATTTTGCATTGAAAAGTCAAATGGCGCTCCTTCCCTTCCGAGCTCTGCCATGCGCCCAAACAGTGGTTTATCCCCATATATGAAGTATCAGCGTACTCAGGACAAATTGCACAACAACTTTTGGGGTCCAATTTATCCTGCTACCCTTGGGAAAATAAAAAATTTGGGGCAAAAAGATCATTTTTTGTGAAAATTAATATTAATTTTTTTTTACGGCTCCACATTATAAACTTCTGTGAAGCACTTGGAGGTTCAAAGTGCTCACCACACATCTAGATTAGTTCCTTAGAGGGTCTACTTTCCAAAATGGTGTCACTTGTGGGGGTTTCCATTGTTTAGGCACGTCAGGGGCTCTCCAAACACGACATGGGTTCCGATCTCAATTCCAGCCAATTTTGCATTGAAAAGTCAAATGGCGCTCCTTCCCTTCCGAGCTCTGCCATGCGCCCAAACAGTGGTTTATCCCCATATATGAAGTATCAGCGTACTCAGGACAAATTGCACAACAACTTTTGGGGTCCAATTTATCCTGCTACCCTTGGGAAAATAAAAAATTTGGGGCAAAAAGATCATTTTTTGTGAAAATTAATATTAATTTTTTTTTACGGCTCCACATTATAAACTTCTGTGAAGCACTTGGAGGTTCAAAGTGCTCACCACACATCTAGATTAGTTCCTTAGAGGGTCTACTTTCCAAAATGGTGTCACTTGTGGGGGTTTCCATTGTTTAGGCACGTCAGGGGCTCTCCAAACACGACATGGGTTCCGATCTCAATTCCAGCCAATTTTGCATTGAAAAGTCAAATGGCGCTCCTTCCCTTCCGAGCTCTGCCATGCGCCCAAACAGTGGTTTATCCCCATATATGAAGTATCAGCGTACTCAGGACAAATTGCACAACAACTTTTGGGGTCCAATTTATCCTGCTACCCTTGGGAAAATAAAAAATTTGGGGCAAAAAGATCATTTTTTGTGAAAATTAATATTAATTTTTTTTACGGCTCTACATTATAAACTTCTGTGAAGCACTTGGAGGTTCAAAGTGCTCACCACACATCTAGATTAGTTCCTTAGAGGGTCTACTTTCCAAAATGGTGTCACTTGTGGGGGTTTCCATTGTTTAGGCACGTCAGGGGCTCTCCAAACACGACATGGGTTCCGATCTCAATTCCAGCCAATTTTGCATTGAAAAGTCAAATGGCGCTCCTTCCCTTCCGAGCTCTGCCATGCGCCCAAACAGTGGTTTATCCCCATATATGAAGTATCAGCGTACTCAGGACAAATTGCACAACAACTTTTGGGGTCCAATTTATCCTGCTACCCTTGGGAAAATAAAAAATTTGGGGCAAAAAGATCATTTTTTGTGAAAATTAATATTAATTTTTTTTACGGCTCTACATTATAAACTTCTGTGAAGCACTTGGAGGTTCAAAGTGCTCACCACACATCTAGATTAGTTCCTTAGAGGGTCTACTTTCCAAAATGGTGTCACTTGTGGGGGTTTCCACTGTTTAGGCACGTCAGGGGCTCTCCAAACACGACATGGGTTCCGATCTCAATTCCAGCCAATTTTGCATTGAAAAGTCAAGTGGCGCTCCTTCCCTTCCGAGCTCTGCCATGTGCCCAATCAATGGTTTACCCCAACATGTGGGGTATCGGCGTACTCAGGACAATTTGTACAACAACTTTTTTGGTCCAATTTCTCCTGTTACCCTTGGTAAAATAAAACAAATTGGATCTGAAGTAAAAATTTTGTGAAAAAAAAATTAAATGTTCAATTTTTTTTAAACATTCCAAAAATTCCTGTGAAGCACCTGAAGGGTTAATAAACTTTTTGAATGTGGTTTAGAGTACCTTGAGGGGTGCAGTTTTTAGAATGGTGTCACTTTTGGACATTTTCTGTCATATAGACCCCTCAAAGTCACTTCAAGTGTGAGGTGGTCCGTAAAAAAAATGGTTTTGCAAATTTTGTTGCAAAAATGAGAAATCGCTGGTCAACTTTTAACCCTTATAACTCCCTAACAAAAAAAAATTATGTTTCCAAAATTGTGCTGATGTAAAGCAGACATGTGGGAAATGTTGTTTATTAACTATATTATGTGATATAACTCTCTAATTTAAGGGCATAAAAACGAAAAATTTGAAAATTGCTAAATTTTCATAATTTTCGACAAATTTCTGTTTTTTTCACAAATAAATGCAAGTCATATCGAAGAAGTTTTACCACTATCATAAAGTACAACATGTCACGAGAAAACAACATGTCACGAGAAAACAATCTCAGAATCACCAGGATCCGTTGAAGCGTTTCAGAGTTATGACCTCATAAAGTGACAGTGGTCAGAATTGTAAAAATTGGCCGTGTCACTTAGGTGAAAACAGGCTTTGGGGTGAAGGGGTTAAACAGGCTGACAATAACCAGATGAACAAGCAAAATGCACAGTGCAAATAATCATGGTGCTCAGCAGTGCAGCATCCTGTGTAAACAGGACTCGTACTGCCGGTGACTATGGCAGACTATGTGCATTGAAATATCTGCTTTTTGACTGCAGCAGTGATGTTTTGTTGACTTTGCTGCAGCCACTCAGTGTTCTCAGCGGCAGAGCATCTGATCTCACTGATTCTATGCAGTAATGTCGATGTGTTGTTACCGCTGCACAGAGACACAGCATTGGACCCGGGGAGGGTGAGTAAAGCTCAGCTTGTTTTTTTTTTTACAAGGGACTGTGGATATCAGGAAAAGTTTTCTGAAAGAAGACAACCCCTTTAAATGCATAGTGTACTGAGAAAGTGTACTTACAGAAATTTAGAATAGCTAGTTGTTCAGAAATTGCATTCCAATAAGTATATTTTACGATGGGGAGGAAAAAGTATATTACCATATTACCACACTAATTTTACTAATTTTTGCCCAGAGTGTGATAAAGTAGAAGAGACAGAGTTGGAACCTTCCCGGCTTGTATGTAGGTATGTATTGGAGATTTTAATGTGATCTATTATATATTCTTCAAGGGATTAAAAAGCGATCTGTCCTACTATTTGTTTGGGCTACCACTAGAGGGTGCTCTGACACTTTTCAATAAAGTTTCCAAAAAGTCATTCTGCAAAATCCCATTTTTCGCCACCGTCAGCTAGAGAAGTATGAACTAGTTTTCCAAATTAAAATTTTTGTGGGAAACCTGTTTGTGTCATATTATTGAATAAGTAAAGTGTTTTAAGGCAACAGCAAAATGTGGTAAAAGTGTTTCTGGTACTGTATGTTAGCTGACACTCAGGCATTTTCTGTAATGAAACAGTTAAAATGAAAATGGAAATAAATATATATATATATATATATATATATATAATAATGAATGCTACTGTTTATGACCGGATGAGAATGCAGAATTGCTGATGCTTGCACTTTCTAGGTCCTTTGTAGAAAGAAGTTAGCGGTTTGTAGAGCTTATGTGTCTCACCTATACTAATTGTAATCATTAAAACCTGATAGTGAACCATATTCTCTTTTTTTCATCTATTTTTGTTGTTTTAATTGTAGATTTTTTATTTTATATCCTTTACATGATTACGGAGGACGCTATCTTGCCGGAGCTTCTGATTACAACATTTATATGATTTATGGCAGGTACAGCGATATATTCGCTTTGAATCATTGACTTCAATAGGAGCCAGAACCAGTCTATTGTTGTTTATGTATGTTCTGTAATCTGTGCAGAGGTAATTGTAAAGCGAGGTGAGAAGTTGATCTGTGACCATCATGGTGGATCCTGTGTTATCTGTAATAGTAATCCTGCCTGTAATAACAATGATATGACTTCTGAAAAGTCATCTGCACAGAGCAGGTAATATGAGTATTGTATTAATCCCTTCACAACATATGACGTGCATTTATGTCATATGTTGTGTCTAACTTTGATGCAGGCTCGCATGCCGAACTCGCACCTTTCCCCGATGATGATGGCTGAATTATTCAGATCTGTAAATTTTGTATTTTCCCATTAATGGAGCTCTGTAAGGACTTGTTTTAATGCTGAATTAAGGTTTTTATTAATACAATTTTTCTGTACATACTTTGTTTTCAGAATTCTGCAAAAAAATATATATATGTAAGTAACTAAAATTGATACGTTGGTCTATGGCTCCATTTTCTAAGATCTGTAGCTTTTTTTTAAATTTCCCCCCTTTGTTCCTCTCCAGTAGACCTGTGTGAGGGTTTGTGTTTTTCCATGCCCAGTTTAACTAGTTAAACCTGTATATATGGTATTTTGTGTTAACTAATATTTTGTAAAAAATATAAAGAAATACTTTGTAGTAATCCTCTTATGAGACTTGAATCCAGGATCTCTTGATTACCTATAAAATATACTGCAATTCTGCAGCGTTGCAGTGTATTGTATAATTACTCGTCTCACATGAAGCCCAGCCATACGCTGGGCTTCATCGGGGTTACACCATTGCAAACACAGAGTATGTCAGAAAGCCCTCAGTTACCATGGCAACCCCTCGACATTTCGTATGTTGAGTGGGATGATGATGATGATGCCGGGTGCTGTTTAAATGCTGCTGTCATGCTTGACTTTGCAATAAAGAGGTTAAACTTATGTGATCAGAGCTAGCTCTGACTGCACCAGTTAGGGTATGTTTCCACGGTCAGTAAACGCTGCGTGTTTGACGCTGCAGCGTCAAACACGCAGCGTCCAGATGTTCCAGCATAGTGGAGGGGATTTTATGAAATCCCGTCTCCACTATGCGTGGAAACCCGCACGCGGCGGCCCTGCGACTACGGACATGCTGCGCGTCTTTTCAGAACGCAGCATGTCCGTACACCTTGCGGGGACGCAGCGTCCCCGCAAGGCATATCACAGGGCCCTATGGCGAGGGGTGCGATGATCCCGGATGTGTACTGTACACATCCGGCACCATCGCGTCCCATTAAGGGGGTGGGGCTTAGCGCCGAGCGGCTTCGCCGCTGCGGCGATAACGCCGCGTAGCCTTAACGTGGAGACATAGCCTTAGTGCCGGGTGCCAGATATGTAACACAGCTAGAAATAGCGCTATACAAAGTGGGCTCTCAGCTACTGAGACCACTCCAGAGAGTGGTGGCGCATGGCCTCCATATGTAAACGACAGCTGACGGCAAGGGTTAAACCAATATCTAGAACTAGGCAAGGGTGCTTGAAAATTGTCTAGATTTTCTATGCAGGTATGTGTTAACTTCTAGGTCCGCTGCCAATTTAAATTTTTGCATTGTTTTTTTTCTCCTCTTCTTCCAAGACGCATAACATTTTTATTTTCCATCGACAAAGCCATATGAGTGCTTGATTTTTGCAATTTTTAAATGATACCATCCACTTTTATATAATGTACTAAACAATGTGAAAACATTTCTAATGGGATGAAATGGTGAAAAAAAATTCTATTCCGTCATTGTTTTTTGGGCTTTGTTCTTTACAGCATTCATTATTTTGTGTTTTCAAGTCTCTTGGTAGTGTGAACATGTCTCTACTGGCTTGTTCACTGTACGCGCAGCTCATGTGTTCTGGTTTTACATAATTGTTTTTCTTGTTTCCACAAGACTGGGGAGGCCTCCACCCCTCTTTTTTTGAGCTGTGCGCACATTAGCCATTCTGTCCAGCGTGTCCACATGGACATTCCTTTTCTGAATCCTGCTCATACAGGTACATATGACCAGGTTTTAAATACATCAGATAGGGATTACATACATTAGTTAGGACTGCTCTGATATGGGTATACCTTGGCGATTGGTGGAGCGGCTTAATATACATTTTTTGCAAAAAATGTATCAACCAAATACCCTGTTTTTTCCATCTTTTTACTAGCACTTGCTGTCCACTGTGATTTTTTTGCAACAGAGTGTTTTTGGTTTTACTGTGCTTTTTTGTGTTTTCAAGTCTCTTGGTGGTGTGAACATGTCTCTACTGGCTTGTTCACTGTGCGCGCAGCTCATGTGTTCTGGTTTAGCATTCATTATATGGTAAAAATGACCTAGAAACATGGTTTTCCAGGTCAATACAATTACGGCCATCGCAATCTTGTATTTTTTTATTTTTTATTTAAGTGGTCAAAAACAATTTTGAAATTTTAAAAAAAGTGTTGGTTTCCAAGGCCTGTAACCTTTTTATTTTTCTGTTGACTGAGCTGTGTGAGATCTTATTTCTGCATGGCAAATTGATTTTTTTCCTGATACCAATTATAGTGTACAGTGTTTAGTGATCTTTTTTATTGCATGTTTTATCGAGGTTTGGTGACCGAAAAAATGCAATTCTGATATTTTGATATTTTTTTTCTCTTTTTGGCTTCATCTGTATGATTATTGAATTTTATATTTTCATAGATTGGACTTTTATGGATGCATCAATACCAAATTTGTCTTATTTTTGTAGAATGTAAGGATCCTCTTTCCTCTGTACCAGTCTATCATTGCTAGTATGTTTACTTTAAGTGACATCTGTATTTTGTATGCTACCCCTTCTCATGGAATCATGGAATTAATGGTGTTATATAAATAAATAATAATATCTTTTTTTATTTAGACACATGTGGACAGAACTTAGCTCTTGAGCCCTTTGCACACACGGTTACCCCCATAATGATGCAATTATGCGTCATTCTTTTGTTAAGTGGTTTCTATATATATGCAATATACAGTGTGTACACCCATTAAGCTGTAAAATTTAACAAGGTGTCAGGAAAAATTAATAATATTGATTTTCTGAATGACCTCTGTCAAGTAGTGGTATTTATCAGGCAGCAAGTGAATAGTCGTTCTTGAACTTCAAGTTCTGCAGGCAGGTGCAATTGGCATTTGTAAAAATCTGTTCAATGACAGGGAACACATTTTGATGAGTAGACGACTAAGTTAGAGCATCTCTAAGGCCGGGGTCACACTTGCGTGTGCAATGCGAAAAACTTGCGTGAGTCTCTTCAATCAATACCCGACACTGCCGCCGGCTCTCGGGACCATAGCGTTCAGCTGCATAGAAATACATGCAGCCACATGTTCTGTTCCTGAGTGCCTACGGCTGTGCCGGGTATTGATTGAAGAGACTCGCGCAAGTTTCTCGCATTGCACATGCAATTGTGACCCTGGCCTAAGACAGCAAGTCTAGTGGGGTGTTGTGATGTGAAGAAATTACTATAGAACACAGGCTACAAATACACAAACACAATTAACCCTAGAATGCGTAACCCGTAGCTTACTTTTTTTTGCTATTTTCTGCAAAATTACTTTAGTGCATTTATCATATCTCACTTTGCAATTTTGAAATAAACTTGTAAAAGTTATTTATTTGAGTTTCTCCATTTTTGGTACCGTGTTAGCCAGTTGGAAAAATAATGCTCTCATTGTGAAAAACAAGATAATCTTGTAGTTCTGATACTTTTTAATAGCTAACACAAAAAAATGTTACAAAGCAAGCTTTCGGGACTTCTGAAGAAACAGAAATATATACACATAAAAAGCATGGATACTCAGTTGTGATTTCTTTACCAGCTGCTAACAATACATCTGTCAGACCTCAAACAAACGAGAATGCAGCTTGCCATGTTCACTAGCACTAGGTCCAAGTTGCTCCCTTTCTACCTTCCATTGTGATGGCCATCATAGTCAACGTCGTTATCGTTATGCTCAATATCACACTGACTGTCAGCCTTTTCCCCTGCCTGTGCCAAGAATAATTCAATGTCCCCCTCCATATCTACTTGTACTCTTTGCATCTCTTTCTTTTCTTCCCCCTCTTCCACATTCTCCTGCATGTGACATTTTTTCTAAGGGTCCTTAACAGCACCCAGGGCGGTGATAAACATGTAGAAGTTGCTGTTCTTCCTCCATTACCTGCTGCATCCTTGTTTTTTTTTTTTTTTCAATATAAATATAAGGGGATGACAAATTTAGCAACCTTTTCAAAGGGCCTCAGTAGGTGACACACATTACGAAGCAGCTGCCAATGGCAGATTTTAAAATACCTCCAGCTCCAGTGTGACAGCTGCATGAAATAAGTCACTGCTTTATATTGCTCATACAGACACTCGAACATTTGCAGAATTGAATTCAAGTATTACAAGTCCATTACAGACAGTTCTGCTTTTACAAAGCTTGTAGGGCATTCTAAGCCATGTAAGACCAGTTGAAATGTGCAGACACTCTCTTTGCCATGGTCACCACCTTATTAAAACAAGCTATCTTTCATTAAAAATTTAAGACATATGGCATGCTGAGAACATGTGTGTCATGTCTTAACTCCAAGACTTGTTCCGGCGATCTCTGGCTGTGGGTTGGTTTCCCTCTGTGTTGGACCATAGCCTGTGTTTCTCTATCCAACTGCTGATAATGCTCTTATCTTGAAATGCCTTCCTTATCTCCATGACTACTGTGGCTAATGGGGGGTAGAAAAGACAGAGGTGTCACTGACAAATTTTAAAGTCGACAACTGAAAAGATTAACTGTTAGAATGGCAGAGTAGGAGGTCAGTGCATAACACTGGCTCAAATTGACAGTGTCACTATCAGAGGTAATATCAGGTAAAATTGCTCTATTGTGACTAAAACAATTGTGCCTTGTATTACAAAATATCCTCCACTTTCTAACCAATAAAACTATTTTGAACGGTAAAAGGAGGATAGTTGTGACCTGTAGTTGGTAGTACTACTGTTTAGATGGTTGTTGCCAGTGGTTGTTTTTCCACATTCGTATTGCCAGATGCTGTGGCATTGGAATTTTTCTTTTAAAATAAAAGGGGAGAAGCCAGCGCTGCTTATGGTCAGAACGCAATACAAAAAGTGCACATGCACATATTAATTTCTAACTGTATATCAAAATGAGACATTTAGCAAACAATTGATCAATTATTTGAGCCACCCCGCCACACCAAGGCATTCTCATAATAGGGCAGTCCTACGCTACAATTTTTATATTCGCTGTGCAATTATGGCCTTCTAAATGTGTTGGAAGCAAAACCACATTAATACCACTTTACGTTTTTTATATTCGCTGTGCCATTACGGCCTCCTAAATGTATTAAAAGCGGGACCATATTGAATGCAAATTGTACCTGTAGCATTTCAGAATCACTCCCATGGCGCTAGAAAGGGTACGCGCTGATGAAGGTCGACCAGGTCCAAACATAGACATTTCAGATCTGACCTCCACACTGCCTGACCAGCACCACAGATAAAGAGTGAGACAGGCACAGGTGCACAAATCAAACAGAGCCTGGGGCAGGGCAGGACTGCCCCATTATGAGAATGCCTTGGCGTGGCGGGGTGGCTCAAAGAATTGATTATTTTCATTGTGATTGATCTAGGCTGCTGTACTCACTTACAGCAGCCCTGCCCTGCCCCAGGCTCTGTTTGATTTGTGCCCCATTATGAGAATGCCTGGGCGTGGCGGGGAGAATTGATCAATTGTTTGCTAAATGTCTCATTTTGATATACAGTTAGAAATTAATATGTGCATTTGCACTTTTGTATTGCGTTCTGACCACAAGCAGTGCTGGCTTCTCCCCTTTTATTTAGATTTTTCTTTTAACCCATCAATTGACATTCTTTCTATTGCCATACATGTTTTACTACACTACAATGAAGTGTTGTCATGGTTTTCGACCAGAATTCTCTACCTCTCAAAAAGGACAGAATAAGAAATTCTAGTTAGTAGGTACATATACAAAAACAGCAACAGGTTGCAGTATTGTTGTAGCATGTATGAATGTCAAGTTTGACTAATAAATTAGGTGTACAAAAAAAAGTAATTTGCAACATGCACACATTGAGAGGCAGACATTCACACAGTGACATTTCTGAATTTTTTTCATTTTTCTTAGCATTTTTGAGTGCAATTATTTCACTCTTTACAAAAAAAACAGCAAGAAATGCAAGGTCCAGGTACAAAAACAACAGCGGCAAAATGCCACAATATGGATTTGAGTAAAACTGAAAACATGGGCCAGCACACCTGTTGGTATAAGTGTAATGTGTAGGTGCACATTCACACTGTGGCCATTAATAGACAAATGTGACCTAGACTAAAAACAATGACTGTATACCCTGTAGTAAGTAAAATTGTAGTAGTATAGTAACACATGTAAAAAAACCCAAACAAACAGAAGGTACTTAGTTGGCATTCTTTTGATCCAAAGAGCGTAAAAGTCATCCCACTGTGACAAAGTGTACTCAATAAGGATAATAATAATAATCTTTATTTTTATATAGCGCTAACATATTCTGCAGCGCTTTACATACATTATCATCACTGTCCCCAATGGGGCTCTAAATTCCCTATCAGTATGTCTTTGGAATGAGTGAGGAAACCTGAGAACCCAGAGGAAACCCGCGCAAACACGGGGAGAACATGCAAACTCCTTGCAGATGTTGTCCTTGGTGGGATTTGAACCCAGGACTCCAGCACCGCAAGGCTACAGTGTTAAGGATGGTCTCTAACTAGTAGTTCAACTCGCTATGGCCAGCAGGCCTCAAAATAGACGATGGTCAAGATGGACCTGGGCATGGATGTTTTACACCTGCCTGTGGAAAGCTAAATAAACAAGGTGGGGGCCACATGCCCAAGTGTGCCAAGTACACAAAATTAAAGCAAAACTGAAAACATGGGCAGGCACACTGGCCATTAACCCCTTAACGACCGCCGATACGCCTTTTAACGGCGGCCGCTAAGGGTACTTAAACCACAGCGCCGTTAATTAACGGCGCTGTGGAAAAAATGAATAGCGCCCCCCAGAGTCGGATTTTCTCTGGGGTCTCGGTTGCCAAGGGTAGCCGAGACCCCAGAGAACATGATTCGGGGGGTTTTTACCGACCCCGAGTTGCGATCGCCGGTAATTAACCGTTTACCGGCGGTCGCAACAAAAAAAAAAAAAACGCGATTTGCCATTTAATTTCTCTGTCCTCCGATGTGCGATCACATCGGAGGACAGAGAAATAGTGTCCCCGATGGCCCCCAATAGCCCCCCAATACTCACCTATCTCCCCCGGTGCTCCTCGTGTCTCCCGATGGGCGCCGCCATCTTTTTTCCGGGAAAAAATGGCGGGCGCATGCGCAGTGCGCCCGCCGCCCGGCACCCGGAAGATCTTTGGGGTCTCGGCTGCCGAAGGTAGCCGAGACCCCAAAGAACATGATCGGGGTCGGTTTTTACCGACCCCTGTTTTGCGATCGCCGGTAATTAACAGTTTACCGGCGACCGCAAAAAAAAAAAAAAAGCGATCTGTAATTCTCTGTCCTCTGATGTGATCGCACATCAGAGGACAGAGAAATAGGGGGATTCGGGGATCCTATCATACTCACCCGGTGTCCCCGGGTCCTCCTGCGTCTCCTCTTGCCGGCCGGATTCTTCCTCTGCAAAGAAAATGGCGGGCGCATGCGCAGTGCGCCCGCCATCTGCTGCCATCTGCCGGCCGGCATGAGAGACGAGTTGGGGCTAAAATTAGGGTTAGGGTTAGGGTTAGGGCTAGGGCTAGGGTTAGGGCTAGGGTTAGGGCTAGGGTTGGGGCTAAATTTAGGGTTAGGGTTAGGCTACTTTCACACTAGCGTTTTTTGGCTTCCGTCGCAATGCGTCGTTGGAGAAAAAACGCATCCTGCAAAAGTGCTTGCAGGATGCGTTTTTTTCTCCATTGACTTACATTAGCGACACATTGCGACGGATTGCCACACGTTGCATCCGTCGTGCGACGGATGCGTCGTGCTTTGGCGGACCGTCGGCACAAAAAAACGCTACATGTAACTTTTTTTGTGCGACGTGTCCGCCATTTCCGACCGCGCATGCGCGGCCGGAACTCTGCCCCCGCCTCCCCGCACCTCACAATTGGCAGCGGATGCGTTGAAAAAACAGCATCCTCTGCACCCGTTGTGCGGCGATTACAACGCTAGCGTCGGTACGTCGGCCCGACACACTGCGATGGGCCGAGTACGACGCTAGTGTGAAAGTAGCCTTAGGGTTAGGGTTGGGGCTAAAGTTAGGGCTAGGGTTAGGGTTAAATTTAGGGTTAGGATTGGGGCTAAAGTTAGGGTTAGGGCTAGGGTTGGGGCTAAAATTAGGGTTAGGGTTGGGGTAAAGTTAGGGATAGAGTTGGGATTAGGGTTAGGGTTTGGATTAGGGTTGGTATTAGGGTTACGTTTGGGATTAGGGTTGGGATTAGGGTTAAGGTTAGGGTTGGGATTAGGGTTACGTTTGGGATTAGGGTTGGGATTAGGGTTAAGGTTAGGGTTGGGATTAGGGTTAGGGGTGTATTGGGATTAGGGTTAGGTTTGAGGTTAGGGTTGAGATTAGGGTTAGGGGTGTGTTGGATTTAGGGTTTTGATTAGGGTTATGGTTAGAGTTGAGATTAGGGCTGTTTTGGGGTTAGGGTTGTGATTATCGTTAGGGTTGTGATTAGGATTATGGATCAGGTTGAGATTATGGTTAGGGGTGTGTTGGAGTTAGGGTTGGAGTTAGAATTGGGGGGTTTCCACTGTTTAGGTACATCAGGGGTTCCCCAAACACGACAGACAATTTTGCGCTAAAAAAGTCAAATGGTGCTCCCTCCCTTCTGAGCTCTGCTGTGCGCCCAAACAGTGGTTTACCCCCACATATGGGGCATCAGCGTACTCGGGATAAATTGAACAACAACTTTTGGGGTCCAATTTCTCCTGTTACCCTTGTGAAAATAAAAACTTGGGGGCTAAAAATCTTTTTTGTGGGAAAAAAAATATTTTTTTATTTTCACTACTCTGCATTATAAACTTCTGTGAAGCACTTGAGCATTCAAAGTTCTCACCACATATCTAGATAAGTTCCTTAGGGGGTCTAGTTTCCAAAATTTGGTCACTTGTGGGGGGTTTCTACTGTTTAGGTACATCAGGGGCTCTGCAAACGCAACATAACACACAGACAATTCTATCAAAGTCTGAATTCCAAAATGGCGCTCCTTCTCTTCCAAGCTCTGCCGTGTGCCCAAACAGTGGTTTACCCCCACATATGGGGTACCAGCATACTCAGGACAAATTGGACAACAACTTTTGGGGTCCAATTTCTCTTGTTACCCTTGTGAAAATAAAAATTTGGGGGCTAAAAAATCTTTTTTGTGGGAAAAAAATATATTTTTTATTTTCACTACGCTGCATTATAAACGTCTGTGAAGCACTTGGGCATTCAAAGTTCTCACTACAAATCTAGATAAGCTCCATGGGGGGTCTAGTTTCCAAAATGGGGTCACTTTTGGGGGGTTTCTACTGTTTAGGTACATCAGGGGCTCTCCAAACGCGACATGGCGTCTGATCTCAATTCCAGTCAATTTTGCATTGAAAAGTCAAATGGCGCTCCTTTGCTTCCGAGCTCAGCCATGCGCCCAAACAGTGGTTTACCCCCACATATGGGGTGTCGGCGTACTCAGGACAAATTGTACAACAACTTCTGGGGTCCATTTTCTCCTGTTACCCTTGGTAAAATAAAAATTTGGAGGCAAAAAGATCATTTTTGTAGAAAAAATGCGATTTTTTTTATTTTCACGGCTCTACGTTATAAACTTCTGTGAAGCACCTGGGGGTTTAAAGTGCTCACCACACATCTAGATAAGTTCCTTAAGTGGTCTAGTTTCCAAAATGGTGTCATTTGTGGGGGGTTTCCACTGTTTAGGCACATCAGGGGCTCTCCAAACGTGACATGGCGTCCGATCTCAATTCCAGCCAATTCTACATTGAAAAAGTAAAACGACACTCCTTCTCTTCCAAGCTCTGCGGAGCGCCCAAACAGTGGTTTACCCCCACATATGGGGTATCGACGTACTCAGGAGAAATTGCACAACAACTTTTGTGGTATAATTTCTCCTGTTACCCTTGTGAAAATAAAAATTTGGGGGCAAAATGATCATTTTTGTAGAAAAAATGCGATTTTTTATTTTCACAGCTCTACGTTATAAACTTCTGTGAAGCACTTGGGGGTTCAAAGTGCTCACTACACATCTAGATAAGTTCCTTAAGGGGTCTAGTTTCCAAAATGGTATCACTTGTGGGGGGTTTCCACTGTTTAGGCACATCAGGGGCTCTCCAAACGCGACATGGCATCCGATCTCAATTCCAGCCAATTCTGCATTGAAAAAGTCAAACGGTGCTCCTTCACTTCCAAGCTCTGCGGTGCGCCCAAACAGTGGTTTACCCCCACATATGGGGTATCGACGTACTCAGGAGAAATTGCACAACAACTTTTGTGGTCTAATTTCTCCTGTTACCCTTGTGAAAATAAGAATTTGTGGGCGAAAAAATAATTTTTGTGAAAACAAATGCGATTTTTTATTTTCACGGCTCTACGTTATAAACTTCTGTGAAGCACTTGGGGGTTCAAAGTGCTCACCACACATCTAGATAAGTTCCTTAAGGGGTCTAGTTTCCAAAATGGTGTCACTTGTGGGGGGTTTCTACTGTTTAGGCACATTCGGGGCTCTCCAAACGCGACATGGCGTCCGATCTCAATTCCAGCCAATTCTGCATTGAAACAGTCAAACGGCGCTCCTTCACTTCCAAGCTCTGCGGTGCGCCCAAACAGTGGTTTACCTCCACATATGGGGTATCGGCGTACTCAGGAGAAATTGCACAACAAAATTTGTGGTTAAATTTCTGTTTTTACACTTGTGAAAAAAAATGGTTCTGAAGTAAAATGTTTGCAAAAAAAAGTTAAATGTTCATTTTTTTCTTCCACATTGTTTCAGTTCCTGTGAAGCACGTAAAGGGTAAATAAACTTCTTGAATGTGGTTTTGAGCAGCTTGAGGGGTGCTGTTTTTAGAATGGTGTCACACTTGGTTATTTTCTATCATATAGACCCCTCAAAATGACTTCAAAGGTGATGTGGTCCCTAAAAAAAACATGGTGTTGTAAAAATGAGAAATTGCTGGTCAACTTTTAACCCTTATAACTCCCTAACAAAAAAAAATTTTGTTTCCAAAATTGTGCTGATGTAAAGTGGACATGTGGGAAATGTTATTTATTAACTATTTTTCATGACATATCTCTCTGATTTAAAGGCATAAAAATACAAAGTTTGAAAATTGCAAAATTTTAAAAATTTTCGCCATATTTCCATTTTTTTCATAAATAATCGCAAGTAATATCGAAGAAATGTTACCACTGACTTGAAGTACAATATGTCACGAAAAAACATTCTCAGAATCAGCGGGATTCCAGAGTTATAACCTCATAAAGTGACAGTGGTCAGAATTGTAAAAATTGGCTCGGTCATTAAGTACCAAATTGGCTCTGTCACTAAGGGGTTAACAGACAAGTGTAACTTAGAATAAAAACAATGAATGTATACACTTCCGTAAGTAGATAATAATACATGTAAAAACATAGGATACTTAGTTGACTTTTTATTAATCAAAAAATTGTAAACTGTCATAAGGTGTACTCTATCAGGATGGTTGCTATCTCTAGTAATTCACCTGACTATGTGCCCGCAGACCTCAAAATAGACGGTGGGCCGAGAAAGACCTGGGCCTGACTGTTTTACACCAGCCTGTGCAAAACTAAAACGACAAGGTGCACAGCCCAAATGATGGTAGGTACTCAAACAAATGTACAAAGAACTAAAGCAAAACTGAAAGCGTGCTTGCTCATTTGTTGGTAAATGTGTAATGTGTGAATAGATTTGGCACTCAACCCCTTCATGCTGCGGCCCTTTTTCGTTTTTGTGTTTTCGTTTTTCACTCCCCTCCTTCCCAGAGCCATAACTTTTTTATTTTTCCGTCAATATGGCCATGTGAGGGCTTGTTTTTTGCGGGGCGAGTTGTACTTTTGAAAGTCATCATTGGTTTTTTTATCTAAGTGGTGAAAAAAAATTCAAAACTTTGCTAAAAAAAAAAAAAATGTGCCATTTTCTGATACCCATATCGTCTCAATTTTTCGTGATCTGGGGTCGTGTGAGGGCTTATTTTTGCGTGCCGAACTGACATTTTTAATGATACCACATTTGTGCAGATACGTTCTTTTGATCGCCTGTTATTGCATTTTAATGCAATGTCGCGGCGACCAAAAAACGTAATTCTGGCGTTTCGAATTTTTTTCTCGCTACGCTGTTTAGCTGTTTAGCGATCAGGTTAATGCTTTTTTTTATTGATAGATCGGGCGATTCTGAACCTGGCGATACAAAATATGTGTAGATTTGATTTTTTTTTCATTGTTTTATTTTGGATGGGGCGAAAGGGGGGTGATTTAAACTTTCATATTTTTTTTATTTTTTTCATATTTTTAAAAACATTTTTTTTTTGTTTTTCCATGCTTCAATAGCCTCCATGGGAGGCTAGAAGCAGACACCACTCGATCGGCTCTGCTACATAGCAGCGATCTGATGTTCGCTGCTATGTAGCAAAAATGCAGGTGTGCTGTGAGCGCCGACCACAGGGGGGCGCTCACAGCAGGCCGGCATTAGTAACCATAGAGGTCTCAAGGACCTCTATGGTTACCATCCTGATGCATCGCCGACCCCCGATCATGTGACAGGGGTCGGCGATGACGTCATTTCCGGCTGCCGGAAGCGCCAGTAAAATGCCGCTGTCTGCGTTTGACAGCGGCATTTAACAGGTTAATAGCGGCGGGTGAATAGCGATTTCACCCGCCGCTTTTGCGCGCACATGTCAGCTGTACAAAACAGCTGACATGTCGCGACTTTGATGTGGGCTCACCGCCGGAGCCTACATCAAAGGGGGAGACACGACATGAAAGGGTTAAGAACGTCAAATTTGACTAGTAAAACAATTGTGCAAAAAAAACAAACCAGTAGTTTTTGGCACACACTTTGTGAGAGAGTTGAACAGCTACCACTTAAGAACTTGACCATTTAAGGTCTTTAGGACAAAGGAATTTTATTTTTCCATCAATGTAAGCTACATCGTTTACCCATCAGATTAATTTATTTGATATTTTGACAGATTGTACTTTTACAGACACGATGATACGAAATATGTGTATTGTTAAAAACATTTTTATTTCTTCATTTTTAATGAGGGGAAAAGTAGAGTGATTCTAATTTTTATATACATACTGATTGCTTGTGCTACGTGCTGTGGCATTGCTGTATATAGCAAAAATTACGGTCTACTATGAATGCCAGCCACATACTAGTTTTCACAGGTGTACTGTGATGGCAGACACAGGAGTCTTCAGCAGACAAACCTATGGCTGTCATGGCAACATATCGACGTCCTGCGATCGCATCACAGGAGCGCCGATGAGGAAAATAGAATGACGTGCCTCTCTGTCGGCGTGATGTTAATGCCGCTGTCACCGATTGGCCGCGGCATTTAGCAGGGTTAACATCTGTTAGAGGTACATCTGCAAGGAAAAATGATCGGTGTGCAAACCCACATCAAAGACAAGGAGATGACTTATGACGGATATAGTGCATCATAAGTCATGATGGGGTTAATATCACATTGGTAATATACAGCACCATCTTAGCAGTGCTGTGCATCACACTATCCTGTCAGTGCACTACTGATAGTAAGCCTATCAGCCCTCACCTCCAGCAAGGTCTGATTGGCAATAATGTATGGCAGACCCAGAGACCTTTTTCACGCTACTGGTTTCCATAACAACCCAACGGCACCAGAAATCGCATTACAAGGGCAATGGACTGAAAGAGGGAGCACTTAACCTCTATCAAACTCCTCATGTGCCGCCATCACTATTAATGTGGCATATAAGGGGTTAAACAGCTAGGATTGGTAAGTAAGGCGTTCCTAGCAGTTACAGCCGGAGCTTGGCTATGGAGATCAGTTGGGCTCCTGCAACTGATCGCATCAGTACAGAAGATGTCATGTGTGATTACCATGATGGATATATCCGTCATAGATCACTAACTGACCTTTGCTCCTGACAGATGTAAACTTCAAACAGTGCTAAGGGGTTAAACATCTGAATTTTTTAATTCTCTTTTGTGTTTTTTTTAGTATAGCTTTCTCCATTCTTCCCAAAATAAGGACTAAACAAGGTATGCTAGGTACACAGTACGCCCCCAAAACAACGAGCAGACAAGGCTGCGGTATTAGTGTGGCTTATATGTATGTCAAATTAGACTAATATTACAGGTGCGCAAAATCAGTAGTTTGTGATATGCACACTTTGGATTTTTTTCTTTTCTTATTTGTGGCCACCTGCAACTGTTTAAAGGGAACGTGTCACCAGAAATAGTGCTATTAACATGCAGATACGTGGTTAATGTGCAGGTTAACAGCATTACCAACCTGCCCGGCGAATGCAACGGGGAGAACATGAACTTTTCTCCCTGGCAGCATTTGGTTTCAATCACGGGGCAGCACAAGAGCTTGTTGAGACACTGTTGTAAGCATACAGAGCGGGCATTTTAGCTGCGCCCCCGACCCTGACTGACAGCCAGCCCCAATGCAGAGCCAGTGCTCTGTTTTAATGAGAATCGCAGCATATCCCTATAACACATAGCGCTATTCCACATAGTAATCTGATTGCAAAATAGCCTGAAGAAGGACTTGTTGACCGAAACATCACTACTCGCTAATTTCTTTTGATTGCCATTCTCATTAGAACTAAAATATTCCTTGTGACTTTAAGAGTGCCGTATTCTGTTTCTTAATTGAATGTATGGAGTGGTATTATTCCAGTTGGATTTCTAATGCTTAGTTAGTAAGGTTTGATATCCAGTCACTATCCAGATTCACCACAAAATGACTTCTGTATTCCCTGCCTCTGCTTTTATACAAAGTATGATGGTCTCTCTTGATTGGCTGTCATACCATGTGATGAGATAGCTGAAAGGCATAATGGGGAAGCCCACCCAGCTTCTCTCCAGGTCACATGAGCCCCCCTCTGGCTGATGCAATCTTCTGCAATGTGTAAAATGGTGGCATACATTTTTGGCGTTTTTAGCAAAGCAATATATTTTTTTTAATAATATCATTTTTAGTGGCATTTATCAAGTAACAAAAATATCAAAAAAATTAACAAGAAGTGGAAAGAAAAACACACACAAACATCAGATTTACCTAATGGTAAGTGCCATATGGCATATTCAAGTCATTGACACATCATTAAGATATCCCCTTGGTGTAAGTTACATTAATCAGTGGATCAAGCAAAGTAATCATAAATTGTTCTAATTTGCCAGGTTTAGCGAATTACTAAAAATTCTACACAAATTTGTTTTGCATAAAATAGATTTTCTCACTCTTAGTGAAAACCTTTTTTTTGCATGACATGATGGGTTTGTTAGATATTGCTCTGAAGGAGCAAGTTGAGAATCTAATCAATGTATTGCTAAATATGGTTTTAATCCATGGAGGGAAACAAGGACCCTTCACAATCTGGTTTCCGCTACATTCTACTGAAACTGCCCTTTCTAAAGTTTCTAATGATCCAGTATCAGCTAAATCTAATGGTCACTACTCCCTGCATATTACCCTAGAGCTCTATGCAACATTCAACACTCTGGATCACCAGTTCCTCCTCACTGCGCCGAGCTCTTGACCTCAAGGACATCCTTCTCTCCTGTTCTCCTACTTCTATGACCACTCTTCCACTTTTGCTGGCTCCTCCTCCTCTCCTTTCCCCCTTACTGTAGGGGTCCTTCAAAGATCAGTCCTATGCCCATCCTCTTTTTCTTGTACAGCATGTAAATGGACAGCATGTGACTTAAATATGAGTGTCTGAGCAAAGGGTCTGAATACTTATGACCATGTGATATTTCAGTTTTTGTTTTTTAATACAAAATTTCTACATTTCTGTTTTTTTTTTGTCAAGATGGGGTGCAGAGTGTACATTAATGAGAAAAAAAGAACTTTTTTGAATTTACCAAATGGCAGCAATGAAAGAAAGAGTGAACAATTTAAAGGGGTCTGTATACTTTCCTTGCCCACTGTATACTGGCCCTATTGGACAAACAATCAGTAAATTCGGTTTTCAGTACTATCTATATGCTGACAACACCAAATTATGCACATCGTCTCCGTATATCACCCCTGCATTACTACAAAATACCAGTGATTGTCTTTCCACTGTCTCTAACATTATGTATTCCCTCTGCATAAAATTGAATGTCAAAAACTAAACTCCTTATATAAACACATCATCTTTTTATACACATTTATGTGACTTAGTTGAAAATTGACCCAACGGCTGTTTTTATTAGTAACACTTACTTTTACAGCCTTTTCTTAACCCTGTCCCAACTTTTTGAGATGTGTTGCTGCCATTAATTTCTAAATGAGTTAATTTTTTCAATTGAAGTGGAAAAATATTCAACTTTCAACTTCTGATATGTGTTTTATGCTTTCTTGTGAATTAAATATGGCTATAAGAGACGTTCAAATCATTGCATTCTTGTTTCCGTTGCATTTTACATAGCATCCCAAACGTTTTTGAAATTGGGGTTGTGTATTTTAATTTTTTTTATTACCGTAGTCCTTTTAAGGGACTTGAACCTATGATCTCTTGGTTACCTATACCTTTGGTCTTCAATAGTGACGAGCGAATACATTTGGCACTATCTGCTACTCACATGAATAGTACGGTATTCGGGCAATTCATTACTCAGTAATGAGGTATTCACCTTTGTATATTTGAGTGATCCACCCAGCATGTTTGGCTCTTTATTTGCAGCCAATAAACATGCTGGGCTGGCTTGCCAATCAGAGTAATACTGGTGCCATCTTTGATGTGGCATTACTGTGATTGCCTGGCCTTCCAGCATCATAGGGGATATTTAAAGGCTGCTGGCACCATCTTGCACACATGGCAGCCTGAAACAACATAGGGAGAGTGTAGTTTAAGCGTAGGAAGAGTAAAAGGAGCATAGGAAGAGTGGTAGGAGCTTATAGTAAGCGTTATTCATTCCAAAAAGCTTTTTTAAGACCTGAAGATTGTCAAGATTAGTTGTCTGTTAAGTGGGAATTTAGTAGGGAGAGATATAAAAGGATGAAGCGTGAAAGGCAGGCACCTGGGTGTTCTCATCATTGCAAGTACTTGCTGTAGATCTCTGCTATTTTCCACTGTGTTGTACAGTAATAGTATTAGGAACAGACTGTGGGATTAGGGTGAAATAGGGATGTTTCATCCACTACCAAAATATAAACATCAGCTATTTGTAGAGGGAAATATTAAGTAGTACCAGCAAATACAAAACCATTTTCTTGGGTGCTACATAATCCTGTGTAGCAACCTATATATATTTTTTACCGCAATTTAATATTCCTCTGAGCCAGCATATAGTAGCATCCATTTTAAAATCTATTTGCTAAATAATATTCCTAGTCTATTGCCTAAATGCGTAATATTTGTATAGCAGTTGTGCGACTGGAGCAAAACCTCTTGAGCTACGGAAACGTCACAATTTACTATAGTGTGCTGTTGGTGTGACATAAAGTCGATGTAAAAAAATCCCCCCCAAAATATATTTGTTTAAAAAATAGCGTATCTTTATCTGGCAGTTGTGTAACTGGCGCAATCCGGGTAGAGATAATATTACGTGACAATTTAGCAGTGGCAATAATCTTCATTACTCCACATTTGTAGCGTCTCAGCAAAGCGATCTAAAAAAATCATAATTTTTTATTGATTGTGCGACTGGCGCATAGCCTGCAGAGATACGCAAACATGACTATTTACATGCAATTTAAATCAGTCTGCTGTTGCCATGTATAATTAAGCTGCAATATCCAAAAAAATAGCCACACTTTGCTAGATATAGTGAATTTGTACATAAGACCTTTGTAAATGTACGTGTGAAAAATAAAGCCAGTATTTTTTGTTTCATAAGCATACTGCTTTCAAGATGAGAAAGGGTGATGTTAAGGGACATTTCCTTATATTTTTAAGAATGTCTAAGAGACTGGGTTAATACACTCCACAGATCCATTCAGGCCACAGCCTTACACATATTGCAACATGGTCATTGCCACGCTAACGCCTTTACCTGAGTTCTGTAGCACTTTCTGTCACCTGAGTAATACACTCCACAGACCTCAACACTCTCTGGGACATATCCTGTACAAGTAATTACGCCATTGTTGCTCAAAACCATGCAAAAGATACATACTGCCTGGTTGTGGAGTTTCCAGAAGAAGTGCGTAGACTTGTGCAGATTGGTAAATGGCACTCCTGTCTCTTTCCTTTGAGGAGGCTACTTCCAAGTAAATTGAGGCTTGAACATGTTTCTGACATGGGTTTCAGGCCTGATAATAATTTCAGGACTGATAATAGAGGCCCTCGCTTGCATACTGTATTTAGAACTTAATTCTAATGCTTTTGGTGTCTGGTAGAATCCAATTTCCTGACATTTATCATACAGTTCCCCCAACTCTTGTACAATATTCACCTTACAGCGGCTTCACCCACCAGTTGTTCTGTTGGGATCCGGTGGCAAAAATTAACTGTTGAGCTTACAGAACGCAGGTTTCATAGCACTTGCTGGCCCTCTGAAAATGTAAAGCGAGGGCCGCATAATGAGAGGTGGATGTGGTGGTGGTGGTGGTGGCTGGTGAAGCCCAAAATTCCAATGGGTATGTTTGAAATGGCATTGTAAAGGAATGGGGAATATCTATTCCACTATCTTGCTATTTAACATGAGGGAAAAATGTTAAATGAAAAACTAAAGCCAAAACGCTCAGTGTGAACATATGCTAAATGGGAGGTATAATTTTTTTTATTTAGCATTTACATACTTGTAATTATGAAGGAAAAAATGTTTCTTAACATTTTTGTCTTTAAAAAACTGTTTGGTAGTCTGACAACATTATTCCCAGATACCATATGTGTGTCAGAATGGCATGCAGGCATCTTCTCCATGCTGTTACCATTTAGTTTTAGCCCTTTCCCATCAATTTCAGCTTTTTTCCCATGCCCCCAGACCTGTTTGTTGGGTCCAGTTGAAAAATATTCGCCTTTTCCATTGACTCGCATTGGATTCGTTATTCGGTACGAATACACGGATATTAGAAATTATTTGTATCGATTTTCCTGAATCTGAATATTTCACTATTCACTCATCATTAGTCTTCAACTTTCTTGACTTGAGACCACATTCAGCTC
Source organism: Ranitomeya variabilis (assembly GCF_051348905.1). NCBI lineage: Eukaryota > Metazoa > Chordata > Amphibia > Anura > Dendrobatidae > Ranitomeya > Ranitomeya variabilis. The sequence continues at coordinate 892,267,964 of NC_135233.1, forward strand.
TGAGAGATGGTTATGAGCTACATCTGACACCCTTCCATACAACAATAGTGAGACCCCAATTAGCCGTATAATGAGACCAAACTTCCCCAAGAAAAAACACTGAAACCTTGTGCTCCCATTCATTATATGCAGTATATCTAGATCTAAAGGTAACTATTCTACCCCAATTAACTGCAAGTTTCATCCTGTCAGGAGTTTATGGTATGTCATGGTGGTGGATCATGGACACACTGCGTAAGGGGCGGGCTTACCCTGGAAGGGCATGGGTAAGCGGTTAGGTGACGTGCAGTTAGGTGGGAGTGTGCTTGATGCCAGAATACTGATTGGGGGTAGAATTGGAACCTTTAGATCTATATACACTGACTATAAGGAATGGCAGCACAAGGTGTTAGCGTTGTTTCTATGATCTACCTGGTTTTCACTAGAGCCCCTGATGGTGGAGTTAGGCTTGAGCTGCAGGTAGCCACCAGGTATCACTCCAGGGTCAGGATAGCAGTCACGGGCTCGCAGGCAAGACATGATTCAGATAACTGGTAGAACAGATATCGGAGCCGGTTCAGACAGAACAAGATCAGGCATGGACAGATCAAGATACTCAGCCAGAACAGACTCAGGGTTTAGGAAAGATAATTTCTGCATCACTGGTAGATAACACAGGTACAGGTTGAGACAGGACAGGTTCACAAAAACTATAATAAGAAACAGCTCATTTCACTGGTGAATGAACCCGCTTTCCCCTTGAGAAAGCGGGTTCATTAACCCGTGAAACGCGCGTCGGGGACTGTTGGGGTATCCACACCTGGTCTTAGACTCCTCTACCCCTGTCCGTGGTAAGCATTATGCATTCCCAAATTGATAATATGATGTGTTGACAAATTACTGCAGGGCTATGCGGCTTGCCATTGATGTGCGATCTATGACTGCACTTGCACCTTATTGAATATAACATTTGCACAAATATGGGCAGGTAGAACTATTGGAGTCTTTTTCCTCATGGTATAGTTTCCTGCATTTAATCCTGTAATGTTTTGATTGCTTTCACTTAGTGTTACATTTTTGTGGACTTCTGTTAATAAAATTTTCTATTTTTTATATACCTGATTGCTCCTTAATTTCTCCTATTTTATATATTTATATTTTGGAGCTGGTTTGCTGGTGCCTGTTGGCATATGGGCTATTTTTGAGCCCTTGTTGTGATATTAATAACATATCACTGAGGTTTTTGTGTTCACATACTATAGGCTGGATGGGTCAGCACTGGGAGTATACTTATGCTAATGATTATAATGTAATAAGACTACTTTCTGTCTTGTGTTAATTCACTATTCACTTTTTTTTGACAAGACAAAGGTCTTGCAAGGCCAAAACGTTCCAAACTTTCCTGTGTACACTGCTGTCAATAAAAATATTTTTGTAGAAACAAAATTCCCAGTGCCTTGGATTCTTGGAGTATGTGCCATTTTTACAACCTAGTGGAGGGGCTGCACCAAGTCTGCATGGGATACAGAGTGGTGCATGGGTTACACATTGTTTTGATGTCCTGCGGACATGAGGGGAAAGGGACAATCTAGCTTTTCATCAGCGCACAGTTCAAAATCCTGCATCTCTGATGGTATAGACTTGTATTAGTGCCTATGGCATGGGCAGCTTACAAATCTTAATAATGAAAAGGATTGATACCGCGCTTCAGGATGGGCCACTAAACAACAAGCGTGTTGGCAAAATACAAGGAAACTAACACTCATAGATCTGCCCAATTGAATGTAGTGCACGTGCAATATAGACATACAGTAAAAGCCAGCACGGCTCTCTAAAGTGTCTTGCACCAGTAGCACCGATCTGACTCACCAGGTTCCCGGGGTGTAGTAGATGCACAGGGCTCTGGATGCACAGACGGCTGTCAGGTTTCCTGATGGTGGTCCTGTCAGGTGGGGATTGGGCCATGGAGTGGGGCTGACCGCAGCCACAGTGAAGCGGCGTGGCAGTGAATCAGCATAGAGACAGAAAACGCACCGGCCGGTGGTTGTCCCTGGATACAGACAGGAAAAAAATGGCCGATGAAAGCGCTCAGCGTGTGACGTTACAAGAGCTACGGAGTGATGCTGGGGCCAAAAGGTATCCGACGTGTTTCGAAGGAGCTCAGTCCTTCTTCATCAGCGATTATTCAAACATGCTCAGGTGTTATTCGAGTATCTGGGTGTGCTTATATTAAGTTCAAGTCCCTTCGCCTGCATGATTTGCGGCTGCTAGACAGCCTGAACATGTGGGAATTCCCTAACAAACAGGCAATCCCTGCATATGTTGAGGCTGTCTAACAGACGTCATCCGAGCACATTCGCTCATGACTATTGTTTTACTTTCTGCCTGAAATTTGCACCAAAATTTTTCCTGCATGGTCTTTCATTTTGGGTTGCAGTCTTTACTATGAAAACACACTTCTCTATAGAATTACTACCCCTCTTGTCTGACAAGGCATTGAAAGTGTCTGAAAATAATAATAAATATGGTGCAAGTCATGAAAGACACATTTTGGGCACAAATAGCACCAGAATTTTGGCATGTTTAGCTTATGTTTGGCCCCTTTATGAATTGAAGTAGAGCTAGGCAATGGTAGAGATACAAAGCAGTGTGTAGTCTGCCCATTAACCTTTCATCCATAGTATTGCAAAGTCATGCATCATCCAGTATTTGAAGGCACATTATGTCTTTGTGTAAAAATATTGCCCTTGAGCATAAGACCTAATGAAATTATCCTGATGAGGGTCAAGCGGAAAATTCTGATGGTTAGTTATATTAGAATATATTTTCACATTTTTTTTTCCAATTTACGTTTTTAGAGTTGCTTGTAATTAAACTGCAAAATCCTTTTTATATTAGAAACGACTGTTCCAAAGTGTTAGTTCAAAGCACACATGATTAAGGAAAATCAGTTGCAAGACTCTTACAAGTTTCGCTGCTTTTTTCTGCCAAGATAGATGAAAAAGATAAGAGTTGCAAGCAATGCATAGATTAAAGCAAATATTACGTTCATTTTCAAAATAGAATGTATTCTTTTAACAGAGACAGAATATTTTTTTTTTTACAAAGTAAGACCCTGTTTCCCCTAAATAAGTAAGCTGCAAGTGATAAGATATACAGTGCATGAATAATACTTATTTATCTTTACATTTAATAACTTTGCAAAATATTTCTTATTGCATAGTGTGATCCAATTGTATGTGCCACATTATATCAACATGATTCATATTAATATATTTCCTCTCTCAATCCTTGGGCCTGTATACTTAAAATATACAATATACTGCTCCCACATTGTATCTCCTAAAAAATATATATATGACTTTAACTTATTTTTAAAATTGAAGGATTATTAAAATCTTTTTTTTTTCCAACATGTTTTATTGATTTAAAGAGCATTACAATAAAAGATAATCATACAGGTCTTGAAGTAACAAGCTTATTTGACAGGCATAAAACTTAAAATATTGGTTTAACCCCTTAGTGACGGAGCCAAATTTTTGAAATCTGACCAGTGTCACTTTAAGTGGTAATAACTCTGCAACGCTTCAACAGATCCCTGTGATTTTGAGATGGTTTTTTCGTGACACATTATACTTTATGATAATGGTAAATTTAGGTCAATATGTTTTGTGTTTATTTATAAAAAAAAATCAAACATTTGCAATTTTTAAAATTTTAATGATTATCTCTTTAATCCAGATGGTCATACCACAGCAAACCATTAATAAATAAAATTTCCCACATGTCGGCTTTACATCAGCACCATTTGTAAAATGTTATTTTATTTTGTTAGCATTTTAGGATGTTTAAAAATGTAGCACCAATTTTTCATTTTTTTCAAGGAAATGTACAAATAAAATTTTTTTAGGGACTTATCCATGTTAAAAGTGACTTTAGGGGTCTCATATATTGGGAATCCCCCAAACATGATACCATTTTAAAAACAGCACCCCCTGACATATTGAAAACTGCTGTCAGGTAGTTTTTTAACCCTTCAGGTGCTTTACCGGAATTAATGCAAAGTGGTATGACAGAAATGAAAATGTGTATTTTTACCACCTAAATGCCTCTAACTTATGAACAGAATACTACAGCCGTCAGAATCTAAGGCCGCTATTTGGTCATGAATGGGCATGGCAAACATCAGGACCACACAATCGTGATCTGAGGGCACCAATTGGGATAAAGAGGAAGCCCCCACACTCTGTTATCCATTTATATTATGTAGTCACTATTGACAGCAGCATCTAAGGGGTTAAACAGATTTGGACGGTACAGACACTGTTCATTGCTGATACAGCAAGTTGTCAGCTATAGTGCACAGCTGACAGCTGCGGGATTGCTACCTGTATGGGGAGGCTATTCTCTTATCTCTCAGGTCAGTTAAAAGATGTATTGGCTGTCATTAAGGGGTTAAAGAGCAGGTTTGAAGGTATCAATCTTATTTGCTGCTTATTTGACAGGTATAATACTCCTAAATGTCCCTGTTAGGGCTAGCGGAACGCACTGAGTAAATATAAATGTTTTATTGAAACAGATGCATTCGCAGCCCGGGGTCCACCGTGCAGGAGAACCTGCTCCTAGGAAATGGCGGCACTATATGGCGGTATGAACCAGCTCTGTTAGCTTCACAGAGCAGCCGAGAAAGCAAAGCTCTGTGCCCTGTTAACTTTCACAGAGGCACAGGCTAACTACCCAAATTAGAGCAGTCAGTGGTCACGCATGCATACAAAACTCCTCGCCGGAGGTGCCAGCATTCTAGGGGCTTATTTCAGCTGGGTCCCTAAATACATTCAAACACAATCTCCTCATCAGAGGTGCCAGCATTCTAGGGGCTTATTTCAGCCGGGTCCCTGAACACATACATCCACATGACCACACTGGCGCAAAGCACATAACTTGAAAAGACACTAGCGCATGGCCGTGCGGCCATGCGAGCCTTAAATAGTTGCAGCACAAACAGGACCTTCCTAGAAGGACCAATGAGAGGCTGCTACAGAGCCTGCGCACCTACAGGACCTTCCTAGAAGGACCAATAGAATTGACAGCAGTATCTGAACATGTGACCCTCGATCTCTACTGAGAGATCTTACTCTGGGCATGCTCAGAACGAGGAAAGCAGGACTTAGTCCCAGCAGCGTCTGCTCGCCGCTGCCCAACACTGGCCTCAATGGCAGAAGCAGGAAAGGCAGCAGCAACTCTTTGCACAGAGTCAGCATGAGCAAGACGCTGGGACTGACGTCTCCTCTGAGCAGGCTCCACTGCGGCAGGAGAAGAATGGGAGACCGCAGCGGAGATGGCCCGAGATTCCCCCTGTGCAGAGGCGGGAACTCGACCCCTAAAAGTCCCCATCTCACTTTACCCTCCCACCCCCCAACATATAAACCCCTTAACTCTGCATTTGATTAGCGATCGATAAGCTCAAGGAATAGGGTTATGTCCGCTAATTTTCTGGAGAAGATACCACTGGGTGTTTTCAAAATGCGTCCTCATTTGTCCTCAGATAGTGATGGGATGAATAATGACCATGTACTTAAAAACTTCCCAGTCAATTTTTCTTTATTTGTCAGGGTGTCTAACCTGTCCATTCGAAAAATATACATTATTTTTGAGTATATGAGAGATTTGGGTGGTGGCAATGGATTTAGCCAGTGCGGCAAAATACTTTTTCTGGTAGCTGAGACCCATATTATCAATATTACCTTAAGATGTTTTGGGAGTTTGTGCTGAGAGCTATCTAAAATATTAAATATTGCCCATTACGGCGAAAATGGAAACAATATCACACCAAGATACTGCAGTTCGGTGTGGATAGACTGCCATATTTTTTGCACTTTGGGACATCCCCACATATGATGAAATATGTCTGTGTTTCTTGTCCCACATTTGGAACATGTGAATGTGCCCACTGGAGACATCCTAGACTTAATGTGTGGAGTAATATAAGCTCTATGAAGGTGCAATAAAGACATGTCTGCATAACTGCTGGAGGGGATCACCGTCCGTTGCATCAAAGAGGCATCTAAGATTTCCCCGACTGTGATGTTCTGTATATCATTAACCCATCATGCTGGGCCTGTCTTTTTGCCCTCCCATGACCATTGCTTAGATATTGTGTAGATACTGCTTGTCGAGGCTATCTGCATCTTGGTGGTCCTAAGAAAGCCATCCAAAGCGTTCCTCCCTCTATCTACACCCCTAGTTGCTATACTTTTCAAAGTTAAGCTCCTTGCTTGAAGAAAAAGGAAGGACTTGTTTACAAATGATGGGAAACGTTGTGCTGCTATGTCAAATGCAAGCGTGGAGAACTTATCATCTAATAGGTCAGCTGCCAAGATGCAACCCTGCCCAGCCAGCTCAATGTATGATAAAGGAGGTTTACCTCCCACAAAACCCGGGTTACCCAGAAAGGGCATAAAATTGCTTCTCGGATGACATAGTTTCCTGCATCTCCTCCACGTCTGTATAGTTTGCCATAAGGTGGGGTGATTTCTTATGTCTGCTATAAGGTTATCATTGGCCATATGTAGTAATGCTGGTAAGGAGATACGAGGGCTTAATTGTTGGTCTAGTAGTACATTTGCAAAATGTGAGCTACCTTTTATCCAATCAATGGTGTATCTGAGATTTGCTGCTAGATAATACTTTCCAATATCCTGGAAATTGATGCCACCCTCCTCCTTTGGGGCTTGTAGTTTGATTAGACCTATACATGTACGCTTTTTGTCTCCCCAAATAAAATTCCTAAAAGCAGTGTTTAGAATTTTAACATCCGCTCGTGTCAACAAAATAGGTAGTGTTTGGAAAATATACAATAGTTTTGGAAATATTATCATCTTAATTAAATGACATAATCCGGAAAAAGGCAAAGTAAAATTTTTACAGGAGTTTAGAAGATTAAATATGGACGTAATTAGGGGTGTGATATTAACGTAGTATAATGACGCCAAATTTGCCGAGAGATGGACACCCAAATATTTGATAGATGATGTGCTCCATTGGAAAGGAAGTGTCGAGTTATTTAATTTCCCTTGCTTAAGCAGAGCCAGGGCCTCTGATTTATTATAATTTATTTTAAAGCCTGAGCATTTGCCATAATGATTTAGGGCCTCCATGATAGCTGGTATTGCTGCATTGGGATTGGAGATGAGTAGGAGAATAGGAGAATATTGTCGCAATTTTAAGTGAGGTGGAGCCTACCTCTATGCCCCTGTATATTGAAGAATTTTGGAGGGTTCTAAGCAAAGGATCTAAAGCGACATTAAAATGTAAGGGCGAAAAGGGGCAAACCTGACACGTTCCTCTCTGAATTTCAATTGTGGCAGAGAGTATACCGTTTATGGCCAGCCTGGACACCGGGCTTTTATATAGCAACTTTATCGCCTCACAGAACCATGAACCAAAGTTTCTAAACTCCAGGATATCAAAGAGGTAATCCTATGCTATCCTGTCAAACGCTTTGTCAGCATCCAGGCTGATCACAATAGACTCTAAACAACCATGAGATTTTCCGTAAGAGATAGCTCCCAAAGTCGTCCATATGTTGTATGTTATGGATTTATGGTGGACAAACCCAATTTATTGAGGCAATATCAGATTGGGGATTATTTTTTGCACTCTGTTTGCTAGTATTTTAGTGAAAATTTTAAAGTCGGAGTTTAAATGCAAGATTGGTCTATATCCTTCCACTAGTAAAAGATCTTTGCCCGCTTTGGGGAGCATTATTATGTCATTGAAACGGTCCGGGAGCTGCCCTGAACGAAACCAACTGATTAAAGACTTCACAAAGATGTGTCCCTATACTTCCTCCCAATATTTTGTAAAATTCATTGCTATACCCATCAGGGTCAGGAGATTTAGAGAGCTTCAAGGAGCTTATAGTTTGGATGACTTCCGAAGGGGAGGCGTTAAGGATTTCCCTCTGTTCCTCTGTAAAGGTGTAAATGTGCCACCTTGTTTGCATAAAGTTTAAAATATCGTCCCCCTCTCTCTTCTCCTCTTTGAACAGGGAGCCAAAAAATTATCTAAATTCTTCTACAATCTCCTCATTCTCTGTCAACACACTGCCCTCTTTGGTCCGAATTTTGCGAATCCTTGTGGCCTTTCTATATGGTCTAGTAAGAGACACAAGTAATTTGGCAGGTTTATTGCACCATTTAAAAAATGTTTGTTTTTGGAGATCAAGACTATAAGTGGCCCATTTATGAGCTAGTGCATAAGCTAGTTCTTTTGTCTCGATATATTGTTTTTTGTGGGGGGTGAATTACTGAGTTTAAAATTTTTATATGCTAAAGTTAAAGCCCTCTGCGCTGCCAGGGTCCGCTCCTGCAACGGTTTTTTTTATGACATACATACGCAATTATTTGACCTCTTAACACTGCTTTAGAGGTATCCCAGAAAAGAATTCGTGTTTCACAGTGTATTTGGTTGTCAGATTTGTACGTATCCCATGAAAATTGTATGAATTTTTTAAAATCATCTGAGTGGTATAAGTATTACAGAAAGCTCCATTTCCTATGAAAATAGATTGGGTTAGTTAGTTTTAGGCTGAACGTTATCATGATGCATGATCTGAGATATGCCCGTCCAGAATTTTGGTATGTGTGATTCTTGAGTGAGGGGCCCAGCAATCTGTAGTCAATTCTAGCACGAGAGTTGTGAACATGTGAATAGTGAGAGTAATCTCCCTCAACAGGGTGTTGCACTCTCCAAACATCCATCAGTCCCAGGTGATCTAAAAAAGATTGTATTAGTCTCCCTTGCGTAGGTATATGAGGAGATTGAGAATTAGATTTATCCATAGTGATGTCACGCATTAAAATCGCCACCCACAATCATGTGGGAGGTGTCCCAACCCACGATTTGTTTCAGCACATTAGCCCAATAATTTTTTTTTTTTTCCTTTTGACCAGGAAATTTAGCCCATTGACATTCCAGGAACACCAAAGAAAAGATGTCATAGCGGACTTTTTTTGCCTATTGATATCTACCATTAACCCGCTCCAGTGCGGGAAATATGATTAGATGTAACCGTTACATAATAAAGGGATCCCTGCTCATCCCAGCGAGTAGGCATTAAAATCCCTGCATTGTTGATTACCTGAAATCAAATGCAGAAACCCTCCCCCCAAAAAACCTCCCCCTCCCACAAAATTTGTAACTGTGTGCCAAAATCAACCTTTCCCTTAAACCTGCATCCTAACATTAGACGCAGAAGTAAGAAAATAGCAAAAAACTACAACATAATAAACCGATGTCAAGTGACATCACCTTATGTGATTCATGATATTGTCACTGCATAAGCCACTCTGGATCTTGTTAATGGTGGCTGGGCAGTTTCCCGGACAACCACTAAAGCCCTCACCGGGTCGTCGATGACCCAGCTCTTCCCAGATAGGTTAGAGCGCAGTATCGTCGGATATTGTAGGCCAAACCTGATGTTTTTGTCAGCCAGCAGCTTACACACTGGGTTGAAGGCCCTGCGTCTGGTCATCACCATGGCCGAATAATCCTGGAACATCAGAACTTTGTGCCCTTCGTAGGATAGGTGTTCTTTCTTCCTGTAAGCAGTGAGTAGACAAATTTTGTCTTGAAAGTCAAGGACCTTAAATATCACCGGTCTGGGTCTGTCGTCTTTTCCCCTCGGCGGGCCTACTCTATGTGCTCTCTCAACTGCCATTAAAGCCGATGTCAGGTGAATGTCAAAGACTCCCGGCAGCCATTCAGATGTTAATTTTAGCAATTCAGAGGGATCTATGGACTCTGTTAGTCCTATCAGTTTCAAGTTATTGTGTCTAGATCGGTTTTCTAAATCGTCCACTTTAGATTGAAGCTCTGTGATGACTTTCTCTTTTCTCTCTAGATGTTCTGCCATTTCCCTGGTAACATCCTCCAAATCAGAGATACGTAGTTTGGCCTCATCCAGGCAAGTGCCCTGACTGTTAACTTGTGATATTATTGAGTCTATTATTGAGTCTATTATTGAGTCTATTGAGGTTTGAAATGTATTTTGGCCATAGGGCGTTCCATGATGGCATCCGCTATTGAATGTGAAGTCTCGCCACTAGTATCAGAGGTAGATTTAGGTGAGGATGAGCCTTATTGATTTCGAGAAGAGGTGCAGCCTCCTTTAGTTTGTTTGCCCACAAATGTATCCATACCCAGCAACAATGATCATAAGATAGAAGGCGGTGATGTCTCAGTTCAGAAGAGTTACATTAGAATCTGCTATGTAGCATGTAGTTCCTGTATGGAGTATATAGAGTATGGAGCTCTTGCTGCTGACCTTTATCTATAGAGGTTAAATAACCTTGAATTTCCGAGAGGACTAATACACTGTGGTCCAAATTATTATGCAAATAATATTTCCTCATATTTTCTCTAAATTACCTATCTGAATTGCAGTCATTGTTATTTTCCAGTCATCTACTATTCTAGTATAGCTGCAATATTGTGGAACAAACTGCCTATGAAAACAGTTTCTTTTTAAAAAAAAAATAAACACTCAAAATGCATGTTCCAAATTATTATGCACAGCAGAGTTTTCAACCTTTTTTTTTATTTTGAACAAAAAAATGGTCAATTGTGAAGTTATAAGCATTATCAGCTTATTACAAAATGGAATCAAACAGTTTTCAAGTGAAAACTTTATTCTAGGTGATGTTACATTTGCACATAGGACCCCTTGTTCGAAAGAAGCTTCTGAACTCTCTCGTCCATTGAATTTGTCAGTTTTTGGATGGTTTCTGCTTCAATTGTTTTGCATGTGGACAGAATACCCTCCCAGAGCTGTTGCTTAGATGTGAACTGCCTCCCGCCATCATAGATACTCCTTTTGATGATGCTCCAGAGGTTCTCGATGGGGTTGAGGTCAGGGGAAGATGGTGGCCACACCATAAGTTTGTCCTCTTTTATGCTCATAGCAGCCAGAGATGCAGATGTGTTTTTTGCAGCATGAGACGGTGCATTATCATGCATGAAAATGATCTTGCTGCGCAAAGCACGGTTCTTCCTCTTGAACCATGGCAGGAAGTGTTGTTTTAGAAACTCCACATAGATTATGGAGTTCATCTTTACCCCTTCAGGGATCATAAAGGGGCCGACAATCTCTCTCCCCATGATTCCAGCCCAAAACATTACTCCACCTCCTCCTTGTTGGCGCCTTAGCCGTGTTTTCATGGGGTGTCCATCAACCAGCCATCCTCTACTCCATCCATCTGGACCATCGAGCGTTGCACGGCACTCATCGGTGAACAAAACAGTTTGGAAGTCAATCTTCATGTATCGTTTGGCCCACTGGTGCCATTTCTGCTTGTGTGCAGTGGATAGAGGTGGTCGACAGGATGGCTTACACACCTCTGAAGGACCCTGCATCTTGTTGTTCTGGGGACTTTGGAGGCACCAGCAGCTTCAAAAACTTGTCTGCTGCTATAACAAGGCATTTTTGCAGCTGCTCTTTTAACCTTATGCAATTGCCTGTTGGAAAGAGTCCTCAATTTTTCCTTATCAGCACGCACACGTGTGTGCTGGGAATCAGCTACATACTTCTTGATTGTGCGATGATCACAATGAAGTGTCTTGGCAATGTTGATTGTAGTCATGCCTTGACCTAAATACTCCACAATTTTGTTACTTCTCAGCAGCTGACACATCCTTTTTCTTTCCCATTTTGGCAAAAAATGTACGCTGCTTAATAATGTGGAACAGCCTTCTTAAGTAGTCTTGCCTTTATTTGGACACACCTGCCAAACTAATTTGCACAGGTATCTGCAATTGCTTTCAGTGATATAAAGAGCCCTGACACACATCACCATCAATGAGTTTAAATGACAAACAAAAAATTCTAACCTTATCACTCCTAAACTCTTTGTGCATAATAATTTGGAACACTGTATAAACCTCTAAGTTATAAACAAATTAATGTGTCACTGAGTGAGGATTTCACCAGGTTAAACCGCTGCTGAGGGGTTAATAAAATCAATATCAGCTGTCCTCTAGGTCCTGTGTTGTGTGTAGTCTCTGAGGTAGTCCTCTTGTGACTTCGTAGGCTGAATTATTTGAGCTCTGTTGGGGGGTCCTCAGTGGTTAATCCCAGACATTGTGTGTTTTATGGCTTCTATCACCTCTGAGGGGATGGTCAGCAACTTAACCTCTTTCTGACATCAGACGTACTATCCCGTCGAGGTGACCTGGGCCCATATGACCATTGATGGGATAGTACGTCATATGCAATCAGCCACGCTCACTGGGGGGGAGCACAGCCGATCGCGGCCGGGTGCCAACTGATTATCACAGCTGACATCTGGCACTATGTGCTAGGAGCAGTCACGGACCGCTCCTGGCACTTTAACCCCCGAAACACTGCAATCAAACAAGATTGCAGCGTTTCGGTGGGATAGGGAAGCATCGCACAGGGAGGGGTCTCCCTGCGTGCTTCCCTGAGACCCTCAGAACAATGTGATGTGATCGCATTGTTCCAAGGGTCTCCTCCTGTCTCCTCCCTGCAGACCCCCAGATCCAAGATGGCCGCGGGGTCCTTCCGGGTCCTGCAGGGAGGTGGCTTGTCAGTGCCTGCTGAGAGCAGGCGCCGGCAAGCCTCCTGCTCTGCCTGTCAGATCGCTGATCTGACACAGTACTCTCCAAAGCGTCAGATCAGCTATCTGACACTATATAGTGATGTCCCACCCTGGGACAAAGTAGAAAAGAAAAAAATATTATACTGTGTAAAAATCTTTTTTTTAAAAAAATCCTAAATAAAGAAAAAAAAATATTGTTTAAATAAATACATTCCTTTATGTCAATAAAAAAAAATAAAAGTACACATATTTGGTATTCCCATGACCGTAATGACTCAACCTATAAAACTGTCTCACTAGTTAACCCCTTCAGTGAACACCATAAAAAAAGAAGCAAAAAACAATGCTTTATCATCATACCACCGACCAAAAAGTGGAATAACACGCGATCAAAAAGACGGATGTAAATAAAAATCGTGCCACTGAAAACTTCATCTTGTCCCGCAAAAAAACGAGCCGCCATACAGCATCATCAAGAAAAAATAAAAAAGTTATAGTTCTCAGAATAAAGCGATGCAAAAGCAATTATTTTTTCTATAAAATAGCTTTTATTGTATAAAAGCGCCAAATCATAAAAAAATTATATAAATGAGGTATCACTGTAATCGTACTGACCCGAAGACTAAAACTCCCTTATCAATTTTACCACACGCGGAATGATATAAATGCCCCACCCAAAAGAATTTCATGAATTGCTGGTTTTTGTTCATTCTGCTTCCCAAAAATCGTAACAAAAAGCGATCAAAAATTGTCATGTGCCCGAAAATTGTACTAATAAAAACGTCAACTTGTCCCGCAAACAACAAGACCTCACATGACTCACATGGGCCAAAATATGGAAAAATTATAGCCCTCAAAATGTGGTGATGCAAAAACTGTTTTTTGCAATAAAAAGCACCTTTTAATGTGTTTCAGCTTCCAAACATAAAAACCCGACATAAAAATCCACTATAAATAGTAAACCACACCCCCCGTTATCACCCCCTTAGTTAGGGAAAAATAATAAAACAAAAAATTTATTTATTTCCATTTTCCCATTAGGGTTAGGGTTAGGGCTAACATTAGGGTTAGGGCTAGGGTTAGGGTTGGGGCTAAAGTTAGGGTTGGGGCTAGACTTGGACTTAGGGTTTGGATTACATTTTCAGCTGGGATTAGGTTAGGGTTGGGATTCGGGTTAGGAGTGTGTCAAGGTTAGGGGTGTGGTTTGGGTTATGGTTGGGATTAGGGTTAGGAGTGTGTTGGGGTTAGGGGTGTGTTGGGGTTAGGGTTGTAGTGATACACTTGTGGGTTCAAAGTTGTCCCAACACATCTAGATAAGTGTAATAATTATAGGGGATAACTCAGAAGACTCTTTGCTTGGAACAAGACAACTACAGGACACAGTTTTATAAGTGGTAAAGTCTATATTATCACACGGCGATTCAAACAGGTGGAAGAGAGAAACTCAAGCCCACAACACTTGGTGTAAATATTAAACGCAGCTTAGCAGTCTATAGGAAACTTCAGAGGAAAATGCAATCAAGCAGAAAGTCTATGAAGCACAGTTATTCTTGAGGATACTTGACAGGAATAAATCCTTGTCTTAGTCCAAACACAAATAGATAAGCTTATAAGGCAGTTCAAATCATATCTTAGCTCAACCAGGGAGGCCTGGTTAATAGTCTCAGGTTTTTGCAGAGCAGCAACAGCTTACATGTCCAGCAAATGCAGATGGAAGTAAACACGAGCAGCAGATGAAGGAGGATTACTGGAAACTTGTGTATGCAGCAGGAACTCAGAGCAGAGTAGCAGGATCACCACAAAGGTTCACAGGAGCAGGTATATAGCCAGGGAGTAATCAGAGGTCATGAGCTGGATGCAAGGCAGAATACTCTAGCACAGACTATAGGCTGGGGTGGAGTTTTACAGCAGGAAGACACAGTGCACATGAGACCAAAGATGCCATCTTGGAAAAGGGCAGTAATGCACAAAAGGAAAAAATGTTCAGAGTCCTGACAATAAGTTCCTTGGGGGGGTCTAGTTTCCAATATGGGGTCATTTATGGGGGGTTTCTACTGTTTAGATACAGTGCAGACCAAAAGTTTGGACACACCTTCTCATTTTTTTTCTGTATTTTCATGACTATGAAAATTGTACATTCACACTGAAGGCATCAAAACTATGAATTAACACATGTGGAATTATATACTACAAAAAAGTGTGAAACAACTGAAATTATGTCTTATTTTCTATGTGCTTCAAAGTAGCCAGCTTTTGCTTTGATGACTGCTTTGCACACTCTTGGCATTCTCTTGATGAGCTGTGACCACTCATATGAACTTTGTATACCTTTCGGTGATATATGCTTAGTATTCCATAATTCATTATGATTTGAACTCTACATTCTTATGAATTAAGTGCTGCATATTTTTTATTGTGCATTGGCACTTTGTTGTATTTATACATTCATATTTTTGCACTCTACTTCACAATTTTTGCACTGTATTCCTCTACATCTATTTTATCTTGTCTGTTTTGTCATATATGGTTTTAATTTATATGTTTTATCCACTTTTTCAGTAAAGATTATATTAATATTAGATTAACGGTCGTGTGCTGGATTAGTGTAGGTGTTATTGTTATTGTATTTCTCTATTTGTTACCTCTAAAATTGGGGGGCATAAATAGTTTTTCCTACTACTTTCTGTAGGACTATCAATGTGTTCACAGGACGTATATTAAATATAGAGTCTAGAATCATAATGTTAATGAATGTGTGGTTACACTGAGTGAAAAAGACTACTTAATCAGTACTCACCTGCAAACTATGTGATTGGAGTACTGCAATCTACAGGAATTTTGCTAAAATATTTATTTTCAGGGATACTAAAAGATTGATAAAAAATATTATAACTGATTAAGGGTCAAAGATAGACTATTCTTGGAACAAGGAGTGTGAGAAGGTCCATGGTAAAATACTGGAGGTGAGATATGTGTCACTCAGGATGTTAGACTCAGTGATGTGAACCTGGAAAAATGCTCCAGCATACTAAGTGCTGAGAGAGGTTAGTTTGCCATGTTAAAGGCTGGGTTTTTGGGAACATCTTAAGAGTAGGTGGGAGGCTGTTCACCATATCTCCACCCCACGGTGTGGTCCAGAATGTAAATATGGAGCCTTTGGACTCATTCAGTGTTCTGTTTGCAAGATGCAATAATTGTGTGTAACATGCAGTGTTTGTGTATAACACAGTAGCATAGCTACTGGGGGGGCAGAGGGGGTGGTCACCCACCCGGAGCTACGCTACTGTAACTGTATCGGCGCTCCCAGGACGCCGATACAGTTACATTCAGCGGCAGAGCAGGAAGAATCGATCTCCCTGCTCTGCCGCTATGTGGCCCCTGAGCAGGTGGAGGGGCCCGGTGCCAGTAGTGGGCGCCCTGCCTCTCATCGCATGGTGAGCTGTATCGGCATCTGGGGAGCGCATCCCAAGCAATCAGCCTGGCATTGTGCTGACAGCTGTGGAAGACAGAATAGTATGGCACCAGTCTTGTCATTGCATTTCTATTGCCAGAAATGAGCTTACTTTATGTGGCGCATAAAGTGCTCCACCACCACATTATGGGTGTCAGGTCAGAGCATTCCTACATGAACAGTTTCCTGGAAAGTGGATTGGTCATCGTGGGCCAGTTGAATGACCACCAAGGACTCCTGATCTGACCCCTTAGACTGTTATGTTTGGGGTCATCTGAAGGCAATTGTCTATGCTGTGAAGATATGAGATGTGCAGCATCTGAAACAATGGATACTGGAAGCCTGTGCTAGCATTTCTTCTGAGGTGTTGCTATCAGTGTGTCAAGAGTGGGAAAAGAGGGTTGCATTCACAATCCAACACAATGGGCAGCACTTTGAAAACATTTTATAAGTGGTCATAAACTTGTAAATAACTCATGAATAACTCAACTCATGAGTTAACTCAAGATTAAAGTTATGTTACAACCAAGCTCACCATTGTTTTTATTGTGAAATTCTCAGTAAGTTTGATGTGTCACATGACCCTCTTCCCATTGAAAAAAATAAAGTTGGCTCCAAAATGGCAGACATCAAAATGGGCACCATTGTCACCACCCATCTTGAAAAGTTTTCCTCCTCCCATATTCTAATGTGCCACAAACAGGAAGTTGATATCACCAATAGTGTTGAGCGATACTTTCCGATATCGGAAAGTATCGGTATCGGAAAGTATCGGCCGATACCGTCAAAATATCGGATCCAATCCGATACCGATACCCGATCCCAATGCAAGTCAATGGGACGAAAATATCGGAATTAAAATAAACCCTTTATAAACTTGTAGGTTCATTCTACATGAAGGAAAACAACTAAGAATAATGTAGGATGTATTGGGGGACGTGGTGGAGACATTAAAGGCACAGAGGTTTAGCCCAATGTAATAGAATAGCAGGATTTTGGGGGTTTTTTATGACGTTCGGCGGTAGAAAGATTTTGACTATGTTAATTTTTTTTTTTATTTTGTCAGATATTGATGTTTCACTACTTCCACGCCCTTCACCTTCTTTTTTACTTCTCCCACACTTTCTTCTTCATTATCCTCATCATCAGCTTCTTTGACATCAACTTCTTCACCTTATTCATCTTCTTCTTCATCTTCTACCTATTATTTTTTTGGTTACATTGTTCATATTCTTTTTATTTTACTATTATCTTCATCATATTCTACTTCTTCATCATATTCTTATTTGTGACAGGCATTCCCGTAGTTGTTATCTATAAAACTTTGAAGATTACACCTTCCGTTCTGCCTGTCACAAAAGAGTTACATTTGTCCGCGTTCAGTTTGGCCTGCAGCATCAGGCTTTATCCAGGGGCACCACGAGGAGGAACGGACTCACCCCCATACACTGCTTAGTCTTCTTCTGCTTATAATTTAGATAATATTTTTTGCTCTGATATTTAGTGTTATGCTTAATGTTCTTCTGCTCTTTGTTCTGCAGCCTCTTGTTCTTCTGCTTCTCGGTCTTCCAGGTCGTCGTCGTCTCCAGGGTCGTCGTCTCCGGGGTCGTCGTCATCGGGGTGGTCTTCAGGGTCGTCGTCTCCGGGGTCGTCGTCATCGGGGTGGTCTTCGGGGTCATCGTCTCCAGGGTCGTCGTCATCACGGTGGTTGTCGTCTCTGGTGTCGTCGTCATCTTAGGGGTGGTCTTCCGGGTCATCGTGTTTAGTCTCTTGAACTTGGAAATGTAGCAGAAGGTACAAGAAGGCTGAGAAAATGCCGAGAACCAGCTGATGGAACTGGAACTCGGATGGCTACCCGAAGGTCCAAGAGCCAATGGAACTACCCAGGACCAGCTGACGTTACTGGAACCCAGTTACTAAGCAGGAGGTACCCGTGCCTGGAAGCACTACCAAGGACCACCTGACGTTGGTGGAACTCGGATACCCAGAGGGAGGCACCCAAGCCAAAGGCTCTGCCCGGAACCAGCTGACGGTACTGGAACCAGGATGGGGAGCAGAAGGTACAAGAGCAAAAGACACTGCCGAGAACCAGCTGACGGTGCTGGAACCCGGATGGGTAGCCGAAGGTCCAAGAGCCAATGGAACTACCGAGGACCAGCTGACGTTACTGGAACCCGGTTACTAAGCAGGAGGTACCCGTGCCTGAAAGCACTACCAAGGACCACCTGACGTTGGTGGAACTCGGATACCCAGAGGGAGGCACCTAAGCCAAAGGCTCTGCCCGGAACCAGCTGACGGTACTGGAACCAGGATGGGGAGCAGAAGGTACAAGAGCAAGTGTCTGCGTGGCTTTTGCAGGACACGATGCCGGCTGCACAGCAGGGGAACAGCTGGCGGTGCTGAACCCCACTGACACATTGGCTGGTGTTTTTCTCTGTGCAGCTAGCAGTACCGGGCCCCAACTGGCGGTGTTGGAGCCCGGGGTCAGCAGGAGGAGGAGATGGAGCAGAGTGTAGGCCGAAGCCTGCACTGGCGGCAGCTTTGGGTCTGTTGTGCCTGCGTGGCTGTTGCAGGACACGTTGCCGGCTGCACAGCAGGGGAACAGCTGGCGGTGCTGAACCCCACTGACACATTGGCTGGTGTTTTTCTCTGTGCAGCTAGCAGTACCGGGCCCCAACTGGCGGTGTTGGAGCCCGGGCTCTGCAGGGGGAGCAGAGTGTAGGCCGAAGCCTAATCGAACCAATTTCAAAGGTAACCTTTAACCCCCCCTCAGGGGTTACAAAGTAGAAGAGCCACAGCTTATGCAGCAGTAGTGGTGCACAAGTCAAAGGTTGCTCTTTTAATTTGGCTCCTTGCACACGCTGAATGGAACACGTATAACATTTAGCCCTTTATACAGTCAAACTGTGTTGGAGGCGCGAGTTCCCTTTGTAATGAGACGCAGCACAGATGTCAAGAATCCCACCTTGGTGCTGGGTGCAGCCTCCTGAGCGTTGTTATTTGCTGTACAGGAGTCTGCGCTGTCGTGTTATCCCCTGGCCTAGCGCTGTTAGCGCTGCCCATCTTCTGACCTCATTTAATGTTGGCTGGTGCGGTTCGCGATGCCCATGAATCACAGCCCCGCAGTGTATTGACATAGTTAAAACACTGCGGAGCTGGGATTCATGGCCTGGCGCAGTACATATGTTCGCCTCTCGCTTGGGTTCTTACACCTGCTTCAGACTATGTGGCGTCAGCTGATCCCTTATCGCATGCCACGGCCATGAAGCCGCACAGTCTGAAGAAGGCGGAAGGAGATGAGGGACAGGCGAACTGATGCACTGCTCATGCCCATCAAACACACCCTCGCAGTCCCAAGAAATAAGACACCGAGGGGCGTTGTGTGGGTCAGGGCGGCCGCAGAGGCGCAGGCAGCCAAACAATGATGCCAGAAGACGGGCAGCGCTACCAAGGGGGTTGCAGCGTGTCATTACAAAGGAAAGTCACACCACCGGGACGGTTAAATGGTCACACAGAGGACACATTTTAGACGTGTTTTCCGTTCCACATGTGCGAGGAGAATACGTTTATGAGCCACCTTGCACACATGCAGCATTACCGCTGTACAAGGTGGCCTTAAAAACGTACAAACGCCTGGGGGAGGGGGGACAGGTTCCCTTCAATTTCAGTTCTTGTGTCTGCGTGGCTTTTGCAGGACACGATGCCGGCTGCACAGCAGGGGAACAGCTGGCGGTGCTGAACCCCACTGACACATTGGCTGGTGTTTTTCTCTGTGCAGCTAGCAGTACCGGGCCCCAACTGGCGGTGTTGGAGCCCGGGGTCAGCAGGAGGAGGAGATGGAGCAGAGTGTAGGCCGAAGCCTGCACTGGCGGCAGCTTTGGGTCTGTTGTGCCTGCGTGGCTGTTGCAGGACACGTTGCCGGCTGCACAGCAGGGGAACAGCTGGCGGTGCTGAACCCCACTGACACATTGGCTGGTGTTTTTCTCTGTGCAGCTAGCAGTACCGGGCCCCAATTGGCGGTGTTGGAGCCCAGGGCTCTGCAGGGGGAGCAGAGTGTAGGCCGAAGCCTAATCGAACCAATTTCAAAGGTAACCTTTAACCCCCCCTCAGGGGTTACAAAGTAGAAGAGCCACAGCTTATGCAGCAGTAGTGGTGCACAAGTCAAAGGTTGCTCTTTTAATTTGGCTCCTTGCACACGCTGAATGGAACACGTATAACATTTAGCCCTTTATACAGTCAAACTGTGTTGGAGGCGCGAGTTCCCTTTGTAATGAGACGCAGCACAGATGTCAAGAATCCCACCTTGGTGCTGGGTGCAGCCTCCTGAGCGTTGTTATTTGCTGTACAGGAGTCTGCGCTGTCGTGTTATCCCCTGGCCTAGCGCTGTTAGCGCTGCCCATCTTCTGACCTCATTTAATGTTGGCTGGTGCGGTTCGCGATGCCCATGAATCACAGCCCCGCAGTGTATTGACATAGTTAAAACACTGCGGGGCTGGGATTCATGGCCTGGCGCAGTACATATGTTCGCCTCTCGCTTGGGTTCTTACACCTGCTTCAGACTATGTGGCGTCAGCTGATCCCTTATCGCATGCCACGGCCATGAAGCCGCACAGTCTGAAGAAGGCGGAAGGAGATGAGGGACAGGCGAACTGATGCACTGCTCATGCCCATCAAACACACCCTCGCAGTCCCAAGAAATAAGACACCGAGGGGCGTTGTGTGGGTCAGGGCGGCCGCAGAGGCGCAGGCAGCCAAACAATGATGCCAGAAGACGGGCAGCGCTACCAAGGGGGTTGCAGCGTGTCATTACAAAGGAAAGTCACACCACCGGGACGGTTAAATGGTCACACAGAGGACACATTTTAGACTTGTTTTCCGTTCCACATGTGCGAGGAGAATACGTTTATGAGCCACCTTGCACACATGCAGCATTACCGCTGTACAAGGTGGCCTTAAAAACGTACAAACGCCTGGGGGAGGGGGGACAGGTTCCCTTCAATTTCAGTTCTTGTGTCTGCGTGGCTTTTGCAGGACACGATGCCGGCTGCACAGCAGGGGAACAGCTGGCGGTGCTGAACCCCACTGACACATTGGCTGGTGTTTTTCTCTGTGCAGCTAGCAGTACCAGGCCCCAACTGGCGGTGTTGGAGCCCGGGGTCAGCAGGAGGAGGAGATGGAGCAGAGTGTAGGCCGAAGCCTGCACTGGCGGCAGCTTTTGGGTCTGTTGTGCCTGCGTGGCAGTTGCAGGACACGTTGCCGGCTGCACAGCAGGGGAACAGCTGGCGGTGCTGAACCCCACTGACACATTGGCGAGGTGTTTTTCTCTGTGCAGCTAGCAGTACCGGGCCCCAACTGGCGGTGTTGGAGCCCGGGCTCTGCAGGGGGAGCAGAGTGTAGGCCGAAGCCTGCACTGGAGCAAGTTGAAAGGAAACCTTTAACCCCCCCCCCAGGCGTTTGTAGCTGGAAGAGCCATCGTGTACAGCACTAATGCTGGAAAAGGTAAACTTAGCTCTTTTAATTATGGTCCTTGCAGATGCTGAACCTAACACTTATGAAATGTGTCCCCTCACAGCGTTCAACCGTCCGGTAGGTGGAACTTTCCTTTGTCATGTGACGCAGCACAGCCGTCATTTTTACCCCCTTGTCGCCGTGCACCGCCTCCTCAGCGTTGTTTGAATCTGTCCCGGAGCCTGCGCTGTTAGGTTACCCCTTGGCCATGCACACATTTTGCGCTGCCCGTCTTCTGACATCATTTGCTGTCAGGCTGGCTGCGCCTGTGCGGGTGCGCTGTCCGAGATTCAGCCTCGCGGTGTCGTCTAATGTAATCCCACCGCGGGCCTGGGATCCGTGTCCATGCGCAGTGCATATCCTCGCCTCTCACACCCCTCCCAACGGCTTCTTAAGACTGTGCGGTGTCACGGCCGTGGCATGCTATTAGGGATCAGCTGACACCGAACAGTCTGAAGAAGCCGTAGGGAGGGGAGTGAGAGGCGAGGATATGCACTGCGCATGGACACGGATCCCAGGCCCGCGGTGGGATTACATTAGACGACACCGCGAGGCTGAATCTCGGACAGCGCACCCGCACAGGCGCAGCCAGCCTGACAGCAAATGATGTCAGAAGACGGGCAGCGCAAAATGTGTGCATGGCCAAGGGGTAACCTAACAGCGCAGGCTCCGGGACAGATTCAAACAACGCTGAGGAGGCGGCGCACGGCGACAAGGGGGTAAAAATGACGGCTGTGCTGCGTCACATGACAAAGGAAAGTTCCACCTACCGGACGGTTGAACGCTGTGAGGGGACACATTTCATAAGTGTTAGGTTCAGCATCTGCAAGGAGCACCACGAAAAGAGGCACTTTTTCCCTTTGCATCATTACTGCTGCACAAGGTGGCTCCTTCAGTAACAAACGCCTGGGGGGGGGGGACAGGTTCCCTTAAATTTAACTTGTTGTGCCTGCGTGGCGGTCGCAGTACACGTTGCCGTATACACAGCAGGGGAACAGCTGGCGGTGCTGAACCCCACTAACACATTGGCGAGGTGTTTGGCTCTGTGCGTACAGCACTTCTGGACGGCAACTGGCGGTGTTGGAGCCCAGGGACAGGTGGAGGAGGAGGAGGTTGGAGGAGGGATTGCCACACACACAGCAGGGGAACAGCTGACGTTACTGAACCCCAATAACAGAGGAGGGACTGTTGACTGTGCGTACAGCACTTCTGGACGGCAACTGGCGGTGTTGGAGCCCAGGGACAGGTGGAGGAGGAGGAGGTTGGAGGAGGTTGGAGGAGGTAGGAGGGATTGCCACACACACAGCAGGGGAACAGCTGACGTTACTGAACCCCAATAACAGAGGAGGGACTGTTGACTGTGCGTACAGCACTTCTGGACGGCAACTGGCGGTGTTGGAGCCCAGGGACAGGTGGAGGAGGAGTTAGGAGGAGGTAGGAGGGATTGCCACACACACAGCAGGGGAACAGCTGACGTTACTGAACCCCAATAACAGAGGAGGGACTGTTGACTGTGCGTACAGCACTTCTGGACGGCAACTGGCGGTGTTGGAGCCCAGGGACAGGTGGAGGAGGAGGAGGTTGGAGGAGGTTGGAGGAGGGATTGCCACACACACAGCAGGGGAACAGCTGACGTTACTGAACCCCAATAACAGAGGAGGGACTGTTGACTGTGCGTACAGCACTTCTGGACGGCAACTGGCGGTGTTGGAGCCCAGGGACAGGTGGAGGAGGAGGAGGTTGGAGGAGGTTGGAGGAGGTAGGAGGGATTGCCACACACACAGCAGGGGAACAGCTGACGTTACTGAACCCCAATAACAGAGGAGGGACTGTTGACTGTGCGTACAGCACTTCTGGACGGCAACTGGCGGTGTTGGAGCCCAGGGACAGGTGGAGGAGGAGGAGGTTGGAGGAGGTTGGAGGAGGTAGGAGGGATTGCCACACACACAGCAGGGGAACAGCTGACGTTACTGAACCCCAATAACAGAGGAGGGACTGTTGACTGTGCGTACAGCACTTCTGGACGGCAACTGGCGGTGTTGGAGCCCAGGGACAGGTGGAGGAGGAGGTAGGAGGAGGTAGGAGGGATTGCCACACACACAGCTGGGGAACAGCTGACGTTACTGAACCCCAATAACAGAGGAGGGACTGTTGACTGTGCGTACAGCACTTCTGGACGGCAACTGGCGGTGTTGGAGCCCAGGGACAGGTGGAGGAGGAGGAGGTTGGAGGAGGTTGGAGGAGGGATTGCCACACACACAGCAGGGGAACAGCTGACGTTACTGAACCCCAATAACAGAGGAGGGACTGTTGACTGTGCGTACAGCACTTCTGGACGGCAACTGGCGGTGTTGGAGCCCAGGGACAGGTGGAGGAGGAGGAGGTTGGAGGAGGTTGGAGGAGGTAGGAGGGATTGCCACACACACAGCAGGGGAACAGCTGACGTTACTGAACCCCAATAACAGAGGAGGGACTGTTGACTGTGCGTACAGCACTTCTGGACGGCAACTGGCGGTGTTGGAGCCCAGGGACAGGTGGAGGAGGAGGAGGTTGGAGGAGGTTGGAGGAGGTAGGAGGGATTGCCACACACACAGCAGGGGAACAGCTGACGTTACTGAACCCCAATAACAGAGGAGGGACTGTTGACTGTGCGTACAGCACTTCTGGACGGCAACTGGCGGTGTTGGAGCCCAGGGACAGGTGGAGGAGGAGGAGGTTGGAGGAGGTTGGAGGAGGTAGGAGGGATTGCCACACACACAGCAGGGGAACAGCTGACGTTACTGAACCCCAATAACAGAGGAGGGACTGTTGACTGTGCGTACAGCACTTCTGGACGGCAACTGGCGGTGTTGGAGCCCAGGGACAGGTGGAGGAGGAGGTAGGAGGAGGTAGGAGGGATTGGCACACACACAGCTGGGGAACAGCTGACGTTACTGAACCCCAATAACAGAGGAGGGACTGTTGACTGTGCGTACAGCACTTCTGGACGGCAACTGGCGGTGTTGGAGCCCAGGGACAGGTGGAGGAGGAGGAGGTTGGAGGAGGTTGGAGGAGGGATTGCCACACACACAGCAGGGGAACAGCTGACGTTACTGAACCCCAATAACAGAGGAGGGACTGTTGACTGTGCGTACAGCACTTCTGGACGGCAACTGGCGGTGTTGGAGCCCAGGGACAGGTGGAAAAGCAGAGGAACACAATGTAGGCCGAAGCCTGAGAAAGTCGAAAGGGAACCTTTAACCCCCCCCAAGGCGTTTGTAGCTGAAAGAGCCAGCTTGTGCAGCACAAAAGATGCAAAAGGAAAAGGTGGCTCTTTTCATCATGCTCCTTGCAAACACAGAACTAAACACTTATAAAATGTGTCCCCTGCAACCGTAAAACCGTCCCGGAGGTGGGACTTTCCTTCGTAATGTGACGCAGCACAGCCGTCATTCCTACCCCCCCGGCGCCGCGCACCGGCTCCTCAGCGTTGGTTTATTCCGTCCCGGAGCCTGCGCTGTTATGTTATCCCGTGGCCAGGCACACTTAGCGCTGCCCGTCTTCTGGCATCATTTGGTGTCAGGATGGCTGCGCCTGTGCGGCCGCGCTGGCAGAGTGCCCGCCTCGCAGTGTCTTCTGATTTAATCCCACTGGGGGCCTGGGATCCATGGACATGCGCAGTGCATATCCTCGCCTCTCACTCCCCTCCCTACGGCTTCTTAAGACTGTGCGGTGTCACGGCCGTGGCATGCTATTAGGGACCAGCTGACACCGAACAGTCTGAAGAAGCCATAGGGAAATGAGTGAGAGGTGGAGGTTCAGATATGCACTGCGCATGTCCATGGATCCCAGGCCCCCAGTGGGATTAAATCAGAAGACACTGCGAGGCGGGCTCTCTGCCAGCGCGGCCGCACAGGCGCAGCCATCCTGACACCAAATGATGCCAGAAGACGGGCAGCGCTAAGTGTGCCTGGCCACGGGATAACATAACAGCGCAGGCTCCGGGACGGAATAAAACAATGCTGAGGAGCCGGTGCGCGGCGCCGTGGGGGTAGGAATGACGGCTGTGCTGCGTCACATTACGAAGGAAAGTCCCACCTCCGGGACGGTTTTACGGTATCAGTGGACACATTTTATAAGTGTTAAGTTCTGCGTGTGCAAGGAGCTAAACAAAAATAGCTACCTTTTCCTTGTGCAGCATTACTGCTGCACAAGGTGGCTCTTTCAGTAACAAACGCCTTGGGGGGGGGGGGACAGATTCCCTTACATTTCAGTTGTTGTGTCAGCGTGGCGGTCGCATGACACATTGCCGGCTACACAGCTGGGGATCAGCTGACGTTACTGAAACCCAATAACACTGGGTCGTATGTTTTGACTGTGCAGACGGCACTTCTGAGCCTCAACTGGCGGTGTTGGAGCACAGGAATTTAAGTTCAGGTGGTAGAAAGATGAACACAACAGGAGACCTGGATAACGTATACAGTGACCTAATTATTTAATCAGGAGGAGGAGTGGCAAATTCCTGCGAGATCCAGGCCTTGTTCATTTTCAGGAAAGTAAGCCGGTCAACGTTATCGGAGGATAGTCGCATGCGACGGTCAGTTAGTACACCACCTGCAGCACTAAAGACACGTTCCGATAATACACTGGCCGCAGGGCAAGACAGCACCTCCAATGCATACTGGCTTAGCTCTGGCCATGTATCCAGCTTTGAGACCCAAAACTTGAAAGGGGAAGAGCCGTCTGGGAGTACAGCAAGAGGGCAAGACATGTAGTCTGTCACCATCTGACGGAACCGTTGCCTCCTGCTGACTGGAGCCGTCTGTGATGGTGTAGACTTTTGTGGGGGGCACAGAAAACTGTGCCACAGTTGGGCCATACTGGTCTTGCCTTGGGCAGAGGCACTGCTTCTGCTCCCTCTTTGTGCAGAGCCTCCTCCACTGCCTGGACGCACTGAGCTGCTTTGTAATGCACTAGCAGCACTTCTCTCAGTTGGAATGGAGAAGATGATGGAATTGACCAGTGTGTCTTGGTACTCCCGCATTTTTCGCTCCCGGTTCAACGGTGTGATGAGGCTTTCTACGTTGTCCCGGTAGCGAGGATCGAGGAGGGTGAACACCCAATAATCAGACATGTTGAGAATGTGGGCGATGCGGCGGTCGTTTCTCAGGCACTGCAGCATGTAATCCACCATGTGCTGCAGACTGCCAACTGCCCAAGAAACGCTGTCCCCTGCTGGAGGCGTGATCTCTGCCTGCTCGTCATCACCCCACCCTCGCTGTACACACTGAGTACTGGACAATTCGGTAACTCCCTCCTCTGGACGGACGTCTTCCTCCTCCATTGACTCCTCCTCATCCTCCTCACAAACTGTCCCCTGCCTACGCGTTTGTGAGGAACCACGTGGCGCTGACTGTCCAGAAGATGATGGAAATGGTGAATCCTCATCCTCCACCTCTTCCACAACATCATCCCTTAGCGCTTGCAGTGATTTTTCAAGCAGGCAGATAAGGGGGACAGTCATGCTGACTAGTGCATCATCTGCACTCGCCATCCGCGTGGAATAATCAAAGGGACGCAAAACCTGGCAGACGTCATTCATAGTGGCCCACTCTGTGGTTGTGAAGTCTGTACGGCGCTGACTGCGACTTTTTTGCGCCTGAAGCAGCTGGTACTCCATTACAGCTTGCTGCTGCTCACACAACCGCTCCAACATATGTAACGTGGAATTCCACCTGGTAGGTAGGTCACATATGATGCGATGTTCCGGCAGGCGGTGTCGGCGCTGCAGAGCCGCAATGCGCGCTTTTGCCGTGCTGGAACGCCGCAAGTGAGCACACTCTAGGCGGACCTTGTGCAGCAGTGCATCAAGATCCGGATAGTCCCTCAAAAAGCTCTGCACGACCAAATTGAGCACATGTGCCAGACATGGGATGTGAGTGAGGTTGCCGAGGCCCAGAGCTGCCACCAGATTTCGGCCATTATCACACACTACCATGCCTGGCTGGAGATTCGCTGGCACAAACCACACATCGCTCTCCTGCTTGATGGCATTCCAGAGCTCCTGCACTGTGTGGCTACGATTCCCCAAAAAAATTAATTTCAACACGGCCTGTTGACGTTTGGCCACGGCTGTGCTCATGTCGGTCGTAACAGGTACACGTTCATCACGGGTCCATGTGGAGGTGGACTGTGACGGCTCCTGCAGCGATGATTCTGAGGAACTGGTGTAAGAGGAGGAGTCAATGCGTACAGAATGGATTCCTGCAATCCTTGGAGTGGGCAGGACACGTCCTGCGCCACTCGCACGGTCTGTACCTGGCTCAACGACATTAACCCAATGGGCAGTGAGGGAAAGGTATCGCCCCTGTCCATGTTGACTGGTCCACGCATCGGTGGTGAGGTGGACCTTGCTACTGACGGCGTTCAGAAGCGCGTGTTTTATGTGTCCCTCCACATGCTTGTGCAGGGCAGGGACGGCTTGCCTGCTGAAGTAAAAGCGGCTGGGCACATTGTACTGTGGGACTGCCAATGACATCAAGTCACGGAAGCTGTCAGTCTCCACCAGCCTGAATGACAGCATTTCCAGTGACAGCAGTTTGGCAATGCCTGCAGTCAGAGCCTGTGCTCGTGGGTGGTTTGACGAGAAAGGCCGCCTTTTCTCCCATGCCTGTACTACCGATGGCTGTAGACTGGGCTGGGAGTGTGTGGATGACTGGGAAAGTGGTGCTGCGGGTGGAATTACAGCGGGTCTCTGGACAACAGGGCCAGAGGTTCTTCCACGGCGATCCTGGGAGGAAGCCGAACCAGCTGCGTGTGAGCTAGAGGAAGAGGCAACACGAGCTGAAGAGGTGGTAGCTGCCGCTGTTGGTTGGCCTACCTCTTCAGTGTGTTTTTCTAACTCCGCCGGGTGCCTGTTGCGCACATGTTTCCACATGTTGGAGGTATTGAGGTTGCTGACATTTCGACCTCTTTTGACTTTTTGATGACACACGTTGCATCTGACATAGCAAATGTCATCTGCAACTGTGTCAAAAAAGGACCAGGCACTGCAAGTCTTGGGAGCGCCCTTTTTGGCCTTTGGAAGAGACATGCTCCTAACGGGTGCCAAAGCGGAGGCTGCAGGATCCGCGGTCTTCCCCCTCCCTCTCCCTCTTTGGGCCGTACGGGGAATCTCTTCCTCAGAGCTGCTCCCACCACCTTCCTGTCCCTCACGCCAAGATGGGTCGAGGACCTCATCATCTACACTACCCTCTGCCCCCAACTGCTCCTCCTGGGTAGTCTCAGCAGCAGAGCACGCACCAGTAAGTGGCACCTGAGTGTCATCATCAGCTGATGCGGCCTGCGATGTGGTGACCGGAGCCACTGGCCCACCCGCCTCTTCAGAGGAAGACAGAAAAAGCTGTTGGGCATCACTGCACCCTGCCTCTTCTTCCATTTCTCCAATGCTGCTTGGCTGGCCCCCTGTTTCCAAGCCAAGAGATTCAGAGAACAGAAGTAGAGACGGCTCCTGTCCTGGGCTCTCTGTCTGCCTGGGCAATTTGGCAGGTGGTGAAGAGACAGATGGCTGCTCTCCAGTGCTCTGTGTCTGAGAGGATGTGGCACTAATGGAAGTTGATGCATTAGCTGCCATCCATCCGACAACAGCTTCAATTTGGTCTTGACGCAGCAGCGGTGTACGACGCTCTGACACAAAGCTGCGCATTAACGACTGTTGCCTGGTGAAAGTGGGTGCTGATGAGTCACCGGTGCCCGCAGCAGGCACAGAATCCCCACG
Source organism: Ranitomeya variabilis (assembly GCF_051348905.1). Classification (NCBI taxonomy): domain Eukaryota; kingdom Metazoa; phylum Chordata; class Amphibia; order Anura; family Dendrobatidae; genus Ranitomeya; species Ranitomeya variabilis. Next base: position 892,297,275 of record NC_135233.1, read on the forward strand.
TCCCCTCCCTGCTCCGCGCCCACGCCCACGCCCACGTGCCTTACTCACTGCCTTCTTCATCTTGGTTGACTGATAAAGATAAGCAGAAAAGTACTAACGGATTTGTGTGCTTATTCCTGAGCAACTCCTCCTAACAGGTATAAGAAACACTAATTTTCTAAAGTGTGGACTAGACTTTAATATGAGCTAATGTGGCCTACAGAAATGTAAAGTGGTGTCACTGGTGTGTTTGGTGAACTTTATTATTTATTTCTTTTTTGGGGGCTGAACTGACAACAGATAGAGCTGCAGTCACACAGAGACCGTGCAGACAGCCGTAAACGGCGCTGCAAGGCCCAAAAACCCTCCTCTACTTTATCCTATGTAGTGTTTTTCCACAAATTAGCTGGAGACGGGTGGAAAGACACTAATAGGATTTTTTAAAATTAATTAGCAGCAGACTACACTACTTGAAAAAAAATTTAAAATTGATTTGGCGGTATGACGCAGTGAACAACCCTGAGCTGGAGACAACCAGGCTACGGCTGCTCACAGACTACAGGGCGAGCTGCAGTCACACGGAGACCGTGCAGACAGCCGTAAACGGCGCTGCAAGGCCCAAAAACCCTCCTCTACTTTATCCTATGTAGTGTTTTTCCACAAATTAGCTGGAGACGGGTGGAAAGACACTAATAGGATTTTTTTAAATTAATTAGCAGCAGACTACACTACTTGAAAAAAAATTAAAATTGATTTGGCGGTATGACGCAGTGAACAACCCTGAGCTGGAGACAACCAGGCTACGGCTGCTCACAGACTACAGGGCGAGCTGCAGTCACACGGAGACCGTGCAGACAGCCGTAAACGGCGCTGCAAGGCCCAAAAACCCTCCTCTACTTTATCCTATGTAGTGTTTTTCCACAAATTAGCTGGAGACGGGTGGAAAGACACTAATAGGATTTTTTTAAATTAATTAGCAGCAGACTACACTACTTGAAAAAAAATTAAAATTGATTTGGCGGTATGACGCAGTGAACAACCCTGAGCTGGAGACAACCAGGCTACGGCTGCTCACAGACTACAGGGCGAGCTGCAGTCACACGGAGACCGTGCAGACAGCCGTAAACGGCGCTGCAAGGCCCAAAAACCCTCCTCTACTTTATCCTATGTAGTGTTTTTCCACAAATTAGCTGGAGACGGGTGGAAAGACACTAATAGGATTTTTTAAAATTAATTAGCAGCAGACTACACTACTTGAAAAAAAATTAAAATTGATTTGGCGGTATGACGCAGTGAACAACCCTGAGCTGGAGACAACCAGGCTACGGCTGCTCACAGACTACAGGGCGAGCTGCAGTCACACGGAGACCGTGCAGACAGCCGTAAACGGCGCTGCAAGGCCCAAAAACCCTCCTCTACTTTATCCTATGTAGTGTTTTTCCACAAATTAGCTGGAGACGGGTGGAAAGACACTAATAGGATTTTTTTGAATAAATTAGCAGCAGACTACACTACTTGAAAAAAAAAAAAAAAAAAGAACAGTATGAGGCAATGAACCACCCTCCCTGAACTGAATACAACCAGCTATGGATGGCCTATGTGGCTGCACTCAGACTAGAGAGTGGGCTGCACTCACACACACACACACACACAGACCTTGCAGATCGCTGTGAAAACAGCGCTACAAGGCAAAAGCAAGGTGAATAGTAGGTGAACACAGCGGTTGCTAAATTAGCCTTTGAAAAGCACAAAGAAGCAAATCGCTATCTCTAAACTGTCCCTCAGTCAGCAAACAGTGTCCTGTCACTAACTGAATTCACAGCAGAGTGATCGGAAAATGGCGCCAGCGACTTTTAAACTGCATCATGACATCATTTCAGCAGCCAATCACAGCCTTGCCAGTAGTTTCATGCCCTCCATGCTAAACAGGATGTGCCCACACTTGGAATCATTCTCATTGGCTGAATTTCGGAATTTTGAATCTGGGAACTTCCGATTCCGGTATCCGATACGCGGCAAGTATCGGAATCCCGGTATCGGAATTCCGATACCGCAAGTATCGGCCGATACCCGATACTTGCGGTATCGGAATGCTCAACACTAATCACCAACCATCCCCATTTTATTTAGGTGTATCCATATAAATGGCCCACCCTGTACTTAGTATTGCACAGGCATCTGTGGCATCAGAAATTGCCACAGGTTCTCTCACCCGAGTAATACTAAGGAAAGCCTGAAAACTTGATCTATTGGGTCCCATGAGGACTGGAGTTTGGGAAACACTGGTGTATAGCATTATGGGACCTAAGGGCAGCAGCAAAAGTTACTCAAGTAAGGGCAAGCATTGCATCTGGAAGCTTCTACCCAAACACCATGCAGAAAAAGTAATAATAAGACCCTTACAAGTAGGCAGGAAATTATAACAGCACCTAATATATACCTGAAGCTGACCAAAAGAGATTACAATTTAAAGGGGCTGTCTCATTTTTATTAAATTGGTAACATTTTAAAGTTCTTTAACCCCCTTAGTGACGGAGCCAAATTTTTAAAATCTGACCAGTATCCCTTTATGTGGTAATAACTCTGGAACGCTTCAACAAATCCCAGTGATTTTGAGAATGTTTTTTCGTGGCACATTATGCTTTATGATAATGGTAAATTTAGGTTGATATGTTTTGTGTTTATTTATAAAAAATATAAGAAATTTGAGAAAAATGTTAAAAAATTAGCAATTTTCAAAGTTTGAATGATTATCCCTTTAATCCAGATAGTCATACCAAAGCAAAACATTAATGAATAACATTTCCCACATGTCTGCTTTACATCAGCACCATTTGTAACATTTTATTTTATTTTGTTAGCATTTTAGGAGGTTTAAAAACGTAGCAGTAATTTTTCATTTTTTCAAGGAAATTTACAAAATTTATTTTTTTAGGGATTTATCCATGTTTTAAGTGATTTTAGGGGTCCCATATATTGGGAAACCCCCAAAAATGATACCATTTTAAAAACGGCACCCCCTAACATATTGAAAACTGCTGTCAGGTAGTTTATTAACCCTTCAGGTGCTTTTCAGGAATTAATGCAAAGTGGTATGACAGAAATTAAAATGTGTATTTTTACCACCTTAATGTCTCTAACTTCTGAACAGGTTACAACAGCCATCAGACTCTTAAGGCCGCTATTTGGTCATGAATTTCCATGACAAACATCTGGACCACAAAATTATGATCTGAGGGCACCAATTGGGATAAACAGGTAGCCCCTACACGCTGTTAACCATTTATATTGATGTAGTCACTATTGACAGCAGCATCTAAGGGGTTAAAAAGATATGGAAGGTGCAAACACTGATCGTGGCTGATGCAGCAAGTTGTTAGCTATAGTGTACAGGTGACACCTGCTGGATTGTCACCTGTATGGGGATGCTATTCTCTTATATCTCAGGTCAGTTAAAAGACGTATTGGCTGTCATTAAGGGATTAAATAAAGCTAATTTTCAATTTACCTCTTATTAAAAATCTTCTGTTCCCAAGAACGTAGGACTTTTTAGTTCCATAGTTTACAAGTCATTGTCAAGTTAACTGCCACCCCATAGGTGCCTGGTTTCTTAGACAAGGAGTGTGCACTTACAAGCTGTTTGCTATACAGCATTGCTCTGAAGCTTGCCTTATCACTGGATCTGGCCAGCTTCAGTGCTCTTTTGCTCCTTGATTGCTGCAGAGACAAAGTTGCCTGTGCTAGCAGTATTGGAACGGTGCAGAGTTTGATCTAGTGGCTAAGCCATATGTTGACCATAACCTCTCGGCAAGCAGGAAGCCTCGAGGAAGAAGAGCAGTGCGCTCCAGAAGATTGAAAGTGAGGCAACCCTTTTAAAGAGGACCTGTCACCAGTTCAAAACTGGGCTGTTGTTGCTCTTATTTTATTCCCACCTCTCCCCTGAGTATTCCATTTTTTTGTTTTTCTCAAATGTACCTGCTCCAGACATATTAGCCTTGTTGTTTAGTGTTACTATTTATGGTATCTTTACCAAGGGGAATTGCTCACATGGTAATTTTGCAAAGTAGCCTAAAGACATGCCCTCAGAGAATGCTTTGGGCCACGACCCTTGTTAAAAATTTAAAAATTAATACTAAATAAAAAGGCCCATATCTCTGGGCCACTATGGTGGATTTTATGAAAAACACCCCAAACATCTGAAAATTCAGGGAAGCATCAGGATCAAATTAAGAGCGAATACTCATGATAGATCCTCATTAAATGCTAATACTACTTCGTTTATTTTACTTAAAGTGTACTTTGAGAATGAAACATATAGAATTACTATAAACCAAAGTCGTTAAGTTCGGTACTAAAAATAAAATGCTAGCATAACAGGTAATTGAAAAATCAGCAGGAAATTGTTATTAAAGAGGATGTATGTACATATAGAGGAAATTTAGCCAACCTTAGTCACTTCTTTTGTTGCTGGATTGTGCAATCTGCAGAGAGCAAATTTACTTACACTTAGGTTTTTCTTCAAAGGCGTGTGTACCTGGATGAAGTGGAGATTACAAATGAACAAATCGTCCATCTGTAAATGTATGAGATTGTTCATATTTGCTTCAGTGATTCACATGCGTTAACAATGGCATACTTGGCATACATCTGACTTCTAATAATGAGCCATATTTATGTCATTCAAAATTTACCTCTTTTTTTGCCCTGCCGTAAACTAATATACTAATTGTGTTGTAGTAGGGACATCCAGTATTTAACAGATAGTTACATGGTACATTGCATAACTCAGCCCACACCATCACTTTCAGCTGACAACTGTAAAGCCATGAATTCACATGTGGCAGATTTTGTAACAGAAATAACTTTTTTGTTACTTTTTGCTTGTAACTTTTTTTGTACTTTTTTTCTGTCAAAACAACCCAATTCGTGATGTGAAGCCAGTCATGACCTTGTTCTAGTGGAGTTTAGCCCCTAAGAAGGTCTGGTTTGGACATTAGGGCAATACCGTAAGAGAGGGTGAAAGTGATGGTAGTGCTCACCTGGGGGGGGTTGTGTGAGGACATAACATCTATAACAGCCCTAGAATCCACAGCTGCGGCCCCGTGGCTGGAGAAGAAATTGTTCAAGATAGCAATTCACTTTAGTGGAGATATCATGGTAGCTGAAGCTTGTGGAAATTAAGAAGCCTTGATCGTATATGGTTTTTAATCACACCTGCTGGACCAATTCCTTTTTCAAGGTAAAAAAAACACAAAAGTTTTTTTTTTTACCTTGAAAAAGGCACCAGACCGGCGCAGAAACGTGTGGTGTGAATAAAATCCTTAATTGACATCTAAGTGCTTAGACAAAGCGTGAAAGCTCTTTCCACTGGCCACCACCTTAGAAACCCTAAGTAAAGAATGTCACAATCCCACTGGATCCATATTGGATATGGGCTAATATGGACTATGTAGCAATATTTTTCTGATTGTTCATTTTTAAAAGGGTTTTCTCAACGCTATAGACAGGTTAGAATTGAACCATTGCTGAGGATCTAACTCATTCCACCTGTCCTTAGAAAGGGCTTTCACTTACATTTGCCATCTCATGCTGGACTAAAACTGGATAACTCCCAAAGTTATGTTGACGTTGCAGTTTCATCCTATTCCATACTTTTTTGCTGACAGCACAAACAGCTACTATTGCTGTCAAAAAGTCACACTCAAACCTAAGGATCTTCACTATAAGTTAAGAGTCCAGTTGATATATATCATGTATTAGTGATGGGGAAACTGTAGAAATAACCTGGACACGGATAGGAGTGCCTGTAAATAATCTAAAAAATAAGAACATAAGTAAGTCTTCTCACACATTTATGCAGTTACTTATTTTTATGTAGCGCAATATTTTAAAATAACTTTTATGTTTAGAGGCATTGAAGCGCACATTAAATATAATAGTGCTCTATTGCTGTAAGTGCTTGTGTGGGTCATGAGGGAAATCTCTGCTCTGGTTAAGTTTTATTCTTGAGCTCAGGTTTGCTTTTTGCTGACGTGACGGTCCAGAGGCCAAAGCTCTTGTATTTAATCACCATGTCTTCTCTGAACTGAAATAGTTGAAAATGTATTTTTAGCCAGCACCTTTTTTTTCTTTTCTTTTTTTTTTGACGCTTGTGAGGTTGACAAGTAAAAATGCATATGCTAGCATAATATTTGCAAGACATGACACTTTGGTTGTAAAAAGGATGAGAAATATTTTAAATAATTCCACGCTCCTCTTAAGAATTTAAGAATGTGTTTTGAGATGTGCATTCTGCATTCAGAAACTGGAATATATTTGAATATGCATTATGAATGTTTTCCATAATTATGTTTCTCTAGAGGTGATCGACAAGTCTCTCCCTATGTACACGTGAGGGAAAAATCTGTCAATCACCTGCAGCAGTGCTGAGAAGAGCCAGCCAGGGGTGCCTGATTAGTGTCATCTCTGGTTATGGTTCCCGGTCAGTTCTTTTAAGTATTCCCCAAATAATGTCCCAGGCAATTGTGCAGCAAGGCTGCAATTCATGCTGCTTGTGGTTTGGGTAGCATGAATCACCTTGACAGCTTCCCTCTAACCCACACAATGAGCAAATGGCACATGAAAAAGCTAGAGTTCCTTCCACAAAAAATGCTAGGTATTTTAGAATGTAACAACATAAATATATAATGTATTTAATATAGAGTCATGATCAGAAGTTTTAAGACTGAAACAAATCACCATGGCATGCTGGGCTTTTGGGCCAATTCTTGACTATCACAGCCCTTTCTTGCCAAATTAGTGCTTGAGTTTATCATAGTTTCTGTTTTTCTCCCCTGATTTTGAGGATTTACCATAGGTTCTCAATGGGATTGAGGTATGGGGAGTTTCCTGGCCATGGACCCAATATTTTGTTCATCAAGCCGCTTACTGCAGTTATCACTTTTGCCTCGTGATATGGTCTCATCATGCTGGAAAACGTATTGTTCTTGACCACACGGTTCCTGAATCCTTAGGAGAAGTTGCCCTTGGAGAGTGTTTAGTGATATGCTAGCTAAACCAACCTGTACTATAAGTGTCACTGTGGGAAAACACAGTGACAGCTCCGTGCCAACAGCATTCACTGACAGCTGACTGGCATAGCTAGAGATTCGTGGACCCATTTCAGCAGTCCCCACTCTCTGATCCCTGTGATCTGTCATTTAATCTGAGTCACTGACTGATCACAGCATGTAATCTGCAGGACATCGCTAAAATATCAGCACTTCCCTGCACCATCACCACTAAGAGCTCGCCAAGCTCCTGCAGTAACAGCCAGGGCCAGTGGCCCTTGTTGATAGCAACCACTGAATTTACAAGGTTGTGAGAGGAGAGTTGAAGGTTGTCATGGCATCCGGTGGTCAAACAATGACTTCCTGGTGTGCCAGGCATGGTGACCTGTTAGTAAACAGTAGAAGAAGTCTCGCACTCAACTTAACTATAGATTTTTTTCAGGTTTTATTGGTACTGAAGTAGCACTGGAGAAACGTTTCAGCCTATACTAGGCTTTCATCAGTCACTACAACATTCAAAGTGAAAACAAAAATATAGTATAATACAGTGTACAGATAACACCCAATACGTATAACAAAACAAAGTATGTACAATTCATGAAACAGAGCCATATTTGTAAATTATTACAAGATCCATAAGAGTATAACCGAGCACAATATTCTCGCTAAGCATGGCGATCTACCAACCAAATGTGAGAAAGACAAAACGGGAGAGACACATACCGTACTGTATCTTATCAAAGTGTGTGGATAGTTCCAATAGTCGGGACGCAGATATGGCGTGTTGCCTGAAATGGCGTGATAAAGGAAGACAGTCATTCACAGCTGTGAGACGTGAGTGTATAGCTGATAGTGCATGGTGGTACTCACAAAAAGTAGTCGCTTGTGGAAGCATATGTTGCTGTATAGATAGGGACCTGTGATAGACTGTGGAATAATGGTAATATAAGAGAGGGATGTAGATATGTCTACACAGTGTAATGCCATATTTATTCAGGGGGCACCCCACCTATTTTGTATTTACCTCAGGTAACGTTGCCCAGATGCAAAGTACTGGCCTCCCATGGCGACCTATTTGTGATTTGTGCCGGCTGGAAAAAACATAAGGGGGCTGGATGTTATATAAAGTGGTTTACCAGTTATACGGTCGTAGTGGTCCAAATGCTCTTCATACCTGGAGGGGAGCCGCTGTGGGGAAATGCGTTCCTAGCAGACACGGTATCCACCGCTTGTCTGTAACCATGTGGGAGCGGTACTGTTTTATCCCTGGGTATGAGTCATATACACGCGTTCTAACCGGAAGTGACGCTGTATAGGAATGGCCAGACCGGAAGAACATGGCCGTGCGTTTCAGCCAGTGTGGATGCGTTCCATAATAACAGCGGTAATGTATCTAGCAGAGTCGCTAGATATTACGCTGTGGGCAGTGTGTGAGCTGCAAGTTATAATGGCCGATATGCGGGCATGTGAACAGTAGTATTGTTATATGTATAGAGCTGGCAACTTGTTACAAAGTTCTCACGCAGTCGAAACTTTTGTTGGTTTTGTACAAGATGCATTTACATCTCTCAGGGGGGACATTGAAAGAGGCAACCTTTTCCATCCTCCCAACTTGACGGTAGAGGAAAGACATTCTCTCAAAAATCTACAGGGGGATAAGTCTATCATTATGAAACCAGCAGACAAGGGAGGGGCGTTGGTAATCATGGACAGGGCCAAATACCTTGCAGAGATAATGAGACAACTGAGTGATAGGTCTGTCTATCAGGTATTAGATAGGGATCCTACACACGAGATTCGCCACACGATCGAAACTATTCTTTACAAATATACACACCTGGGGGTTCTGGACCAGAAAACATGTAGTTTTCTCATGAACCCTAATCCCATTATACCTGTATTTTATACACTCCCTAAGGTTCATAAAAATCTTGAAAACCCACCAGGGAGACCCATAGTGGCCTCCACAGAGTCTATACTGTCACCTTTGGCAAGATACGTCGAACGGATACTCACCTGTTATGATTTTCCCAATGGCAGGGAAATGAAAAATAACAAACGGACTAGCTCTCGGGTGATGGAAACTAAAGTGACCGTGACCTGAACCTGACACAACACTGGAAGTAGCCGGGGAGTGTTTCCTACGATGCCCTAGACACCACGCGCCAGCCGGAGATCTAACTACCCCTATCAGAGGAATATACAGACCTGCCTTACCTCCAGAGATGAACCCCAAAAGGAGATAGCAGGCCCCCACAAATATTGACGGTGAGTCAAGAGGAAAAGACATACGTAGGATGAACAGCAGATTTAGCACAGTGAGGTCCGCTTACTAGATAGCAGAAGTACAGGAAAGAGTTACTTCACGGTCAACTTCAAAACACTACTCAAAAACACCATCCTGAAATTACTTTAAAACTCCAGTGACAACTCATGCCACTGGAGTGGCAATTTCAGTCTTCGAGAGCTTCCAGCTACAGAGAGTCACATTGCAGATAGCTGGACAAAAATAGCATAAACTAGGAACAAAATTCAACTTAGCTGAACTGGAACTTGAGGCAGGAGAATGCAACAGAATGCTACTGATACATTGTTGGCCGGCATCAGACCAGCAGCCAAGCAGGCTTAAATAGGAAACTCCCCTAATGGGTGTCAACAGGTGATCAAGGATAGAAGAAGGCAAATAAGTGGCAATACCATAAAACACCACCGGGGGAGCCCACAAACAGAATTCACAACAGTACCCCCCCCTTAAGGAGGGGGCACCGAACCCTCACCAGAACCACCAGGGCGATCTGGATGAGCACTATGGAATGCACGAACCAAATCAGGAGCATGAACATCAGATGCTGTCACCCAAGAATTATCCTCCTGGCCATAGCCTTTCCACTTAACCAGATACTGAAGTTTCCATCTGGAAACACGGGAGTCCAAGATCTTTTCCACCACATACTCCAACTCACCCTCAACCAGCACAGGAGCAGGAGGATCAGCAGACGGAACAACCGGCACCTCATACCTCCGCAATAATGACCGATGAAAAACATTATGAATAGTAAAAGATGCTGGGAGGTCCAAACGAAAGGACACAGGATTGAGAACCTCCAGAATCCTATAAGGGCCGATAAACCGAGGCTTAAACTTAGGAGACGAGACCTTCATAGGAACAAATCGAGAAGACAACCAAACCAGGTCCCCAACACAAAGACGAGGACCGACACGCCGATGACGATTAGTGAACTGTTGAGTCTTCTCCTGGGACAACCTCAGATTGTCCACAACCTGTCCCCAAATCTGATGCATTCTATTAACCACAGCATCTACTCCAGGACAATCCGAAGACTCCAATTGACCGGACGAAAAGCGAGGGTGAAACCCTGAATTACAAAAAAATGGAGAAACCAAAGTGGCAGAACTGACCCGATTGTTAAGGGCAAACTCTGCCAATGGCAAAAAATCAAGCCAATCGTCCTGATCAGCGGACACAAAACACCTCAAGTAAGTCTCCAAGGTCTGATTAGTACGCTCAGTCTGGCCATTAGTCTGAGGATGGAATGCAGACGAAAACGACAAGTCGATGCCCATCCTGGCACAGAACGCCCGCCAAAATCTAGACACAAACTGAGTACCCCTGTCAGACACTATATTCTCAGGAATACCATGCAAACGCACAACATTCTGAAAAAATAGAGGGACCAGCTCAGAGGAGGAGGGCAATTTGGGCAAAGGTACCAAGTGAACCATCTTGGAAAAACAGTCACACACCACCCAGATGACGGACATCCTACGAGAAACAGGAAGGTCAGAAATAAAGTCCATAGAGATGTGCGTCCAAGGCCTCTCAGGAATAGGCAAGGGCAACAACAACCCGCTGGCCCGGGAACAGCAGGGCTTAGCCCGAGCACAAACATCACAAGACTGCACAAAAATACGTACATCTCGAGACAAGGAAGGCCACCAGAAGGACCTAGACACCAGATCCCTGGTGCCAAAAATTCCAGGATGACCTGCCAACGCGGAAGAGTGAACCTCCGAAATAACTCTACTGGTCCAGTCATCAGGGACAAACAGTCTACCAGGCGGACAGCGATCAGGCCTATCCACCTGAAACTCCTGCAAAGAGCGCCGCAGGTCTGGGGAGACAGCTGACAATATCACCCCATCCTTCAGGATGCCAGTAGGTTCGGAATCACCAGGCGAGTCAGGCTCAAAACTCCTACAGAGGGCATCCGCCCTCACATTCTTAGACCCAGGCAGGTACGAGACCACAAAATTAAATCGAGAGAAAAACAACGACCAGCGCGCCTGTCTAGGATTCAGACGCCTGGCTGACTCAAGATAAATTAGATTTTTGTGGTCAGTCAAGACCACCACCTGGTGTCTAGCACCCTCAAGCCAATGACGCCACTCCTCAAATGCCCACTTCATGGCTAAGAGCTCCCGATTTCCAACATCATAATTTCGCTCAGCGGGCGAAAACTTCCGAGAGAAAAACGCACATGGTCTCATCACTGAGCAGTCAGGACCTTTCTGCGACAAAACTGCACCTGCTCCGATCTCGGAAGCATCTACTTCAACCTGGAACGGGAGCGAAACATCAGGCTGGCGCAACACAGGAGCAGAAGAAAAGCGGCGCTTAAGCTCCCGAAAGGCCTCCACAGCCGCAGAGGACCAATTAGCAACATCAGCACCCTTCTTGGTCAAATCAGTCAAAGGTTTAGCAATGGCAGAAAAACCCGCTATGAATCGGCGATAGAAATTAGCAAATCCCAAGAATTTCTGAAGACTCTTTAGAGAAGTAGGTTGTATCCAATCACAAATAGCCTGAACCTTAACAGGGTCCATCTCCATAGATGAAGGGGAAAAAATATATCCCAGAAAGGAAATTCTCTGGACCCCAAAAATACACTTTGAGCCCTTCACAAACAGAGAATTAGCTCGTAAAACCTGAAAAACTCTCCTGACCTGTTGAACATGAGATTCCCAGTCCTCCGAAAAAATCAAAATATCATCCAAATACACAATCATAAATTTATCCAGATATTCACGGAAAATATCGTGCATAAAGGACTGAAAAACGGAAGGGGCATTCGCGAGACCGAAAGGCATTACCAAATACTCAAAATGGCCTTCAGGCGTATTAAATGCGGTCTTCCACTCATCCCCCTGCTTAATCCGCACCAAATTATACGCACCACGTAGATCGATCTTAGTGAACCACTTCGCCCCCTTTATGCGAGCAAAAAGATCAGTCAGTAAAGGTAACGGGTACTGGTATTTAACAGTAATCTTATTCAGAAGTCGATAGTCGATACAAGGTCTCAATGAACCATCCTTTTTACCCACAAAAAAAAACCCTGCCCCCAATGGAGACAAAGAGGGGCGAATATGACCCTTTTCCAAAGATTCTCTGATATACTCCCACATAGCAGTATGTTCAGGTACAGACAAATTAAACAAGCGACCCTTAGGAAATTTACTACCGGGAATCAACTCAATAGCGCAGTCACACTCTCTGTGAGGGGGGAGAGAATCAGTTTTAGGCTCCTGAAAGACATCATAAAAATCTGACAGAAATGCTGGGATCTCAGAGGGAGTAGATGAAGAAATGGGAACCAAAGGTGCATCCCCATGAATCCCCCGACATCCCCAACTCAGCACAGACATTGATCTCCAGTCCAAGACTGGATTATGAATTTGTAACCATGGTAATCCAAGTACTAATACGTCATGTAGATTATATAACACAAGGAAACGAATAATCTCCTGATGGTCTGGGGAAAGATGCATAGTCACTTGTGTCCAATATTGTGGTTTATTGCTAGCCAAAGGTGTAGAATCAATACCCTTTAAGGGAATAGAAACCTCCAGAGGCTCTAAATCAAACCCACAACGCTTGGCAAAGGACCAATCCATGAGACTCAGAGCGGCGCCAGAATCCACATAAGCATCCACAGTAACAGATGATAAAGTACAAATCAATGTCACGGACAAAAGAAATTTAGACTGCAAGGTACCCATAGAAAAAGATTTATCAACCTTTTTATCAACCTTCTTTATGCGTTTAGAGCATGCTGATATAACATGAGCTGGATCTCCACAATAGAAGCACAACCCATTTTTGCGCCTGTAATTCTGTCGTTCGCCTCTAGACAATACACTATCGCATTGCATATGCTCTGGTGCCTTTTCAGAGGTCACCGCCAAATGATGCACAGGTCTTTGCTCAGAAGATACCGCCATATGGTGCACAGGTTTTTGCTCAGAAGATACCGCCATATGGTGCACAAGTTTTTGCTCAAAAGATACCGCCATATGGTGCACAGATTTTTGCTCAGAAGATACCGCCATATGGTGCACAGATTTGCGCTCCCGTAAACGCCGATCAATCTGGATAGCCAATTTCATGGCATCATTCAGACCTGTAGGCACAGGGAACCCCACCATGACATCCTTCACGGCATCAGAGAGACCTTCTCTGAAATTAGCTGCTAGAGCGCACTCATTCCATTTAGTAAGCACCGACCATTTACGAAATTTCTGGCAGTATATCTCAGCTTCATCTTGCCCTTGGGAAAGAGCTATCAAGGCTTTCTCAGCCAAAATCTCTAAATTAGGTTCTTCATAAAGCAACCCCAAAGCCAGAAAAAACGCATCTACATTTAATAACGCAGGATCCCCTGGCGACAATGCAAATGCCCAACTTTGTGGGTCACCCCGCAATAGAGAAATAACAATTTTAACCTGTTGCGCAGGATCACCAGCAGAGTGAGATTTCAGAGACAAAAACAATTTACAATTCTCTCTGAAATTCAAAAAACGGGATCTGTCTCCGGTAAAAAATTCAGGCATAGGGATCTTAGGTTCAGACATTGGAGCACGTATAACAAAATCTTGTAAGTTCTGGACCTTTGTAGCCAGGTTATTCAGACCTGCAACCAAACTCTGTGGATCCATGATTCAAACAGGTGTAACCAAAGCCATTCAGAGATTAAGAGGAGAGGAAAAAAAAAAAGGCTGAAGACTGCAGTTTAAGCAAGGAGTATAAATAAGCACTAAGGTGCACTTTCCAAACACAGAAGGAAAAAAAAAACCTTTTCATATCCTTTCCTGCTTTAGTGCATAGTTTTAACACATGCGGCCGGCCAAACTGTTATGATTTTCCCAATGGCAGGGAAATGAAAAATAACAAACGGACTAGCTCTCGGGTGATGGAAACTAAAGTGACCGTGACCTGAACCTGACACAACACTGGAAGTAGCCGGGGAGTGTTTCCTACGATGCCCTAGACACCACGCGCCAGCCGGAGATCTAACTACCCCTATCAGAGGAATATACAGACCTGCCTTACCTCCAGAGATGAACCCCAAAA